>NC_137743.1:24314946-25776147 GCF_963264785.1 Psittacula echo
GGACCATCTCAGGGCTGAGTGTAACCTCCCAAAACCCCAGCTGAGCCTGGGGCGCACGAGTCCTGGCTGAGCCCGCGCAGCAAGACTCTTTTTGGTCTGCCCCCAAGGTTGAGCTGATGCTTTCTTGGTGCTTGCTGGACTTCTCACAGCAGCCCTTCATGGTGGTGCCCTGCTTGGCTGTTCCTCTTCCTCACCCAAAACCAGCCTTCTGGATTATGGACATTGTCTTTGGGATCCCCAGGTGGACCTGGGGGTGTCTGAGACCAGGGGTCCAGTTTGAGGTGCAGTGCTGGGGAGGTGTGGATCTCTCCTTTGTGTTCTGTGTGCCCCTGCCTGAGCAAGGCAAAGCTGCTTAACTCTGATTTTCTTTCTGTCTCACACCTTCCTTCATCCTCCTCTTCCCGCTCCCATTGCTCCCCTGCCCCTCCATCTCCCGGAGGTAGAAGGGGAGGCGGGCGTTGACTCTGGAGAAGGTAAGAAAGGCTTTTCTTTCTCTTTTCTCCTCTTATCCTCACTGTTGGTACTGTTGCTCAGGGAAGGCTCTGACTATCTGTGCAGCAGCCTTCCCTGGACTGTTCCCCAGGGATGTGGGAGCTTGAGTCTTGTCCATCTGCTTCCTTTTGAAAAGGGGAACATCATGTCTTGTGGTTGGATTCCCTGATGTCCAAATTGGACCTGGAGGTCTGTCATGTTAGGTGGCAATCATCCATGTGGGCTGAGAGCTCTTTGTCGGTGTATGGCATCCTTCTTGGTGGCATGCTGGGGACGCTGGCATGTTGTGGCCAGCCTCAGATGAGGCTGCCAGGGACTGGGAGCACCAGCCCCAGTTTTGGGATCCTGCCCTCCCCTTCTGGCTTTGCTGCTGCTGTTTGGACCGAAAATAAACCCAAGCGCAGCACAAAAGGTCAGCAGGCTCAGAGGCCACCAGTGTGCTGCCGGCTCAGGGGCCGGGCAGCGGCAGAGCGCCGGTGGTCAGTGCATATCCTCCTGCAGCCGGGAGGCTGCCCAGATTCCCGCCACCTCGCCTGTCCCTGGGCCATGCCTCCCGCTGGATGCCAAGGATGGGGCTGATCTGGGATGTCAGCTCAGGAGTGGCTGTGCTGATGGAGGAGGCACCATGTGCTTTAGGGTGGCACATCTCCTGGAGGGGACAGAGGCTTTGGGAGCGGGTGTGATTCCCTGGAGCGCCACATGCAGTCTGACAGTTGTTGGGTTTTGCTTTCTTTTTTAATGGAACTTTGGGCCCTTGAGGCCAGAATGGGGAACTGTATGTTTAATATGGGTTCTGGGGAGAGGATGTCTCTTTTTGGCAAGTTTGTGATGCTTCTCGTGGCTCAGGGAGCTGTCAGCATTTCTGCTTGGGAGTTCCTCAATGCACATAACCCAGACGTGAATGTTGTATAATATTTAAGGAAGTGTTTACTTGAAGAAAATGTTCTGCTTCCAGAGCTGATTTTTCAGCGATGGCTTTTTGGGTGCATTGAAGGATGAAAAGTTGTGATAAAACCAGGCTTTTCCCTCCTAGGTCCCCCCCAGATTTACCATTTTGTCCAGCTTTAAGCCTCCAAACACCCAAATATCACCTCTCCTTCTCACCAAACCCTCAGGAGCTCAGGCTGCACTGCTTCTCTGTTCCTGTGGCACTCAGCTGCATGCATGGTGGTTGATCCAGAGCAAAAATGTCCAGTGACCCCACACTGCCCAAGCTGAGTGGCCACTACCAGCCTCTTGCTCTGCTTCATTCTCTCTAATAATATGATGGCTTTAGGGGCGTTAAATCTGCAGTCCTGAGGGGGGACCTGCGTTTTGTCTTGACAAAGCTTTGACTTGGTACCCTCTGCACCCAGGCACAGAGCCCAGAGGATCCCTGCCCTGCCAGGCCCTGCTCAGCAGACCCCAGCCTGCATTGCTGGGCTGTGCTTGGGGCTGGAGGATGCTCTGGCAGTGCAGAGGCTTGGGGTCTGGCTGCCACCTCTGAGGAGGCTTTACAACCGCCCTGCGCAGTCGCAGCGCTGGTGATTCCTGGCCCGAGTGGCAGCCCAGCTTGGATTCAGCATTCTCAAACCGCTGCCCACCTCCCTGGTGACTCACAGCCTCTCTATTCTCCCACCATCTTCCTGTCTCCGGAGCCTCTTCCAAGAAACCACCAGGAGGCAAGATCAGATTTTTCAACCTAAAAAAAATCCTGCCTTGAAACTTCGTCTTTTTTTTTCCGTCAGTTTTTTTTCTCCATATTGAACCAATGGACTTCAACCCGTGCTCATGGCCCCACGCCTCACTGTGGCACACGTATGCTGTCCCCCCTCCCTGAGCCTCCGTCTCCTGCCTCGCTTCAGCCCCTACCTTTGCAGGAGGGGCTGGCATTTTTGCAGCCCTTTGGTCTTAATCTCTTGCAGGCTGACTCATATGTGCTGTCTGGCTAATTTTAGTCTGGGGTGGGCAGCTAGGGGAGAAAAGTGAGTAGCTGTGAAATTAATTTAATTACCCAAGCGGCAATGAGTTTCTCGCAGCTTCCTGGGGTGTCCTCCTGGGCAGTGCTTCATCCCTGTCACTCAGAGCCACATGTGCTGCCTCGGATGCTGGTACCCAGCCCACGTTGAGGTCCTTGGTCTGGTTTTGGCTCACATCTTTTCTGGGGTGGTTGAGCAGGGCTGGGCAGGGAGATCAGCCCAAAGGATGGCCTCATCCTCCTCTTTCTGCAGGCGGATACAGCACAGAGATGCTGTGGGGGAAGGAGGGAAACCTGTGACTGTCTTTTTCTTTGCAGCCTCCCAGTCTGGCATTGAACATGGAGCTATGCATTGGCATTGCTGGCTGTGAGCAGGCTGGCTTGCTGGCAGACTTAGCCAGAGCCTGACTGTTATGACTAATAATAATAATGATAATAATAATAGTAATGTTTGTCATGCTAATTACTACAGCAGAACTGCCTCAAGCATGGCTCACCTGGAGCCAGGCTACCTGCAAGGATGCCCAGCCCATAGTGTTTGACGCCAGCGGGTCTTGCTTAGGACGTTGTGCCCCAGCTCAGAGGCAGTGGGTGACACATACCAGCTGAGGTGTAACACAGCTGTAGGGGACAGGGCTGAAGCAGCAGTCCCTTCCTCCAGCACAGCTTTTGGTGGGGCTGAAGGGCTATCGTAGGGATGGGGACTAGCCTGGATGGAGTAGGAGGCAGAGGGGAAAGGGAGGAGGGAGGGCTGGGTCTGGCAGCTGTTGTGGCTGGTGATGGCCAGCATAGCCCACTGTTCCTGGCACGGGACAGCTTGGCAGCTCCAAAGGAAAATTGCTGTTCTTGGTCATGCTCATGGGCTCTGGTTTCAAGCTGGGCTGGGAGTAACTGTTTTGGATGCTGCAGTGGAAATATCTGGAGCTGCTGTCTGGTCTGTTGCTGGAGGTGGCTGGCAGAGGTGGGCCGCACAGGGCAGGGACCACAGGTCATCATCATGAGTCCCGCGTGACTCAGCACAGGCTGGTCAGTGTCACTGGCTCTATTTTTGGGGTCTGAGGATGAGCAGAGAGCACAATGTATGCTGTGTGGCATCCCAGGCAGGGAGGGGCACTGACTCAGAGCAGGGTGGAGGGGCTGTGGCACTGGAAGGAACTGTGGTCCCATGTGCTCTGGTCCCCTCAGGAAAAGAGGTGGGTATGACCTCCCTCCCTGTGCCCAGGCTGGGATCTTCAAGCACCCCTTGGAGCAACCTAAAGGTCTGGATGAACCATGTGTTTCTGCATAGCCCCTGCAGGAAGAGGGATGGGGAAAATGTGGAGCTGGAGGAGCTCAGCTCAAGTGGCTTCACTGGCTGAAATGCGGATACTGGGAAGGGCATGGCCCTCTCCCAAAGTGAGCTGTGTGCTCATCTGTTTCCCCTTCTCTTTTGCCACAGAGCCCAGGAGCTATGTTGAGTCCGTGGCCCGCACAGCCACGACAGGCAGGGGAGGGAGCCTGCCCACCACCCAGCCCATGGGCCCAGAGGTGCCCACCAGGAATGGCACCTTCAACAACTCCTTCACTGCCCCCAGCCCTGTCTCCACCAGCAGCCCCATTCACAGTGTGGACGGGTAAGGCACTGGGAGCAGGTCCCTGGGGCTGGTGGGGCCGGGGTCAAACCCTGCTGGGTGCACAGGATTGCTCCCACATTGAAATTGCCTTTGCAAGAACCCCTGTCTCTGCACGTAAGGTTTAGGGGTCCTGGCCAACCATTTGTTCAGTGCCCTGGCAACACGAAGTTGGGTCACTTGGTGATCACTTGGTAGTCAACAGATCTCAGCAGCATCTTGCTGAGAACCTGGCCCCTAGGGTGGGAGGAGAGATGAGGTCTTTGCTGACCCTAGCACTGGGTTAGGCTGAGCATCAGTCCCCTGTGGTGTGATGGAGCCATCATCCCTGTCTCTTCTTGACCCTGCCCATGAGGTGTACCGCATCAGCCCAGCCTGGCAAGGCTGTCAGGGAGAAACTATTTGAGTGTTTTGCTAGGAGAGGAGCTGGAAAAAGGCTCTGTCTCTCAGGGAGCTGTGTTTTGAGAGGGAGCTGGGATGCATGGTGGAGCTAAAGCTGCTTCTAGCTGCTTCCATGCAGCTGGCAGGACTCATCCTACCATTGCCTCTGAACAACTGAGCAGCTCACTATCACAGTGCTTCAGTTTCCATGTGCACCACTTGCAGGAGGGTGCCAGCCAGCAGCAGTAATGAGCAGTGGAACTGAATTCTCCTTCTCCTCATATCTCCTCAGAACTTCCCTCCGCAGCTACCCCTCAGATGGCAGCCCCCATGGCACAGTTACACCTCCCCATGCATCAGTCGAGCCTGTTTACCGGTCACCTGTCAGCTTGCAGATGCCCTCTGCTCACAGCAGCTACCAAAACTCGTCTCCGTCTTCCTTTGCAATGGTCCAAGGTGGGGTCCCAGGCTCGTCGTACTCCAGCCCTGACTACCCCGATAGCCGCGCTGCCCTCCAGCCAGACCCCCAAGCTCGTCCGCAGCCACAGGTCAATGTGGTAGGAGTTCACGTCCTGCCAGGGAGCCCTCGCTCCCTGCACCGGACAGTGGCTACCAACACACCACCCAGCCCTGGCTTCGGGCGAAGAGCCGTCAATCCTGGCATGAGCGGCGCTCCTGGCAGCCCCGGGCTGGGCAGACATGCTGTGGTGGCCCATGGCAACCTGGTGGCCTCACCGGGGAGCCCCAGCCTGGCCAGGCATCAAACCACAGCCGTCCCCCCCGGCAGCCCCTTGTATGGCTACCCCAGCCCAGATGAGAGGCGCCCAACGCTGTCCCGGCAGAGCAGCTCCTCTGGCTACCAGCCTCCCTCCACGCCATCCTTCCCTGTCTCGCCGGCGTACTACCCTGGCACGAGCACGCCGCACTCCTCCTCCCCGGACTCGGCCGCGTACCATCAGAGCAGCCCCACACCACAGCCCGCGCTGCCGGAGAAGCGGCGGATGTCGGCCGGGGACCGCTCCAACAGCCTCCCCAACTACGCCACTGTCAATGGCAAGGCGTCCTCGCCCCTCTCCAGCGGCATGTCCAGCCCCAGCGGTGGGAGCGCTGTCACCTTCCACACCCTGCCGGACTTCTCCAAGTTCTCCATGCCAGGTAAGGGATATCCTTGGAGTTTCCTGTGTCCCCCTGCCCTGCCCAGGGCTCTCTTCCCTCCTCCTCCTCACCGGCAAGTGGGGAAGTGGTTGCAGCTGTGTCCTGATTTACCCCTCCTGCCTATCCACACACCAGCGGCACCAGCTTGGGCCATTTCCTGTGCTTTCTGGCAAATCCAAACAGGAAAAGCACTGACCCGGCATTGCTGCTATAAGCAGCGCCCAGAGTTGTGTGCAGGGAGATCAAAGCACCCAGAGGCAGTTTTTCTCTGCTGTGGGGATGCGCTGACCTCCTGGCCCCGTTCCCAGCAGGCTTTACCCTGCTGAGACCCCACTGTGGCTCTACCTCCTTATTTCAAATGGTGTGCTGTGCCCTGGGTGCCATTGCGCCTGGAACGCCTTCGCTGGCTCCGTTACGGGACACCTTGGTGACGCCAAGATTGGACTGATAGAATCAGGGGAATAAAGCTGTGGGGCAGCAGTGGCTCTGGCTGCCAGGCTGGTTTCGCAGCTGAGTGGGCAGCCCTTTGTGAGCACACTGGCACCCACCCCAGCCCCATGACTCCCCATGGCTGGGGACCTTTCCCAGCAGGGAAGCATGAGCAATTAAAACCTGTAACCATTAGAGAGTGGGCTGGGGAGGGGATTGAGCCTCCCGTCCCTCTGAAGGTGACTAGCTTGCAGAGGGCTGATAACACGTCTCCAGCAGAGATACTGTTTGGCCCTCTGGGTTCTTTGGTTGGGCTTTTTGGCAAGCAGATGGTTGGAAATGTTGTGCCAGCAAAGTGACAGCTTCATGGCCAGAGGACTGGCTCCTGTCAGGGCTGTGCTATTGATGGGCACTGAGTGAAGCAGAATGGGGCTGGGGCTGCTTTCCCCAGGGTAGGTCAACCTGTCCAGTTCCTCTGCACAGAGCAAAGGTCAGGGAAGGAATTTATTTTTAGGGTGGATGAGCCAAATCTTGAACATTAGAGAGCAGTGAAGGTTCTCTAAAGTCAGATCTTCCCACCACCCTCTTGATTGTACATAATCTCTTTCCTCCAACAGCCTTCATTTCACCTGGCCAGCTTCCTTTAAAATGATGAATTCCCATTTTGTTTCTGGCTGTGTGGCAAAGAAACTCATCAAATGCACATCCCTTCAAGGGCCCTTGTGCTTGGATTTAGCTTTAGATGCACAGCAGTCCCCATAAACTCCAGGTGATGGTCAGCCTTTCTGGGTGTGGAGGATTGGGTTGAGGTTAAACCAATGTGCTGGGGCTGAAAGGAGGTAGAGGTATTAATGCTTTAGCTAGATCTGCTAAAAAGTCATGTGGAGTTTTAGATAAGCATCTTTTAACTTTTTTCTTGTCTTCTCTTCCTTGCAGACATCAGCCCTGAGACTCGTGCCAATGTCAAGTTTGTGCAGGACACTTCCAAGTACTGGTACAAACCGGAGATCTCCAGGGAGCAGGGTGGGTAGATGGCACAGGGCAAAGCATATGGTTGAGTGAGCCATGGTCAGGAGTTGAGGTGTATCTGGGATCACAGGGATTCATAAAGATTTCCCTTAGAGGCTGGATGGGGAGTGAGGGTGTACTGTGGATGCTCAGACCACTGCAGAGGGGGGTTGAAGCCCAGCTCAGCTGCAGGCTTTCACCCCAGCCTTTCCCTTGGTGGAGAAACACTGGTCCCTGCAGCGTGCAGTGGATCTATGCAGTTTGGGGTGCAGAGCACTCAGGTCTTGAACTGAGTGAGCTCAGAGGGGTCTTGGAGATGTGGCTAAAACAGGAGGAGGTAAGGTATCTTCAGGGACATGGTTCCAGCATTTGGTCCCTGGTGCCTGCCTGCTCTGCTCTCCAGTGCTCAATTGCTCAGAGCTGGGCTGGGTGGGAATGGTTCCTCTGAGATGCCCACACAAGGGCAGTGGACCTGGGGGTACATGAGCCCTCTTCCTGGTCACAAACCCACTTGAGACCCCCATCCACAGATGTGCAGGGGGGACAGTAACATTGCAGTGTCTGACTGCAAGGCCATGGAGCCAGGATGCCCTGTACTGACCCACACCTACTGGTTCTGAAGGTCATGTTGGCTCTCACTATGCTGGCTCTGAGGTCTCCTGTTCTCTCCTCCAGCGATTGCATTGCTGAAGGACAGGGAGCCGGGGGCTTTCATCATCCGAGACAGCCACTCCTTCCGGGGAGCCTACGGCCTTGCCATGAAAGTAGCTTCTCCACCTCCCACGGTCATGCAGCAGAACAAGAAAGGTATTGTGTGCCCTTCTCCATCCCACGCTGAGATGCTTTCCATCGTTTGGCCAGGGCGAGAGGGCAGCTGTGTCTGCTGAGCCAGTTGTGCCCTTGGATATGTGCTGATGTCGTAGGATCCCTCTCCCCCACCCCTCCCCTCCCAGGGCACAGGGAAGCACCAGACACCCTCTACCCTGAGCTGTGGAGGACTTGGGGGATCTGAATCTTGGGTTTGGCATAGTGAAATGGGCACAGCCTCCCCAGCCCACGAGCAGCATGGGGGAACCTGGTTTGGGGTTGACCCTGTGCAAAGGGCCGGATTTGAGGAGGGTGTGCTGAGTGGTAGGGACCCCTCCCTTCAACAGGAACACTGGTTTCTGTGTGGGGCTACCGAGTATTAGTTGGAGAAGGGTGGCTCTGGTGTGAGAACATTCCATCTCTTCCCAGGAGATATCACCAATGAGCTGGTGAGACATTTCCTCATCGAGACCAGCCCACGGGGTGTGAAACTAAAAGGATGCCCCAATGAGCCCCATTTTGGTGAGTGCCCCCAGTGCGCTACTACATGCGTGGTTAGGTCGGGAGAGCCTTGCCTTTGCTGGACTATCACAGCGGAGCTGTGAGGTGTCTGGGAGGGCCCCCACTGCATTACTTGCCCCTGTGTAACCAAGCCCTGTGGGCATTTGGAGCCTCAGGGGTCATGCACACAAATGAATGCACACAAATGTGCCTGTATGCATGGGTACATACCTTTCTGCACACATTAGGAAAAATAATGCTGCTGGACAGGGTGGAGGGCAGGGACTCCTCCCCACCTTGTTCCATTTATCCCGTGGCTAATGTGCTCCAAGGCGCTGCACCAGGACCTCTGCCCCATTCCTGTTCCTAAGGTAGCCCTGGCATCTCTGCTACCTCCCTGAGCCCTCCGTGGGCATGGTGGTTTCAGTAAGAGGAATTGCCATGTGTGGCATTAGGACCACAGTGAAGAAATCCAGTAAAAAAAGTCTGCTCCCATCCAGCTGGAGCAACAATGTCCTAACACCAGGGAAACCCGTGTTCCTAGCCCTATGCTTATCATCTCCCCTCTCTCCCCAGGCTGTCTCTCGGCTCTGGTGTACCAGCACTCCATCATGCCCTTGGCCTTGCCCTGCAAGCTGGTCATTCCTGACCGAGGTAAGAGCCAAGACCAGAATGGATTACATCTGCCCCCACAGCCTATGAGGATGGGGTAGGTTTCCAAGCAGGGAGCAGCAGTAACTATCCCATGTCTTCTAGATCCCATGGAGGAAAAGAAAGATACCACGTCAGCCACCAACTCATCCACAGACCTCCTCAAACAGGGCGCGGGTGAGTAGAGAGGGGCTGTCATGGGGCCAATGTAGCTTGGAGCAGTGGTTGACCCCATGCCTGCTGTCTCCCTTTCCAGCCTGCAATGTCCTCTTCATCAACTCAGTGGAGATGGAGTCACTGACAGGCCCCCAGGCCATTGCAAAGGCTGTAGCTGAGACGTTGGTGGCCGACCCCACGCCCACTGCTACCATTGTCCACTTCAAAGTCTCCGCACAAGGCATCACCTTAACTGACAACCAGAGGAAGTAAGAGCCCCCATGGCCACGGCCCTGGGTCTCCAGAGCCAATGGGACTGTGATCCAGGGAGTGTGTTGATGAAGGATGTCCTTGGGTGGCGTGAACCTGGTCATAGGCAGGGCTGGGCTTTGTCCTTGACTCCTGAAACATCCTAGCGGAACCTATGGGAGTGTCCCTGCTGATGGGGCTGGTCTGTGGTGGGGCAGAGGTGGGGGCTTGCTGGCCCTGACACTCCCTGCCTTGTATTTCAGATTGTTCTTCCGACGACACTACCCGCTCAACACCGTCACCTTCTGCAACCTGGACCCCCAGGAACGAAAGTGAGTGCCCTAACCTGGGGCAAACACATGTCCCCTGCCCCTTTCCCTCCCCCAGGCTTCTGGCTGCTTGGAGCAGGATCTTTGCTTGCTCTGTCCCACTTGCTTCTGTGGAGAGCAGGGACTGAAGGTCCCCTTGGATACTGTAGGGCAACACCACTTCTGGTGACTTCTTGGTGTCTCTGAACATCTTCATGTTGGGAGAGAGGTGCATCAGGTTTTTTTCAATAGAGCCAAGCCTGTGCAAAGCCAGGCTGGCCCTCCAGCATTGGTGTGGTGCCCCCCATAATGGCCCTGTTTCTGTGGGGTGCAGGATGCACCATCCCTCACACCTCCTCTTCTCCTTGCAGGTGGACTAAAACCGATGGCAGCGGCCCAGCCAAGTAAGTATCTGCTGTGTTTCCCAGCTGATTCCTCCCAGGGTGTCAGGGTGGCTCCTGCTTGTGTTTGAGCATTGGCTGGGAGATGCACCATGCAGGGCAGCCTCTTGGCTGTGTGTCAGATGAGCTCAGCTCCTCGCTGAAGGAATGTTTCACCCAAGAATGAGGACTCGGGAAGCATCTTTCATCCCCAAATTCCCAGTTAGAGCAGGCATGGCCGTTCCTGAACTGACCAAACTGCAAAGTGCCAGAGGAGCCTGTGGGAGCTAGCTTGTGAAGCAGAGCCAGGGATTATGCTGATGGCCTGTGAGCCACCAGCCAGGTCTTTCCTTTCCTCCTGTCCTCCTTGTTCTGACCCACAGGAGTACAGAGCTGCTGGCTGATCCCATTTCCAGGGGCAAATTCCCACTAATTTTAGCCATTGTGTTAGCGAAGGGGTTTTTATTAGGAGGTCCAGCTGCTGGGATATTTCCCCTCCCCAATTAGAAATGCCACGGCCTGGGCCTGTCTCACATTCTGTTCCCTGTATTTATAACTTGAGTTTGCATGTTCTAATTAAGAAAAAAAGGGGACATTTTATTCAGTGGGGGAGAGAGATGGAAATAACCACACGATCTCACCCAGCCCCCATTGTCCCCATATGGCCTTCCATATGGGACCCCACAGGGTATACCCCAGTGGCCAGCCCATCACACCCCTGTGGTTTCAGGAGTCATCACACAAACCAAGGCAATGCAGTGATCATCTGGAAGGATGCTTCTTGGGGATGGCCTATGGGGAGGGTGGCAGGGATGAGCAGAGCAAGGGCGGTTTGGCCAAGAATTGATAGAAAGACAGTGTTGGCCTTCAAGGAAACTACAACAAAGGGAAGAATAGATGGGTCTTCATGCAGTCTGCTTTGGGATGTCTCGCTTTGTGTTGTGTGAGGTGGATGTTAAAGAGGTGGACAGGACCATGCTGGAAGAGGGTGGTGGTGGTCATTGGGTGAGCAATGCTGGCAAGCCTCACTGAGCCTCTTGTCTTCTTTACACCCAGGCTTTTTGGCTTTGTGGCCAGGAAGCAAGGGAGCACCACAGACAACATCTGCCATCTCTTTGCTGAGCTGGACCCAGACCAGCCAGCTGCAGCCATTGTCAACTTTGTCTCCAGGGTCATGCTTGGCTCTGGCCAGAAAAGATGAGCTGGTGCTTGCGGGTGATTCTTGAATTTTGGAGAAGGACTTGGAGTTGATCCGAGAAGGAGTGTGAGGAAGTGCATTGTGGGAGAGGGAAGTGAATTGGGGGAAAAAAAAAGGGTTGGAATTCTGGAGGAAAATAGCAAACAACAAAAAAACCTAAAAGCCAGTGGAGCCCCTAAAAACTCAACACAAGCCAAACACACACATAGAGGAACCAAAACCACGCCACCTATGTAAGAGAACCACAAAGTCACGCCAGACAGGATGCATGTCCCACCGCAGAGAAGGTGACCAAAGCGAAGGCTTTTGGCGTAATGGTCCTGACATCCATTTGAGACCAAATGCAAGACCATGACTGGTTGTTTTCCATCTGGGAAAAAAAAAAAGAAGAGACAACCGGCAAAACCGATGCTTCATCCCAGCAGCTCCATCAGCGAATGTCTGTTTTGTGTTTGAAACGACCCGGAGGAGATAACAACGTGGCTGGGTCTCTGGGACACTGGAGGAGATGCTCTCAGAAACCTTCCCTTGTCGGCTGCAGTGGAGGGTCCTCACTTATCCATTTGGTTCTCCTGAAACCTGCTGGTAGCCTGGCAAGTTGCTGGGGCTGTGGGGGGGCTTGGTCCTGATCCATCCTGTCCCTGGGGAGCTCAGCCATGGGCTGACTTCCATTGCTGACCCAGAGCCCAGCGCTGGTTGCAGGTGAGCTGCTGTGAGCCCACCCAGAGAGGGGGTCACAGCACTTCCCCACCTCCCCAGGGTGCTTGTGCCTGCCAGCCTGTGAGGAGGTGGGGGGGAGCTCCTGCTGCCCCATGCGTGGGGAAGGCAGATGCTCCATGGGAGCCTCCCCAGAGGATGCGCTAGTCCTCTCCCATCACTAGTCCTCTTTGGCTGTTTCTCCTGTGGCCTGTCACACGTTATCACAAAACCCAAACAAAACAAATGAGAAAGGAAAGAAAAACAATGTAATAATAATAATAATAATTATAATAATAGCGGATGCTGGCACAGGTGGGTTCCCTGTGCAAAGCAGCTGACCCATGGCTACCCCTATCTCTTTGGAGACATGCAAGCGGTTTTTAAATTGCATGGATGTTCAAGTTGCACGAAAGGCGGATGACTACAAGTAACTCAGGTGCTTTTTTCTCCTTTTATTTTGGAGGCCACGTTAAAAAAAAGAGAAAAAAGGAACAAAATTTAAAAAAAAAAATAAATCCAAAAAAGGAAAGGACTTGCAGTTGCTGGGTAACTTTGGCTCAGTGGGGAGGTAACAGGTCCTCCGAGAGCCACCCTGCTTGTCACGCATGTACCCCCAAAACCATCTGGCTGGAGGCTCATGCCCCTGAGTGCACTGTAGTTTTGCAGTGGCTTCAGTGCTGTCAGCTTTTCCCTTTGCCTTGTAAGGTGAGGAGGGTCAATCAGGGAGCAAGAGGGGTGAAGAACCCCTGTGCTGCTGTGGAGGGGGGAAATGGTGGGAGTAGTGGCGGAGGTCCCAGCCCATGGAGTTGGGGAGGGGGCAGAGGATGCTTCAGTTGCACATGCAGGTTTGGGGCCACAGGAACGTTCTGGCTGGAGCTGCAGGGTCATTGCTGAGCCCTGTGCTGCAAATATCCCCCTCCCCTCCACCTTCCTGCAAGAGCTTTTTGGGAGAAGTTTTCAGTGCAAGGTGGCCCAGATAGTCTACTGGGGCCAAAAACTAGAAACATAGCACTGCAGTCTCTCCCCACCGGAGAGTTTTTCTCCCTCAGAACACCCTTGCCTTGATAGCTATAATATATATACAAGCTATACTAATGATATACTGTAAGCTAACTAAATTTTAAGGAGGAAAAAAGGTTAAATTCACACTCCAAAAATACTTATTTTTTGCCATATTGCTTTCTGTGCATCGTATCTCCCCCATTATATCCGCTCCCTTCCCCTGCCCCGGGGAAACACCTGCACGTTTAAAGAAAATCCATAGCAAGGCAAAATACGGATGGGGGAAGAGGCGTGGGGCCCCCCTCCCAAGTCGGGGAGGTGTGCGTGTGACCAGCGTGCATGTATGTGTGCATGTGTGTGTGTGCGTGGGGGAATGAGTGGCACGGGTGCCCGGACGGAGGCTGTTCTGATGTACTGGAGCGAACCTGAGAGGATGCGTAGTGAGGAGTTGGTTGCAAGACAGTGGTGGGATGGGGGGTCCTGGGGAGGCTTTCCCCCTCCCCAGCTCCCTGGCCGCACAGATGTGGAGACCTTTTCATTTTCGATGTTCCCCTCCTTCTGCGAAATTCAAGCGAGATGAGAGATGATCTCACCCGTAATCTCCTCACCCTGCCATTCACCGATTAGAGAAAACACTGTGTTTATAGATATATAAAGATATATTTTTTGGAAGCCTCTGTTTTTCAGACTTGGTTTTCTCACTGCTAAAAAAAGAGATGATAATAATGTAATTTTATTTTAATCTGCTGCCTCAGAAAACGGTGCTTGAAATTCCCATTCCTCTTTTTCTCCCCATAAAAACAAAGCAGATCTAAGCACCCTAGAGATGTTGCGTAAAAGCTGACCCCAGCAGATACCTGCCAATGGCATCACGCCTGCTTTGGGCCCTGAGCCACTCACGCCTTCCCCACTAACCCACTAGCTGAAGATTTAGACCATATCCAAATTTCGAACACTAACAAAATTGTCCAATTCTATTGTTTTTTTAACACACAGCTAATCACCTTCCAACGATGTAGCCAGGTGTTTGTCAGCTCCTTTTAAAGGCACTTTTTTTTCCCCCCCTTTATATCCTTTTTTAAGTTACAGTTCTAGGTGTAACTACTTTTTCTGTCCCAGGGAGAGTCCGTCAGCTGGCATTGAGGATCACCCAGGTCTCAGGGCTGGCGGGGACCTAGTGTTGATATTTTTTTCCTTATGAAAGGGACAGAAATGATTATTTGTGTTTTTTCTTCAGTTTTTAAATGCAGTCATGGTATTTGAGATTCGAGCTTGTGCGAGTTATGCCCAGCATATGTTTCATTGTAATCACACTGCCGTTGTCAGCAGCCGGATGATATCTCTCTCACTCACACACACAAACATATCCCTCCTTCCTGCACAAAGAACTGCATATATTCTTGCCAAAGATATCCTTAAAAACGCACTTTTCCCCACATATATATATATTTTTTTTTGCGTGTGTAAATTTGTTGTATGTGCCCTTTTTGTGTCGGCTTGTTCTTTGGAGAAGCCCCTTCTCATCCATCCTTCCTTTGCTGTCGATGTTGCTGTTTGTTGGGAAACGCTCGTGGGGGGTGGGGTGTGCCATTTGCTACCTGTCCCTAATTGTAGTGCCCACAACGTGCAAAATGTGGGTTCCTTTTCAGCCTGTGGGTTTCCCATTCAGTGGCGCTGCCTTGGGCTCCCTCCTGGGAGATATTCCGAGGAATGATCCATGTCATCACTGCCAGTGGAGATTGTGGGCTTATGGGTTTAAGCACATAAATTGAGCAAAGTTTGGGGTTGCTCTGGGTGCAACATTAGCTGGCTGCCCCCGGTCAAACCACACACGGGAAACAAACCAGGTGGGGAGAAAAACCCAACGCAGCCTCCAGGCATCGATTTTCCAGTGAGTTCAACCATCTGAACCAAAGTGCAGAGTAAATCCCCACCCAGCAGGTCGGGCAGGTAAAGAAACCAGTTGCCCCAAAAACCCCAGACAGCAGCATCAACAAAAGGCAGCCCTTCCCGTTGGAGCAGGCAGGAGGATCAGACAGCAAAGGAGCCCGCAGGGGCTTGTTTCATTTCGTTCGTTTGTTTTGCAAATTGCGAGGTTGGTTTGGGGTTACTCTTTTTTTTTTAATTATTTTTTATTTTCCTTAAAAAGGAAAAAAAGAGAAAGAAAAAAGGAAGCAACCCCACGTTTCTGTTGGCAGTTCCTGTACCGCCGTGTTATGTGTGGGGTTTGTTTTGTTGTTGTCTTCGTTACTTTGGGAACGTTACAGATTTATTTGCTAATCAGTGTTAATGAACAGTTTCAAACTTTTAGACTTGCCCATTTCTGTGTATTTATATAGATGGAAAGAAAAAAAACCCCACGTTATATTTTGTGTCTTTGTGCCCATAATATTGTCGCGCGTGTAAGGATGACTTCGGTCGCACCCTGTCCGTGTGTGAATGTGATACCGCTGTTGTCTTCCCATTGTACAGATGTCAGATTCTTTGCAGTTCATTGTATGGCGTTATAAAGTAAAAACAACAGAAAAAGAAATCAGTTATATAAATACACTGTTGCTTGGAAAGCCAGCTTGGTGTCTGGGTCGCTGGAAATGCATCTTGAATTGAAGGGAGCTAGGAATAAATGCTCTGTTCCTCTGCAGAGGGGAAACCAAACCGAGCCCCAAGCCAATCCTGAACTCCGGCGGGTGCTGTGTTTTCTCTGGGCTGTCATTCCCTGTTCCTCGATGGCAGATTGGGGCCCCCAGACAGACGCCGGGTGGTGGGCGTGGGAAGGAGGAGGGGTTGTGCTGCTGCTTGTCAGTCTCCAGCCGCAGCTTGTGTTCACCAGATGCTGGCTAACCAGGCAGCCCCCAGACTTCCTACATGGCTCCAGCTACAGTTTGGGCTTTTGTTTACCAGGAGGGATCTCTCCAGAGTGCCCTGCGGGCACTGGGTGCCCTTCAAATCCTGTTGCTTTCTCCCAGGTTGCTTTTAGGTGCCATCTCTCCCCTTTGAGGCCGCCTCCCACAGGGGAGTGGGGTGGGATGATGCTTTTATGGAGTCCTTTGCCAAGGTGGTGCTTTGGGCTCTGCTCCTGTTAAATCCCACTTCCCTGCCCCTTTTGGAGCCATCTTGCTCCCTGTGCTTGGCAAAACTTTCCCCCAAAGCCTCAAAGGCCTGGTGTTTCCAGTGTTCGCAAAACAATTCCCAGCATCCGTTGCAGCCCTTAGCCCCTGGCTCTCTGGCTCCACTCCTTCCCCTCCTCGCTGAGTTGGTGGCCAAGACCCAGCCCCTGGGATGGATTGAGTTTAATTATACAAGAAATATCAACCAGAGTAGCGGCAGTTTCCCTGGCGCCAGTGCTGCTGCGGCTCAGAGGCTCAGAGCTTCTCCCGGGAGCCGGCAGCACTAAAAATACCTCCTGCCTTTCCCTAAAATAGCTGCAGGATGAGGGGTGGATTGAGGGGGCTGCTCGCCTGGGGACCCCGTGCTGTGGGGCTTGTGCGGGGAGGCAAAGGCAAGAGGGGTAAAAACAGGAAGGGGGGGAGGAGATGGGATGGATTCTGGACCCACCCCCGCCAATAGACGTGGAGCTATGGAGATGTGCTCGGTGAGCCAGAAGCACCACAGGACCTTGGGAGGTACCTGGCATCTGCCAGGCTTGGCCTTGACTGTCCTCTGTGTGCCCGCTGGCAAGATGGGACCTGCAGCCTCCTCTCCCTATCTGACACAAGAGGGATGGTATTTTCTTGCCAGCTTCTCTTGGTTTTGTTTGTTCCCTGGTTCCTGCTGGAATCGACCCCATAGGAGCTGGCACCAGCTGCCTGCATGTTCCTGGTGCTCCTGCCTCACTGGGGTGGCCTGCGCTGGGTGTTCCCTGGGCTGGACAGAGAGGCCGTAAGTGCCCAGTAAGGTGGCACAGACAATTTGTTGTGAGCCATAAACTGTTCTGCATTTCTGCCCTCACCCTCCCCTTTCTGGAGTTAATTCCACATTTCCTTTCCAAAATTCCTCAGGAGCTTCTGGTTTATGTTTTTCCTCAACATGTTCTTATCTGCCACCCACTTCCCCTCCCTGGCTTTCACAGAGCAGGCTTTCTAGGGTCTCCCTCTTTGCAGCTTGCTGCTGTCTCCAGGCCAGGCTGGTGGCTCTGGTGTGGCCATCAGGAAAGGCACATGCCACCGGCTTCATCCCAGGAAACCTTGCCTCCATCACACCTCCCCATGCCTATTGAATCCCCACCTCCAGGTTCCCAAATCAGCATTTTGTTCTGATTTCAGTCCCTGTTCTGCAGACTCTGGGCTGCCTGTGGAGTGTTTCTTGTGGGACTGTGGAAAGCAGCAAAGTTTCTCACTTCTCTCTACCTCCCGCTCCAGGAGAAAAGGGTGGGCATACTGCGGACAGCCAGGAAACCCTGGGATGGGGTTGGGGTTGGGGCACCAAGCCTTCGCTGAGGGCACATATTTGTATCTGGCTCCCTTGCAAATATGGTCAGACCCTCAGCCACCTTTATTTAATGAATTTTAAAGCCCATGGGATCCATGGGCTTATTGGGTTGCAGGGTGCAGGTAAAAGCTAGCTTCAAAACCATGCCCCAAGTCCAGGGGGAAACCCCAACAAGGAGGGGTGCTCCTGGGGAGAAACCTTGGAAGTGGGTCTGCCCTTTTCTGCCACCATCATTTTCCCTTAACTAAGCTGGAAACAACCTGCAGCCCTGGAGCAAAAGTGGGGTCATGGTGGTGGGGATGGGGCACTTTCATCTTCCTTCAATTTTACTCTTTCCCAGGCTGAGAAGGAAAGAGAAGAAGGTGCTGGGCCCCCTCAGAAGTGTCCCCATGGGACAGAAAGCATGACAGAACCTGGCTTTTTCTGAGCATCATTGGGCAGAGACCAGGAGCCAGCCAGCCTCCCCAGGGTGAGAGGAGTGGAGCAGACCTGAGGTGGGCAAAAGCCACCCTGGGGCTAGGGTGACTGGTGCTCACATCTGCACCCTATTCAGCAAAACAGTGTCCCTGTCCCCTACCTTGCTGCAACCACTGATGTTAAACCACCCCAGACACGTCCTCCCTGCCAGTCCGAACCTGCCTTCTCCTTGTTGCTGCTCAAGAGAGTGACTCGTCTACGTGGAGCCTGCCTGATGCCGCATCACTGCCTGCTGAGCACCCGCATCCCACTTCCCAGATGTTTTTGTTCAGGATCTGCAGTGCTGTGGGCAGGATGGAATTGGTACCTCAAGTGACAAACAGTCCTGAATGTTGGAGTCACTAGAGTGCTAGACAGTTTGGTTGGTGCTCCAGAGTGCTGCTGGCCTTCCACACATGCGTCCTTGTGCAGCATACCACACAGAGATGGATGTGGGCACACATGGGAGCGGCAGTGCCTCCCTGCAGGCTGCAAGGATGGCAGGGATGTTGCTGCTGAGTTACTGCATCCCTCTGCTGCTTGGCCACTGCGTGCAATGGTGACACCCCAGCCCATTAGTGGAGAGGCAATGGCCCCTTGCCCAAGTGCCTGTGGCTCCTATTGAGACATAGCCTGAGGCTGAGCAGCACCAAACCAGAAGCTTGAGAAGTAAAATACAGGGGTTAGCCAGTTGCCCTCACCCCAACAGCCCACTTGGAGATCACTCTGTTCACTGAGCCAGACCCTCAGCCCTTCCCTGGAACAAGGCAATTGTAGAGGACACAATGTGTGAGTGCTGCCATCCAATCCATCAGGGCCTGGGGAAGTCCATCATACGGCAGCCATCCCAGAAATTACTCTAGTGGCTTCATTATTATCTTAAGGGGACTTCACTGCTTGGAGAGCGGCATCAGCTGGTGGTGCGCGGTTACCTACTCTCCATGGCTGTGATGGGCAGGAAAAGGCAACAGAAAGGGATTTGGATTACATATTGAATAAAACGGGACTATGTGACACTCTGGAATAGTTTACCTGGGGAGGGAGTGGAGTCAAAACCCTGGAGGTGTTTGAGGGCAGGGAGGAGAGGGGCTGGACCGTTCCCTCTTCAGTGCAGAGCGATCTAGGTTTTGTCTGTCCACCGGAGAAAGGCGATGGGTAGGACAGGGCTGTCCTTCTGCCTTGTGAGGTTCTGGCTCCACCTACAGGGATGTTTCTCGAAGTGATGGAGGCCTTGGACTGATGCATACCCGAAGCAGGTCGGGCAGGAGGGGATATCTCCTCGCCTGCAGCACAGCCCTGAGCCGCTGCTCTGTGGTGGATGGACAAGCTGAGGTGCGGTTGGGTTTGTACATCTCTGAGATAAAAGGGGCTGGGAGCCCGCAGGATGGCTGCAGCACTGGGATGCAGTAGGGGCATCCTGAGCTGAGTGCAGAGCACTGCTGGTCGTACACTTGAATGCTCTACACAGCTTTTGCCAGACCCTGCCTGCCTGAGTGCAGCCCAAGGATGCTTGGTGCAGGCCTTCAGTGATTTTTCCCATCCCACAGCATTAACATGCAGCCTTGGATTCCATGGGACCATGAAGTCCATACAAATCAGGCAGGCAGCCTAATTCAGAAGCTCAGAGGAGTACAAGCAGCATTAGCCAGGTCTCTTCTCCCTGGTTAGTTGATGCTCACCATGTTGCTGTCTTTCCTTGGATGCCCCTTACACCAGAAGTTTTAGTCAGGCATGAAGTAGTGACAAGTAAGAGTCCAGACTGTCCCAGCATGCTGCAGCCAGGCTAAAGAAAGCAATGTGAGTTAGAGAAGGGATGTGAAGCCTCTTGGTCACAACCTCTCTGCCCCAGCCCAGGAGAAGGGGGTTCTTCTAACATGCTCAGTGGTTCTTCATTTCCCACCTCATTCATGCTCTGCCTTGAGTCTGCTTCAAACTATAAAACCTGATGGTTTTCAGCTGGCTGTACCCATGTGTCCTTGTTGTGGGACAACCCAAGTGGAACTGTCCTCTGCCTCCTGATGCCCTGATGGTGTCAGGGTGACTTACACCCTCCTACCTCTTGGCTGACACCCCTTATTTGCTACACCCCTCATGCCTACATGGGGTCAGCAGTGCCTGTCAGAAACAGGTTTGCAGTTCATCTCCAGTCAAAACCAAGCCATACCCACATGTCACCTGGGGCACGGGGCATCAATATGTCCTGGTGGCAGCTGCTCCTAACAGAAAACTCCCTATTGGTGGCAGGGGAAAGGGTGTTTGGGCTCATAATGGGTGCCATCTTTTGTACTCCTATCTCCCTCCTCCCCATGTGTCTGCCTGCCAGACTGAAGCTGCAGAGAGATGTCTCTATCCTGGTGACACTATGACAGCTGAGTGGCCTTAGCATGTGGCATCTTCCTGGTAGTGGTGATAGGGGTCCTGCTCTGAGCTTTCCTGCCTGAGTCAGGGCAACATACACGTGCAGTCTGTAATGGTGCCAGGCAGCTGGGAAAGTCCTCTGAGAGGGCAGGTGTCAGACATGCATGCACATGCTCACATGTGTGTGCATTCACAATAGGACAGAAATACCCTCCTGGTGTCTTTTCTCCCACCCTTCCTAACCCCAAGCTTCAGGGGTACCTCCTGTCTGCCTCCCTGCCCCCTCTCTTCACAAAAGAAAAAGAATGAAAGAAAGAAAGAAGTTCAGGGCAGGAATGAAATATTTGCAAGCTCATTGTTTCAAGCCTCCAGCAACAGGATAAAACAAGCCACCGGTGAACAGCTTCTCGTGACACTGCACAGCGGCCTTGCCAGAAGAGGCAGGCTCTAATGAAAACAGCATGTGGGAGGGAGGGTGTGTTGAATCAAAGCAGAGAGCAGCAGCGACCTCGGCCCTGGTGCAGCGGAGCTCCTCTGGGATGCACTGCAGTCACTCAAGAGGGCTGGGGAGCAGAGAAGAGCGATTTACTGCTGGAGTACCTCGTTGTCTTGGCTGCCTGCAGGGTGGCTTGTGTGAGAACAATCTGTCTTAATAGGAGATGCTTAGCAAATGCCTTTGGCTTTACTGAGATCTCAGTTTTTCCAGTGCTGCTGGGTACATTTGTTGAGCCACCCTTGCCTGTTCCTCCAGCTGGGAGAGCAGGGGGAAAACACTCACCAGCCTCGGGGTAATCTTGAAGGGGTTCTGCTCATGCTGGCTCCCTCTCTGGGCTGGGATTTTGCAAGTGCACTAAGCTGAGAAGGGCAAAAACAAGGAAGAAATCCTGGGTGGGGTGGGAGAAAACGGTTATGGTGACTCAGCATATAGTCTTCTTCCTTTGAGACAGCTTAAACTGAGCCAGTATCTCAGGACATCATGAGGGGGTCTGGTCTCTCTAGGGTTTTACCGTGGTATTTGGATGATACTTGGGAGATGACTTCATGGTTTATGTGCACGGAGTGGTTTCCAAAACACCACAGCTTTGCCAGCCTCTGGCTCCTCATGAGCATTCAGGATCCTTGGACACTTATGGCCATGATCACTGCAGCTGAAATCTCTTCTTCTACTTGTACTAGAAAGTCAAGTTCATTCTCACCAGCTTTGCCTTGTACTCCTCAGTTCTCCATGGATCCCTTGTGCTCACTCAGGGTGGGAGGGAAGAAGGGAAAACTGTGCACACTTTGTCCAACTGTCTTCAGGGACCTTTCCATGCATGTCCTCAGCCCTTTTTCTGGCACTTCAGGAGAGATACTCCTCTCGCTCCTCAGCTGGGGAGGTGGTGCTCAGGGGCCACCAAGACCCTCCACAGCTGAGAGGAGAGGCTGTTTGTGGAGGCAATGATCTTGAGAGCACCGGAAAGGTTTATAGGACATTCCTGGGATGCTTCGGACATGTAGAGCAGCCAAGTTGGCATTTTGGCAGGGTTCCCCTCAGTAAGACGTGAGGAGGAGCAGGAACCCGTGCCAAGGCCCTATTTTAAAGCAGCCCCCTTGAACTCTTTGATATGGATAGCACCAGAGGTAGGGTTTCGCACATCTTTATAACTCACACTTCCATGTGAGAGAAATCTCAGCCTTGCTCAGGCAGACTGCTGCCTCAGCTTGATGGGGTGCAAGCGATGGCTGTCCTTTCATTCCCAAGGGCTCCAGCCTCAGCCTTACTCAGATGGAGAACCTAAATACCTTCCAGAAAGGAGAAAGTGCTTGGCAGTGAGGTTTCTCAGGGCTCTGGTTCTCATTACCAGCTTTCCACCTCTTTACACTGCTGGGAAACAGCGAGTCACCCCTCTGTAGACACTTCAGGAGCCACACTGCATGAGGGAAGGAAAAATGACTGCAGAGCATGGGGCATGAACCCAGGGACCCTAACCATAGTTCACCTGGCCTCACAAGTGCCCTCCAAAGTCAGCACTCTGCTGTCCCAGCTCTTTTTTCTCCTGCAACTTCGTTTTGACCAAACATCCTCTCAGAGTGCCCAGTGCTTGGGGAACATCTCTGGTGGAGATGCTGATGTGCTTGGTAATGCAAGTTCCAAGGCAATGCTGGTTATCTGAGCTCTTATGGGTGCTTCCCTCTGCCTCCAAGATGCTCTCCCACCCATTTCCTCCCTTTTGGCTTTCTCCAGTCATGTGGGACCTTTTATCGTCAAGGGGAGACAGCCACGCACACAGGTAAGGTGCTCTGTTCTGAGTGTAGGCTTCTTCCCTGCCTAAGGAGAGCCCCGTTGCTGGCGCAGAGGGTTCGCACCACTAGAGGTCGGCCGGTTCCCGCTCATGGGACCGCTGCGAGCAAGAGAAGGGAGCAGCAGGCCAGAGATGACTTCAAACAGCTTGGCTGGTGGAGCCTTGTGTGTGTGTGTATGTCTATGACAGACACTTCCTCTCGTATTGACATTTCTCCTGGCCCCGGGCCAGTTTTCCAGGCTTTGTGCTGTTATAGATTGGTGTATTTGACACGCTAGAAAAAAAAATGAGATCTTTAAGTCTTTAAAGGCAGGGGAGTGCTGGAATAGCTGGAGTGCCAGCTTTTCCTGGAAAAAAAGAGAGATTCCAGCAGGCAGGCAGTGCACACAGAGCTCTGGCAGCCTCAGAGCCAGCCACAGCCATTGGAAAGGTGAAGAGTGTCACCTTCAGCCTCATGGAGAGGGGTCTCAGTACTGGTTGCATCCCCCATTGCTCAGTGACCTGCAGGACCTGGTCATGCCCTCAGGACCTTTTGCTGAGTGTGAAACTCCTATAACCACCAAGTGCTGGTCCCACCCTCTGTTAGTGCAATTAAGATTAGGAATTCATAAGAGGGGAACAGCCAGGGGTTTTAATGAAGATCCAGCTACTTGTTTGCTCCATTCTGCCCATCTCTACAGCAAGGGAATAAGCTGGCCTGGTGTACCTGGAGAAGGCAGGTTGCGGTTAAACTTCGTGTATTTTTTTGAGTCCTTCTTCAGTTCAGCAAAACTGTGAACAGCAGGGAAGAGGTTTGTTATGAATGTTGCATTAACTGGCTAATGAAGGACAGGAGTTTTGGTACATCAGCTATTCCTCTGAAACCACCCTTCCTGCAGCCTTGCTGTCTGTATGGCTTGTGTGACCCTAGCTCTTCCAGTGGTGTTTTACCCAAGTAACACCTGAGACAGGTCCAACACACCTGCATTGCTCTGTGAGAGCCAGAGATTAAAGTACACTGAGGCAGAAAACACCAGCAATAGTGCAAGTGGCGTCTTGGACCAGGGCCCAGCCACCTTCCAAGCTGGTTGGAGATGGGATACTGCCATAGGCAGCCCAGATCCACCCTGCTTTACTTATATGGACACCACAACAGTCCTTCTCACCAGTTTTTAAAATTCAAGGACTCTCTCCCCTTTCTAGAACATTTTACCCCCAGATGTCTGCACGGGGGCTTTCCTGTACTGTCTGCCCACAGCTACACACATCTTAGACAAGTTTGGTTTTATTTCTTCACAGGTTGCCTGTGTGCTTGCATGTCTGAGATTGTATCTATTAGTCACTGGTTTCTCAGTTGCCTTGCAGGATGCTACACACCCGCAGTGATGATGAACCACGATTCCATGGAGAGCCTGTGGGATGATTTTTCGCCACATTTTCAGGTCTCAGGGAGTTGTTGGAAAGGGGATGTGGTTCACTCATTTACCTGTCTAAGTCTTAGGTCACTGCAAGAGCGAATCACTTGGAGGATGCGCCTCAGTCCCCCAGGGACTGAGGCACATCCAGCAGCCAGAACTGATTCCATCCAGATGCTCTCTAAATGGCTTTCAGATGTCTCTCCTTTAGGAGAACAGATTGGTACCTAACGCCCAGTCTGATGCATGGCTCAGACAGGCTGCTCCTTGTCCAGTGCTTCCAAGAACTCAGTGATCCAGTGACTTCAAGTCGCCAGGCATTCAGTCCTGCCAAGCCTTCTTTCAGGAGATGGTGATGACAGAGTTCACTTTACGGAAGAGGAGAAGCCAGCCTACCTCCAAGCGTCATCCCTGCCTGCTATGGAGAATTAGGTGAAAGAAACTGCAGAGTGCTGGAAAATCAAATCTCTGCACTGATCATGACTGTCCCAGCCGCAGAGGGAACCTTGCTGGATGGAAGTCAGCCTTCAGTTGCTGGACTTGCTCTTAACTTCAGAAGGGGCTGAGTCTTAGCTGGTTTGAACTCAGTATCTCAGTTCTTCCATTTGTTACCTAAAGCAGGCCAATTTTTGTAATTTTTGGAAACTCATTTCATGTAATCATAACTCTACGGTACAAGAAAAAAAAATACTTTAAATAAATACCAGTGTGTTTTGTGACACAAAAAGCAGATAGAGTGTATGGAAAATGTAACCTCCTTCCATCTGGAAATGGCTTGGGATTATCTACTTTTCCTTGTAACTCATTTTCTACATGTGTCTGCTTCGAGGGTGATTTACTGCAAACATCTCTGTGTTCCCTTTGCTGTATTGATTCATAAGAAATCCTTTCCCAATGAAATCATATTTTCCATGCACCAAAGAAAGTCAGATAGAAGATGAAGAATATTATTGTAACAGGAAAATGGTTAGGACAAAGAAAGCTTATAATTTTGTAAACAGAGGTTGAGAGGAGGCTTTTGGGAATGAGTTTCTGGGCAGAGAGTCAGAGGGTTTTTCTTTTCTTATTTTGAAGACTCTACTGGCAATGTCTACATCCCAGAAAGAAATAAATATAAACAATTCTCCCCAATGGCTTTGATAGCTCAATTAGCAGAATTGAGAATTTGGTGGAGGATGTGCTGAGGAACCTTGGCTGTCTTGCAGAAGTGTTATAAACTTAGAGCTCTTGTCCCACCACTCCCAGTTTGCCAGAGAGGACTTAGCTAGATGCTGTCTTCTATTGCTGGATATTTAAGTGACTAAAGCCAAAGGCTTTCATGCCACAGATGTGATGGTGTCACCCATCCCATGGGGGCAAAGAGGAGGTGAATAGAGCACTTTCCAACTAAAATTAAAGTTTAAGAGTTTATTAAAAAATTAAAGTTTAATTAAGAGTTAAAATCCATTGGGAAAAAAGGCATCAATCTATTTCCCCTCCTATTAGTCACACTGAGTAACTGGAAGAAGGGGGTGATGGTTGTAGAAAGGAATGACATTTGGCTAAGAAAAACAATTCATGTATTTGCAAACACTTAGCAAAGCAGGTGATTACTGTTGTTTTGCTTGCTTAAACTATTCTTCTCTTTTGGATAACCCAACATTTTTTTTTGTGGAATGCTCAGAAAATATGTGCAGGAAATTGTGATTTTTTTTTTTCCCTGCTATTTTTGTCCACCTCTACAATTGCCAGGGATGACCAATTTGGTTTCTAAACATTGCCATTCTGCTGGAATAGCTTATTGGGAAGGTGTGTGTGGAATGGCTCCTCCTGAGGGAACTGTTCTGCCTTGCCTGTGAATCTTCAGCTTCCATGTGTTCTGGCAACAAAGAACATGAAGAGGGAAAGAAACTAGCAAGCAACTTCTGGGCAGCTCCATGCAGCTCACCTGGAATTGATTTTCAAGGGACTCATCTTCATCTGATGTAAATCAGCACAGCTCCATGGTCTTTGCTTAGTTCGGTATTTTCCAAAAGTCTTGTATCTGGGAAAGCAAAAGGTTTGTCTGCCGTAGATGGTCTTTCTGCCCCAGTGTCCTGCTCTTACACCTTCAGTTTATGTCCCCCAGAAGGACTGGAGATGTTTATGAGTTCTGAGTATCTATCTCAGGTTTTTACACCGGTCGGGAGACAGGTACTTGGCTGGGAGATACTATTTGTGTGCAGAAAAATTCTGCTTGGACAGAACCAGGGAAATTCCTTTCTGGGGCACATGGGCCTTCTAGATTCAGTGCCAGTGACACATTTAGAGCTGCTGATCTGGGAGTCTGGGTCTTGTAAGCTCTGGCTCTGGTTTCACAGCTTTTGTGAGTTGCCTTGGAAAAGCCTCTAACCCTCCTGTACAGGTTCACCACCTCCTTTCCCAGCTGTAAAAATAACCCAGGGTGGGGTGGAGAGCTACACCCTCTCTCCTTCCCGTGGACCTCAGCAGATGCCATGATGGATGGTGAAAGCCAAGTGTGTGAGGGTGTCAATGGAATTTGGCTGTAGAAGGACTTTATTGTTATTCATCAGGGCTGTGATTGCTGCCTGACAACTGGCAAAATCAGCTAATTTCATTCAACCAATATAGAAACTCTACATCTTTCCTTGAGCTCTGCTTGGAGGTCTTTCTAACTCTCTGCATGCCCCTGTTCTCTGACTAGCTGCAGCCACCCAGGGATGGCCAGCAACTGAGATTTCAAACCAGTGATGAGACTTAGTTCTCACCTAGGGACAATTAGCCTTTGATCAGTTTCACAAAATTGACAAATTAAGTCATTCCTCTTTTGCCTCTTTTCCTGCAGATAATATTTATTGCTGTCAGCTGTGATTCAGAAAGATGTGGATATTTCAAGACTGATTAAAGAAAGACTTGGAAGTAAAATTCCAACATCCATGCTTTCTTGAACCATGTGTTTCTGCCGTTACCTGTGGAGCAACAATGAGGAAGAAAATGTTCTCCCCAGGCATAGAGAGGGCAGTGATGTCTTGAAGTCACTGGTCATCTGGAAACATGGGACAGAGTTTCCTATACATTTGGGTTGAGTCTGAAAACAACTGTGCTTTCTCTACCACTTTATCTAGTTTCTCTTGATATTTTCCTGATTTTCTTAGATGTGTGAGCAGGAATGCAGAAGAAGAGCATCTTGAGATTAGGATACAGGGGACTGGTTCCACATCATGGCATCATTTATCTTTCTTGGAAGACTCTTTGGGTTAATCTTGGATCTCTCTCTTTCATTTCCAGTTTAGGATCCATACTCAGGAAGAGGACAAGAAATCCTGAATTGTGGTAGGAGCAACAAGTTTCTTCTTGCGTGGATCTCATCATGAGCTGCAGGATGGAAGTACTTCCCATGCTGAATTGCCAGGACTCTTTGAGACAGCTGTCACATTCATCTGCCCTACTCATCCCTCTCAGATCACAGCTGACACACCTGATTTTGGCTTGATGAGACAGCTACAGTTGCAGTGGGAGGTTCAACAGAGAGCTTGGGGAACCTGCCCAAGTCCTGTGCCTTGCCAGTTTTCATGGCTTTCATCCTCCAGCTCCTTTTACATTTGTAGACCCTGTCCCTGACATGGCCAAGTTTCTACATCCCACCTTAGTCACAGACAGAGCAGTGAAGCAAAATGCAGTGTTGCAAAGGTTCTTATTCATCCCAGTGCCTTTCATCTTTCACTTTGCACATCCTTGGAAATGGTGATAGTTTGCTCTTTGAGGCCAGGCTGCCTAGCCCACTTCCCAAAGCTTGTAGTCTCAAGCTCCAAGGTGATGGTTATCCTTGCCCACTCTCCTGTCATCACTTGTGATCAACACCCATGGCTTCGGAAAGAGAGATAAAAATACCATAATGCATATAATTGAGCAGCGCCATAATGTAGGTATAGGGAAATCCCACGATGCTGCATCTTGAGCCCAGGCTAGTGGTTTGGAAAAGGTTTGTCATCTTTGGATGGCTTTCAGGGTCTGTTCTGCTAACAAGATCTCTGTTCTGTCAGATGTGTCTCTTGGTGGAAGTGACAGGCAATGTGGGCTTGTGGTCAGGGCACTTCCTTGTAATTGCCTTGACTACACATGACCCCATCTAGGCCTGAGCCACTCACTGAACTTCGTATTTCCTGAAGCATCTCCTCAACAGAGCTGCCTCCCAGCTTTGAGAAATGGGGCTTTTTGGGTGATGTGGTTTCTCTGTCTGCATGGCAAAGGCTGACATGATCTGGCATTCAGCTGTATGGGTGAGGTTTCAGTAGTCCTCTCCTTTACGGACACAATGCCTGGGGTGGAGGAAGAGTACTCCTGTGCTAGCTGGATGGTCCTGCCAGACCTGCTTGTGCACTCTGGTTGTGAGACTTGCTGAACTTTGCTTGCTCATCTGAAACAGTTCCATTCAGTCCTTTCCCAGTCCCCCCTAGTCCTGCTCTCCCCCCACTTCCAATCCCACCATGTGCCTGTTGGTTGCACTGTCTGCACAAATGTTTCCAGGCATCTGAGTGAGCAGCACATTCCTGCCTCCAAAATACAGCTCCACAGCTGTACTGCAAACAGCTGGTTCTGTGGTCGTGCCTCCCTCACAGTAGGACCTCCTGAACACTGAGATGTGTCCTCAAAGCCCATCAAAGTGTTTGGGCTTTGCATTAATATAGTGGCAAAGACAAGAGCTGGATGAATCTCCCCAGGGTCCTAGAGGGGGGAGGATTCAAATTTTTAATGCCAAAGCAATTGAAATTTCTTGGACGCTTCATCTTGCATGGCCAAGCCCAAGTGTGAGTCCTTCAAAGGACAGGTGCTGAGCACAACCCATTTATCCTGAGTACAGCAGGCTCCAGGAATGTTGGAGCATAGGGTGCTCTTTGGAATCAAGTGGTGTGAAGTGCCTGCAAGGGGAAGAAGCTTAGAGTGCTTGAATCGCTGAAGAAATTCATGTCTCCATCACTCTCTTAGGCATTGCTGGAAGCCACACTATAAATTAAAGAATGATCACTAGATGTACATGGATTTTTGAAGGTAACAAGGTCACAGGTAAAGGCAACCTTTTCAGGGCACAGCATGATGTAAAGAACTGGTAGTCAAGAAATGATGGAAAGATAAGATCAGTGCCAAAGGAAGGACAGAGGGTTGGCTGCAAAGAAAGCTGTGGATAGATGAAAGGAGAATGAAGGGTGGGGAAGAGCTTTAGGTAAGGAGGAGGATGGTGGTGTGATGGAGGAATGTGAAGGTAGCAATTGTGTTCAGAGAACAGGAGGAGTAGATGGCATCTGCACCCTTGTGATATGTAAAAATGGCAGATTCCATCTCATCCCTCACAGAATGCAGTGGAACCTGATGACCTGCAGCTGCAGAGAGGGATACCCTAGCCAAGGAGCACCTGGGAAGTTGGCAATGCCATGGCTGGGAAATCTCACCCAAGGGCAGATGTCTTTAAAGAAAGAAAACAAAACCCAACCAAAATTCCATGGGTTGGAGGAAGAAAGCAGAGAAGTCCCTTCAGCTGTTGAAATTGCCTTGTCAGCATCTGTGAGCAGTTGGCTGGCTTGCTGGCTCTGACAAAAATTGATGGGGACCATGTGGCAGCCAACACGGGAGAGGGTGGGAGGGTGCCAAGTTTTCCTACGTATGTGTGTGTGTATATATATGTGAGTGTGTATTTATTATCCCATCTCTTCTGCAGTTGCCTATGTGACTTGTGCCAGCAAGCTGTGGAGATGTGGCCTTTCCCTGGAATGAGGAATGCGTCAAGGAAAGTGTGGTTGCATATACTTATGAACATATGGAAGCCCTGGAGTCACGCCACGTGGTTTGCCACTAATTGAAATTGGCTGGCTAACCTCTTATTGTGGCCACTGGGAGCAACCCTGGAGAAGGGATGGCGGAGGGGGAAGGGAATGCTGTGCATGGGCACAATACATCTTCCAAAGCATGACTAGGAGAAAAAAACACCTCCCCTTTCTCCTCCACCTCTTCCAGGATGGATAAAGGAAGCTGCAGGGATACAGTTGGTCCAGAAGCAGAAAGGGAAGGCTGTGCCCAAAGAGTCAAACATGGACTGAGGCTGCCCCAAAGTAGGGTTCTTTTGCACTTGGATTAGATCTGTGTTCCACTGAGCCTGTGCCTGGTCACCTGCCTCAGAGGTGAAGTGCTGTGTGGGCAATAAGAAATGGAAAGAGGTTCCCAGTGGGAGGGTAAGGGACAGGAAGAGGGCAAATAGGAGGCAATGTACAGATCAACTTGGATAGTTCCTACAAAGGAATGGCATGAGAGAAGAATAGGACCAGCAACACCTGGGCTGTTCTCTGGGCACAGCAAAAAGCGGTCAGAGAGAGATAACTTCTGGCTGCTCCTGTATTGCTTAATTTTCTGACTGTCCTAGTTGTCCCACACAATCTCTGAAGGGAGCTTGGAAGAATAAGGTCTACTACTGTGGGCTCAAAGACATCCTGGTGCATCATGGACAAGTTGCACAAGCTGGGTCTGGGCTGGGGGACTTCTACGCTTGAGTAGAGTAGAAGAGTGCTTAGCTCTTCCTCCATGTACCCTTTCTTTGGATTCTAGTGCACCTGAGTTCTTCATCTTTTCTAAATCAGGCTCTCTGCCGCCTGCTCCTTCCCACAAATGCCCACGTGATTCCTGAGTGCTCAGACACATCCAGGTTGAAGTGTTCCAGTGGCTGATAAAAGGTCACCTGCTTTGTTTCTTGCATGTATTGCGAGAGGCAACATTTGAAGTGGTGGAAGAGACGATCCTTCACCACTTGTCCTTGGGCTATATTGGGTGATGTGAACTCTTGAAGACAACCAGAGAGAAATAATTGTGGGTTTTTTAACCCAGAGATCTCTGGACTGCACTGGACCCAGCATCACACCCTGTTAGCTTTTTCCAGCTATAGAGTGGAGTACTCCCCTGGACAGCTGTTACCTGTCTGTGTACTTCCCCTGAAGCTGTCTTGCACCTCAGCATTCAGGGGCTCAGCCTGCATCTCTTGATCCTGTGGAGATTTGGGGATGCCAGAAGGCTGGCTCCCTCAGGGAAAATCCTTCCAAATTTTGGTTGTATGTCAATCAGTGAAATATACAGTTCATGTCACCCCTACTTCATCATAACTATCTTGAGGGACAAATTCCCACCAGCTTCTCAGCTATGTTGTTTTTCCCCCCACATCTCTTGTGTTCATTTCAGAAGAATATAGTCTGTCCTTGAGGAACAACTATGGGAAAACACGGAGGGAAGGACTATCAGCACCCCTGTGATTTTGTCAGAATCTTTGCTTCAAAGTGGGAGAGCTCTGATGAATACTTGAGGCCAGCTGAGCCTGTCCTGGTTCAAGGCAACTCTGAACCCAAGTCCAGGATTTTCTTTTTTCTTTAGAAATGGAATAGAGACAAGCTAAAATTGAGACAAGTTCTGAACTACCTGTGCAAAGGGGACATAATGTGCAAGGATGCGAAGAAAGATGGTGTGGTTTTCTGGAAACAAAATTCACAGGAACATAGGGAACTTACATAAGGAATTTCCAGGAATGAAATGGGATGCCACAGTTATTAAGGGAAACTAGACTTCTAAAAAGTAAATTTTCAGAAAAAAAATGTTTGCAAGATGACATCAAGAATATACTGCTCTTGTATCATCAGTTTTTCTAATGGAGACAATCATAAAATGTCCTCCATGTTGTTAATTGTTTGGATGTAAATGAAACAATATGCAATATGCTTTTCTATCTTATTTATAGTTCTTGTAATGAGCTGAATGAGTATTTTCCTTGAGTTGCTCTAGGGATTTGCTTACTGAAAAAGAATAATGTCTGATCTTGATGTATAACATTGTTAGGATATTTTAATGGAGGTTCAAAGGGTTTTCTAAAACATATGGAGGCTGATCCATTCATCATCAGACATTCTGGATGTGCCCAAAATATCCCAGGGTACATCACTGGCGATGGTGTGAATTTGTACTTTACAGTTCCTTAACTCCATTTTCCTTGGGCTGCTGAGTCTTGGGTAGATCTCTGACTTTCCGCTTATGAATATCAGCATACAAAGTCAAGTTTGACAGTGCCTTTGAGTGGAAATGAGCATGTAAATATTATGTAAATATTATTATGTAAGCATGTATGTTAGGAGGCAGCTGAAGGCTCCTACATAGCTATCACCATCCTAATTGAATCTCCGTGTCCCAGAGATCTAAAAGATGAGAGACAGCAGCTGGATGACGGGGTAAATAGGACGGGTGAGTGGCAGGGTTGTGTGACCAATAAATATGATAGATGTGCAATTCCCAGCTGGCCAGGAACAGTAACCACAACTTGTTGCCTGTTCACAGCTAACCCTGCGCTACAATTCATCACCCACTGCACACATTGCCAGAGTTTCTTTCATTATTGAAATCTTTAGATGATATAAAACAAAGGAAAGGAAACAGAAAACAAATATCTCTCCACCCCTCATCTCTTCCTGCATACTTGTGCCAGGTCCAGAAGGAGATCAGGGAAGGAAAAGGCTTTTTGCACTAGACATAGCTGGACAAAGAATCCCAGGATACAGTAGCAGAGGTGGCATTCCAAACGTTAATATGAAGGGAGTGTTGTGTGTGTGATGAGAAGCAGCAGGTGAGAGGAGGAGATGAACTCTTCTGCTGTATATGGCCACATGCTAACTCTGGTGGGTCTCTTCTTGTATCAGCCTCTGGAGGGAAAGCTGGGAAAACCTATCTTCCAAACCAATGATGTGATCGGTGGAAAGAGGGTTGCAAAGGAGGGGAGAGACAGAATTGTGGCTGTTTTCAAACCAAGTAAGAGTTCTATTTGGCATCAGTGCCCTGGTACCTCCCCAGGCCTGTAGTGCCAGATGAATTGTGCTTTAGTGGTCCCGTGTTAGCACTACCTGCAGTAATTGACACCATGCTGATCTCTGTGCACTGGGGTCTGCAGCTTCTGCCCACCTTTCTGTGTTTCCTTCAGACCAAATGATGATCCGCAGCACCCATTTTGAGAACTCTTTTCAACATTATTTAGATTGCCTTTTTTTTTTTCTTTAAACACTGCTTTTTGTTCCACAGGAAATTGCACTGAATATGTAAGTACATGGTTTTTAGGCAAATAGATTCCTTTACATTAGAGCTTGTGGGATGAAAAGCAAACAAAGTTCAAACACAAAAATGAGATGAGTGTGCCCAGATCTGCATAATTCTTTTGGGGTTTAAAAATATATGTATTTTTCCCTTGCTGCTTTCTGAACATTAGCTCCACAAGCCTTGTCTGCTTCTGAACTTATATGTCCTGCTCTGCAGCATCTTTTGGGCTGGCTTGATCCATCTCTGTTCTTATCTGAATGGGCAAATGCATTGCATGATAAAGGGGACAAGGGCACTCATTTATTCAGAACCTGAAGCCTAAAGTTGCCTTAATCATTGTGTGAGCAGCAAAACCAAGGAAGCTTTGCTTCTTACGCAACATGAAGGTGAGCACCTCTGTGGATTCTCTGAAGCCTTGTAAAGGGCTGAGGTCATGCAGCAGTGGGTGTTTTTATTAAATCTGTACTTTTTTCCTTCCACTTGGCCAGTAATTATCATGAAACTCATAGAAAGTTCCTATTTTTGAGACCTATATCATCCTGTTATATTTTCTTAAAACTTACACGTGAGTTAAAAACCCATTAGGAAGGACCCAGACAAATGCATTGGCAGACTAAAAGACACTATGATCTCACGTGCCTGGTTTCCTAAGTAAACCTGTCTAAAAGCCCCAAGGATCATTAGTACATCATCTGTTACTTCCATCAGCAATTTTTGAATGCAGGACTGTGATTCCTCCCAGAGCAGATGGGACCTGGCATCTCGTTAGAAAGATTTCTTTGTAGTGACCTGTGCAATATTCTTTTATCCCAAAGGAAACAGTGAACAGGAAAGGTAGCTCAATTTTCCACATGTCCAGCTACTTTAAAGCCAATGATATGGTCAGCTAAAGTGACTGGCAGAGCCAGCCTACATGAAAACTGCTGCTTACTGCTGCAGCTCACCACAGCTCCTATGGGTTTGTGATAGCTCAGCAGCCACAGGACATGTTTCTTTGACTGTTGTGACATCAGTAAGCCAGCCCTCTGTCTCTCTTGTGTTTGGAGATTTCCCCATCAGGCACATTTTGGAGCTGTGTGGTTTTCTTTGTGGGAAAAGTCCCTGCAGAAGTAGTTCAACAAGTGGCAAAGGTAAGGCTGACTTACAGGGGCCCCCATAGGGAGTTTTAGCTGCCTTGGATACAACTCCAAGAAAAAACATCTCTAACATCTCTGGGACATGTTAGGCTGCATTAACATCTCTCAATCTCTCTCCAAGCAGGGGGTTTACATGGCTCCAGACTAAAGCAGGCAGCTTTCCACTGATCTCAATAGGAACCAAAGTAGCCCCTGTCACATAAAACACACAGGACGCCCAGTGGTGGCAAAAAATGAAAATGGAAATATTTCCAATGGCTTTTGCTGAGGTTTGACTTGTGGGCAAAGCTGGTTTCTGGTTTTCTGATTGTTTTTGTCCCTCCCTGCCTGATGACCGCATTACACAGCAAAGACAAATCTTTAGCCCTCTGGCCTGACACTTTCCTCTTCACCTCTTCTTTCTACATACACAAACTGCCTCAGTTCCCAGCCAAAGCATACCCTGGTACAAGCTTGCTCAGGAGGTGCTTTCTACCAGAAACTTCCCCTGGGAGATTTAAGAAACAAACAAAATGAGCAGCCCTCACAACATCGCAATGACAAACAAACAAACAAGCACACCCCCCACTCCTGTTCCTGAAACAACATCTGACCCTGCTCCCCAGAGCCTAGGGGCAGGAGGTGTATGTTGAGCATAAACACAGAGCACTTGTGTCAGGGTGAATACTTGGAGCAAATTGCAAATCACTGTCTTCTTCCCTGGAAAGGTAAGAGGAAAAGTCCCGCAAAACCCGTTTTGTGTGTTCAGACCCTCAAAACAGCAGGGTCAGGATGCTGTTCCTACAGTAGTAATTTCCTAATAGACTAGAGCCTGTTATCTTTACCTCTTTTTCCTTCCTTCTCTGTGAGCAAGCCAAAAACCATTTCTCCAGTTGGTGTTGGCTCTCTCTTGGAAACCTGTCCCTCCACAAGTTCAGGTGGGATTGACAGGTGGTGTCAATCCCACCTGAATTCCCAGGAGTGTATAGGGAGACATACATAAATTATGCATCACTTTCTGAAGTCCAGAAGGCTTCTTCTTGCTCAAGGTAGGGGGAAAGGTGTCTGCTCTTTATGGAGGGAGTAGCACGGTTAAAATACATCTGTCTTGCCATGGTGAGCATCTCTTACCTCAAATTTCCCATGGTTTTGTCCATCTCTGTTAGCCTGAGCTTGGAGAGCGAGGTTAGCTCTACTGTACGCCCTTTCAGGAAGGAAGAATTCAAGTTAATTCGTTCCTGTGGGAGCCAGCTTGGAGGAAGGCCATTTGCCTCTAAAGAGCATGTGTGTGACAGAGGTCTGATGCAGGTTAATGAAGTCACTACACAAATTAAAGCAGGTGGCCTTTACTGATGTAGTAGGCACAGGTAAATCCATGGCTACAAGTAGCACACTTTGTGTCCCCCTTTTCTCTCATGGGGAACATGAAATAATGCTATAGATAAATAGCAAAAGATAATGAGCTCTACCAGGTGGCAGCTGAAGTGCTGATGTCAACACATAACATGAGATGTTATGCCATGCTTTCAATTATTCTCCTTGCAGGAAAAAAAACACTCATAGAGAGAAAGCAATTTCTTCTACCATATCTAGATTGTCTGTGATGTTCTGATGTGTTTGAACTGTGTGGCTGAGTGTCCTGGTGCTGTTTTGACCTGCAGTGTATAAATAGGAAAGGTACAGGCAGGGGCCCTCTTGCAGATCTAGCTAGAGTGCTTAGAGACTACACTGAGATGAAGGAAATGACTCCAGTGCAAATTCAATACTTCACTGAAATTACTTCTTCTTCCACAACACCCTTGTGTTCTGTACCTTCCTTAGTACAGAAGCCCTTCCGCTAGGTCCTTCCGTGTACTAATAGGCATTAATTGCCCTGGGTAGCCCCACCTGGAACCTTCACCCACATCCTCTACCAGGAGTCCCATCTCAGCTCAGGGTATTTACTCTTTTCCTAAGCTGTGTTGTAGGTATTGCCTGGCTGTACCTTTACTTGTGATCCTTCCTCCTGGATAGACCTTAAACCTATGCTCTGGATAACTTGTCTCCTATGTGTGTCCCTCTGGTGTGGGTTGTAGCTTTGTCTCCAGTTCTATCTTTGGCCCTTTGCCCTTTTGATGCTTACTTGGGTTCTTTGCGTGAACCCTGGACTGATTCATTACTAGCCTCACCTAGGGCTGTTATTAGACCCTGTGATCAATGCAGGGTCCTTTCCCCAGGCATAGTCCAGAGGCCAAATTTCTCTGGGATAACTCTTGTCAGTGTATACCTTTCTTAGCTGGAAATCCTTTCAGCTGTTCCTACTAAGCCCCTTTGTTCTAAACTTGCAATCAACAGACACAAAGCCTAGTCATATGTATCTGTTTTCTGGCGCTTTTTGTTTACTATACAGGAAGTATTTTCTGGGCAAATTTGGAGGATTTCCTGTGTTGGATGAGATTTTCTGTAATATTTTTGATAGAAATCTTGATGACTCTGCATATAGGTTTGGTATGGACAGTGTTATTCCACTGGGGCTGCCTTGGGGCAAGAAATCCCTGGTAGAATTAGCACTTGGTAGCTAGACATGCGAGTCCAAAATGTCTAGGAAACATTGGACTTGCCAGGCTAATGTTTATTGAGGATGAGTTCTTGTCTTTCATATTCCTCCTGTGATGCTGATACTCTTCATGCTTTTTCAGTGTGGGTGGTCTGGGGCTGCAACACAGTGCATTAATCTTGGGATCACGCTGTTGTGGGTCAAAGTGAAAGAGCTTGAAGTTCATGGTCCAATTGGGGTTATAACTATGTGTGCTTTAGGTATGCTGTGAACACTGGGTCAGCCTGAAAGTGGGGATGAGGTAGAAAGATGAGTGGCTTACACTTGGAGACAGACAAAGAAAGTGGATGCTGCAACAGAAATAACATGCAGGAGTGGATAGAAGGCATGGGGATAAATAAAATAATAAGCGGGTGTATGGACAGATGGTCAATGTGGGAAGAGCTGATTGCTGTCACCTAGAAATCCTACACCAGCATAGACCCCCTATGCCTTCCCCCCCACCATGCTCTGTTCAGATTCTGAGTCTCAGCTGATGTTGCCCTTTTAAGGGCAGGCAGGAGATAAGCAGATGTGGAGCACACAGTGGATTTTATAATAACATGGTGGTTTTAGACAATTGCCTAATGAGGACCAGATGGTCAGTTTTATTTTAAGTTGCCCTTTAACAGCATTCCCATCTAAGCTGTATTTTTTAAGTAATAGGTTTTTAATGAGATGCCCATAAGATCTTGCAACACATCAGGTTTTAATCACTCCAACCTATTTAAGTGGCAGTGTATGTCTTTAGCACTCCTTCTATGTTTTTATGGTGTTTAATTCCTTCTCACCACCGTTCCTCACCCCAAACCTCAAGTAGGCTGTGTCTAAGGAACTGTTCTTCCCAGCAATGGATGCTGCCCCTGCTGAACTCATCCATGCTATTCCAGACTGAGACTGAGGACAGAACTCCTTCTAGGAGAGAGATGTCTTCTCCCTCCCCTCTTGGGGGCCAGGGTGCAGCTCTGCTTCACAAAGTAAAAGCACTGATTATAAATGCTGCTCCTGGATGTATTTCCCTTTGCTGCTGCTTGGCCCAATAATGTAAAATGCCCTGCTGTAAAAACTCAGATTGCGGCTAGGCAGAGCAAAAAGTCTGCTGTCAGGACTCAAAATAGACTTTTTCTTTTTTTTGACCAGTCAGTCCTCATGCAGTATCTTTGGGTTCCTTTCCTCCTTATCTCACTCTTACAGACATCAACAAATATTTGACAAAGCAATGCATGACTTTCACCTCTCAACCGATCTGGAGATTTCTTTTTTCCTGTTGATGTCAGAGGCTCCGTGAAATTGCAGACAAGATCAAGCTTTGCTTTCCTTCCTGGAGTCTTGGTTGCCCTTTGGCGGAGCTTACACTGAGACCAGGGGTGTGTTAGTTGAATGACATCATCATATTTCAAAATATTGTTTGTTTTTTTGTTTGGATTTGCTTTTAGGGTATTTTGCGTGTTTATTCAGTCACCTTCCAGCAGCCGCAAACACAGATGCTCATCAGTGGGTGGTACACATGTGAACGATGCTGAGGCTTGGGGGCATTCACTGCCTTTCCTATATTTGAAGTAGCTCACTCAAAGTCACCTCCAGCAAAAGTACCACCTCCCCTTGCAGCAGACTCAGTCCTGTTTGCTTAGCAGTTTTTCTGTATTTAAGAACTCTTGTGGGCAGGCACTGGGAAGCACCAAGAAGCTCATCCTGCATGGCATAAAACAAGAAGAGCAGAGAAGAGGTTGTAAGAGACTATTTACTAAGGAGTTTAAGTCCAAATGTGACCTTGGTTACACTAAAAGTGTGGCTCAGGTAGAAACTGTGTATTAACTTCTTGAGTCTCAGCATGGAGCCATTTGTTAGCTGCTTTCTCGGAGAAACCTAGGCTTTACTGATTTGGCTCCGCGCAATGGCCACAGTGGAGTGTGAACAGCAATGGAAGATTTAACAATCCAGGTAAGAAGAGCTGGGGTGTGAATTCAACTAGTAAAGGTCTGACGCAAGCCTTGAGTACCCTGGGCTTGACAGCAGTATGTGTATATAAAAGGCTTCAGTGATTTTGGGTGAGATAACAGCTTTTGCATTGTATGAATTTTGAAAGAGGCCATAAACATGCTAAAAAAAGATCTCTTGAGAGCTCTCCTAGCATCCTGCCTCATGCCAAACTTATGAGCAAGACATTTCACCTGGTCCCTCAAAGTAAGAAGGGAGTCTGGAGTCACCAATGCTGCTCAGTTTTAGTCTGGCAAGTAGGATAAGCACCCCAGACCTTCACAGATAACCTCTGGAAGTATAGACTAGACAGTGTTTCTGGCTGATCAGTCCTTGATGGCTGATGGTTTTTGTCTTTCTAAGGCTCCCAGCTAAAGCCTCTGGCCTCAGTTCCTCTTCGAGTGACGCTTGTTTGAGGAAATGGGAAAGAAGCAAAGCTCCAGGCTCTGAATCTTCTCACAGCATTTTGGTGAAGCAGGAGCAGGAAATAGTCTTCTCCATCCTGGGGAGGCCAACAGATGCCTGCACTCCCAGGAAAGGGCTGATGGGATTCAGCCACATTGCAGAGCTGTTCTGGGGAAAGAGAAGGAAAGGGCAATACTTGACAGTGATTGAAAACTGTTCTGTAGCTAGTGTGGCGAGGTGAAGTGGTTGCAGACAGAGGTTTGCTCTTGAATCACACCATCAGCAGAATGGGGAGAGATGCTCCCTGCAGGGGCATCTTGGTGTGCAGCACTGCTCATTTAGAGGTGTGCTCAGCGCATAGGGGCTGCTTGCCCTGGAGCAAATAGTAGTGCCTCACTTTTCCTTCCTGGCCTCCCCTTTGGAGGTTTACTGACTCCTGCAGCCTGGTCTTTGGTTAGCTAAGCAGCTTCTGTGTGAAGTGGAAAGTGTGCATGAGCGCAGGGGCTGGGGCACAGTGCCACAGCTGGGCTCGGGGCCCTAAGCCATGTTGTCTGAGCCGGTGGTTGCTCTGTGGGTTCAGGGAGTTTTCCTTGGAGCCGCGGCAGCCTTGCAGGGAAAACAATGGCAGCTGGAGGGAACACTGCATGTATGTGTTTGGCACAGAGCTAACACCCCTGCTCCTCTCCTCACCCACCCTTCAGTGATGGGGCATGCTTCCTGCAGATGCAAGGAGTCAATAATTTGTGGTGAGCTCCGCTGCCTGATAGTGGATGGAGGAGGCTCAACACAGCTCGGAATGAGGCAGACACATGAGAAAACGGCAGCTAGGGAGATGGAGCTTGGCTGGCAAAGAGGCAGAACTGGGAAAACATTGGGATGCTATCCCACTGGGGTACCCCTTGCCAGGAAGTTAGTTGGCTTCTCTGCACCACAGAGCGCTGCTTCATGCCCATAGCACCCACTCATGGGGTGGTGCCAAGAAAAAAAAGAAAGCTTGCTCAGCTTTGCACTCGCATGGTGGTGTAAGACAGAGAGGATGCGCTCAGCCCCTTCCCTGGAGCCAAGGCTTGTTCACCTAGATTCTTGTTGCTGTAAGAGGGGGTGGCAGCTTGAGAAACTTGGTCTCGGCTGGTGATTCTGTTTGGGCTCATCAGTAATGTCCCCAGGGCAAACAGCAGTGCCTGAAACAGTCTTGCAAAATGAGGGAGGCTGTAACAAGTCTGGTGGTGTCAATCCCAGTGTTGCTGGGACTTGAGCATTTAAGCTGTGGGAGTAATAGGATTTGGAGGGTTCTGTTGGAAAAATGAGCAATGAAGGAGGTGGCAAGGAATTGTTGCTAACAGCACAGTGGCTCTGAGTCCAGCCATGCCATAGATCCATATGGTAGTTTGTTTTCCCCTTCTGTGATGATTGCACCATTGCATCTTCCTTGTGGGGAAAAACGGGAACAAGCTTCCCATCAAAGAGGCTGAGACCACCAGACACAGCCCTGAGGTACAAGCACATTAAACCAGTCTGTGAGGGACATTACTATGAACTGTTTTCTAGGGGTCAGGTTAGAAATTTCAGCAGTTAGTCCTTTTTCTGCTTGTCTGGGGACTTGCATTAAAGGCAAGCCTCAGAGCAAAGCACCTGTCTTCAGCCTGAGCTTTGTAATGCCTTTGATTCTGCTCTGCTGGAGATGATCTCCCCTCAAAGAGTGAGGCCACTCAAATGCAGCCACCACCTTTTGCCAGATTCTTCATAAGGAGGTGTAGCTGTTTCTTCCTACCTTCTGTGGGAAGGGACAACCCTAGCAGGGTAGTTGGGATGCCCAATGTGAAATTTTGGTGTCCTCAACATAAAAATGACATGGAACTGTTGGAACAAGTCCAGAGGAGGGCCATGAGGATGATCAGGGGAGTGGAGCACCTCCTGTATGGAGACAGGCTGAGAAAGTTGGGGCTGTTCAGCCTGGAGAAGAGAAGGCTGCGTGGAGACTGCATAGCAGCCTTCCAGTATCTGAAGGGGGCCTACAAGGATGCTGGGGATGGACTCTTCATCAGGGACTGTAGTGACAGGACAAGGGGTAACGGGTTCAAACTTAAACAGGGGAAGTTTAGATTGGATCTAAGGAAGAAATTCTTTACTGTGAGGGTGGTGAGGCACTGGAATGGGTTGTCCAGGGAGGTTGTGAATGCTCCATCCTTGGTGGTGTTCAAGGCCAGGTTGGATGAGGCCTTGGATAGCATGGTTTAGTGTGAGGTGTCCCTGCCCATGGCAGGGGGGTTGGAACTAGATGATCTTAAGGTCCTTTCCAACCCTAACTCTTCTATGATTCTATGAAGTCTTGCAGGCTGTGACCGCTTTGGCACTGAGTTCAAAATCTGCCTGTGGCTGCTGGCAAGGTTCTGCTAGCTCTTTTCCTCTAGCGAAGCCTTATGCTCCCATGGGTGGCCCTGAGGCACTTCCAAAACAAACAGTGTCTGCATTTCGAGGAGTGCAGCACCTTGGATGCTGTGGGGAGCATGGTTTAGTTTTAACTTGTTGCATATTAGCTCTTGCTAATCTTTGATCAAGGCTGTGAACCTTGGGCGGCCTGGCCTTAAAACCTAAATGCAATAAGTGATGGCAGATCTGTATGTGGGTTGGCATGGCTGAGTTTATCTCTCACCCTACTGAGCAGTGGGATCCCTAATACAGGCTGTATCCTCTCTTTGAAGGCTTCTTTTAACGAAACTGGCTGTAGTTTCCTATCTTTGAGATCTCTACCCTTTGAGCAAGCACAGTGGAAAGGGCCTATGGGATCCTGAGATGCCAAGGAGGGGGGATGGGGATGGCACAAAAATGGAGAGTGTGATATGCAGTCAGTGAGATTGCATAAGCCTGTTCATTTAGGGAACCATGTTAAAAATAAAAGGCACTTTGTAAAATAGGACGGACAGGAAGGTGGGGTTTGTAGGCAGCCTGGCAGCCATCTGGGTCCTTGACTGCTTGGTTTCAGAAATACAAAGCAGAGTTGTCAGCAAACAATGGACTATGAGCCCTTGCCACCCACCCCTCTGTTTATCCTGAGAACAGGGTCTTGGATACTTTCCCTTTCTGTTATTGTTTCAATGGAAGCACTTTGCCCCCTTCAACCTTTGTCAGAAAGGATGCATCATGCATTTAATTAAACCTCCGCACAAAAGGCTTTTCCTTTCCTAGCCAAGGCTTTTCCACTGCAGCTTGACTTCACTGGGAAGGAGCCTTTTTGCCCTGTCTCAAGGTAGCCCTTGGGCTGAACCACTTGAAGGCAGGTTGAGTATCTTCCCATACAGGTTGGTTTGGTTTTGTTTTTTTTTCCCTGTTTGGGTATGCTCTGGTGCTACTGCTGCTTTCCATGCTCTGTTTCATATGCTTCCTTCTAAGAGGTCACTCTGTTCTCTGTCAGAAAGGGACATGACAGGATGGGGCAGGACAATGGGTACCTGAGCTCTGTCTCACATCCGCTTCACTTAGTTTCTCAGAAGGCATAGGTTCCTGCTGAAACTTGTCCCATGGCTGAAGTTCTTCAAAGGACATGTAGTGTCTCATGTGGATGCTCTGGTTAAATAGGGTTGAGCTCTCCTCAGCCACACTTCCCTTATAAGTGAAGGATTCATTTCAAGATGAACACTCCCAAATGTTGGTGCCTGGATATAACTCTGAGCTTCCTAATGGAAGCTGGTTGAAAGTAACCAACTGGATTAAAAATTACGTGTGGCAGAGCAAGCATGTGTGACACCAGTCTTCTATCTTGGGAAGTCAAGGTACAAGGAGGTGGCAGACAAAGAAAACAGGCATGTCTTGTTGGTTTGTGGTTGCATGGCACAATGTGAATGTCATTCTCTGAGATGCTTACACAGTGCTCCTGTGGGCTTGGAGTTGATGTGCTCTGTGTTTAAGCAGAACAAAATCATGGAGACTTGTTTACTCTGTGTCCACAGGGACACATGGGATGCTCTGGTTACCCTCCCCTAAAGATTACAACACTGAGTTGGCTGGTGCAGCTAGTCATGCTGGCTGGGACTGTGCTTGCATTGCATGCAGGATAGAAAGCAGACAGCAGAAACTTTCAGGAATGTGATGGCTTGCAGCATGGTCAAGTGCAGATGTGCGTATTTGTCATGCCACCTGAGGGGGCTTGCGAACACACTGCAGCATGTCTGTATTTGTAACCTCAAGTCTGTCTGTGATTGTGGATCAGCTGATGCCTGCATTATGTGACCACTGGGATGGAGAGTGCTTGGGAAATGCAGCTAACAAATATTCAGTACATAGAGAGGACTGGAGTTTGTACTGACAAGCTTGACAGATTCTTGAGACAGGTTTTGACTATACATGTATAAACAGGAAGATGTAAAGTCTTTTGGCACCAGAACCGGACTGGGGAGGCTCTGGAAAGCTGGGTTGTGTTCTTGGTGTCTGGCTGCTCTTCCTTTCTCATCAAAGATACTTTTTAAAGCATGCCTTGCCTCAGTTTCCCCTGGCCTTCTCTCACAGTCAAATCACAACTGTATTGATGGCCTCTCTCACTTGTGGTGATGATAAAGATAGCTATTGGTGTTCTGGCAGGCATCTTTGTGGCATTCAAACCTGATGGCCTTAGCTCAGCATACATTTTAGATGGAAATGGGCAACATGTTATTCTCAGAAGCACTTCTGGACCCTTTCCAGGTATAACTGAAAGCCATTCCCCAAGCCCTTGCAGAACACTCCACATGCCAAGGGCTAGCTGGCTGGCTCTCGTTGCTCTTCAGATGCTCTGACTCTGTTATTGGGCCTCATCTGATTGCATGTGCTTCCTCTGCCTTTGCTGGGATCCTGTTCATGATTTGACTGCAAGATCACAAGGGCATTGATAAGAAAAACATTGTCATGGGTCTGGCAACTGCTAGCATTAGTTCTGAATGGAGCTTAAGTGTCTAGATGGAGAAAGGTGCAGTTGGGTCAGAATCTGTTCCACCTGAGAGGCTTCCATGCCTGAAGCAAAGGTGGACAAGAGATCATTTGCTTCATTCAACCCAACAGTCCTGCTGCAAGTTCAGCATTGTGGCAGGGCAAACACTGGATCAGAAACATTGGAGCCAGGCAAGGAGAGAGGAAAGCAATGAGATCTCAGGCATCAGTGGAGGGATCATCTTGGGAGCCAGGAAGGAATTAGCCCCTTCCTCTGCTTCTTTCAGCCACACAAAATTGGCCAGGTGCATTGCGGCAGTTTATTGCTTTCCTCCAAGGCATTAAGTTTTGGCTGCCATCAGAGAAAGGATATCAGCACACTGGTTTGGGACAGAAATCTCTATTCCTGTGAGTGGAAGTGCCAATATTTCATTGACTAAGAACATACTGGGGCCAGAATAACTTTTGCCTCAGTGAATTTGCCTTTCCCAGGAAAGGTCTGTCTGAGGGGAACATCTGTTTCTACCCTGTCACTTTCTACCTGCTTTGTTGCTGGATGAGTGACTATAGAGCATAGGGACAAGCAATCCCAAACTTCAGTCCTCATCTGATCCTAGTTAGCCATCCTAGCTATGAAAGTGATCCCCTTTGGCTCCTGGTGGAGGCTGTATAGACAGAGTTAAGCTTGACTGCCAAAGATCCCAATGCTTTGAAATACCTCTATTGTGATGTCTGTGCTTATGTTGTGGGCTCAGGGTTCAGGCCTATGAGAAGTTCAGGACATAAGTGAAACCACTGACTGGGCTTCCCATTCCACTCTTCTCACTTTCTTTGGCTGTTTGACCTTCTTGGGGTTAGTTTGTTTTTTTTTTTCTGTTCTGTGAAACAGATTCAGACTTGGTGTGACTGTGTAGGAGCTGATGGAGTTACTCCCAGGCTGAACGTTTATTTCTTTAATCTTATCTGAAGACGGCAGTTCATGTGCCCCTAAATCGAGGCCGTGTACCTCTATCTCATGTGTTTTTGTTCAGCCCTTTGAAAAATAAAAAACTTTGCTCAGAAAATGCAAGATGAGTCAGATGAGTGCTCAGATGACTCCTCTTCACTGCAGAATTCATAGCTCTTGACTTTTCCTTCCAGTTGTGTGTTCACCCTGTGAAGCTCCAGATTGATTTGGCTTGCTCACTGCTTATGCTTCAGTTAAGAAAGAAAAGAACAAATGCTAGAAATCGGACTCTGTAGGTGGCTCATGTTCAGCCCTCAACCTCTGCAGACATCTGACCCATTGAAGTGGGACAGCATTAGAGAAAAGCTCTAGAAAAGGTTCTATCCCTACAAAGCAAAGGAGTTGACTGTTTCCTAGCCCTTGGTTTAATTAAAGAACAAGGCCAAATCTCTGTTTCAATGAGACTGGAAATAAAAATGCCCCTTGAAAGTGATGGAAATTTTATTCTGCACACCCTGGAATCAACAGCGTGGGAGAGATGATGGCGTGAAGTGGGCTTGTCCTCTGTTGCCTCTCAGGTGTCACCACACCAAAGGTTTTGGCATAGCAAGTCTGAGAACGACTTGCTCCCTAGGACTGGTCCCACTCAGCCACTCAAAATGCGGTCCACTGGTACACTGGGCATGAAATATAGCTGACTTCCAGACCCACTTTCTTCAATGCCGGCAGGGCTAGGCTTGCATTGCCTTTCTGGCTGGCCGGGCAGCAGTCAGTAAAACTCCTGTCTTGACTGTGTCATGTTAAGGTACCATGAGGATATAACTAGAGATGTACTTGGGACAGAGATCAGCTGCAGTGTGAGGGTTCCTGCCTAGACCTGGCTCTTGGCTCCTTGGCTCTTTGGGGTAGAAACTCTCTCCTGTTACAGGAAGGCATGGTGCTTTGCTGCAGCAAGTGTCTAATGCCAGTCAATAAGCAGGTTACCTGTCAAAATGCCAGCACAGCCTAGACTGTACCTTTCTCTGAGGCTGGTGGAGTGCAATACATATAGACTCTATCAGCCCATAGCATCACGTCATACAATCTTAAAGAAAAATAAAAGCAAAGAGGTGGGTAATGATAGCGAGTAGAGGGCTGAAAGGGAGAGGGGAGAGAGTAGACATGGAAGAGAACAGAAGCTGGGTTTGGAGGAAGAAGACTTGGTTTTCCAGGTAAGGTTTTTTTCCCCTCCAAGTACTCCCCAGCTCTAATTTATACAACATAAATAATAAAAAGCTGTGCAGGCCCAGTGCTAATCCTTGTGGTATTCCACAAGCAACTTCCTTCCCACTTAGAAAGGAACCCATTGAGAATTATCCAATGGTTCTTGCCCTGCAGCCAATTTTCCACTCCTGTCCACGAGTCAGTGAGTGGAGTCCGAGCTCTTCTTTTTCTTGGTTCAGCCTTTCCCAAAATGCATGGCAGAAAAATCCCATTATGTGGGGTTCACTTCCTCTTGTCTTGGGGCTTTCTGTGCTAAAATCTTACAGCCGACCTAGTGAGAAGAGGAGGAGGTTTGTGGGAAAGCTGTGATTTCTGAAGCCAGATTCAACCATACCACATCCATTTGGTCACAGAAATCAGTTCTGCAATAGTCCTACCATACCACTGCAGCTGAAGCTTGGCAATCTAAAATTGAAATGATGGTGTACTATTTTCCCAGAAACACAGGGCACTAATGGCGGACAGTTTAACCTGTTCAAATGCATTCTGTGGGAGCAGCAGTTATAGGATGGAGATCCTAGAATAAAGAAAAGGCTGTTCTTTCTTCCTTTTCCTGTACTAAATTGAATGGATCTGCTTTTGTCACCAGATATATGGGCTTAGAGGGAATTAGAGACATGATAAAACTTAGTGGCATGTATTCTGTGCATAAAATAAAAGATTTATCCAGTGCTTTGGGCAAGATTGCATACTTCTGGCCTGAAAAATAATGGGATGTGACTCTGAATAAGGCTGTGTAGCTGCACTGGGGGGCAAATTGGTTCTAGGCAATCTTGCCCAGAGAGGGAGCCAAGCCTCAAAGGCTATCAGTCATGTGTTGCTGAAAAGGCACAGAACTAGTATAGACGACAACATTTTGCAATAGGAAGAGGGAAGAAATAAAAGAGTATTCGGGGAGACGGGTTGAAAAACTGAAGGAACCTTTTTCAAGCAAGAAACTACCTGACCATAAGCAAAGCTGGAAGATTATTGTGCATTCAGAAATTCAGGATCCTTGCAGAACTACTGTGCTCAGGCTTCCTAAGAGGAAGGGAGTAAATTCTTGGTCACTTAGTTAGAGGTTAGGACTCAAGAATTTGATATAAACTGGATCAATTGCAAGTAGTGTTTTCAATGGCGAGTTTGAAAACCAAATATCACTTCAACAGCCAGTTCTACAGAACTGCACCAACCAGCACTGAGCTGCTTGTGTTACCCTCTGCCCTTACTGATTTCATTACATTTCCAAATCAGAATAGCCTGGGAACTTGGTTTTCCATCTAGGCCAACAGGCTGTTGTGGTGTCTCAACAGGTAAAAACAATGAAATGCATAATACCTACAGACCCTGGATAAGACAGTGGTAGCCTCTGCATCAGGGCTCATCTGACTTCACACAGATGGTCAGGCCACTAGATCATCCCTGCAGATGTGGTAGGTATTTGGGAGAGGGGTGTGAATATTTGAATTTCTTGCTCATTGTGAAGAATACACATGTGATTCAAAGGGGAACCATGCGTACATACTTTACAAAGTGACATTTCGAGACTATTGTTTGTCACCAACAACAGACCATGATCTGCTGGTCCAGCTTTGCCTTTGGCATTCCCTGCCCTTTAGATGCTTGACAAAGCAAATGCAAGGGGAAGGCCAGATCTTCCAAGTGAGGATTTGGTGAGGACAGCAGTGAGGCAGCTGTGAATTGAACTGCACCAGTGTTCCTGCAGTGAGGACAATGCAACTGCTCCCATAAAAACCCAGGAGATGTGCTGCTGCTGCAAGCCCTGGCCAGCCGCCGCTAATGAATCATCCAGCTCCTGGATCACTCCCATGAAGGGGACGGAAAATGGATCCAATCCAGAGAGATCTTGGATGTTCATTGCAATGTGATAACCTTGTTTACTACTTGAAGAGCTCCAGAAATTCAGGAGGGGCTGGCAGAACATCTGCTTATTGCAGTATCTTGCCAGCCACTCTTTGGGGATACTAGCTCTGTGCTTCATTTATCCATTTGAGATGCCTTGGAAAGGACACATTGTTATATACCCTAAGAAAGACTGAACTGGTCTAGGACAAAGCAATTCTGCTTCACTTCCCAATGGAAACTGGAAGCTCTGCTAAATTTTCAGCAAATTTTAGCTCAGATAATTATTCCAGGGCAGACCAGCTGGGAGCGAGGGTTCATACTGCCATTATATTATAGATGCCCTGGGAATAAGTGCAAATCTTGGTTGCACAGTTACTGTTCTACATCTTCCCAAAGGCAGGTGACCACCCCACCATTCAGGGCAGCTCCTTGCACATGTCTCTGCACACTGGAAGGGGAAATTGCCATTCAGGGGCATTGGGTCTAGCTTCAGATTCTTGCTTTGCTGCAGACATCTTGCAGGTCCTCTTTTGAGCCTGTATGGATACTAAAATGGGCTAAGGAATGGACTTAAGCCCTGCAGCCAAATGTTGCAGTATGTGTTTGTGGAGACAAACTCTTTTTCCCTACAGAGAAGAGGGGCCATATCCAGTCTTCCTCCTGGGAATACTCCTAGTCTGTGCTGATGTCGTCTGGGTAGGTGTCAGTGCTGGGAGCTATGCCCTGTGGGGTTACCCGTGCAGTCTCTGATCTGCTCCAGCTGGGTCTGGCAACTGCAGACAACACCACCAGCAGCCTTGCTCTGGCCCTGTGCAGGGCTGGCCAGCTGCCTTGCCCTGCACATATTGCTGCCATGGTGGAAAACCAAATTCTTAGTCATTCATTTGTGAACAAGAGTTGAGAGGTGCAGGCAGGACCCTGACTGTGAGCCGTCCTGTACACGATCTCATGAACTATATTGCGTGCTGCAGCCATGCAGTGACTGGAGACAGACATCATCCTGCTCCCAGGGAGAGGCTGGTGCAAAAGCAGAGCTGGGACCAGAAAAGGATCTGCCTTGCTGCTCTCACCCTTCTCTTGATCACTGCTCATTCCCCAGGGGTTGTGGGGACAGTCTGTGCCCACGAAAGTAGGAGAGTTGTAAAAGAGGTGGTGCTATGCTCCATCAATAACGGTGGTTCTCTTGCCCTACTGCGAACACCCAAGGTCCTGTGTGCTCCCAAGCCACCAGGGATCTGGACTCCTGTCAGCTGCAGCTGCAAAGCCAATCTGATGCCTGCAGGCAGATCTCTCTCGGGGAACTGCTGGCTGGAGGCAGGGACTCTGTGGGTGAGTTTTGCAAACCCGAGGGTGACACAGCCTGAGGAGTGCTCCTCCCTGCCCGGTTGCCCAGGAATGGAATGCTGGAAGCAGTGGGGCTCTGTGGCCATTTTGGGAAGCTAACATATCATTTAAGGTCAGCCTCTGTGCCATTTGGAGGAGGAGTTCGTATTTCCTTAACTGAAACTCCGAGTCCTGAATGTAATTACAGGATTCAAGGCATGTTCTGGGACTGAACGCATGATTTATAAGCAAAGGTTACACTTCCAGTCTGTTTACAAGGCGCTTTTGGCCCTGCTTAACCCTTTCTTTGCTGAAGACAAATGGCCATCTGTTGTGGTTTGTGCATGATGAAGTGATGGAGAAGAGGAGCGTTCTTCAATGGGGGCTGCTGTTGGATGCATTCATCCCACAGAAGGGGGAAGCAACTGGTCTGATTTTGTCCCTTTGCCTGTCATAGCTGGCTAAAAACTCAAAGCTGTAGCCCCAGCAGAAACTCCCCAGACTAAATTTTATCTGATTGTCATTTATCTAGTTGAAATTTTCCATGGCATTCCTTGGTTCCTCTCAAAGGCTTTCTGTGTGGTGGTCCATGAGCAGTGAGGTTGGGAAGGATAATTATGAAGATGAATCCTGCATGTGGTAGATAAGCCAAACCCTGGAGAATTTTCTCTGATTCATTTGTTGACGCCATCAGTTTGAGGCGAAGCCAAAGCCTATTGTGCAGGAAAGCGGCCACAAGCAACTGCAGGCCAACAGTTCTAGGGAGCTAACTTCATTGTCATGATTATCTCCCTTCACTGGCTGCATAGGAATCAAATGATCTTAGAGCTCTGGAGAGAAAATAACCAAAACTTCTTGTTTTTCTTTGAGTGCATAGCATGTCCAATGGCTAAATGAGGCATCAAGAGCAGGTCATCTGAATATGGGCCAAGCCTTGCTCTGAAGACTTCAAAGGATGGAAAATCTGCTGCAGTCCCAATAAAATGATTCTAGAAGTGAGGGTACAGTATTCAAAACTTGGATTTTATATCCAGAAAGGTGTCAGATTTAATTTCCTGCTGTTGGCTCTAGGGATGACTGTCCCAGTTTGCTGCTCACCATAGCATTTTTTTAAGGGCTCCGGTGGACTCAGAGCTACCCACAGCCTACATCACTGCTACTTTAGATGGAGTTGCACTTACTGAAGACCTATGGGTTACATTTTTCCAAGCATGTACACAGACTAGAACAGATATTGTTCTTTTTTTTTTTTTTCTACTTTGTAACTTACTATTTCCAGCTGGAATGAGATAGCAAAGCAATTCAAGTATTTTGCTCAGCTCCAGGTTGTGAGTTCAGATTTTCTTTCACATTTTATGGCAAAGGCTTCCTGCCAAACTGTTAGTACAACGGTACCCTGTTGCTCTGACTGGGCAGGTCAGAAGTGGTGGGGATCATGTGTCCAGTGTCTTGTGAGAAGTGGCTGATGGAAATAGGGTTGTACAGCCTGAAGAAAAGGAGTTTCAGGGGAGACCTGAAAGGGGGTTGTTACTCCTGAGTAACAATAAGACAAAAGAAAATGACCTCAAGTTGTGTCAGAAAGGTTTAGATTGGATATTAGGAGAACTTTCTTCACTTAAAAAGTTGTCAAGCATTGGAACAAGCTGCACAGGGAAATGGTGGAGTCACCATCCCTGGAGGTATTTAAAAGATGTGTAGATGCGGCACTTAGGGATACGGCTAAGTGGTAGACTTCGCAGTGATAGGTTAATGTTTAGACTCGGATCTTAGAGGTCCAACCTAAATGATTCTATATGAAATTTGGCATGCATGTGTGGAGTGTTTTATGGACATAGTCCTGGCCATAAAGGGATTATAAATTTAACAGGCAAAGAAGGTCTGAAAAGAAATATTACCTGCAGTTTACAAGTGGAAATGGGATTTATTTACATTCTCCAAAATAGTTTGTGGTCCAGTGAAGAATGGACCTGCTCAGCCTCAGTCTTGTGTCCCCAGAACTAGGTGATCCATGATTCAGGGTTGCAGCGCAGTATGCACAGATAACGAAATGTCACTGCAGGAAAGTCCTGGCTAGGCCAGGCAGGCTGGGCACCAGTTCACAAACAAAGAATAGCTATGGCAAGTTTGTCCCAAAGCAATTGTCTTCTTTCTTCTCCTTCTGCATCCCCCACAGCCCTGACCTCCCTTGAAGAATGACTACATTACACTTCTGGAACTGCCCCTAGCCTTGGGGAAGAAACACCTCTGCCCTTGCTCTGGCTTCCTCTGCAGTCTTTGGGGAATGGGGATAATGTGAGTTTGCTTCTTGGGTTGTTGCTAACACAAAAAGGAGAGAAGAAATGCAGGCCTGGGAATTCATGTGATCTCTGGGCCAAATTGATGTCATGCTCCAAATGTGAGAATTTTTGTGTGGAGTCAATGCCTAGAGCAGTTTATGGTCTGCTTAATGTGCATTATTTTCCTTTTGTCCTTACAAACAGAAAGGATTTATGCAGTTGGAAACCTTGACATTTTTATCCTAAATAAAGAGCACTGTCAACACAAGAGAGGGGGTTGTATCTCATGTTCACTTTTCCTTTTTAGATTGCTTAAGGTTGCCTGACAGCTGAATGCAGGCCCCAGTATTCAGCCCACATGTGGACCTACCATCCTGGGGATGTTTGTTGTGGGTGCAATACAGACCCAGGTTAGGCCTGGTAGGGTTTATTAGGAAAGTTGCAGCGTTAAGTTGCATCTTCCTGGTCCCTAAACACCTGGCTGGAAATACAAGAGTTTCTCAAAAATTTAGAAATTACCCATTCTTGGCTTAAACTGTGGCATGACTCAGCTAATTTTGTTGGCTTGGCAAGCCTCCAAACATCTAGCCACCCATCTGTTTTGTTTCTATAGTACCAGTGTCCCTAGTAGCCTAGAGCACCAGGTTGCAGTCTGAAAGACCTCAACTTCTAGGGAACGACATGGCAGAGATAAGAAACCCTTTCATTTGTGTGCCAGGGCAATGTTGTCCTTATCACAGGTTTGCAGTCCCTTGCTGCTAATAACCAGCTGAACAGTGGTAGTTGGTTGCATTTGGAAGTGGGTTTTAACAGAGACACATGCATATATCTATGCACATAATATCTATGAACAAAAAGGAAAGGCAAATTGGAAAAAAGAAAATATGTTCTTCCAAAGATGGTGACTATGCAAAAGACATGGGGTTTACAGTGAATATCCAGCTGAATACACATTCCTAGCGCAATGATGTGGTTAGAACAGCTGATACGATCCTCTGAGTAACAGAGGCATGAAGGAATTCTGCTGATATTACACCAAATAAAAATGAAGAGAAGAGAGTGCTCTGCTCGCAAAATCAAGGTCTGGAGATCAGAAATACCTGGAAATAGGCTTCCTGTGCAACATTCTTTCATTTGGATATGGTGGCATATATTTTTATTTGCTTTATGTGAGGTCCATAAAGGACCGCGCACCGTGGACATTGCTCACTGGTGTATACTTGGTGCCCACTTCTGCTTAAGTTCAGCTGCAGAGTGAATGCTTGGCATTGCACTAACCCAACACCTGGGTGTTTCCAAGGGATTGTCAGGAACCAGAGAGAACACATGGTGACTGCTGACAGAAGCTCTTTCCAATGGACTCAGCCAGCTTGATTCTTTCCTCTCCAGGGTACCATTCATTTCAACTTCCAACTGTGCCTCTTCATGGCATTGACAATGTGATGGCGTGCAGGACTGATGCATTCCTTCTCTGGATGTGCGGATGAAATGGGATGGTCGCATTTTTTTTAGTGATGTGGAAAGAATCTTTGTACAGGGTGGAGGAACACAGACTCCCTGAGTTTCTGGTATCTGAGAAAGGAATATTTGAAATTTGAAAGGAAAATTTGAATTTGAATATTTGGAAGGTGGAAGTAACTGCAGCTTCCTTGGGGTCTGCCAGCAAGCATGGTGCAGGAGAATTTTGTCTTGGGTAGCAGCAAGAGCCCTTTCTATGCCACGGGGACAAGTCTCAGCATCACTTCAGTCTTTCTGGCAGGGATGTTTTGGAAGCCTACTCTGCCTGCAGGGTCCTGCTATGCCAGGGAGCTTGCAGGCCCTTGGGTGGGGCAATTAAGGCCCAGTTAGAATTAAACTTGGCTAGGGATGTGAAGGATAACAGGAAGGGATTCTATAGGTATGTAACGAATAAAAGACAGACTAGGGACAACGTAGGCCCCCTCTGGAAGATATCGGGAGAACTGGCTACCCAGGATTTGGAGAAGGCTGAGGTTCTTAATGACTTCTTTGCCTCGGTCTTCACTGGCAAAGGCTCTGACTGCAATCCCCAAGTCTTGGAAGGCGAACGCAGGGACTGTGAGAATGAAGACCTTAGGCCCACTGTAGGAGAGGATCTGGTTCGAGACCATCTTAAAAACCTAAATGTACACAAGTCCATGGGACCTGACAACATCCATCCACGGGTCCTGAAGGAGCTGGCGAATGAGGTTGCTAAGCCACTGGCCATCATATTTGAAAAATCATGGCAGTCAGGTGAAGTTCCCAACGACTGGGAAAAGGGAAATATAACCCCCATTTTCAAGAAGGGGAAAACGGATGACCCGGGGAATTACAAACCAGTCAGTCTCACCTCTGTGCCTGGCAAAATCTTGGAGCAGATTCTCCTGGAAGGCATGCTAAGGCACATGAAAAACAAGGAGGTGGTTGGTGACAGCCAGCATGGCTTCACTAAGGGGAAATCCTGCCTGACCCATTTGGTGGCCTTCTATGATGGGGCTACGGAACTGATGGACAGGGGCAGAGCAGTTGACGTCATCTACCTGGACTTGTGCAAAATGTTCGACACTGTCCCACACGACATCCTTGTCTCTAAATTGGAGAGACATCAGTTTGATGGGTGGACCACTCGGTGGATAAAGAACTGGCTGGATGGTCACACGCAAAGAGTTGTGGTCAATGGCTTGATGTCCGTCTGGAGACCGGTAACGAGTGGTGTCCCTCAGGGATCAGTGTTGGGACCGGTCTTGTTCAACATCTTTGTCGGTGACATGGACAGTGGGATTGAGTGCGCTCTCAGCAAGTTTGCCGATGACACCAAGCTGTGTGGTTCGGTTGATACACCGGAGGGAAGGGATGCCATCCAGAGGGACCTTGACACCCTTGTGAGGTGGGCTGATGCCAGCCTTATGAAGTTTAACCATGCCAAGTGCAAGGTCCTACACCTGGGTTGGAGCAATCCCAGGCACAGCTACAGGTTGGGCAGAGAAGAGATTCAGAGCAGCCCTGCAGAGAAGGACTTGGGGGTGTTGGTCGATGAGAAAATGAACATGAGCCGGCTTCAGTGTGCGCTCGCAGCCCAGAAAGCCAACCGTATCCTGGGCTGTATCAAGAGGAGCGTGACCAGCAGGTCAAAGGAGGTGATCCTGCCCCTCTGCTCTCATGAGACCTCACTTGGAGTATTGTGTGCAGTTCTGGTGTCCTCAACATAAAAAGGACATGGAACTGTTGGAACAAGTCCAGAGGAGGGCCACGAGGAGGATCAGGGGAGTGGAGCACCTCCTGTATGGAGATAGGCTGAGAAAGTTGGGGCTGTTCAGCCTGGGGAAGAGAAGGCTGCGTGGAGACCTCATAGAAGCCTTCCAGTATCTGAAGGGGGCCTACAAGGATGCTGGGGATGGACTCTTCATCAGGGACTGTAGTGACAGGACAAGGGGTAACGGGTTCAAACTTAAACAGGGGAAGTTTAGATTGGATCTAAGGAAGAAATTCTTTACTGTGAGGGTGGTGAGGCACTGGAATGGGTTGCTCAGGGAGGCTGTGAATGCTCCATCCTTGGTGGTGTTCAAGGCCAGGTTGGATGAGGCCTTGGGTGGCATGGTTTAGTGTGAGGTGTCCCTGCCCATGGCAGGGGGGTTGGAACTAGATGATCTTAAGGTCCTTTCCAACCCTAACTATTGTACGATTATATGATTCTATGATTCTATGAATTGTTGTGATTGCAAGATGGAGAGAAGAATGATCCTGTGGCTCAGCTGCTACTCTGGGTCTTGGGAAGTGTGGGTTTATTTCCTGGCTCTGCTGCTGGCTCCCAGTGGGCAAGGCTTGGAGTGGCACTGTCTCTAGCTCTGCTCCCCAGCTGCTCATTGCATGGTATCATGTTATTTTAAAACCCCAACCTGGCTGCAGTAAAATACCTCATATTACATGACAACCCATAGCTTTGCTTGTGTCTTTAGTGGATAATTTGCAAGGGGACATAAGCCCCAAGCAAAACCCTGAAGCCCCTGGCCCCCTGACCCTGGAGTCTGGATCCTGCAGCTTTCGTGCAATTGAAAATGAGGTGCTGCAGTGGTTGAGTCAGCAATCTCTGATAATGCCTTTGTGGTAAAACCTCTCTTTTTGCCTGGAGTTTGCATAAAGCCTGCTCAGTACTTAACTCCCATTTAATGCCACAAAGTATAGCTTGAATTGGACTTCAAATGAAGCTTAGGCACTGCTGGGATGGGGTACACAAGGTCTAGGCTGGTGAGGTGGGGTGCCCCCAGTAAGTGCAAGATATGGGCAGATTGGGGGTTCTTAATTTCATTGATCTGGAGGGAACATTGAGGAACTTGAGTCATCTGCTGTGCCACTCCTTTTTCCTTTTGCCTGGTACTATTTGAACCACAAAATTAAGAGTATGATCCCATACCAACAAGTTTATAGTCTCAAGCAAGACAAAATAGCTGTATGTAGAGAGATAAACACAAAGGCACAGACCACGTGGTCTCAAGGTTTCCTGAAAAATTTTGCAAGCATCTCAGTGTTGGAGGCATCCGGGGAAGGATTTGTCAGGGCTGCTGATAGAGGCCATACCTGGATCACAGAACTTGGCCTTGAGCATGCTTTTGACAAAGGTGCATAGCCAAAGTGGGAGGACAGACAATCAGAAAATCTGGAAGTGAGCTGAAGAAACTGTGGAATAAGGATGAGAAAGAAAATCACCAAATTGCAGGACAGTTCTCTGGGGAGAGAAGTGGAAGAAAGCTGTGCTGTAAACAAAGGATAGAACCTTCTCAGGAAGTGCTGTTGGTCCAGAATACAGTGTAAGAAACAGATCACATAGACACATGCCTTGGTGGCACAGCCAAACTTCCTTCAACACTAACTACCTACCCTCTGTCAAGACAATATTTGTCCACTATGTCAGCACCTGTAGACCCTAAATGGGACCAGAGGCACTCTGCAGCTGACGCTGGGACACCCCATGGTTCTGGTGCTCCGACCTGTGCGATGTGGCTTCATCAGTGTGGGAGGAGGATGGCGGATGAGGAGGCTATGCCTTCCCAACAAACACCCAAAAATCTGACCCTGCTACACCATGTCAAAAAGAAGCTGAGAGGCCTACAGGTGAGTAAAGGCGTAACAAAGCTTTAACCTGATGGACAGAATCAGAAAGCAAGTCTTATATTTTCTGCAGAAACTCTCTTTTTCAAGGAACCACCATAATTTGGGCTATTTTAAGGCCAGTCTAGATTGAGCTCTAGGAAATATACAGTAAGAAGCTGCCCCAGGACTGGCAGGGAAAGATGCCAGCTGGTCAAAGCCTTTTTAGTAATGTTGCTGTTTGTATGAATGTTTGTATTTCCTCGCCAGCCCTATGGACAATTAGGAAAAGGCTTGGCTGAGATGGGGACTATCATTATTGGTCTAGACACTGGATTGGCTCCACATTATAAAAATCTTAAAGACTGAGAAAGCTGCATGAGGCTGTCATTTGCAGACTGTAGAGAGCATTTTTCAAATCTAAACATGGCTGGTGAGATAAAAGGAAACAATCTTTGTGCATCAGTGGCCAATGGCTTCACTGAGTGGTTACATGGTCATCCCAGTCACTGGGAGACCGGTCAGCAGCTCCACTCTCAATACACATGCTTGCACTGAAAAAGGCAAAAATGAAAAAGTCAGCAGTAGCTCGGTTTTCTCCTCTGGCTTTGTTTTGAAAGCTTGTTGAGTCTCTCTGACTCCTGTTGCTGTCAAGTGGTGCTTAACACTTCAGAAAAATTGCTAGCACAATTGCTGGAGCCTTGGCAAATGTGAGGACTGTTAGGTCTGACCACTGGAGAGTCTTACTTCCGGGAGCCCAGCATTTAACTACACAAGGTGGAAGAAAGCTGGGAGGGGAGGCTGACGGGAAGTGACTCATCAGAAGTCACTCAACCATGTCAAAGCACTGCTGGGGACCCAGAGATAGATCTGAGATAAATGGGAATCCGATCTTTTGTCCCCCATTTGGCGTCCTCCTTGGCTTTGGGAAGAGAGTTGTGTTAACACTCAGTGGTGAAACTCATGGTTCAGAGGCTTGTTTTTAATTTCCTATTTCCACTGTGCTGGTTAGTGAAACTTCCGCCTGGAGAGACATCCAAAATTTGCCTGGGGTGAATGACATCAGCCTGATCTCATCTCTGCTCATTTAGTTGTATACGTTATCTCTGGCTTCAGTCTTAACTCATTCAGATAATTGCATACACTATTCTTAGGGAGCCTGTCCTATCCTTAGGAGCCTGTCACCAGCCTTGCCAGTAAACCCCCCCCCCATGTTATCTTGTTGTTATTCATGCTAACATGGAGGGTGAACAATTAAATTAGGGCAGACTGAGGCTCATGAACTGCTTGCTCCCCGCCAGTCTCTCTCCAGGCCCTGCCCCAGCACCACTTTATTCCATGTAGAGTGCTTTTACAGTACTGGTCGCCTACCCACTCTTAAAAACATGCTTAGGTCTGGGAAATGGCCTTGGTGGATGGCTCCATTAATGCTCAGATAATATATCTTTGGTATTTGTTTCGTTAACCTACCCTGCAAATGGACTTTGAAGTCACCAGCTTATCTGAGAAAATATCTTGCCCCCTGCCTTATGATTTGTATCTTGCCTTGTTCCTTCCAGTTCCTATCTATATTGTAAAACCACTGAGATCCCGTTTATAGATATGTTTGCACTAAATAGAGATGTGTTGTGTATGTACAGGTAGAAGGTTTGCCACAGTGAAAGTACGAACAGCCTTGCCTCACTTCTCAGACCCATCTGGTGGTAGGACTTAGTGACGGATTTCATACTTATGTCTTGTGGTCCTTTGACAGGGGTGCTCAGAAGCAGAGAAGAACTTTCATAAGAGAAATAAGCAGACTAGAACCCTTCAGCTGGGAAACCAGGTGGCCAAGGGAGGATTTAATAGATAACTATAAAGACAGGTAAAGTATGAAGGATGTAAATGGGCAAGGAAATAAATTTAAACCCACCAAACTCCCAAAAGTTAACCAAATGTGCTCCTTGCCACAGAATGCTAAAAGTTGGCATGGGTTCAAAAGCTAACTTGGTAAATAAAGGGCTTTTGAGCACAAAGGTATTGTCTTTGATCACCAGAGCATGGGAGAGAACTCCAGAGAAGCATCAGCGTGCAGTTGCCTGGCCCTTATATTCTTTACTGGGCACCTGTTACTCCATATAATGTCAAAGAAAAGATATTGGGCCTTTTGGGCTGATTGTGTCTGGCTGTACTCATGCACTAATGAAATCAGCACAGTCCTGACCATGGAGCAAGCGCTGAGGGTCTGGCCCAAAATGTGGTCTGCAAGGTAGCTTGGAGCAAAGCAGGGAAATCAGATCTGCTTGCTTAAAATCAAAACCAGGCTTAGGAAGCAATCGCAGAGCAGGAGCGCCGTTCTCCAGGAAAGATTCCAAAACCAACTCCTGGCCTTGGAGAATAACATGGCAAACCACCAATAAATAAATAAATAGATAAAGAAGTAAATGCAAAACCTGTGTAGAAAGCTCCCTGAACAAATGGCAAGAATATTTTCAGTTTTCAGGCCATCTGCTTGTCATCTATCACTTAGAAAAAATGAGTGTTCTTTGAATATTTATATGGGGAAAACAGACCCACCCTCCTGGGTTTGCATGGTGATTTATGCTGCAGCATTTTCAAGGTCAGCCGTTGCCTAAATCCCCTGTCTGTCTGAGGCCTGGGTCCTGCAAGGAACCTGATCCCCATGATCATCTAGATTAGAGAGGGTAGGGCCTGTTTCCATGTGTGTCTTAGTACTGGCATCTGAATTTCAAATGAATTTGCTGATTCCTCAGTCTGTACTCAGACACCAGCATTCTCCTCTGGCTGCTCCAGTGAAGGTTTTTATATGAAGGGTTTTCAGTTGAGGGGCTTTCAGTGGCAATATTCACAAAGGCACATCTTGGAGTTGCTTTTCAGGCTCTTGCAGCCAGCTCATAAAACTCTCCCTGTGGGTTGGAACTTGATATGTTCAAGTTGTGCTCCTCTTCTGTGAGGAAAGGGAGCTGTATTAAAGGAGTTTCACCACTCTGGAGAATCAGGAGTAAGGCAACGTCAATATTTGTATCCACTAGTGTTTTGCTTGTTTGTTTGTTACCCGAAATTAAGAGCATATAGAGGAATATAGAGACATTTGATGTTTAGTAAAGGAAAGCTTGGGAGCAATGAATAGAGAATAGATTGTTGAGACTGGAAGGATTCATCACCTTTCACAAATGAAGGAAGAAAGGTTGCATAAACCTCTGTAGATGCTGACTTCCCTGTTTACAGAGCTTGGGCAGCAGGTTTTGCCCTGACTGATAGTAGGTCTCCAGAGCCCTAGAACAGACCTAATCAGCTTCAATCTCTCTCGTCTCCAACCTCTACTGGAACATCTAGAAGTTCCTTCTATAGCACATACAGGGTGTTCACAGACTAGGTTTTACGCTGGAAAATGGGGAGAATTGCATGGCCAAATTCAACTGCACACTTAAAATCCACTGCTGCTTTTAGGATTTGAGGTTGACAATTGGAGTGTTGCCAAAAGAACAAAGGGGGAACCCTGTTCGCGTTGGTTTCAGACAACACTTAACCATCTTGACTAGAAAACCCCTAAATGCTGTACCAAAAGTTACCTTATTTTGTCCACTCAAGTAGGAAATATAAAGCAACTATAATGAAAGGGCATTCCCAGGGTTTTTTGCCTCCCTCTCTTTCTTCCTCTGCTTAGGCAAAAATCTGCCTCTTCAGTACTTTTTTCAAGCGCCCTAAGAGAGACAAAATATACCTGTCTGTGATAGGCCTCTCAACATAGGCTTTTGTGTTTTGCTTTTATGGGGAAAAAACTCACAGCACCACAGCAGAGCTATTAACTCTCTTGGGATTGAGTAATGCATCAGGTTGCAATGAGGTGCAAAACAAGGGAAACTGCATGCTGCATCCCAAGTTGCTGATTGTGGACAGGATGAGCAGAGCAACAAGGAGGCCCAAGAGCAGCTGGTAGAGATAATTTAAATGCTTGTAGGCATCAGGCAACACAAAATCAGTTTCCTCTCCCTCCTCCAGGAGGAAGGACATAGGTTCAGCTGCCTGTCCTCTGAAATGTAGTTTGAACTATCTGCAAATTAAAAAATGGTCTGTTGCATGTGAACTTAAGACAGCTGAGGTGGGGATCACAGTTGTGTTGCCTGCCTTATAGGACACTCAAACTCCAATTCGAGTAGCAAACCAACATACTAACAGCCTGCCTCCTGTCTTTGTCTTTCTGTGGAATGAAACAGAAGCCAAAGAAAATAATCCAAAAATTTTCTCCACATTTTTTCCCCTGCTATCTTTCTCCACCAAGGATACACCTAGAAAGAATGTTCTTGGTTTCTATAATATTGGATGGAAATCTGGATGGAGAACTCATCTTGGGCTGTAAATCATGCATGTATTTGGTCTATAGGTGCCTCTGGTATGGCATTATCTTTCATTCCGAACATATCAGGAAAAAAGCATGAAGTCCATACTTTCTTCTACACCAAACCATTCTCTTCGATTTCCTCACTTGTTTGAGTTTCAGCTTTTAAAACATATGTCTAGAGCACAGCATTGATCCAGTCAGGCTGACATAGAACTGAACACGGCCCACATAACCCACCTCAGAAGTAGAGTGAGTTACCTTATGCTGAGTTCAGCATTGTCACAGCCAGCTGGCACTGAATGCTAAGTCTGCACAACACTTCTGTCACCACAGCAGGGTCAATTTAGGAAACTGGTGTCCATCCCTCCAAAGCAATGTCAGCAATACTGGTTCCTCAGGACATCACACCAGCCTCAGGTCAGTGGGTGAAGTGCACGGCCCAAGTTGACCTCTGGCAGGTGGTGAGCTCTTTCCCCTTGTTGAAGATGGCACCACCATGGCTGAGCACTGGTGTTAAGAGAGAACAGTTCTCTCCTGGGAGCTGAAGCACCTGTCTGTGTCTCACTGGGGCTGTATGCTTTCTCAAGGCACCCAGGATGCACTGGAAAACCTGATCCAGGGAAACAGGACACCAATTTCAACAGCTTGGAAAAGATGAAGGCTTGAAATGTGTGAATATTGAGATTGAGACTGGTACACTGAGTCCTTCTTGAAGACAGAAGGAAAGCAGCCCATGAGATAGATCTTTGCACTGATGAGAGGATCCCTGGACATGGCAAATAAGCAGTGTAGGGTAAGCAGACAGGTGGGTATCTTCACCCCAAAGTACTCCCATCACACAGGAGAGATTGGAGCAGAGACATCAAAGGCAAGTCCCTGGTGTGCCTCAGTGAACCTCACTCTGCTGACTTCCTGGGCTCTCTGGTTTGTTTTCCCTTCAATTTTGGACTTTGTCCAGATTGTGCTTGGACTGTAAATGCTTCCAGATGTTCTCAGCCCTCAGGGGAACAGAGGCACGCCAGGCTGTAACTTGTATGCAAGCAAGCCCCATGCAAGAAGTGTATAAAACATTGCCTATCCCTTGGCCAACACCTCCTGCCTGGAGACTTGTTGGTTGCCAGTGGCAAAGGTAAAGGAAAACGTCACAGTCTGCTGGAAGGGTTTCTTTCATTGCTGTGTCCCTGGGCAAAATGGCCAGTGTGCAAAGTGGCACCTGGAAGGAAAGGCAGGAGAATGCAATAGGAAGAAGCAATGAGGATGCAGCCCGAGCCAAAAGCATTAAAAACCTGAAGGAAAACATTGCTTCTCTCACCACTGCCAAGTTTATTTCAGTGTGCTGCAACCTGGTGAAGTACATTCCTTTATAGGGGAGGAATTAGAGAGGACAAGACCTTAAATTCCTCCCATTTGCTCAAGAACTCCAGCAAACACCTCCTCCTCCTTCCCCCTCCTGCTGGTCCGATTTTAAGGAGATTTTAATTTGAGCCCAAAGTGCTGGAACATGGACAGGAAATGGTTTATAATTTGCAAAAGTGTATATAGTTTCATGGAAAAGCAACATATATACCGAAACCTATGCCTTTCAAATTCTTCCCAGCAGCCATCTCTTCTGGCCTTGGGACAATGAAGTCTCTGTGTTCAGGTCTGTTTTCGGTCGAAACGGTCCATGACTGCTCTTTTGTGACCAAACAGAATGCGAGAGCAAGCCGGCCGGAGTGCTCTGTGCCTTAATTACTTTAGGTCATGTGGCTGCCTCCGTTGCTGCAAGTGGCAGAGCACACACAGCTGAGGAGCATCATTTCTGCTGAGGGGAGACTTGGAAAAAAACCACAACAGAAGGGAAATTTGGGCATCTCTCAGAAATCAGAGACAGGGTTTCCATGAGCTTGGACAGGACCAGGACTTCAGCCCTTGTTCTGGTATGGATAGATGCATGCTTGCATTCACTGTGATGAGGTTGTTGAGACTTAGAAATGTATTTGGCTTTGACTGCTAAGAAAATCAGGAGTCCCAAAGGCTCTTCTGTCCAGCCTTTGCATTTGCCCTAGAATTTTTGCAGGCGCAAAGGCAGGCCAAGCAGACAATGGCTTGCTTGACTGGCAAGCACAAATGTGAGCTTTTGCACGTACAAAGGATTGTTTGTGCAAGCAAAAATGTCATGCAAAATGAGGAGCATGTGGCCATGACAGGACTGTCTTCAGACTGAAGAAATCATATCCAAACCCATCACCAGTTTGATTAAGGAAATGAGGGCAACATTTTGAAGGATGTAAGTTGGCTTCGGAGTGAGATTTCTTGCCTTGGGTGACCAAGAGACACATTAGCTCTAGGACAGTGGGGGCTGCAGGGAGCTGATAATGCTGCTGTTTGGATGGTGACATTTAAAAGAAACCATCTATATAGAAGTGAGACATACCACCTAAGTATAGACCACAGTGCATTCTGCTCAAACACCAATGGCCTGATACTGTTGGCAAGCATTAGCCTGGAATCAGATTCTCAGACAGTATACATGTGTAATTGTGCATGCAAAGTGCATGTCTAATTGCTCAACTAATTGCTGTGAAGCTATCAAAATTGCATAAAATGGGGAACAAACAGAGACTTTTTTTTGTCACTGCATTTTTAGTAGTGGCTTAAACATGCTAGATGTTCAATTTCTACAATAGACATCTCAGACAAGATCTAGTTGGCCCAAAGCATTGTACTGTTGGTTGGGAGTAAGAAAGGCTGAGCTGATTTTCTGGGCTATGATGTTCTTTGATTTGCCAAACACATTTGCCTGGAAACCCTTTCAAACCTGGTTTTGAAACCAGTGCTGCAGCGTCCAAACTCAAAAAGATGGTCTTTGAAACACTACGTAACATGAAGTGCCCTTGGACAAAAACTTAACCTCCATGTTTTCCTCCCTTCTTTTGGAAATTACACCTAACTATCCTCTTCAATTAGGCATAGCTTAAACATGGATGGAATCTCATTTTCCCTTTGGAAGTGTTTTATTCCTCTTTAATTTGCAATCCCCTCTTGTTGCACCTGAGGCTTATGTGGCCACTGTTTAGCTATAGCTACCCATGATTTTAAGCTGCTCTCTGTGACCCCAGCAGCCACCCTCTGAGGCCACAGAGGCATCACCATTATGTCAGGCCTATTTGAAGGCATGTACTGAAACTTAGATGGAAGATGCTTGCTGTTTGCAGATGACATTTTGTAGATGAGGATTCAGGACTGCTGTCTCACCTTGACCAGGGGATGGTGGCTTTGGGATTCCATGGCCTTCTTGAAAGTGCTCCTCAGCTTAATCGTGGGTACAGCATCACCAATGCATGAGACCCAATTTAAGAATTTAAAGCATACATCAAGAAGAACTTGCCCTATGAAGTGTTTAAGGTCAACTGCTGAGGATGCCTTTGACTTTAATGAGCAGGTACAGAGAGTGGGATCAGGAATATTGTAACTCCTTATGGGCCTTGAAAAAGACACTGGGATGTATTGGCATTTATTCACCTAATTACCTGGAAGAAGAAAGCCTAGGGCTTGGCTTTTGAAATGCAAAATGAGGCATTATGCAAAAAGAGCACAGAATTTAATCAAAAGAAAAGTCAGATCCCTGTGGTTTGAGGAGCACTTTTCCCTGCTTGGATTATCTGGGCTGCTCCCTGTTGGGATGAGAGGCTTTGTCTGGCTGGGGCTGTGACCAGAGCACCTGCTTGAAGGGATAGGTTGCATAGAAAACCAACTAGGGGTAAGCAGCTAGCTGTGCATGCAAGAGATGAGCAAGGCACTTTTGAACCTGCTTTGAATGAAACAGCTCCAGAATCTCCACAGCACTGAAAATATCTTAGGATGCTTTTTCTGTAACAACCAAACAGTAGCAGCATCCTGACTTTCCAAGTAGCACCCTTCAGAAAACCTGGTGCTTTTGCCTGAGCAAGTAGAAGACTGCTTCCAGGTTATCTTCCCTGTTCCTCCTGGATTGACTTCTGCATTTCTGGGAACTGCTGTGGAAGAGGAGCAAGAGCCCCTACAGGGTGTGGGTGAAGTTCCTGGCCTCAAGAAGATGTAGAGATGTAGCCATGTTCTGCAGATGCACCCCTTTATCACAGCACTACCATGGGAGTCTAAGTGCAGCTGTGCTGTAGGGAGCATGGTCCATCTTTTTAAGACCTCTCACAAAGGCAAAATGTGTGTGTAGAGGTGAGATGCAAAAGGAGTCACATGGGCCTTTCAGCACATGCTGAGATCCAAAGGTTCTGCAGCTGGGAGAGAAGACAGATGCCAGCAGTCTGGGCTTGCTGATATGCGGGAGGAAAAACAATGGGACCTAATGAATCTTGTCCATTTTCAAGTCACCCTATCCTTTCAGCTGGGAGGAAGCGAGGGTTGTTCGTAGTTTTGGACATGAAACCAGCCAACTCATGAGCCAGGTCTGATTCCAGAATTTAGAAGCTTTGGAGTCCCTGAGTGCAGCTGTGTCATTTCTAGTTATTATAATATGGTTCAGATCTGCAAAGAAGCCAAATAGACCCCAGATCTCAGCAAAATTCAGCTTATATTTCTGCTGCAGAAGAGTCTAATAACAATCAGTTTGTCTGCAAAGGTCTGTTACAATGAGAGAGGAAAACTGGATCAAATACTAGCTTTGGAAAGCCACAGAATGAGTTTCTTGGTTATTCTTTCATTAGCCTGCTTGCCCCTCAGAAATAGACCTGAAATGGTACAACATTTCACAAGAAATAGCTCATTGATTTCTATAGGACTTTTGCACAAGTAACCAGGTGCAACAAGATGCTGGTGTTTGCTGACAAGGAACATGGCTTTTTTTTGATGTTCGAGTGTAACTGATGATCACAGAGATGTTGTATGACTGAATGAGTGTCCTTGAAAACAATGGCAAAATGACTTTCGTCCTTTCCTAGTGAGGAGGTAGAGTTTCGGAAAGTGCTATTTTACCTCTTTTTGTTGTTGGAAAATGGAAAACTATATCAATTCTGTTCTAAGCCAAAAGCTACTGGTTGTCCATTCTTCTTTCCTCACCCACCTCATCTCTAATTCCTGGGATTCAATAGGAAAAGCCAAGGCATTATCATGAATATAGATGCCAAGGAGACATTGTTTAAGGTCTCTAGACTTTTGTAGGAGCTTTTCTTTTCAACCTTCTCTATAGCAAGTGTTGAATGAAGAGGTTGAACATCAGCTTCTTGGAGAACAGTCCTGTGAAGTGTTTTAAATTCAAATAAGGAGGTCTTCTGCGGCTTTCCTCCTGTAGGTATCAGAGACATCTACAGTGCCATTTAACTAAAATATTAAATGATGTAACTCTCTCCCTTTCCCCCCACATTCAAATAAATACGCTGTTCTAGCATCCTTAGCCCATATTGGCTACACTTCACCCTAGTCTCTTTTATTAACTGCCCTGTGCTCATCTGACATCAGGAAAAGCTGTAGAAGGGGTTGCCCTAGAGTAATAAAAAGTTTTAGATCTCTCATCACAGCTAGGGTATTCTTGTATGATGGATGCTGATAAGTTTATGGAGAGGGTACCACTTGGTGACTGGCCATAGCAGAGATCTGGATTTTGCAACACAGTAGATCTCTTCACATGCTTGTGCTATTGCAGGTGTCCAGGATGGCCTGGGCTGAGAAATTCACAGTATTTTCTTGTGACGGTCAACAGAGACTCTGTGGACGTGTAGGGAGAGAAGTTCCTCACTGTCTCCAAGGTTAGATAGAAGAGGGAGGAAGGGCTTTTCTTTCTGTTCTAAACACAAAATCATCTAATCTTTAATACAAGGAGGATAACAAACTGTATTCATAAGTACAGATGGGAAGGGGGGGCAGACTAATAGTGGTGTTCCTCATTTTTCATGGCTGTTGCCACAAACCTGCAGCTTTGAGACTCATGTGATGTTCATAAGACAGGGTTCTTTGGTTTCACTTTCTAAGAAAGAGAACAAACTTCTAACTTCTGCAATAAGGAAGAAAACCTTGAAGTAATGACAAAAAGCACCCAGATTCCAATAAACAAATGAAATTTTGCATTCCTATGAAGTCTCAGGACATCCAAGACAACCCTCGGATTTTCTGATCCTCTTGGAGGAGATCCCACCTTATGTCTGGAAACACTGCAACAATAGAAGGGTCAGACCAGCTTTGGTCTGATCTCAGCCCTTGGAGCTGGTACAAATGCCTTTCCAGATCAGAGCTGCAACGAAGCAAAGTGACTTTCGCCCCCCCCGAACTCCATGTCCTTGCTGTGGAGACACTTGCAAGGCTACATGTGCCTTGAGCAGGCTAACCTGGCTTGCTTAACAGATCTGAGAGTGTCGCAAAGGACCTGAAGGCCATCAGGAGCCAGGAAACACCTGCGACCTGAGGGTCAGTTGGTGCTTTCCCTCTTTCTATCCCCTCTTCTCTCTGTGGCGGACAGGGACAGAGGCAATCCATCCTCCTTTTCCCAGCCTGTCTGTACTCTGAGCAGTAAGCTGTAGAGGGTGCTCTTGCTCTGCCTGAAAACAGAAAGTTTGTGGATCTGTCCCGCCTCCGCCTTCTTTATTCCTTCCACCTCTTCCTTTTAAATATAAGCAAACAAGCGAGTCTGCTGCGACCTGAGCTCTGCATTGGAACCAAGGAGTCAACGATGAAGAGCCTTTTCAAAACATCCGCCTCCCCTGGGGGAGACTGGGCTTTATGGCTGAACTTTGAGGGGCTGCGTGGATGAGAGCTAGGCACGGAGGGCAAGAGGCTGCTTGTTGTAATCTGCATTGAAGACAAAAGCTGTCAGCAGCAGTGGTGGACAGAAGGAGAGCTGCCGTTCCCTCAATTCTGGCCTGGGACAGAAGGGGTATGCTGGGAGACCTTGTGCTGGCAGCTCAGACTTGGGACCAAGCATGTCCTCTGGTTGTGCTGTCATCGTATTGCTGCTATATCCTGGGGAAGTCCAAGCATGCTGTTCTACAGGAGAAATGGACTGTTTCTTAGCCAGACTTAGGCCAGTCTTGGGGTGCTTCAGCATTTCCAGCTGCTGGGCACAGAGCTGGCGTGCATCCTGCTGCCATGTGCCTGGTGGGAGAGCTGCTGTCTCTTCCCCAGGCTCGGGCTGGGACTGGTGTCATTGGAGGCACTGGGCTCTTGTCTCCTCAAGAGAAGGAAGTACGAAGACACATACAAGGATTCCAGGGATTCATTCACATCAGAACTCTTGTTGTAGCACATTACAGCTGTTCCATAGATATTCACTCCAAGGAGTGCTGCAGTAAGCAAAACCCCTACCTGTGGTGAATTTTGCTGTTCCCCTGATTATAAAGTGAGTGTTTCAGTCACCAGTAAACTATTCAGCTTTCTAGTCAGGCAAAGCAATCTGTCAAGAGAGCTTTCACTCAGTGTGCTTCTCACCTCTGGAGCACATTGGTGCATGGCAGCTCTTGTGTGCAAATGCACCTTGAATATTTCAGAGCAAAGGAAATTTTTAGAGCCACAGAAAACAGAAGGGAAGGATGCTGAGGCACTCACTGCACTGACCTTACCCAAGACAATGGCAACTCAACTGAAAGCAGTCTTTGCCTGGACTGCTGTTAAGATCCCTTAGTGACTGAGATTTCACAAACTTTTCAGGATATCTGTTACAGAATTCCACTCTTCTTGCTTTGGTGGTAGTATCTGGATTACATTTCTCATTCATCGTGACTCTTGGCTAATCAGCCATCAAAGATAGAGAGGATTTTGTCTCCTCCATTATGTGAATCTGCAAAATAACTAGTAAATAATAAATCAGTGTTGTGTTTTGCATCTCTGTGCTGATTTAGAGTCATGGACAGGGATTGAGTGTGGCCTGAGCAAGTTTGCCAGTGACACCAAGCTGTGTGGTGCGGTTGACTTGCTGCAGGGAAGGGATACCATCCAGAGGGACCTTGACACACCTGAGAAGTGGGCCAGAAGTGGGCCCTTGCCACCTTTCATACAGGAAATCTGGAGAGGGACTTTTTACGAAGGCCTGTAATGATAGGACAAGGGTTAATGGCTTTAAACTGGAAGATGGCAGTTTTAGATTAGATAATAGAAAGAAATTCTTCCCTGTGAGAGTGGTGAGACACTGGCACAGGTTGTCCAGAGAAGCTGTGGCTGCCCCATCCCTGAAAGTGTTCAAGGCCAGGTTGGATGGGGCTTTGAGCAACCTTGGTCTAGTGGAAGGTGTCCCTGTCTATGTCAAGGATGTTGGAACTAGACAAGCTCTAAGGTCTGTTCCAACTCAAACCATTCTATGATACTATAGTTAACATGTTTTGTGTGCACCAGGTATTTGTGTTTCTCCATGTGGAAATGGACATACCACTGCAATGCAGTGTTGGTGGCAGTGAAGACCACAGCTAGCAAAGAGGCCAATGTATCCAGGTGCTGAGGAACCCCCTGAGAGATGAGGAGGCCCCGCCTTTCTTGAAAAGGTGCTGCACAAAGATCTCTAATCAGTGAAGAGGCAATCATATTTGATGACAGCCGTGAAATGAAACTTCCTTTTAACGGAAGCCTCCTTATGGATAGGAATGCGAAAATGCTGCATAGGATGAAATTAGAGGTGGAATTTGCTTCACCATACTTTATCCTGTGGTTTAAAAAAAAATTTTTTTTTTCACATTCTCTAGGCTCATGCTATAGTCAGAGGTGAAGGACTGGTGCCTCTAGAGGATCTACTTCCTTCAAAGTGAATGTTAGGTGGTAATGGGAGCAAAATGAAGTCACTTTCCATCTATTTCCTTTTGTTTTACAATATGGACTTGCAAAATTCATAAGGCTTCCCATACACTAATGCCAGGCTAGCCAAACAGTCAAAACCAATCAGTAGTCTAAACCAGTTGGAGATAATAATAATTTGTGAAACAGAATTTGCTTGCTTAAGAAATTCACAAATAAATGCTCCATACTGAACAATTCTGAGAATATTGAAGTCTTGATCATGATCATTTGCTATGAGAAAAAGCCGCAGTCACCAACTAAATCTCTTGTGCATCATTTGAACTTCCATTATATATAGCTAGTCCTTGAAAGCAAGCTGCTTTCTACCATCCCCTGAAGACCTATGGTCATGGAACATTTATCCATTTTTCTACACGATTTCAAAATGCATTATTATTTACTTTGATGAACACTCAACTTGAGTACCATGTTTATGAAATAACAGATATCAAAGTAGAGATGTAATAAAGCTATTAACCTTCTCATCTGTTCTTTCTGTCCACTGAAAGGATAAATCATTAATTATCACAGCTATATGATTAGTTTAGTTTGCAATGTTTTAGAAAATGGGACCAATGCTTTTTTTTTCCCTCCTGGAAGATTAATCTAAGGCCAAGTCATTAAGTTTAAGGATGTTTGTCTTAGATCTTTTAACAGGAGGCACATTATGCTACTTCTGGTTAATCCATTTTGTAAGTGGGACAGATGAAAATATTCCTTGTAGAGAAGAGGATTCTTACGAAGGCCAACATCACACTTCTGAATCTTCCACTAGTCCATTGCATGCTCTCAACTTGGTTTCATTTGAAGAAAAAAGGGATTAAAAACCCAACAAAATAATTTTTCTTCTCCAAAATTTTCCTTGTCAGCTGTGACCAGCTGGCAGTTTCCACTTGGATTTGTTTCTATGTGTTTCCATCCTGGTGCAGAGATTATGGCAAAATATTCTTTTATATCCTTTTATACTGCAGAAAAAAAGTTATTTTTTGCCAAGTCAGACACACATTTATGCAGAAACTGTCACACCTACCTTCTCTCAGCATTTTCAGTCCTTCATGTGAGCTGTAGCTAGTAACCTACACAGGGCAAACACCTCCTTTGTATTGTCAGATTTTATATAACAAACTCTTCAGCTGGAAAGTCTTAATTTCGCACACTCAGGCTCTGAAATACAGATTTTCCATGGTTATCTACTCAAGCAGTAGCTCAGTCCTCTTCAGTGTCCCTTTTAACAACAAGTGGATCTTCAGTCTACTTATGCAGAGACCTGAGAAAAAAAGTAGCTTGGCATTTTCAAGGGATGGATGGATGGATTGATTTATTGATGGATAAGTTCCCACATTCTAGGAGGATGCTAAGTCCTCCTTAAGGATGTCATGACATAAAAGCCTTTGTTTTCTCTATTTGTCTAGTAAAGTTGGGTGTGGGAGAGTCACATCTGGAGAGCCAACACAGGCTTTATCTTTTGTAGTTTAGATATTGGGGAAAAGGTGAAAGAAGCGTCAGAACATGTTTGGAATATGGTCCTGGCCAAGATCAGATTTTTTATAAACCTGTCTTAGCTTTGACCTCAGTCAAGAGGTTTCATATAATAAAAGGCATCCCACAAATTTTGGAGACTGTAGGAAGAAGAAGATTAATGGAATATTTCCTATCCTACTCTTGATCTTTTCCTTCAAGACTTCTGCTCCCTGAGTCTGTAGAAGCACCATACCGAAATGGGGTCTTCCCCCCACATTCATGTCACTACTTTGCCAATTCTGGCCAATGACAGATGTCAAACCATGACACTTCCCAAGGCAAAATAATTTCCAGATGAACTGGTCAGTGTGAAGTCAGAAAGGCTTTGAAGAATTGAAGCCTAGTGACTGCTCTTGCAACACAAAGTACTTTAAGTACTTTAAACTTGAGTATTGCAAAGCAAATAGAAAGAATGTGGGTATGGGCTGTACAAGCTTACCCGGTTTCTTATCTCCTCAAAGTTACTGTAGTCCTTCTAGAAAGGGGAAGAATTTGGTATACCTCACATTTCTAGCTCAAGCTTTTTGTTTGAGTCACTTGTGTCTCAGTCAACAACTTTTTCCCCACAGCTTTCCAAAAGTAAAGATCCCTCATGAACTCCAAACCCTGCTAAGGAAACATGGGGCAGATGTCAGCATTTCTGAAGTTATTCGCCCTCTGCCAAAGCACACACATAGCTGGGGCAGCACAACTGTAGCAGTAAAATCCAGTGAGGTCAACAAACAAATACAATACAAAGTCAGTGTCTTTTACTAAGTCATCTTGCACAGGGACAGGTGAAAGATCAGTAGAAGTTGGCCAGGTTCAGCTCTCTGCCATGGGAAACACTTGAACAAATCTTGTTAGCCTGGGTTGCTAAAGATTCTCCTTAGTGTGTTTGCATTGGTGAGATGGAGCTAGAAATGTGGCAGAACAGACATGGGCTTAAATTATAAGTGGACCAATTTTTAAAATAAAATGTTCCTAGAAGAACTTTTCAGTTTTTTTCTCTGTAGCAAGTTCTGAATCCTGCCCCAACTGTCCTATCCCAGCTACAATTTCCATGCAATGCTTCATCAGGCATCTCTATAGCTGGTCTCCAAACTGTGGTGTTTCTATGTCCACCGCAGTCATGGGAGAGGAGAGAAAAACATGCCCTGCAGGTGAGAAAATCTCTGCCCAAGCTTTTTTTGAGCCAAGAAGATGACCCTAAGGAAAAAGGATGAAGAAAAGCAGCTGGAGAAAGTATGGTTGTTCTTAAAAGAAAGAAGCAAGGGGTCGTAAAATGTTGGCCATGGGTTTGTCATCTGTTGCAGGAAGTTTCTCACCTGCCAGGAAAGTCTCACAAAAGATTCCTGCCTGCTCTCACCTCTGTTTAAACTCGTAATTTTTTCCTCAAGGTGTTAAGTCTCTCTCTCCCTCATGTCATACCCTTATGATCCTTGCATGTCATAGACCTATTCGGGTCTCCTTTACTCAGGTCCTCATGCTCCCTCTCTTCTTAACATTTTGTTTCAGTGGTTGATAAGAAGCAAACTAAGCAGAGACTTTTCCCATCTTCCTGTCCTTCTGACAGTTGAATATATTGCTGATGGCTGGGCACAAAGATAAGAAATAAATAAAAGGATATTTAGCAATTAACCATTTCTCATGCTGAAGGATCTTCCACTCTCTGGATGCAGTAATTGCTTTGCAGAGTGGAGAACTGCTGCTGGGTGGAATGTGTCAGCTGCTTACCAGGTCACGGGCATGTTACATAGCCATTGGAGAAGCACGCTGAGGAGGTGGTATGAACGCAACCATATGCTTAGTGTTAAGCCAGTGAGAAATTCCACTGAAGTCAAGGGGGTTTTTGCATGTGCTTAAGGGCTTTACTGGATTGGGGCCTACAGAGGGAAGAATGGACTATGGGTCCATTGGATGGGATTGGACCAAGAATCTTGCACCACTCCTCTTGCCAAATCCTGAGGGATGCCTCTGATTCACAAGTGATAGCAGTGAATTGGGACATTGAAAAGAAGGGAATTCAGCTGACCAGCTGGCCATAATGTTCCTGGTTGGATGCTGCTGTGAAGAAAGTGACTTTCTCTTACAGCCACTTAGGTGCTTGCTGTAGGGTTCTTGTGTGTGTGTATTTTTATCTTTTAGTTCAACTTTGCAAACTCAGATAACTCATGTGATGGAACAGGTTCCCTGCTCATAGTTGTTTGGCTGTCATTATGGATGAAAAGGCATCACATCATGATTAAGAACAATATTTGCAGAGTCAGCAGCTAAGTTCACTGACCTGCTACAGTTGCAGAATAACAACATTGCACCAGGCAAAATATTAACCACAAAGACTGTTGAAAAGAAAATAAAAAAGAGGCTGGATTTGTTAGATCAAAGAGAATAAACTTGATGATACTTAGAGATTAAATTGCCTTAGGATGATATATGTAGCTATAAAAGTCTATAGGAATAAACTGGAACTCAGTTTCCGAGGAGCTGTCAGCAGCCTAAGGACATTGTGTGGTCTTAACTGAGTAAGACAAGAAACTAAGAGAAGAAGGGGCATTTGTAGTCTCAGATCAGGAAGTGAGTCGCTCCATGGCTAGAGACACTTCGCTTGTGGCTCCCATTTTCCTCTCCCAGCCAAACCAATAAAACATACAGATGGAAAAACTGATTCCGACAGGAAAACTGCTTCATGCTTCCTGCTCATTTTGGGTCCAAGTCCCTCTGTGATATGTCTCAATTTCAGTGACACTGCTCTGCATAGAGAAAAGGCTCACTAATTATCTTCTGGGTGCTTTGCAAACCTCTTCTTAATTCCCTGTAAGGTAAACCTTGTTTTCCCTTCCAGAGGTCAGTTAGAGAGAGAAAGATTAATCCTAAAATAAAGATTTCAGCCAATATCCTAAACCAGAAGGAAGGTCTGGGGTCAAAGCTAGCGAATGAGGTCGGAAGAAATAAGTTCATGGTCAGTGTGTTCTTTCATGAGCGGATTACAAAGATTTTGGAAACTCTGTCATTGCAGAGTTACTGAAATGCTGCTAGTTTGCTATAGGCAATGTCTAATCTCCACCCTCTCAACCCTCTTGTGAAATGAAAAATGCAATCACCAAGGTTTCAAATAACTGATGAAGAAACAGTCCTCCTTTTCCAGCAGTTCTGAACGAAAAGGGAAGGGCAAAGTTTTGGCATTGTGAGCAGAAACACAGACCTATGTGGGCTCAGCTTTTGGAGGGTGGAAGTCAGCCATGAAGACAGAACTAGTAGAAGTTCAGAAAGCTATTTAACTCCTGGTACTACCAATTTGTGTGGGACTGACTTTCACCCTTTGGGACACTGTGGTGTTCAAATAAACAGGGCTTTGAATGCTGAAGTTTTGTTAATTTACAAGAAGCTTTGACAAATTGGCAGATTCAAGTGATAGGAGGAATGGATGGACTTGGAAAGAGTTGAAAAGAGTGGTCCACTTCCTGATTTGGCTAGGGACCTCATCTGAGCCTAGAAAAGTAACTTAGCCATTGGACTTGCTGGCTATGGACTAAGTGCCTAACCTAAGCCAGTAGTGTGGACTCCTTACAGAATCGTAGGATGGCTGATGTTGGAAGGGACATCTGAAGTTCAAGTTAATGGAGAGAGACAGGCACCTCCAGAACCTGACTTTACCATTGTTTCTATGGCAGGATATTTTCCTTTGGAAAATATCACCACCTTTTCATAGCATTATCCTCTCTGCATTGTTATAATATCTTCAGTAAAAAGATAGCCTTTCAGTGGGTCTATGCAGGGCACAGCTCATTTAGACCCTGGATATTTGATGGCATTTTGCCATTACTTCTCTAAAATCTACTAGAGGCAAGAGTGCTAAATCTGGCTGGCTGGACTATCCTGTAGATCCACACATCACTAGTTTAGTGTCTTGGAAAAGAGAAGATGCTGTCTCCAAAAAGTCTTGTAGTACAGTATCTGTATGGCAATGCAAATGGCCTGAGCAAATGTTTGCAGTGTAGACTGCAAGGAAGGCAGTGAAGTCTTCAGCTGGATACTGAAGAGGAGGTATCTCCAGGAACTCTGAGCTTAGTTTATTGTTTTTCTGTATCTAGTTCGTCCAGATGATTGCCCAGCATCTCACTGCAGCACTGATAGTTCTGCAGTTTGGGTTGATATGGGCTCCTAGTCCTAGTGCAGACTCATCTGTTCATGCACTGGATGAGAAACAGAGGTGGATTTTTGCCTTAGAGGCACCTACCAATGCATAGCAAAGGGACGAGCTCCTTTCAGTCACTAAGAGCATTGTGGAAAAATGTTGCAGGAAAGGATTCTGTTGCTTTCACCTACCTGAGTAACTACATGCTGCTCTTCCCAAGGACATTCTGCTTGTTCAGTGGAGGAAGTACTTCTGACCACTTGGGTTAATCTGCTGTATAAGCTTGAGACTGTTTAAATAGCCACCATGTTTCACAACCTCAAAACAGCTGCTATCCAGCAGGGAGGAGTGGGTTGCCATTGAAAATGTGTGGGATCTCTTGGGAGGCAGGTTGTTGTGGGAGCTTAGTTCATTCTCCATCCTGGAAGGAGAAGGGAAAGGGAGAGGAAGATGTGCTGTTTCATGGTCAACTTGGCCATGAGTGCACAGGACATAAAGCAATCTCGGACTCTCCTGGACTCACTTAATAAGGTCTGTGCTGTGGTATCATGGAACAATTGGTCTTAGAGATGATACCTATTAGATCTTACCCTAGAAATATCTCCTTGAATGTCCTGTATCCTGCCCAGATCTTTCCAGATTTATCCTTTGATACATATGAGGGCACAGACAACTGGAAATGACTGAGATGCAGAGCTGAAGAAAGCCATTGCCTCTCTCCTTCACACAATAATCCCTTGAAGCTTCACATTAGCAAAAATCCATGTGATTTCTTGCAATGTGGTGTCACATGGAAAGACATCTCCCCTGGTGCTGTTTTGGAAATACAATAGTTGTTTTTGTTTTATCTGCTGTGCCATCAGCCCCCCCAGCTGGGGACCCAAGCATGCATTAATTCTGCTTACAACTGCCAGGAGAGTTTATTATGGCCAACAGCAAGAAGCGTGTAGGAATCTGTGAGGTGTGTGTATTTCTGCAGAAAAAGAGCCTTGGTCCCTGTTTGCTGTCAGCTTTCATTACAGCAGGAGAAACTTCTTGCTGGAGAGGGGATCATGTAGTAGGCAAACATTGCACAAGAGGGAGAGAGATGCCGTGTAGGACTGTCTCAAAGGCTGGGCTCTTGTGATGGGAGAAGGGGAAAAAGAGAAATCCAGAATCTGAAATTCTGAATTCTTTCCCTTGCCTCTTTCCCCTCCACCTTTTTTTTTTTTTTTTTTTTTTTTTTTAATGCCAAGGGAAGCTCTTTTGAGCAGTTGACTGGGACAAGTTTGGGAAGGATTTAATAAACCCAACAAATGGAGACTGCCTTTTCCACCTTGGCTGGAGGCAGCTGTCTTTCAGCAATCAAACTAGCACGCTGCTGCTGAGGCTTAGCGTATCACTGCCTGATTGCATCCAGATATCAGGAATACTGTGGCACATCTCCAGTGGTCACCGTCCTCTTAGAGAGGCACAGCTTAGGCTGGGACAGTTTAGATTGAAAGGCATTTCAGGAGGTCTCTAATCCAAAATGTTGCTCAAAGCAGAGCTAAGTTCAAAGTTAGGTAGCTCAAAGTCAGGTTGCTCAGGGCCTTACCCATTTCAGTTTTATGTTTTCTTGCTAGAGTGAGCAGGATAATACTGATGCCTTACAAGCTGCTGAGAAAGGTTGGAAATGTGTCAGGTCTGGGAGTCCCTAAGAGCAGGACAGGGAGTCTGTCTGACAAGGATTGTCAGACTGTCTCAGTTAACTGTCTCAGATGCAGACCAGGAGTTACTGGATTCTCAGAGGCAGTCACTTCAGGGAGGGCTGTTACCTTGTTCACTCTGGTCCCTAGAACAACCAAACTGCACTCTGTGGGTTTGTCTTTCTTCCCGCGTAACATCATGATCTTATGGATCATATTCTGAGATGAGCAGCTAGCTGAAGGAGGGAAACTTCTTCAGTGCTGGAGTCCGGGGTAAGTCAGGGCATGGGCTCAGCCCTTTCTAACACCAACTGGTCGGGATGGGTGATGACTCATGAGGCACAAAGTCATAGGAAACCAGGATGCATCAGTCATTCTGGGAGTCAAATGACCTGCTTAGCTACTCATTACCTGCTGGTTAAACTAGCCTGACTCCATCAAGCAGAGCCAAGGATAGGACACTTGCTGGGATATGAAAGTCCACAGAGTTGTGTTGTTTGTTATTGCCTGATCAGAACTGGCACTAGGTATATAGTATATAGCTAGATAATTGTATTTGAGTCCAACAGCACTGTATCAGACCTAACCTTTTCTCATTCATCAGATATATAACTCCTCTCCCACTGAAACTCTGGCCATTTCTCTCACTGCTGCTGACAAGGTTTCAACAATTTAATGCCCCCCAGTAGATGCAAAAAGTCAAACATTGTGCTGATTAGCATATCATTCAGTTCTGAAGTCCATAGAACTGAAAAAAGTGGACTTTCCCTCTGTTTCCTAAACATTATCTTCACTCAGCTCCTTTGCAGATCAAGTAATTAATCGGTGGGAACCCATGAATTCAGGCACCCCCATTGCTTTCTGGACCAGGCCTTTACTGGAAAGTTACTTTCAGTCTCCCAGTAGTCAGCCCTGGAGATACAGCTCACACCCCCACAGTGCTGGCTCCTTTTCTTTCTTGGTAACTGTCTTGCATCTTTGCAGTTTCTCTCCTGCAGACATGGCTTCAGTCTCATCTTTGTCCTAACTTGCTGCTGTGGAATGTAAACCTTTTATTATTTTTTTCACTCTGTAAAACAAAAATACGAACCTAAGCACACCATGTCGAGACTTCAAGCTTGCATTTTCTGACTGGGCCCTTTGTAGAAAGTTAGAGCAGCACGTTGTTTTTGTTCTCCTTTTTACCTTCCCTTTGTCCTTCTGCTCTCAGGAAGATTTATGCCCTGTTGTGAAAGCACTGTACCTAGCAGAGGCAGCTCTCACAGTTTCACTTGCTGTGCAATTCCAGTATGATCTTGCTTCAATGCATACTTGATTCAGGAACAGTGGGGTGTGTTCAGATGGATGAAGCTGATCAAACATGAGCCAAACTCTTATTTTATTGCAGTTTATTTATTTAGGAAGAGGCAGGGTTGAACTAGAAGTTCATTGAGTTTTAAGCTAACACATTTTCTTTCTCAGCAGGAGCAGGCCATTGGCATATATGGTTATTTACAGCAGCTCAGCTGAGGGAGGGCAACCCATAAATAGCAACTTCTTGTGTTTGCTCATAAGCACATATTCTTAGAGAAGGCAGAAACCTCACGTTCCAGCCCATTCGTTAACATTCAGCAATAGGATTTTTTAAGGAAAATGTCTCCCTAGGTAGGATATCCTATAACTCCTGACCACAGGGGTTTCCTGCAGCTTCACCTCCAGCATCTGGTGGTGTCTGTTCTCAGACAGGCAGATGGGGTAGATGGACCCCTGGTCTTATTTGGGAGGACAGCAATTCCCATGAGCCAAATGCAACACTGGAGAAATATGTCAGATGCATTCCAGATGGATATCCCTGGAGAGAAGCATCTTAATTCACAGACCAGGCAAAGAGACTCAAAAAGGAAATGGCTTTCCCCCATCTCAGTGGGGAGCCTTGGGAAAGGAAGGGTAGATCACCTTCCTAGGCTGAGATTGCAGGCTTGGTCTGATAGCTTTGGTGATGGAGGTGTCTCTGATCTGGACTGAGCAATCTCTTCCACCTCTTCCCTGACATATTTCATAGGGATGCCTGTAACAGTCCTTACTGGTGTCCTCTTTCTATTACTGGTTAATTCAGAGCTATGAATGAACTGTCCCCCCTTGTGCACTCTGCCTCTCCTGCATTTTCAGGTCAACTATAAAGCTGATTTTTAAGGTGCATTGTACTAAGGCCAAACATATGAGTGAAGTTCCCTTATTCCAGGATGTCTCATCTTTCTCTTATTTATGGTGGCAGTACCTTATTTTCTATCAAATCACCTCTTCCATGGGAAAGAATTATTCTGCTATGCCATCTCTAGCCAATATTTTTGTTTCACAGATCCATGAGATATGCTAGACATCACATACCCTCTTCCTTTTCTCTAAGCTACGTATTTGTATATTCTATAAACAGATAGACACCTGAGTTTGATCATCTGGCCAGCTCTCTGGATATGTATTGACAGTACTTGTTATATTTCCAATTACTATTTGGAAGCTTAGTCCCATGGCTTGCATATGGACACTGCTTAGGCTTGGCATCTGTGAGCATCCCAGCCTGAAAATACCAATACCATTCCCAAGAGCAATCACTGCCATTATAAAGTATTACAGTATTTTCATGTGACATAACACTTAGAACCTCTTCTGATCAGCAAAGCCCCACTATGCTAGGCCCCGGACAATGATACTTGATTCTTAATATCTCAGTATTTGTTAATGAAACTGGTGGAGCTGGAGAAGAAAAATTCAGAGTCAAATTCTGCTGCTTTGACCAGGACAGAAAGGTTATAAAGTATATGATCTATTGCAAAAATCCATCTCCGTTCAGTGAAAAATGCAGAAAAACTCCCACACGAATGAACTGCCCCCGGTAACCCCATTGCTGTCTTCAAGAGAATTAGATCATGATCCTAGCAGCTGACAATTGATGTCCATCCCAACTGAAAGGCAAGGCAAAGCATAGGCTTGCCTGAACACCGTGCCATTGAAGAAAAACAGATTTTGCACTGGTAATATTGATTCAAGCTACGCCGAATGCTTAAAGTGGAAAGGATTGAGGACTCTTAGGAAGTATGTACTTTGGAGACCCTCTTGCTGCTGGCTAACCTCGAACACATTTCAGTCCTCTCTCCTAGTGGAAGCACATTTTTATGTGTGGTAACAGTGCATTTTCCTTCCACAGTGTATTTACAGATCAGTGCTGCTTTTTGGCAGGTTGGTTGTGGATGACAGATTGGGAGGGATTTCACTTTGCCTGTGTTTTCTCTGTGGGGTTAAACAGCATGTGGGTGTGGTGTTAGATTTCCCATCTCTTCACTTAGTTCTTGCCTTAGAGGATCAGGAGGATCTTTGACAGGTGCTATAAAACTGTCCTCTAAAGGGGATTCTGTTTGTGTAGTTGTCAGGTCAAGTGGTGTTATTTAAGCATATGTACCATGGTGGGTGTTATAAACAGGTTCCTCTAAGATGTTCACAGCTATGAAACCATTTGGACTGACTTGGTAATGCTGCAGTCAAGCTCGCTCAAAGCTCTTGATTAGGCTACAAACGTTTTGCACTTTTTTAACACAGAGTCTTTCCCTCTGACTTGTCAAGTGCCCTTTTGCCCTGTTAATGCCCATACTAAATTCCCTGTTGGAAGTCACAGTTCTTCTACCTTGACCAGGTGGCCATTCCATTCAGAAGACAAAGGGCCAAGAGGTTATCTCCAGCCTTATGCAATCACACTCTTCACAGCTGGTGATGATCTGTAAACGGCTGAGACTGGTGATTTAGTGAGCTGAATCTCCAAAGTTTCATGTAGCACAATGATGATTTGTGATGCCTATTAAAGTCCCTGGAAGATCTTATTTTATCAGATACAGGTAAGTTCATGATTCAATTAAATTCACAGCCTAACAAACTGCATATGTTGGCGGAGGCAGGGAGGAGAGGAGAGGAGAGGAGAGGAGAGGAGAGGAGAGGAGAGGAGGAGATGCTCATCTTTTTCTGTTTGGTAAGGAGAAAAACTGAGGAAGTTAAAGATGCCTGTCTAGTGCCATTGCACTAGGAATTTACCTTTTGGCCATTTAAATTTCCCCCAAACCTGACAATTTGCGTATACGACTTTACCCATATAGTCATACAGAGAAGTTTCTTGTGTCTAAATGGACATCATCAAAATGTCTCTGATAAACACATAGAGTGGGATCCTTGTAGCCTCTGAGATTACTAGGATAATTGTGAGAGCTTAAAACAAATGAAGGAAATAATTACTGGCTTGAGGAAATTGCAAAATCAACAGGAAAAGCCCTTTTTCTTTTCAACCCTGATGACAGGAAGATTTCATCAGGCTTAAGAGCTTTTTTACTCTTTTATTTCCACCAAAAAGCTGAATTCCCTAGCTCATGTGTGGTTAGATTTCTTTACTGAAACTATACTGTGCTTGTGGTATTTTATTATTTCTAGGGCTGTCAAGCTAGTGCCTCTAAGCTCTGCAGGGGGAACAGCTATAGCTGCTAGGTATTGTACAAGTACAGAGCAAAACCATGATCCTCTGCCTAACGATCTCACGTATAATACAACACTTGGGCACAGGGCAGTTGTGGAAGACAGGGAGGAAATAGGACAGTGTGTGAAAAAGGCACCTGCAGCCCCATCTTTGTCACAGATCAGGAACTCCTTCCACCACCCTGGGGAAAGTAGTTGGGAAAGGCTAGAAGTTAGGGGTCTGCCTTGGCATTCAGACCTTCCTGTGATCCCTCTGGCCCTCTGCTGTCACTATGGAGAAAGGAGTAATGATACCATCCCATCTTTCCTTCCAGCGTGCTGGAAACATATGCACTGTGTTTAGATACAACTGTCTCGCAGCCACATGCAGCCATCCTGCTGCTTCAAGACTTGGAGATCCCAGTCCAGTGCTCCATGCAGCGTGTTAGACTGTTTCTGATGGTGAGCCAACACTGGATATTTCAAAAGATGGAACCCTTTTGCACTACACAACTCAGCATCATTATTCAGGTCCTTGGCACCAGCTCTGCATGATGCAGGGGAGGAAACTCTTGCCTGATCCCCGCTGATGGGCCGCCCAGACTTAGGAACATGAGGATTGATGGCCTCTGTAAACGCCTTTGCTGCTAACGTTGCTGCCTGTGCTGCTGAATGATTTCTGCCTGTCCCCCGAGGACCTGCTTCTCCCCTTCCTTTGTTGGTGCTGACGCCTCTTAGCAGCTGATAGATCACCATCTCTTTACCTCTCACCCCAAGTGAGACATATTTCACTCACAGGAGGTTTCAGTGTGAGGAAGGCTCTGAGGCACAAACCTCATCCCACAGGGCAGTGCACTGCATCTGGGGTTATTTTTCCCCCCGCTTCCGTTCTTTTAAGTAGTGTTTTTAAGTGGGATAGGAGATGAGCCCAGAATGTATTTATTGAGCCCAGGGGAGGTGCATGCATCTGTTAAACATTATTAAGATATCACTGATGAGTGGGTTTCACCTAAAGGCTGGAAGAGGTATGATGTTTACATGGCTCCCATGGGATGGTATAGAGCAGGTGAAAGGGCTGCTGCTCAGTGATAGCCTTGCATATCCGAGGGAGGGGTGGCACACAGAGAGGCTCTAGGTCTCAAAATTCTGAGACTTCTGTGTCTAATAGTTGTATTGGATAGAAGGCAAGGCTGTATGCTAGGTTCACCAGCATTACTCAGTGAAAGATTTCAGTCATTCTTCCTCCCAGATTTGTGTTTGCCCCATCCCTCTTGTGCCTCCTACAAGGATCTGCCTACTTGTTAAAAATGACAGCTCCCAAACTTTTTTCCTAGGGACTTAAAAGCACATTTACATTTTCTCTTTTTCAGCTGCTTCCTTCTCAATTGAGCAAAACAGCAAGCCACACAGGTCTTGCCACTTAGACAGCCTTGGTTAGCTGGGGGGAATCCGTCATCCCTCACTGTCAGTGCTCATCCCAAATGATTTCACAGGTGGGGTACAGCTGACCCATCCCAGTTCCAGAGACAAGATACTGGTCAAACTACTGCTTCCCCTTTGGAAAAGAGCACATACAGGATCTGGATCCCAGGCTAAGATACAAAACAAGCTTTTCTTGGGTGAGACCATCTTCTAACATTGATACTTTCAACCCCTTCCCTGAAAGTTAAATAAACAGTAACTACAGTCCTGTTGTGACAGGAAATTCCAGCACTCTGCTCAGGAGAAGTGTTGTCTCCCTTCAGGCTCTTAGTCTCTTTATGTTTGTGTAATGACTGAAGATCTTGACAATGAAGTGTAATATCAAAACCAGAGACGGGTAGGAAAGGGGCAAGAAATGAAGTTTTTCAAAATGCTCTCAGTATTCACTCAATCCTTTCAGTCCTTGCAGGGGGGGACCTGTATCCTGTCACACACCTGACATTGCCCCTAGCAAAATTAGTCACAATGGCCCCATGCAGGCTTTGGATTTATTGTCTGCAAATTTGGATGTCTGACCACTGGTTTGAACACCTGTGGAGCCTCAGAGTTCAGACTATTAGATTAATCTGTCAGTCACTCTATATAACAGCCTGTCCTCTCCATCCCAGTCTGACACTCCCTTCCCAAGCTTGGTGTATAGATCTGAGATCCAGTTTCACCAGAATGTAAACAGTGTCTGAATCCTCCAACTTCTCTGCTTTGCTTCCTCTGTGAGCGTGCATCGGGTATATTGACTGCTTGAAAAGTAATTATCCTCACTTCCCACCTGATAAATTAAAGACCCTCAGGTTCTTTGCTTAATGGTGCAGAGTGATCCAAAAGTGATTCTCCTGCAGAAGCTGTTAGGAGAATGTCCTAGCAACCCCACACCCCTCTGGACCTCATTGTGCTGGGATGACAGCCTATTAATCAGCCCGACCTGGCTTGGAGATGGCAAAGGTCGTGCTGCGCGAAGTCTAATTGGAAAAACAAATTCCACCCCTCTGGAGCACTTCCTGGCAGGGATGAAGGGGGAGACTCACTTGGTTTCACACTTAAGTACCTTAAGTATTTTTCCAAGGCTAGAAGACAACTGATGTAAAGGGTTTGTACTTCAAACAGAGGAGCACAAGTCCCCAGGGCTATGTCTAAACTACTCTGAAGTGTGTTTTTTGGAAAGATAAGGAGAATGAAGAGCTCTGTTTGGCCGCTTTCTAGGAAAGCAGGGATTAAACCTGCTGGAGCACATGCAGCCCCAGATTGGGTGAAGTATGACCTTGGACCGTGCTAGCAGATCCACTGCCTACAGGCAGAGATGAAAAGACTGGTCTTAGGCTCAGGATAGTCCTGAAAATTCAGCGTGGCTTCTCAGTGGTTTCCACATAAGAGAGACAAAAAACACATCAAAAAAGAAGTCCAGTTGCCCCAACTCCCCTCTCTGACAGAGGCCAATAGTGGGTGCCTGGGGAAGGATGATGCTTCACAGGTAACTCTTCCAGCATACGGCGGCTCAAAGGTGCTGTATATGTGATTAGAGGCCCTTGATGGATTGCTTTGCCATTAATCTGTCCATTAAGGTATTGAGTCCCTGCAAGCTTTTTTTGCTTCTTCAGTGCCTAGTGTCAGACTTGAACTGTTCAATGATGCATTATGTGAAGTGCTTTGTTTTCTTTGTTACAAGCCTGTCTCCTTTCAGCCTTACATTATGAGGGCCAAGCTACAATCATCTCCTATTCATCTTCTCTGTTTAGAACTTCGTAATATCCTCTTGCGGTTGTAGAGATGTGCTCTTGCACTACTTGTGACAGTAATGAAATTTTACACCCTTGTCCTGGGTTCAGCAGTAGCAGTCATTTTTCCTCCTTCTTAGTAGCTGTTGCAGCACTGTGTTTTTGACTTTCAGCCTGGGAACAGGGCTGATAACACAGATGTTTAGACTGACCAAGGACTTTGTGAGTCTCATGCTCTGCCAGGGAGGAGGGGAAGCTGGGAGAAAGCAGGGACAGGACATCTGACCCAAACTAACCAAAGAGGTATTCCATACCACAGCACGTCATGCCCAGGATGTAGAACTGAGAGTTCCAGGAAGGGCTGGATCACTACGGGGTGGGGGCGAGGTGCCAGTCAGTGAGCGGTTGTATTCTCTTCCTTGTTATTTCCTTTATCATTATTATTATTGGTGGTAGCAGTAGTGATTTGTGTTATACCTTAGTTATTAAACTGTTCTTATCTCAACCCATGGGAGTTGCATTCTTTTGATTCTCCTCCCTGTCCCTCCAGAAGCGGAGGGAAGAAAGGTGGAGGGGGGAAGTGGACTGCGTGGTTCTGATTTACGGCCTGGGCTTAAACCACGACAACCCTTCTTAATTCTAGTCTCTACTACTTATGAAACTGGAATAGTTTATTGCAGTGGTTCTAAAATCCATGAACATAGGAAATAAGAACATAAATTAGATGATCTGTCTGTGAAAACATGTCCTCCAACCTAGCAGGTGGTGATGTTCACAATTTGATAAGCCAACATAAAGTCAAGCCAGGAAAAACAATGCATAAGCTGCAATATGTTCTTGTGTTCTTAGTACAGGAGAAAAAAACCCCAACCAAACCACAAAACCAAAAAACAACAACCAGCATCTCTGGTTATCTAATATCATGCTTGAACTTTCTGGCCCAAGAAAGTAGTCCTGTAGATGTAGGATTGAATGCACTGGCAAGCAAAGAAGTTGCTGTCATTTGGCTCCATGACAAGGATAGCATTGTATTATAGTTGCTTTCCCATAGACTCTTCAGTGACTGTACACAGTTAATCTTCTGATCTGTGGTGTAAAATGGCATGTTCCTTCATGGGTGAGAAAAAAATGTGTAATACCAACACCACTTCAGGTGTATCACTCCACAGCACCAACTTCACCTCTGGCAGGGGTTTGCACATATCTAGCAGTGACCCCAGCAGTGACGTTTTCATTGCTGTAGGGAATGCAGATCAGCAGCTTGTGGCTTGTGATGATAGAATCAGTTTACACTTTATATTTAGTAGTTTCAGCCTCTTGTTCTTGCTGCAGGTATAATGTTATCGTGTTTGTATTACCAATATCTCTGTTGCTAGTTTATGATACTGAGCTGTGTTTTATCCATGTACACTCCGGTTGTATAACAGCAATTTAAAGATAAGCCACAGGTGCCACTACTTGCTTTGTTTTTTGGCATGTGCAAAATCTTCCACCTAGCCTTTCAGTCCCAAAGAGCTTGCAACTAATTCTGACTGATTCTGAATTTTTTTCCATTTCTGTTTGTACCAGAAGTGGTTTTTTTTGACTTTTTGGTCATCTTGAAGTTATGACTCTCCTTGTGTACTTGAATATATCAGTTTTCAGGAGATGGTAATAACCTTCCAGCTCTAGTATGTTTGAGACAGCAGGGCAAGGTATGCAGCCCTCAGCTCTTCCAGAAATCCAGACGTTATTCAAGTTCCCCAAAACCCTTGATGGCAGAAAGTCTCAATTGCTTTCTTGAACTTTGACATCACAGTAGTCTTTAAAGTCTATTTTGGGTGCTGTGGGAGGCAGTTTGGATAGGTCCTATTGTGCCTCAGCTTCCTTGGGCTCATAAATGGGTTGAGAAGTCCTGTCTCCATGCAAGCATTGACATATTCAGACAATAGAGCTGAGAATCAGAGAGAAATGTTCCATGTTCAGACATAGTCGTGTCTAAGTGCCTTGCGCAGCGTTATAGTTGGAGCTTAGGGCTTGCTACCCATATTGCAGTGGAATGAACAAATGGGAGTGAAGTAAGCAAGAAGCAGAGTTTGTAGAGGTATTACATGAGTGAGTAGTGAGAAGGAAGAAGCTGCACAGGTTCACTGGATGAGAGGCTCATGTTGAAATTTTTCAAGGAATGGTTTTAACTAGGCACAGTTTTCCTCTTCCTGCTGGTGATCTGTGTTTTAGTGGTACATGTAGCCAGCGGATAGCTAAGCATGGAGTGCCCATGTGTGACTCCTGGTTCTGTGCCTGCCTTTTTTTCCTTCTTCCTTATTCCTGGAGGCTGGAAATATGTTTGTACCTCTGGGTTACAGCTGTATTTTGGGCTAGCTGAACAGTCCCTCCTTTTTAACTTGATGTGAATTTCTCTCTTTTCCCCAGAGAAATGTCCCCACTGTTATAGGCCAAAGTACACACAGGCTGTCTTGTTCTGCTCTATACCAGCTAAAGGACAGAAGTTAAGCACAGGGAACATGCTGACAAGACATCCTGCTTTCATAAAAGGAAAACAAAGTTCTATTCTTCCATTCCAGATAACTGGATCCCCACCCCACATCATTTCTGTGGGTTGCCACAGCAACACTTGGGATGGCAATCCTTCTTGCCCAGCAAGATGATCCTTGTTGGGCTTCTAACAATTTAGAGTATGTTGCAGGTGCACAGAGCTTAGGCTCTAGCTTGATCCTGCTGTAGAGTCTTATTTCTCTGGCATTGGGATCACCTGAGCAAAGGCTGCTCCTGGCCTTTGGGAACCTCAGTTCCGAACAGTGGGACGGGTTCTGTGAGCTGAGCTGAAGAGCCTCTTGTTCTTTTCCCCTCAAGATGAGTTGAGGCCAGCAGCAGCTTTCATGAGAGTCTGCTACAAATGGCACCCTTAGTGTCCTGATTTTTAGGCTGATACTTCAGTGCAGTGGGGATATTTATCCATGAAGTGGCCATGCAGCTCCTGGGGAGAAGCAGCTGAGGCTCTCTGAGGATTGACTGATGAGTTTTATGGATGAGGCTGGGGCGAACATGTTGGAGAAAGAGATAGGCAGAGGCTCCTTGGAAGCACCTGTTTAAAAGAGCTCTGCTGGAGGGAAGCTGAAGCAGAGGAAGTATATTGGCTAAAGGAAAGAAGCTGTGGCAGATGCTTCTTAGTTGGAAAAGGTGGAGCTCTATGGACTCATGTTCTGCTGTCAGTGGGGAGAAGGAAAGCTCCTGCTAGATATAGTGGCTTCAGCTCTGCTGTAATTGCCATGCTCTTTGCCTTCTCACCGTACTGGGATGTTCCTCCATGCCAATAGCATCACTGTCCACAACTTGTGAGGTGTGGCGCTTTGGAGCTCATGATACTAGTTAATACTGGCATATGAAAGGAATTGGGTTGTGGGAAACTGAGTCTTAGGCTATATTCTTTACTCCTGACTCTCCCAGCTAATGTCTCATGGACCACTACTGGTCCACGAGAACTCAGAAGATGGCCTGTGAAACAGCAGAGGGAAAATATGACTACAGCAAACCCACAGATGCCTTCTTGCACAGCCAAGATCCAGTTTCTGTCCTGGGAAAAAGCAGAGGGGGCTCCAGACTCACTGGAGCCTGCTGAACACAAGGGGTAGCAGTGAATGGGTCAAGGTGCCCTTCCTTGTGGAGGGCATTAGCACCAGCTGACTGCAAGAGAGAAAGGAGAAGGATGTGGGGAAGCACCTGCCAATGAGTGAGCAGCCAGAGGGAGATTCCTGAGAAGCCCAGAAAGTATTTTGAAAATGGGGACCCAACCCAGTGTGGCAAATGCAGCATGACCCTCCCTAACACAGCATGGGGAAAGCAAAGAGCAGCCCAGCTGCTTGGATACTCGACACCAGGATCACGGTCAGCAGCTCTGTTCCCTGGTGCTGCTTGCAGTTGATGACTGAGGGTCATTTCCAGCATGGGATTTCACATGTGAAGCCTATTCAGTGTATGGCAACTGCTGAGACTTTTGGAGGGAGTGACTAGGTTATGGGCTGGGAAAAGAACACAAGGAACTGCTGCTAGAAACCAAGCTGAAGCATGTGAAGATAATAAAATGGATGTCCAAATCGGGACCTTTCCTGGGGCTGCATGGTGCTGACAAGCTGACCCTGGATGTGTCACATCTCTCAGCTTCACAGCTCCTGACGCATGGCACCAGCTCTCCCATATGTCAGGAGTTACATTCCCCGCTGCTGGAATGCAGCCACCTCTGGAGCAGAACCCAGCAGCTGTTTAAAGAATTGACAGAAACAAACTAGGGACAGGATGCGAAGACAGAGCTAAAGTGCAGAGGAGAACAGGGAAGGGAAAAATGTCAACTAAGTCCATAGGATGAGTGGGATGCTCATAGTCAAATGATAAAGGACATGGCAAGTTACCAGGCATTAGCAGATCTGAAAGAACCACCGAGTGTTTCCTGTTGGCGTGAAGCAAACAGAGAGTAACACAGTTTAGACCCTTTTACATCTTATATCTTGCCATATTCCCTTATGTTTGTTACAGTTAAGACTACTAATGTAGACTGACATGCTTAGTAACTCATGAAGCCATGGTAACCTGGAAAGAAGCATGACCCCTTTGTCTCTAGCGGATAAAGAATGTGAAGTTTGTTTTCTCTCTTTAAGCCAATCTCACCATTAGATCAAGCTGTTAACCTTTTTCTGCTCTTCCAACCCTGTTCCTCAGACCCTCTTGGACACTAAAAGAAGGATAACCTAGAAAATAACCTAGACACACCTTAAAATACCATCATGTGAGTCAGAAATATTTGAAAGGCTGAGCAGCTTGTGGTTTGAAGGTGCTTGTATGAATTTCATCTGCTGAGACATTAACCATGCAAGGGAAGGACCACTCCATGTAAGCCTTATTCCCCAGTGACCTGCCCTAGGCCCGTGTTGCAGAGAAGGCACCACACTGGATCATCATATAACTCAACTGGAAGAGTCCTCAGGAGTCCTTTGGATCTACTTGTTGACTCTGGGGCATCTGTAGAGTGTTGGTCTGGCACAGCAGAGCTCCTCTTACCTCCTTCTCTCTCAGGCCAGTCCTGGGTATTCATCTGAGTTAGTCAAGAGTATCTGGACTGGAAATTACCTCCAGGCTCCAGCTTAAAAGGACTTAATTAGAATGAGCCACCAACTGAATCTACCAGTGAAACTGCTGTGCGGGAACATCTGGGGCTTTGTGTGGTGGCACCCATCTGAACAGGCTGGCCCTTGAAAGGAGGCAGGGGGGGAAGAGGGGTGGAAGATTTTGACATGGGTAATAGAAGGATGAAAAGACAGGAAGCCCTGAATGCCAACACTGCCACTGGCCCTGCCATTTCAGTCTAGAGAAAGCTACCTGTTCCCCACACAAGGACTACCCCACATCACCATTGTGTTTGGCTATTTGGGAAGCCACTTGCAAGCCTCCCGCATTGCATTCAGTGTGCAGCCACAAAAACAGCAGCCGTCTGGATTCCCTCCAGCTGTCCAGTGAGAGAAAGGGAAAAAAACCATTTAGTAGTAGCAGAGAAGAGGGGAAAATAAAAAAAAAAAAAAAAGGAAAAAGAAAAGGCCAGAAATCATTTTTCCTGCCACATTATGACACATAGATTTGGGAATGAGGGTTGTGAAAGCTTTTTGTTTAGCTTATTCTTTTCTGGTCTGACAGCTGATAAGTCCCACAGCTCAGAAACATCTGACAGGACTGGCTGAAGTAAATTCATCTTTCATCTGCTCATCATGCTCTTGAAGTGGAGAGTGACAGAGCTGTTCCTCCTCTGCCTGAGCACTGCTCTCCCTCCTTCTTCTTTCGCGTGCTGTTGTTTGGAGCTTGGGAAAACTGGTTTCCTTCCTGACTACAGCCTTCTCCCCAGGTTCAGGGCAGCATCCGTCTGCCCTTGCACCTGCTCCCTGCAGCTGCAAGCTGCCTCTGCTGAAGCCATTTGCACCCTACCCAACAGCAGGCTGCTGGGGCCCCTCCAGCTTCCCCTCGACTTCTTTCCCTGTCATATTTTCCTTGCTGCTCTTGCAATTAGCACGCTTGTTCACTGCTCTTCTCGATAGCTCCTTCTGCTTTCCCGGCACGCTTCCCTTTTAACCTCACCCAACTTCTCGCACGCTTGCTACAACAGGGCTTCTCAGATGCAGCTTTTGAGACACCGTTCCTCGTCTTTGCCCTGTTGCCCTGTCCCCGAAACTGTTGAGCATCCATCTCCTGGGTGCAGTCCTCGTGATCTGCTCAGTTTAAAGACCTTTAGCATGTTCCACGGACTGGTTAGATCTTCACTTGCTCTGGCCCTGCCTAACCTGTCTCATAGCTGCTTCTCGGGGGAGAGATACCCCTGATGTCAACAGGCCACAGCCTTCATAGAGGCTCAGAAAATGCAGATCCAGCTTATATACACCAGTTACTACAGCATAGCTGGTGAGGAATAATTTGCATGCCCTGCAAATTGCCACCACAAGTTATAACTTGTGATGATTTGCACATACTCTGATGCACCCATTGGTTTGGTCTGCTACACCGGTTGGTGTAGCAACCCCAACGGTGTTGCACTTTGGGGAAGACTGCATCAAGACAGTATACCTTTGGCAAACCAGGAATTGCATGGGATGGGAAATCTGAGTGTTTTCATGGTGCATGCTGAGATGACAGTGGTGAAAGACAGCAAGGAATGGTGTCTGAAATTGGGCTACCTGAGTATGTTTGCATGTGGGGTACTATTTCTGTGCACTCTTTGCTTTGTTGGTGCCCCAGCATTCTTGATTGTAAGGGTAAGTAGCAACCTTTTTGAGGCAGGAACTACATTTTCAGTTGAGGCCATGTATCCTCTAGTACAAAGTGTAGGTTTTTGATGGGGTACTGGCTCACTAGCCTACTAGTAGGTGACAGAGAAGTATTAGAGGTGGCAAAAGAAGAGCCGAAGGCCCCCAGCTACTGAATTGAGATGTTTCATTCCAAAGGTGGGGTTCCTTCTCACAGACTGATAGGAAACAAAACAAACGGAACAATTAAAAAAGCCCCACACTATAAATTATTTGGATTACAAATTGCACTGTACTTAGACATAAATTTCAAGAGCTAGGAAAAATATAAATGATAATAATAAAAACCCCAACAAAACAAACCACTCTCCAGGCTGCTGGGAAATCTTGTTTTGCTTCCTGCAGCAGAAAATCAATAATCTGATTTCCCTTGAACTTGACAGGCTGCATCTCCCAAATAAGGAACACCATTGGATGCACTTGAAAATTAAAAACTGTTTCGCCATACTCCCTCCTTTGCATCACAAGGCTGTCATTTTGGTCCCCAGTGATTTGCTTTCTCATGCTTGTGTTTTGCTGGAGAAAAACAAGCACCTGTTTTTTGAAATGGGGCCTCTAATATTTAATTTATTAATCTTTTTTAACAGGCTGCACATCGTGAGTTGTTCTGCCATGGGCTATGCAGTCGTTTACTCCCACATCTCCCCCACTCATCTCTTCCCAGTATCAAAACTGTGTGGCTAGGTTATGTCTGGCTACCAGCTGGGCCCCAGAGTCTGTTCAAGAAGCTTAGCTGAATCCTCCTCACAGTATCTGTTTATATCCTGTAAATTAGTGCAATGTGACCCCTAACCAGGATCCTCACAGTTTTACAAGCAGCAACACAAGTCTTGCCAGGCTAGTTGAGAACCTGGATGGGTTGATAAAAGCTCTGGTAAAATTGCTCTCAGCTTAGTATGCCTGATGGATCTTTGCAATTCAGCTTGAACAACAGAGGAAAAGAGGAAAAGAAAGAGAGGAGAGGGGCCAGGGGAGGGAGAAAGTCTGTCAAGTATTTTGTTGAGTTGCCGGATCTGGTTCAGCACCATTAAGAAAGGGGATATTGAAGAGTGCTTTTCATTCCACCATTTTGCAGTGGATAATTGCTTTCCACACAGTGCACTGGGTTTTGATGTGAGTCCAGCTGCACTAACGCAAGTTACGGCAGGGGCTGTTCCAGTGCAAATGTGTTATTTGAGTGTCTCTGCTCACACTATGACTAAACAGAAGCAGCTGTGGCCAGAGGACCATCAGTGCTTTGTATCACACAGTCTGGTGTTTAATGGAAAGTTTTTGTGTTTTCAGTTGGAAAAACTTTATTTCTTCCATGGTTTTGAAGAAATTTATATTTTGCATGATGCAAACATAAGAGTGCCCTGAGAAAAAATTGTCCTTTCCATTCAAGATACAAGTCTGGCACCATCTCAGCCTCCAGTATGACTTCCACATATTATGAGCCTCAGCATGCCCAAGAGCCACCAATGTATGTTGGTCAGGCAAGCCACCTGTACATTTCTGGAGGCTATCGATTTCAAGAAACTGAGGTAAAACTGGTGTAAGGACAACTCAGAATTACAAGACTACGTTGTTAAGCCAGGGCAAGAAGATCCCGTCAGTCTGCAGCCCTATAATCTGAGGGATGAAAATTTCCTATTGCTCAGCTGTTCAAAACTAGCCTGGAGAAAGCACTGAAAGGGAACAAGCTTGGCTTAGCAGAAAAGTGTAACAGATGTCTCTTACCCTGCTTTAGCTGGGACTTGCACAAAGTTTTAGCCATCAGCAACAAGGAGCCCAGGAGTCTGCGTGAGCAACTCTGTCTGTCTCCAGGTGAGTCAGTGAGGTAAAGATACTTTACTGTGAAGTAAAGATGTGGTAGTTGTGAAATCTGAAGCTGGCTCACAAGAATCAGCAGCCAAATTTTCAGGGAGAGATTTTGTACATGAATCTGGGCATCTTGTAAAATAGTTTTTAATTTTTTTTTGAGATTATTGCCCTTGGGAGCAAGACATTCTTAATGGGTCTACTTGCAGCCTGGACCACTTGACAAAGCAAGCAAAGAAACAAACAAATGAATGGAAACATAAAGATGGACCATCTAAATAGGCACATTTTACATTTATTACCCTCTTTATAAAGAAGCAAGGAAACAAGAAAGATCTACTCAGTAGAAAACATGGTTCCCCAAAGGTCTCATATTCCTTAATTGCAGCTAGAAGCAAGTGACTTTCTCAGGTTTGGTGCAATGAGCCTTTGGGAACTGCTTCGATTAAAACTCAGGATCTTGAATCCAACTTTTATTTCCCTCTTGAAATCCTAGACCACACAGCTCATAAGTGTACGGGCACATTAATGCATATGGAGGGGAAGCTCAACATCATATAGGTGGTCTGCTCTCTTTCTGCAAGGATACACATGGTAACAGAGATGAAAACCATGAGTCAGTATAGGGAAGAAGGATGCTGGTTCTGACAAGCCGTCAGCTGCCTGTAACTGTCACCTTCTGAACCTTCCATCTTTCATTTTCTCATTCAAGCTGTTTCTGTTTTGTTTTGGTTTTTTTTTTTTTTTGACTGGCCTTGATGCTTAAACCATAATTTAGCAATGGCTTTCCTTGGTAATTCATTTCACACGTTCATTACAGTCCGTTTGGCTATAAACACATGTGGATTTCCTTTTTAACTCTTCATTTCCTAAGTTTTCAATAGAGAAGTTCTAAAGCTAAACCACAGGAATGGTCTATGCAGCTCTGGTTTATTAAATCTACCCCACTGTGTCAAGTGTCTGCACTGCACACAATTACTTGGGCTAAGCTACAGTTATGAGAGAATTCATTTCACCCAAGGGTAGATTAAGTCTGTAGGTGTTTTGTATCATAATGGTGATACTCATGTTACAAGACGAGATGGAAATGCTAAAAATGCTAAAAGTCTTAGGGTCTCCTCAGATCCCAGTACATGCTCTGGAGCTCATGATTTCCAAAGCCAGGTTCAGCCAACTACTTCCTCTCCATACATACTGCATAATCCATGTGCATAAGACTTTGCTAAAAGAGCTGTATAAGTGCTAAAGGTCAAGGTCCTTTGGGTCCATTATGAGAAGTAAAGCCAAGCAACAATTAGCTGCAAACAGGCAGAGTGTCTGAGTGCAAGAAACAACAGATGGAAATATATACAGTCGGCTTTATCAGCAACCATTTTTATACCCTCAAGTGATGGATATTTCAGACTACTCAGATAAAATTAGACAGGAAAAAGGAGGATGGGAAAGTTGTTAGTATCTCAGTCTAGTCGTATATGGTATTTAGAATCCAGCAGACAATTGCAACTACAGATTAGAGAAAGTCCCAAACTCCAAAAGAAGTTCTGTGGTTTGTGCCTAGAGGTGATGAAGCGCCTGAGGAGTAAAATAGTGAAAGTTTCAGTCTGACACTTCTGCTATCGAATGTAACTATGTAAAGAAGAATTCAAAAGTCAATTGATTTCTCTGTCTCCTGAGATTTATCATGTTTCTCATTCTTTCCATTTTGGGAAACCTGCCCTGTAAAGTCAAGTGACAATAAAGCAGCTCCTTACAGTGGATATTATTTATTGTGAGATGAAAAATCTTCCTCATTTAGCTTAGTTTAGTTTTCTGGGGAATGTGGAACAGTGGCTGATGAGAGTTTTATCCTTGTCAAAGAAGGCTTCACAGGAAATTTTCTGTGAGAACAATCTGGAAGGAGGAATGCTCTAGTTGGCCATCAGAGTGGACAGTCTCTTTAGTCCAAGTCTAGAGAAATGGCTCCTGCTTAAACACAAGACTGAGACCTAGCACATATAACCTCCATGAGGGTCTGTCATGAGAGACAAGGAAAGCAGAACCAGATCACCAAATTTCTCTTTTTTTTTTTTTAACAGTTCTCCAGTGGAATACAGCATAATCTGTCCAGTGGGAGATTTGGGGTCTGGGAAGACAGATTCCTTCTGATAAAGGACGTTGTTCACCAGTCTTCTTATGTTCTGAAGCTGGTGGAGATCTCAAACCCAACCTCCTGCCTCAGCCTTGCCTTGAACATGGTGTTCATGCCCTCTGGCCATCTCAGTGGCTCTCTGTTGACTCTCTTCACCTGCCCTAAATTTCTCTTATACAGGGGCCCATAACTGTCCAAAGGAGATCAGATGGAGCCTCTTAGTAAAGAATGAAGGGAAATAATCAGTTCCTTTAATAATTTAAAGTCCACTGAGTTACTGTCTCCTTGGCTGTTGCTCTTGTCCATAGACAGTCACTTAGAGCTGCTAAGTACTGTGCAAATCTCTTATTTGCCCCCAAACTGGGCTGCCAAAGACTCTCTGTCCATCATTGTTACAGGCTGACAACACCACTGCAAAGACCTGAGGATTTCCCAGTGGTTTCAATGGTTTTGGCTGGGCTGACTTTTGCTGTTTGCATGTTGCATTAAAGCTCATTAAATCAATAGCAGTGATTCACCAGGGAGGAGAGAGACTAGCCAGTTATCTAAAACCTAACCTGTAAATATCATGGGGTATGTTTTGCTTTGCCTTTAGCTGACAGACGAGAAAAGTGAAAGGATTTTTTTCCTGTATGTCATTGGAGGGAGAGAGATTCCTATTGGCAACTCATACCACGTAAAAGTTAACCTTTTCCCTCAGCCTGGGCAAAGATTTGTGAAAGCCAGAAATCATCTTAACGGCTCCTTTTGCCGCATATCCCTCCCAGCCACAGCTCCAAGTCTTCCTGAGAGCCTGCCCCTCTCACAGGAAGTATCCCACTGCCTGACAAGCAGATACAAGACAGCATGAAAGAGACAACATGCTCTTAGATTCAATGTTCCAAATAAAACAAGACTATTTTTATTAAATTTGACCAAAGGCCTCCCTACTTCCTAATCAGAGAGCCTGATTTGCTGACTCCCTCAGACCTCACTGCCCTGGCTCATTACAGCTGTATCGTGAGATAGAATAGCATTTTCATAATGACTCAAATCTTTACCCAAGTTCTTAAGAAGGAAAGAAGCAAAAAAAAAAAAAAAAAAAAAGGCAGAGCCCCCCTTCTCCCCACTCCTGTAAAATCCAGGCACCAACCCTGAGTTGTGTGTGGTCTTTTTTGTCTTTTCTTTTGGCTTCCCTCAAGACACGGCTTATTGCATTGGTCTGGATGCTGTCCTACCAGCACAGTTTGCTGGCCAAGCCCTGATCCCAACAAGAAAGTCACCTTGGCAGGTGCCAAAATAAACGTCAGCCTCCAGCTACCTGTACTGACTGACTGCTGACGCTTCTGTGTGTGTCACGGGCCTCAAGGGTGGAAAGGCAATGGCTTGTCCTTCCACTCCTCTGATCTGTATCAGTCCTCAGACCTGTTTTTTTTATTCAGGGGGTTGCTTCAGGAGAGCTATTTTAAAATGTCCTTTATTTAGAAAAGTAAGGAGTTGTCCAGTGAGAACTGGCAATGCAATGGACAGAGGCTGAAAATTGTATATGTCTGATATGGAAACTGCATGAGCACAAGCATGGTTTGTACCTGCAACTTCAGCTTTCTGTGTAGCTTTAGCTCATGTGTGGGTGTGTGTGTCCTCATGTATAGAGTGTATGGGGTGTGTACCTGTGGGTTTACTCCAAAGGAACGATTTTTGGTGTCAGCCGTATGGCTCGCAACTGGAATAGCTCTTCTGGGAGCCAGTAAAGGGCTTTTCAATCACACTGTCACTTCCATTGGATTTATAAAGTGCAGTTAAAATTAGGAAGCATTCAAAATCATGAGTGATGTGAAAGGGGAAGTTACAGGTCATACTTACATTGGTCAGAAAATCACAGGACTTGAGTGGGGAAGGCATGCAGTCCGGCTCGTTGCAGGCACTGGTTGCATGCACCAAAGGGGCTGGGGAAGCCAGGGCTGGCAGGTGCACAGGAGCATTGCTTTGTTCCCCTCTGCTTTACAAGCTGCAGTGGTTGTTTTTCCAGATTCCACCGTACAAAACAGACCTGACTCAAAGACCTGTTTCTAAGTCACTTGAAAGGCTGCTAATGACTTGCTTGGGCTCCAGAGCCTGCTCTGCTCAATATTGCTTCAATTTGGCTCCTGCTTTGGACTGTGTGAGTAGGCACACTGACTGGATCAGGAGGCTCTTCCTGCCCTGGATGCATGCCACACCTGCAAGCTGTGTTCCTTGGTTTCTACTAGAATTATTCCCTATAAAAGGTGAATTTCAGTTAAAACAAACAAATACATAGGGTCTAGAAGAGCCCAGCACTTTCTTTGCATGCACTGCAGCGGATCTATTTAAGGTTGCCAAATTTCAACAAGTGAGGACAAGGCTAAACTTTGGAGATGACTTCCAAAACCTATGCAGATGTTAAAGGACTGAGGACAAAAATTAAAAATAAAAAGCAAATAAATAATAGTCCAAAAATCAGAATTAAAAACGGAAGGAGAAAGGAGAAGGGGAGAAGCAGCAGTGCTTTTTTTTCCCCCAAAGACTTGTGGAACAGCTGACTGAAATGTCAAAAGGAAACAGGTTTTGGAAGTTGTATTTCAGCACTGCAAACTTGTTTCTGTGCCCTTTCCTGGTTCAACATCTGCAACCCATATTTCATCCCTGTAGCGCTTGTTGGAGGACTTAATTTCCCAAAAGCAGGGAAAGTGACACATTATGTTCAGAATACATGGGTTCAGATGTTGATTAGAGTTTACAAGAGGAACAGCTTAATGGTTTCAGACGAGCAACAGGACCTTTAGCTAATGCTGGGCCCAAGCATAATGCTCCAGAAATGAGTTCAGAAATCCTAGCATGAGTGGAAGCTGTTACATGATTTACACTGGGTGCATGGGTTTTTCTGGTTGTTTTAAGCCTTTTTTCCTAAGGAAGCAAAGCTTATGCATCTGTGTGCAAGGATGTGTGTGTGCTGGTCTGCTTGTGCCATTCCCGGGACTTTCCGGGTCCCAGTTCACCTCCTGTCTGCGAGAGGAGCGCAGCTACCAGCAATTTTACATCTCTAAAAGTTTGGCTCCTGGTAAGACCAGGGCTCTCACTGCTGTGCAGGTGGGAGCGTGAGGATGCCTCTTCTTACTCACCACAAAGACATGTTGTTTCATCCATAGGGAAAATTGTAATGGAGACTTGCACCTAAAGGGACAGTGATAGAGGGCAAAATTAAATGAAGTCAGAAGTAATGCCAGCTCTCACAGAGCTGCGGTGAACAATATGTAGTGGGAATTACAAGAATACAAGGAAAATAGTCAGAAGTGCACTGTTGGTATTCAGTGAAGGGAGTGGATGGAGAGCATAGGTTCCCAGGCCACCAAGATGGTTTTATTGCTGGTCCCTACAAGCCCAGAAGAAAAACTGCCAGGATTTATTTTCTTCCTGCAGGGATGTGAATGAGTGAAGTCCAGAGGCAGTTAACCTGGGAACACTTAAAAAAGATAAATCTGTTGAAAGTCAGTATTCCCCTAAATCAAAGAACTTGAGAGAGGGATTTTTCATAAAAAAAAAAAAACAACAAAAAAAAACCCAGAGAAAAAAGAAGCAAGAAAAATCTATTTTGCCAAAACAGTGCAACTTTTTGTTTAAAAACATCAAGCTTTTCTTAACCTGATTTTTGCCATTCTTTTTTCCCCAGCTCAATAGAAGAAGTTAACACTTAGATTTGTGTTTTAATTTTCTAAAGTATGAAGGAAGAAATAATTCTGTATCAGAAAACCACAATAATTTTCAGGGCAATTGGTTTTCTCTCTGCATTAAAATATAGGATATGATCATAATAAAATGATGTACATTTTTCCACATAAGAAAGCCCCAGATCGCTTCCTGATCAGACTGAACCTACAGCTTTTCTGGTGGAGAGAAAACCTTACAATAAGTTTTTAATAGACACTGCTGGGTTTCTCTCCTGTCTCACCTTCAGCTGAGATACTGGGTCCTTCATAAGGAAGCAGTCACCCTGGCAGGTGGATGTGGTTAGTCTTAACCAAACATGGTGTGTCTCTGAGGAGCAGGAGGAAGGAGAGTTCATTTTGGAGACAGAAGGCATCTGGGAGGCAAAATCCAGGAATAGCCATACTGTCTTCTCCAGGAGCAAGTTCAGGCTCTCTCTTTGCTTGGCTCGTTGGGTTTGTTGTTGTTATTCTTGTTGGAGGGACCAGGAAAGTCCCAGAAGGACACAGCAGAGCTGTGATCAGAGGTCAAAGCAAAAAGCAATTGTATGAGGTTCTGCAGAATAGAGAGACATTTACATGGATGTCCAGGTTTTCAGATGGGCACACAGAAGTTCCTGTTTTGGGATTTGCATTTTGGGAGCCTGGCCTGGCAGCCGTGCATCCTGCATGAGCTGGCGGTTTCATTTCATGACCTAAACATGGGGTTGTCTGCCTTTCTGTAGTGAAAGCTGATATTGCAAGAGAGGAAAAAACAAATCAAACAAGGGAAGTGTGTTTCATTTGACAATGGGTCTTTAGAGCCTGCATTTTTTAGAGCTAGACTCTTGGAGCATAAAAAATAAAATAACAAACCAAGCCTGAGATATGTGCAAAATATAGCTCAAATTTAAAGGCTGTAACTGTGTGAGAAAAGTCAGATGTTAAACAATCACAGTTTTATTCCTCCCAGCAAGACAGCCTGTGCACCTGTAGCTATTATTGTCTCTACTGTGTAAAGTGAAAATGAATATCACATTGTATTGAAAATCCTCATGGAATACAATTACTCACCAGGAACTGTCCTAAATCTATCAGCTGTAGCTCACTTGTAATTTTGTGGGACTAATGCAGAGAAATGTTTCTCCATGCATGGTTTGCTCCTAACCTTTCCCCCCATTAATATATTTCACCCACTTTTGCTTACGATGGCTAAATTACTTGTAAAAGATTAATTAGCTATGGGAAGTGTCTGTCTTGGTCTATAGGAGTGACATTATACTGAACATTAAATGCTGACACTGTTAAACTCTGCCGGACATGTTTTGATGTAGTAACTCTGCAGACCACAAGTGAAATGGGTCCCTCACCAACTCACTACTTCATAGTTTTTCTGTCATCAGCAAACTTTGGGATATAGTCTCAGCTGATGTAGCTCAGAGTTTCATTCATGTCAGCACAGTAGCTTATTATGGCTTATTTCTCTGGAAGTTTTGCTAAGTTTGCAGCTGCAGATGGGAACCTTTTTCAGCAATAACCTTGAGCTGAGATACAGAAGCTGCCATTTTCCAGGCAGATCTGTGGGCTAGTTGGGAAACTGAAGCCTTATCAACTGAAATCAACTGTTCAAAACAAAACACATTTTCCCTGCTGTGTTGTGACTTTAGAAAGTGGAAAGTGTTTTTTATTTTGGTGTTCAGAAACTGCAAATGTGTTGGGTGGCAGTTTGGGGAACTTCTGAAAAGTAAGAGGAAAGAACTGGGATACACCACTGGTGAAGGGACTCTGACTTCCCCCTGCAGTGAGAATAATAGTTTTAAAAACTTAGGAGATTCAAAAATTTGTTTTCTTTCCCTCCAGACATCCAGTTTTTATCTACCTGTTGTCTTATCTTTCACTTAGAGGAGTTGTTTTCAACCTCCTGCTGATTTGCTGACCTCTCTACATTTTCAGTGAAGGAACAGCTTTACCTGACTGGATTTTGGCTTGTCCCTATTGCTGTTCATGATAAGATGTACATGTGGATCATAGGTTGACTTGCACCTGAGAGTGCAGACCCCACTTCCATGCCTGGTTCTATGACTCTTCCTTCAGCAGGCGCTGGAATAAAGCATCTCCCAGGCATCCCACGTCTTTGTCAGCAATGTCAGATATGGTACGCCTGTACCCTCTTGTCACCAGGGCACTGGTGACTGCTTTTGTTGCTTCCCTGCTTGCATAATTTCCCCCCTCCCAAGTGCTCATGTGCTGCATGTGTGCAACATTCACTACTGACCTCTTCCTGTGCTATACTCTTGAGCTTTATCCCTTGAACCTGGTTGAAACTCTGGTAGCCAGCATGAGTGAATGTGTTTGGCTGTCTCACCACACCAGCATGGTAGACTCCATACTGCACTGCTGAGCCTGCAGACTGTCTGCTGACATGTCCTCATTGTGTGTGATGGTTTGCAGGCTCGATGGTACTTAAAAGCAACCCCTCTGACCCTCCCCCTGAGGAGATTATGCTTGGATCTCTTGGCTGCAGATGTACTTGTGTAGAGCAAGGAGTCCAGGGGAGGAGAAGAGAGCATGGTACATCTTTCAAGGATCAGCATTTTCAACTGTAAAACCTTTTGTTCTGTAATCTGGGATATTTCCTAGCAGTCCGAATGGAAAAGAAAAGGGGCATTGTCTGGTGAGTGGCTTCATTACTAATCTCTCCTGGTTGCATTTTAATTCATTTTAATGACTCTGCCTTATGTCAGACCTTTCATTTGTTAAAGGGGTTTGTTAAAGAGATTAACTGCAAAGGGAATATGAACCTCAAAACACTAAGTCCCTTCCCCCAGCCCCTTTTCCCTCCCCCCCCTCCCCCCGATTAATATTACACCAAAAGGAAGAGAAAAAGTAATTTCTGTGAAACACATTACAAGACTTTTAGAAAGAGAGAGAAGGAGGAGGAGCAGTGGAGCATGCTGGACTTTTTAACCCATGGAGGAACATTGATGTGATGCCTGTCCAGCTATATTTCTTTTCATCCATGCGTCTACTGAAGCTTTGTGCAAACACAGCTTTGTTAGGAATGCCATCCTAGGGAAACAAATCATCTGCCTCAAATTGCTTCTACTCCTGTTTTCTAGTCAGGTGGGAGCTTGGAATAACCTGGAATAAACCCACCCCTGAAATGCAAATGTACCACAAATGCAGTTTTCTAGACTTTCAACTAAAACCCAGGCTATTAGCCAGCTGAAGCAATAGAGAAGTTCTTGGTTTTCCACTTCTTAATTTCCCACATCAGCATCCTACCTAGCAATCTCAAAGCCCATTGTACAGTGTGGGAAGTGGCAAAGTCAACAGAATCCCTATGTAAAACTGAGTTTATTTTCAATATTCATGGTCTCAATTTCATGAATTTACCAGAGAGATTCTCTTAACTAGCTCAAAGGACTATTTCAGTCCCTCTTGCAGTTCATAAGTTCAGGAAGCAGTTCAGGTCCTTAAATCACTATGGACACTTGATCACTCTGTGACTGGATCAGGCTTCAGAAGTTCATGAGGAGGATAAAAGAATGAAGTGCCATGCACATCAGAATTGTGTATCCTAGTCAAGAACACGGCTTTCTACCTACATCTCTATTCCTTTAATGTCAATTGGTAAATGGTGCAATCTAAGTAGTGCGTATTTTGTGCAGAATGTTTACACAGAAGATGCATTGCAGCCTCATTACACATTGTAATGGAAGCACAGAGTGCATTCTTCCTACTGGCTTTGGAGGGGACTGAGCCAGGTCTGCTTGTAGGGGAAAAATAAGATGCATTTCAACAAAGAAACATGGAGGATGTTTCCCTTAAGCAAAAGGGTTGGCTTAGTTGACAGAGGATGGAATAGGATTGCCTAGAGGAGGTCAGATGCTGTGCATAATCCAACACAATCATGGTGTTGGGAAAGATACAAGTGCCATATTGTGATGGATAAGTGGGAAAACTGCCTGTAAGTATGAAGCAATTCTTCTGCTCTTCTTGCCATTAGCAGGGACTCAATTTTAATACTGTGCAGTTTTGGTTACTGCTTTTCAGGAAAGATGTAGAACAGCTGGAACTAACAGGAATGATTGAAGACCTGACTTAGAATGAAAGATTGAAAGAAGTAGGGTTGTTTAGTCTAGAGAAGGGAAACTCCAACATGATAGATGTCTTTGTGCACACAGTGCTGCAAAGAAAAAGGAACAACTTGTTTTGCCTGTCAATGCAGACAGGGTGAGAGTCAACAAGTTAAAACTGAAGCTATTGCTGAAAATTGAATGCTATTGCATTAGCGACTTGAGGAAGATGTGTCCATCAACTAGGGATATGTGTCCATCACGACTTGGGGAATTACAAGCCTTAAAAACTGGAAGAGAAGCTTAGAAATGGTACAAGTATAACCATCCTGATTGGAGTGACTTTTCCCAGTGACTTCTGGAGATTCCTGGCAGTCTTGTTTGCTATGCTTCCTTTGTGTTTTCAACATAGCAAGTCCATGATGTCTGATTTTCCCACTGCTGTTCTAGCCCTAAAGGCTGAACACATTTGTGAAAAAGCACATGAAATTATTGTGGATTGATTTGGGGTGAAATGGTAAATATTCAAGAAACAAATCAAAACCATAAAAAGCCTGATGGAGAAAAATAACAGTCTCCCCATCTATTACATTTTCTTGCTGTATTTGAAGTTTCTGGGACAAATCCATACTCCCATCATGCAAGAAAACTCCACACCCTCATAAAGCCAATATAATGAGCAGAACATGATAGCTAATCCTCTGGGTTTTGTTTTAGTTTGGAAGGCACAAAAAAAAAGTGTTGCGTAGAGGGAATGGAAATGTTACCCGGGTGCCAATTCCACAAGGGTGTGTTCTTGTAGAGCCAGGTATGTCACTCAATGAAAAGCAGTGTTCAGCTCCTGCCATAGTTTGGGGGTTAGCCAAAGAGGTTGGAGAGGGGTGAATGGAAGGAGAAAAGAGCCTGGTACTTCTTGCTGCCAACCTTTTGCTTTTTGTCCAGCTTCCCCTACACAAATGACATCTGAAATGCAAGCTGGCCCCTTTCTGTTACGGAATCCTCAAACTGAATTTAATTGTAGGGTCTTATATTCAAGTGTCCCATAAAGTGTTGCAGAGAATTGTATCATCACTGGAACATTCTGTGGTGTGGTCCAACCTCTTCAACCTGAAACCCTCCCAACCCTAGAATTTTGGACTAGCCAAAGTGATTTGGACACATCTTCTATTCACTCATGTAGACATTTATTAATTTGCATTAGTTCACTGCTTTACTTCCTATAAACAGAGTAAGAACCTGTTATTTTAGATGGTGGCTAAGCAGAGACTGCTTACAGCCCACAGGGCTGTAAGCTGATGTACACAGCAACAGATGGATGAATGATGGCAAACTGATGGGGAACCCAGACAAAGTGTGCCTGTGTTCATCCTCCAAAAGAAAGATGTACTGGCAGAGAGAGACCAGCTCAGCACCTTACGAAATTGGGCTTTTATAGATTGGGCTTATACAAGCAGGACATACAGGGTACAGTGTGCCTGCTGCTGGACTGGGCTGTAGTTTGACAAAAGTGGCAGTGGGCTTTCCTAGCTTGCTAGGGCAATGGGTCCGCTGCTGTGATCAAGTCAGCTCTGCAAATCTCAAATAGTGGGGCATTTTCCCTGCTTTCCCTGCTTTTTAACATCCATAGGATCTGAGAACAATTTTCTTGCAACACCACTCAATCCCTATGGCATCTCACTGCTTTTACCCTATTATGTGCCACAAGACTTTCCCACAATTGTTTAATCTTTTGCTGCCTCAACTGAGAAATCTGTGGAAGCAGAATGAGCACAAGACAGACCAAAGAAAAAAGAAAACACAGTCAGGAATTGTTCAGCCTTGTTCCAAGATGCCCTGTCTCCCTACAGCTGAGATTCTTCTGAAATTCACTGGTACTAACTAGCATTCATCACTTCAACCCACAGCAATTTAGTGGTGGCGATTTTGTGCTTCCAGCTGGTGACTTCCTGACCTCAGAGGTTAAGGCAATTTTTATTCATGCTACTGAACTTGGCATCTGAATTTTAAAGTCATGCTTTTTGCTTCCCTGCCCTTCCCTCACCCCCCCTTTTTTTTGCTGGTGGAGGCATAGAGCCTGTGGAATCTTTTCAGAAGAAATGTAGAAGTAATATGCCACCTCAAAGCATGACAGCAGAACACAGCAAAAGGATTGCTGCATGGAAGTTCAAGCCTTATATTTTTAGGGGAGTGCTGTGTTGCTGGGAGAGAACCCACACTGTCCAGCTCAGTTGTCTGATGTGTTAGGTATGGGTCACATTATATGGAAGAGAAGTGACTGTGTGTAAACACTGAACAGGCACTAAGAAAAAGACAGAAGCATCAAGACAATAGGAATATATTTTGAATTAACTCCTTCACTGTGCTCATTCAGCCATCAGGGAACAATTAACAACAGCGGAAGCTTTATGCTGTCATTCAGGCTCTGCATAGCAAAACCCAGGGAGACTCAGGCACTGAGAGAAACAGGAACTAAATATCTTTTCTGACCTGCAACTGGGGGTTTCAACATTCTGTACGGGACCAGTGTTCTCCTACAGACCTTGGAAAACATTGGGAAAAAGAAACCAAAATATTTTAATTTTCTTTCTGTGTCTCATCTTCAGTTCCACCTTACCCTTGTCCACAGCTCCTCTTATGTAAGGTCTTAATCACAGAAGGTAAGGTCAGAAAGAGCCTTAAGAGCTCCCACTGAGAAATAGAAGGCTGAATATACTGTTTATTTAATACCTGGTAATGAGACTGGGTATGGCTACCTGTCAGAGTATCACAGCATACATTGTCACCATCACACCAAGAGAATATGAAACTTCTCTTTTATCACTGCTGTCCTCTGTACTTGTACTATGTCCTTGTACTTGATTAATTGGTGTCATACTCTTTAGCATGCAGAGTTCCTATTCAGGAATGCAGCAGTGTTTCTGGAATCCAGGACAATGGTGTTGACACTGGCTCCTTTTATTTGGGTGGAACAAAATATAGAGAATTGGGGTCTATGACAACCTCCTCCTTCTCCTGAAGTGCTTACACTGCTCACCCTGCTTACCCAGGCACAAGTGGCATTCAAGGCCAACCCTTTCTGAATTTAGCCGTTAATCATGAAAACAAAAAACTGAGCAACAACAGCAACATTTACTAATTTGTTTTTCACACTAAACAGAAGATTCCCTTTCTGCATCAAAGTGGAATCTCTGAAACTGTGAAGCTAAAATAAAAACCTCCATCTGTGCCTCCGTGTGTTCCCCTGGCCTCCCTACTCTGCTCCAGGGTAGCTGAATATCAGAGCAGATCAGCACTGGCAAAAGAAATAAATGCTTCATTTCCCCACAGTGTTAGGATGGGTATCATCCAAATACTGGTTAAGTCACAAACAACACAAACAAGAAGACAAACCCAGGTCTCTGCTGGGGAAGCAAAGTAAACTGGCCCTGGAGACACCTTCAGTTATTTTCTTACTCACTGTAGGTATCTCTGATATATTCATTGCTGAAAACACTTCCTTCAGTGTGGACATGTCTGCTGGCCAATCTCAAGGAGTGAACCAGGGACTTTGGTGGCTACCAGTGTGGCTTTTCACATGGTGAAGGAAGAGCCAAGCTAGAGCTGAGACTGAAGGGTAATCAAAAGCAAAAGACCCTCACAAACACTTCCAAACATCAGCAGTACAGTGGACCTTTCCCCATAACTTCTTTCTCTTGTTGCATTTCTGTCCTCCTTTCACTGCCCGCAAGAATCCTCTGAATTTCCATAATTTTGAAAATGGCTAGCTTTGGATATGCTTTGTTACTAACTTCCATCTGGTGCTGTCATTTAAACTAGGGCTAAATGGGTTGTCACGCGCTCAGAGATCAGCATAAATGCACTGGCATCAAAGGTTCACAGCCACAATACACCAGGCTGCTTCTAAAAAGACTGGAGGATCAAGTCCATTGCAACGCAAATGTGGCTGATTCCCTAGCTGGTGTTTTGTTTCTGTCTAGGCTTAGAGAGAGGAGGCTGAGGACAAGAAAGGAAATGTTCTGTGGGAAGATGATCTGGCATTTTTTCTCATTCTCCCCACACACACATTCCGGAGAGTTATACACCAGATAAGCAGCAAGCACTGTTTGGCTGGCTAACTACTATACAAGCATTATGGACCATCTGGGGACTTATAAAGCCTGCAGGATATGAGTTGAGGTTGTGCTGGAAGTAGAGGCTGAGCTGGTATCCTGTGTCTAAATACCAATACAGCTGCTTGGAGCAGGAAAGGGGAACCCTCCAAAGGAACAGCAGCAGGGGCTCTTCTTTATGGAGGGTATTACTCTTGAGGAATTGAAAATGAATTGGTTGTGACTCCCCCATTTGAGCCCATGAAATGAGATTTCCCCCAACAGAAGGAGCTGGAAGGGGCGGGGGAGGGGGGGTACAGCAGCAGACTCAGAAGTTATTATTATTATTACCATCATCATCATTATCATCATCATCATCATGTGTTATTATTTTATTTCTTAAAGAGCCTCTGAAAAGGTTTTTCAGTGTTTTGATATGGTGGCCCTGGAAAAGAGTCAGTGTGCTTCAGATGAAGGGAGGCTTGAAAGACAGCATTTTGGCATAGTATGAGGAGAACCAGCTTGCTGGCTTCCACCACGTGCCAGTGTTACAGAGACAGGAATGCTGTGGATACGGTTTCTCATGAGCTTTTAACAGGTGAACCAGGCTGAGCGGGAGGGAGGAGTCACCCCTCAAAACAAACACATATCTGAGCTTGCCATATTTTATGAACAAGAGATATACTCAGGACTCTGGGGTGGAGGGAGTTTGATCTAAAACAAACAGGGTCTTTAGTCACGTCTGGAGACCTTGTTAAAATTCTTTCTGCTTGCAAATCCCTCTGATAGGAGGGAAGCACGCGTACCTCCAATGTGATCCCGGGCAGGGGTTTTGCCAAGGGTGAATTTGCCCCTCTGTGACTATGTTCTGATCCTAAGCACATACTGGCTTTTAAAAGGCTTTTCTCAAAACACTGGACTTTCTACTTTGCTCCAGCTGTTCAGCTTCATGCTGCAGCTCAGCCTCCCCCTATGGCTGCTCTTCACCAGTGTCATTCATCCAAATGTTGCAGCCTAATACCATTTCTAAATCAAGTCAGTGCCTACAGTAGATCCCAGCAACAGCTGAGGGCTCCTTGTGCCATGGTGCTGTGTGAGAACAAGGCATAACAAATCCTTGAGTTGAAGAGGATTCAGACAAGGAGAGAAAGGAAGGGCTCCAGGGAAACGTAGAGAGGCTCCCAAGATGAGATGAATTGCCAGAGATTACTGATCCCCCAATCTGCTGATTCTCAGCCCATACCCTTCTCCCCGCAGTAAACAGCTGTGTTATTAAGAAGTTATTTAACCAGCTAGTGAAGATGACTGGCATCGCAAGAAATAGTTAAGGTTGTACAAGCAGTCTGCTTTTGACTTGGACAAGATGCTTGGTAGATCTCACAGAAACTGAAACCACTGGGGTTCAGGTGAAACTAACATGACACACTGAATAACCTTCTGCTTTCTTTTGTTCTTCATGAATGTTGAATGATTTTTTCAGCAGAGACATGTTTCAAGTTCCAGGGAAACCCTCAGCCAAGAGGAGATAAAAAAAAAAAAAAAAAAAAAAGGATCAGTCATACATCATATAATTTCCAATTAATATTTGACAAGTAAACATTTCAGGGCATTTGTCTTTGCATACAGATTTCCAAACACCTAATGTGAGAGATCCAGCTAGACCCAATGCCAGTGCACTTCAGACACAGTTTCTGCAGAATGGTTTCAGATGGAGTGCAGAATTTGGTCTCCCTGCTCCACCAAAAGGCTTATGGGATAGGGCTATTGTAAGTTTTTGGAAAGTACTTCAAAAGGCACTTCAGTTGAAGAAATAATTATTATATAAGTTACAGCTGAGCATTTGTAGGATAATTGCCTTTCCAGAAGTGTACCTCCGAAACAACCTGGCATTGATGTTTCCAATGAAGACCAAAACTAAATGAGATCAGCAGGAAATCCATATTCATTTCAAATTCATTTAGCTACCCCAGGATATAAAAATTAAGTCTTATACAGTCAAAGATGGAAAATCATTATAATAGGAGAAATATGGGCTACATGAAGGTAAGTGATCAGGTTTGTGTTGGCAACCAAGGGTTTTCAGGAGAAAACCAGTCCAGATCTTGTCTTTATTTGCAACTTCCACATTCAAATAAAGATTATCATTCTATATAAACTAATTTAAAAGAGTTTCTGCAACCCATTTGGTCGAGCATCACAAATAAAAGGGGAGTTACTCAAAAGGTGGAAAAATTGGACAGCATCATACAAAATTAAAAAGCAAGTATAAAACAAACAAGAAAAGATATTGTTCGTGTTAAGTTGCCAAGCTGTGGAATTCCTTGCTGCATAATGCTCTATGCTAAAGATTTTTCTTTAATCTCTTCAACTGGTTTTTCAACCCATCGAGAGCTGTTCAGTATGAAGTGACCAAAAATGGCTCAGGAAGTCCAAAAGCCTGAAATGTCAGGAGCCTGGGGTAGTGTTCTGGAAAGGTGTCAGTACATGCTTGCTCTCTTCTTGTGACTGTTATTGGGTTTCTCCATGACTCATGTCTTTCTGGAGAGAGACCCACAGCTGGCACAGGACAGCTCCAGCCATTCCTACAAATCCTGCACAAAGAAAATGCCCCTTTAGGATCTGTACGTTGGTGTTATCCTCAACTTTGATTTGCCCACCTCAACTCTGGGTCCTCTTGCTTACATTTTGCTTTCTTCAGAGTTGCTGTAAGGGGACAGGTTCCACAGAGAATCATCAGATAGAGCCACATAGGCCAGGATGCCAATAACTGCCTCTCCCTAGTGCAATGAAGGTCAAGAACATGCCCTTAACACCTATAAGCAGCACATGGTGGTCGAAAAGGTGTCAGTCCTCTGTCAACACTGGTCCTGGGATAGCCATGTGCACTGAAGAAGTCAAGGTTTCAGGGTGTGCAGAGAAGATGATCTAGAGTGGTGCCACGTAGATGCAGCTGTCACAGGATCTTAATAATCTTCAGAATATTTTTGTGCAACCAGAGCATCCTCAAAGCAAAACTCTGTTTCATTCCTTTACTGGTGATAGGGAGCAAGAGCTCTGCTTGGAGGTTTTGTTTACATGGTTGTCCTTTAACCAAACTCTGGGTGCTGATGTGTCCCCAGTAAGGCAGAGATCTCCCTTGGTGAACTCATTTTGCTCCAGAGAGAATCGCTGCCCTTGTCTGGATGGAAGGGCTGGGGATTAAGGGAGGATTTATGGAGGATGAGGGTGAGAAGGCAGTGTAATCGCTGCTCCACAGATGGGGAAAAGCTCTTGGCTCCAGATGGATTCCCCAGAGAATCAGATAAGCCATTTAGCGAACTTGTTGGTTCCCCATCCGTTCAAATTGCTTTGCAGCTGGGTGGTTCTCCTAGGGACTTTGGAAAGGCAAACTATGGGGATAAGTTGATGCCATGAGTTCAACAAGGGTGTAAGATCTGCTCCTGACACATGGCTTCGGCTTGCTCCCAGAAAGAAATGCGAGGACTGATAACATTTATTAGGCAGGGGAGAGCATGGGGGAGGTGTTCTCTATTCATAGGTAGCAGAACAGCAGTTTGGGAGTGTTTTGCAGGCCCTGCTCTGCAGGCAGGTGGTGAAATACCCTCTTAGCTCAAGTTGCAGAGGAATCTGGTGTTTTGAGATGGAGGCAGGCTAACTAATAGCTACAAATACTTCCTTCTGGGCAGCAGATTTCACACATTAGTGTCAGCAGTAGCTGCTGTTTCAAGCTGTTTCTGCTTTCAGACTCAGACCCAGAAAAGTACTTCTTCTTTAACCTTGGTCTCTCTTTAGGCAGAAATACTGCAAGGAAGAGCAGAGTTTAATGAACAACATGAAGGAAGCAGGCAGGTATGGTTGTGCCCTGGGCCTGGAGCATGCACACCACACCATGTCCATTACAGGTGCTACAGGTACTCCATGTGATTTCTCTTGGTCTTGAAACGTCACATAACAAAAAGCATTACAAGCAAGCGCCTAAATTTAAAGGATGCTACCTCATTCCTATATTCAACAAGCAAAATGTTATTTGGAGGCAGAAACTGAGAAAACTTGAAGACTCCAAAGTTTAGGGTCAGTAAGTGGCTGTTTAGACTAAACAAGCAAAGGGAAGATGGACTGATAAACAGCCCATCAAAAGGAAAGCCAACAGCTTTGTATTCTGTTTTCTGTCCCTGTGAATCATGTCAACCTGCTGACATGATGTTTTCTCTCATTTTGATATGGGGAGAAGCCATTGTTCTACTGGGTGTTGCACTTGCTAATGTCATGATGGGAGCTTAATAACATCACGTTGATTTCCCCCCGACTCACTCCTTTTGGCCTTTCTGCAGCCTTAAAAAGGAAACATAAAAAGTACTGTTTCTTATGCTTGAACAATCACTTTCAAGTGCCAGATCTCGGTCCAGAGCCTCCTGGAAAGGAGTCAAGCTCTAAGGAGTCTGTTTTCATATATTTTCTCTTATCAGTCCCCATCACAGATTGGGGTTTGTGGTTTTACAGCTGATGGCAGGTTGCCTGCATATCTCAGGGCTGAAATGCAAAAATAAGCCAAGCATGAAGACAGTATCAGCTTGACGCTACATGCCTTTCTAGGGCTATTAGATAAGAGATACTGTTTGTACAGAGCAAACCTGTTACCTCAACAAAACAAAGCTGCTTTTAAATGTGGCTTGCTCTAGCTTTCCTCTTAAACAAATCTGCAAAGTATATGAGTCAAAGAAGTGGACAGCCAGATCATCAGCTCTATATCACTGACCCCAGTGCAGCAGGAACAAGCTGAAAAGCCTCATCTAGAGCAGAGCCACTCTTAGATGACCACAACATGTGTCATCTGAGGGACTCACTACTAGCCTGGAGATCAGCCTTCATTTGATCTTAAGCTGAAAGACCTTTTAGTAGTGCAGTATTTCTAGAGGATGGTCTTGATGCCATACACAGTGGGTGTGTGATACTCTGGGAACTCTGTGGGAGGACTATACACAGGGGTCCTTGTTCCTTGATGGTCCAAACTGAGAACTCCGTTGCTCCCTTAGTCCCACATGCTTGGTTTCCTTCCTACAGAAATGATGGCACTGGCAGTGCAGTGAAGACTGATGCACATACAAATCTCTCTCCAAACCACATGGTCCAGGTTTGCCTGAGCACGCTTTTGCAGGCCCCAGTTTAAATATAGCCTGAGTACACTTCAGCTCTGAACTACTGTTTTAGAAAATCCCTCTCTTTCCTCCTCAAATCATTCACTCTAGACAACATGGAGACCTCCAAAATGTAATACAAGTATTTTTGTGCATTTAGTGTTCTTATATATTACCTGTTTGGTAAATTACGTTTTTTTCTTTACCACAGTTAGCTACTGTTTTAGAAATCATCATATTCCACTAGACCACAGGAGGTTTTCTTAGTCCTGGGCGAGCCCATTTCTATGGGAAAAAATTAATTCTATATTCTTTCAGATGTCCCCACCCCTGCACAAGGAAGATGAGCTCAAAGGCTGTAAATATGGACCCTGTATATCCAGGGGAAAGGTAGTGTGTGACTAGTCATAAAACCTTCTTCTGAAAGGTGAGCTCACTGGAGTGGTGTTTGCTGAAGAATCAAGTTGACTTCCTAATTATCCCATCCTCTCATTCCATTCTTTGCATCTGATGATAGTATACGTGCTGCTCCAGTTGCTCAAGCATAACAAGAGCCTTCTTTTAAAATGTGTTGTGGTCAGGCCTCTTTCTTAGGATTTAACAGCTCATATGTGTATTTATCATCTGAGAATTTTGACATGGGTTGAACTTAGAAAACCTTACCCAATGCACTCTTATACCACAACAAAACCATCTGCAGAGAGAGATAAACTTTATAGATTAAGACTGATTGATATAAACAAAAGTTCTTAGAAGACAAGTCAAGTGATTTGGCAAAGCAGGCAATGAGTTAAAACAGACATTCAGCCCTGAGTCTCTTGACCTGGTGTGGGGTGACACAGTTGGATGCTGAACATCTGAACTGATACTAGGAAAGAACGTGGGTACTATGCTTGATCCTGAGTTTGGCTTATAATGTAAAAAGTGTCTTAAGAGTTTAAATGCTTAAGATGGCATGACTCGGGTGTACTAAGCTCTCAGCTCCTCCATCAGAGTTAAGGTGGTTTAAGAATTTAGTGTCTTAAAAGAAGCATGATCTGCTAAACTGCTTTTAAGATTTAGGAGGACTTAATTCTTTAGACCAGTTTAATATCTTAAAGTGGCTGAGCCACTTTTGCTGGCTTAAAAAGTTAGCAGAGTTGAGGCTAGGTGACATTGGAGGGACGCTGTTGTGCAGAGGATTGGATCAGGCCAGTGCAGTGCAGCCTTCTGGCTTCCCAGTCTTTGAATCTGCTGTATGTTTTTCAAGGTCATTGCTCAAACAATTCCAAGCAGTTGGCAAATAGAGGCTGGGACTGTTTGTCAGTCAAATCTAGTTCAAGTATTCTTTGAGTCAATATCCAGCCATTATGTTACTTATTTGCTCTTCTAATCTTCCAAATCCCCCATAAAACCTATGTATTTTTGCTCTGCCCTCCTCTTCTTACATTTCAACGACAGCATGTCTGCTATTTCTGGAGCTCCTTGAAAATCCACGCCAAGTTTTCGATTGATGCCATGTTTGTCTCCCACCCTTATTCCTTCCTGCAGGAGACACTGCCCTTTTTCACTTGCCTTCACACTCCAAGAACATGATACCAGCTTTTAGATCTGGTGCCTGGCAATAAAAAAGGTAGTGTGGCTAAAACGGGAGCATCTGAAAGTATCTTTCAGAGTTGTTCTCTCTGTGCCTGTCTGTCAGATTATTTTCATGCGCCTCCTGCTGAAATCAGAGTGACCCAGCGTGCTCTTGGTGCATTTGAACATGAGGTTCTCTCCAGGGATAATTGATACCAGTGTTTCAGATGCGAGGTCATGGAATCCTAAGCAGACAGCTGTTGGATGGTTTGTCTCTGTACTGGGAAAATTCTCAACTGTTTGTAACTAGGCAATGGCTTAAACTTCATCCCAGTCTTCCTGTGGCAATGAGTCCCACTGTCACTTGAGAACAAAACTTTCATTTCTTTTCATTGAATGGAATTTGTCACTTTTCTATTCTCCTGGCTGAGCCTTCCCTTATCACTGGAGAGAGAGATAAATTGTTTCTTCTAGATTTGTCCCTGCTTTTGGAAAGTATTGCTTTAAATAACCTTTTCTTTGTGATAAACAACCCTATTCTCTTGACTTTCTTTGTGCGTGACCTCTGTGAGACCCAGATGTTCTCAGCATTTTTGAACCTGATATCTAGAAATAAGGGCCCCACGTTAGGTACTTTATCTTGGAAATCTAGGCCACAACTCTACTGTTCTGAAGATCTCTTAAATGTAATGTAACTATATTTATCATCAAATTTATATTTCAGGTAACTGTAGTTCATCTGTCCTGGTACCTAGAGTAGATGTATGCATCCAATAATGCATACATCTCTGTGTGTAGATGCATACATCCCAGTGATGTGGGGTTATCTACACTTCAGCCATCTAAAATTAGATGCCACCTTTTTAGCAAGTCAGTGGAAAGCAGTGTTTCAGTTTCTTTCTCCAGGTAGAATGAATTGCTTCCATAGGTGCTCAGCCTAGGATAGAGCCTGATTGTTAGTTGCTAAGCTGGGGAAAAAGAAACCTATCTTACAGGCACTCTGACTCTGGTGAAATTAAATACAGGACCTCCTGCTGGCCAGTTCTGGGATATGTTCCAGTTCAGCAAGTAGGTTGTTTAGGATGATCCTTAAGGTTGTGTGAGCACCTATACACAGAGATCTGGTGTAAAGCTTTACCTGGGCCAAGATTAAGGAAAAAAAAACCCTGGTAAAACAGTTTAAAATATGTCTCCAATGCTTGTTGCTTAATTTTCACTGGGGGTTGTTTATCAGCTCTGAAGAAAGGCAGAATAGGCTGTCAGGATCAGTCAACTGTGTATCTTCACACTGTCCCAGGCTATGGTCATGGTCCCTGAATCCATTGTCACATGCTTTCCTCTGCCCTAAACACACTGACAAATTGTCCAAATTGTAACTCTCTAAAGAAGGGTCAACCACCAGATCTTCTTTCAGGGAAAACAAAACGAACTCTGGCTTTTTTGTTTTATTATAATCAGAGGCTCCCTTTTTAATCATTCCAGTTTCTAGTCGCATGGAAAATGAGCTATCTGAGAGAGCTTGAGGAGAAAGAGAAAGAAGGGGAGCTTAGACAAAAAGTTTCCTCACTGGGGACAGGAAAGCTCCACAGCAAGGCAATGGAACAGGGACCTTTTGCAGGTCAGGATTTCAAATGCATCCATTATTTAGCTGTTCTGGGAGGTTGTTCCCTTAGACTGAGAAGAACATGGGACAGATGACATCTGCCCTTAGACTCCAGCTGGGTCCAGTCTCTACATCTTGGTCCATTTACCTACACTGAAATCCTGCAACACAGTTCAGGCTTTCAGTCATCATTTACATAAAACCTCCCAGTTTGCCACTGCTGGGTGATTTGTCTGTAGAGACTAACACAGATTTTAACATTACCTGTGAGAAGAGGGGATAGGGAACAACATACAGATCTCAGAACAAACTCCAGGCTTGGAATCTGGAAATCTGCTTTCCTTCCTATTTCCCAAATATAAATAATTATTTCCCTTATCCTCAGGCATAATCAAATCCTGGGATCAAAACCTGGCTGCACGAGTCAGCTTTTCTGGAATGCCCCTGGAATTTCACACATTCCTTTTAAAGGCCGAGCAAGCTTTGCAACCACGGTGGACCATGGTGGACTTAAAGGTTTCCTCAGGATGGAAGGCCCTCTCCAGAACTTCGTTAGTGTGTGTGAGAGATAAGTCTGCAGTAGCTACTTGTCTTTTGTAGCATGATCTTTGTAAAGAATGAGATCTAATGAAAACATTAGTGAAAGCTCTCCCAGAGAACAGAAAGTGTAGAAAAAGCTCATTTTGATGCTTTTTCCTACTTGAAAATCACTGTTTTATATATGTGTTTATATGCTTAAACCCTCCCTTGTTCTAGTGTTCACCTTTTATTCTCTACATCATAGAATCATTCCCCTGGGGTTGAAAGATGACTCTTATTTCCTTATGTAGGGTCCCAAAACCGTGCAAATCACTGCATGAGGCCAAAGACTTCTACCATGCCAGCACAGGACCTCACTTGAACAATGCCTCAGGTCCCTTCTCTGTGAGCCAAGGAGCTCATGCTTAGCCATATTTAGCAGCTATCAGGAAAGCTTTGTATGCAGTTTCTCTCTTTACAGACTCCCATCTGGCTTCCGTGCCTGACAAATGTTTGTGAAGCTTCCTCTGACCTAATCAGCCATGCTGGTGTACAGTCCCTTCCCTCTATTCACATATGCAAAAGTCTCTTTCTTTCCGTAAATGTAGAAAACAACTTTGCCCTAGCATTGGAGAGGTCACATAGCCAGGACAGTGATGGATACCAAGGCAGAAGACCTTTCAGGCTGATGATCTGGAAGACATCTTTCTCTCTAGTTTATCTGGCCCTGTGCTTAACATGGGATGTAGTATTTCATGTTCATTTCTGCTGGGACCAGGGATGTCATCACATGGCTCCAAATGATGGTAAACCCACCTTGTCCCTTGGAATGCAGCTCTCCCAGTACTGCATTGCTCTTCCGCGCAGAAACATGCCGTGTATTTCCTCTGTGAGCTTTGCTGATTTCCAAATTCCAGCCTGTGGAGTTTCTCATGCCTTTGGCTGCTAGATCAAAGATCTATTTTATATCAAGAGTTTTTCACTCTATAAGTCCCCTAATCACTTATTAATGTGCTAGCCCATATGCCATCTCACAAATTGTTCTCCTTTCCTCTCTCACTCGTGTGTTTGCCAGTCTATAAATCTTTCTGGCAGCTCTTCTTTGAGCTTTCTCTGTATTTAATTTTTAAAGTGCCAGCTCCATAACTGGACACAGGACTTCATTCTCATGTGCTTGCCAGCAGTTGGTTTCACAAACTTGCTTGTAAATACATCTACCTTATCTTTATTTCTGTCAGTTCTGGGTGACAAAAGAGAAAAGGAGGAGGAAAGTGGTAGTGTATGATGTTGTTTCTTTTAAATATGTGATCCTAACATGAAGGAATCTTTCATGGTATTCTGGGGACCACCCAGTGACTCTTGTAACACCAAGCTGCAGTTACCATCTTATGTTCACGAGATTTAACAGCAGATATCCAGAAAGAAGCTGATTTCAGATATCCAGAAAGAAGTGTCAGCCCCACCCTGGTGAAAAGAAAGGTTGACCATGGCTTGGTTGGAAGGCCATCCTCCCAGTTCTCCTGTAATGATTTTCATCATCAGACACCTCTTTTAGCACACATGACCTGGGGAAAGGCTCGATTGATGTCTGTGACTTTGATGCACCATACCCTGGTCAGAGATGCATTTATCAAGCCTCCACATGGGCTCGTGCCCACCTCTGCTCTGGAGATTGCTATGGGGCACCATATGCTTCTCCTCTAGTCTCTGGGGAAAGAGTCGCTTCACCCACCAGAGTCTTCTAAGAGAGGATATTTAAAAAACCCCAGCAAGCTCATAGGGTCAGGCTAGGCTGAGGACAGCAGTCAGGTCTCACACATGGCAGGGAGGAGACTATTTCCGTTAAAATGACTTTTGGTTTTTTTTAACTTAAAAAGAAAACAGAATTGTAAATGTTTCTAGTAGTCTCCATTTCTCTCTCTCTCATATGTATACATATCTACATGTATATCTATGTATTTGAAAAACACAACCCACAACTTCTGGTTTAAATTTGATCTGACAATATCCCTTTAACATGAAACTGTAAAGCTGTAATTGATACTCCAGTTGGACATTATCACAGATTATTTCCTGTCTGTGTTTTGACTGTCCTGGTCGAATGGCTTCCAAACCTAACACAGAGTCCATGAAGAGAAACAACCCTCAGCTACTATTATTCGTGTTACTCATTCTACCAAAATAATAAAAATAATGAAACCATAGCCTGCCTTGAACAGTAAAGATCTTTTAAAAGCCCTTCCTAAACTGGGCCTTGACATATCTTGCATATCTTAGGGAAAAAAATGAAGTTGGTAGGTTGGAGGGGGGAATTACCAGTGATGTTCCTTGGCTGGGTTTGTATCCATGCTGTTGATAAAGCACTGCCTTGGGCACATATGTGAGTACCGGGAACTCCCTGTCCCACCCAGGGCTGACCACCAAGCTGCCGTGTGCCCGCACCACCATAAGCACCACATGAGGGCAGCCATCTGTGCAGCCCCGTGTTCTGTGCTGGTAACAGCAAACCTGGTCTTTAGGGGGCTGAGTAGGGACCTGCCAAGGAAAGTTACAGACTTCCCCTCCTGGCTATCAATGTGGGTAAACATGGTGGGTAATGCTTGAGGTACAAACCCCAACAAATATTGGACAGCCTTGGTGCCAAAACTGAGCTAGGTGATATTTTTAATCTAATGTCTTTTTTACCAGGAGCAAAAAGAAAACAAAAATCCCCTCCTGATTTAGTAGTACCAAAACGTTTTATGAATTCATGCCTTTTCCCCTGAGCAGTTCATTTAGGCAGGGAAAAGCACCCAATAATAATACCAAAGTCCCTTCCCATCCAATCGTTTCATTCCAATAGTTTTGAAAATAAATGTTTTCCATTATTTGCCTTGGAAATAGGTCTTAATTTAAAAATAAATTAGTTAATTTACCTTTCTCTATTTTTACATGTGTTTAAAGATGGCTGACACTGAATTTAAAACGTCAGTATAAAAATGCTTATATATTTTCATTCTTATTTCATAAAAATATTCTTAAAAATTAATTTAAACAAGAAAGAAACTCTCTCCCCCTATTTATTTTGTCTTATCAACCTGCAAAGAAAGCCAAGAAAGCAGAAAGGGTAAAATGTATCTAAATCTCCTCACCTATTGTGAAGCCTGTCTATGAGGCTTTCAGTGGGGCTGCTGGGTGATGTGGCTTTTCCCCAGCTCCCTTTGCCATGTTTTCTCTCAGCCTGGGACTGGTCCCTTACTGTCTCCTGGGCATGGGTGTCTCAGCTGAACAGTTCGAGAGCCACACTCAGCTGTTGCTGATTCTAGTTTGGTTCAAAAGACAAAGCACAAGAAATGAGAGTGTCCAGGAACCAAAGAGACTTTGGAACATGGATACAAAATTGATCAGTTTTGTTAGTTTTACCCAGCAACTTCACAGACTAATTCTTATTTTCAAGAGGTGAGATACTAAGCTTTTTCCTCTCTTAAACTCCAAACTTAGGTCTCTAAACTACTCATGGACTGTTTTGAGAATCTTGTTTAGACGTGATATGAAGGCCCAGATTTTGCTCTGTGAAAAGCCTCTCTCCATATCGGGAGAGCAAAATAGTGAAAACTGACTGGATTTTTTTAGCTCAGCGTGTTTGGGTGGAAGGGGTAGGGGCTTCTCCACTCTGATACCACTCAGAAGCTTGGCTATGGTTTCTACATCTGACAAAAGTTAGCAGCTATCTTAAACTGGAGCAGCTTTTAGTGCAAGGGATCTCAGGGCACCCTCAATTAAACATTAAGTAGTCTTATGTACAGTTTTGTGCATGTTCTACCAAGTCAGTCCCAGGAGATCCAGGTGAGGACCTCCTTGTCATAGTTTCATACAGTATTTTTGGCTGCTGCATGCTATGTTTCTTTGGGTTCATCTTCCTTTCTTTCGGAAGAGGTTCTTCTCAGGAACTGGGTCATAGTCAATTGTATTCTGAGCGCATAAACCCAAAAAGCCACATTCACATCTAGTGAAATTCCAGTGTAGTGGTGTTACAGCTGGTAGAATTGGTCCACAAGAACTTGAAAGTGGGAAAAACTCTCAGAGATTGTTGAGCTCATAATCCTTAATGGGAACGATCAGTGGTGACCAAGCAGGAGGAGCCTCAGGGCAGCAGAATGAAAGTAAAAAGTGCTTTCATTTCTCATGATCTTCATGCAGGGAGAGAGAGCAGTTGGGGAAAATTAAATAAAATAAACAGGCCTACACAAGGTACAGTGAGAAGAGGGCTGAAAGAAGGTAAGATGGATAATTAAGCAATAAGGCACGACAGGCTGTGTGCATTTCTGGGTGATTATTGCATGCCTGCTATGATGTTCTTTAGGAGTGAACTTTTGCTACACAAGAACTAGAATCACCCCCCAGGGACAGGCTGGCAGGAGGATCTAATTGCTGTTATTACAAAATTAATTTTGAAATAATAATAATAAAATAATAGGAAGAAAAGGGGACAACCTCCCTTTGTACCATGTTGTTTGTTAGAACCTGTTATGGGAAAAGAGGTGACATCACCCACAGTTGGTCATTGGAGGCAGGGCAGTGACATCACTGCCAGCCAATCCCAGGCTACATCCTGGTGGCGTGGTGGCTTTTGCATGGCTTTTCTCCTTTCTCTCTTTCTTGCTCTTTGGTCTAGGTTGCCTGCTTCCAGGTTGATGTGCTCAACTCATTTCTCCTTGTGTCAAGAACTTCTATCTTTTATCCCTTTCCGAAAGATCCTAGTTTTCCCCTTGCCTTGTTCTATCTTCCTCTTTGGGTAAAACAAAAACAAAACAAAAAAACCCCCCAACCAAAAAACCCCCCACAAAACCACCAAAACAAAAAAACCCCAAACCAAAACCCCCCCCCCAAATCCAACCTCTTCGAAATATGAAAAGTAATGCATAACATGCCCGTGGTTCAGAAGCATGATATTTCTTTGGGATTTCATCGACAAAGACTGTTTTTAACTTCTAATCTGCCACCCCCTAGCTCCACCTGCTTCTGTGAACCTGTAAATAGTTGGGTTTCCATACTTTCTCTGCACTGAATGGGAAGGAAGATGATATACCAGAAGTGAAGGGTTTCTTTTTGGTTGTGTAGCAGTGGATAACAACAAAGCAGTTATTCAGGTAGGTGCTCTTAGCATACCTGGAGTTTCATCAGCACTCAGTGATATTTTTTTATGCACAGAAATTCTGTTTAAATTAGTTTGGTTGTGAAACATTCCATATGAAATATTGTATGTTTTTTGGGGACCAAATCTCCTATTCCTATGTTTTTGAACCAAACGCCCTCAGGAATCCTTATTCTAGAGAAATTCATCAATGACATTTTTCTTTTTATTTTAGATTCCATTTTGCAAAGGAAAAGAGATTCCGAGATTTCCCTGGGCATGGAATTTCTGTTCTTTGTAGTTCTGGTTTGTTTTAGTTTATTCCCAAGTAATCTGTTGTCCTACCAAAGACTTCTCGGCTGATAATGATTCAAGAACTTCTAGTTGCCTTAGATACATGTGTCTGAGCAGCTCTAGATTTAGAGTTTTTACAGATGTTGGGTTTTCTCTTAAAGGCACAAACATGTCAAGAAAAGTAAATAGGCTCCCTCAAACTGTTCTCCAGACTCCACTGTCATTCATCCCAGCTGAGACTCAATCCTGAGACTCCAATATCTACTGAGAAGCTCTATATCATTACCTGCTGAGTGGTGATACTAGGACTCTGCTCTTGATAGCTGCTGTGCAAAACAGGAGACAAGCTAAGACTAGATGAATCAGAGGTCAGCAGGAAAAGAAGATGCATACAGAAGTGAAATGGCATACCCATGTTCACACCAGAAATAGTAGCAAGATCAGGATTGGATTTCAGGACTTCTGAAACTCAACCCAGAACTGTGCTATTAGGGGATATTTTGGTTTGTTGTCATGGGAGGTGGGGGAGGACAAGTCCAGTTCACCCCTCTCCCCAAAATCTATCATGTGTGTGTGAGTTATATGTATCAAATGGAAAAATTGGTCTGTAGAACTGTGTTCTCAAAAATCAGTCTTTGTTCAATCAAAAAAAACAAACTCAAAAAGTAATTTCAGCTCTATACCTCCATGGTACTCGCTACATTAGGAGATGAGATGTTTTTCACATGCCACTGCTTGTTGCCATCATCTTATCAAAGGGCTGAACCTGTGACCTTTAACATCAAAGCCGAGACTCCATCATTAGAATTAAGGAATGACCTGCAATGATTGTTATCCTTAGATGACTCAACCAGCGTAATGTGAACATGATGTTATATAAGTGTTTTACATACATACATATATAAATATACATAACGCACATATACATATACATATACTGCTGTAGAAAGAGGCAAAAAGGCATCTCAGGAGAGAAAGAGTTAAATGAACCACCAGTAAGTGAATGCAAAGTTGCTTATGTAGGCATTTTCTTGTAAAGATCTGGTCTCTGTCTGTGCGTTAACTACATGCAGAGACTCGCTCTATCCAGGTTGACAGCTCTGGTGTTATACTTTTGTGGGGAAAAGTTAAACAGCATCATTGCACCACTTGGAAAGACTTAATAGACAGAGTTGTATCTTCTTAGCCTCTCACATTTTCTAAGCTAAACTGAAGAGGGAAATTCCACAGAGCTAATAAACAAGCATCTACTTAATGGAGAGTGTTAAGACATCATGTCAAAAGTCTGGGAGTGGGGATTGATCCTCCTAATTTGAAAGGAGGAAAGAACAATATTCAGCATATCTTGAACAATGTGATTCTCTTCCTTTTCTGTGGATGTGTAGAAGTTCCCTTGACCTTCTATAAACAGCCCATTGACAAGGAATCCCAAAGGAAATAAAAAAAAAGAAAGAGATGGGGTTGGATCAAGGGCTGGAGGGAAAGAGAAGAAAAATTTTCTATATATTGGTTGGGATAGTCAGAGAAACGAGTGCAGACAGATGATATTTGTCATCTTCTGAACACAGCTTCACAGCTATTGAATGCAAAGTTTTCTCCTACTGGGACAGAGCCACCCATCTGTTGAAACATCAGCTTTCCACTTTTCAGGGTCAGTTCCTTTCTCTATCTGAGACTTGCTGTGCTGAGTGACCCTGCGCATCTGCCAAGGCCAGTGCTACAAGGTGAAAATCTGGCTTTCAACATGCTTACCTCATAACCAGAGTCTTACTTGCTTCCTCTGTCACTAGCCTCCTCCCTGCCATGTCTAACGTCAGTTGGATGCTTTAAAAAGCTCTGGCTCTTGGGCTGAGGCATATTCTCAGGGCAGGCTTGAAGGTTTGCAACATGATAGGGCAGATGAGTTAGGTTTTGAAAGGTTTCAAACCTGCTGGAACCTCAGGTGTGACAGTTCAGCAGCTGCCTCACCTTACCAAGAATGTTCTGTTCAGTGATGTGCAGGAGGAAGCTTAAAGGGAGCCGCATAGGAGGATAATGAAATGGATAAGTTGGGAGGATTTTCCAAACAGAAGAGCAGAATGGTAAATACTGTGAATTTGTACTTTTATTTCCAAACCTGCCTTTATTTCCGTTGTAAAATGATGGTCTCAGAGCAAACTAATAAAGCCCAAGTATCCAAATCAAGTACAGTGTATAAACCCTTCTCCTGCTTTTTTATAGCATCCTTGCCTTCAGGCAGCTGGACAAAGAATGGGAACACCCAGAGACCAAGGTCTTCAGTGTGCCCATCAGAGCATCTCTTACCTGTTTGCACAGCAGGTGACAAACAGGTTTTCTCCATCAGATCACCTGGCAGATGTGTCTCTACTTGTGAGGAAGGTGGGGCAGAGAGAAAACAGAATCGACCCCCAAACTCAGTTCTGTTGGAAAGGTGCTGGAAATGAAGTGCTGTGATTCAGTTGTACTTGGGCTCTGCACAGAAGCAATGCTGCCAGAATGCCTGGTACTATTCCTGGTGCATTGGGCATGATGGTACCAGCAGGATCTGCCTGGGAGGCAAGGTAAGAGATTAGGCAAACATTACAGTAAAGGACTGTGGGCTCATCCTGTCACAGAAACATGGCAAAACAGACCTAAAATCAGAGACATCTCATCAGGCTTATTAGCACCTTTGAGTAGTTTCTCCCTCCAGAAGTTCCCTGAGAGAAAAATACCCCAGCCATCTGCAAACCAACATAGTAGCCCATGGCTTATTTCAGTTCCTATGAAACAAATTGTTCTTGAAAGCAGCTTTTGCTTTCCACCCCCTCTCACTTTTTTGGCTTCTCCTGCTGTCACTTGCACCTTGACTGAGACGTTCCCACTACTCCCTTGTTTCTATGCTTTAATAAAATTGTTTAATCTGATTTTTTTCTTCTTTCCTCACTTCTTGGGGCTGGAAATATTCTCATTACACTTATACTGGAGAGAAAAGTAGTAAGTTCACAGGGTGGTGGAATTCTAATCCTCTAATTCAACAAAAAGACAACCAACAGCAGGAAGAATCCAGCCCTCCATGAGGCCCTGCTCCCCCTCAACATTTTTAATGATTTTCAGGTCAACCATGTATTTGGGAGCTTCCATGTAACAAATTTTAATTTTACTCATTCAAGTAAATTTTCTTTGCAAGCTTTCCTCATAGCCTGAAGCTTACAGCTATTTTTGAATCTTTTGAATCTTTTTGAGGGTGAGGCAGAGTCAAGTTACCTTGTCATCAAATTCTCATTTTGGCAAGAAGGGTGGTGGGGGTGAAGAAACAGAGGACTTTATAGCAATAATCACTAACCAAAACACTTCAGAGTGCCTGAACTTGTTACTGCGTCTGTTCAGTTCTTCAACAATATGTCAAGCAGAAAGAAAACAGCTTAATTTTTCACAAGCCTGGTTGCTTTCTGAAGTTAACAACAACACAGCAACTTGTTTGAACTAGTGAATGGAGGGAACATGCTATTAATACCAGAGTAACAGCACCCCATTCTCCACAACCCACCAGATGTCTGAATTTAAACTGTCACCTCACGTATCGCATCAGTTTTTGTGGGCAAAATCTTGGTCTGTTTTCCAAATGCCCTAGAGGCACTGAGCTGTTCTTGCAAGGTTTTTGATATGGTCTGTTAGTTATACAGTTGTAAAAAGCCATGTGCATTTATGGTGCATTGTTATTAATATAGCTCCTGTTCCCATCATTGTTTTGTTACTATTTATGTATTATTTCCTATTGGGCAACTAGATTGCTCTGAGGACTGGTAGATCATGCAAGTCCTTTCACCTTTTATCATCCCAGTTTGGTATCCTGCCTGCTCCCTTGCTGGTAGATTGTATGGCATAGCTACGTGTTCACATCAAACACTAAAGTTTCTCAGAAAAGAGAGACGCTCTGGGAAAACTCTGAAGGAAACCAAAATGAATCCATTCCTCTTGGAATTTGGTTGTGGCAGGTTTTGAATGTCTTGCCTTCCATACCCTCCAAAAAAAGACTCAAAACCCTCAGATGTTTAGGCCAAAACTTTTTTGGTCTTCATCAAAAAGTCAAAATTCCTGTGGAAAGAAGACACTTTTCAAGAAAATGTACATTTAATTGACACTCCCATTTCCCAGCAAAGCCAGTGTTGACTATAGCTGTGCCAAAGCTGAGAGAGACTGCAGGGCAATGCTACCTCTGCCTGCCAGGGGATTGTCCTGGGGCACTTGACCTGATCCATAGGTGTGTCATGCTGGGAAGAAGAAAGTCAAAAGCTTTGCTCATCTGAGCCTTCAGGTAGTAACAAAAAGCATAGCCTGTGTATAGGGAATGAAGCAGAGAAGGAATTGGAGACTCAATAGAGCTTATGGGCAGAAGAAGAATTGAAGGGAAGCAAGAGGCCAAAGGGATAAAAAAGGGTGTCCTGGTTTCAGCTGGGATAGAGTTAATTTTCTTCCTAGTATCTGGTGCAGTGCTGTGTTTGGCTATAACCAGAGAATAATGCTGATAACACACCAATGTTTTAGTTGTTGCTGTGCAGTGCTTTACCCTGATCTAGTCTCTCATGCTCTGCCAGTGAGGAGGGGCACAAGAAGCTGGGAGGGAGCAGAGACAGAACATGTGACCCAAACTGGCCAAAGGGGTATTCCATACCACAGTACATCATTCCCACTATATAAACTGGTGGGAGTTACCCGGAGTGGACTGATTGCTGCTGTGTATTTGTCAGTGGGTGGTGAGCAATTCTATTGTGCATTGCTGCAATTTGAACCCAAGATCTCTTGTTTACCACAACAAAGGGTTTGTGTGGAGGGAAGCAGACCTGCACACTGCCCTGGATTTGTGCAAGTTCATCCCAAGATTTTGGGTCAGGGTAACCTAAACAGGTCTTTTGTTCCCAGGGTCTACAGCTACCCTAGAACTCATTCTGTGGTGAAGACGCCCACTGCTGTCACAGGGGCCTTTTCTCCATGGCAGCCAATAGCCTGAGGAAAGGAAAAGCTATTGGCTGTGGATCCAGAAAAATCTTGTATGCACGTACCTGTACGTGAGGGTCAGTGCCACTACCAGAGATGCTGTGCATTTCTTCATTCTTGATGAGTCCTTTTTGCTTTCTTTCTTTTTTTTTCCTGAGATCTAAAATTAAGAAATCATGCAGATGGAAAACATCTGCCTGTTCTTTGTGCGTGGAAAAAACATAACACATGGCAGGGATGATAAATAATAATAAATAACGATGATGATGAAAGCATTTTGAGAGGCTCAATGGTTTGATTTGTCTGAGGCAAGCATCACACACTCCCTGTCAGGCCTAAGAAGGATAAATGGACTGCTGTGGTTTGAAATTCTGCAAATAGCAACAGAACTTTAAGGCATTTAGAAAGAGCAGATGCTGAGCATGGCTTGGCTTTTCGTGAGGTCGCTCATTAGTGCCCTGTCAGAGGCCTTTCAGGTGTGCAAAAGCAGCCTGACCTCTCCTGAGAGCAGGCCTACTTATGTATGAGTCACATATCACTGTCTCTCTTAAAACTAACACAGCTAGACCAAAGAATGACATAGCCTCCCAGTGATGTAATGTTCTTCTTTTCTACCTTGTTACCTAATACAGGGCTATGAAATCAAATCCATGGGACAAGTAATTTATTTATTTCCCTAGGCTATCACAAAAAAAGGATAGCTTTTCACCCAGAAATATAATTCTTGGTGTCTCCCAAACCTCCACGCAAAAATCAGCTCTAATTGTATTCCTGCGGATGTCACCTAGACCTTAGTCAGGGTCCACCTAGGAGCTTCTTCCAGGGTTTGAGTTGTGTCAGGTCATCTCACACTGCAGGTAAAGACATTGTAAAACCCAGTGAGTGTTATCTGATGGAGGGGGATGAAGAGGATTATCTAATGAGTTGCTGGGTCTCAGCTGAGTTTCCAAAGTGCAGGTGCTCTACTTAATGTCTGCCAGCAGGTTGGTGCTCTCTCTGCCTTTGTAAGTAACTAGTCCCAAATGACTCCTGATTCTGAAAGCATTTGAAACTGTGAGATGTCTGCAGACAGAATAGACAGGATGGTGGGGAAAGAATACTGTGCACCATCAAAGGTCCATATCTATGTGAGGAAAAAGCATCCAGACAACGGACAAGGTGATTCATGTACACATGTGAGTGCAGGTCTGAACACCGATAAAGGGAATGTGTCAGGACAGGGTGTATTTACATCTGACTGAACAATATGATACCAAACATTTCAAAGGACAGTGACAGTCTCACCTACCTTTAGCTGTTTACAAGAGGTACTTCTATACGCCCGAGATTTCAGCTCCCAGCACAACCATCCTGTAAGATCTCAGACAGGATGATTCACAAATGGAAATATCATTGAAGAAAGCCCAAAACTAACATTCACGACAAGCCATGCTCTGTGTGTGTGTGTCTCTGTGCACTTTGCCAGCATGTTTGAGTGCTCTGAGTGCAAACACAGTGCAGCATTTACTTTTTTGTGTGTGTCTGCTGGAATGATTGAAGCTTAAGACCCAAAAAAAAAAAAAGAAAAAAATGCAAAGGAATCTATCGGAGCTGAGCAACAGGAGAATGATGATGCAATGATGTTGCAGCAGTGAAAGCAAAATGATCTGCTAAAAATACACCAGAGGGATCTAAATATTTCCATAAACAGATGGAGGTTGGAGCCGAAATGGAAGAAAAATATGCAAGTAAAGGAAATTGTATTTGACAACCATAAGGGTCTATAGTTCTTCTGTGTCTTTTATCCCAAAAGGCTTTTTTACAGATGCTCACAGTTGGGCAAAAGAAGAGCCTGATCCCACAATGCTTTAGTCACATGAGTAACCCTAATTTATGTTTGTAGACTCAAAGGGGCCAATGGACCTGATGCATGAGCAATACCTTGTATGAGTTCTTTTAGAGGAGGCATCTGGCAGTGCTTTATAGCTTTATAGTGAAGGCTGCAGAGCAGTTTCCGTGCTAAACATCTCTTTTATTCATTCTCATATTTTTTTTTTTCCTGTTTTAGAGCGTTTACATTGTCAGCTGAAGTTTTCCAAACATAGTCCATGCCTGAATGTGAATTTTATTGGGATGCATGAGGAAGAACAGGTTCAGACTGGCTCGAAAAATATGTTTTCTCTTAAACGTAAAAGTCCAAGCCTCTTTCTGCCTTTTTCTTGCCCCTTTATCTAAACAAAATGAGAAAGGGCTAAAATTCCATTTGCTGAGTTGTCTTACGGGGAGTCAGGGATGGTGAGATTTGGTGAGGCTTCAAAATCAAAACCACCTAGAAATATTTTAAATATGTAGGTACCTGAAATCCTGACTATGTTGTTCAGGGGTGAAATTCAGCTGCTATAGAAAGGGTACCAGAGAGCTGTATGGCATGTGCTCCTTTGAAGCTCAAGCCTTGCTTTCATCTTGCCAAAGTTCACCTACCTACAAGCGGCAACCTGATTTTCAGACTGGGAAACCAAACACAGGTGTGACACCAGCTGTAGCATTTTTCTGTGGCCTTGATGGACCACTTTAGCTTAGGATAGATTTCAGGCAGAATTAAGAATCACAAGCATAAACTTCTCTTCTGGAGGGAAACTGCAATCTCCCTATTTGAGCCCAATACAAAGACTGAGAGGTACGCAGCTAGGGAACCTTGGCTGTTGAGCTGCTGCAGCTCACCTTCCCAGCAAGGATGAAACCTTGTGAATTCACATGGAGACCCATTCTGGGTGGGGGCAAACACATGCATATTTGAAAACTTCTGCACAAACGTTTTCTTCTGGACAAAGCAAACTTATTCCTTCTCGTGAATTAAAAAATTCTTTGGGTGATTTTTATTTGTTTGCTTTATTTCCAGCTCTCAGTCATGTCCAATAATCAGACTAGAAAGAGAGGGGTAAAATGTTGTTTCAAAGTGTAAAAAACCCCAACCAAACACACTGAGATGACATATTTTGAGAATACTTGGCTTTAAAGCTCTGTATTTCACACTCTTCTTTCTAGAAAAACATCTGTCCAAATCAACACATTTCTAGGAAAATGTGTTGTTCAGCCTGGAGAAAAGGCTCTGGGGAAGCCTTATAGCAGCCTTCCAGTATCTAAAGGGGGCCTAAAAGAAATATGGAGAGGGACTTTTTACAAGGACATGCAGTGATAGGACAACAGCTAATGGCTTCAAGCTGAAAGAGGATAGATTTAGATTAGCTGTTAGGAAAGAATTCTTTACTGTGAGGGTGGTGAAACACGGGACCATGTTCCTCAGAGAAGTTGTAGATGCCCCATCCCTGGCAGTGTTCAAGGCCAGGTTGGACGAGGCTTTGAGCAACCTGATTTAGTGGAAGGTGTCCCTGCCCATGGCAGGGGGTTGGAACTAGATGATCTTTAAGCTCCCTTCCAACACAAACCATTTTATGATTCTGTGATTCTACAATTTCTTTTAAATGAAGTTATTCAACAGGAAAATGTTTGGGAAAATGTTTAAAAAAATGTGTCCTGATCTTTTCTTCAGACAAACAAGAGTGACCATTTCATACAGCATTAGGAAGGCCAGGCTGGTCCTGTCCAGCCATTCACATGGATGACTCCAGACAGCTTAGCAAATATGATATTACACAGTTTAATCTTTGCTTTGAACATTGCACAATTCTTTGTTGGTACGTTGTATGAGTGTGGAGCTGGACCAGAAGATGTGCTGGGTCCCTTTCAGCCTAAATGTCTTTGTGCACAGCACACTGTACACAACACATAATAAACCCACCAAACTACCTTTATCCTACTGTAATAGAACTGTATTAATGATGAGAACTAAGCATCTGGAATTATACACCCTAAAATGAATTTGAGATTGTCAGATATGAGACTTGAGGGGCTAATTATAAGACACTCATGTTAAAAGGACCTCAAGTGCTCTTTTGAAATGATGAATGATCAGTACAGTGCTCTGTGAAGATACCAGAGGAACTGCAGTTTCTTGTGTCACTTCAGACGTCGTCTAATGCCAAACCAGATATTTCTGTTTGGCTGCTGTGGGAATTGCAGATCTGAACAATTTAGCTTCTTGGGTCTTGCTTTTTTTTTTTTATTTCAAGAACATGTCCTTGCAGAAATAAAAACTGTTTGCAAGCTATAAACATGTCTCATGTTCTGTCCCAAGGCAGGAGAGGTTTTCGTCCACAGCTCTCAACAGTAACAAAAGCGGTCAGACCTCCTGCATAACCCAAACTAAATCTTTCTGAGCCTCTACTTGATGTTTTTACTGTTGTATAGCTGAAAGTAATTTTTGCTTCACCTGTTCTACAGTCTGGATGCCTTGTCTCCATCCAATGATACATGCCATGTCATTGCCATAGCTTCAGGCAGCACAAACAGCATTAGGAAAGAAGCTATGTGAAAATACAGAAAAAATGTATTGGTGATGTCCTAAAGCTTTGTGTTGGGAAAGCCCCAGTTTACTGCAAACATCTCTCCCTTTGCCATGTACTGATGTAAACTCCCAGCCTAGGCTTGGCTCACTCTGCCTTGTGAAGAGTCATTGCTGATGTTGATTTATTTAGCGGTTGACTGGTAGGTTTTGGAAGAGGCAGGAGGAAGCTCTCCCTTCCTGTTCACACACAGCTGTTCTCCTCTGAGACCCATCTGGATTCACTGGAGGACCACTGGCCTCTTTTTCAGAGCTCTATCGCAGGCAGTGTTTACAGCTGTCCCGTACGGATAACTGGTGTGTGGTCTGAAGCTATTGATGGAGAAGTAAGACAAGTGCATTTCACAGAATTTATTCTCTCCACACCTTCCAGAGCTCCACAGACTCCTTGATATGAGTTGTTACGAACCCCTCGGACCTGGCTGAGTAGGGATAACAGTAGATTGGCTGTGCAGAGCTACCAGTACTCCTTTCAGGAGCAGCTGTATTGCACAGAAGCTGTATCTGTTGGGGAGGACTGCAAGACGGACTTTGCCTTTGGAAGCAGCCAGCTCCTGCAGTATTTGGAGCTGTAAAAAAACCCCATGTCACTCAGAGAGGAAGCTGTATGCATACACAGGCTCTCTGTGCCTGGAGAGGTACGGTAAGGGTTACACAAGCTTTTTTTAAGGAACTTGACAAGGGAAAAAGCGCTCTGCAAAATTCACGTCTTTAAAACACAAGAACAAAATTAAAGTGTCTCTGAAACTTCTGATCTGTGTAGGTGAGGAAAGGCTGTGAGCAAGGAGTTCATCTGCAGTAATGCTGTGGAGGAGTAATGCCCTCACTCATCCCAGCGCAGATGGCAATCCCACCTCTTGGCCCAACCCAAAGGCCATGAGCAGGCCTGGTTTCAGAGACCTTTGCATACAGAATTATCCAAACTCTGCTACTAATAGTGGTTAAGAAACATGGGTGGTTAGTTGCAGGGGGTGGATGTTATCCTTAAACTTCTAGTAGTGACATTGCCACACTGGCAGTTTCAAAGCCTTCTAGAAGAGCATCAAAACCTATAAGCTCTCCAGGTCAGTGAAGCCAGGCTTCCACCACAGGCAGCAGGTTGTCCCCAGTAATGTCTGCAGCAAAACACCTCATGTAATGCTTGCTCTCACCAAAGTGTGTAGGCATGCATTGTAAGCAAAATCACCAAATTGCTCACATTTCCTTGGGACATTTGCCTAATACTTGGAGTTGGATGTATTACAAGAATTCTGCTGTCCTGATTCTGTTTTCACCTCTGTCCATGTTTATCCTTTTTGGACCAAAGGGAGGATTGTATGATGAAGCCTGAAGAGCTGGATAAAAGATTCTGTTTTCTGGATTGTTGCAACATCAGGACCTGGGACAAGTGCACAAGTTCATCACCACTTTCAAAGTCCTTCACTGAACTTCACTCTACCTTACATTATTTTCAGTTATGCACTGCCACTTCATTTATTAGTGCTCTCAGAGAAAGGCAAGGGAAGGTTTCAGGATAAACTGGGAGATTTGTGGAGATGAGTTCAGGTCTCGGTGGCATGGGGGTACCATACAGAAACTTGCTCAGCTCTGACTAAGTTTATTTTTTGTTTGTTTTAACCCAATGAATTCTATACTGTGCTGAAGGCACCTGAAGCACAATGATGGTTTGAGTCTATGTGAGTATGTGTGATGGAGCTCAATGGATAGTCTTTCTGTCAAGTCAGAATGCAGACAAACTTCACTTCTATCTGTCAGGAGACTATGCATATGGATCCTCTGGAGGTTCATTCATTCAGTTTCATATAAATATGTCCCTGTTCTGCTCTGAATAATGCTCACTGACTCAAGCAGAACCATGTGAATGATAACAACCAAAAGTAAACAAAGCAGAATTTAACCCTTTTTCTCATGCATTTCTCAATGTATGTAACAAGTGTGAGACCCAAGAAACATAAATTCTGAAAATATCTCTTTGTGTTAGACAACACAGGTCACCGAATGGAAAGATGGAGATTCTCCAGGATTAATAACATGGAAAAGTATGCTATTTGTTGTGATAAATATTTGGAAGGCCACTTTATTGTCAGGAGTATAAAGACCCACCCATTACTTGGAAAATCAGGACAAAGCAACAGAATATCTCACTTTAAGAAAAACATCAAGCAGACAAGAGGAAATTATCCAAGAACTGGGGAAACTTGACCAAGGCCTGTAGGGATTTTAAATTGCAAGACTGTTTGTTGTTTGAGCTGAGTCACACAGATGCAACAGAGAATTTGTCCTTGGCAGCAGAACAGTTAGAATGGAGAGTTAATGCTCCATCATGTCAACCCACTGAATCCAGGTCATCATGTCTTAATTAAAGTGTTCATGCTATGAAATACCACTGCACGTCAATCCATTTCCTTAGTGTATAGAATACTATGTTTATTTATGGGGTTTGGCTATCACTTCTGGAAAACAGAAAAAAGATATTAAAATATAAATATTTCCCATTAACAGGAGAAAACCACTGTCATGCCCTAGATTCTCTTCTCAGCTGGTTTTGGTGAGATTCCTGCCTATGGGTCATCTTTTCACACATTAAAGAGGTTTTTGCCTGTCTTGGCCAAGCACAATTCAGTCTTACTGGAGTGATGATGCATGCATAGATAAGACAGAATTTTGGTTTAGAATAAACTCCCTATGACGGGCTAACTATGCAGCATGAAGTATGAAGTATTTTCAGATTCTCCTCTATTGAAGTCTTTGACATATCAGAGTGCCCATCAAGTGTCTGAGAGCTCAAATACCTGAGATACAGAAGGAAAAAGCTTTCCCCTCCTCTCATGCCAAGTCTAGAAGAACCTCTGCTCTGGGTATCTGCCCAGCCCTGGAGCAGAATTCCAGCAAAACCTGGAAATTCATCCCACTCAGAATGATTCCCTGAAGTTTTCTTCACAAGGGATGGACAAAGCAGCAGCTGCACTAGCTGTATATATTAAAATATTACATACATCTATGGAATTGCTCTTCTAGTGATGCAGCCAGGAAAAACAGCAGAGCAAGTCAGATTGGTAAAGATGGGATAGATAGAGAAAGTGCCAAACTAAACAAGGTTTGATTATGGCTACACATTGTCCTCTGCCACTAATTTTCTCTTGCAGGGAGTTTCCTAGAAGAAGGCCAGCATAAATGGTACTGCCTAACTCGATAGTTCCCTAAAGTTAACTCTTTCCTGAATTGTGGGGTTGTGTCTTCAGTTGGCTTACAACCACTCAGATGTGTCAGCTAAGTTCCGCTGATGTTTTTGAAAAAAAAACCAGTGTTTTGGGGTTTTTTGGTGTGGCTTTCTTTTCTTTCTTTTGCAAGCTTTTTTACCTGCCCTGTTGATGTTGTGCACTTGGCATGTTTAAAACCAAGATGCGTTAACCCTACAGAACACAAAAGTTACTACAATGACCACAGAGTTGTATTCCTTCTCTGGAGCCTTATCACATTAACCCAAGATGGGTCACAGCACCACAGAAGGTCTCATGTGTTCCATGTTCTCAGAAGAGCTAAGGAAAACCCAGGTACTTTGCCTCACCCCCAAAATGCCCAAGTTGTTTTCCAGCTGCCTTAGCTTGTTGTGGTTTTTTTTTTTTTTTTTTTTTTTTTTTAAGTGGCTAGTAAGAAGATAGATAGAAATTTTAGCATGTGGCTTCATTTGGGTCAGTTTTGTTGCATGTGGGTCAGAGTTGAAGCAAGCAATTCCCAGGGCAAGGTAAAGATAAGGCCCTTGTGCTGTGCACCCTGTTGGAATAGCCTTATTGCAACTTCTTGTAGGCTACATTCAAAGGTGGTGTGCCTAGGTAGCAGCAAAGGAAAAGATCTTCTGGGACACCTACAGCATTATAGCTTCACGGTAGTCTATGAATTTAGAGATAAACTGTGAACTGCTTTGAGAGCAAGCTGAAACTTGTACTGGACAAGAAGGTAGCCAGTTAATAAATGGCACACAGTCCATCTTACCTCTGTCCCTGGCCAACTAAATTAAATACATATAAATGGACTTTGCTCCATCTCCTAAAAAGCTCTTTTCTCAACAGTCTGAACCGGAATAATGAGAACAGTGGAAGGGCAGGCTCAGGAATGATTCATTAACCGCAAAACAGGGGAAAATTCATACCAAATGTTCTTGTAACTGCCCTGCTGCTTCCAACAGCATTTCTTGTGTCCTATAACTGAGAGGTCAAACCTGATGTTAAACTTTCACATGAGGTCTGTACATATAAGGATGGAGATTGTGTGCCTGTAAGATGCTCCCCATCAGCATACAAAACATGCTGTGCATTGCCTTATTAGCCAGCTCCTGAAGTTGTCAGGTCTCCATGGAAACATAAGAATAGCCATGCAGATTCAGGCAAGTATCTATGTGGGCAGGTAACTAGAACATGATGAGGGAAGAAAGCAAGAACATGGCAAATGCACAGTGACACATCCAAAAGGTACTCCACAGGTTCCAGAAATCTGCAGATTAGGAAAAGCACTGCAGATTCACACTTGGGAATTTCCACGTTCAATCACAAAGTAAAAGGCAGAGCCATTAAAAACTTTGAGATGTTTAATTCTCAAGGCCTTTAACATTATGGCCGAAAGAACTATACCTCAACACATAAGCTAGGTGTTGTAGCAGCTGCAAAGTCTAAGTTGAAGAGAACCATGAAAGAATCAGAGTCCCTAACACCTGTGCCTGTTTTTTGATAACCTATAGAGAAAGGCAGCCCACATTAAAAGAAAACCAAATTTATAAATCTCATTTTTGAACCCATCTTCAAGAAAGTGTGGTCATGGGGGATATCTCCAGGGAGCATGCAATGCTTGCAGCTCCAGCCCCTTCTAGTGCAGCAACACTAGAACTGCTGACACGTCTTCAGATCTGAAGCTGCTAATAGAGACCTTATGCAACACTGTAGCTGTTTTATGCAAAAATCCATAAAATTATTAAAAGCTTCTGCAGAATCAAAGAAAACTCAAGATGAGAATGGCCAACAGTTTCTTGGATCAAGCAGTATTGTCAGCTCCAATCTCATTGCCAGGCTTGCCTTCTTCTCTGCTCTCTTTATTAATTTGTTCGGACTAGTTTGAAATGAGTCAGTGATGCTGCTTCCCTCAAGCTGGCTCTGTAACTTCATAGCTCTTGCAGCGAGAAACGTCATCCTCATGTTTGGCCTGCCTTTTCTTTAATGATTAACTCAAATGTGTGTCCCTTCCATTTTCCTGGCTCTCAATGAACACATCAAAAATCCCACCCTCTCTTTTCAAAAGTCTCCAAGTAGCTTTTGGGCTTTTATTACCTTTTCCTATCACTTAGGTATTCTAAATAGAGACATCTGAACAACTTTGGGCACATGGCAGTTCTATTCCAGAAACCACGTACCTGCATTGCTGAACCAGAGTTTGGGGTAAGAAGCCAAGCTAAGAGGCAGGGTATGGTTTAATTTTAAAGCAATACCGTTAATGCACATACACAGCTTTAGAAATGTATCTGAATTGTTACAGTGACATCTAAGGTTTCCCTATACATTCCTGCTCTTTCCACCCTGTAATTTTATATAGTGAGCCAGTAAAATAAACGAACAGCAGACAGAAATCTGCCTGGAAGTACAATGATCCCACTGCTGAGGATCTGGACCCAGCTCTGGGTCTTGCTTAGAGACTAGTCTTCAACTTTTGTGGACTCACCAGCCCTCCTGATTTCATATCTGCTGAAAATGCTACTACTTCTTTATATTACTATTATGTGTAGACCTTTCACAAGTAGTCCAGAAATTGGAAGTGTAGCCACAGAAGTAGCTCATCGTTTAGACACTCAGCCTATTTCCTTCTTGTTCCCTTCTTTTGTGCTAAAGACTTCACAGGGTCTGGCAATTAAAAACACTTCAGCAGTTTTATTAGCCCTGCATGCCTTCTTGTTCTGCTCATGTTATTTACTTCTGCTAATTGGTCAGGTATTAAAGAACAAACACAGCAATTAATTAGTGGTCTGACAGAAATTATAAAGAAAAAAGGGCCTTTCATGGGTGTCAGATTTGAGTCACCCACAGAAGCTTAGAGAGTGAAAGAATGAAGAAGGATGAATCATGGTGAAAAGAACCATTTTCAACCATGCAGCATGGCGTCCAGATGTATGGGGATTGACTGCACTTTTAGTTCAGGGTACAATCAGTCTTTGAAGAAGCATTGTAAGGGCTCTGGAATGGCTAGGTTTGATAGGGAGCACCAAGCCATGGAAAGACTATGTTGTTCGTGGAAGCAAGAATGATGTGGTGAGCTCAGGAGTTCAGGTAGGTTATCTTGGTCAGAGGAAAAACACCTCATCCCTGAGTCAGGAAACACAACAAGGACAAGAAGAGTTGCAACATGGCTTCATTTCTCAGATGTCCCTGAATGAATTTGGATGGGTCCTTTTGGCACTGTGGCCTCTATTTTCCTCTTGGAAAACTGAGGGACATCTTTTATACTGTGCTCATTTTGTCCTACTTGCCAATAAACTCTTCAGAATAAATACATTTTATTTCTCCAGTGCAAAGAGTAGAAATTGCAGTTGCTAAGGAAACAATCAGGTCTGTCCCACCTAACAGCAGACATTCTCCAGATCTGCCTCTCCTCCTTGTAACACAGACCATTTTATCTCTAAGGGCTAAATCACCAATGGGACATCATAGTTGGACAGCTGAGAACATTACCCAAAGGAAAAACCTCCCATGTGAAACACTGAAAAGGGCTTGTTTTAAAAGAGCTGCCTTACATGCGAAGATTAATCATGTGGGTATCAAGCTTTCACATAACAGCAGGGAAGGAACTTCTTTATCCCAGAGAAGACTGCAAGGACAAGCAAGGCTCTTTGGGGCATTTCTACATTGATCAATGGCACTTAGTGATAAATAATGAAAATAAAGGAATCTGGATTCAGATGTAAGCTCTTGGATGCACCTTTACTGAAAAAATTGGAGTTATAGTTTTGGGAATGACTCTGTGCTAATAAGTCAATTTATGAAAAAACAATGTTTCTGAGGTGCCTTATGCCCTGTGGATGTCACATCTGGGAACCCTAGTCAAAGTATCCCTGCCCTTCAATTGTTTCTACAACGTAAACATCTTATGCTGTCCTTGAGAACAAAAGCCATTCAAAATGCATGACAATTTTAACGTTTATTGACCCCTATCTTTGATGACCATTTGGGAAAAGGACTTCCACTCCATAATTGTGGGGCCATAGAAAGACTGTTAGGATCCATCTTGTGAAAACATGGGAAGTTTTACTGAGGGAAGGCAGACAAGTGCAAACGTGCACTGAAAAGGCAAGCATACATTTCTGTATGCAAAACCCTTACAGTCACCAGCCAACACTCACAGCTCAATACGTGAACAGCTCAGAGGTTATTTTAGGTGATGCAAAATGGTCCTTCTTGGCTTTGTAGTCCATGACTCTATTACACAAAGATTTCACACCAAAAAAAGCCCTCTGGTAACCAATCCAGGCAGATAATGAGTCACCCCTAAGATAACAACCAATGATGCCCAGGAGAAAATAGGATTTGAAGAAGAGGCTTCTGAAGACTACAGAGAGCAGGAGACAAAAATGAAGGATGAGATATTACACAGTATATGCATATACATGTGTGAAATGAAAAAGGTGTTTCAAACTTTAGGATGTTACAGTTTTTGGCTTTTTCAGCTCAGAGTCTGCAAAACCTCTGCTGAGCATTTGAGCACACTGCTGTCGCTCTAAAACAAAGCAATGAGGAGAACCAGAGGAATCTGGCATATATGTTGCTGGGCCAGAGCACAGTGCAAACATCAGTGGATATGTAACCCAGCAATGACCTGCCAAACAGCTGAGAAGAGTAACAGATCTGATTCTCACCCAGGGAAAGGTTGCTAGCCCCATCTGTTGCTACTGTTGATGCTACTGCTATTTTTCAACATCCCTTCTTGCCAGGGTGTTCTCCAGTCAAACACCACATCCTGGAGAAGAGCATGGCATCTGCAGAGCTACCAAAGAGACAGCAGCGAGCACATCAAGGAAGAGTTTGAGGGGTCCCTTCCTTTTGCTTCTGCTGCACATGCTCTTTGAGGAGACAAATCAGTTGAGGAGCTGAAAAACATCCAAAAATTAGACTAACCTCAGAACCAAAACACTCTTCCACTCTGCAGAGAGGTCTCAGATGCTTGAGGTATGCCTGAGAACGGCATGAGTCAAGCAAGGGTTACAGTGTCAAGGCAGAGGTGGAACTGGAGCTTCGTGTTTCTGGAGGAAACATCCCCCTTTAGTTCACAGCCATCATTTCCTATGCTGCCATCTCTTCTGGCGATCACCTCTGGAGCAGAGTGAAGCTCTCATTACTAACCTTGGGAGTTGAGGGCAGTCAGTGTGATGCAGTGAAGAACCCATATAAAAGGTTTAAGCTTTGTAAGTGACTTCAGGTGATGTGAACCAAAAAGTACTCAGAGAAATACCACTTCTCAGAGTAGTGCAACTGTTTTGAACTGGAGATGAAATCCATGCTTTAATGGATGAGAGCATTGCTATGACTTTAACACTAAGAGAGTTTTCAACCTTTCTATTTCCTGTTTTAGCATAGACATGGTTATTAACAACAAAATTGACATGAATTTAGGGCAGATGTGAAACAAGGCCTGAACTGAACATGTAACATTTCTTTTTTTTTTTTTTTTTCCATTTTACTGAGATGGGACTTCAAAGAGTCTCTTCTCTTGCCAGCTTCTGAGGGATATTACTTCCTTTTTATTTCCATTTAGCTCATTAGCTGAAGAACAGGACTAACGTAGGTCCTTCATACCCAGTTCAACCCACAAGAAACATGTAGTGTGCATTGTGGGAGAGGGACCCAAGCATTCTGCATGGCCTGTTTGAGATGGATGCAAGAAACTTTTTAGAGCAGGGAGAACTGTAATCCCAATACTGGAATTTAGCTGGGACACCAAAATTAATTTTCCTGCCATTATGAAAGCAGCAAAGGAGGTATGTGATGAGCATGGGACAAAAAAGAATTTTGAGGGTCTCCTCTAAAAATGCAAAATAGGTCCCTTCTCTATTGAGAAGGCTGGGTTTGGCCAGGCCAAAAAACCTCAAATCTGCCCAAGGAAGACAATCTACAGAATCATAGGTAATTTCTTGATGACTCTGGATCCAGTCATTAAACAAGCTTGACATTGTCAGTGTATAAGAGCTAGTGTTTTTGCAGCTTGTAATGGCATGGCTGGGAGCCACATATAGAATTATATAGACAGGATGAAATATTTCCAAGGGAAAACATGCACAATGAGAATATGCTCTGTTCTTCCCTAAAGCAACAGGCACTGGTGCCAAGCTATGCTCAGTCAAGCTGCTATATGTACCAGGAAATAGGCTTCTTTCCAAAGTAAAGCTATAAAACAAGACAGATAAAAGGGGTTGAAACAAAAATAAAGCGAAAGTGGAAACCTTCTCCTTGCTTATATTCCTCTCTAAACATGGCTAGCTTTTGGAAGATGCTTCCATTACTATCTCCACTAAGGGATCCATGAGCTTCCCCCATGTCAAGCTCTGGCTTATTGCTTCAGTGACCTTGTCTGTCTCCTACAGCTCAGTAGGTGACCACCCGTTCTGCATGCCTGTGTAGCACATTTGTAGGTGGTTCATTGCAGCGCCACTGATCTGATACCCAGTGCCTGCCTAAATAAAAATGAGAAATGACTCCCCTGAAACAGACCTCTTTATTCCATGGCCTTTCATGAAATTTTGAAAGGAAAAAGTGAAGATGTTGAAGAGTAACCACAGAAGAATCACCTCCCTTCCCCAGTTTCAGTTTCCTATTATTTGTTGGGTGTGAATATTTCACCCCAGAGCACTATATGGATAAAAGAGTCGCTAAGTACACAGCACTCTCATCGTTGCAGGTTACTAACACATCATCATAAATATTGATGTATCTTCCCTTCCCCTAGCCTTGGTTGAAATCTACGATGAAAGGAGACATGTGCCGCATACAGACGTTCACTTGCTTCACTACAAAGTCCTTCAAAGCTTAAGTGTCATATAAAGCCATTATTTGATATTAACCATTATTTGCTATTAACCAACGTTCAGGATGTTGAAGCTGTCTTTGCAGGGATGGTGATGCCATTAATAACAGGGAGGGAGGGAGAATGGATGAGGAGGGTCAACATTGCTCTAATTTTTCCCCTCAGAATAAAAATTTCCATTCGAAAACACCAAAATGACACAGTCTGGCAATGCCGAATATTACACTAAAACATTACATATAGCAAAAATAAAATACGTTGTATAGAAAGTACCAATACACATGGCATCCTCTGCCCAAATATAAATGTGAGCTGGACAAGCAAGGATTGAATGACTTGAGAAACTTGGAAGTAAGTCTTTCTTGCTGTTCTAGCAGCCCAATTTTTCAGTCACAGGTTTACACAGTGCCACATATTCCCAAGAAACATTTAACCTTGAAATGTCCCTTTCCAATGGAAAACAGCTTCTGTCACAATTTTTTTTCACTCATCTTTGACTGTGGTCAGCAAGGCCCCATGGGGATCTTCTGCGGAGAGTTCAGTGTATTTGCCTGGGAGTACAGCATCCCCTCAAAAGATGGTGCTACAGATTAAGAATAGAGAGCATGGGACTCAACATCTCTGCTGCAAAAATGAGGATGAATTTTTTTGGCATTGTTTCAGTACAATGCCAGTGTATTCTGAGAACATTTGTCAGCACTGCTCTCCAAAACCTGAGGCACATGCACACATGGGCTAAGGTCTGACATCTCAAGAACCAGCACAATCCCAGTGGAACAGAACCGTGAAACAAAGCTTTGAAGAAAACTAAATAGAAGAGGCTTTGAGCAGTGGAAATACCAAACTGAAGGACATGAGGCTTTGGTAAGCAGGACTACCTGTATTCTCTTTTGTTTAAGGAAGTACACACCTGTGTTGGTCTGATCTGTGTCTGGGACTTTTCCTGAAATCCCTTCTCACATAGGTTTTCTGATGTCTAATAACAGTTGTGCTCCCTTACAACCTGTCTTGGAGGATGACGAAAAACATATTCTTGATGTTGTTCTGTAAAAAATAGTAAAGATTTGGACACTTCCAATCCTTGTTCATCTTCACTATGGCACTAAGAAGTTCTCTGGAGATGGAGGATAGACAAACTCAAGTAAGACATCTCCTTTGCCTCATACAACCTCTCAGCAGGTATGTAAGGGGCTGAGTTGTGCAGAGCCATGACTCATTGTGAGAGTGGCCAGCAGAAGAAGGCAGAGTGGAGGCTGTTTCAACAGTAGAAGCAGCAGATGGTCCAACAGTGAGTGTCTTTACAGGGGTAAATTATGGGTGGAAACCAGGACTGCCACCTCTGCCGAGGAGAGCAGTCTCTTGTCCGTATCAGGCATACAGGAGGTGAGAAGAGGTGGGATTGCTTCCCCAGAAGTTGAGCTAATTTTCAAGAACCTCAATTTCCAGTTGCTTTACCTCAAAAAAAGAGGAAAAGTGGTGACCCAGGTGCTTTAATCAAAGCCTTCATGTGGAAGTTACTGTTGGAAATCCAGCTCCAGCTGGGAAAAGCCAAGGTTTCCCTGCCTGCTCTGCAGGGGGGGGGAAATTGGGCAAGAATCCATCCGAAATCTGGACCAAATGGCCCTACTGTATTAAGCACTGTGATGTGACCTCTCTGAGGTTATGCCAAGGGTGGCTGGAAAGTGATAGAAAGCATGCAGGAGGAGGTGTGAAGCTGAAGGCTCCTGCACGCTGACAGTGCAGACAGAGAGGCAAGCATAGCAAAAGACATTCATTCTCAGAAGCTGCTATAGGCTTGGGCCTGCAGTCATTACAAAGGTATGATTTACATTTGGAAAATAAGAAATGCACATGCCTGAGGTTTTCTTAGTTGCACCTGTGCTATGCTACATAGAAAGTAATGTGGTACTCCTTTAACAGGCTTATGAGCCCTCTACCAGTGTGCACCATCTCCCATTTTTGAAGCTGCTGAGAGTAGGACAGCAAAGGGGAGTTGTGGAAGTGTTTTCTGAGACACATACATACCTGCTTTTTCCTTCTTCTTCATTTTGCTATATAGAGCTCCAGGACACACATGTAAATACAGTAGCACTGTGGAGTGGAACCAGTATAATCAAATGAGAAGCAAGATTAGAGGTGTGGAGCTAAGGTTTGCTCCCTGAGAGTTTGGCTTGTAGTCTGATGCTATTATGAAGGTTTGTTCAGCTGTTAATCACAAATTCTGCATCTTCAATCTGTCAGCTTCTCTTCCCAAAAGCACCCTCAGACCCCCAAAACTGCCTACTGTTGCAAAACCAGATCTTGCTGTGATATTGGGAGACTACAGAAACAGATGTAAGCCTGTTAGGAGGGAAGACAGGTAAGTGACAGGATTTCACTTAGGAGTGATAGAATCTGAAAAAAAAAAGAAAAGAAAAAGACAGGCTTTAAGAAAATTCAACCAATAATTAATACAGGGATTGAGCTTGCCTGAGGCTAACATGGAGGCCCAGTGCTTAGGAGAGATAAAAAGGATTAGGTACTTTACTTGTAAGAACAGCATCCATCAGCTCCAGCAGATAAGATAATAGCTACAAGGGCTGTCAAGCCTTGTGCCTCCTGCAATAATGATGTTGACTGGCAGCATGAATCAAGTTACTTCCATACACCCACATGGACACACAATTAGCTATGTGCTGCAAGCAGGGCTGCTTTTCTTGGGAATCAGAACCAGTCTCTGCAGCTGGAGGCCAAAAATTGAGATATGAGTCTATTCTAGCAGTGTAAATGATGCCATAGAAAGGTATGGGACTGATACTGACTCCACACCTGCACAGACCGAAGGAGTTAAGAGTCTAGAAACAGTAGTGAATTCCTCCTTTTGGTGACACTGAGTAGCAACACAAACTCAGAACTGGGACAGAGTAAAAATGTGCATGTTTATTTTTTAACACAAAATATAAGTGACTGCAGAACCCTGCCATGGGATGTACCTACAAAAAAGAAAAAAAAAAAAAGGAGCAAAGTTAAAGGGAAAACAAAAGTTTCTGCTTTTTCTATTGAGTACAAGCTTTTTCACAGTTACTGGAATGAATTACTGTGAATTTGAAAGGGATGTTAGACCCATTGCTACATAGTGCCCACCGATTTTGATTATTAAAGATCAGACAAAGGCCTAACTTAGGATCTGGGATTGTTCCATCCCATGAGAGTGATTCTAACATTTTACTCCTTTCTGGGGCTCTGCTGGAGCTGCTGTCTATTCGAACCAGGACATGTCATTAGATAGACCTTGATTCTGCTCTTATCTGTGCTCCAACGAAATAATCTGTCCTATCTCTCTAGAGAAGTCTGAAATGCATCTTTTCGGGTCATATGTTATGTTGTTTCAAAAGTCCCTTCCCATTTACCTGGCTCTGGATCCCCAAAACACATCACTGGTGGTAATTCTTCATCCCACTGACAAAACCTTTCGTTGATGTCATGGTGCTTACTCATTGCTTGGAACCTGCACATGCTTTGCCCTTCAAATCAATATTTAGAAGTGGCTTGGTGCCATTTGCCCTCCCTTGAGCCTTCCAAAAAAAGAGATTCCTTCCAAGTTGGGCAATGGTGTCCCCCTTTGTCCAGCAGATTATTTATTTATATTTTTTTTGAGGACACAAAAGTTCTCCATCCAGATCCCCAGAGCTATATATACTTGGTGTGCCTTGTTCTCATATTAGGGCTTGCAAAGAAGGAAAACATCTTGCTGTGCTAGCTCAAGCATTTCACAGCATCGTGCCCTGGCTCCCAAGACAGTTTGTCTTACTGGCCAGCTGCCTCTGCATGTGGGTTCAATTGCATCAGCCCCTACTCGTGCTTGGCAGTCAGTGGGCCAAACTCTGCCCTTACTTTGATCCAGGGACAATCTTAGCAGAGTTGCAAAGGTAAAAACAGAGTTAGAATTGAGCCTCCTCTTCCATCCTCCTTCACTCCCTGGAGAGGCAGAAGATTAATGGGAGTTTGCTTTGCCTGGTGTTTTCTGTCTGTGAAAAGCTATTCACTTTCAGGGACTGTCAGCCTAGGACTCTTCAGATCAGTGTGGCCATAACAATGCTTCCCTGCTGCCCAGAAAAAATTATTTTGTTTGTGCATGCTAAAAGACCAGTCTTTTAAAAACACTTGCCCCAGAATGCCAGGACACATAAAACACTGGTGAGAATTTGAAAGTTTATTTCAAAAAATTGCTAAATTGCTGCTGGAGGCAGGTGTTTCATCACAGATGTCCATTTTTTCATTGGTAGCCCGCATAGCTCCAGAGGAAACCCTAAGGGAAAAATTAAATCCCCTGAAACCCCAACACCAGAAGGCAAATAAATCTCTCTCTGTCAAATGCATTGTTCTTCGAAGTCCTACAGTTATTCTGAAGAAACACATACAGAGTTAACAGTGAAATAATTTTGGTGTGCAAACTATCTCCTTAGTTAAGAATTTACTAGCATTGCATAAGCTTCCCATAACAAGGTAACCAGATATAAATTGGCTGCTAAAAATAGCTTTACTGTGTTAGTCTATCCCTAATTAACTTGGTTCAGCTGTCTTCAAAGATGCTATTTAAATCCATCCATCTTCAGGAGGCATGGTGGATACTGATACACAGACAGAGGTGCATGTCAGCTCATGATAGTTTGTGTTAATTACTGGGCTATATGTATGTTTGAACATAATTCTGGAAGTGATGGAAATCAGCCTGAAGGAAAGAGTTTGACATCAAGCTTGTCCTGTGATTCTTAAAAGAGATAAACTGAGACACTGAAGGGAAATTGTTGGAGAGGCCTCCAAGTTCTGGTCTTTGCAATGTCAGTAAATAGAAATGCTGTGCATCTTACTGGAACTAGATTGCTTTGTAAAGAAACATTGTTCAAGTAAACTGTGTTCTGATCCAGGCAAGTGAAATGTCCCCTGGACACAGGGAGTCATGAAAACTGTTTCACTATGGATTTGTGCAAGTATCCCCCCTGTCATTCCCTACCTTCTCTCTCCTCTCTCCTGTATGGACCTCTTGTCATGTTCCTACATTCTGTATCCCCTTCATCACCTTCTCTCCTGTTCCTAGATCTTGGTAAATGGTCACATACCTATAACTGGTTCCAAACTCCGTACCTTCTGGCTGAGCACAATATATAAGCACTGGGATTACACTGTAGCTTTTCCCTTGCAAGAGAACATCAGCTGGCCTCTAGCTCCTCTAATCTGCCTTTGTTTACTGGGGAACATAACATCTTTGAGATTATACTCAAAACCTGGTTGAAGTTTCTTGATGGAGTCAGATGGCCCACATGAAAGCATAGGCTGGAAGACAGTAATTTTGAGATAATTAATATTATTTCCATTTAGAAAGCAAGGATACAAATATATGGCAAACTTGGGAGCAGGAATACCAAAGCAAGGAAAGCAATGACTCTGGAAAGTGGTTTGGAATAGTCATTTGAACAAAAATAATTTTTTTTTTCTCTCTCAGGAGACCAAACCCAGGAGATGTTAATAAAATTATCATGAAGGCAGCCTAGGGGAGGGTATGACTTGCTTACAAATCACTCTCATCTACCACTGCTACAAGGATAACTTTTGCTTCAGTTGTCCACACTTCAAAAAGGTCCTTGAAGAACACAAAGAAGAATTCAGAAAGCAGACACTATCTGACTCGGAATCTGAGAAGCCTCCTCTGAGTGAGAGAGTGGATGGATGCTGTTTGATTAAGTGATCCATAAAACAGCAAACAAGACTTTCAATTACCTATATGAGGACTATGTTCCAGAGAGCAAATAGTTCGCTGATAAAGTAGTGCCAGAGCAGAACAAGGCCTAGAAGTCACAAGACAAACAGACTAAAAATTGCCAGATGCTGGAGCATAAAGGGGAAAGAGTTGCCTGTTCTTCAGCTCAGCTCAGCTGATCTTGTTTCTGGTAGGACAGAATTTGCCACATCCTACATGTATGACTTAGAGGCAGAGCTGCCCCCAAAGGAGAATATTTATTCCTCCATGCACAGAATTACCTTCTGCGAGGTCCCATTATGTCAATATTTCTATACAGATTGAGTATGATCTCTCATACAAGTTAGTGGATTGGGTTAGCAAAGGAAAATGCCAAGACTTGAAAAAACTCCACTATGAAAGAAAACTAGGCTTTTATCCCAGCATTTCAGGGGTACATAGCTGTTGACTTGGAGGTCCTTGCTGTGGGCTCAGCACAAACCCCTTTACATGGGCACTTCAGGCATATTCAGCCAGCATCTTGTTTTCACAGCTTGGTTCCCAGCTGTCCTGACCACTGTTTCAAGAGGGGTTTGACTGTGGCAGCAGGAGGTGGACGAAGTGGCTTTTGAAAGGCTCTACAGAGTGACTCAGCAGCTTGGCTCCAGTTACAGGACCCAGAATCCACTTGGCACAAATCCTGTCTCTTCTCACTGCTAGGCTACTGCTCTGCTTGCTGCAGCACAGCTCATCCTTGCCCTCACTCATCCCCACCCTTACTCTGGCACTCTGCTTCACCTTCCTTTCTGTAGGCACCAAAGTTTTGCCAGGGCTTTTCCCTTCCATCTCCTCCACGTAGGATGGATACAGATGAGTTTCGGTCCTGTCTGAAGACATAGGTGGAAGGTATTTTCATCCCTCCCCCCCATTCCCTGGCTCCCCCTACCCTTCCCTCTCCCATGCTCCTGTTCTGCATCAGCCCTTTGGAATTCTTTTCATCTCCAACCCTTGCAACTTGACTTCTTCTTCCTGTCTGGATCGAAGTTGAAAGCTCCATTTGTTTAATTTGGCTTTTAATTGACCTCATCCAATGCTCGTTGATGTCTCAGCTAATCTGTGTTTCTCCCCTGCTTATCTGGTGCAGTCCTTTGAAGTCCCCAACACGATAAAGTGTCCTGTAAGAAGACAGAACAAAGATGCCTCAGTCAAAATTTCCCATCTAATTCTTATTGTCCAGTCAATTTTTAGTTGTCTCTCAACTCTGAGACAAGCAGGAGAAGGAAATACAAAATAATTTGCATCTATCCCCACTTAGCTGGACATTTTGGTGATGAACTCTGCTAAACAAGCACATCATTCAGCTCTCCATCTGTCAATAAGAGCAGGTAGTACTGGGCTGCTCTTTGCAGAGGTATGGCAAAGTCCAGACCCCTCAATATTTATGAAATGTTCATGTGCTGTTTGGTAGGATGGGAGCAAATATGTTGCTGCCAGTGCTGTCTGCAACTACCAGGTTTGCCTTGGGCAGCTGGGGGAGTTAGGTGTGCAAATGCCACTGAAATGGGAGAAAAGATGGATGAACATTATGGAAAGCACCTAAGGCTACCTGTAACCTAACATTTAGCTAAGTCATTCCCCTTCATAATGCCTATGTCTGGAGAGGCTAAAATGGGGTTTGTCAGCCTCCCTTTGCTTGCCAGAAGTTTGAGCTAAAAAGGTAGGCCAGGTCTGGCTTATGAGCTGAATTCAGAATTTTCAGTCAGGTATATTCATTTCCGAGGTTGTGGAACTTGGCTGGGACTTGAGGTCCCACCTTAAGTGCAGGTGCCACTATCTTAAGGCATTTGTTTTTTTCTGAACTCAAGTACTTCTCCTGGAGACAGCAAAAATATAGCTGGAGAGCTTGGATTTTAAAAAGAGGCTTAAGCACCTTGGACTGCTGCTAGATATCTAAAAAGCATTGTTTAAGGATCTGCCGTTAGTGACTGGTCTCCACTGAAAGCTAACATGATTTGGGCTCCTAAGTGATAGCATGTGTTCTTGCCTTCAGTGACGAATGCTTTAAAGCTTCCAATTTTCAAAGTCCAAAATAGCAAGACAAATGCATCCCTGGTGTAATGGATACAGCTCCCATTGATTTTAGCTTTTGGGAGATTATAGTTATGAAAGTGTTCTGTGCAAACTTTGCAAAAAAATAAAAGACTTTGCAGAGGCACAGCAGGGAGCATTTCAAATCAAAGGATATGTTCTGCAAAGCTGTTTGCTCATGAGTCATTGCATGAACAGATTCCAGGACTCAGAGGAAATAAAAGGGTCTTACTAAAAGCAATATACCATTGAGTGTGTTTGTATATATGTGCAAAGCTCAATCTTGGCTCCAGAGGCATCACAAAGACTGAAAAAGTCCATGGCAGGAATTTAACTTGGTTCCGTCAGATATAAGCCTGTTATTTTCATTATGAGACAGCAAACTCCACTGTTCACTGTGCTACCCAATTCTGAGTTCAAGAGCTTGACATTCTGAGCTATCATTTTTTGATGTTCTTTACTCATAAAAATCACTGTCTGAGAATTCAGAGAAATGCATTAAAATGTGTCATGCAATGGAAGCATAGGATCAAACTCAGATCTCTGTCAGGAGAGGGAAAGATTCCACCCACCAGGTACTCTCCAGATGTGCAGAGCAAGGCAGTTATAGATGCAGACATGAGTTTTGTTTTTTTTTTTTTTTATATATATATCTTGCAGTTCCTCATGCAAACTTTTTGACAAAATTGCAGCATGAAAATCCATTGCCAAAGGGCACAGTGAGAAATGTTTCAGCCGAAATAAAATGTTCAAAGAGCTGGTAGGTCACTTCATGTCCAGCTGAGAAAAATTAAAAGAACTGTATTGAAGAAAAGCTGTGCTGGTCACCTTTGCAGAATTAAATGGGGATCTCCTGTATCAGGTCTTCTTTAAATGACCCCCTTTTCAAATTTATTTGCTATATGGTTCCTGGAAGAAAGAGAGACTAAAAAAAAAATTGGTGCCTGTATTCATCCTCTCTCATACATACCACTCAGATTGCAGACAGCTCACCCAGAGGAAAATTAAGCTTGGCAGGGGAAAAAAAAGCCCCTCGTGTATCTTTGATATTTCTAAATTGATGTTTCAGTATCTCTGTTTTACACCAACTGAAATGAGCCCAAATTTTCTGGTAGCACGTATGTGTTAACTTCTATTTGGCTTCTATTTTATTAAGAAGAAGAAGAAAAAAACAAAATCATGGCAGTCATTTAGCTGTAATGGCCAAGATATAAAATGTCAGTTTTATTTATGGCAAGTAGCTGGGTAGAAAATATGTTCTGGCATCACTTGAGATTTCAAGAACTTCGTTTTTCTTTTTCTCTTGCTGCATGAAATAATGCTGTATTCTTAACAAACAAACAAAGCAAAACAAAGACGGAGACAGCCCTCCCCAGCAAGAGGGATTATGTTCTTCTCCCCAGATTACCACCTCCAGAGTGAGGGGCCTGCTAGAGATGTGTGGACACAGAAGTCAAATCAGATGCAACAGGGACTTAAACCCATGCTTTCTATCTCTGAGTTCACACGCTAATTACGGGAGAAATTAGCACTCTGGAGCTGCTGTTTTCTGCTCTGTTTTTGAATAAAATTTCCATGCTGGACCTGAAAACTGTTATTGTCAAAAAAAAAAAAAAAAAAGAAAAAAGAAAAAAGAAAAAGAAAGAAGTGTCACTGAAGTCAGCCCACCCTTGCCACGTGTGCAGCTGTCGATGAACCCACATTTTCCGACAACAAACACTTCCATTGGAAAATTCCTTCTCAGTTCTCAATGATGAGCATTAATTTATTCCTTCTCCAAGTCCCCAAAGCTGCTCACAGAGTCAGCAATGCCCAGAATGTGGCTGGTAAAATGACAGCCACACTGAGACTCGTGAGCAGCAGCAATCTGGCTTTGTGTTACTAGTACATGAGTGTAACATGTGAAGCATTGCTGTTACTCTTGACTTGAACCTCTGACGAGCTTTAAAACACCATCTGAACCAGCTTCATAAACAGGTTTTACCAAACTCCAGCTGTTAGCATTTCTGGGATTATTTTTAGCATACAGTTTCACTCTCCCTCCATTATAATTGATTATCATGTGGTTTACATTTATATATTATATATCTCTTTCCCAAGGGAAATCTCCTTACAAGACCACCATGTCACTGACCATGGACAGATAGAAAGCTGCCCTGGCATGCTCTTCTCTTATCTGAATGTGAAAAGTGACATCAGGCAGAGCCCTGCGTCTCCTTACACTGGTAAATCAGACAAGCCAGGTTCTGTAAACACTTCTTTTTTATTGCTTCAAAGAGGCTTTATCTGTCCAAAAAGAGCCGACTATATGGATTTCTGAAAGCAGGCTTAGATCTCTCAGCCAAGAGATCTCTCAGCTGAAACCTTAGTTCTTCTATTCCATGACAGCAGAATTATGAAAAGCAGGGCAGTCCCTGCTACTTTTAAGCTTCTGCTTCTACTGGCATCCCAGGGTTTCGTTTTCCATTCCAGCAGAATTTTGGGTGATGGTGCCAGAAAATGGATTTTCAAAATTTGGATCTGGACACTGTGTGGCCACAGTTTAAACCACGTTCCCCACCTCTGGACTGGTTAGTCTGTGAGGCTAATGTGACTGTTAGCAGAAGGGTAAGATGGGTCTTCTGAATGCTTCTCAGTAGGCAGTCACTGACTTCCAAAAATAACTTCCTTTTTCTTCTGTTAATTAATGTAGTGTTAATTGCAGTGTTTTCCTGAGAGTGAGAAACCTCATCATCTGCAGCATTTGCCAGACCTTGTGCACAAGGACTGAATGTGCCAGGCATTTTCAGCTCCTCTACAAATGAAGCAGTTCATGGCGTTCAATACCCAAGGCAAAACCACTGGACTCCCCACAGGAGCCAGAAGGCCAGCTGCTGGCAGAGGAGGTTATGAGCTGAAGACATTTTGTACATAGGTGTTCGGCAATGCCATTTAGGAGGATGGTTCTTATGGAGGAGTCTCTGAGAAGGTAAACAAGCAATTCCCGAAGATCATCAAGAAGAAGCCTCAGTGCTTCAGACACCTAAGACAGATGCCTAGCACAGTGCTGCTGAGGCATCTACTGTGTGAAGCAGGGTTTCCTGCATGAAGAGCCACCACACCATCAAAATAGCTGAAATACATAAAACATCCTGAACGATTATGACTGACATAGTAAAGACAGATCTTGCTTACAGGCCCTGGGAGATGGCACAGTCATCACTACAGGAGGTCTTAGGAACGACACAGGAAGAGCAGACAGGGAGATGGGTGAGAGGATCTCTTGAGTTTCTTCCAGCTCTGCTTGCTAGAGTGCTTTATTAATACAAGACTCCAATCTAGTGAATGAAGACCTTACATAATCCAGACACCATAATATGAGTGACAAAATAAGGGCAGAAATAAACTGCACAGCTTGTAACTGTGGAACATTTTATCTAGAAATGGCCTGGGTTCTCTTTCGCCTGATGCCTATATCAAGATTAGATAGCATGCTGATAGTCATGTAGTAGCTCTACACATTTATGAGTCTAACACAGGCTACATGAAGTCTGCTCCTCTTATGCTCTGTTAGTGCTTAATTCTGATTTTCAAGTGGGTTATTGGCCTAAATGAATTCATTGCTGATAATGTGACCATGAAGAGATTGTAGCAGAAAGACATGAGAGTAGACGGACTGTAGATGGACTTGCCTTTACTACTGAGCACAAAAAGCACAGGAAAGTTGGCTGGAAAGAAAAGGCTATCCTTACTACTTTTCTCTCCCAAATGCAGGACTCTACATGTCACCCTGGAACGGATGGACTGCAACTGGCAGGGGTGTTCTCCCAGATCCAGAGGAAAGGCCTTTCTTTCAAGGTCATTCTTCAGTAATTATCCCAAACAGAGGAATCATCTAGCAAAACAAAACAAAAAAACCCCAACAAACCAATCCCCGTATTTCAATCACAGATGATGCCTAACATGAATTCCTGGAATATTTACAAGAACTGAATTTGTATTGCAATCTTCCCAGTTTCTTTCCCTGGTATTGCATTCACATTTACCATGGTAAATGGCTGTTATTTACTATGGTAAATGACCTAGGAAGAATTTGTAAGGTCATAAAAGTCATGGATGTACATGTTATGTGTGCTGAACGGTTGGAGAGGAGCAAGCACATTCTTTTGATGTTACCCCATCAGAACACCATGGCCCAGCCTCGAGGACTGATTCAAACTAAATAAAGACCTATTCCATGTATCTGAACATAGTTTAAGTACAGCATATTAACAAATTCAGTGGCAACATGTGGGAATGCATCTTGGTACTTAACATAAGTGACTTCAGTGTTTATGTATTGAGCTATACTGTGCTAAAAAATCCTCTATGTCAGTCTCAAGCAAGTGAAGTTACTCAGATTATGCTGCTGTCAGAATTGATCCTAATGAGCAAAGTGCAAAAAATAATTTCATGATTCTTTGTTGTGCATATACCTCTGGGAATATGTTAAACCAAATAGCAAAATATCTGGGTTGAATTGTTGCTGTCAGTATTGTAGAATCACAAAAGATAATGTACTCTCTCTTAACTGCTGAGGGGAGACATTTTCCCTAAGAAGTTATTTTGCAGCTTGCAAAGGACCAGACTCATCCATATCCAAAAGCTGCACCATAGGCCATGTTAAAGCAGTCTTTTATTTCTGGAGATTACAAATCTGTAAGAAATATAATTTTGGTACCCAGAGCAAGGGTCTTCTGTGTTCTCTCAGCTGAAGACTTGCCACAGTTTTAAGGCAATATTCTCCCCTTAGGTCTTGGTTCCGCAAAATGCTTCAGCACATGATTAATTCTAATCACTGAAGTCATCCCATTCGAATCAGAGCTTAAACACTTTGCTGAATTGTGTTTGAAGTGGGGAACAAGTGCTTGAATTTTCAAAAGTCTCTAATTGCAATTAGCTATGCCAAGGATAGTTTTTCATCTTTTTTCTGTATTTGGTGGACAGTTTGGATTAGAAAAGACTGCAACTCCTGTTTTATATACAAAACCCTTCTGACTACATGATGGGAGATTGTAATGCAGAGATTTGTTTTAGAATAGTTTTGCAGTGGAATTTGTCCCAACTTTCCAAAATAGAAGCTGTAGTTATCTTAAAATCCCAGTTTGTCTTATGAGAGCCTTAGGCCTTGTAATTAAAATACTGCGGCTTAACAAGTTACCAAGCATCAGCTAAGCTGAGGTAATTGTCTGGATGCAAACCTTACAGTAAATGTTTAGCCTAAATGCTGAGTCAATTTATCCTTAGGCAAATGCAGAATAATGTAATTTAACATTTCAGACTAAGCTACAGTGAATCACTGTGTTCATCACAGGCAAAGAGAAAGGATGTAAGCAGTTGCCCCAGCTGAGGAAAGACATGATAACTTACAGCCCTGGTCACTTGAGCAGTTTGAGCCCTTTCATGCTGCTGAAAATGGGAAACAACTGATGCTTAGCAGTTCTGCTACATTCTTCTACAGGGGTTTACCATTTACTGATCTAAGGAGATAGATAGTCCAAATCCAGCACACATTGGTAGTAGCTGAAATGACTGTTTGATGACATTCAGTAAAGCTGGTTCTTAGTCCATTTTTGGAGGATATGTATTCATTACAGGAATTGTTACAATGAAAGTAGAAGAAAAGGAGCAATTTGCCCATCTGAACAAAGCTAATGAGATTCCCCAGAAGAAAAGGTAATCAAAGAAAGGTATGGTAGAAACCTGCAAGGTCATGAATGGCTTTGAAAGAATGGATAGGGAATGATTGCCCACTGTCCCTTTTTATTTAAGAACTAGGAGACATGAGAAGAAACTAAGTGGTAGGACAAAAAAGGAACACACTTTTTCAGACATTTTGCAATTCAGCTGTGGAATTTCTTGTTGCAGGTTTTTGTAGTTGTGGAAGTTTTATTTGGGTTCAGAAATATCTAGACAAGTCCACAGAAGTAAAATCCATTAAGGAGCATTAACACAAAATAACATCTTGGTTGAGGAGTTCAGTGAGCCACAAATTGTTTGTTCTAGAAGTACCTGAAGGAGGAGTCCAGCAGAACCTGGCTTCATGGGTGAGTGAACATGCATGTCCATTGAAGAAGGCACATTGTACATGGTGTGGGTACATCATGAAGGATGAACGCAGAAGTTCTTGCAAATGCTACAGCCTTTGGAAGACATCATCTTGTATATAAAATGTCAGCCTCAGCAGAGAATGAGGGCCCAGACTGTGCCACAGGGGTGAACTCATCTGTTGCTTTAAACCAGAGGCATTTTAAGGAAGCAATTCCTTCAAAGCATTGGTAAAGCACTCTGATGTGGTGCATGGAGGGGGGGTTATTCTGCTGGGAATTTGGCATGTTCAAGTGTGTACAATCATTTCTAAGGCCTCTAGGGTTTGCATTTGATGGGGGTAAGAGGCAGCTGTATGCAGATTCATGAGTAATGAGGTCAGGAACAGAAGCAATTCTTGCCAGACACCTTTGCCTGGCAATTTTACTACTGACGTGTAAGCAGCCAGGGGAACTTAAGATATTCATCAGGAATCATTAGGTTTGATCTATAGACCATAATAACAGCCCACAGGATACTGGAAGTAGCACAATACTCTTTAAATATTAATTTGCTGTTCAGAAAAGGAAGAGAACTTGTCCAGTGTGGTTCGACAACAGACATAGAGGATCCTTGAAACTACTGTTTTCCTAAAGTGAAGGGACTGATTTAAACACCATGGAAGTCAAAGACAAGCTTAATGATGGAAATGTGCCCAATTTAAGTGAATGAAAAGACAGCTGGAGAACGGAGAATGACATTCAAACATCTTTTCCAATGGTCAAAAGCTTAGAAGAGAGTTTAACTTGAACCTTGCAGATCTGAAAACTAACGCAAATGTCAGTGATGAGATGGAGACTGGGATAGGAATTTGAAGAAGTCTTTCCCAGTCAGAGCAAAAAACTGAAATATCCTTCCACGAAGATAAGCATAAAATTTTCACTTACGAAGGTATATTCAATGGCTCAAATGGGGAATACATAAGATGTGGAATAAATGGCTAGGCAGCAGTTCCACGTTTCCCAATATGAGTTGAGGATGGGGTCCAGACAAAATAGGAGACAGGATTTCAAACTGCTATGAAAAATGGATGCATAAAGGGATACAGTGCTTTGCAAGGCATCCAAAACAATAATCTCCATCCAGCTTCACATCAGTAAAGTCTTGGCTAGAGTACAGTGCCATTTTATGTCAAAAAAGGGATAAAGCAACTGGTGATAAAAACGAAACAGAGAAACAGCTGACCGAAGATCTAGAAGACTAAACGAAGGACTGAAAATTTTACAGTGTTCAACACACTCTTTGCCTTCATGTTTAAAGAGGAATGGATATAGAGGAAGATCATGGGTTCTGTGGTGAACAATAAGAGAAGCAGCAGGCTTAAATAGGCAAGGGAATTATCGGCTTTCCACTGGGAAAATTGCAAGGGCAGTGAAGCTCTGAACTGCCTGCCTGGTAAGTTGGAGTATCGCCATTACTGAAGGTTTATGAGGACAAAATAGACAGATACCTGTGAGCAGTGAAACACGCACGGCATGTGCACTTCAATAGCCTTCACACAGGGTGCTGCTCACAATGACCCCAAGTTACAGCTACGGAGTCATTCCTACCCAAAGTCCGCTCCTGTCACTGACACTTCTCTGTTGTACCCTTTATAGTGGAGCAATGGGCACTTCTGTTATTTAAGATGCGCTTACATCATTCTTAGTCCAGAAGCCATGCACATCAGGAGATGTCTCCAAAGGTTTATGCAGCTTGTGGCTTGATGCCAGGACAGTAAGATAAAACAACTGGACAGTGGAAGAAAAGTACCATTCTTTTCTCTTTTTGTCAAGTTAATACTTTCAAACTTTGTAATATTAACTTTCTGCCATGTCAGAAGCCTTTTCACAGCATCTGATTAATAAAACACTACTTTTGTTTATGTAACCTCCCTATTGATGTGATTTGTTGAAGGCATCAGAGATGACGCATTTAAACCACCCTCAGTGACAAGTGCTTGGATATTTATAGGTCCCTTTAAATCACCTCCTATCCTTGGGTGCTGTATATTCAACTCCATAACCACCGTCCTGATTTCTGCATTCTGCGAATCTAAATCTCCTAGTGCTCCTTGATAATGTTTTTTACTGTTTCTCACATAGGGGCATATCAACAAGACTGTTTCAAGATGAGTTGTAGACACTCTGATGGAAACTCCTCAAGACTGGGAATGGGAAAACACATTTAAGTATCCAGTTTGACCCTTCTCTAACGCTGGGTGTTTCTGATAGAAGCAGAGTTACTATTGACACTCTATGCATATATTTGTGCACAAAAGAGGGGTGTTTCCCAAGGGAAACATATCTAAAACAGATCAAATTTTGAAACTTTACAACTGTCACTACGGTGTCCCGGTATGGATCCCTACTGGATAACAATCCTGACATTGTCTCCCTCATGACATCCTTGTCTCTAAATTGGAGAGACATCAATTTGATGGGTGGACCACTTGGTGGATAAAGAACTGGCTGGATGGCTGCATGCAAAGAGTTGTGGTCAATGGCTCGATGTCCAGCTGGAGACCGGTAACGAGTGGTGTCCCTCAGGGATCGGTGTTGGAACCGGTCTTGTTCAACATCTTTGTCGGTGACATGGACAGTGGGATTGAGTGCGCCCTCAGCAAGTTTGCCGATGACACCAAGCTGTGTGGTTCGGTTGATACGCCGGAGGGAAGGGATGCCATCCAGAGGGACCTTGACACGCTTGTGAGGTGGGCTGATGCCAGCCTTATGAAGTTTAACCATGCCAAGTGCAAGGTCCTACACCAGGGTCGGAGCAATCCCAGGCATGGCTACAGGTTGGGCAGAGAAGAGATTCAGAGCAGCCCTGCAGAGAAGGACTTGGGGGTGTTGGTCGATGAGAAAATGAACATGAGCCGGCTGCAGTGTGCGCTCGCAGCCCAGAAAGCCAACCGTATCCTGGGCTGCATCAAAAGGAGCGTGACCAGCAGGTCGAAGGAGGTGATCCTGCCCCTCTACTCTGCTCTCGTGAGACCTCACTTGCAGTATTGTGTGCAGTTCTGGTGTCCTCAACATAAAAAGGACATGGAACTGTTGGAACAAGTCCAAAGGAGGGCCACGAGGATGATCAGGGGAGTGGAGCACCTCCCGTATGGAGATAGGCTGAGAAAGTTGGGGCTGTTCAGCCTGGAGAAGAGAAGGCTGCGTGGACACCTCATAGCAGCCTTCCAGTATCTGAAGGGGGCCTACAAGGGTGCTGGGGATGGACTCTTCATCAGGGACTGTAGTGACAGGACAAGGGGTAACGGGTTCAAACTTAAACAGGGGAAGTTTAGATTGGATCTAAGGAAGAAATTCTTTACTGAGAGGCTGATGAGACACTGGAATAGATTGCCCAGGGAGGTTGTGAATGCTCCATCCCTGGCGGTGTTCAAGGCCAGGTTGGACAGAGCCTTGGGTGACATGGTTTTATGTGAGGTGTCCCTGCCCATGGCAGGATGGTTGGAACTAGATAACCTTAAAGTTCTTTCCAACCCTAACTATTCTATGATTCTATGATTCTACTTTGGTTTTAAGCATCTCAGAGATGACAGGTTGCATCCAGGTTCATTTAATACTTTACAGAAATTAAAGTTCTGTTTGTTTCTTGTTCACATAACCTCACTTGAAAAGATCAGCTTTCACTGCTTTGTCTCATGTGAGGAAGCTTTCCCTTTAGACTTTGAATTTCTTTGCCTTGTTTGAGGACAGTACAAAAAGGTTTCCCAAAGACCCAATGCTACTTTCCACTGGGTTCCTGTCACTACCATTCCCATGAACAGAAATCTGTGGTTTCTACTTGGCTAGTAGAAAACCTACATGTCCTCCAGAGTCAGTGCTTTCAGAAGAATCATCACAAGGTCTAATTTTAATCTCTAGTGAGCAAGTGCAGGCAGACAGCAACACAAGCAGTATTATGTTGTGAGCACTTTCTGGTAAAAGCAGAGTTGCAAATGGAAGCAGAGCAAAGTCATATTTGCTTATGTCAAATGTCAGCAAACAAAGACCTACACATTTCTAGTTCCTATGTCAGGGAGAATAGGAATGACCACTCTAGCTATTCAAAGTCGGGGCTTAACTCCAGGGTAAACTGACCTTGGAGGTACTAGAGGGTGCCAAACACCATCTACATTGTTTCAGGGTGTCCTGGTGTTAAGCTGTGACAGTAATACTGAGTTTGACCACCCAGTAGACTTTCTTGCATGAAGAAAGCAAAATAGTTGTTAAGTCTCCCATCTGTAAGGTTCCATCAGGGAAAAATGAGCAGTTATAGCTTTCAAAAGGCTTAATAAAAATGTGTTTTATTTTCTGTCCTTTGGGATGCCATAGGGAGATCATCACAAAAGTCCCTGGATCGTCCAGTTTACGGCTATGATGGAAAACCTATTAAAAGTTCCTTCTGTGATGATAGCATTTATTTGGTTCTCCAGCCACCTCTCTTCCCTGCTGTCAGTCTCTGGTGATGAGTTCAGGTGCATCAGGCACTTAGAAGAAGTATTGTGACAGGAGGCTGAATTTCAGCTGGGGACTAAGATGAGGCCAAAACCATTAAAGGTGATTTAAGGCAGGTGGGGCTGAACCTGTCACGTGTGTTTCAAAATGCTCTGTTATTTCTGATGTATGATTACACTAGTCCCAATGGATCATCCCTGGATTTATGATGTTTGCATAAATGCTTGGCTGTAAATTAGAAGATGTTTTGAGCTGTGCTTCTCTTAGCTGGAAGACATAGATTTGCAGTCCCTGCTGAGCCATCAACCATCCTAGGGGAGATAAGCCAATAACTTAACTCTTGGGTTAGCAGTAGTGAAACATGCAGGACTGCCGATGTTTCTGGAAGATATGATGTCTTTTTTACAGATGAGTTGTGTTTCAGTGCTTGGGCAGGGACAAGGAATGTAGGAGTTATTTCGCTTCCTGGGTATCTGTTCTTGTAGTTTAACGGAAAGCATGACTAAGAGTGGGTAGTATCTAAATTTGTGTCTGGAATTTCCAGCTTGTTTACACCTGCTGAGTGAAGACCTTTCCCATGGGGCACAGTTTCAGGTGTGTTGCAAGTCCTGCAGGCTGGTGTGGCAGCTGCTGTTGGATGTGATGCTAGTTGCATCTGTCTCTCAGGCTACAGAAACTAATGCCTAGCCATGCCGCCCCAATCATCTATTGAGGCAGACCTTTGAGTTATTTGTTCAGCTGGGGCAAGTTTTCCTTCTTAATCTTTTCAGCTTGGCAGGATTGCTGCTGAGCACACAAGGAAGCTCATCAGTTGCTGGCTGGATGTTTGGACAAGGGGATAACTCCTGCTGAGGCTGGTGAGCTCCAGTCCTGTCTAATTTACATTGTTATTTATTCTGCAGGCATTCCTGTGCTTCCTGAGTACAAGCTGGCTTTTCAGCACGTTTACAGCCACACTCCCACAGAGAGCTCAGCAGTGACAGACAACTACACACAGAAGCAATCATGGAGGACTAGTGCTTGTAGACCAGCCACCCCCTTCTGTGGAGAACAAAGAAGACTGATTCAGCAGGGTCCATCTACTTCAGGTTCTGAGCCTTGTATTTTGTTTGGATTGCTGCAGTTTTCAAGTCAATTTTCCAGGTATATCTAATTCCGAAACAAACCTGGAAACTAGGAAGTTGTTTGCTTTTAACCCTCCAGATGAAATTAAGGTGACTTAGTCAATGGTACGTGAGCAAGTGGCACAACACATGACCAAATGTGACAGTTGGGTCACTCAGAAAGTCAGACCTGCTTGTCCACCCTGCAGGCTCAATCGGAAAGGTCTGCACAGGGCAGGCATGTACAGGCCTGCAGGACAAAACATGCACAGCATCTGAATGCAGGGCTTGGTGAATGCTCACCAGCTGGTGAATGGCAGGAGGTCATCTGTGGGGACTGCCTCCAATGTGTGACACAGCCAAAATTGCTAGCCTTTAGCCTTGAGAATGGATGCCTCATCTCTAGGGCTGTGTCCTGGGTTCAGCTGTAACAGTTATGTCACATCTAAGGTTTGATTATGCTGTAAGGAGCAAAAGTCACTTATATTATTAGAGGGAACTATCTGCACCACTGGTAGTGGATCTCTCCAATAAACAGCAGAAGAAACAGAGATCCTTCACAGCTTGAGCTGAGAGGCCTCACCATGAGCTGTGATATCTGGACCTCAGGGAAAGAGGAGGAGAAAAGAACAGCTGCTCTATTACTCCCACTGTATCTGTACTGGTTTCAGTCAAACCTGTGAGGTGAGGGTGTTAGGAATTTGCACCCCAACAGGACTGTGCATGTAGTAGCTTGGGTTAGACACCTCCCTGCTGACCAGGGAAGACATGTGGATAGTGGGTCATGGGGAGATGGAAGACCAGCACCATGACAAATCTTACTTTAGCTCCTAACCTGTATCAAAATATCAGTGAGACAGTACTTGGTTACTCCTCTGTGTGATGGAATAAATGTCTGCCTCCAGACTAAGAGGAGTGTTCTGGAGGTAAAATCCTTTTGCTATCTCAAAGTACTTGAAACTCTTAGGTGCTGTGTTGCCATTTGAATACCCATTCTGACCTATGCATTCCCCTGCTGGAATGAACTGGAAGAAAACATCACTGCAGACACCCTCAGCCAGTAAACTACATTCTGCAGAGTCTGATGGCCATGATCAAAAGCCACACTTTGTGTTTTCACTGTCACTGCCTCCTCTCGGTGCACCCTCCCCTTCTTCTGTAAGTCAGACATTAGTTTGGGGTAGCCACAATCCCTTGTCAGTGGGAACGGAAATCAAAACGTGCAGTTCACTTTGAGCAACACATCAAGTCTGCTGGGATGGAGTCAATCCTTGACAAGGAGAGGATGGCTTTGGAGTCTTCCATGGCAGTCTGCTGCACCTGTCTGAAACATTGACAAGACAGTTAAGAACTGGTAAATGAAATATCACTGCACGGACACAGCTTGTTGTAAGGAAAAAGCCAAACAAAATATTGTTTCTTTTAATAGCAACTGCCAGTGGGGATTTTCACTCCATGCTTTTTGCCTCCTGGAATAGATCTGCCTGCCATGTAGTGCTCATGATGGGCACAAGCCTCAGACCAGGAACTGCTGGTCCCAATAGAGTGTCACCTGGGAGGTGATGAAGACAAACAAAGGCACCTCTTTAATTTTTATAGCACTGCTAAGCCCTTTCTTTTGTAGGGTTGGATTTAGCTCAGAGCCCATGGCTGCCTGATGACGTGTGAACGGGATGTCGGTGAGGAACTGACCTTAGAGCTGATGACAAGTTGTACTGGCAAAAACTGGTGTAGCTGAGTGAAGGCGGAAACTGTGTAGCAGCAAAACCAAGGCACATTTGGTGAAGGGTGCATGAAGCAGGCACAGATATGTGGCATAGCAACTACTGATGAACACAGCAAACACTGCGACACAAGGGTGATTAGGGCATGGATGGCTCAGGAGGGAATAACATCTTAGGAAAAAACCCCACCAAAATCAAACAAAGAAGGTATGGGACTGTGAAAACCAAATGTGCTGTCTCTATATCACACTCCTAATTTAAGTGAAATTTACAGCAAGAATTATACTTTTCCCCTGCCTCCTCCTTTCTTGTGGAAGTACTTGTTTTCCTTTACCTGGGAACAGAGGACACTCTGTCTGTAAATCTTTATGGCTTTCCTGCTGTTTTATATTACTTGTGTAGCTCTGAAATACCCTTACTTGTCCTTGCCTTTCCTCAGGCAAATTTCCCATCTTCAGATTTCTTTTCAAAGTGACCCCAGCACTTCTGGAAAGCAAGGAAGACATGGCTTCTTATATCCTTCCTGTATTCTGGGCAAGGATTTTCTTGTCAACTAGGGAATTCATTTATGTGATTAGATATACATGCGCGTAGATCCACATAGTCTTTTGCAAGCAGGCAGGACATGTTTTGCCCACACTCCAAACTGTCCAACAGCCATGGAAATGCAATCACAAGGTGCTGAGTGACAACTAATATAACCTACTTCTCAAAAGTGCTTATTAGTTGGGCTCAGAAATGCACTAAAATGACTGCATTACTTCCCACATAGAGCTGGCTTGTGTTGGGTCAGTTCAGAGCACAATATTTCATGAAGACAGGCCTGACATTTCATCCCACAGGGTATGGACTTCTTTTAATAAGGTTTATCAGATTCAGATAGCAAAAACAGAATCACAGAACAGAAAAGTCTCCACAGACCACCAGCTTGGAGATCATAGCTGAAGAACCTTTCTGTAAGAACCAGCAAGACCCTCTAATGAAGTGAACAAGACTGATGTTGACAGTTTATTACAGTTCTTGGCTGGATTAGTGAACACACATATACTCCTTTTTTTTTTTTTTTGGTAAGGCATTGTACTGTAGCCAAAATCTGCTGTGATTTATGTATTACTTTAAATTTGAACTAAAGCTCATTGGTGTGTTTTCAAAATAAGGAAATTTCACAGAACTATATTGTTCTGGAGCCAGAGTATGTCACAAAGATGTATCTGTCTGTGACTACTACCTGAGTCAGTGTAAGCAAAGCCAGGATTAACCTATAGGTGTAAGTCCACCTACCCCACATTTCTCCCATTCCCTTCTCTGTTCTTATAGCAGCAGTGGCATCCCTGTCTCATGATGAATGTGGTCAGGGAACTGACCTGATCAAAAATTAGTGTAAATAGAAAAGCAGTTCAGTTTCAGTTCAAAAGAAGTTCAGCACTTCAGTATCCTTGAAGTTATTTCAGCAAGGATAACTTCCTTGCTTTCCATTCTTAATTATTGTGTGGCTGGAGCAGGACTTTCTCCTTCAGTGGCACCAGTGTTTGTGCTGAGTGCTTCTGACTAGATTAGGCTGAAGCTTTCCTTATGGCTGCTGATGCTACACCTCTCAGACTCAGTGTACCAGGCAAAAGACACAACCTCCAGACTACAACTCATGTAAGACAGTCATCTGCACTGGTTTCTTCAGGGCAGTCCCTTGTGCCTTCCAAAACCTCCTTGCTTTGTGCAGTAGTAACAGACTCAGGTATGCTTGTACAATGGACCTTGAGTCCTCACAAGGCTTACTGACCATAAGAATAAAGAGATAACCCTAGCAAAAGAGTTGATTTATTGTGTCTAAACCAACTGAGCTGGCTGCCCGTCTCTACCCTTCACCTATTACAATCACTTCTGAGAACAGGGAGGAGAAAAACACTACAGACTCAAAAAGAGCATAGTCTGGTGCGAAGTATGTTAGAACATGATTTACATAACCTACATGGAACATTGACATCCCAGTATCTAGTTACAAACTTGTAACTTATCTGTCCAGTTGTCTTCATCTCTGTCAGATACAGATCTGTGATTCAGAGCACAAGAATCATAGAATCATAAAATGGTTTGGGTTGGAAGGGACCTTAAAGCTCACCTAGTACCAACCCCCTTCCATGGGCAGGGACACCTTCCACTAGACCAAGTTGCTGAAAGTCCCATCCAACCTGGCCTTGAACATTGCCAGGGAAGGGGCAGCCAGCACTTCTCTGGGCAGCCTGTTCCAGTGTCTCACCACCCTCACTATAAAGAATTCCTTCCTAATATCTCATCTAAATCTACCCTCTTTCAGTTTGAAGCCATTAGTCCTTGTCCTATGGCAGCATGTCCTTGTAAAAAGCCCCTCTCCAGATCTTTTGTAGGTCCCCTTAATGTACTGGAAGGCTTCTAAGATGTCCACAGACTTCCTCTTCTCCAGGATGAACAAGCCCTACTCTTCTAGCCTCTCTTCATAGGAGAGGTGCTCCAGACCCCAAATCATCTTCGTATCCTCCTCTGGACTCACTCTAGGAGCTCCATGCCCTTCTTGTGTTGGGGGCCCCAGAGCTGAATGCAGAAATTAGGCTCCTGCTCTGAATCATCGTCTAAAAGAACTTCTGCTTCGGTTTCAAAAGGTGGTGAGTCCTTACATATTTCTAAACTAAACCAAACCACACCTTATGTGTTTGGGAGAGAAAGAAGCCAGCTTTGCTCAGCTTTCCCATGTGAAAAACCTTTCAACTGGCAGCATTTCCCTCATGCATTAGAGATACCTCTTCTGAAATCCCCAAGCTGGTTTGCCATGCCCAAAGCCCTCCATCTAGATGTGCAGGTGGTTGAGGCCCCAGTTGTACCACAAAAGGGTTTTTGTAGATCCCATGAAGCTTCCTGAAGCCTTCCACTGGGATTCTGGATTTGTTCCCCATTCCTGGGGAGTCACAGGATTTCTCCTTCAAGAACCATAAGGCCAGATCTGAGATGACCATCCTCAGAGCAGGGAAAAGGAGAAAGCAGGGCAACTGTGGGGTCTATTTTACCAGTTTTCCTGACTCACACTGAATACCACTGGACAGTACTGACAGACCTTGGACTTCTTTATGGAGATGTTAGGTGTTCTATAGGAGCTCTGCACTGCTATCCTCATGCCACCCTCCTTTTTCTGTTTTTGTCCCCTACCTGCTGCCAAGTCTTTCCTGTGAAAGGGGTTTTATTATTTTTACTTGTTTGGGCAGGCTCAGGACTCATTGCTGAGAAATTCAGCAGGGAGAACAGTTACCACAGATGCCTGTAGGGCAGCAAATGAGAAAGCACTAGTGTACAGAAATAATACTGTGTGAGACAAAAGTTCTGCAAGGAAAACTCTGTAGAATAAAGACCTCCTAAACCCAATCAACCCAGAGTTTCAGACTGTTCTGAACACTGGTCCCATCCGACCTTTTATATTATGAGTCCTACAGCAAGGGACAAGAAGAACAAATAGTTCGAGAGTTAAGACACAATTTGTAGGCCTGGAAAATCTGGTTACAATTCTTGGCTCTGCCAAGAGCTTCCTTCCTGACTTTTTCCAAGTGGTTTCATTCCTTCTGTGAAGCACTGCTTATTGACAGACTCTCCTTGTTATAATGCTCAGACCCAGGCATGGAAAACTCTGACTCTGTGACTTTTAGATATTTGTCAGGTCAACTTGGATGAGAAAGGTGTTTGGAGGGTGGAAAATAAATAACAACAAGAAATTGAGCCCAAGAGCATATTCATTCGGCTTTGGCAAAATCATGAACAGTCTAAAGCAGCATGTGTTGTAATAGGAGGTAATGGGGAGCCTTGTGAGTGGTTAGTGCTTTCAAGTCAAGCCTCTAATAAAGTCACTGAGTTTCAAGCACATCATCAACCTGATTTTTGCTAAGGCTTTTCAGTGATGGTGTGATGCCAGTCACAGAATCACAGAATGGTTAGGGTTGGAAAGGACCTTAAGATCATCTAGTTCCAACCGCCCTCCTATTAGCAGGGATGCCTCACACCATGTCACTCAAGGCTGTCGTCGCAAACTACAACACATCAACTACATACCCCAACGCAACATTTCTAACACACTGTGGACAGAGAAGAAAGGGTACAGGGTGGCAAAAACCTCCCCATCTGATAGTTTCAAGATACCATGTAGAAACTTGTAGTCAAAAAGTATCCTCAGAGCTGTTGCTTGTCTCCGAGCACAATCCACACATGCTCTTTTGAAGCTTAAGACCTATTGTTAAACCTTGAAAGGGTATGAGGTTGATCAGGTACTCAGGGTGAGAGCTAGCACAGACTGTGCACCTGATTCCTTCGTTTTCAGGGAGGAGTTATTTATGGTAGGAGTCCTGAGCAACAGATTATACCCCTACTTCATAGAGGAAAGCAGAATCTTTCTAAATCCATGCCAGATCTGAGCAATGGGAAAAAGAAATTCCTTCCTAAAGCTGAATCTGGCAATGGAATTAATTTGGATGGCATGACCACCTCACACCTGCTGTGCTCTAGGGGTAACTCTGCCTACCTCTAGCAGCACCAGAACATTTGTCCCACACCGTGTCTCTAACTACAGCCCAGCCCCAAACTGCCAGGAGAAAAAAGTGTAAAAAGAGACAGAGTTGGGACTAAGAATCGTGGAAAATAAAATCCTCCTTTTCCCTCTGTCTAGCTGATGTGAATACCCCACAGCCTCTGTAAGCAACATGTGCAAATAGGATCAACACGATGTCAGTAAAATACTCTCACCCTCTCTTGCAGGAAGACACAAAAGACACATGTGTCTTCTCATTGAAACCTTTCTGAGCTCCAGGTTTGTCCTGAACCTGCCCCAGGATCCTAACTTCATCAGGGTCCTTTCTGAAACTATGCCCCTTCCTTTCCAGAAGACTGTTTCAAACAGGCATGCAGATTTACAGCTGTAAATGTTTCACTACTTGTTTAGACTGTCACTGACCAGGAAGCATCTGCAATGATTTTATATGGAGGAGGCTTGGCAGCAGTGAATTATCATCTGACCTGATGTTGTGGTTGTTTAACTTTTTCTTCTTCTTTTTTTTCTTGCTCCTCCAAGGAGATCTGGGATCCGGGACATGTTAAACATTATTTTGCTGACTTTAAATTGTTTTGCAATATTGCAGTCAACTTGAATGCCAAACTTAAGCCTGTGAACTATTTTTAACCTTGACTTTGTCAGTGCAATGGATACTGTCGTATCAAAGTATTTAAGGGTTTGTGGTAAAACTTCCTCAAACCAATTTTTTCTCAGATGAGAATAGTCTTACTGGAAGCCTATACAGATAGGAGCTATAAAAATTAGGTCGAAAATTGAATCAGGCTGCAGGAAGAAAATAATCCTTTTGTATCATGGCAGCATAAAAGCAGGCAGTTTTTGGAACAGGGATGGGTTCCGTTCATAGCATACACATAAAACCAGCCTAACTCTAATGTGGTCCTGAAAGGATCTCATGGATGAAAGCTCCTGTTCTGCAACACTTCTGTAAAATTGTGCTGTATGCAGGTAGCAGAGCTACTCCTTGTTAGCTGAGCCAGCACTATTATTTATCTTCCTAGCCCTTGAAAGATGGACACACACCAGGTTAGATTTTAGCACCTTTGTGGCAAGGGCCCATTGCCCTGAGAATTATGAGCAGGGATGTTTACCACTAGACAGGTGGGTAGTTGGGCTTGTCTGTGGGTGAAAGCAATGCTGGACATCCCATATGATGGAATCCAACCTTCATCTTCTGAAACCAAGGAGACAACTGCCTGTGGAGCAGGGAGTTGTGAGTGCAGATGCATGTATGGATCACTCCTATGCAGACAGCTGTCTCTGCAGCACAGCAAGCACACAGTGCAGTAATCTCTCTCAGCAGCACAGGTCCACTCTCTAGGAACCAGTTACTAGAAATATGATGCCACATGAAAACCCTGAGCTGTCACTTCAGCCGAGTAAAGCTGACAACTGTGTTTGAGCTTACTGCTGTTTGAGACCAGAGGACCATAAGTTTGGATGTTCTTCATCTCCAGGAATAAATATCACTGAGAAGGTTGTTTGGGAGTGTGTATATTTTTGTTTGTTGGCTTGGTTCTTTATTTTGCTGGCCCTTCTGTACTAAAACACAATCAAGCTGTGTAATTAGAAAGCTGTGGGAGAACAGATTTTACCAAAAGCACCTGTGAAATTTGATAGATGCTCTTGGACTTGTCTGAAAAATGGGAAATTTTTCAAGGTAAATGCATCATATCAACCCAACACTGAAGAATATAAATGGGTCTCATATGATTACAGCAAGCTGGCAAATACTGATGGTAAAAAAAGTGAGATATCAGGATGAGGAAAAAAGACATTACTGATGAAAAATTTCATTTGAGTATCACAGCAATTTACTACCTACTTAAAATGCAGAAGCCTGTCAGGATATCCTAGCTGGACAAAAGGATACTGCCATTGCTAGATTTTTATCTAGTATGGAAACCCTCAGGTTTCCATTAGGACAGAGAGATGATGGGATGAGGTCTGGTTCAGCTTCTTTTGGTGCTGCTGGGGCTGCAGATACCTTATCTTGGTGTCTTAGCTTCTTATTCCACACTGGATGGTGGGCAGCTTTCAGTTTCAAATTGTCTCCCATCCTGCTTTGGGTATATCTGCACTGCTCTCCTGCAGGACCCCACAGAGCAGCCAGGAGAACAATGTCCTCCCTTTCACAGCTTGGCTTCCTTATGGACAAGATTCAGATTGCACCTATTTCTGCCTTACAACTCACTAATCACCTCATGGACTGTGAAGGCATTAGTCACATTTTGGTACACAATGGTGCATGGTCTAAAAAGCACTCAGGACTTGTTGGCTTATTGTCTGAGACAAGACTTTAGTCCTGTAACAAGCATATTTTCTCAGAACAGGACTCTGGCCTAAAGTTTGCAGGACATGCTACTTGAGAAGCCACAGACCTATTAGAAGGAAATGAAGTAATTAAAAGGTCTTGCCCTGAAAAGTCCCATGTGTTCAAGCAGGGCACATGGGCAATCCAACACAGTATGCCCAAAACACACATTTGTGCTTGTGAACTGTGCTTATGCAAGAAAGTGCTTAAAACCTGGCCCAGGTCAAGTCTCAACTGGAATAAATTTATTTAAATGATCCATCTGGAGGTGTTCAACCACCAGACTCTGCTTCTGGGGTATAAGTGTTCCTGGCTTTGGGCATGCATTCACAGGCAAGCCTAATGGCACACAGCTGCATCACACCCCCATGAGAAAAAAGCTCACATCTCACATCTGGACAGCAGTCTGTCAGACCCACCACCTTGAAACATGGTTGTGCTAGATACACCTTTCCTGTGTTTTTACTCACTCTTGAATGACCTCTTGGCTTTGCTTCACGATTCTACACTCAAGCTATAAATGACACAAAAAGATGTTTATGTTTATGCAATGGTGTGTCCTCTTTTTGTCCAATGAAATCCCCAAATCCAGTCCTTTCTCAAAAGGAAATGAAAAATGACAATAGGAAATGCCTGGCTCCGGCTCCGACAACTTCATGGTTTTCTTCACTGGATTTGGGCTCACCAAGTGGTGCTTAATCACCTTTCAGGATGTGGCTGGTTTATAGCATCTGGATTCACAACAGTAAAAGTGGGTCCCATCGTGCATGATGCATGATAGCCATATTTAATTTTCATACCAGCACCAGATGCCTTAGAATCTGGACAGTTTATGTAAGCACTGAACCTCCACTTTTCTTTAACCTCAACACAATTTCATCAGCACCAAATAGGCCAGAACATTCCTGTGAAGTAACCAATTAAACCACATTAATTACTTAATAATAAAAATAGGCAAAGTGTTTTTTTTTTTTCCCCCTTGTGTTGTCTGAAACAAGTGCTAGAAGGAATTTCCACCCCCCAATGAAGATCTATTCTCTGAAAAATCTGAAATAAAAAAATCAAAAGACTAAAATAAACTCTTTTCATCTTTTCAACTAAGACTGCCTTTGAGTAAATTGGAAATAATTCAATCGTTTTAATTCTAGCTGGAGGTGATGATAGCCTGAGAGATCTTATATGTTTGCATGGCACCTCTGACTGCAGGGTGCAAAAGTCTGCATTGCAGTTTTCCGAAAGAAATGTGGTTTAAAGTATTTTTGTTTATGAAGGGAGAAGGCACAAACAGGCTATATGGACACATCTGTCACTGCTCTTATTTAACAAATAAAGGAATGCAAGAAGGAGCTTTCATTCCTTCTCTTGTTAAACAAATTGCAGTGATTTTTCTGGTGAAGAAAGTGACCTATAAACAAGGCTGGGAAAACACATATTGGGAGTGAATGCAGCAGGAATGGATGGTCTCCTTTGTAGGACTGTGTAAGTATTACAGGGAATCCATAGGCTATTGGATTTAAGCTCTTCAGGTTAATACACACTCACAGGAAACAAAAAACAAGGACAGATGAGGATTTTGGTGAACAGTTACAAAAACTGTGAAAACAATTTTGGAAAATTTGTTACCTTATTAGGAAGAATCTGAGCATCTTTTCTCAGATTCATAGCAAAATTTCCATAGAATTTGGGAATAATCTCTCTCCTCCAAACTCAGTGCTGTATAGGAAAGTGAATTATCACTCACAGAACACTGATGCTTTTGGGATCTTTAAATACATGCTCTTTATGAGGTACAGGCACTCTTCCACAGCATTGAATCCAAAACTTCCTGTTAGAAATTCAGAAAAGTTTGGATCTGATGCCCTGAAGCTGTGTGCCCCATGGGCTCCCAAGAAGCTGCAGCTGATCTGGAAGTACCAGATTTTCAGATGGTGGGTTTCAATTTCCATGAGCTCAAATTGCAGAGAGTTAAGAGTCATGACTCCAGAGGTCATTCAGTTGTGCTTACAGAGGCACACAGGGTTGGCTATGGAACTGGAAAACACCTGAGATGTAAATAAACCCAGGCAAATATTTTATACCCAGGAGAGGTCTCATCTGTGCCACTTATAAAATAGGATACTAAATGTGCTACTTTTACCTTAAAGCTCAAAATTCTGTCTTTTTCTTTCCCCACTACAATATCTGAATATAAGAAAGATATGTTTGCTTTCCTCTCTGAGCATAAGCCAATGGAAAACAAAAGAGCTCATTCAGCAAGCATCCCTAGCAGGAAGCATCAAGAAAAATGGGGAGGTTACAGACAACAGCAATCTACGCAAAACAGAACTGCTCCTGATAAGCAAATGTTGCAAGATTTATTGGAAGGCACCAATTGCTTTTATATACTCCCATTCTCCCTTTACGTTTTCTCTTCACTCGTCTGGCCACAGAGATCTCAATCCATCCTCTTTAATTAATTATCTTTACTTTTCACTTCTCCCTCAGCTGGGTGCTGGGAATTTGCTCATTGAGGCACTTTCTATTATTCTATTTCCATTATTCCCAAGTTCTTCTCATTTTAGTGTGGAATGTGCTCTAAGTTATGGTGCTTACTGTGAGTTGCTAGTCTTTTATGCAGGTCCCAGGGCTGTCTGCATTCACTCAGAGTATGAATGCTCAAGTTTTATGGGGAAGAGAAGAAAAATCCTGGTTCATTTTTCTTTCTGTCCTTGCTGCAAGACAAATGTTTAGCTGCCTTCCTGTTAGCAGCATTCAGATAACCCTCAGAGGGTAGGTTTTCAGCATAGACTGGTGGGGGAAGATGAGAGTACATATGGAAGGGTCTCCAGATTCCTATTAGCAGGAACTGCTAGACTAATTCTCTGTGGTCCTTCCTAGAATTTTGGCTCTCAATATTCAAAAAACAACAACACGAAGAAAAAGGAAAAGAGAAACCTCCCCAAACTTTATGATGTTAATTTGGCCTTAATTTTCCAGTTTTGTCTGATGAATATTGTCCTGTTCCTTCACATGTTCTCCAGTAATGTAGGCAGATTGAAATTTTACCTTTCCTGACTTACTTGGGAATTCCAGTCTTGTTTCTATTCCTGCTTCCTCATCAAGTTTACTAAGGGTCTTAGAGCACACTGCAAACTGGCCATGGACACAAAGGAATGTGTTGAATAAGCAATTGCCCCAGCTATCCAAACAAGCTTCCCCTTTTCCAGCTCATGCTGGGAGCCTTTGGGTTCATCCCCTGAGTACAGGCACTCTTATGCACTCTTTCTGGCTGAATTTTCAGTGATCCAAAGACTCTTCTTCCAGTGAAAAATCATAGAAAAATGCTGGATGCAGTCATAGGCTAATTTGGAAGACGACTGAATAAAGACATGGTGCCATATGACATAGCATAAATGTGTTAGCATCCCTGAAAAGTTCTTGGCTGGGTGAACCTCTTACCATAAATGTAGGTGTTTTCAATTAAATTGCACCTTTGTACTTTGTCTTGAGGGGTTTTTTTTACCCATATTCCTGAAGCTCAGGATGTCAGAGGGGCTTTATCCCAGAGTACTAACGGGTACTATGTAAAATCTGCAGCTGGACTTGATCAGAGCAACAGCATTAAGGTGTCTTGTTAAATTCACATTGTTTCACAAACTCCTCTTCTCCAGGAGAAGACATAGCTCTGGTCAACACTGTTGGGATGTTGCTGGATGTAAGGCATTGTTATCTTCCCCAAAACAAACAGGTGTTAGCTGATCAAATTTCCAACTGATTTCCTTTACTGGAATCACCTGTAGCTCTGTCACTAGTTTCAGAGCGATGCTTAGTCATTTTTCAATGCTGTTGACAAAAACCCACCAGTTCAAAGCAGTGAGGCAGCAGTAAGTCCTTCCTCAAGATAACAATCTGAACAAAACAAAATCACAAAGCCAAGGAGCTGCCCTGCTGTCTGGTCTCATTTGACCTCAGGTTATTGGCTTTAGCAGGCCAAATGGCTTTGGCAAGCTGCTCACCTTGGTCATCTTCACTGAGAAGCCGATTCTTAGACATGCATGCTTACATCTTCGCTTCCTTACAATACCAGGAAGAGAAGCTGAGTTTCTACAATTTCCATCACTATGCTACGTCAGTAACTTGGTTTAAGTTGCTACAAATTTTATTGGATGTGTTCCTTTGCTACTGTTACTCTCAGATTCAAGTTTTGAATTAAAATGCTCAGAAGTCCTTTTCCTTCATCACTATAGTTAGCAAAAGAAGTTTGATTACTAGACTCTATATTACTTCTCTTCATTTATGGCATAACACTCATGCTAAAGCCTTGGAATTAAGTTCTTTTGGCTATATGAGCCTTGACAAGAAGAATCTTGCTATCAGAAATAAATTCCTCAAAGGCTTTTGAGTGCATCAGTCCTGCAGAAATCAGTGGCAATTTAGGAATGATGTTCTTAAAGTCCTAAGTCTAACAATCCTAAACAAGCCTACGGATTAGGATGACCTTTGTCTAGACTCACTCAACATTACTTAGTTCCTTATCTTGGGTTTCCTTGGACTTTTGTTATATTCTTCATTTAGGTCCAGGTCAGTTGAAGAGTGTGAAGGTAGAACCTCTTGGCTATGGTAAATTCTAAACCTCCCAGAGAGTGAGAATGTTTAGGCTATGCAACAAGAGGGGATGAAAAAAGCAGACACATAAGCACAGCCCTTGAGATAGACATAAAAAGGTCATAGACCAGGAAACAGTGGCTTGTAGACAGACAGGATTGTTGACTAAAAGTGTTGTCATTAGAAAATGTTGCTGTTCCAACCTTCCCTCCATGCATCTGTTTACTAAAAAACATCATTGTTACATAATGCAAGCCCAAACATTCAATAACGGTGGGTTTTACTGCTTGATAATGGAATTTCTGATCATCAGGGTAGATGCTTTCTGCTCAGAACAACTGTTAATATAGAGGACATATGTCTTGGAACAAGTATGACCAGGTCTTAGACTAGGAGGATGATGTTTTGGGGTCTTACCACCTCATTCATAATCATCAAAATTTGAAAGATTTTGTTAAGTCTCTATTGACTTCATGGGGGTAATGGCTCCCTCCCCAGATGATCTCTTTGATATTTTAGTCAGTTGACTCTTTTTCAGAGAGAGATAGTTTTTGTTTGTTCAGGGAGAGGATGTGAAGAGAGAACAAAACCCCCAAAAATCCCAACTAAATGAACCAAAACCACTACAAAGGAGTTTGGGTTTATTCTGTGGTGGGACATGAAAAAATTCTGAAGTCTCAGAAAGCTTCACAGGATGAGAAAACCATTATCTGCAAAGATTTATTTGCAAAGAAACATTCACAAAAAATAAAGAGGAATCTGAACTGGCTTTTTCAAGCAGATTATTTGACTCAAAATAACTTGAACAAGTCTATTTGCCCCTCAGGTCATCAAAATACCATATTACAGACACTTTTTTTCTAAGATTTAAGTCATCAGCTTCACTACCAAAGTGAATTATGGTAAATCACATGGAAGCCATAATAATTCCAAATGAGATAGTTTAACTGGGGGCTCAATGCAGTTTAAACACCAGCTTTAAGTTCAACCCACTGCTTAATTCACATGAACAATGCTGCATGCGCCTGTGTAGGCAAAGCTGTTCAGGGAGTTTCTGACAGCTCACTGAAATCCATAAACTTCCTTTCCTGCTTACACCCTGCGAGGAATGTGCTTTGGAGCCAACACTAGTAAATTATCAAGTAGTCAGCAACATCACATCAGATTCTTGTTTTCAGCCACTGTTGTTCTCTAAGGGAAGATGGTGCCACTCTGTGCCCCTACTCACCCTTTCAAATGATTCCCTGCTCAATCTTTGTCATGCCATCAGACCTGCATTACCTTTACTCACTTTTTCTTTAAGATATCTATGCATTGCCAGATTTATTCAGGGTATCTATTTAGGATATATATTCTGCAGAACACGATCCTGTGTGGCTCACTGGCACAGAGGTATGATTGCCAACCAAAGTTTTGTCATGCTCAGTAAGAGCTTAAGCATCTGGGATTACAACAGTGAATCCTAAACCAAAAATAAAATACATCCTACAGCTGTAGGATACGAACCATTCTGTCAAAAGTCTCCCCACGACTTATGGCTCTTTTTCATGGGGTTTCTTGCACTTATCCTAGGTCTGCTGCCACTTGTCAACATCATTAGAGAGACCAGTCATCAGGAGCAAGAGCTTGTTGTTGTGGGTGTGAATGGCTTGTCCTATTTCATATTCAGTGCTAATACTATAATCAAGTGCACTAACTTCTTATGTGGCACATCTTGGAGCAGCAGCCTATTTGTGAAGGCACATGAATGAGCTTCAATGGTCCCTTACAAGTCTGGATCACAGGCTCAGACACAGCTTGCTTACACCTCCAAGTTCAAAGGCGGTCAACTTAATGCCTTGGCTTGCTAGCACAAGGGAACATACTTCCCATGTTTTATTCATAGCTTATTTTTTAAGTTGTCTCAGCAACATGCTCTGCTCCCCCCATCTACTCTTCTTTCCTTTAAAAGTGCAAAGCTTAGTCAGATAGAAGCTACTTGGGCCTCTGGTATCAAATCCAAATTGTGTCTAATAAGAATTTGACACCTATAGCTATATTAGCACTCTCTGGATAGATATGTGCCTCTCATGTCTTGGTTACTATGCAGTAGTTAGCAGATTTTCATTGCTTTTCATTTTTTCTCAGGTGCAATGCACTTTCTGCTGATGGGGCAAATGCTGGGGGTCAAACCCTGGTCGTTTATTGGGAATTACGTGAGATATTCAGGAAAAATACTGGCAAGCTTCATAATTCAGATCTTTATTGGCTAACCAGGGGATGACCATGGAGTGGACATAACCTTAGTGTGAACTGTAGAAGGAGAAATATCATCTGCTGATCCTAACTGGGGCACTAATCTCTTTTTACTTCCCTGAGAAATTTACAGTCATGATTTAGGCAGGGTTAAGTAACAAGGGAACTGCTCTGTAGTAAAGAAGAGAGCTATTAGATGGAATTGCCTGCATTGCAAAACTGTGTCAGGTAATGGAGGAATGGAATTAAAAAAAAAAAACAACCAAAACAACAACAAACAAGAGCAAAAGGAGGAAATTCTCTTTTTCTGCCTGAGCCTGCAGACTGTTTCACTGTTCGGACTATAGGTCCCTTGGCTATCAGAGGTAATTCCAAGCATCACAACTACAGCTGAGAAAAAATTCTGCATCTTCATCCCATGGGAAAATCTGACATTTTAAAATTTGCTTTAGGTTCCAAAACATGAGGTTAAAGAAAAAGAGAAAAAATTTCCATATTTTCTAATCTGCAGAAAATGTCGAAAGAATTTTTTATTTGAAGTAAATGTCAAAACATCTTGTTTTGACATTTAAAATGTAAATAATGGAAGCACTTCATCCTCGAGGCAGCCTGCAGAGGATCCCTTCCTCTGAGGTCATTTCAGCACTTAAATTCACACTTCAGCAATGCATTGACTTCTGGGAGTTGTTGTCCCAGCCTGTGTTTTCTGCTGCGGGCTAGTAACCAGATTGACTTCCTCTCCTATTAAACTACCCAACTAGGAGTGACATCATGTGCCCAAAAAAGCTCCAACATTTGCTTGCCTTGTGGGATATGTAGTCTTCTATTAAATTTGCACCCCTAGGAGGAAATGTGGACACCTGATCGTCTGCAAAGTACCACAAAGAAACATACCATTAAGAAATGCGAATTCCTATTTTGTCGCACAGATTTAGAAATAAAGAAATTTGAGATCGTGTAATGGACATACTTAGGCTGAAGTTGAAGCAACTGAAACCCAATTTGATTTTCTCCCTACATTTTTCACTGAAAGTTTTAATATTCATGTATCCCTGTGGAAAATCTCTGGTAAGCTTTCACTGTAGCATTTCATACCTTGCGCTAGTAAACATACAGCTACTGTTCAGTTGCTTTTGGCCATCCAATACATAAATTGGGGGCAGAAGAGCGAAAGCAATGAAGATCTCTTGAGTTTATTCCTTGAGTCAACACTGTGATTTAGAGGAGAAGTATCTCCTGAATTTAAGTGTATAGCCTTGTGGTGCTACTAATAATGTCTTCTTTTTCCTTCTTACCCAGGAACCTCAATGTAGTTTATAAAAGGTAGAGAAACCATGGTCCAGAGAAAGAGAAAGTGATTTACCTAGAAGAACTGACCCAGTTCAGCAGCCTAGTGACAGGTCATCAAGCCTAGAAAGCTAGAAGGGAGAATCCCAAAATGTCAGTGCCACATGTCCACATCTGTCTTCATGGTGTGAAAGATTAGAGCAGAGAATGCAAATTCATTGTCTTCAGCATATAGCAAGGACTAGGCCATTTCCTCCTTTCGATATAGTTAACTGAGAAGAAAGAATGTCAATGGAGACTAAAATCCATTCAGAAAAAGAAATCATTCCTTGATGGATTTGGACAGCAAAAAAAAAAAAGTGTGGGAGAAACATTTTTTTTGAGCTTGTCTGTTTTAGCTGGCACGAACTACTCACTAGCGAGCTGTAGGTTTGATTTGTGAAGTATTAATGACTGTAGAAACACAACTGCAGGCAGGATGGGGCTTCATCCCAGCTGAGTATAAATGGGATGAATTAGCAAAAACAATGAAGATTTCAACCCAGCATCCCAAGGCTCCATCTTCATAACTTCATCCCCAGAAGATGCCAAGACCAAAGCAGAACAGAGCGGCTGAGATGGGTGGAAAATGTAGCAAGTGGGTGAGGAAAGTGGGTCCCTTGGCAGAGACAGATTTACATGTGGTCTCAACTGTACTGTAGCTGGCTGTGCCATTACAAGTTGACTGCAGATTGCTATTGAAATCAAGTGAATCGATTGCGCTCACAACTTGAGGCCCATTCCTTTTGGGGTTGGGAAAGTGAGATCATTGCACTTGTTCACGTCATCTCACTGGAAAAGGAAGAAACCTTGTCTTCCTCAAGCAGTGCCTGAGAACTTCTCTAGGCCTTTTTCATCTGACCCCCAGCAGGATGGCTGGCCACTGGAGGCTCCATGAATGCTGACAGCTGTGAGCCCTCTGCCAGCAGAACTAATGGTGTGGGCCTTGCTGGAGAGAGTGCTGAGCAATAAACATCCCAGAGATGCTGCTGAGCCGGTCCATTTCCTGCACGCAAGCTGCACATTGTAAAAACTGAGCCTCAGATTCTTTTTCCTGTTTGCACTGGAGCAGACAGCAGAAATTGCACAATCCTTCAGGCCAGACCCAAGGTGAATTGTGAGATAATAGGTTCCAAGGCAATATTTCACACTTGCTGAAAAAGTGATACAGCCCAGGGGAGGGGGCTATAATTAGTGAGAGCAGTGACAACCAACAGGCAAAGTGGTTCCATAAGCAGAGGAAGAAACGGAACTCATTCCAAAGTCTCTCACTTATGTGCATTCTCTAGCGTTCAATAAAAGGTGTTATCCCTGAGTAAGAAAGTCTTTCTCCTTTCTCCACTTGCTTATTTTGATGAGATATGATAGTCACAATATTTTTAGGCATCCTTTCCTGACTGTCAGGTTACAAAGCTGTTAGCTGGAAGTTGTACAAGCTGACACGTAAACAACATGATCACATTAAACTCTGTTTCTAGAGGGGAAGCCACTCTACAGTAAAGGTTTTGATTTGATGGAGACATCTGCAGGGTGGCAGGGAGGAGGGTGGCAACTTTCAGATAAGTAATAGTAGAGGGTTGAAGAGAAAATAAAGTCTTTTATTCTGTCTTTAAATGTGTTCTGGAGGGAGTTTTTCTGAGCACTTTCTAAAAAATACTTGTTTAATGTTGTACTGGAAAAAAAGAAGGGAAATCAGATAAAATTGGAAGAACACCTGTCAAAATATTTTGTTACATATTTCTCAGTGAACACAGATAAATAAATAGATAGACAGACAGATAGAAACACATAAGTATTTTTTAAAACTGAAAAGCCAATATCCAAATATGCATAGTGGAATTATTCAGCAATCGTTTGTCTGGTCTTTTGCATAACCTGTAAAAGGCTGCACAAACCATCCCACAGAAAAGCAAGATCCCTCAGTGCCTGACTGCTGACCCTAGAGGGTCAAAGCTCAGAGAAATGCTGGAGCATTTCATATAACCATGCAGCATTATCAAGAATTCATTCAAGAGTGTAGCTATGTCCATGAAATAAATCTTCTCCACTACTTTCACTTTAAGGAGGTGTACACTCTTTAGGGTGGTAACCCTGATCTATTTGACAGTGCTTCCAGTGAGTGGACAACTGTTCTATGAAATCCATGGTGCCATTTAACTAACATGAAAATCAAGAACTACAAAACTGGCAGTTTACTCCTTTACATGAGGGAGACAAAATTTTAATATAGAAAAACAAAAGATAAAATTCATACTAATAACTGAAATCTGGTTGGGAGATGAGCAGATTGGCTCCTGTGGAAGTGGATAGAGTAGATAGGTTTTGGACAGATGGCATTTGTCTGTCTAATCCAGGCTGACTCCATGTTCTGGGAAAAGATGACTGATTCTGTTGGTGTTCAGGCCTTCTGGGGTGGATGAGGGGACAGACTACTAGTAAAAAGATGAGACTTATACTCTAATGGTCTTAGCTAAGGTGCCAGAACTGTCATTGAATGGCATGGCAAAATGACTGTGGCTATCTTGAACTTGAAATGCCACTCTTTTTTTCCAATTCCTCCCATTCAAGAAAAGGCATTCATCCACAGATATGCTGTGGATGGGGATGCTGGGGATGAAGTAGTAAAATGACTTTAGAAGTCCTGTTTTACTACCATCTTTGTCCCTCTTCCTCCGTAGCCTGCAATTCTGCTAACACCTGTACTTGTGCATCTGTACATATGCGCATCCATCTCTGCAGCTCTAAGCTCCACTTGGCAGATGCAGAGAATCAGAAAGAAAATGAAGTGATGTGCCAAGGTAAAGAATATGTGTTCCTCCCAGTCCTGGGGGCTTATTTCTGTTGTTTGCTGTGGCACAAATCTCAGCTGTCCATTCCTGCAGGGAGTTGGTGTCACTCCATGCACAGGGGAGGGCAGGGGCTGTTTTCTAAGGCCCAGAAGAGAAGTTGTGTGCTGTCCTGGAGCAAGGTTGTTCGCATACATTCCCTGAAACATTTCAATGAAAAACAAGAAGTGACTCCATCTCTCCATTCCCCCAAAACAGGAACAATCAAAACCAAAGTCTCTTCAAGAAACCATGATGAAGAAGAATATCTTCTGCAGCAGACAGCAGGGAGCCTGTAAATAAAATGATTGCCAAGCCTTTGAAAAAATAACAGAATTGTGACCAACACAAGAACCAGTGTTTTCAGTATCAGACTGAAAACTGGGAAATTGTTTGACAGAGTCAGTGAAAGCCTTCTCTGGAGAGGCAGATCTAGAAAAGAATCATAGAATCATGGAATCATAGAATAGTAAGGGTTGCAAAGGACCTTAAGATCATCTAGTTCCAACCGCCCTGCCATTAGCAGGGACACCTCACACTAAACCATGTCACCCAAGGCTCTGTCCAACCTGGCCTTGAACACTGCCAGGGATGGAGCATTCACAACTTCCCTGTGCAACCCATTCCAGTGCCTCACCACCCTTACAGTAAAGAACTTCTTCCTTATATCTAATCTAAACTTCCCCTGTTTAAGGGGAATGACTGACACTAATACCTTACACAGCCTCTCCTCTTGAAGGATAGACCTTTCTGATAACTAATTAATCACATATTCATATAGTCCCTCTCAGGAACACAGATATTTATTTCCTTTTCACTGTTCATAAACCCAGCTATTTTGCACTGAATATTTTCTTTCAATGGTGCATTGCTAGAAATAAGTAACAAATTTGTAATAGTTAAGCAAATACCCTGGCTCCACATATCCTTTCTAAGATTCAGTGTGACGTAAAACAGATGTGATCCCAACAAAGAGGCATCCTCTGATGTACCAGATGGTACTCCTGCATCACTTTCCCACTGGCTAAATATAGTTGGGGTGAAAAAATAGTACCAACACAGAGCACTGAGGTCGAGTGATATGAGGCAGGATTGTTTCCTTCATTCCGGAACCTAGTGATGGATCTCTGAATGGGCATTAAGTGGGAAATAAAAGAATAAATTCCCTCCTTTTTTGCCCTGCATAATTCTTCTGCCTTTTTGGGCATTGTGGACTGCAAAATATCTTCTAGCTTTGTTTTTGTTTTTATTTGCAATTTTCATCCCCATTTCAATCTTAACTGCTATTGTGGGCCTTTGCTGCTGCTGAGTTATAGACAACAGCAGCAGCAGCAGGAATTTTAAAAATAAAGCAGGAAATTTAACAACTGTAAAAATCTCCTTACCCCAGAGATTCATTGTTTATACTCTTTCATATATGCTAGCAATAATTATACTAAAGCCTGGTTAGGAAAATGGGTCCATTTTACATCAGAGGGGAAAATGTAAATTCTTTTTTTTTCCTCCTAAGCTGAATACAAAGACTGCTTCATTAAATGTGTCTTTTTGGTAAAAAATGGAAAGAAAGTCTACCCATAAAAATTCCCATATGAAAAAAAGTTTTTTCCATCCAAAAAACTGAACACAAAATGTGGATCTCTTCTTTAAAAAGGGGGGAAAAAACCTCCAAGTTGACCTTAGTTTTCTCTCTGTTATACAGGGTTTCTGGTTGAGAGAAACCCCACAGACACACCACGTACTCCAACCTCCCATATGTGTCATCCAAAGCAGGACTGCCAGGCTCATCTTTGCTGTATTTACCTAGTTTTCGCTTACTGATGAAATTACAGGTTTATTGTGAATATACACCAGCCCTGGTGATCATGTGCCCAGAAATAACAGTGAAGTAGTGGGAGGTCTGTGGCTTGAGTGGCATCATTCAAATACTGACAGCAGCCTCACAGACCTAAACTGGTCATTAACGTACCTTCTCAAACTAAGAAAATGTTTCACTGTCAGGTTGGCTGAACAGCTCCCAGCACTTCAAACAGAACTTCACAAATTGGGTTCTTCTTGTTTCACAGACAGGTTTCACCCTTTGGCAAGTCACAAGACAAAATATTTTCATTGCCTGAATTGAGATGAATTCTTCTCCCAGCATATCGACCTTTTCTCTAAATCCTAAATGGCTGCCACAGCAATGGAGCAATTAGGTTCCACTTTGGGTGGAATGATTCATGCTTCAATAAACTCAATTTCAACAAGACATTATTATGGTGAGTCACATAATCACAGATTAATCACAGCACCTTCCATTTAGCAGTCAAAACAGCGGAGGATTCCAAATGCGATGATGCATATGATACTTCTCCACAGCTTTTGTTTCAATAAGTTTCCTTTCTGCTTTATAGGTTGATCCTACACAAACTCTAGGAGAAGGCTTTTGGGACTGCACACAGATCTGTAAGACAGCATGGTGACTTCTCTTGCTGCTTTCCATGGGGTGAATGAACCTAAAAGACAATGAATGTTGCTGATACCAATGACTTCAGCAAGAACCTGAGGATCTCCTGTTTTCTGTTGAGCCCCCCTTGACAGAGTGCATTGCTAGCGGGGATTGAAGATACCCAGTACCTTCTGTATCTGAGTGCACACAAATGGGGCCTACCACCATGAATTCTTCTGTTGAGTTAGTTCTTCAGAGCTGCAGGGGATGGGAACCTTTTTTATGCTGTTTGAGCATCCTGTTCTTATCAGACATAATCAGGATACTTAAAAACATCTGTTAGGGATTCCCTCCTCCTCAGTGCTGCTCCTAAGCATCTTGTGCCTATGCTGGCTCCTGTTTTAGCTGAGGTATGGTACTGTCTTCTCTCTCTTTACTCCATTTTTACTGCTACTGAATGTAGAGACTGAGAAGGGATCACTCACTTTGCAGAAGCTGTGCTCATCTCATCTCATTTGAACATCACTCTTAGTCTCACGTACATTTACCACAAACCAGTGAGGGGGAAATTCCTTCTTTGTGATCAGACAATTTGTGGCTGCCCTTTAACAGACCTTGGGTAGGAACGTATGCAGTGGTTTTTCTAATTATTGTAACCCAACTTATTCTGTGTGACCAGCTTATTTTGAATTGCAGTTGGATCATTTTATGGAATTGTTTTGCTTTCAAAACTTTCATTCTCCAAAGTGGTTAGAAAGGGGTTTATTTTATTTTCCTTTTTATTACATTCTTTTTTAAGGTAAGAGTGGGGTGGGGGGGGGGGTGGGGGAAGCAGAACAAGAAGGTGTGGTTTTTGACAAGAGTGAGAGGGAAGGTTATTTTTTGACATCTTGTTTTACACTACCACTGATGAGTATAAAGCTTGACAAACTGAAATTTACTTCTCTGTGCATCTTGTGTGTTCTCCCTATTCAGTTTAGTTTTAAAAAGTTTTAAAAGTTTTAAAAGTTTTTTTTAAAACTTTTTAAAAAGTTTTAAAAGTTGGCTAAAGGATCTGTGGAGTGGATGAGGTGTTGATGAAGGTGTCTGTAAATTAACATTGTCAGCAAACTAATAAAACCTTTAAAAGAAAAGCCTTTGAGGGCAAAGGTAACATTTCTTTCATCTTTTCTTCTTTCTCCCCTCCACCCTTTCCCTTTGCAAAAATTGATTCTTTATTAATTTATTTTTTTAAAAAAGATTATTATTTATTTATTTATTTATTCTGTGCACAGAAGGATGACAAACACTAGAGGACAGCATTTCTGGAAAACAAGGTGCTGATAAACAGCAGGTGAAGGTGAATTGACAGGAATTGTGAGGCTGGGTGTGGGCAGATGAGAAGCAAAGAGAACACCAAACAATACACATTTGTCTTCAGCTCTCCAAAAATTATATGGCATGAGTAAGTGTGAGTGTGAGGCAAAGTGAGTGTGAGCGGTTGAACAAAGAGAATAACCCTGGAAAGGGACCGATATGAATGCGGGGTTTGACAGGTGCATGGACAGCCCTTCAACCACTCAGAGGGCAAAAGACCCATCTCTGCTAGCATGTATGATCTACATCTCTCTTGGGTTTGCTCAGTCACACAGCCCCCGAGGGCCTGGCACCCTGGTAGGACTTCAGGGTCACCATTAGTCTGCAGGATTCTTTGAAGTCATGACCATGGTGACTTTAAGAAATGGTCTTCACAGTCATCACAGCCAGAGGTACTATTGGGTACCTCTCTACTGAGGATTTCTGAATTGCATGGGAAGAAACTAGAGGAAGTTTCTGACTGTTTATACTGTCCCGTCAGCAAGTGCAGGGTGCGGTTTTGAGTGGAGAATGTTGCTCAGGACTACTGTAAGCCCAAAAAGCCACATTTATTCCATGGCTCAAGCCTGTATCCACAATCCCAAGAGATTATATTACTCACAGAAAAAGTTATTAAAATCTCCCATGCATCATAAGATATGCCATGCAACAGGAGGTGGTGATTCTGTCTCAGTTTTAGTGGCCTCAGAGTTGTAGAGAAGAAGAGAAGCATCCAGAAATGACTGTATGCTCCCAATAGGACCTTCTAATTTCCTAGCATTTACAGGCTGCAACAACAGCAACAGCAGACCTCCAGGGAGAGGTCTGCTTTAGCGATATGGCCTCAGTAATTCTGTGGACACATTCTTCTCTTCAAGTTAAATCAAAAGGTGGTTTCAGAGGCACCATGCAGCCGAGAGGTCTGATGGTCCTTGAAAGACAAGACTCTTATTTTTTAAAACTAGAGTTGCAATGTCATTCCAGCTAAGCTGTGTGAATTCCATTTTAAACAATACCATGTGCCTCTTGAGCCCTCTATTGTACTCATTTGATGGATTATTCTTCATTTGTTCCCAAACCATTCCCTGGGTTTGCTGCGCACTACAAACCCATTGCATTCCACCTCCAACACAGCCACCTCTTAGTTGGGGTAAAGATAGTGATGCAGAGACCCCTGCTCCTCAATTTGGCTTGATTTTGCCTGATCAGTCTTTTGGCCTGTAAAACATTTTGGGTCTACTTCCAAGTCACAGATCCATAGGAACCATTCCCAGTAGCCCTGGAGGTGTGCTGAGGGTGGCATGGAATCATGGAACCAGCTCCACAGCCTAGTATCAAAAACAGGAGCAGACCTGGAAAAATATTACAAAACTCTTCCACTGGCACCAGCAGGTCAGTGTCATTACAGGCAGCAGTGTTTTTCTCAGATACTATTTCACTGGCTTCCTTCTCCTTTTTCCTCTCCCTCTTCTGAAGCACATTTTCTTTCCCTTGTATTGCATGGTAGGGTTGTATCCCTGGAGATTCATAGTGATGAGGAGGAGTAGGCAGAGATCAAAAACTCCTCTAGCTTTGAAAAGATTATTCCTGGCCTCAAACCAAGTACGGCAAGCTCCAATCCATCCATCTTCTTCAAACGGTGTTTCAAAACTGGTCACCCAACCCTTTTGGATTCTGCTTCCCTTTCAACTTTATATGGCACACAGAATTCTTTGATTTTACCTTTGAAAGCATGGCACTGAATTCTTTACTAGCACAACTGACTGTTCTTATTTTTCAAACCTGAGGCTGCAGACTTCTGTGGTGTTTTCAGTCCTGCTCCATGTCTTTCAGGGCCAAAATCTCTCAGCTGCTTCACAAATCAACTACACTGATTTTACCTTGGCTCACTGACCTTTCCAGGGAAATTAAGTGAAAAAATTTCACTGCATTGCCTTGGAATGCATTGCTTCCACCAGCAATCTAAAGTACCAAAGCAACAACAAAAGAGTCAATGATAATTACAAGAAGTTCGCCAAAATAATGGGTATGGTCTGCCTAGAAGAATGACAAGATCTCCATATGGCTGAAAGAAAATTTAATTTTAACAGCCAAGTGGGAATAATAGTGTTACTAGTAGAAGATGAATGAGTTGGGTACATTTCTGGTGTGTATAAAATGTACTATAGTTTCAAACAACTTTCACATTAACAGGATGGATATCACACAGGAAGAGATCAGCAGACTTCATCTTGTCCATGTCTGAATCACAAGTTCAGACAGTCACGAAAAGACACTGATATTTAAGAGTATGCTCACAGGCTGCAAACTACCAGTTTCAGAAATCATGACTTCTTTTTCTTGTGTATTAAAAGTGTTCTTAGCTCCAAACCTCCTGAAGTAACAGATGCTTAGAAGTCTGTCCATCCATGCATGACTGCAGTGAATAGTTGAAAGTTATTTGGTTGTTTAGTTTCATCTGTGTATCACAGTCCATGAACAAGTGCAAATGGAAGATGTGCCTCAGTGTCACATCTGCTGGATAAAATAGTAAACTGCATCCTGCAACTTATTCCAGAGAGACAGGTCACAGTCTGACCATGCACTGGTGTGCTTGGAAAATTAATGATTATCCAACATTGCCCAGTTTTTGGAAAACAACCAGAAAAAACTAAATTGCTCAAGAAAACAACTCCTGTCTCAAATTCAAAATGTTCTGAATGGATTAGCAAGGAACAACATCAGTGAAATCAGTAATTTTATTTCTCCCACATGCCTTGGAAAGTAGTCGGTCATGAATAACCCTTTGAGGATTTTAGGAATGAGACATGCACACATATCTTGGTATGAGCATTCAAGAAATACCAGAGAATGTAAAGAAAGATTTCAACAGTCAGGATAAATGCATCTAATATGACTTCTCCAAAAATATTGACATGTGGGGAAAGAGGGGTGTCTGTAGAAGGCAACAATACGTAGGCTAAGCTATCATGATGATTTTACTGCAAGAGTATTGAGAAAGCCATTCGCTTTCTACAGTTTTTCCTACACAAGATAAATCCAAGACATCATATTCATACACTTCAGGAGGCCACTGTCAGTATACACAGCCAAAAATGTAGCTAAGAAAAGAAGACAGCCAGAAGAATATGGTTTGGATAGATGCCATTGAAATTACTGATTATTTGGTGTTGGTTTTCCTCAGCCCAAGAAAAGGGAAGACAGAACAAAAAAGTAATTTCTTTGAGAGATTTGCCTTATCAGTAGCAATAAAAAGATTATTAACTACTGTCATTAAAGGTTCAGTTTTGATCAAGTAATAACTGTCCAGTGTTCCAGAGTTGCATGTAAACTGTTACAGTAGAAACTGCTCATCTTGTGTCATTTCAGACTTTTTTTTGTTTTCACCTGGACAGAAGAAAAAAGAACAATATATATTCATATTAGTCATACTAGATGACTTTGTAAGGTTTGTCTCAGCCTGTTCAACTACCAGTAAGTCAATCAATAATATACTGGCAGCCAAAACTTTCAATGAATGGCTTTTAAAGCATTTTTTCTCAAGAGGATTAGCCATAGCTAGGATGCAGAGATCAAATATAATTTGTTCAGAAGGTTACTGTACTACCATGAAATTAAAACATCACACATAGCCCCAGTCAGTACCAGGCAGTTCTTAGTTAAGAACTCTGAATTTTGGCCACACCGTTAAAGTTACCTGATTAGACCACCTGCATGGCTCATGAATATAAGATGCAGTTTTTCTCCCAGTCACCATCTAATGAAATCCATTAACAGTGCTCACTGAAAATGTGTTTTCTTGGGGAATGCTCAGGTCTTATTTGGAGAAGACAAAACATGAGAGAGACTTCATTGTTTCTGCTGGCAGATTACTCCAAATAGCTAATGTTTCTCCCTTCTCCCTCACAGTTAATTAATGTGACAAGTTTTAATTCAACTCCAAGCTACTGATTCTTGTTCTGCATTTCTCTGCTGAATTAAAGACTTCTTTAGCAACTGCTACTTTTTCCTTGGGAAAGTAATTATAGAGTAATCAAGTTACCCTTTGTCTCCCCAGTTGCCTTAATGATTAGTTAAACAGATTGATTTCTTTAACTCTCCTATGGTGAGGGGATTTCTCTAGACCCAGAATAACCATGTGATTCTGTTCTGCAAAATATTGTGGCTTTATATCCTTTCTCAGGTGTGGATTCAAAACTGGATGTAACACGCTGGCATCAGTAAATGTCATCTGCAAAGGTAATGATCTCATCTGTTAGGTTATTATTTCTCTTTCAATGTACCTACCCTATGACCTCAGCAGCCCTATTTAGCTTGTCTTCATAACCAGAATGAACAGCCTTTTGGTAAATTCAGTCTTTAAAGATGTTTGTGGTGAATTTTTCTGTAGGTATGACTTACTGCCTTTCTCTTGGGCAGAAACATTTACTGAAATATTTCATTTGAATTTATCAATTGATTGCTTTGATTATAAATTATTGTTGCAATAATGCTTGCGTCACCCAATAGCCATTATCAGCAGGGATTTTACACCCATTACTAAATCAGTGCTGATGATCCAAAATGCAGATCCAAAATAAGCCTCATCCTAGAATAGCAGCACTAAAAAAAGAGTCATTGAGATTTTTCTCCTGGACTGAAATTTTGAGATATGTCAGTCAGTTTTAATTAATTCCTGCTCTATATAATGTTCAGTGCTCATTTGTTTTAAATCAAAATATGGAACCCTGACAATTCAGTAAAAGTAATTACGGGAATCCAAACAAACAACATTTCTAATGAGTTCTTTAATGAACTATGGTTAATTAATGTTACTAAGGTAGTAGTTGCTGTTTTCAGAAACCATACTAACTTAGAAGTTTTGTTAAGTTTTCAAAGGATTTCTGTGTCCTCAGTGAGGACGTGATTCCTTTCTCCTGATTGGGAAGTTTGTTGCATCAATAACCATATTTTTGAAGGGTTCCACTTCCTACTCTCCACAGCCATGCCTGGCTCTTACTTTTGTCAAATACCAAATCACAAATCTTCATCACCATGTTCTAACAGAGGATTCGGGATGACAGTGAAAGGTTAAGTAGGTGGGAACAGTAACAGTTTTTTTGCTGACTTACCTTGTGCCTTAGAGTCAGACTTAAACAATAGGTAACCCTACACAATGGCATCAAGTTTTTTACCAAGACCTGTCATTCAAACTGGCTTACTTCTGTATTTCTTCCACATTTCTTTAACATTTCTTTAATCAGGCTACTTTATATATATATATATATATTTTTTTCTTTTTTGTGTTAATAACCTTCTGAGGACAAACAGAAAGGGTGAAACAGTTTCATGTGTCTAATTGATAGTAGGATCCAAGGAATAGCGCTATCAAGACAGTGCCTGTACCTGAAAAGATGCTTCCGTACTCAAGTTACTTTATGAAAGGCTACTACCTCTCCATTAAGAATGAACGATCTACCTTAAAAAAGGAATAGTAAATCGAATGATAGTAATGTATTAGCACTAGAAAACTCTCAAACAAGTACTATTCAGGATTAAAAAATCATTATATTTAAAAACATTACAGTAGTAGAATGAGAAAATGACAAGAATATTTGTGGGATATAAATCAGATGAAATTGAGCAAACTGACTTTTGGACGCATGAGTTAATAGAATGATTTTAAAGCTTGAGGAATGGAGATAGTTCAGATCACACAGAAAAACTGAAGAGGGAAATGGGTGTTTCAGGTTTCTCACAGTGGTTTATTCCCTTCCATTTTTTAGAAAAACCCTACCAGCTTTTAGCCTTGGATATATTGCAAGCTATACCAGCTGCTAGAGAGAGAAGCTGCACAAAGCAATCCATGTCATAGGAATTTGAGCAGAACAAGAACTGAGAGTCCCTCAGGTAGCAGAAAGGAAGACAAAGCCCCCTGCAGATTTGTCTTCATGGTAAGAGGTCTCTGCAGAAATAATTAATCCATGTTGTGGGAATGAAGTTGATGCTGATCAATGCTCATTACTCAAGCTGTTGAAAGACCCAAAAGTGAAACAAGACACTGGGGAGGGTGAAACTGGTAATGATCTCTAGGAAATTATGAGAAAGAATATTTTGCTTGCTAAGAAAGCCAGCCCCAAAGATTCTGGCAGGTGAGCATTTAAGACTTACTGTGTAGACTAAAGGGAGGTGCAAGCTGAGCATGCTTCTCGGCAAAGAAGGATGGAGAAGGCAGCTGTACATGATCCAGGAGGAAATGCTGACATTGTCCTAAGTGTCCATCCTATATGTACTGGAGCACTGTTCCCTGCCTGCTGTCTCGCAGCAGACTGCCATTTTCTGTTCCTTGTGCCATTCTCTACTTGAGAGACCATCAACTTCAGATAAGAGGCTGGCTTACGATTAGTGACCATCATGGGAATGCAGAATTATTGTTGTATGAAAGATACAAAGAGTGACTATATTTCACTCCATCTCGCTCTGGAAATGAAGGACAGCCTTCTTTCAATTGCTACCTGTCATGGTTTAAGTACTTGCTGAAGGCCAGTGACTACTTTAGCTGTAGCAGATTTCCTAAGTGCCTTACCATCTGTTCAGTGCCTTTGACAATGTGTTTATGTTGTCAGTCACATAAGGGAAAAAAATCAAAGTGCTTCATATTTTTTGTTAATGGAATATGTTGAGATGACATTAATCATACAGACAGGGAACTTTCTACTCATGAGTGAATGCATGCGTTAAATATTAGGGCTGTTAATAGACCCTGTTTCTGATCACTGCTGTCATAAGTGATAACAGGCCTGAGGCAAATTAAACCCCTTTTCACATTTTTCTCAAAGCCAGAGAGTGCTGGGAAGGGATCCTGGCACCAGCAAGAGTGCTGAGGGGAGGGTCTTAGTGCTGTTAGGGTAACGTGATCTCTCTCTGCTCAGACTTCTGCGCTCCTCGCTGCATGCTACCCAGCCTCCTGTCTGGAGCTTAGACATGGGGCTTGTCTTCTCCATAGCAAGGTGATGACAGAGCAGGGGAGAGTTACCAGTTGTCAGTAATCTCACCTAGTAATTATGGTGTCAGGGAATTCTCCAGTTTTAATATCCCACCCCAGGGTTTCCATTTGCAGTGGGAAACATGAAGCAGAAGCAGAGGTCCGTCTGTTTTGGAGTACACTTGCAGTTGGTCAAATTATCAGGAAAGCATTGCCTCGTGAGATGCCTGCCATGTTCTGAGTCTCTGACTCAAAATACTGCAGTGCATGTGCAACAAATCCAGACTTGCTACTGTTTTGCACAGGAAGTTCCACCTCGCTGGCCAAAATTTGCCATTTTCTTCATGAACAGTATTACCATTGGGAAACAAAATAAGATGCATCTGAAGAAGCTTAAAACCATGGGCACCCTGAATTTGTTCGGTCCTTGTATGCAGCTGGCAGTAGCAGGCTACATACATAGGCAGGTTACTTTTTAATCAGCAGGAATTTGGTATTAGTGTATCTGTATGCTAGTGTGGACTATGTTTTGGGCTTTGAAAGCATAAGGCCTCCGTTACCTAACACACAACACCACTTCTCAAAATCTCAGTATATCCTCACTCAGTCCTGTACAAAGTCTCATCTTTCAGATCCCAAAGTGAAAGCAACTTGAGATAACCTGTTTAATAGGCAGCTTCATGGATCCAAGCAGCTCTTTACTGTCTCTTTTCCTGCCCTTTCCCAGAGTTAAAGACTGTGTCTGCCAGGTGAACCATGAGTTGGGATGGTAGTGTTTCACTGGTATTTCATTGGTATGAAGAATGCTGAATTTTTCAGCAAGTTGTGAAACCCAAAGTCCTCACCAACCTTCCTTTAAGCTTTTTAGATCCAGTGTCTGTGTTTGCATTCTGTTTCAAGTGAGGAGAGATGTGGCAGGCCAGCTAGGGTCTCGGCCCCTTTGAAAGTCCTGTGTCAAAGAAGGATATCAGGCAAACACAGGAAAATGATGGGAATGACTTCCTGATATCCAGATCCCTGATCTGCATGTATATTTCCAAGCTGTAATATATAACCATAATATAAATAAAATTTTTAAAAATCAAGACAGTCAGAGAAATTTAAACCCTCCTTTTCATGATATTGGGAGATTAGGTAAAAAAATCCTGTGATTTTAACGTGAGACATGCTTTAGGTTTGTTTTTCTTGCCTTCCAGGTTCTGAACCAAACTTTATTGTTTGAACTAGTATAAACTGTTTCTTTTGTGAAGGTTTTACCCTCAGAGATCCTAAAAATCTATTGCAGATTTGAAGAGCCTATTTAACCTTTTCTGACATTTAAAAGAAAACAGAAAGCAAGCTCTGCCAGATGAAAAGAGAGTTAAAGGAACCAGTCCAGTTTGTGTCCAACTGGATGAAGAAAGGATAGTCAAATTCCTTCCATTTTACACATAGTTAGTCATAAAATTGTACAAGAGAAATAAAGAAAGACAATAAAATAACTGTATTGTAACAGCTGAAGCAAACCTTGGGTAACTGTCAGCAGTGAAATGTCCAGAGAGCATTTGTGCCATTCCATTTCATTAAGCTGAAGGGTGGGATTGCAGACTGTAAAAGATTATAGCAGAGCTCTTCAGAAATTTACAGCTCACAGTGCAGCAAAGCACAAGGGAAGTCTCCTTTTCTTGTATATGCAACACGGAGCCTGGGTTTTGTCTCTCTGATGATGATGATGTGTAGGAGAAGAAGGTTGCCAGAAGCACCAATGAATACTGAAGTGTGCTCCATGAACCCTTTTTCCTTCCCTGTAGCCTACAAAATGCATTTGCACAGTTGGTTTTATTCAGTTCCCAAAATCTTGACTTTGTGGGCTGGATTAGGACAGGAACGCCTCAGGGGTGGCGTTTAGGATGATATCTGATGCTTTGAGGGTATAATGCATAACAGGAACAAGTGCAATGAATGCCACAGGAGAAGGGACATTTCTCTCGTTTCAAACAATTTACCCAGCAGGAACTACTTTGTTTTGTGCCCACTGAGGTTCTGGCCCCAAGGCCATCACTGAGCTGCAACAGGAAGCTTAAATTCTGGCTAAAGTAGGAATATGTGCCTATTGCAGCTGCAGCCTTTTGCTCTGTGTCCTGGGTTCAGCAGCAACAGTCATTTTTCTCCTTCTTAGTAGCTGGTGCAGTGCTGTGTTTTTGACTTTCGGCCTGGGAACAGATCTGATAACACCAATGCTTTTAATGGCTGCTCAGTTATGTTTACTCTGACCAAGGACTTTCTGAGTCTCCTGCTCTACCAGGGAGGAGGGGAGGCCGGAAGGAAGCAGAGACAGGACACCTGACCCAAACTAACCAAAGAGGTATTCCATACCACAGCATGTCATGCCCAGTATATAAACTGGGGGCAGTTACTCGAAAGGGTTAGATCACTGCTCGGGTCCGGCTGGGTATCGGTTGACGAGTGGTGAGCGGTTGTATTCTCTTCCCATGTTATTTCCCTTATCATTGTTATTATTGGTGGTAGCAGTAGTGGTTTGTGTTATACCTTAGTTACTGGACTGTTCTTATCTCAGCCCATGGGAGTTACATTCTTTCGATTCTGCTCCCCATCCCTTCGGGAGCAGGAGCGAGGAAGGAGGGGGAGTGAGCGAGCGGCTGCGCGGTACTGAGTTACCAGCTGGGCTTAAACCACGACATTCTGTAACAGAGCCAGTACACTGGGAAGCTAAGTTCTTCCTCCTCAGAAATCAATTTGGTTTCATTCTCTTCTCTCTTTACGGGTCAGCATCCTCCCCTTACATCAGTGTAACTGCTAATGTGCCCTGGTGTAAAAGAACATTTAGGATAGCAGTTCTCTGTCAGCAGAAAAGACAGGGCTGGTGGGGAGAGAGTCATTCTAGATGACTAACTGCCCTACATAATTTTACAGGTGACGTTTGGCTGTAGCAGCTGACTTCCTCTGGCTCCTTTTTTCCTGCCTGTTGATTCACCAAAAATGTTGTATTGTGTTTGTCCTTGTCAGAGAGGAGGAGGTATCTAGCAGCAGCAGAGATGGTTAAGAGATATGCACTGGTGCAAGTTTCCATCAGGAATGGCAATTTTCACCAAACTGATTTTCCAAAGCAAAGAATTTTCAAAATCACTATGGGAATAATGCAAAATGAAGTGTTGCAATCCAAATTAAATGCAACCCAAGTTCAGAAAAGCTTTGCTTTCCTTTCTATTTATACAAATAATTAATTTTTGTCTTGATTCAATGTGGCATTCAGTTTAATTTACTTATTTCACCATTGCGTTGTGGGAGTTTTGATTCACAACTCTGTTCTCTCTACTATTGGCCCATAGTCCTTTGGAGGACTGCACCTCCCAAGAAATAACATACACTTGCCTTGGCCTGAATTATATGCTGTATTGGATACTCATGTGACTCTAGCACTGTATGAGAAATGTAATTTGGACAGAAAAATTTAGCCCATAGAGAAATGTGGGGGTTCTGGCCTTTTAACTGAAAAGCTAAAATAGAGACACTCACAAAAACTGAAGTTCAGCATTAACTGAATTTGGGGAAAATTAAGCATGTGTGTCGAATCTAGCAAACAAAAGGAAACATTTCAATATAGGTAGTTTTCCATTCTCATTTCTCTTCAAGAACAATGAAAATACTGGCAATCCTCAACAGAAATTATAAGAAATCTTGGGTTTTGTGCAAATTTATTATTTTGGAAGTACTTGCTTCAGCTTAGAATAATAAGTTTTGACACGCTGGAAGTTCCCAAGGAGCAGGAATTCTGAATTTCTCACTGCTGAAAGTCCATGTTCATTAATTTTCATGGTTTTTTATGTGCAGGCTCTCCTCTGTGGGTTATAAAGGCTTGAACAGTAAAGCCAAAACCTTTACTGAGGATTTGTACATGGGTAATTGTAGGATTTAATTCTTGAAAGTGGAATTGTGCTTAGTTTGGTTTTATAACTAAAAAAAATTTTAATATAAATTGCATAGGTCAAAGGAAGTTCTTAATTGTGCTGAAGTGATCCCACAAAAAGCAATGTAAATGGATCAAAGAACCACCAAAGTCTGTAACGGAGCAGAGTTTGGACTCCTCTACAACCTTTTTTTAGTTTTATGCTGCAAGTGATTAGTGGCACAGGCTTCTTGTGCAAAATTGTCAGTTCAGACTGGTTTCATGGCTAGATTTTGAATATGTAAAGAAAAACATTTTGTGTGTGCAGTGTTGTGGGACTTGTGCTCACTTTTGCAAGCATATTGTTTTTTTAACCTCAACACTTCAGTTTCCAAATTGCAGAGGTTACCCCTCAGATTACCAAAAAGACCCAAGAGAGTTCAAACAACCTGAAGGACTGATTCCCATTCTACTTATTAGGAATATGAAGCTCCCAAACTAGACTGTTCTGCCTTCAGATCTGGTTTTATGTCAAATAACCTAGACTTCAGATCAGCCCTCTGAAGAGCTTCAAATACAGCAATGAGCACAAGTTTGGTAACTGTGGATGATTTTGCCTTGGTTACTTACTTTTCTGAGATGGAAATTAAAGAACTTCTGAAGCTGTTAAGAGGTGATCTATCTTCAAACTCAAATCAATAATTTATATCATTTCAACAGATTTAAATGATAGAGAAATTGGTAAGATAAAGTAATAAATTTCACCAGTTCTTCCTATGATGTATGTCAAAAGTGGCATGCGGTTCTCTGCGCGGAAGTGAAACTCTCTAGACAAAGAAAGAGGAGGCAAAAGTTTATTCTCATTTCATGATGCAAATACAGAACACATTTCAGTGATTTTCATGAGTTCCCGAGATAGACTTTGACATGAAGTAGATTCTTCATGTCTTACTGGGGACAAAACGAATGACCAGCCTACAGGGAACACAGGGAAATCCACCCAACACATGTAGACATAAAATAAACTTTCTTACCCTTTCCTATGAAAAACACCAATTTTCCTTTTTTATTAAAAAAAAAAAAAAAAATCCTGTCAAACCAGGAAGAATTCTGGTGCTTTCATGAGAAGTAGAACAGATTCAAGACAGGTGTCCACTTTCACTAAAAAAAAAGTATTTGTCTGAAAGCCCCAAATAAATACATTTGCCCTGTTTTTGCAATAGATAAATTTGAAGTCAGCCTCCTAGAGTTATGCAGGACAATGACAAGACCTTCGACATCTGGGAAATCATTGTCATTTTGACCACCTTGAAAAATTTTTTCAGTCTTGATAGCTATAGCTGTCACTGCAGGTAAGTACCTGAGATTGCATTTTTGCATATCTATTCCCACCATGAGCCTTGTTCTGCTGCCATTCCATTGTCTGTTAAGGGTCCTGGTTCTTCATTGTGAACAGATTTGAGATCAGCATTGATTTACCATGTTGTGGGATAGATTGGGCCCACAGCTATCCGGAGACCAGGCAAATAATTCTCATAAAAAAGCTCTGCTCCTGCTGGCACTTAAATTTTGTAAAAGACTCTGGGGGCCAGTGGGAGCTGATGGGTGAAGAACTCATTGTTGAAGCTTTTTTTTTTTTTAGCCTGCAAGAGAAGAAGAAAAAATTGGGGTGTTGAGTGTCTGGTGGAAAGCAAAACAAAAACATAACCCTGCCTCTACCAGGCATGGATCCAGCCCTGTGACACTGTTTTTTCCACTGGCTCTCAACATTTATGTAAAGAATACGGCAAAGAATGTAACTGTTCTCTTGCAGATTCTGCTCTGAATATGCTCCTAATGAGTTTCCCTTTTCAACCTATCTAATCGTTCATCCTACCTTGGCACTCCCTGTGCCTCTGAGACTCCAGACATCCCAAGCATCTGAAGCAGCTTTTCACATTCCAGAAAGCTCCCAAACAGTCACCGATTTCCCCTCACCCCAGGAGGCTTTTGAGAATCCAAAGAACAGCCCCCACTTTTGGGGGGAACCAGAACAAACCACAGCACCAAGCAGGCATAAAATTGCCAAATATTTTCTCTTTATCTTGGAAAATAAAATTAAATAATAAACCCATTTCTAGTTCTTAGTGTATTGCATGTGTCTGTGATGCCAAGGGGAAGGGATACTTTCCTTCCATTAATAGCAAGTTACTGAGACACCAAAACTTAGTGGAGCATTTCAAATTCCAACAGGAAGGGTGGGATGGAATCCCTCTGTGGGAAGAAACCAATTGTCACAATCAGGATGAGGACAAGGCAAAGCAATTAGGTAAGTAGCTAGCCCGGGTTCAATTTAGGCTTTAGATCACCTCAGCATTTCTCCGCCTTCCCTTTATATGTGCCAGCAGTATGATAATATTTATTTCAATTCCTCTGCTTACTCCATGCTGGCATATCTCTTACTATTTGTCCCTCAGTGGAACAGGATTTAAAATTCATTTAAAAGTCCATTCAAAGGGGGAAAAGAAGGCTAGAAAGTTGGACTTGGACCAGATTCTGCATCTTAGATCTTCATCTGTGACTGGCTCAGTCACTGGCCAATAGGTTAAGCCAGGATCCTGCATTCTGGGAAGCTGATGCTGTTCTCAGCTTGTTACAGAGCATGCTGCAGACACCTGCACCTTTTTCAGTTATAGCTGATCACTCTCTGATCATCTTGCTACACACATCCTTCAGACACTGCTGCACTGCTCCCTTTTAGATTTCACCTCAGACTCCACATACAAGGTCATCACTGCAGGTGCCACATTTTGATGGCACCCTGGGAAGGGGGTGAACAGCTAGAAAGGAAGAGAGTCTGCTAATGCTGAGGTCGGTTTCTAACCCCCAAGACCGAAAAGATGCCATTGAGATTTCAGTGGGGTCAGATTTCACCCTATAAATTGCTCCATTTTCTTACCAATGAAAACATTATGTTTCTGAGTCCTTATCTAGATGATTTGTGGTGCACAAAAGCAACGTTTTCCTTCATCCTGTCATCAACAAGTGCAAGAAATCCTCCTACCAGAAAAAATGAAAAAGTATCAGTTCAGGTAAACGGCTTCATTTAGTAAAACTATATCTGTGCCTGATGGCTTCTGGAGCAGATGGGGGATGAACAGCGTCTGTCAGGAGCACAGACACTGTGGCGTGGAGCAGAACACAAGTCAGTGCTCCTGTTTACAAAAGTGCTCCAAAGTGCTTGCAATAAGCATTGCCAATCATTGTTTTTTTCTAGTGAGATGCATCAGTCCCTCACTAGGAAAGTCACCCAGTCCCTCTTTTTTCTCACAGACTGTAGCACTGGGATGCAGCAGTAAAGGGGCAAGCAACGTAGTTTCAATTAAGGCCCAATAAAAACAGCTCTTACTATGTTATAAATTCTATATTTATCCTGAAACACCAGCCCCATCCTGAGCCTTTCTCCCCCTCCTTTAATTGTTTGCAGAAAAGTTTCCATTGTCTTTTCTTTTCCATTTTTTAGGACCAGTATTGCAATATAAATAGTCTTTTTTTTTTTTTTTCTTTTCTTCTCTCTCTCTCTATTTTTGCTAATAGTTTGGTTTGTCTACTTGGCTGAATGTACATGGCTCTGAGGTTTTGCGATATAATTGCATGATTGCTTCCAAATTTTCCAACCAATGGGGCATCTAGTCAGTTGAAAAATTTCATTATCCACTGATATATGCTGGAAGGAAGGCAAAAAAATGGTTTCTCCATGTATCATTTCCTTCCCTCTCCTCCCCCATATTTAACGTTCTCCCTCTACACCCAGGGTAGGGATAAAGTCAGCCGAGCTGCAAAAGAAGAAACTGCGAATATGTTAGTTCAGAGGTTTTGTGGTTGTGCCATGCTCCTTCACATGGAGATAACCCACCCAAACTCAGGGGCAGTCCAGCTAAAATATTCAAGTGTGGTCTAGAGGCAGGTATTATCCTTATTCCTTAGAGGGATGGTCTCTGGCTGGAAATGTCTGATTTCAACAGATCTAGTTATTTTATTCGGTTTTGCAGTTGCAGGCCAAGAAAAAGAAAGTGGCACTTTTAACCCTTCATCACCCAATTTTTACTCTTTTACTTGGTTAGTAATGTCTTTAACCTCAACAATTTTATTACCACATACGGATACTACAAAGGTGTTTGAATCCTTTCACATGCCGTCATTTTTCTGCTGGTATGTCTGACTCCAAGGTTTTACTTCATTGATCAAATAAATGAAGACCATAGGTGTTCATAAAAGACGGGGAGAGAGGAAAGGACACCATCCTCCTCCTTCATCCAAAAGAACTCAGCTTTCTTAGGGGTTTTATGCACACATGCTGAAATAAGAAAGCAAGCCCTCTTGTCTCTGCTTCCTTTTGTCCTTGATGAAGTGAAGCCTGGTTTTGGTCCTCTTAGGACCATTGCATCCCTGTTCACCTCCCAGGTTGTCCCTGTGCAGGTCTTGCATGCTGGAGGAGGCAAAGGCAGGAGCCTACCACTTTTCTTCTTCTGCTCTGATCCTCTGGCTGTTGCCATGCACAAAACATAAAAACTCCTTCCTCCTCAAAGGATTATTTAAGGATCAAAATCTGAGCTCAAGGTTTCACCTTGTTTGGGCAGACTATGTAAAAAAAAAAAAAAAACAAAACACCATTGCCACTTCTGAAAACTACTTTTTAAGTACCAACATTTGTATTATGCTTTGACAAGCCTGGATTATTTCAAGGTGCAGAACTTTAAACTTTAGGAAAAAAAAAAATAAATCCATACAACAACAACAACAAAAGCCTTCTTTGTCTTTTAATTGAAAGCATCTTATGAAAGTTGGAAATATTCACTTACAATGAATTTGATCCTTGCTTTCCACTTTCACATAAAAAATAAACCTCTTAGGGAAAGGAGAGGAGCGGGGAGGGGAGGGGAGGGGAGGGGAGGGAAGGGAAGGGAAGGGAAGGGAAAGGAAGGAAAGGGAAGGGAAGGGAAGGGAAGGGAAGGGAAGGGAAGGGAAGGGAAGGGAGAGGAGAGGAGAGGAGAGGAGAGGAGAGGAGAGGAGAGGAGAGGAGAGGAGAGGAGAGGAGAGGAGAGGAAAGGAAAGGAGAGAAAAGGAGAGGAAAGGAAAGGGAAGGAAAGGGAAGGAAAAGGAAGGAAAGGGAAGGAGAGGGAAGGAGAGGGGAAGGAGAAGGAAAGGGAAGGAAAGGGAAGGGAAGGGAAGGAAAGGAAAGGGAAAAGGAAATGGAAAACCTTTAGTTTCTCTAAATAGTTCAAAAAATGATAATCAACTTTTCCTGGTAAAAGTTAGAACTACTCTCAAAACATTACTTCAAGTCATCAGCATGTTTTAGGTATGGTTTCTCGATTGTGAGGCATGAGATCAAGTGCATTCACTTACCTATAATATCAAGAAGTCATTTACAATAGGTAATGCAAATTTCTAGGCAGGACTTTTTTATTTAAATATTGTATGTAGGCTGCTCTGTGGAGTGCCCTGGATCTCATTAGAAGCCTCGTATTTTCCTCTTCCTCTAAAATGAAATTTAGTTTCCAGTTAAAAGCTGGCCCCTCTGACAGATACTTTGTTTCACTTTCAGGTCCAGGTTACTTACCCCTTGACCCTATCAAATGCCTCCAGTGACTTATAAAACTAATAGGGATTATGCAGTGCTGCACCAATCAAAAATTCCCCCAGCATTCAATTGCTATTATGAGTCTTTTATCAGTCTGCTCTAGAGTAGAGAGGGAAATAATTTTCCCACCCCATGAAATTGAGATTTCATAAATGTTCCCTTTCAACATTATGATGGAAAAAAAGACATTTCACAGTTTTTGATTCCTTTTGTAAAAAACACTCCACACCACAGGGGAACACTAACCTGGTGGTTAAGAAATTCCCATGGGATGTGGAACAGGAGCAGGGGTAGGATTTCCACCTGCTGTACCAGGCTATGTGAAATGGGAGAACAACTTCAAAAGACCCACGTTCACATGCTGGTCCACCTCAGACTGTGTTCTTAGGCCAGTCTCTTCAGCTTCCTGCTCCTGAACCCCTGCTCTCTAACGTTCCTGTCTACCGTTATCAAGATAATCTTTAAAAGTTAAGAATGAGAACATAAGGCAAAATACGAGCAGCTGTCACATAAGATAAATCTCATTTTCAGAGCATGAGGTTGCTCTGACTACCAACACCAAATCCACACTAAGGACAACCCTTGGCTTCCCAGTAAACTAGAAAACTTCTTTAATTAATATGTAATTGCATGGTGCCAGCTAATTATTAGGAACATAATAGCTAGTTACACAATCACGACAGCCTCAATAAATGTGGTTTGAGTTATTATGTAGTACTTTATTAACAGACAATAAATGCAATCTTAAATCTAAATTAAATCCTCATCTGGTAGGTGCTCCATTTTGAAAGGGTATCAGAATGTGTCACTGAAGTGGAATGTCAGCATATTTAAAGTCATGTGACAAAAATCCTGTTCCAGATGTTTCAGATTTTGTTCAAGGGACAAGTGGAAGAATGTCCCTGGAGAACAGCTTCATGCAGTCCAGTTTCATCTATTGCTCACGTATTTTGTCTGAACACTCAATTCTCATCAACATATAAACCTTTTGGAGGTCAGTTTTGGGCAATATGCTCCAGAGGATCTTGGGAAACTGAGAAATCTGGTGTGGAAGCATGGTGGTATTTCTAGCTGGATGACCACCCACTTCCTCCTGTAAGATCCTTTGAATATACGAAACAAAAGCAGGCAGATTTAAAGCCAAGAAAGAGGGAAGTTATTTAAAAATAAGTGTCTTGATTGAGAGGAACAAAATGGAAAATGCTAGTTTCCTAAAACCAGATGCTCACAAGCACTCCTGAGGATGCCCCATCTCAGGAACCGTAGGGGCACAGTGCTTTGTTCTAGGCAATCAAATGTCATTGCCCAGGAAAAGGGCTTTCTTATCACTGTGGCTGGCAAGGCAACTCTAGCCATTGCTTTCTGATGATAACTCCTTCCACAATAATTTCTGAGCTTTCACAGCCTAGAGTTCAATTATTGCCATCTGGTCTACCTGGGTCAAAAACAAGAAAGGCAGGGAAACCCTGCAGTCTGCACAAAGAAATTTGCAAATAAACTAAAGGCTTATGTGAAAATGTAACTGATTTTTCCACATAGACCTGACAGCTAGATTTCCATGTGCTTTAGAAATTTCCTGCAGGCTTCAGTTATGCTGACAGGCAAGGAAGAGAGGACAGAATATTTCGCAAATATTTACTCTCACTGAATAAACTCACTTCGAAGAAGTTCATCATAATTTTCCTTCTTTGTACACTGGTAACCTGGCAATAGAGGAGAACAGTAGCAAAAAATGCAAGTAGTCCTACTGGCTATTTGTTCCAGTGCTGCTTTCAGGAATGCATCTGTGAAACCAGGAGTAGTTATACAATCAACAACTTTCTTTAAAGGCTACAAGGGACCGTTTTGATTAGTCAAACCTCCAGAGAAGCCATACAAGCTGGACCCTGAACAAAGCTAGCACAAATAAGAAATGGTTCCTTGGCTATATAAAGAGGAAAAAGAAAGGAGGGACCATGTGCAGACGAGTGAAGAGAGACTCTGGGTGATTTTATCGTATAGGCCAAGTATCTACTGGCTCACCAGGAAAGGGTGGGGTGCAGGAACAAGGCTAAATGCTGGAACTGGTGGGCTGGGGATCAAGGCTTAAGAGCTACTATTTGTAAGTAGAAAGAGGAAGAGAGACCACATGACTGAAGAAGCACAGACAGCAAAGCCTCCTGACCAATTTGGTGGCCTTCTATGATGGGGCTACGAAACTGATGGACAGGGGCAGAGCAGTTGACGTCATCTACCTGGACTTGTGCAAAGAGTTCAACACTGTCCCACACGACATCCTTGTCTCTAAATTGGAGAGACATCAATTTGATGGGTGGACCACTCAGTAGATAAACAACTGGCTTGATGGCTGCATGCAAAGAGTTGTGGTCAATGGCTTGATGTCCAGCTGGAGACTGGTAATGAGTGGTGTCCCTCAGGAATCGGTGTTGGGACCAGTCTTGTTCAACATCTTTGTCAGTGACATGGACAGTGGGATTGAGTGCGCCCTCAGCAAGTTTGCCGATGACACCAAGCTGTGTGGTTCGGTTGATAGGCCAGAGGGAAGGGATGCCATCCAGAGGGACCTGGACACCCTTGTGAGGTGGGCTGATGCCAACCTGATGAAGTTTAGTATGCCAAGTGCAAGGTCCTACACCAGGGTCGGAGGAATCCCAGGCACGGCTACAGGTTGGGCAGAGAAGAGATTCAGAGCAGCCCTGCAGAGAAGGACTTGGGGGTGTTGGTCGATGAGAAAATGAACATGAGCCGGCTGCAGTGTGCACTCACAGCCCAGAAAGCCAACCGTATCCTGGGCTGCATCAAAAGGAGCGTGACCAGCAGGTCGAAGGAGGTGATCCTGCCCCTCTACTCTGCTCTCGGGAGACCTCACTTGCAGTATTGTGTGCAGTTCTGGTGTCCTCAACATAAAAAGGACATGGAACTGTTGGAACAAGTCCAGAGGAGGGCCACGAGGATGATCAGGGGCCTGGAGCACCTCCCGTATGGAGACAGGCTGAGAAAGTTGGGGCTGTTCAGCCTGGAGAAGAGAAGGCTGCGTGGAGACCTCATAGCAGCCTTCCAGTATCTGAAGGAAGCCTAAAAGGATGCTGGGGATGGACTCTTCATCAGGGACTGTAGTGACAGGACAAGGGGTAACGGGTTCAAACTTAAACAGGGGAAGTTTAGATTGGATCTAAGGAAGAAATTCTTTACTGAGAGGGTGGTGAGGCACTGGAATGGGTTGCCCAGGGAGGTTGTGAATGCTCCATCCTTGGTGGTGTTCAAGGCCAGGTTGGATGAGGCCTTGGGTGACATGGTTTAGTGTGGGGTGTCCCTGCCTGTGGCAGGGGGGTTAGAACTAGATAATCTTAAGGTCCTTTCCAACCCTAACTATTCTATGATTCTATGATTCTAAAGAGAATTTTAATAACTGATTTAGAAACCAAGTCTGACAGTCAGTTCTACTAAACCCGAGCAAGTTGCTCCCATGTCAGTTCTGAAGTTCAGGAGAAACCATATGGACACTTTGCTTTGGTGTTCAGGAAGAGGAGACAATGAGCACCTGACTAATGGGAAAGAGCACAGAAATGAAAACTTGCAAGGATGAAGTGAAAGCAGAATAAGATTCATGTGTAAATCCCCTAAGCTCAATTCTCAGAATTAGCATAATCAAAGTCAAGTAGCAAGACTTTTCCAATAACATTGGCTGCTCTGCAGGTTCATAAATTAAGAAAGAAGGGAGGGAGGGCAGAGGTGAACTGCTCAGCTGCAGAGCCTTTCTTGAAGCAGCCACAGTAAGCAAGGTGTTGGTTGTGTGGGCATGGGGCAGATGGAAAACCTGAGCAAGATGCAAAATGCACTCAAAACCATTAGATTTCAAACTAATGTATCCAGTGAGATACCTGTATTTCAAGTCTGGTGTTAACCCAAAGAAGGGATGTTTATGTAGTCCGAGAGATACATGCCTAAGAGAGTGTCCAGCTGCTCTACTGCATATGGAATGCCAAGGTCAATTTCAGCCAAATTTGGCTGGAGTCTAGTGTCTGGGTAGGTAGTGCCTCCCTGTAGAAATAATGGATGTAGAAAGCCTTTCTGGATACCAGACATGCAAGATCTGTTTTTGCTAATACATAGAGGATGCCATTGTTTGCAGAAAAAAAAAATAAATTTCCTCATTATTAGGTTTGTAGGCACATTGTATGCCAGAGACTGTCAGCCAGTGGTGCTGGTATTAAACCCTAAAACTTCTGTTCAAAGCCTGCTGTTTAGGAAGGAAGAAGTTCAGTCTGTAATGCTGGTGTCCTAGTCACTTGGATCATGAACACATCCTTTGGGAACTTGTTCAAGTGGTATATCACATGCAAGTTTGGAAGAGAATTTCTCACATACTTCGAGTTCTCAATGCTCTGGTGGAGATTTTAATAAAATTCAGGCTCACTTGTATTTCTGCATGCAACTGACATGTCCCTGGCACTGTTGCAATTCATTAGGATTAGTGTCGTAGCCGTTTTCCCTCAATCCACCATGATCTTTTTCTACTGGGGAAAAGATTTTACCTCCCTTCCCTGCTCCCTGAATCGTTTGTATAATACCTTGGATGTGGTTGGCATGAATGAAACATATTAAGAACTAAAGAGAAAACACACCTTCAAATGCAGTAGGCAGTGATACAGCAAACACTTCAGCAAATGCACAAGGCATTTCCGCTGTGGATCACAAGAGGACAAGTAGAAACGAGTGTAGAAATAAATCCATAGCTATATCTAGGTCCTGATCTGAGGTCTTGTTGAGCTGATGGAAAAATCCAATGGCCTTCAAATAAGGCCCTTATTCCAAAAACGGGAGTTTAAAAAAAAAGAGTAAAACATTAAAAAGCCAAGGGGAAAGAAGAGATAAATAACTTTTACCCAAAACAAACCAGATGTTTCACCTCAAATCCACTTTCTGTTTCCATGAGAATAAAGACAAAGAAAATAATGGCTGTTAGCCTTTTCTTTGGGTCTGACAGCAGAGACCCAATGGGTAATGGGTTGTAAAGACATGTGATCCTCATATAGTTCCTGTGTCATAAATGAGTCATGGCAGTAGCATACTTATAAATGTATTGGAAAGAATAATGTTAGTCTAAATAGTTTGATTCAAGCAGGGGCAATAAAAGGCAAAAAACATCTTCAGCTTGCCTCAAATTCCCATTTCCTTAATTAATTTTTTTTTTTATGTATATGTATATTAAAGGAAAGGTCTTAATTGCATTTTCTGTCTCCAAATGAGCAATGTGTTTTGGAATGGATAAGCATCTTGGGTTTGCTCACTTGAGCCATTGGAGTTACAGTCTCTATGGAGCTTTTAAAGTTGCTGAGGAAGCAAAGCCAAAGCAGCTTTCCAAGCAAAGATGACAGGACTGCATAAAGCTTGAGGTTGCTGCTCAGGGTTCCTCAGGCACATTGCTTTCATAGGACTTGCTGAGCTACAGATGAGGTCAGGAGAGAGCACTTGGGCATTCTCATCCTAACACCAGCCTTTGGTGCCTCCTAGAAACTGAGGGATAATTATAAGCCTTCATCTTTCTTGCATTTGCAGGCAGCAGCAAGGTTGCCTCTATTTAAATGTGCTCAGTACACCTGAATAAATTGAGGGTTCTTGAGTTCTTGACTCCCCATACCAATCAATAGTAGGATTTGGGGTGAAATTGGTGCTCGTCCCACAAGGAATAGGAGAACATTTTCATGTAGCTCTCTAACAAGCCCTATGAATTCTTGTTTTGTAAGTGTAGGTAATGCAGTTAGTATTTGACACTTTTTCTTGCAGAAAGGCCTCTATTTTATCACTGCTTTTAAAGCTGTCACACTGATGTGGCTCAACCTGAAGTTTTTCATGATACAGCATCTGCTTCAGAATGATTTTCTTTGAAGTTTCAGCTAGAACAGTTCTGCTTCCACAGAAAAGGGAAAAATGGCATTTTTTTTTTTTTGTCCAATAAAAAAAAAACCCCGAACAAAAACAGTAGTTCCATTGAAAAACTGTAATGCCTTTGCTTAGAATAGGAATGTAAAATTTGACAGAAGGATTGCCCTGCTTTCAGGCGGGTACTTATACCACCAATGTGAAAAACAGAAATCCACATAAACATGGTCAAGTTGCAAACTTCAACAAAAAACCCAATAGGAAGTTTGTCACTGTTTGGCAGCTCAGTTCTTCGCCAGCTCAACATGCAGTGAGCATGCTTTGATTCCCTTACTGCTCTTATGCGTGCTGCACGTTACTGCTTTGTGTCCCAAAAGCAAAGCAGGGTTTTCTGGCACTGGCTGCTGGAGAACATTGTGGCACTGTACTGCAGGTAGACAGCATTTTCTGTGCTACCATTTCTTCTCCGGTTAATACGTATCCAGACTCATAGAGAAGCAGGCTCCACACAGAGAAATACAAATAGGACAATGTGTCTTATTTCATTAAGTGAAATCTGTGATAATGCATAACAGAAAAAAAAAAAAGAAACAAAAAAGGTTGAGCTAAGCTTGACCAGGACACCTTTACGTCTAGCTTTGCTTAACTTATGAATGTTTCAATTTTGCAGCCTTTCTGTTAAATGTTGTGGGTTCTCCCCCCTGCAACCATTTTGGCCATTACATAGCCCCTAAACACTAGCAGCTGAATTTTAGATTGAAACTACAAGCTGCAAAATCTTTGTGTCCTAAACAGGTTCCTCCATCCCCACAAAAAATGAATTCTATTTGTTTCCAAAAGGGAGAGGGGAGTATTCAGAGTGCCCCTTTGCCAGCAGTTTAGTAGAGGATTTTCTCTTTCCCCACCCTTTTCTGGGTAAGATGGGTGAAATTTCTTTTGCAAGAACAGTCTCTGGCTGGCCTCCTGGTAGCCTAGTTTGCTTGACTCTGCTCTTGGGTGACTGCCTGCCTGCAAGCAAGCAAAAGCATGGAAGCTGAAAGCAAGCGGCAAGCTGATGCAATGGACGGGGCCCTTCGGGATCAACTTTATGAGAGCTAAGCAAAATCAAACAGAATTGAAACAAGCTCTGCCAAACACAAGCTAATGGACAGGATTCCCTTCTCCCTGCAGCTGATTAGGAGTAAGCTAAAGTCAGGGTGTCTAAGGCAGGATCAGCAGCTGAATGAGAGAGTGGCAGATACTGCCCTGAATGCTGGAGGTAGGCATGGATGGCAAACATGCAGCTGAAGGTCGTGTAGGCAAACTCGCACATCACCTATAGGGCTCAAACACAGTACAACAGGAAATAACTTGCAGATGATGCTCAAGAAACATCATTCACAGGAAACCCTCTTCTGTCTCTCCAACGCATCTTTGAAATATGACAGCCTTTTAAAAAGCATCTCTATTAATCACTTGCTATCTTGCTATTTTGATGTCATGGGGCTTATTATGTTAAGAGCCTTAACATGCCGACTTTCCATGCTGCAAACACACAAAAAATGAGTATCTCTTAGAAGACCTAAGGCTGCTGATGTCAGTGCCATCCCAAGTTTCCCTTTTCTCACAGACAAGAGAATGCCAAACTGATTAGGATAATCTATGGTGTTCAGAGATAAGCTACCATAACAACTACATAAAAGCCTAAGACTTCATTCAGGACCAAACTTACTCCTCCTCTGCAACAGAAACTTTGGAAGAAACCACAAACCTGATCTCTGAAGTTCTTGAACTGGGAATTCAGCCTCAAAGCTTTAGCTCATGCAGTGGAGACGCTTCATGGGTAAAGCCAGATGTGATCCTTTCCCTCTGTGGCACAGCAGGATCCTTTGAGCCTGAGTGACAGCCATCAGTAGCATGTGCAAAGCATGTGTCACAGCAGATGGTGCCTCTGCCTAGTCTCACATTAGTTATTCTCTTACAGTGCAGGCAGCCACACCATTTGCAGTCTGAGCTTGGCAGATGTTTTTCCAGAAACATCAGTACTCCAATTTGGTGCAGGGAATGGAGCCATACCCTTGAATATGGAGCTGGTTGGGCTGCAAATTCTACAGCACAAGGTGAAATAACAGAATGCCTTAACAGCAGTGACAGCAGTTTATTCTTCCTTTCACAGCTTCTGTCACTGCAGACTATTAACACAGCCCATTCCAAACTCCAACACTTTCACCTTCAGCTTATTTTAATTTATTCCTTCAGAGGAGAGTTGGGTTTCACTTTTCAGAGGAAATTCCTGCTTGCCTGAAGACCCTCTGTGAGCTACATTCCACAGGTCTCAATAGAATTTGGACTACCTTGTTTTGCCCTTGAAAACCTACTCCGAGCTCCAAAAAGGAGGGGGAAATGACTGTTGCATTTGTGTCTTGCAGAAGCTGAAGTTAGACATGCTTATTTTTAATACAGGAAAATGATTCCTTTAACAATATCCATACATTCTACCAATGAGGGGATTAAAAAAAAAAAAAATCTTTGTTACCCCTCCAGTGGCTGCTGCACAAATTATTTTTGCAGATGTACCTGGGTCTGGTTCAAATTGCTACAGCACTACAACTGTTGACAGAGTTGCTCTGATATTGGTATATCCTTTTCCACCAAATGGGGTGAATCCACCATTTTCTTCTGAGTTGTTCACAGTCACCTCTTCGTAAACTGTATACTTGTCACACCCAAGTGTACACTTCTTGCTAGTCCTTCTCAAGAAAGATGAAGCAGGTACAGGAGGTAGCCTAAAAGTGGAATTATGCTTTTATTTTGTAGTAGACTGAAGTCATTCATCAGGAGGGGAAAAGAGGTATTTCATCCCGCACTGGCTTTGAGAAAGGTATAGGGAAAAACTGGCTCACAAGAGAGTGCCAGGTGGAGAGTGTGGAGGAATTAAAAAAAACCTGAGGAATCAAGTCCTTATAAAGTTTTTTAAGAAAAGATGAAAGTACTTATTACTGCTGGAAAAAATACTAGATCTTTCTGAACAGGACTGTATGATGTTCTCTGGAGAACTATATGCAATGAACTAACATCTTTCTTGGTCCTAAATTTGACATTCAGCTGTCCTTCACTGATGTCCATTACAGGTCCAGATCAGGGAGTTACTCCCCTTCTGGGCAATGCTGTTGCAAACCTGCTCAGACTCACACGGATCCCTCTGTTCTACTCCAGCATGCACAGAAAGTTCCTTTTTAACTTTACAAATGTGAAGTTGACAGTCAAAGTGTCTAGAGCAGAAAGAAAAATATGAAAACACAATGTTGAGGGAGGCCATTGTAATACAGGTTAAGATACTTTGGAAGGGAAAAACTGAGGCTCAGAGTCAGTAAGAGTTCTAACAGGGACAGATCTCTTGTATTAGAGGCCAGTTTGCACTCCTGGCAGGTAAGATATTGCATAGTATAAAACAGAATGGCTTACTTGGCACTGATGAATACATGCTGCATCTATTTCCCTGATTTTTAAGTAATAGCCTTGAGCCATCTTTCTTACATGGGGGCCCGTTTAAACCATTACCATGGACCAGCATTGTGTTGCTACCTCAGCACCTCCAAGAGGAGTTCTGAAAACAGAAAAAAAATCCAACCGGCAGAAAACTGAGAAAGAGTTTTTAAAACGAAACCCCAATTTAGAAAAAATCTGAGTTGAGAAGCACAGGTGTTAGCTCTAGAAACCTGACCTTAATAGTTGTTTTTATTGCTAATATAAGCACAAAATAGAACTGTATGCACTTTGTGCCCCATCCAATATAAAATTAACATTCAAGCTATGCTGGTTAAGTATGCAAAGACAGCTTCTCCAAATAATCTCAATACCGAAAGTCTATTGCTGTCGTTTAGTGTACTAAATATTTTTCTGAGTATGTACTGAAGAGTTTTCGAAAGCTTCTTGTAGGGGCCTGTAGGCAGAAGAGGAGCCTCACTCAAGAGCATTAAAGAAAAAACATTTCAGCCAATCAAATCTATTTACATGGATATTTATAAACTGGCATGATTTTTGAGCTACTAAATTTAGACTTAAATCTTAGCCTCCAACTTCCAAGAGAAATCAGTTCACCCTTTCCTAGAGGGGTACAACATGATCTGAAATACACAGGGACAAACATTTTAGTTTTAGTCCTGCTGCCCAAAGGAAGTGGCAATTCAGTGATCACACCAGCCAGCTGTCCCCTTTCCAACAATCTCAGCCAATTTAAGCACCGCTTGACAGAAATATCAGGACTGCTCCTTTTTACTCCTATCTGTGAAAAGGAACATGTGATCACAGAAACACCTGGCTTGCTGTCACGGAGGGAAGTAAAAAACTTAATAGCATCAAGATGCTTACACAGAAGAGTAGATTTTTGGGGGGTTCCGAGTGCTACAATTCAGTGACTTGTTTTCTTAATGAACACTGAAAGTGAGTACAGCAGAATGCCTTAAAAACGAGCAGAGGTGAAAGAGCTACCACATGAACATAGCAACACAGGATCATCTTGCTTCGAAAACATTTTACTGTTTTGAAACAGTACACAAAGTCATAAAAAATAGCAACGGGGTTTGCCAAAAAAGCATCCAGATGAGAAGAGGCAAGGAAAGAACAGAGAAGGAACAGTGGAAATAAATCTTTCCAAACAAAGTGACAAGTCCAAAAATAATGAGAACTAAAGTTCAAAGGAGAAATCTAAACTGAAGTAAAAAGAACAACCATATACAGGCTGTGGAGGCTTGGGGGGGTGGGGGGTGGTGCATGTATGCTGGTGGGGGTGTACACAGCAAGCATCTTCTGCTGCCTCCTCAGCTAGTGTTAAAGGTTCAAACCAGGACATCAGCATTTGACAGACGTTATTTAGAAGTTCATGTTTATACATCCTGCTACAATGTCTGGTCCTCAGAGTTTTTGAAGCCCATCAAACACTTTAACCATCAGGATTGCTTTCTTTCTACACACAAAATTGAATTTCCTGGTTTTTGGTTTTTTTTTTTCAGCCTGCACAGTAACGGTATCCCATACTTACATTTTGACACCTTCCAACCTAGTGACAACTGAGTGGTCTGGCTGGTAAGTTGCATCTTACCTTCCTTGGCCACACTTACCAACAGCTTTCCTCTCACCTTTTATTTTCTCTACAATCAGGATAGAAAGAAGCACAGAGCAGCAAAAACTGAACACTCATAGCATATGGTTAAAGGCAGAGTTTTTAACTGCAGCTTCTGAAACAGACCACAGCATCACAGGCAGTGAATTAGTTCCTCAGGAAGGCACAACATTGCTTTGTTTTTCAGCACAGTAAGTACAACATAGGTGGCCATAATACTACAAGTGTGCTCACTACAGGATGCAATACATTTAGAACAACTTCACTTAGCAGCATGATCTGTATTCAGAGCCTACAGTTTTCTGAAGAGACAAAAAAATAAGAGTGCTGAGTCACGGTGCATTGCTTTGGGTGCTGCTCAGTTCAAACACCAGGTATTCCCTTTGGGGAGCTCAAGGGCAGATAACAAGCTTTCACACATGCCAGGATCAGCTACGTTGATAGGCAAGGACAACCCATCCTTCACAACCCACTGCAACTAAGAATTGCTTTGCTGACTCCTTTTGGATTTTTAAACTTTGCTGCTCCTTCACATTGTGTGCTCTGCACTTGCCTTCAACTCAATGTACAGGGACACTAAATAAGCATAAAATAAGCAGGTAGAAAAATGTTTCTTTATGATAAAACATGATTTGGAGAAATCTCCAGGTACAAACTTGCCAACAAAGTTTTAAGTTGACAAGCAGGTATTCTTTATTGCAGCACTGGGAGACACGGGGAATCACTCCTCCAAGCGTGTCTCTCCCAGGCATCAACCAGGCTGTGATTATATTGTCCTTAAAAATACATATTCATTAGATTACATACATTACATCATACTTTTTAGAGAATGACTCCTTCATGCATACAAAAATGTGGTAGTGGGCTTTTGGACCCCTGGTGGTTACTTCTTCATCACTTTGTTTTAGGATCGTTGTCATATCAGTAACGACCAGGTGGTTCTGGCAAAGCTTATCTTAGTAATTTCCTTTCCTCTATAATTGCTAACAAAGCTTAATGTTCTTGAGGTTACTTATTTACAACCCTATTCTTCAATCAACCCCATTCTTCAAACATATCAGGCAAGAAATAAGAGCTAACCTGAGAAAGTATTTCCACTAGTAAGAGAGCAGCCTCTCATTGATAGCCAGATTCTTACATGACTCCCCTCTCTATGGTCAAACACCAAAGTTTGAGTTAGCAATGCAACAGTAAAAGACAAAATTTCCCTATCTATGTTTCAGAACAGATGTGATTGTCTTGTTTTCTTACAAAAAAAACCTTCTTTCTGCTACAGGACCATTAACAACAGCTCTGTTAAAAAAGAAAAACATTATTCCTTTCACCTATTTTCTTCCCTATTGAAATACTTTCCACCCCCAAAGTACTACTAACGTTCCTCTTTAGCAAAGCATTACAAAGAAGCCAATGTAAACTGAGGGCTTATATAAAAGCAATGAACCACAGACGCTGGAGATAACATTAATGAACCACAGATGTTTCCAGGTCCAGCTTTGATTTAAAGCGATGCAGTGGGGGGTAGGGAACCTTTAGGGTTTTAAAAGAAAATGAAGATTTGCATTATTAGGCAGTGGGTTGAGCTAAAAGGTTAGTGGTTTGGGTTTTTATTGTGGTTTTTTTTTGTTTGTTTGTTTGTTTTTTTTGTTTGTTTTATTTTTTTTTTTCTTCTCAAAATTTGATCGTTTGCCTTCAATCTTGGTTTTCTGTTGAGCAAGTCTGACTTTGTATATGCAGACTTTTGTCAGAGCCTATAGCTGTTCAGGTACAGAGCAGCTAATCTAATCCTTTAGACATAAATTTAAAGAAGAACTAGTTAAAGAAGGACTGGATATTTAACTATAATCTTAATTTCTTCGTTGTTGCTTGAAAAGGTTAAATCTAGAAGAGCTTTAGGCTCGGTCCTGGCACAGCTGATGGAAGAGTTATCTTAATTGAAAGGGTGAGATAGCTCAAATGCTTGGACCAGGCATGAAATGCAATTTATTAAGGCCAGAACTTTTTTTTTTGTTAAGTGATCCCGTAACATAGGGTAGGTTTAAAGTAATTTTCTATATAATATGTAGTGGCTTTCCCTATGAAGCAGGAGACTAAGTGGTCTGAGTTTCTGAATCAGTTGTAAGGGACAACAGAATTGTCTTTATTTGTGCTTTGTAGTGGCAGAAGAAAGAGTCATATGTTAGTTGATTTTTTTGTATTGATTGCTCACAGTCCTTGTTATAAAGGCTGGCAGTTTTATTATTGCATCTCCTCAAAATAACAATGCTCTACATAAAACAGAAGAGAACAAGGCTTCTGACTTGAGGATATTTGTATTAAAGTAGTGCCTGGAGGCCCTGACAAAATACAGGACTCTTATGCTGGATCAGGTAGGAATGCAGGATAAGAGACAGCTCTGTTGCAATATTAGTATTTGTTTATGCTATAATGACGCAAGAGTCACCAGGGGTCTTGTCTGTGAGAGGGTGAAGTATAGGTAGACTAGAAGATGTGCCTGAGGTTACAGGAGAATTTTGAGACAGAATCAGGAGATTAACCTGCCCCTCAAGTCCGACTTGGTGTGCTTCACCAAAAGACTTTTTATCCTCACCTCCCCACCCCCTCTTTAAAGGGCTCTAATTGTGCCCAACTACTGCCTCAGCTCTCTAAAGCTGGTAGCTGCAAGTAATTTAATAACAGAAATGTTCTGACAAAGTCATTTTTAGCTTGTTAATTATTCCCAAACACATTCTTTCCCCTTCAAGTGGAGCTAGATGACATCAAAGCTGTTTGAGGGATGGAGGAACACTTGAAGTATTAGCAAGAACAATAGAACAGACTATCCATTTAATTCCAATTCCTTTAAAGGGGAAAAGGCTGGATGTTGGCTGAGTTTCACCTTGAGAACTGATAACAGAAAATGGTTGTTAAGTCTGGTTCTTACACTGGTTGTGCTTGTACAAGACAGTGTTGCAGGGTTCCAAGTTACCCATCTCCGCTGTGTTATGCTGATAGCCTAGAAAGGGGTGTATGGGGCTAAAAAAATGTTGTTTGGAGATTGCAGGGAGTTCTCAAACTCAGTGGGCACCAAAATAAGGGATCTACCACACTTCTACAGTCTGGTGTAAAATTAGGAATAATGCAATTAGAGACAAACATGGAAAGAAGAATCTCCCTTGGATTTTTATGTATATGGCTTTAAAGACTGTATTTTGCTAATGCTTCAAGTGTTCCTTCACCCCTGAAATGCTCAGTTGATGCTTTTTCTGCTATTACCCAGCACTAGCATGTCAATTTTGGAGTGGGAATGCAGAGGCTACTGAAACTCTAAAAGGGAAGGAAAATAAAAAGAGATAGGTCACATCTAAACATTATGTCTGGAAAAGCAACGACAGTGGTAAAGTAGCCTAAATGTTCCCATTTTTTGTTCCTTGTTCAATTACTGGTCTTAAGGTAAAATTAAATTGGCTTTTAAAATTGTAAACTGCACTTGATAAGGCAACAGATTTTTTGATATTGACATGTTATATTTTCAATATAAATATTTTTTCAGTATAAAAATGTTGGTACTTATTGTATATCAATAGACACTGAGTCTAATGTAAAAAACCACTGAGCCTGGTGCTTCCGCAAACCGACTTTGTGACTTGCAGTAAGACTTCCAACACTCAGTGAAGTTCACGTACCGGTGACTAAACTTTTGGTAATTCATTGTTAGCTTCTACTAAGAGGGAAACTGTCCATTCTGCCTACAAAGGACAAACTGTTGAGGTAATGCAAAATACTGTACTGTCTGAACCTATTATAAACACAGAAGGTACAGGAAATGGTGGGATAGAAATAGTTTCTACAGCATCCATCTGGGATGAACATTAAGTTCCAGTGAAGGTTTACTCTGAAGTGGTGGACTTGCCTCTTTGGGTTTGACCTCCTAAAGCCTACTAAGCAAACTTGTGGACCGCATGAAATCCTGCTGCACTGATGCTGCTAGCAGATTTGCCGAGTTAGGATTGAAAAGGGTCCTTTCTTAATGTCTTAATTTTAGCCATGTTTGCTTTCTAATGCTGCATCAAGCACTACTGTAATTACAGGGTGAAAGCCTTTAATGAGTGTCTAAACCCTCATTAGACTGCAGTGTGGTCAAGTGTGTCACTTCCTCTTCACTTCTCTGCCAGTGCTAATTTGGTGGAAGGTGGTTTTCCTGGTGATGGTGGGAAATAACTCTAAGGAGAAGTGATAGAAAGAAAATTGAAGGAAATGGAAGTAAGAAATAAATCATGCTTTTATTTTTGGTAGGACATTTTGCAGTTTCACGTGGAGAAGGAGGCAATCACTGCTAGGAAGATCATGTTTCTACTTCCCACAAGATGTGAAGTAAATTGACTTAGTAAATTGATCCATTGTATGCTTTAGTAAGCTAGAGCACCAGATCTTGTGCTAAATCTTGTCAATAAGCTTCTGAATGCCTGTTTGCAGATAGCAAACACACTCTGGTCAAAGACACAGTGGTCAAAGACTGTGCATATGAAGTTCTGGTGTAGTTCGTTTACCTGGCCAAGGAGTAACACAGCAATGTGGAGATTCCTTTTTAAAGAATCAAGAGTTTATCTAACATGCAAGGCATGCAAATCCTTTCCAAGTGCATTGTCTGTCTGTGTTACTTGGACTCCCAAAGGTAGAAAAGCCTCATGCTAGAAACTTGCATCTGGTCTGAGATTTGGGTGCAGGAGTATCTCTGGTCTGTTGCTGTGCTCTGCCTAAATAAGTGCATTTCAGATATTGCCAGCCAGTGTTAGCTATGTGCTGAGAAGCATAGAGCAGAATATTGTTGTTAGGTGACTGAATTTCTTTTCATAGTTAGGCTTCTAATTTTATGGGCTAGAATTTAGTTGGAGAGCAGAGCGATTTGTATTATTCTAACCAAACAAGTAGGTTTTTTATGCAATGCTTTTTAATATGGTAAATCTATAAATAGAGGGTTTTTTCTTAATGTTATTGACAAGAAACATGCATGGGGTATATTAAAAGTCCATGCATCAGCAACATTGAAATGAAAATAGAACTGTTTGAAGTACAGTCTGAATGACTAAAGGCATTTTGATTCCTTTCAGATCAAAATGGCAAGAAAATGTCAACAGCAAAACAGTTGAATTTCATAGTCTAGTGGCATCATTTTACACTAATTTCTGAATTTTTGGTTACTGGCTCAGCTGTCACAGTAATATGATCAAAATCACGGCTTTGCTTTTTGAATTTCAGGGGATGCTGTTCAGATTACAAGCTCTTCAGCTGCTGCTTCAGTGAAGATGGACTTTTAAAGTGATCTTAATTCTCTGAATGAATATTCTCAAATTTGTTGCCAATAAATAAAGTAGTCTCAAAATTATCAGGATATTTATTGAATGCGCTCCAATACTGTATAATACTAAATGTGATCTTCTAAATATAACTACCTGGTAACAGGGCAAGTGCCTATGGATATGGAGACTGCTGCAGAATTCTCACTGCACCCTTTGTTAAGCAGAACATCGTTTACAACAGAGATAAAAAATCAGGGTGTTTTGCAATTCGTATTTCATTCCATCCTTCTTGTAGGTGTCATTACAATGGAGGGAAATACAGGTCACCTGTATGACCTAAAACTGTAGTGTAAACACTTCAGGTAGGAAAATATGTATAAGGCCTGTCTGTATTCTAGAAATGTGCCGAAAATGAGTTTCACAGTTTGAGATCTGCTACTTACAAAACAAACTGGAACTAGAAGAATGGTAACAAACCAAGTTAGATCTCTACAGAAACTTCCTCACTGGAGTGGAGAGATTAACACAGCTATACAGAAAACAGAACTTAAAAGTCTACAGTTTCAGAAGGGTACAAACTGGGGAACATGAACTGGAAGCAGTGGTAAATTCAGGGAACAAAAATGAAAAAATTACCCAATTTTCTCTCATCAAACCTGGTGTAAACTTGGAAATATTCTATGAAAGCTCTGGTGTTAAGCAGGCTTTATGGCTTTCACTTAGAGCTCAAGATGATTCATCTCAGGACTATTTCCTTGTATACCAGAGCAGCTCCCTAATGCTGGTATAAGTTAGGAGGGCTCAGACTGGCAAAGTGGAAGCTGTGGCCTTGGTTGGCTTTTCATATTGAAGACGCAAGCTTTGTTTACTGAACACTAAAGCTGCATGTCCACCCCAGAAAAAGGAGAAAGGAGAAGAGGACAATGCTGCTAAAGGACCGCTAACTGAATTTGGATGATGCACAAAGGAGCTTTTAGGTAACATGGAATGTTTGAAGATGGATTTGAGCAAGCAGAGGAAGCTGCTGAAGTGCCCTGAATTGGTGGTATGAATACTGGCAGCAGGGATAAAAGCATCAGGGGAGTGTTGGGAAAGTCATTTTCAGTGGCAGGTCCTGGATCCAGCTGTATTTTTTTTTATTTTATTTTATTTTTTTTTTAACCTGTTTTCTCATATGTCTGCCTATATCAGAAAGAAAGCAACACTGCAATAAACCTGAAAGAGGATTAATATCCTCTTGTTTCTAGTAGGGTTTTCTCATCCAACCATTCCTTAGTCTTTAAAGTGAGGAAAAAATAATATTATTTTGCACCTTCTTTCTTCCCATGGTGATAGGATTTTGTTCCAGTAGGCACTCTCCTGCAGAGGGCCACCAGAATATAGTTTCTTCAAGAACAAGTTATTTAAAAAGATCAAAACATCCATGAGGAATTATCTTGGCTGCCCTTTAAAAATCCTCCTTCCTCATCTTCTTCCTTTCTTATTTTTTCTCATTCCTCTCCTGTAAAATGAGACTTTTTTGGCAGAAACAGTGGCAGATTCAAAATGTATGAACTGAGGACAGGATATTGAATCCTCGGCAGGAGAGAGATGGAAGCCAGTGCCTGTGTCCATGTGTGTCTACCATGTTCAGCAGGGAAGTGACCACAGCAGAACCTTTAATTAAACACACTGTTGTTGCTGTGAGTTTTTATTGTCACAATTGTTGTCCCAGGGCAGCGGAGCTGTATAGAGTAGGTGGAACAGAAAATGCTGCAGATGGAAGGAAATAAAATAAATTTGTGTATTAATTTCAGGGCTAAGAATGGTCCACTAGGCAAGGTATCAAACCACAATGAGCTGGAGAGCTTAAGGCAATTTGTGAAGTAAAGTTTATAGTTCCTGTGGCTCTTCTAAGCTGAGATTCTGTCCAAAAGATAAGAGCTTTCTTAATGTATCTGCAAGTAAATTGAGGACATCAGAATCGTGAAAAGGGGGAAGCAGGAAGCAATGTAAAATAGTGATATGCTGGATTTCACATGTGGCCCTGGAGCTTGTTTTGAATTCAGCAGCCAGTCAAGGTTCACCTAGGCTAGCTGGTTTTCTGTGCCTAAGATTTTAGTCCAGGAATCTACTAGAAAACAAGCTCCATCCAGGACAGCTGGTCTCTGGCATGTTGGTTAGGATGAGATAGAGACTTTAGATATACTCATGGTGGCTCACTGCAGCAATAGGTGGATATAATGACTCCCAGATACAGATATGGAAATGCTGGAAATAGATTGTCTCACCAAAGAATCTGCCCTGAGGGGTGCTGGAACAACAAGTTGTTTATTTAGCTATGTTGCTGTAACACACCAGAAGGTCACTGCCTGTTGGTTGTCAGCTGATAGCATGGAATCATAGCTGCCTTCTCAGTCCTTTATTGCTAATAGATTGGATAGTGAATCTGGTTGCTCAGGTAGTTTTTTTCTCTAAAAGACAGTGACCTTTTTGGCTCTTATCTTTAGTCCTGGGAAAAACTACATTTTGTCAGGTTTTTATTGTGATGGACGCAGTGCATCAGTGTGTAACACGTAAAGACTGGACAACTAGGATTTCTTTGTAGCTCTAGCATTGTCTGACAAGGCAATCATAGGTCAATTATTTGATCTTCCTTGACCTCAGCTTCACTGTCTGTACAATGGCAGTAATATCAGCTGTTTTTATATAAAGATGAGAGATAAAGACTGCCTGATAATAATCCTTCAATTATTAGTAATTGCTCCTGTGCTTTATTGTCTTTTAAACCATCTTAATCCTTGTCACTTTTTTCTCTCCTGGCTTGGTAGGGATGTGAGTGAAGGGAATGTGTTGGAATTAATCCAGACTACATGTCTTCAACCCTAACTATTCTATGCTTCTGTCTTATCGAAGTTAAATAATTCTGTAAGAAGTTTTAGGTTCAGCAAGGCATATTTGGTTTTGAGTTCCTAGAATTAAGGTGAATGGGGGGGAACATGAAGGAATGGAAGAAAATGTCTCCTTTCTTTGTGCTGTGACTTGGCAATGTGGGGAGTTGAGGAGTCCTGTGCTCAGCTCATCCTGCGTTGTCTCCTGTCCTGCACTAGTACAGAGTTTCCAGTGGTTATGTGTAAGAGGAATTTCTTCCTGCCCAGCTTTGTCCTGACCCATCCCTAGAAATTTCCACAAAATATTATTAGAATGAATTTTACTTGAACTAGCTAGAAGTTCTTGCAATACCTGGATTTGGCTTTCCAAGATATAAACTACTCCTCAACAGTACCATTTTTTTAAAGGCTTAGCTTTGTTCCCCACAGCTTTCATAACGGATCTATCCTGGTTTGCATCCAGCTGAAAGTCTGCCTTTGAAAAGCTTGAGGCACATCAGCATTCAGAGATTCTCAAGGTACAGAAATTTGGCAGCATCTATGCATGCCTTCACACTCCAGTGTCCTCCCTTGAAGGGTGAAGGCCTGCAAGTTATTGAGTGTTATTATACAATTAACCCTGTTGGGAGAAATGTCCGTGCCGTTGTGGATTGTAACCGTAAAGCTTGTAACAAATCATTACAATACAATCAACCCTACCAGTGCTGAAAACCTTATCCTTCTCCACTGGGGCATTTAAAATGTCATTTGCTATGCACATTTTTCTCTTTATTCGTTTTATTATTAATAATAATGCAATAATGATTAAAAGGTCCTAGAAGAAGCCTTGGGAAAGAAATGTTATAAACATCACCGTGGAATAAAATAAGTGCATTCCATTTTATCAGGACATTTTCCATTATAAATGGCCAGCTTTCTCATCATGCTGCCAACAGTTTTGCCTGCCATCTGTTCACTGATGTCATACCATAAAGTTCACTTGCAAAACTGCTTGTTGGGAAGTTGGGAAGTCCAGGATTGTGCTAGAGAATTTTAGGAATAAACATGCTGGCATCTTAAGATTTTTATTTTGTTTGTTTCTATAAAGAATGACTTTTTTTGTTTCAAAGCTCCCACTGCTATCTTCAATATACAAAGATAATGACCAATATTTTTGGAAATTACTGGAGATTCCTATTGTGGAGGGATTAATGTGGGACATCTTCAGAGAGAGAACCTAGGAATCAGGTTTTCAAAAAGTGCTGTACATTCTTCTGAAAACAGACTCAATTCAGTTAGGCTAAGTTCTGCATCTGAAATTATGAATGCCTCAAAATACAGGTAAAACATCCAATTAGGAAGTGAAAGGGGAGAGGAGAAAGATATATCCCTTAGGGATTTTTTTTTTTTTTTCTTAGAATAGGAAGCAGATCTCCCCTTATCTCTATTTTTCAGAAAACCCCAAAAATTGCAGGTGGGAATTGAAATTATGCATTTAGTATGTTCACATGGAAGAAGACAATTGTTCTTGGAAATTACAAAAAAAAAAAAAAAACCAACTTGATGTCAGGGTGCTGCTATTGCCAAGCTCAGCCTTAGCTGGACCACACTTTCCATCATGCACCATCACCATTTTCTAGTCTTTCTAAACTCAGAGAAGCCCACAGCTTTCCTTAGACACCCTAGTCACAACACCACCAAGAAGTGTTGACTGTGTCATCCCTTATTGTCCCAACCCTGGCCAGCCTGCTGCTCCCAAATGCTTCCAGTGAACCTACCCAGTCCTTCCTGAGAGGTGGAGGTTGCATGATCTGAAAACCACACAGATGAGACTGTGATAGGAATTGGGATGTAGCCTGGGCCAGGAGTGCTTAAGATTCAATGCAGGCAGAAAAACAAGCTCCTGGGCTTTGAGGTGGCGGCAGTGCTGCAACAGGTATCCAAGGTGGGGAAGGGACTGGGAGAGGTAGGGAGGATGTGGATGGCACAGACATGTTGACTTGTGTGTGGAGCTTTTGTTGTCCCCATATGAGGCAAAAGCAGCCTGGCTTCTGTCCCATGTGTGTCTGTCAAGGGTCTCTGATGAGATTTCATTGTTAAGGAAGACATCTCGCTACTTTTATATAACAAGATGAGATATAGACTCCCTGCCTATGCCATGGAGTTTTGGAAGAAACATGGAGATTAGCCCAGGAAGGCACATGTCTGCAGGTTCTTTTCTTTGATATATATCTGTGTAAAACCCTATGGGCACAGTTAGAAGCTCCTTTTGAGCTTTTCCTACAGGGCTTGCTGCCAGGTCATCCATGGCACCTCAGCCTTGATGCTGTGGCCTTGAGTAGGTACCTGTATCTAGAGCTTCTGTTTCACAACCAGAGTTGTAGCCTATTTCTGTACACACTGAACACTGAGATTAGCACAAGAATAAAATGGTAGGACTCAGAGGAAAAAGGGCATAGGAGATCCTATTTCATAAGAGAAGGCAGGGAACTTAGTTTGCTTTTTGTAGGAAAGTAAGGGTCGAGAAAGGATGGTCTAAGTTCCTGTGACTATGCTGAGGTTGGAGAGAGTAGGATGCCAGAGAAAGGGGAAAGAACTATTTAAGTTGAAGCAAAGATGTTTTGTATCAGAAGACAGAAAGGTAAACGTGGCCAGGAATAAGCTAAATCTGGAAAGGAGAGGATTTCTGACCATCTGAGGAGTAAATTTTGGCCTCCTCAGAAGAGGAATAGGGATAAAGAATCCAGCTTGCCCACCGCTGGAGCTTTCCCCTGTATGGGAAGAGCGTAATATGCTTGTTAGCAGGTGATGTGTGGGCCCGGGGGGCTGAAGGGGATGTAGCATCCCCTTGCTTTCTGTTCTTCTGCCCCACAAAGCTGAAGTGTTTGATCCTGACTTCTGAATCATATCCCTGCTCAATCCAGCATCGTTGCCTATCTAAATTGGAATGCCACATTTGTATTAAGTTTCAGGCAAGGTCTTTATTCAGTAAGTGGCCCTAAAAAGCCTTTTTCTTTTTTTTTTTTTTCTTTTTTTTTTTTTTTGTCCTTGGCTAAATCCCAGATAACTGAAGAAAGGAGCACAGAAGCTAAAAATGAGTCAACTTAATAGAAAATGGGAAATGTTCCTGGGTGAAGTGTGCATCTGTGCCTCTTTATATATCCTAGTCTAAATATAGGTGCTCTGAGGGCTTGCTACAGATAACTGGAAAAAAGAAGGTGAAAAGAAAGAAGGCACTTAATTTCCTCTTGCCCTTCCCCCAGCCCGCACAGTGTTTGCAAACCCCCAAGCTGTGCCAGTTTAACCTCTTGCAGGCTCTGGATAATAAAGCCACAAAACCGGGAGGACTGGAGGAAATCCCACCTGCAAAGTCAAGGGGCAAGGAAAGGCTTTTTTAATCACTGTGCTTAATCCTGCCTTTCCTAAACACTGTAGAAGGCTGCAGTTAGTAATTTGTTTTCTTAAATTACCATAAATTGGAATTTATGGACCAGGTGATTCTCTTTGAAAAGAGTCCTTGTGTGCTGAAGAGCGGAGGGTGGGGCCAATCTGCCAGCAGGAAGCTTTTGGACTATTCCAAAAGCAATTCTTTGTTGTTCTCTCTTCCCATCAATGTTCCCCCATGGAAAAATAAATAAATAAAAGTATTCGACCTTCTTTTAACAGCTGCCCACAAAGATTCTTTTCTTAACTATTTTTTTTTCTTTTTATTGGTCCTCCTGGTTCCTTGGCACAGCAAAGGAGGATTAAGAGAACTCCAGAAACAGTGGGATCCTCTTGGGGACACCTTGCTTTCAGTACTCTTTTTTTTTTTAATGTAGGTCATTTTGGGGACAAGTAGGGTTGGTTTTTTTTTTTTTTGTTTGTTTGTTTTTTTTTCCCCGTAAGGCAGATTTCAGGAAATAGGTAAAGGATATCTTTGGAGTTGCGTTTTACGCCCCTTTACTATGAACCAAGTGTATTCTCTTTGCTGAGAAGAGTATTGTTTTGTGTTCTTAACATCAGTGCAGATTTCCCTGGGCTAAGTACTCTGAGCTTCTCTATGTTGCACAGCGTACACTTTTTAGCAAGGTTTATGCTAACACGATTTACCTTGTGCTGCCTGGGGCTAAGAAAGGGAATAAATTGCTTTTTGGGTCTCTTATGGCTTGGACAAGAAGTAATGGGATTAAACTGCACTGAGGAAGATTTAGATTAGACATCAGGAAACACTTTTTCACAGTCAGAATAGTTAAATGCTGGAATGCATTGCCTAGTGAAGGGGTGGAATCTGTTATTAGAAATTTTTAAGAAGCTAGAAAAATATTTGGCAGAAATGGCTTAATAGAGCTGAATCCTGCCTTAGGACAGGCGATTGGACTCCACTGCTGTTCCTCAGCCCTTGCTTTTCCTCTCCCAATTCATCCAAGGATGACTTCACCTTTCTGATCTGGGAGGCACTACAGTTCACCTAGTGCAATGTTTCTACAATAGACTGGACTTCCAGCCTACTGCAAACTGAACCATGTTACTGTCGTCATCCCTTCCCCCCTCCCTGACTTCCTTGCTTGTTCCCACGTGTGGAAATGAGTGTATATGCTGGAAAATTAAGTTGCTGCAAAGTTTCCTGGCTACTGCCTGATGCCTACCAGACCATGGACCACAGACTGAAGAATGCTGGCTGTAGTGACCTCCTGAGGTCCCTTCCAGTCCTAATTTCTCTGATCCTAGCAGCACTCATGCGATTCATCACCATGGCTCTATTGACGCATGATAATTTGAGCCTTGGTAATAATTATGCTCTTGAGCACTGGGAGAAAAGTGACTGTTCATTGGTGAGATCAACAGTCTGGAAACAGGACAAATAACTTCACATCCTACCTCCTTGGTAAACCTGCTATTAGAAGTCCCTTATGTCTAATCTTTAAGGTGTATTCTTAACAGAAATCAGACATGCTGCCTTTCCAGCCTCTGGACAAGTGTGCCATTTCAGCCCAGGAACAAGGGAGATATCTGAAATACCACATGCCAGCAGGAACAAACTGCAGAGGCATTCACTGAAAATTGAAAAAGCCATAGATAAAGTCTGTATACTTATCACTTGTGCTTGCTTATGTATCTAGCCAGGTTCTTCAAGGTTTCACAGGTGCTATGTAGTAGAACTTCTGATTAGTACAAGCATCCAGGTGAATACAAATCAGAATATTATGTACCATTAAAACTTCTGCAGTTTCCCCATAGAGAGACCTGTCAAACATGCTTAAGAAATGTTTAGTCTTCTTGGGACATAATTCTTGGAAGAGGGGTTTATTTCAGCTGAGTTTTTTGGAAAGGAAATCTGAGGCACACAAAACATCAACCTGCGTTGTACTCTGAAACATTTCCCAGCTATGCTCAAATGGAAAGGAAGCAAAGGGTGAGGCTGAAGTCAGGCAATGGAAAAGTTTAATAGCAGCATCATACTGTTATGTATTTCACACCTATAGAGAAATGAGCCCACTTTTACCGTCTGACTCCAGAGGAACTTGAGGGATCTTGTCATTTGCTGTAGAGCTGGTCCAACAGTTTTCATAATTTAAGAATTATGATCAATATTGGCTATATACCTGGCTACCCAAATAGGTGATATAAGTCACACAAGCCATCTATAGATACTTTTTTTCCTGCCAATGTCTCCATCATCCACCCTGCAGGAATCTGATGTATCCAAATCAAGATTGCATGAATCATGGTTCTCTGTCTAAAGCCTTAGGGACTCCAGTTTGCCTGTCTGTTCTCAGCCCTAGGGTTGCGCCCCTTGGTCATCTAGCTATAATGGTTTCTGGATGCTCCCTGTGAGACAGGAATGATACAGCACAACAGACCTCACTCCAGGAGTCTGAATCAAATACACAAAACCAAGCCAGGTCCTCATATACTGGAAATGGGTTAGTTCCTCTGAGTGACACAGAGCTTTGCTTCTTTATGCTAAGCAGAGAACTGTTGCTTTTATCCTGCCCTGGGTTAAGGACACTTAAGATACAGGATGTTGGGATATATTTGTGAATATCTGCTTCTTTCTTCACACATAAAATCCTTCAGCTGTAATATTGCAATTCCTGGCTCAGAGATTTGTGTTCCTTCCTTGTGTTCAACACAACTGGATGCAGTAATCTCTGGAAGAGTCACATGCTTGCTGTTCTCCTGACCTAAATCCAAGGTGACAAGAGATATAATTCCCCCTGCATGTTCCTAGCAGCTAGGAGCATCAAGGTCTTTGCATCCAGGAAATGATGTAGAGTAGGGAACATCATTTCTCCCTTGCCTCTTAGTTGTGCTTTGCCTTCTCTCTGCAGGGGAATCCTGGATATTTCACAAGGACCGGAGAAGTTGGACATGGGTGAAGGTCTGTAGGCTAGAGAGCAAACAGTGCCCTAGCAGGGAAGTCAGATAACATATTAATGAGAGACCTGACTGAGCGGATGATGGAAACACTGCAGCTTCATGGCTGAACTAGATTCAGGATTGTCATTTTAATAAGCGGTTTTTTTCCTAATGGAGCTGAGTTACTGGGCAATGCAAAGTCCAGTGGAATACCCTATCATTTCTGGAGCACAGGAAAGGGATTTGTTGACCTTCATAGAGGAGGTGATTTTATAGGGCAGGCATTTGGATGGGACCCCAGGGACTCTCTTCTAGTTTTGCCACAGATGGAGGCAAGTCACTTAGGCCAAGACTTTCAGAAGTAATTAATGAAGGAGTAGGGAGAGTAGCTCAAAATGGCAATGTCCCCACCCATTTAAAGTGGGAGCTGGCTTGTTTTGGGAACAGCTGACAGGAAGGTTTTGTAAAAGAGCCCAAAGGCAATAAGGTATGAAGAGACTTTCTGAATAACGGAGAAAGCTTGACACATTTGCTAGGTAAGCATGATGGACTGGGATGACTGAAGCCTTGAAATCAATTTAGCAGCCTTTTTAAGATAGAAGTTCCTTTGATGAACCTCCAGCAAGGTTTATTTTTTAATACTTTTTATCTGATGCTTGTTTTTCTATAACAGCTAAGTAATGACAGGCTGCCAACCCCCCGTGCTTGATACCAGGAAATATGCGTGGTGAAGAAGTCATGACTCATTATATAATCTCTTTTGCAAACTTGAACACTGTGTAAGAGGCTTTTCTGATGCCTAATACAGTGTTACACTTACATATCTTAGCATTGACTAAGTATCTCTAATGGGTCACCTATTTGCATTCAGCTGAAAGTGTTTCAAAATCTCTTCTTACTAATTTTAGTTGTTCAATGTCTCCAATAACTGACCAAAGAGGACACAGTTGAACCATCTAAGTCTTGTCTCCTTAGCAAAATGAGATAAATATTTATACATTTGACTGCTTTTAGTCATTACAATCTGAAAAGAGGCAAGGATCCACCAGGACCTGCAGAAGGATAAGGTCAAGGCCTAAGAAAGGCCATACTCAAAGCTTCTGTTTTTATGTGGTGGAGCATGAAAATATGAGAAGGGTACTCATATCAGTGGTACGAGCCATCAAAATAAAGGTGGAAGAAGAGTGCTTTACAAGACAGGCCCTCTGTCATCCCTCTACATTGCCCATCCTGAAGTGAGCAGTCTGAAGACTGCTGCATAGTTAAGAGGTTACTTCTAAAAAGCCTGGTCTCTGGCTTCCTTCCTGAGGGCACAATGGGAACAGGCACCCAAAACTCACCTTGCAGTGATGTGGGACACATGGGGGTTTTGGTGACTCCTCTGAGCCCTACTGCATTAGTGTAGGAGGTGCTGTTCGAAGGGTGAAGGCACATATGTTCCTGTGGCTTTCTCAGCCTTCCTTTTGTGTAAGATTTCCTGGCATTCTTTGCTGGGAAGAGGCAGAAATGAGAGAAGCAAGTGACTATCTTTCAAACTTAATTTGCGTGACATTGTTGGCCTGAATACCCAGCGAGTTTACAGATGTGACTGCAGCAGAGTTTTGCTGGTTGATTTGTTATTTGGTTTTGCTGCTTCTTTTTCTTCCCTCTTCAACACTTTGGCTCATGTTTGTCTGGTTTATTCCCTCTTCAGGCTTACACAAAGAACAGATTTACTGGGGAATGAGACATTTTCATTACACACTGCATTTAGGTCTCCTCTGTCAGCCTGGGACTATCCATGCTCTCTCCTGTGAATGGGAAAGAAGGCCTAGGTCATGACATGTATCTGTCCCCATCAGCACTGCAGCTGCATTGAGTTCTATATGCTGATCAGCTCTGACCCATAAGAAATACCTCAGGGCCACATCCTTAGATGCTCTGAACACATACAGCCCCACTGGTTTCCAGATCAGAGGCCAGACGAGTTAGTCCTCAAGTCCGTACATCTACTTCTAGGCTTCTGTAAATAAGCAACTGATTAAATCCTCCAGAGCATGCCAATGTCTGTGCAGAAATACAGAAGGAAGGAAGGAACAGGAGGGGAAAGTGCTCTGTGAATCTTTGGGGAAAGAATATGTTGTAAATAAAGCTACATACCATTAATTAACTTAGCTTAATCACCCTGTAATTACACTGATAATCATTTATCTTGGGCTCAGACCAAGAACCTTAATGAGGAAAATCCATCATATCCAATTTTTGTCCAGATGCTTAATTCCACCACTGAACTAATCCTAACAATTCTGTCAGATTCATTATGCTGCCATTAGAGACAGAAGACTAGAAAGTGCTCTGAGTGCCTGCCTCCATCCTGTACTTGTCCTAACCCGTGGCAAAAAAGGATGGAGCAGAGCTGGAAAACCCAGGTTACCTTATTTCTAATGGACCTCATGAGTAGTTGTGCAAAACTGTTTGGCAATACTTTGAAAGGAGATCACAAGTAGGGGACTGATCAATCATTGCTGGCACTGAATGAGGAAATCTGAGGATAGATGTTAACTCCAGGTGAAACAGTGGCATGAGGCAAACACATTGTTTCGGTCCTCCTAAAGCCTTAGCAAAGATTCAGATCTGGGCAGCATGGAAAAAGGGAATGGAATTAGGCTTCTTGGGAAAATGTCATTTTTATTGGTCTGAAGTGCCATGACCTTAAAGTAGCACTTTAGGCATGTCTTGATTTGATCACTTTGCCATTACGAGGACATTATAGAACAGGATAAAAAGTTGTCTATAGGCCACATGAGGAGTGGATAGTGAGATATTTGACCATTCTTCCTCAACTTGATGCTGCTACAATTATCCGCATAAATTTAAAATGCATATTACTGTTGCAGGCACTGAATGCTTGAATAATTGGTTAATTGAACAAACTATTAAGTCAAAATAAAGGCAGGTCTTGACCAAAGTACATTAACTTTTATGGTTTGAACTGTCGGCCTTGAGGATCTTGTCTTTCTATGTGATGATTTCAGGAAAGATCTTCCCAGTCTTTCCATATCCTTTCCTTAGCTTGCAGAACATGTAGTGCAAGTCAGCTCCATTGTTTCTATTTTACAACACTGTTCTTTAGGATAGTGACACTGGACAATAAAGTCCTCCTTTGAAGGTAGAGCTCTTGCTCCAGAAAGGAATTTCAATGTTGGCAGCTTCTGTTTCATTTAGGACCTGCCCCCTGTTGCTTATTATTTCCTCGTAAGTGTTGGTAAAGAGGTCATATACACTGATGAATGCATTCAGGTCTCTGCAGTTAGTTAACAACAAACTAGCCTTCAAGGTCCTGAAATGTATTGCTGCTCTCTTGAAAAACAACACTGACTTCACCTTCAAATGCATTCATGCTGTGCTCCGAAAATGAATTCTCCCTCATCTTCTTGCTTTTATTTTATTTAGAAAATCCAAGCTAAGCAAACAGTGGTTTGGTTTTGGGTTTTGGTTTTTTTTGTTGGTTTTTTTTTTTTTTCCCTGAACAGGGTTGCACTGAGATTCAGTTTGTTCTCTCCTATATAGAATCATAATTTAGCTGACAGCTTCCTTGTGTGTTATAAGAAGATAGCTTCCACCATTGAGAAGAGACATATGGTGGAATGTGTTGCATTTCAAAGTGGCCCTGAAGAAGTGGACTGATCCCCAGAATGTAAGTCTGTCTTCACCATACAGCCAGGGTGGTGAATGGGAGAGCAGTGCTCATGTGTCCATGGAGGCAACACTGACGAGCACTCTGTATGAGGTGGAGAAACACCATGCATTGCTCTCAATTCCTGCAAAACATGGACCTAGGGAAGGACAGCATGCAGGAGAATGGAAGGTTACACTGGGAAGTGATCTACAGACCAAGAACTGAGTCAGAAGTTGTCTTTGAATTTTTCCTAATTTGTCAACAGAGATCATCAGCATTAGCTTCCTCTTCATCTCTATTTTCTCTGAGAGGCTTCATCAGCCCTTAAGGGTAAAAAGGCTGGGAAGACCCTTATGCTTGGCCAGGCTGTTTTACATATTGGAGACCTTGCTGCTGTTCTAGTTGTGTGATCCTGTGGCTGCTGTTGTGACAAGGAGGCAGATGGTTCCACAGGCAGGTCATGTCATTAACTGCCAGTGCTGAGGCCACCTTCTGGTAGAACCCAAGGCAAAAAAAAAAAAAAAAAAAAAAAAAAAAAAAAAAAAAAATGGTACAAATATTATCACAAGTATATTATTTATCATAAGTGACCCTTCTCTCACCTGCTCATAGTTTAAGCCTCGTTAGTTGGCTCCAGACTGCATTTAACACTGTCATCCCTGATGCTTAACAATGTTATCCTACAAAATTTCTGGCCTCTCCAGAAGGTCAGTTAACAGGTATGAAATTGTCTCCCTCTCTCCTCCACTCACGCACACACAAAGGACGGAGGTGACCAATGGAGACCTTACTGGTTATTTATTTAACAAGGGAAACATACCTAAACACAAAGAAGGATGGTTAAAGAAAGAATTTTTAAACAAACTCCAAGAACAGCAGCTGATCCTTCTCTTTTCTAAACAAGGCCTTACTGTAATCTTTTTAATTCTTGCCACAAGCCAGATTTATCTTTGGACATCCTGCCCAGAAATCATTGCACTTCTCTGCAGCAGAATAAACATTAAAGGCACCCAACCACATGGACACACACAGAGGAGGAGATAGAAGGACTTGGAGATCAAACTAGTGCAAAAATCTTTCATTACAATAGCAAGTCCTGGGCTAGAGGAAAAAAGGAGGAGGGGAAAAAAAGCAATGACATCAAATCCCTGCCCTGATTGTGTGTGGGTGGACAACTCACTTCCTTTACACACTTCTTATCCACTGATGCTGCACACAGCATGTGAGTACTCCAACTCCTGTGCCTCCCCGTCATCTACTTCTTAAATCACTGCAAATATGTACAGAAAAAAACCTTTGAGATACAGCTGGCACGGGGGAAGAAATGCAACTTCCCCAGCAGAGCTGTGGTGGTGTGACAAGTTCTTGGATCCTGTCCAGTGAGCTGAAGCAACTGAAACTCAGGCCTGAAGCTGCTGAACAGCAACAGTTCGATCTGGACCAAGATTTGCTGCAGTGACTGCAGGAGTGATATTACTGCACACACATGATTTTGGGTCCCTTCCACCACGCCACTGAGCACCCCAGTAGGACAAGGAAGCACCCAGTACTATTCCTTTATATTTGATTTTTATGTGCAAACTTCTGGGCAAATGCCCAGACAATCAAAGCTGGGTGCAGGAGTAATGGCAAATAAAAATTCCTTTGCGTTACAGTAATGCTGAGATCTCTTCTATACCAGTTGCAGAAGGAATCTCACAGTTTTTCAAAAGGTTTATATTAGATACTATAATAACTTAGTAATTTGTGAAATAACCAATGTTACTATAGAACCTAGTGTTGGGGAGCAGTTGTATACTGACAGTTGCACTTGATTAATCTGAACATCCAAATTAATCCAGATTTTGGCAGATTTTTAAATATTCTACTCCACCTGTCCTATCAGAACAGATAGGCATGAGCCTAGAGACTACTAGTGGTTCAGGCGTCTGGCACCATGAAACAATGGGTATGCAGAGAGCCTGCATACTCTTCTGAGTCAGAGTGGCACAAGGCTGAACAGGACTGATCAGGAAGGCAGCTGGCAACATGGGACTGGATAGGAAAGAGACAAGTGAATGAAGTACAATTAGACTGGGCATAAGTTCTTGCTCTCTCCAGCCTGGCCACAGGCTGGGACAAAGGGATTTCTAGGGTCAACCATCATGCCAGGATGCCATTGATTTCAGACATAATTCAGTTGCTGTTGCACATGTGCCTGATGCCAGCCTCTGGCCAAGAGTGACATTATTTGGTCTGTGAAAGGAAAAGGAAGAGGGGCCTAGGAAACCCACATAAATCTGAATGGAAGCAAACAAAGATGTGTCATCAGCTTTGGAGATGGCATGGTGAGGACCAAACTTTTATTGACACTTGTTTTGGAGGACCCATGCAGCTTGCTCATGGCTCTGCATGAGTAATGCGGTTGTCCTGGGTCCCTGACAGTGGAAAAAGAATAATTATATTGCAATGTCACATATTTTTTCCCTCTTCAGTTGGTGAATTAAAAAGCAACAGGAAGTTCTCCAGCTCTGAGAACCATATTTTTGTCATTCTTTCATTGGGGAGCTGCTGTTTGAATCAGAGCTCCCATATTCGTGAGAAGCCATCAATGGGGGCTTCCTCTGGTTTTCATTTTCTTCCTTACAGATGCAAAACTTGGGGCATCATCACAGACAAGCTGGAGGAATGAGTCTGTGGTAGGAAGGATGGTGCCTGTGAAATGCTTTCTTAAAACGGAGTCCAAAGTCTCAGGATGTTATCCTTAGGCGACCTGGGAAGGACTGAGATCCTACATAGCTGACGAGCACGTGACACAACTGTTGTTAGGAAAATTGCAGCTGCAAGATAGTGGCCTGAAAGTTTTTACTGGGGTAGTTTCTTTTCTGTTAGTGTTCTTCTTTACTTTTAATTCAAGAGTCTCCCTAAGATTTTTTTACTTTTAACTCTTTAATTTAGCTTTATGGATTCAGGCAACAAACCAGATATTTTTTAAGTTTCCAGATCTCTCCAGTGCCTCTAAAGGATGCATGTTGACTCACAGACATTCTTTTTCCTCTTCTAACTTAAATCTGGTCTTTTTCAAAACAAAAAAGCTATAAACAAATGATGAAGAAATCCATCTTTTAAAAATAGCTGGAGACAGTCAGGGCATGTGTTCTGCTACTCATGCAGAAAAGGGGAGCATCTGGTTTGAAAAGAAGGCTTCAATGGCTCCAGCAGCAATTTATTGTCATGGAACTGTTGGCTTGCACCTGCCCTGCAGGCAGTAAAGGACAAGGGGAAAAAGATTTGGTTGTGTTTTTTTTTTTTTTTTTTTTTTTAACAGAGTCACCCAGTGGAACTCATTCTGGTGCCCCAACCCCCAAGTCTTAAAATGCGTTAATTACGGTAAGGTAGCTAATGTGTGCTTTTCTGCCATTGCTTTTGACTGATCTTGAGAGTGGCTGGCTTATAGGCCAGGAACATGATTTACTAGGAATAAGAAAGAGTAATTTGGTCCCACTAGATTTACAACACATGGCTCAGGTCTGCAGGAAAAGAACTGACCTTTCATTCTCCTTTCCTCCCACTCTGTTCCTCTGCACCACTCTCGCTTTGCCTGTCCCCATACCTACAGCCTCCACCTGACATCTGAAACCCAGTCTCAGTGTCTGTGCAAGTAGGAAGTGGATATGAAGGTGGACTTCATCCTTCAATACCTTTCATGTGGATAGTTTTCTAGTAAAGAGAAAAAGGAGCCTAAAGTGTAAATCTATAGGAGAAAAACCTCATTAGCACAGCAGCGACCAGTGGCAAGTTTTGCTTCTGTGAAGAACGCTGAAGAGCATTCAGTAATGCCATTGGATGCAATGATGGGACAGAAAGACCAAACTGGGGACTGGAGCAAGAGTAATCCTCTTTGGGTCCCAGTTCAAATTCAATGTTGAGCTGAACTTTGCAGATAAAGTTGTCAAGAATGCATTTCCTATCCTATCAGAATTCCAGAGAAGGTTTAAATAAATTATCCTGAATTGATACAAATGACTAAAACCTCAAACAATCTGTGGAATGCAACTTCTGCAATTTCTTGACTTCTGAATTAGCAAAGTAACTATGTGAGAATCTTCTATTTTGGTACAGTCCAGATGAAATACTACATATTCTATATAAAGAAATACAAATGGCTTAAAAAGTAGTGTTAGCACTATTAAAATGCTTTAGCTTGTAAAAAAGTAATTCAAGTAAATTACAAGCTCCATGAAATGCTCCAAGGAAGTCCAAATGAAAGTCTAATTTCAGAATGATTTACTCTCACTAGAAACATATTCCAGCAAAGCATGTCTATTTTGACAAAATCGCATTTCCTAATGAAAAAAGATTCGTATTCCTTGCTGTTCTATCTTTTCTACTTGTTGACCTCATTTTTCATCTAAAATTGCAAATTCCTCTTGAAGGGAATTTTTCTTCCCTCCAGCCCAGTGCAGACAACTTGCAATTAACTTTCCCTAGCAAAATGTAAGAGCTAGTCTCTTTAATCATGCATCTCACATAAAATGTGACTTGTCAGAAGAGATTTCAAGCAAGAGATATTGCCCATGGAATAAAATGTAATCAAGTGCCAGAAACACAAAGATTGATTCCTAAATTAAAAAAAAAAAAAAGCAGTGAAAGACTGAGCCAGTCTTGCATAAGCAGCATTGTGCTTTGGCCTGGGAAGTAAAACACCCAACATACCACTTCCTCTCTTAACTAAGATGGGCAAGGATTAATCAGCCCTTGAAAAAAGTAATAATTTAAGAAAGTGGAATGCCAGCAATGCTCACTTTCAGGAGAAAGTTTATAGTGCTTATATCCTGTCTGCTTTACTTTAATAAAATGTAAAATGCTTTCAAATAAACTATATTTAATGGACTAGAGATACATATCCTCTGGCACTTTTTCCCCTGTGTTCACATCCTTGTTGTTGTATAATTCTGTATTTTTCATGTTGTGCAACTTCAGTGTTTGCTCTATCATCCTTGGCTCCTGGGGGCTGGATTTCGTGTTCAATCAGGTCAGTAGCATTGCTGGAAATGAACAGTGGTAGGATTGGACAGGTCCAAACTGTATCCTGCAAGCATATTTTGCTAAAGAATCATAGAATAGTTAGGGTTGGAAAGGACCTTAAGATCATCTAGTTCCAACCCCCCTGCCACGGGCAGGGACACCTCACACTAAACCATGCCACCCAAGGCCTCATCCAACCTGGCCTTGAACACCACCAAGGATGGAGCATTCACAACCTCCCTGGGCAACCCATTCTAGTGCCTCATCACCCTCACAGTAAAGAATTTCTTCCTTATATCCAATCTAAACTTCCCCTGTTTAAGTTTGAACCCGTTACCCCTTGTCCTGTCACTACAGTCCCTGATGAATAGTCCCTCCTCAGCACCCTTGTAGGCCCCCTTCAGATACTGGAAGGCTGCTATGAGGTCTTCACGCAGCCTTCTCTTCTCCAGGCTGAAAAGCTCCAACTTACATCTTTTTTTCAAATTTCACATTGTTCTTCGACAGAGAGCACTAAGGCTCACACAGAGGAAGCCAATGTGTTCAAGGTTATGTTCTTTGTCAAAGACAAAAAGCAGAAAATATAACTGGTTGACCCTACAATAACTGACTGGTAGTCACAGTTCAACCCTCAAGATTATTTATTTACAGATCTTATTTATTATGATTGTATTCAAAAGATACCAAGGTGCCTTTCTGATAGCTCTTAGGAAGACCTTGAACAAGATAAGGATCCCATAGAAACAGGAAATAGTGGCAGCGAAGGTAAATATTAATTAGGTGGTAAGAATTTCATGTTAGAAAGCTTCCAGGTCACCAGGGTAGGAAGAGAAGATCCCCAGGCTTAGAGCTGCTTACAGTGACTTTGAAGGAAAGGAGCACGGACTACAGGTTGGAGAAGACCTCAGGATGTCTATCAGGTGCCATCAACTACCCATGTGAAGCCTCTGCAACTGGCTCTGCTCAGAGTCAATTTAGTTTTAAAAATCTAGAAACTTGATGTCTGTGTTCAGCAGTTGGAACCAAAGTGCACTTAGGTTGGAAACATTGGAACACAACTGGAAACATTTTGCAATTGTGCAGTGAAGGAAACTGTCAGCTTTTTCTTCTTCTTCTCTTTTGCACAACTTGGTTAAAATACTGCTCTAAACCACTGGTGACAGCTCTCAAGAGAAAAGAAAGACTTTGAATGTCATGAGGTCTGGGCTTATCATTTGAGCACTGAGAAAAGCAGATGGTTCAGTGCTCTTGATAGACACACGTTCCTGATGCACTTGCTTTGTGACTGGTTCTCTGTTTGTCCCCTGAGAATGTGATGCTCATCCAGATCCACAGTTTCTCAATAGGGTGTTGCCTGCAACAACTGGCATCCTAAAGGATCCTACTCAGAGAATTTGTGTCCCACACAGCACCAGAGGAAATGGGTAGCATGTCCATATTTCTAGAGCTTGGTAACTGCTGATGAAAACGGAAAGGATTGAGCTCTTTCTTAGTGTCTCCATATTCACCCAGATAGAAACTATGCAGGATACTACAGGGGTGTGCAGCCAAGCCAAAATATTATGTGGGCAAAAAGGACAATTATAAAGTTAGCCTATCCTTCTACCTTTTATCCTGTTGTCTGTGTTATGGGAAACTCTTTGTATTTAAAAGAAATGGGCAGGCAAGAATCCCTTCTGATATCCTGGAGGCCTTATCATATTTGAAAGAAATAAAAACACAACAGCTTTGAAAAGCAGCAGTTGTGTTTATTTCATTCTCTTCAGAGAGCTGTTATATCTCCATGTACAGTGAGGTTAGACCCTGGTTTTCATCTGGCTATTTTGATGAATTAGCAAAGCCACTGGCAGATGCTGGCTATGAGGGGCATGCCAAGACTCTTCTTCTGCTCTGACCTCTTTACTGCTGTGCTTTGTTTCCAGGGTGCTCTGCACCCGAAGTCTGAAGGCTTTTTTGTACAGCTTTCTTCTCAGGTCAGTGCCTCTGAGATCTACATCGTATGGTGGGTTTTAATAGCATTCATGACTTCAGGTAAAGAGTATCCCCACTGTGCTTTACAGTCATTCCACACCTAAACAATCAAGGGACTTCTAGTCCAGATGTAGGGGTTGTAGGTTGCACTGAAAGAAATCAAGGTAAGAGAGGCCAAAGACATACGCATAGTTTTGGTTTTGTGGGGTTTTTTTTGTTTGTTTGAGGTTTTTTTGGGGTTTGGTTTTGGTTGGTTTGGGTTTTGTTTTTTTTTTTAACCCCTGTGACAGTCTGAATAAAAAGAGGACAAGTCCTTGTTGCATGTCTTCAGACAAAACGCTTAGGGCTGTCCTTGGATTGGACCGAGAAGAGGCATAACGAAGAACTTGAAGTCCTGGGGGTCTTTTGCAAATGTGGGACAAAATATAAGAAGTAACTTTTGGTTCATGAAAGGCCACAAAACCATTTAGAGAGGAAATTGAGGTGAATTACACATCCAATGATGAAAGGATAATCTGATAGTGTTCAACAAGAACATGGCTACCCCTTCTGTCTTGCCTCTACTAGAAGAGCAAGACTGCAGGCAGAATGTGGGTATGCCAATCTTTTACCATAGACATGTCTGTGCTATGAAAATGGAGAGTCTTGGACCTTCATTTTTGGTGATTTTTCTAGCATAAGACTGGTATTTTCTCTGTTAAGAGATAATTAGGCCAGGCAATATCCAGTTGAGTCCTTGCCAGCTATCCGTGCCTCTCTTGCTGCAGATGGGCACGTAGGGTACATGTCTCTTGCCCTTTAGAAATATGTTGTCCAGAGAAGCCAAAATATAACTAACAAGAAAAAAATGCTCTGCACAATAAAACAGAATGCCATAAAAGTGTCAGCGCTTCCAAACCTGTCCCTGGTGGGTCACAGCAGAAATATCCATCGTTCCTCTGGGACGAATTTCCTGACATCTGCTTCTCATTCACTTTCCCTCTTGTTTCACCCCTTGGAAGGATTCTGGAAAGGAGGGCTTGGCATCCATTGTCAAGAGATTTGCATCCTTCATTTTGATTTGAAGGGTTCCCTCCTCCTAGGAAAAAGTTGGCATTTTCCAGTGACACAAGTTAAAAAAGGAAAACAAAAGGATACACCCAGTTCTGCTGCAATTCTCAGATTGATTTCCGAGATTCAGGTGAAAGGCAAGCCAGTGTTTTTCCACTCAATGTCTAAGAAGAGTTTGTCTCCAGAGTCAAGCAGGAAACTTCTCTCTCTGTAGCTCGTTTGTTTCAAAGCTGGCTTGGCTTGGCTGTGTGCTGCATCTGAGAGAGGTTTTAGCACTTGTGAAGGTGACTTGTTGCCTCAAGGCAGCTCCTGAAGCATAAAGGCTATTTCCAGACTCAGGTTAGCCCAGGACTGCACGTTACAACCCTGCAAAGTCCCTACTTGTTCCTTTTGCTAGTGCAGTGGTTCCCTTGCTGCCTTATGGCGATTTGGTTTACCAGTTGGCACAACAGAAAGTCGCCAGCACAACCCTGAGTCCTATCACTTGGGTGGGAAAGGACTGAGTGACATGGCTTTGGCAAACCTTAGCCACACACTCTGGGGAAGCAAAAAGGGCTTTTAGTGCTGCTGTGTTCCCATCTGTCTCTGCCCCAGCCTAGCCTGGGAGGTCTACTCCCTGTCATCGCTGACAAAACTGTCAATCTGCAGTCCTAGGGGCATCCTTTGGCAGCCCTTCAGAGGAGAGGATTTCCTCCAGAACAAGCCAGCCTGACAAATCCTACCTTTTCACCCACCCCATCCTGCCACTTTTCCTACTCAGGATACATGGGCATTATCTTTCAGCTGGATTCTGACTTTGCAATTTGCCATCACATATTTGGGGGCAAGGCAGTGGTAAACTCAGCCTGCACTTGCGTGTGTGTGTGTCACAGTGAGGATTGATAAACCCCACCACTGTTTGTAATTACACAGCGCTTTCCTGTGTTTCTGCCCACATAACTTGTGATTAAAGAAATGACAAAGATGTACTCAAAATACAGTCAGATATCACCAGGCTTGCCATGAAACTCCTGTACAGTTTATCCATGCATGTGCGGGAGCACAGCAAGGAAAGGGGTTGGAATTAGTTCATGTCCACAGTCCAGTCCTTGTTATCTAGAGCTGACAAAGCAGGAACTTTTAGGACTATACTTCTAATCAGGAATGGTATTAGTGCAGCCTTGGTTTGCTTAATCTTTGTCTTCTGGATGCATGAAACTGTTATTTATTCCTGGGATTTAGATCATCACAGAGCTCAGCAGTCGCACTGTGGATCAAGCTCCCACTGCCCTGGCAGCCAGGCAGCCATCCTCATCCCAGAGAGCTTCTCCCTGCGCATAAGCCAGCAGCTTTTAACAGGAAAATGGAAGGGAATGAAGATACAAAATCTGCTCAGAGTGAGGAGGAAGGAGCACAAAGGACACAAGGGGAGGGAGCAGATGCCATCCACGTGCATTTACTGGCTTCTCTTGGATGTCCTGTGATAAGTCCCCATGGCACAGGCTGCACTCCCTCTGCTCACACGGGGAGCTTTAGAGGGAAGAAAAGCTCTCCTACAAATATCATCCATTTTGGCCTTCCTAGAAGCTGGAGATTGGTCTCAAACAGATGTTAGCAGGCCAGGCTGGCAAAATATAACCCTCCCTCTGGTGAAGAAGGACTAATTGTTGCTTAGTTATCACAGAACGTCTGGGTTCCATGTAACTGCCTTGCAAAGGAATTAACTCTACCATCAGATAAGTGGTTAATTAAGGCCGTGTGCCTCATTACTGGTCTTTCCTGTGAACATAAGGGTGTTATAAAGCTGAGTATGTGCCACTCAGACACACTGAAGAGCTGGCACAATCTTCAGCACATCCAGCAGGAAGAATGTGTTTTACAGATAGCAGGAAGCTGCAGCTTCCTCTGCTGCCTGTGCAACTAGAAAGAATTCACTTTCTATACAAGCTTCAAAGACTGGGCAACTGTAAATGATGCTTCAAGCACTGCAGATTGCAAGCTGCATTCCCACCCCACTGCTGAACTGCAGTTAGCAAAGAATCTGAAATATTTTGCTCAGCCCTGATGCAAACAACCCTGCTCCCTCCCCTTCTGAGATTTTCATTTTAAAGCTAGGGGAAAAAGCACTGAAAGAAGAGAGAATTCTTGGCAAGATGTGGAACGGGCTGCCAACCAGACTCTGGGCTGCTGTAAGACGACCGGTTTGAAACCAGACTGTCCCACATGGAGGATGGCACTCAGCGGATCCATGGGGATTTCATTCAAATGGCTAGGGAGGGTAGGCTCACCAGATGATGCCGATTAGCATAGCTCAGCACTACCCCTCTTTGTAAGTGCCAGAAAATCTGTCCTTTATTGTCTAAGCAACCAAATGCATACACACACACAATAGGTCTCTGGCAGGACTGGTACTGAAGAGAGGTTTGAATGTTTGCTGCAAAAATTTTTGTGTCCAGTGGACTTCTGCGATCTTTTCTGAGATACTTATTTATATATTTGTTTGTTTGCTTTTATGTAAAACCTCAAGAGCTTTTTACCTTGTGCAAATACAGATGATATCAGCCACATTTGCATCATACTTTTGTATAGCTCTGTTCCTTTTTGCAAACAGTTTCTAGGCCTGGGTACACAGTGTCTGGACAAATGTTTAGAACAGTAAGGTAAATGCACAAGTCCCAATATCCTCTTTTGTGCCCAGCCATTGGGCTTTCTCCATTGTCATACAGCTGCCATTTTTCTTCCCAATGCTCAGATTTTTGGATTAAACAATAGCAAATGCATAAAATTCATCCGAAAACTTAATGGCATTAAGCCACTGATGACCCAAGTTGCTTTCAGGCATATTACCAGTGGAGGCTGGCAGAAGGGGCTTTGTGGGTCAGGATCTGTAGCTGAGATTTAAGGGTTTCTCTCAACAGAAAGGTGATGAAATGCTGGGAATTGCAATGAAACTTGCAGGTGAGGAATTGCTTTTAATTGTGAAGTTGCTGGGGACAGCTAAAACATATTGAGGTAGTAAAGCACAGACCTAGCCCTCAGAAGTCATGACTATTCCTAACTCTACTACTGTCTACATGTATTTGAGATGATCATGTCCCTTCTCCTGGCCTCAGTTTCCCCATCTGGAAAATCAGGATCCTGTTCCTCACCTCCATTGTAAAGCGCTCTGAAATCTACCCATGGCAAGTGCTATAGCGTTTGAACCTGGAATGTTTTTGCTCCCCTTATATATTTAACTCAAATATTTATGAATGTTCACAAGTCAAATATTTGAAAATTACAAGACATATTTTTCCATGAATGCTAAAAGAACAAACAAAATTGAACATACTCTGTCTACTTTTGCTGAACATTTGACTATGTGTAAACATTAGAGTAATTGCAGTGTTAATTGCCTATCTGAAAGCATTAATTACCTTTAAAACCAGATGTGATCATACAGATTTATTCTGGAGTTTGTGGACTCTCACCTTTACAAGTATGAAAATGGTATTAAAATCAGCATCACAGTTTATAGGGATTTTATGGAGAAGAAAAAAATGCTGTTCTAGGTTGGTACTGAGGATCTGGTTTAGGCTTTTTTTTTTTCTCTTGCCTCCGTCTTTGCACCATTTTCCCTTGTGCAACATGACTATACATTACTATCATTCAAAATACTGAACATGATAGTTTTTGTGTGCTTTGCACAGCAATTCGTCTCTGCAAACTGGGAATATTAGACATTGTCCAAGGGAAGGAAATTGTGTGAAGTTTGTACTTTTTCTATTGAGTCTTGATGACACTAGTATGCTTTTAAAACCTCTTCTAGAGGTCTTACAAGAGAACGAGCAGCAAAAACAGGCTCTGAGATTTTGACGAAATGAATGTCTGTGTCTATTTTGGGTTACAGACTGCCCCTATCCCAGGCTGTAACCATGGCCAGTGCTAACTGGAGGACAAGAACAGAAATGTAGAAGCTTTGAGAGTTAACTTTTAGGGGAGTGGAGGAAAAAAGAGAAAAAAAAAAATCCCACTTTTGCTTAGTGGGTAAAATCAGGGTGTTTCTTCTTCCTCATCTTCCTTGTCACTTGTCAAGACAAAACAAATACTGTAATTTCTAATGAAATCAGGAAGGGGGTAATAGTTCCTGGAAGAGGAAGAGAGAGACTGTGAGGAGATCTCTGCCAATGGTGTTCAGTTACTACAGAGAGAACACTGAGCAGCCCATGGAAAGCACTTTGTGGGACAGATTCCTTTGGCTAAATCTGATCAGATTTTGTTTTCTCATTGGCCAACAAATTTTTTCACTTTCTTGCTCTGCAGTGCGTTTGTACCGTGAATTTTAAAACTGGTCTGTAACAAACAGCCTCCATCTGTCCTCTCTTGCATGACTGCAGAACAAAATGCCATCCTGTCCCTTCTTCTCTCCCTGCTGAGGTGCTCTGGGGGGTATATTGCCAGGAATTGACAGTGCTTCCTCAGAAATGTTAATGATACCAATCAAAGCCTTGTTTGCAGGCCCCACACTGAGCCCTGGAAATTCTGGGAGTCAAATAATAGCAATGCCACCGCTAAAGATCAGAGGGAGCATCTGGGTGGGACTGTAGTGACGACAGCAGCGTGATCTACTATCCCTTTGTAGTTTGCAAAGACTGTGACTCCCAGCACTTCTAGTAAGTGATGTTGAAGCATTTTACCCACTCAGCAAACTGCACTGACATCTGTAGTCACTACCCACCAGCAGATGGGCTCCACCATTTCTTTTCCCGTTTACTGGCCAAGACCTGCAGCACTATGAGGAAAATGTAGTTTCTAATCTCTGCTGTGGCAGTGCTATTTATTGCAGTGTTTGGTTTGAATTCGTGCAGCACCCAGAGGGTGCTCAGCCATGGAGAACTGTGTGTCAGACGCTGTAGAAATGCTGAAGGGGAAAAGGCAGCCCACGCCTCAAGAAGTTTATGACTGAAGCAGAAGACAAGGATTAAGATATTCTATAGATAGATGGGCAGTAAGCACAAATCAGGGAACTACATGTTGGATATTGTTCCACATCATACGGTGGATGTCACGTTCACAAAGATACAATAAAAGCAGTTTTGAGATCTAAAAATGGAGTCTGGATATCCTCACTTCTCCTTTGCTTTAACTCCAAAGTGAATTTCCTCCCTGGGATTTCTTTTAACCATGGTGTTTAACTTCTCTAGAGCTGTGAAGATTTTCTTTCTCAGTCCAAATAGAGTCATTTCCCCAGGTCAGCATCTTGTGGAGTGTTCCTGGCCTATTGCAGTGATTCCTATCTGGACAAAACAGCTTCTTCCCAAACCTTTGCAAGTGATTCTCATGTGCATGAGAACACACAGAGATCACAGGCCACTTCTGATAGACTGGTTCTCTGTGGTGATCTCTGGTGACCACAGGAATATCAAGGGATCCCTCTCCTCAAGTTCAGAATATACTGCAAGATGGAGGCAGTTCCTGGGACAGCAGGATGGTGGCATGTTGTGAGAAGGAAGCATGAAGCTGAGAACGAACAAATTAAATGTACTGTTGAGAATCTGCGGGTCTGTGCACTGTGGACAGGCACAGTTTGAGCCTCAGGCTAATGTGACAGTATCCAGTGGGGCACAGACCTGGAGCACTGGGGAATTTTGCAAGTTGAGGGTTTCGACTGTGTGCCAACCTGACCAGAGGAGGCAGGAATTAGAGCTGGAAGGCTTCACTCCAACATGCATGTGCAAAGCACACACAAACCCTGTTACAGTCCTGAGCCTTGGAAAGGATTAAAGACACATGCTTGTTCCATTAACTGAAGTAGAGGGAGGTGTGTGTACAGGAGCGGGGAAGGGAGGCAGAGCAGAAATAACGCAGTGCATTCACAAGATAAGAACTAGACAAGGACGAATAATGTATCGTTACACCCCAGAGACAAAAGGGCGGCTTCCAGAGGGATGAGGCTTACACTCTAATCATCCTGACTTTGTAATGTTATACAAGTAGGGGCACATTCTGTGGCTTGGGAGACTTTGCTGAGTAAAACCCTGCAAGCCACAGAAAAATGCTTAAGCAGCCTTTTAAAGCCTGGCAATGATCCAGTCCTCTTCCCTTCCCCATACCTCCCTTCCTCTACCCCCACCCCACCGCTGTAACCCAGCCAGAGAAGCAGGAAAACCCTTGAGACAGGCAATCTTTATTGGTGATGATATAAAAAGCTTTTAAAGACAATGGGAGGATTAAAGCACTAAGACCAGTCACTGCATTCTTTGAATTGATCAGGGTGGCAACAAAACATTTAAGCTCCTGTGTAGCCAAAGGCTTTGGGTTCAGTGAGAAAAGGGGGAGCAGTTAGGAGGGAAGGGCTCCTGACCACAAGACTTGACTTGGTTCTTGATGCAACAGGGCTTGGCCCCTGCATGCTTTCCCCTAGCTCCTGGTGGGGGTGGGGAGAGGATGGAGGAAAGGGTCAGGCAGTGATGAGCAGCATCTTGATAGTCTGTGACCTTGGAACCCAAAGGCCATCTTGCAGCAACCCTGACTCCTAAATGACACCCTAACACTCCCGATCTGAATATGCTGCCCCTGCTGCTGCTGCTATTTCAGGAGGTGGCAGCCCCCTCCACATTTCCCTGGAGACACCAGTCTGTAATTTGAAACAGCAAAATCCATTTTGGTTGAACTTCCCACTTCAGGATAAGGCAGGGTCTGTTCTCTCTCAGTTGCACAGTCACTCAGCACTTTTCCTGCTCTGCAGTGCTCCAGCTCTCAGCTCCTTAGGATAAGTGCAGCATAGTCAGCTCCTGCCTGTACCAGCTGCTTCCCTTTGCCCCACCATGGATTACAGCCCACTCAAACTGCAGGGCTGATGTACACCATTTTCTTGCTGGCACTGGTGCTGGTGGAGGGAACGATTGCCAATGGGAGGCAAGTTTTAATGGCATGAGGTGGAGCTGTACCCATCCAGAAAAAAGAAAAAAAAATAATAAAAATCCAGGTATATGCTGGACCTGTCAGGATATGTGCAAAGTGGAGAACAGAAACCAGGAAGCCTGGTGTGGTTCTTCAAGCCTGACTCTGATGCTGACTGAGTCTGGCAAGACTAAACCCATCCTGAATGGTGGTCACCCCAAATGAGTTTTCCTACAGTTCCTGCTATCAGTCCTGCTGCAAGCCAGGATTGTCGTAGCTAGTCAGCTTCACATTTCTGTGGAGAAGGATTTTTTGAAAGGCTACTGCTGACAGTGTTCTGAGGATCCTCTCGGAAAATCTGTGGCAAGAGAAAAATAAGAGACACTGCTTAGCTATCAAACTGTGAATAGACTGTACTCAGGGTGAGCAGGTTGCATGTACCCAGGGACTGAGCTGTAGGTGCACAAAGTGTCTGGACTCTTTTTCAGAATGTTAAAATGCTGTCAAACACTCCACACAGAGGAAAGACAAGGAAGAGAGTCAGACATGCTCCATGCAGCTGAAATATTCACCAGAACAAACAATTTTGGAAGACATCTGTGTTTCTTCTGTCAGGAAAAGAGTAGGTGCTGATTTAATTCTAAACTACTACATTTTCCTTGGTTTCAGACCCAATGCACTGTCTTCTTAACACCCAAGGAATTTCAATCCCAAAGAATACTTTCTAGTTAATAAAACGTAGACCTTAAAAGTTTAAAAAAAAAAAAAAAAAAAAAAAAATGGAGGAAACTAATTTTCATCCTTGATTTTCAAAGACCTGCTTTACCCTGCTGATGATTTTACTTCTTTTCTTTGTCAAAAGAGGAAGGGACCCTTTTCTATTTTTTGGCTGTGGTTTATTAAAAATTGTCAAGCTTGCCTTTGCCTCAGCTTTCAGGGTGTTGTCAGTTCTGAGTGTTCGTTCTGTGTGTAAATCTGCTGCACCAAACTAGATCTCCAGTGGCTACTTTTCATGTTCTGTTTTTTAGTGGGTTGATGTGTCCTAAAGTTTGCCTCTTTCCTTCCCTTGTTTTTTGCTGTCTCTCTCTCTCCATACTCCTACCATCAACTGACTTAAAAGAACATATTTGTGTTGTCTACTGTTTATTCCTATGATCATATTCACAAGTGCTGCCACACTTCCCAGTTATGATTAAGCATTGCAAAGAGCAGGAAGAAAGATGGGAGTAGTGGAAGGTCATAGCTGGGGAAGGCTTAAGTAAATATGCACACATTTCTGCGCATTTACGCTGCAGGAGGTAAGAAGGAAATCACTTGATGTGCAAATGGACCTGAAGGTAGTGAAGTTTGGGAGGGTTCTTCTGTCCTGTGGGGATTTGTTTCAAAGTGTTGGACCCACTCCCGGAAAAAGCTCTGTGTCTCTTCCACGTGAAAGTTATCCTTATGGTAGAAAGCTCTGTGGTTCCAGGGGAACAAAGTTGTCAGACATCTTTCATCTTTTGCTAGTAATGTTGCTATGGCTGTGATGGCAAAAGGAGATCATTGAGACAAGATTTGTCCAGAGAAGGAGGAATTTTCCAGCTATAACTACTTCCTGATGCTACATGTCTGGTTTCTCAGCCTCAGCCCTCCAGGGAGACTTACAAAATACCCTAGAAATCTGTTCTGGAAAGCTAAAATCTATAATTCCACTGTATATAAAAATGGTGACTCTGGAAGAGATTCCTGGTGTGTCACATAATATACATATATACAATCATAATTTAATCTGCATACTGCCAATGCTGATACTTTAGTATCCATCTCATAGGCAATAATTGCATGCTAGGGGACAAAGACCAGTGCCAACCTCATCAACTTTCATTTTATGAACATCATCTTTTCTTCAAGACCTGAAGGCTCCTTTCTCTCAGTGTCTAATTGATCCCAACTAGTGTGTAGTAATGGCTCTAAGAAATTGCATGTCCATTCGTGCCTGAGAAATCATCAGCATTTCTGAAGAGATGGTCATAATTTTTGTTCCCAGGTATTCAGATCAATGACTAATTCATATCAGTTCTTCCCAAAACATAATGGCTTGCACATCCAGAATATGAACTTATTTTTCTTGAAATTTCCAAAATGATGAAGCTTTCATAACCAGGTATATTGTTCTGCAGTAATTCAGCTGATATATGGCACAGGAATGAATAGCTAACACCAGGTTTTTTTCTGCTAGGAGCTTGCCTCTTCTGAGCAATTACTGATTTTGAAACCATAACTAATGTTTACTGCTATATGAAGCTTGCGACCTATCTGTCCAAACTGTTCCTAATGAGTTCTTCACTAGTAATAAGGCAGGAGAGATGAAGACTGTAACTCATTTTTTCGTAACATTAGGAGCTGTGAACATCCTCATTTTTGATATGCAAGCTGAGAAGAAAGGGACTGAGAACAATTAAGAAGAAATAAATTAAAAGGCAAGCAGTGTAATTTTTTGAAGGTAGTGATTTTTTCTGACTGCAGCCATAATTACACTTCATACTCTGTTTGCTTCAATCATTTCCAACCCTAACTATTCTATGATTCTATGGTTCCATTTGGAAATTTAAGAACAAACATATCAGGGGGAAGAGGGCAGAGGAATCCTTTTGGTGACTCACTTCAAGCAAGATGATTTATTGTTTGGAGAATATTGTGACATGAACAGCAAGGGATCAACATTGAGATATTGCATGTGAAGTGTTTCCCTATTTTCTTAGGCTACCAAGTAGTTATGTGCTGGTATCATTCTGCTAACCAGTAGTAGATAGCAGGGTGAAAATATGTTGCTCTTTTTTAATGTCATTTCAGAAACTGGACATACTGATGACTGAAGAATGATTGTTGCATCAGCTCCCTTTGAAAAGGTTAGTCTTGCTATTCTTGAGTACTTTATTTTAAGTATTCTTTTTTTGTGTCCTGCTCAGTGCCAGAGGTCCTGATGCTGTGCATGGAAATACAACACTATGCATAGTACAACATCACAGATATGTCCCACACTTTCCTTTCTAAGGTCACACAGTGTTGGCAACACAGAAAGCCATGATAGTTGGAGATGGAAAAGAAGCTAATTAGCTCATCTATCTCCTTTGAAGGCTAACTCCTTGCCAAATATTTTCAGGAATTTAGTCCAATCTAACTGAAATGTTTCAAGGATTTAAGATCTCCTCTTATCTCTTGGGAAACCATTTAAAGGTCAAATATATATTTAAAAGCATTATGATAATGTTTAAGCCACAAATTCCACTTCTTAGCTTCACCTTTTCACTAGAAACTCTGCTCCCCTGGGCTACCCTAAGTAATTCCTTTCTTTTCTTGACCCTCTCATGCCCTTCACAAGACTAGTGTAGTGATATTTATACAATCTTCAAGGTAGAGACAGGATATTCATTTGTCTTGGGGCTGCAGAAAAAAACATGGAAATAATCACCACAAATGGCTAGAATTAATATCTTCAGCTTCCCAAGAATGGTGTGGTGTTGGTTTTTTTTCCTGTTGTTTTGTTTTGTTTTTTTATTTTTTCCCCCTCCAATAAAGTTCTGAATCGATCATTTTATATGAAGATAGTGTAGAATTCAGAAATAATCACAAAGTGGGTCAGTGGAGAGTCATGTGATTTTAGTTTCCCAGCTGCTGGCCATGGACCCTTGTTAACACTTAAAGTTTCATCTGGCCTGTCACGAATCATCTTTTCATGAACCTGCATAGTAAAGGCAACAGGATCCTATGAATCTGCAGATCACTCAGCATAACCTGGAAAGTTACTAACAGTCTTTCAGTGACAGTCTGGGAATCAGCTTCCGTCTACAGAGTTAATCTGTTCAGCTCCATCACAAGGTCTTGCTTAAGCCTGCAGTGACTCATTTAACAAAGCACTCATGTCATCTGCTTTCCATGATTTACCTTCTTGATGCGGTTGCCAGCTTCAGCTGGATGTACTCTGAAGTTTCTTGCTCACCCATAGGTAGCATTTAGAAAGGGAAAATGCATGCCACTAAGCCTGACTTTCTTTTTTTAATTTTAGTTTTCTTGATGCCAGTGTAATGCTAAAGCAGCTCGGAAGAATAGAGGGAGGGGGGTTGGAACTAGATGATCTTAAGGTCCTTTCCAACCCAAACCATTCTATGATTCTATGTTGTCTGGGAAGCTAGGGACTAGGTTAGGAGAGCTAAGGCCCAGTTAGAATTAAACTTGGCTATGGATGTGAAGGATAGCAGGAAGGGATTCTATAGGTACGTAGCAAGTAAAAGACAGACTACGGACAACATAGGCCCCCTCTGGAAGATATTGGGAGAACTGGCTACCCTGGATTTGGAGAAGGCTGAGGTTCTTAATGATTTCTTTGCCTTGGTCTTCACTGGCGAAGGCTCTGACTGCACCACCCAAGTCTTCGAAGGCGGACACAGGGACTGTAAGAATGAAGACCCTAGGCCCACTGTAGGAGAGGATCTGATTCGAGACCATCTTAAAAACAAGTCCATGGGACCTGATGAAATCCATCTGCGGGTCCTGAAGGAGCTGGCGAATGAAGTTGCTAAGCCACTGGCCAACATATTTGAAAGATCATGGCAGTCAGGTAAAGTTCCCAACGACTGGGAAAAGGGAAATATAACCCCCATTTTCAAGAAGGGGAAAATGGATGACCCGGGGAATTACAGACCAGTCAGCCTCACCTCTGTGCCTGGCAAAATCTTGGAGCAGATTCTCCTGGAAGGCATGCTAAGGCACATGAAAAACAAGGATGTGGTTGGTGACAGCCAGCATGGCTTCACTAAGGGGAAATCCTGCCTGACCAATTTGGTGGCCTTCTATGATGGGGCTACGAAACTGATGAACAGGGGCAGAGCAGTTAACGTCATCTACCTGGACTTCTGCAAAGTGTTCAACACTGTCCCACACGACAACCTTGTCTCTAAATTGGAGAGACATCAATTTGATGGGTGGACCACTCAGTAGATAAAGAACTGGCTGGATGGCCGCATGCAAAGAGTTGTGGTCAATGGCTCGATGTCCAGCTGGAGACTGGTAATGAGTGGTGTCCCTCAGGGATCGGTGTTGGGACTGGTCTTGTTCAACATCTTTGTCGGTGACATGGACAGTGGGATTGAGTGTGCCCTCAGCAAGTTTGCCGATGACACCAAGCTGTGTGGTTCAGTTGATACGCCAGAGGGAAGGGATGCCATCCAGAGGGTCCTCAACACGCTTGTGAGGTGGGCTGATGACAGCCTTATGAAGTTTACCATGCCAAGTGCAAGGTCCTACACCAGGGTCGGAGCAATCCCAGGCATGGCTACAGGTTGGGCAGTGAAGAGATTCAGAGCAGCCCTGCAGAGAAGGACTTAGGGGTGTTGGTCAATGAGAAAATGAACATGAGCCGGCTTCAGTGTGTGCTTGCAGGCCAGAAAGCCAACCGTATCCTGGGCTGCATCAAGAGGAGCGTGACCAGCAGGTTGAAGGAGGTGATCCTGCCCCTCTACTCTGCTCTTGGGAGACCTCACTTGAAGTATTGTGTGCAGTTCTGGTGTCGTCAACATAAAAAGGACATGAAACTGTTGTAACAAGTCCAGAGGAGGGCCACGAGGATGATCAGGGGACTGGAGCACCTCCTGTATGGAGACAGGCTGAGAAAGGTGGGGCTGTTCAGCCTGGAGAAGAGAAGGCTGCGTGGAGACCTCATAGCAGCCTTCCAGTATCTGAAGGGGGCCTACAAGGATGCTGGGGATGGACTATTCATCAGGGACTGTAGTGACAGGACAAGGGGTAACAGGTTCAAACTTAAACAGGGGAAGTTTAGATTGGATATAAGGAAGAAATTCTTTACTGAGAGGGTGGTGAGGCACTGGAATGGGTTGCCCAGGGAGGTTGTGAATGCTCCATCCTTGGCGGTGTTCAAGACCAGGTTGGATGAGGCCTTGGGTGACATGGTTTAGTGTGGGGTGTCCCTGCCCATGGCAGGGGTTTTGGAACTAGATGGTCCTTTCCAACCCTAACTATTCTATGATTCTATGGATAAAGACAAACAAGGTGACTATCAGTGGAGAAGCCTGACATGTGCTTGCAGTTGGAGCCTGCACCATATACCTCCCAGTTTTCACTGCTACCTTGAGCAAAGTCTGCTGTTACCATGAATTGCAGAATACGAGAGCTCTGAGGACAGGAAAGCATTAAGTCAGTAGGGTTCTTCACAGTTATAGCCTTGTTTCCATGAAAGCATCATGAGCCCTCATATCTAATAGTTACCCTAGAAGAGATCAGAAGGAATGAAAGCTTCCTTAGGTCATTTTCAGTGGGACTTTTGATCCACAGGTAAGCTTAAAACTTTTCCTGCGCAGTTCTGTTGAAATGTTCCTGTGGTGCCTGAGTTTTTTTTGAAAGAAAGAGTGGTAGCACACAACTCTTTTTAAATTTGTTTCGGTTTTTCTGTGTTTAATATGTTTAGAGTTCATGCCTAAATTAAGTTCCTTCATGGTTAGTCACTGAGCTGGAGGAGTCAGTTTTTTCCTTGGCTTCTAGTACCTGAATGCTGGAAATACCATGAGCTGATTAGATTTCACATCTATTTCATCCTGTCCTCACTGAGGTATCAAATGCAGTTATGAGGAAATACTCAGGCTTACAAATACCAAGAGTGAGGTATTTCGTTTGGGTTTGCCCAAATCAGTTTATTTCCAGCCTCATTTGGGGCTCCTTATGGGAGTTCTTTAGGAATCAAGTTCTTTAGGAAGTTCAACCCTCAGAGAAACTAATGATAATTTTGGAAGGAAAAAGTGCGCATGAGAATTAACTGAAAACCACCCAGTGCATTTGTGATATAATAGCACCATATGAATCTCTTCAGAGACAGAGAAATCAGAGTTCATCCCTTCCTGCACTACTGATGAATGCATGGTGTTCGCAAGCAAACTTAAGAGAAGCAACACCACACGAAAGCCAAGGTGCCACTGCAGGAGGCACCATTTACATTTTGTTCAGCAGCTAAAATGTGCTTTTAAGCAAAAATTGCTATGAATTAATATAACAGTTGAGCTTGAGACCCAAACTACATATGTAGGCTTGTGCTGGGCTCTGTTACAAGTGCAGAGAGAGAGGAACTATTGTAGTATCTTTTAAGCTTTTTGTAAGCTCAAAAATGCTGCTCAGGGAATTTGATAAAAATCATTAATTACTTTGGAATTTGTAGATTAATCCAAATTAAAGACTTTTGAGGAAAGAGATGTTTTTGACCATGCTCTGCATTTGAAATTGGAGAATATTGTTGAGATTTGTTGAAACATCCCATTCCAGATTTTCAAAATGAGGAGAAGGTGGGATTTCTTTGTTTTTTTGGTTTAAATCTACTCTCTGATTGAGCTGTTTTTATAAATTAAAATAAAAACAAGGTTTAAATTTGGAGTAGAACCAACTTTGAAATGTTTCAACTGATGCAATGTGAATACTTCTTAAATAATTTTTTTTTTTAACATGAGATTTTTGGCTTTGTCCTCTTTTAGAGTGGGAGGGGAAAAAAAAAGATTTTTGGTGAGAGAAAATTCCATATACACTCTGCTTATAAACAACATTAAAGTGAAATTCTTCTTAAACTCATCTTACAAAATTCTCAGTTAACAAACATTGCTTAAAAATTGGAGCCCACCACTGGAGATATACATATTGGATTTTTGTATAGCATTCGTCCTACAAGTGCCTTACTGTGACACTAAAACAGCTTTCTTGAAAAGCAGACAATACTAAAAGCAGTTAAGTTGCTAATATTTAACTTGCTTTTGTTCAGTTCAATCTCCTTCACCTGTTTCTGAATAAACAATGGCCATTTCTTCAATGACAAATATCCATTTGCTGTCATTATCTGTGAGAGCATTCACATGAGCAATCTGTAACCAGCAGGTAAGGTTATATGGTGGCCATGTGCACTTTCTGTGACTTTTTCTCTTTCACCTTCCCTTCTGTTGGGGCCAAGTGCATTGCCTTCAAGGTCTGAGTCACAGCATAATGCTCCCCAGATGCCTTCAACTCAAGCCTTTTGTTACAAGTTACTGAGATTTGATCTGACAGGCTTTATGGGAGTATTTCGGGGAGTCTTGACTACACATCTAGTGAGGATTTTATTCCTGCTTCCAGGACACCCTTCCTTTCCTCTGACAGAGGCCCTCAGGATTATGTACAAGGTCATCCCAGTGCTACCCAAGGTCTGTAGCACCATGAATTAATGCACTGAGCCCAGGGAGTTGGGGAAGGGCAGTTGGTTTTTCCAGGCTAGCATGGACAGAGAGAAGAGCAGGGAAACCTTCTTTGAAAAGGGAACAGTCCTCTTCCCAGACTTCTACTCTAGGCAATTAATCTCTTTCTAATCTATAGGGTATCTCAGCAGGACAAATAAACATGCGTGCTTCAGGTTGGGATGAGTCATTATTTTCATTCTTGCTAGCCTAGCCAGGTTATAAATGGATTATATGAACAACAAGGAAAAAAAGAAAAATTGGTCCTGATGTTCAGCTGTCCTCAACCCCCGAAATGAGTGAAATTCTGGCAATTTTACACCATCAGCAATCACATATTATTGCATTGGAAATACACATGGTGACGGTGACGATAAATTAGGAGACTTTCCAGATGAACTGTATCTTTCTCTGAAAACTCTAAGATTTACTGAAGATAAAGTATAAACATTAATGCCTATATTATTTCAGTTTTGTTTATTTTCATCATGATTATTTTTATGATTTAGTAATTAGGATGTATCTGATTCCTCAAAGGTACTAGCCAAATTCTCCTCAAGTGATAACAAACAGCGAAATTTACTCAAGATGTCAGAAAATAAGGTAATTTGTCATGCTGGGAACACAGTCTGTGGTATTAAAGCAGGGGGATCTCATGGCAGACCCTGCTTTGAGCAGAGGGTTAGAACAGAGCCCTCTTAAGGTCTCTTCAAGCTTACGTTTTTCTATGTTTCTGTAATCCTAAAATTTACCAAGTACCAAGCACCCTGTGTACCTCCTGTGCTTTTATTTCATTACTCTGTTGCTCTTGCTGCAGCCCACCTTGCTCAGAGACAGATGATGAGAGAGATGCTGAACGTACTTTCTTATAGACGTACAAGGAGTTTTAGAAGGAAAAAAAGCCTCTCTGTGATCCTCAAAGCCAGATGCAATCTCAATACTAGATATTTGAGCCCCAAACTGTGCAGCTACCGGTGTGTAGCTGCTTCCTTGCTGGAACCCCAGGCCCCATGGGGATGGAGCTGAAGGAATACTTTCTAGCCCTTTACATTTCAGAGCCATGCTGCTGCGAGAGTTGATGAATAGCTTTCATTGTGGAAGCTCCTTCCCTGCCGTGGCTCCCATCCTTGTCTCAACATTCCCATCTGGATATAAATCTTGCTTTTCCCTGTCCCCTTCCCCCACTCTCCTCTTCTTCTCTCCTGCAGTCCACTCCAGATCTCCCCCTCCCCTTTACCCTCTGTGGAAAACTGGAAAGCTGATAAATAAATCATACCTGCCTTGCTGACCAGGGTGATAGTCACCCAATCCATAACCACTATATGATTTCCTTTGCCAAACGTTGGAAAATAAAAAAGACACTGTCCTTTTGAACAGATCAGCATCTGTGTACATATAGAACTGTTATTGTGGGACTACCAGCATATCTGTGTTAGGGTCTATCATATTCCACCACATACTCACCCAGGCAAAAGCTTTCATCTGAACATGACTTACAATTCACTGAGGGACCTACTGTTGACTCAGGACATTACTATTATTTTGTCGATAGATATTTCTTGGTCTCTGCCCCCCCCAAAAAAACCAAAACCAAACAGGAAAGAAACTGCTTTAATTGAAAGCCACATCAGCTCTTCCAACTTCACCAGCATACTGAAAACCATTTAAAAGATGAACTTCAAATAGAATCCTACAGGCCAATATTCTTGTACTTTTACACTGCAGACCTTGGAGAGGCATGTGAAGAGGAAAGGACAGATTATACAGTTCGTGCCAAATTTTTGAACTAGCCTTGAAAATTGCATCTACTCTCCATTCTTGATCAGATCTGGATCTTTCTTCTATAGCAAGCGGGAAAGACACATCTCTCATATAAAGAGGCAGCATTCAGAGCCAGGTTTTGAAGTTTCAGGCCAGTGTCTGGTGATGTGCATTAGTCAAACAGTTGCAGGGAATTAAAGAAAAATTGAAACTGGGATGGGCATGATATGGAGAAAATATGATTTTGAAGGGGCATTTATGCTGCATCATTTCCTAACCATGAGAGGTGCCAGGCTGCAGAATAGTCCCTGGAGATAAGTGGTGGATGAGGTGTTGGTTGGGCTATTTTAAGAGATGACTGAACACTACCGTGGTGAAAAGAGAGAACATTTCTCATTACTCGTAGGTTCTGCTTACAGTGAACTACGTGCTCACATGCAGCTTGTCACAGTGGTTGTTCCAGGAAACAGGGCTGGTGTGTACTCATAGTAAATGAGCAAATTGCAACAGTTTGTGATTCCACATCACTGGTGTGCTGCATCGTGTGAGAAGCTGGCTTAGATAGTCCTGAAGCCTGCTTCCACTTGCAAAGACATAACACAGGAAAGTACAGTCAAAGGGAATATGCTGGTCTACAGGGCTAATTTGAATCTGGCCTTGGGCCTTTAATTACACAACATTCAAAAGCAATGAGGCAAAGTGGAGCCTCCCTTTAACTCAGTGACCCACCAAGGGCAACTTTCATCAACATTTGTAAGAGGGAGACTGATAGATCCAAACGGAGATTTCAGGTTCCAAACCAGATTCAGTCATCCCCTGCAAGTGCCTCTCTTCTCTTTTAGCCTGGAGAAGGAATCTGAGACAAGTACACTCCTAATCTGGTTGCTCAGGTAGGTCAAATGAGCATGAGTAAAAATATGCTTGTCAGTTAAGGGCACTTCATCTCCATCTGACCTCAGCTCTCCAATGTGGACTTTCCTCTACAGTTCTTTTCTCAGCTCTGTGCACATTTTTACTATTTTTGCTTTCAATCAGAATTTATGTAGAAAGATGGAGCTTTGGTACAGATACACCAGCAGCTGTGTGCATACACTGAGACTACTGAGCTCAGCACAGCAGCCCTGGCAGCGATGTTACTTTACACCAGCTAAGGACTTGGTCCAGTTTAACAGAACGATCTTTCTTTGGTTTGGAAGGCAGGGAAGAGGCGGTGTCATTTTATTTTTTATTCCATGGTGGATGTTTGGAAGCAGGCTGTACTTTCCTGGAATGTGTAGGATCTTCTGTATAGAGACTTGCGACGTGATCATAAGCAGGCAAAATAATGTGTGCATGCAAGCGCACACACACATACACACATGTGCACACAAGCACACCTCAGCCCACTGAGCAGCCTGCCTGCTTAGCACTTGATGCTGCAAGTCATGATGATTAGCAGAGTTTCCTCCTGCAGCCTGCTTGATAACTGCGAGGTCAGCATATACAGACACACCTTCAGTGTGAGCTGAACAGTATTTACTTTGTTCTGACCTGGCTTTTACAAGATCTCTTTGCTGTGACAGCTGACAAAAGGAAGGAGAAACAAAGCATTAATAAAAGGTGATGTTTTGAGGTGAAAGTGTCAGGAATAAAAAAAAAAAAAAAAAAAAAAAAAGGAAGAAATGTTAAATGCAGTCATAAGGAAATAATGTGCCAATGTAGTTTCTATCTTACTTCCTGGTTAGACTAGCAGCCACTTTATTTCTGCCATTAAGGCTCAGGATGTGATCTCAGTTGTGCTCTTGCCACTCTGGATGAACTCTTCAGCAGTCAGGCAAAATCACTGGAATTGCTTGAGGCTTATGCTGGACAAGAAGACACTGAGATTTATTTCCTAGCCTCTTTTCTTATTATTTCCTATTTCCTTTGGTAGTTACCTGGCATCTGTCTGTGATACCACTACATAAAGAAAACCAGCTGCTTCCATGAGCTAAATTTTCCATCAAACCCATTGGTCCAGTGAGGGTGTCATTTGTGTGACTGTTGGCTCAGTTGAGTGCATCCTGCTTCAAAATACAGGAGCACACTGGACATAAAGGTCTAGCCATCCTTTTGCAGCTCTGAGGATGGGTTACGTTTGCTCCACATGCACACAGAACTGGCAAGACAGGAGGATGATGATGAGGTGGTATTTGGAGATGTGAGGCTTATCTCAGCTCATATGCTGACCTGAAGCACAATCTTTAAGTCATTCCTTTTTCTGTTCAACTTTGATTCCTGATGGCTTGTGAGCAGAAAGTTTTACCCCATGATGTGCTGGAGCCATTTCAGCTTGGTCAGATTTATGTGATCTACAGCAATTCTCCAGACATCAGCTGTGCCAGCAGGCAGTGGAACGGACAGCGCTATTGGTCTTCAAAACCGCACAGTGCTGTGTCAAGCAGCAAAACAAACCTGCTGTCACAAAGCAGCATATACAAGTGGGCATGTACAAGTCCGTTGTGCAGTTTCTGGGAAGTGGGAATTACAGGTATGAAGACAACTTCCCAACAGCACAATCTGCTGGTTGGCATAGTCTTCTAAAGTGCCGGGTGCAGTATTAGTAGACAGAGAAGCTGCACTAACTATCCTTGTATCTTTTATTGATAACATCAGGCTTACCCTCACTGCGATCAGAATCAAATGTGCACAGTAGCTCAGAACTAGAATGTTTCATCCAATTATATTCTGGCTGTCAAAAGACTCCCCATCCTCCCAAACAGCTGGGGTCTAAATTTGACGCTAGTGCCTGAGAACTCATAGAAGCTTTGAGTTTCTTGGTCTTCTCCAGAGGACACTTAAACTGGCCAGAACTTAGCAGAGCACAGGACAGTCTCATCACGAAGGCTGAATTTCCTGCCCAAGGCTACCTTAATGCAGTTTCCAGGTCTCTTTCAATCTTCCTACTTTACTGGCATGCAAACTTCAGGTGTTGGCCTTGAAGATAACTTTTCTTACCTTCTCCATCACTTCTTTGAGGAGCAGAACATCCCAGCCAGTGATTCTCTTGCTAAGCCAGTATCTCCAGAAATAATAAGTTGCTGCATGAGCAGCTGAACTATTTAAGCCAGATTTCCTGTGGAATCATGTCCTCTTTTCCAGATGTTCCTTTCTTCTACCTCCTCTGTAATAACCTCATGTTTCTTGTGTCCTTTCCACCTAGCAAGAAATGATGAGCACTGAGGATAATCCAGTGTGTCTTGAGAAAGTCAGAAAGATATGATCTTTGCATTCCAATTAATCTAGGGGAAATGACTGCTCATAAAGCAAATTGCCATGGGAAAAAGGTGGTTTTTCCTTTCTATTGGGTTGGTTATAAATGACAACCTGATAACTGCTCTTCCTTATGTTGTTCCCTTTTATTTTGTTTGTATAAAACATTAATGAGAGCTTTTATTCATTTGAGCATAATCAAGCATATTTATTTGAATAATCTGGAACACGACTTTTATTTTTACCTTGTTGAAACGTGTTTTCATTTACTGGACAGCATACTTTGATATTATGACAATGAAAACTTTCAATAGTCCCTGGTTGAAATTTTTTGTGTGCTCTTTTCACCAGAAATTTCACAATGTTGGCTTTGTATTTCAACTTGGAATACTTTCCTCTTTGAAATGCCAAAGTATCCTAAGGAAAGGAAATTCTGGTTTCTGACCAGTTATAATTATAATCCAAAAGCAGCAAATATTTCATCAGGAAAATAATGCTATAAACGTTGGGTTTCTAGCAGGAAGAAGTGGTAGTTAATAAAAGTGACAGAGAATTGGCTGAAAACCAACTAGTAAAGTCAGTCTGACTTCATTCTCCAGATATAACCTTGAGATGAAGACCATGACAAAACCTCTGATAAAGTGTTGACCTCCATCATTCATATCACTTGAAGGTCTTGAGAATGGCCACCTAAGGCTGCTGTTCAGAGACAAAGCTTCAGCTGCACCATCCTTCCAATTTGGGGCTCACATTTAAAGCAAGAAAGATGTTCTTTAGGGGTCTCATATCTAATCAGATAAAAACCTATACTCCTTGGGCTTCAGAGCCCTGCAGTGGCATGGAGCTTCATCTCAGTGGTGGTGTCCAAAGAGGACCAGCAATGTACTTTTGTTTCCTGTACCCCATGGGTATTTATTCAGGTGTTTTTTTTTTTTTTTTTTTTTTTTTTAGTGTAATCTAAGTTTTCCCAAAGCAATGCAGTGCAGTGTGACTTTGATCTCAATTGTTTATTTATTATCAGTGCAGTGCTTATTTAAACCATGCACATAACCAATTAACTTTTTCAGTAAATGTTCCTGCTTCCTATCTGAGAATGAGTTTCCAGGTTTTGAGTTGAAATTACTGTTTTAGTTGTCTGGAAAACTTCATTCCATGTGTTCTTTGCCTGTGTGCTTCTTTGAAGAAGAGAATGTGAATCCTTTTTACTTGCTAAAAAAATAAAATAAAGACTGTCATTTTAAGATTGGTAAATAGTCTTACCGTCTTAGTTGGTCTGGTTATGAGGAAAAAACAGTTACTAAATTGAGAATATATATTCATGTATGTGAATGGGATTTTATATACATGTGTGTAAGTATTTATAAACATCCAGAGGGACCTTGACAGGCTTGAGAGATGGGCCAGTGCAAAACTCATGAAATTCAACAAGTCAGGTCCAAGGTCCTGCACCTGGGTCGGGGCAATTGCAAACACAAATACAGGCTGGGCAGAGAGTGACTGAGAGCAGCCCTGAGGAGAAGGATTTGGGGTGTTGGTTGATGAGAAAATCAAAATGACCTGGCAATGTGTGTTTGAGCCCAGAAAGCAAACCATATGCTGGGCTGCACCAGAAGAAGCATGACCAGCAGGTTGAGGGAGGTGATTCTCACCCTCTACTCCACCCTGGTGAGACCCCACCTGGAGTACTGTGTTCAGCTCTGGGGCCTCCACATGGAAGGACATGGACCAGTTGGAGTGAGTCCAGAGCGTGGCCACAAAGATGATCAGAGGGCTGGAGCACCTCTCCTGTGAAGAAAAACTGAGAGAGCTGGGCTTGTTCAGCATGGAGAAGAGAAAGATCTGGAGAGAACTTAGAGTAGCTTCCAGTACCTAAGGGGGACCTACAGGAAATCTGGAGAGGGGCTTTTTATGTAGTACTGGTAGATGCATGTAATGAGAGGAGAAGGCGGAATGGCTTTAAGCTGAAAGAGGGTATGTTTAGATTATATATTAGGAAGACATACTTCACTATGAAGGTGGTGAGACACTGGCACAGGGAAGCTGTGGATGTCCCATTCTTTGTGGTGTTCAAGACTAGGTTGGTTGGGGCTGTGAGCAACTTGGATTTAGTGGAAAGTTTCCCTGCCCATGGCAGGGCAGTTGGAACTAGATGACCTTTAAGGTCCCTTGCAACCCAAACTGTTCTCGGGTTCTATGATAAATACATATTTTTGTAATATTGAAACTTGACTTTTTCACTGGAAAAGCCGGAAACTGTACACCAAAACAGAAAAATACAAAATGCTGTGTGGAAATTCTTTCTTTTTTCCTCTTAGAACTCCCAGAATATGTATTTTGAGAAATAATACTAAAGCAGTGCTTGAAACTTGAGTTCAAATGCTTATTTAGGCTGAAGTGAAAAATTTAATTTTGTGAATCTACCTCCAGCATATTGGATCACTTCTGCACATCACAAATCTATCATGTAATATGGTCTTTTGCACAAGACAGGCTCAGGAGCAAATTGGCAGAGAAGTTTATCAGTCAGCAGTACAAATTTCCAGTGTGTTGACAGCATCAAACGAAATTTTGGAGTGGTCTAGGGATGGTGTTCTTATGTTTGCATTAACATGATTTGCCAATATCATAGCTGTGGTTTGACATGACATGGGCAAGGTTTGGGGGGAAACCTTGCATGATTTCATTTCATTTTCAGCAAAAATGACTGCTGTGCATATTTGTCACTTTCAAGGACTCATCCTTGCAGAGTTTCTTATAGTAAATCTTATTTATTTGTTTGCAAATAAAATACCCATCTCAGTCGCCTTAATGTCGCTGTTTTCTAAAACTAAACTTATTAGAAATTTCTACTTGGCAAGAGAATGTAGTGAAATCTAAATCACTTTTCAAACTGTGTACTTTCATATATACGGTTTTTACATAAAACTACTTACATACACTCAGTATATATAGATATAATAATATATTTTCTGTAGAATCATAAAAAGCAGAGGCAGAAGAGACTTTTGTGATTGATTATATCATCTGTGTGACCCTCACACAAGTCAAGATCTTTCAAAAATTGATTTTTGTTTGAACAAGAACAGGCATATAAAATAAACTTTAAAAGTCAGTTCAGTCCTGACTTCAAAATTTACGGTGAGGAAATCTTCAGTTGCCTGTATTTTTTACAGGCTGTGTCTGTGTACTCATATATGCATAGATATAAATGTATATAAATAGGCACACTCACATAAGTGCATTAAAAACTCTGACAACAGCTCAGTAAACCAGGAGAACTTATTGAACACAACAAACTTCTTCAGGCTCCTAATCTTATGCTTGAAACTGCTCTTTGCCAGGTCAACATATGCAAGAGGATTTGGAAGCAGATTGAAAACTGCAATTCACTCCATACCTGCATTGTGGCCTTTCAATTTAAAGCCATATGCTAATATTAAAAAAACAAAAGAGAGGAAAAGAAAAAGCGACATCTGGTAAGAGGGACTGAGCTTACAAAAGCTCATCCTGCAGTTCCAGCACTTGGACAGCGATGGGAAAAGGGAAATAGACTTCACACCCCCAACACGCCATCCATCAATGGAGTGTGAAAGAAATGTAAGGATTACTGCCCTAGCCTTCAGGTGCCAGGCATAATTATCTAGAGATTGCAGAGTTCAGTTTTTGCTCTGCTCTGCTTATACAGTTGAGAGGTCCCCTTCCTTCTCTCATTCCTGCCATTGCTCCCTCCCAGCACAAAAGTGATTAGGGGGTGCAGGAGGGGGAGGGGAGCAAAACATAAAAAATATTCCAGCTTTGTAAAGAAAGCAGATGTTTCTGGGATCCTGAACACAGTGCTTCAGCTATGGGTCTTGCCTGGAACTTCCAGAAAAGCAAATACCAGAGCCTCCGTTTATTGGCTGTTTCCTTGCTCATACTGCAATATGGCTTCCAAATGGAACAAGGCACTGAGCCAAAAATCAGCAGAACTGGCTCAGAAAAGAGGGGATTTGTTTTACTTCAGGGGAGGGAAAAGATTTTTGCTTTCATAGAATGAACCCTTCCACCCCCTGTGAACCTGAAAAACAGTCAGACACTTGGCATATCCCACTCTGTGTTTCTAGGAGAGCTGTGGTAAAGGAGACCCTAGCCGAACCATTCAATAAAGATGCACATGTCATCACTGCTTTTATTAGCATTTAATCAGTAGTGAGTGGAAAGAAAGCAGCGCCCATCAATGGTAAGTGCCACAAGCCTGGTGTTTGTCAAGAGAAGGAAGAGAGATTTGGATTCTAAAGCTGTGAACATTTTGCCAGTAACATTGTTTTTCCTCTACTTTTCAGCATCAATTTCACTCTCTCAGTTTTTCAGACAGAGCAACAAACTGCAACATCTTTGGGGTGTGAGGGTATTGCCTGCTTGAAACTTCCCCTAAAAGATTTCCATCTCTGCTCTGAAGTCCAGACATTGCTGAGTAGCTTAGGGGTTTGCAGATAACAAACTAAGGCCTTTGCCACAACTTTGGTTCTGATGAACTGGTTGGGATGTAGCCACAAAATCTGCAATATTTTAGGAACTAGACTTAGTCTTCTTCAAGGACTTGGCCCTTAATCAACACCTTATCTCTCTCAGGGTGAATGCACTTCTTTTTCTTGTCACAGCCCTGGCCATATGTGCACCACCTCAGTGGACAGTCTGTTGGAAAAGGGAACAGAGGCTGTGCTCTCAAACCACAATTTTCACAAGACACTACGGCAGCTGAAGAGGCAGTGGCTGAATATTTAATAAAGCCAACGAAATGAAATGCTTCATTTGAGAAACGTGGAAATATTTTGTTTTGATTGGAAGCTGTGGCTGTCCACTGAAAATGTCCTTATGGCAGGCTTGCAGCAATTGACAAAGGTTGGTATTCTCTACAGAAAGCAAATGATTCTTTCACAATCCAGTTTTCCATTGATGAAATCTCTCCACTTTCTCACAGAGGGAACAACAAACAGTTTTGATAGAAAATTATAATCAAATACAATAAAAAGGTTTTTTGTATATGGCATAACAAACTACTCAGTCTATGTGGGGCTGCTCTGTAGCAAGCAGGTTTCAGCCGAGCCTGTGTCTCAGCAATGCCTACTAATAAAAGACTGCTGCAGAAAGCCAAGGGGGAGGGTGTTTATAATATTACTGTAGCTATCTAGAGTGCTGTTCACTGGGAAAATGCAATATGTTTTTCAAAGACCACTCTTTTATGTGTCACTCCTCCCCTTTGCACACAGGAGGAGTTAGCCATCAATGATGACAAGGTCTTATGGGTCAGCCATAAGGACAGACATGGTACCACCCCAGTTTGTCATAAAGAAAAGAGGGTAATATTCAGACAGAAAAGTGGATGCAGGTTATTTTTATGATCTTGAGATAGGCTTAAAAAAAAGGTCAAGGAAAACTGAAGTCTTCGTTCTGTGGTTACAAGACCACTGTTGTACTGTTTCTGTGTGTGATAAGCAGTATATGCCTCCCAAATCAGCAGATTCCAACACTCTCTATTACAGAGCTCTTCCAGCACCAGAGGAAGACAGTAGTGGTAGCTCTTGTGCCAGACTATATGACAATCTTGGCAAAATGATAAACTGGATGGTAGGTTGTACGCAGATGTTATTTTTGTATCTTCTGTTACATTAAATTGATGACTACTTTCAGTGCACTGCTGTGTCATAACTGGGCTATGAATAGAGAAAAAGCTTTCCTAGTTAAATCGTCCTCAGACAAAACTGGGAAAACTTGTGGAGGGCCTTTGAAAATGAATCTTTAAATGGGTGGAATGTATTACTGTTGAACCTCTTTTGTACAACGAGTCATTTATTTTAAGCAGAAAAGATGTAATCAGCTATGCTCTCTGGGATGCATGTTATTGTTACGACTATGACAAGCTTGTTCCGTTGACGTATACTGACTTTAGCATTTTCTTTTTCCTCTGGACTAAGCAAAATAAATTCTGTCTAACTCCATATTCTGTTAGGATGTCTTTGAAAACAAAAGTGTATTTATTACTGCAGTTTCCCAAGATTGCTTGGCTTCTAGATCAATGTAAAGGAAAGTTTTTCCTTTTGCCTTTCTTTCACTCTTACTACCTTTAATTTTCCATTTTTTAATTTTATTTTTTTTTCCTACTAAAATGAAATTAGGAAGACTGTGCAGATCTGAGAAGCAAAAACTACTGGTTTTCTATCATTTAACAAAACAGTTTCCTGAAGGAAATTGTATGGAGCGCAACATTCATAAAGTATTCTGAGGACAGAGGCCAAGACATCTAGATCCAAATGGGCTTGAATGAAATTAGGTCTATTCTTGGGGGATAACTTGGTGCCTCCTGGAAGGTAATGAAGAATGTCAGTCTAGTTCAGTGTTACAGGGCATCAGCAAGACCTTGGACTGAAGCTCGGGCAAAGATGGCTCCATGAATGTCTTCCAGAATTAAAGTTACAAAGCAAAGCTCCTTCCCAGATTTAAACCAAAACTTATTATAATCCTAGATGTTAACATTAGAATGGAAGAACTGATCTTTCTGGCAGCTTGTGTACACAGCTTTATAAGAGACAAGCTCAATGCTAAAGTTCATGTGACCCAAGGATCTTCTCATCTGTTACATCAGCATCTATTACTTCTACTTCACAACTGAGAAACAGACAAATTCACAGTCCCATGATTTTCCACAGGTTACAGAAATGATCTGCTTCATAGTCAGGAATTTAGCTGAAGAGTATGTTTAACGCTTTAGGCACAAAGCTGCTTGTTTCTGATGTCCCTCCATTTTCAAAAGCACAAATCCTAGGCTTTGATGCACACGAAATGAAGGACTAGAACTTTCTAAATTTTTTTTTTTTTTTTTTTTAACACTTTATTGATTGTTGACAAGGGTGGCAAGGATTGAAAAAAATTAGAGTGAAAGAGAGAGCATTCTTCTCTGTGGCTTCAGCCAAGAAAAATACACTTAATGAAGTTATGCACCATGACTAGCAAAGACCTATTTCAGCACAGGGAAGTATAGCTTGGCTAAACAACCCATCTATCTTACCTGGGCAATTGAAAGCTGTCACAGCAAATGCTAGAGGTTTCTCTTCTATATGGTGACTTACCCTTGTGTGTCATCTTTTCAGGGAGCCTTCTAGTTGCATCCAAAATATTTTTCTTTCCAGAAAATTAATGGACTTCCTTTTGCAATTGATGACCAGGAATAAGTAGCAGGAGGCTGCATCCAGAGTTAAATGAAGGTAGAGATAGCAGCAGGAAAAAGAAATATCTGCTGGAGACTTGATTTTTTTTTTTTTTTTCAGTGCATCTGCAATTTTCATCTGACGTAAAGGTTAATATCACTCCAGAGAGAGGTGTCCCTCATTGAGTGCACATTAGCACATACACACACACACACACACACACTAGTTGGAGACTTGGTGAACGATGTATAATAGCCATTTTTCCTCTTACCACTTCTTTATTTCCTTGCTGAATTTTTGACAAATAAAACCTATTTTAAACCTCAATAAGGTTTGAAATAAATAACCATAAAGAAACAAGCTTTTCATGCTTTTTCTCTGCTTGTCTGCCTTTGCATCTTTATATTCTTTCAATAGTTTTAATTTGCTAACACATTTAATGAAATTTGACAGAGGTGGAGGTCTTAGAGAAAAGTTCCAGCAAATTTAGTGAAAACTTGCTGCTGTGTATAGCCAAGACCCTAATTAATGTTTCTGTTATGAAAATAGGTTGTAATACAGTTCAGTAGTTACCTACTCTGTGTGTGTCTGTGTGTGTGCGTGTGTGTTCAATCTTCTCAATTTTTTACCTGACTGCTCAGTTAACACTTATTCAGAAACATCCATAATGTATTGATTTTTTTTTCCCTACTACTAATTAAAGAGCATGGGAGGAAGATGAATGTATATGGAAGAGCATTAACAGCCACAGGAATGAACTTGAAAGTGTGGTGGACTTAGGATTTGATAACGTGAAGATATCCAGGGCTTGGGACAGGGGAGAAGAAAGGAATCAGATGGAGTTGTTAGCATCAGAATTTAGCATTGGAGGACACACACCTGGAAGAAATCAGATGTCTTTTACTTCAATCTGGCACCCACAAGGTTATTTGTTTCATTTCTCAGGAGACTCCCGTCCTGAGACCTCCAGGCATTTTGGCAGCTGCTACTGGTATTCCAACAATGTCTGAAGTCTTTAGGCAAGAACTCTCTTTTGCTAATTGTTGTATGTACTCAAAGTCTTTGAGTCAAAGAGAAGACATACAGACCAGAGCACAGAGTCTGAAAATTACCCTGCTGAAGTCTTATGGTTTGCGAGACTATTAACTGTACAAGGAATGTCTCATTTGAGCCATGTTAAGTATTTAGTATTGGTCAAATCACATGGAACTGGTTGGTGTTTACTAGAGAAAGGTGCTTGAATGACTTAGCTGTTGAAATTTTCTTCAACTCTGTTTTGGGCTCTACTTCCCGCATGTTCAAAGGTATTAATTTTACTTACTGAAAATTATCTTGTAGGTCAATGAAATTCTACACAAATATTGCAGAATAGCTACTGACTGAAAATTTGTTATGATTATTGTTTTTTTTTTGTTTGATGGCTAATCCTATGGGCTACACACAAGCACTACCACAAAACCTATATACTCAATTATAACAGCCTGGAGCTCTGACCTCAAGTACTGATAGTGAGTAGGTTTCATGGAAAAACAAAAGTATACTAATAAGGTGCACAAAAATAAATTAGATGCACAATTAAGTGCATTAAAGGTTTTCAAGAGCCCATTTAGAACACATCCATAACAGAAAATTGAAGAATGGTTGGAAATTATTTTCAGGCACTGGAATGTGATTGTCTATATTCTTACACTGTTAGATGCTGTAACATGTTACATGGTTCCTGTCAGCATTTTGTCCATGCCAACTAAGATGCAAAAATTTATTTTCAGGTGTTGTTCAGAGACTGATCCAGAAAGCTTTTGCAGGAGGCGGTTTTCAGGTACCCAGACTATTTCTGGGGTCTGAGAGAGGCTGCAAGCCAGTCATTTGGTGCCAGTTGATTTTAGTGCCAGAAAACATTCCTGGGCACATATACATGCTCTGTTTATATCAGTCTACTTTTGGGTGTGTCTGGCTCAGCTACTTAGAATTAATCAAGTTGCTGGGATTGGGGACAGAGGTGAATTTTTCCCCACCTCAAATTAGCCCTTGTGTTCCTCTGTAGAAAGTAATGTGGTCTATTTTTTGAGTATCATATGACAATTTTCTTTTTCAGAACAGGATACTCGCAATGTCCTTCATGGCTTCTGTTTGCTGTTGTGGCAGCTTCCTAGCTTTTCCTACAGCCTCCGCTTCGCTGTGCACTGGGAGAATCCTGCAGCCTCTGCTGTGTGGGAACATCAGAAGTAGAAGATTTGTAGTTCCCCTAAGTAAAAAAGCTATTGAAGAGCTGCTGCAATCATGGAGACAAGACTTGGTAACCCAGGCAATCCATCCGAGGTTTCTGTTCCTAACTTCAGGGGGAAAAAAAAAATCATGATCTGTTTTTCCTCAAGTTACTGACGTTCAAAAAAGACAGTCTTAATTCAATTAACAAGTCAACTTGAAACACCCTCCAAAGCCTTTTTACTACCAAGACAAAAGCTTTAGGGAAACAGAGGTTTTGAGTAACTCCCTATTTTGTAACCAGACGAGGTTTATGCTTGTGCATGGTAGACATACTAATTTCTAAAATGCAGCACTTTGGTAAAAGTTAGTTTAACCCTTACATTTTGCAGCTGAAAGTAATTAAGTAACATAATTGTTATTTTTGAGACAGCTAAATACAGGGAATAGTGAAATGAAACTCAGATTTTTTTTTTGTATTACCTATGATTTTGGATTTTCACTGGTGTCCCAGTATCTTCAGATTTGTGTTTAAACCTCTAACCACCATAGCTGCTGATTTGAGTATTTGTCAGCTGTAAAAATGAGGGCAGGTATCTCAAGGTGGCCATCTAAAGCTTTAACCAGTAGGCTTTCCTTCATCTCTACATCTGACTTGAAGCAAAGGAGTTGTGATTGAGGTAAAAGGTATCCTCTAATTGTTTTGCAGCAGTTCTTGCAATAGTGACGTATGTTTTCTTTCAGTGTTCTCAGCTTATGTTACTTGGTGGTGGTCCTGTTTCAAAGTAAATCTGTTCTTAATAGTTCTGTGTCAACATAAAAAATGAACAAAGTTACAGGAAGGTATTTTTGTGAAGAATCTCTTCGAGTACCTAGCCCTCTCCGTTTATGCTCCAGCTCTCCCTAACTGAGGTCTATTTGTGCAGGCTGAGTTCAGTAAAGGATGCAAGAGAAAGTTACACTCAAAGGAATTAAGGGGTGTGTGTGTGTGTGGGGGGGGGTGTTGTGTGTGGTTTTATTCTTTTTTTCTTTTTTTCCTGTTGCTCTAAACTGCCTAATCAGGAGAGGAAAAGGTCCAAAACTTCAGGGCAATGCACAAGCAGAGGCTTAAATTCTCATTCCCAAAAAGCCGATTTATCTTTCAAAGTTTCAGGATTTTTTTTTCTTCTTCTCCTGCTATGCCTAAATTTTGCCTTCTAATAACATTTTTATAATATACCATTACACAAGGAACACAGCAAAAGTCAGCTCCGCTCAAGCCCAGCTGCTTGTAAAGGCTGGATGAATTAACTGTTTTTTCTTTGCACTCTGCTCAGTGTGTTTCTCAACACCTCTAAATTATTTTTTTTTTATTTTTTATTTTTTTTTAAATGAAGAATTGGTACAGGATTTTCATTTTCAGTTTATAGGTCAGTTACCTTTCATCAGCTCTGCTCCAGAAGTGTGAGGAAGTATCTCTCAAGCTCAGTAGCTGGTGATACAAGAAGCCTTTTAAGACACATTGCAGTTTCTTGCAAGTTCACCATAGGAATTCACCTGAAGGATGTAATTTTTGTTAGTCCTGTTTGTAGGAAGAGGACAAAATGTGGGCATTTTGGATACACTTATATAATATCCTAAGAGGAAGCTACCAGAGATCGAATCATGTGCCTGTACACAGGCATGTGGTACATTTTGGATGCTGTAGTATATTCTTTGAAGTGCACGTCTTCTGTAGTCCTTCACGATCCTCAAGAAGATGTGTATGCTACTGTAGGAGGCCAAATAACATACTATGTCTATGGTTTAGACACCTGAGCTATTCTATTGGTGTGGGAAGGTTGACCTAGGGTGCATAAAGAAAATACACTCAGCCACAGAAACCCCTGTATACATTTGGTTATGCAGCTTAACCTACTACAAAACTATAGTTTCCCAAGCAGGAAGCCAAAGGAATTTCTCAGCACCTCTGCGGGAGCAGGGATAGTGCACACAAAGTATCTTCCATGTGGAAAGAGAAAAGCAATTATTGGCATAGTGATGGTGAATAAGCAATGACTGTGCACTCTTTCATTGAATGTCTTCTGCTTCTAGTAAATTAACAAGAGGCAAATTGGAACAATCAAAACAAGGTAGTTTTGTGCACAATGCAGGAGCTGTGTAACCCATGATCATAGGATACTGTGGATGATAAAATTTACACAGCTTCAGGGAGAGTTGAACCACATGAATTCATGGAGGAAAAATCCATCTTGAGTTGTACTACTGGCAGTATCTTGATCATGTGGACAGTGAAGAAAGTATAGGAACTGAGGTACGTGTACTCTCCTTAAGCTGTTCCTAGCAAAGTGAGTTCCTGGCAAAGAAAAACACCAGGTGAGATGGATTTTCTTATTTTCTTAAAGTTGTGTCCAAGAGAAAAATTGCATTTTGAAAAAAATGTTTCACTTACACTTGCCAACTTAAATCTGATTTGTTTTACAACTGAGTCAACTTCAGTCTTCAGAAAACATTAAAAAAGGTTTTATTTCACAGCAAATGAAACATTCTAGGTTTTCTTCAAGTGGAGTTTTTTGGATTTTTTTCCCCATTTGGAAAGCAAAACTGTCATTTTTGCCTTCGGGTGACATGAAACTTCACTTTATCTTTCTTGACCCCCCAAAATTGACTATATTCATGCATCTGCCCCTGAGAAAAGAGCTGCCTTTTTTTCCCATGCTATCAAATTTGCTATTAAAACAAAACAAAGAAATAAAAGCAATGGCCTAGAGAAAGAGTCATGGAACATTGGAAACCCAAAGGAAAACCTTGCCAATCGCAGTCAGTTTTCAACCTCGAGGGGGATAAGGGACTGAATATTGTTGTATAGTTTGCTAAGCCACTTGTAAAGCACTTTGGGTTTCTCCAGGATGAAAGGCATTATATGAACACAAGTTGTTATTAAGACTTGTGAAATGTGAAGACATTATTAAAGGTTGTGGTCAGATTTCCCTAGGCAAAAAGAAATTCCCCCATTGGTTTTGGATGTTTACAAGGTGCCTCTAGCTGGCTGATTCCCTCCTCAGTGTAAAACCCCATTTCAGTGGTCATGTTCCTTTTCATTGGCAGAGTATTATTTAATTTCTCAGAAATGAGTTTTACTGGGCAGTTCCCAGTGCTGCTGGATGTCAGACACCCAGACACCAGGATGTTTTACACAGATGTAAGACATTAAGCACCATTCTCTGTTGACATTTCTTCTCTTGCCCTTGAGGGGCAAAGCTGGACACTTCTTCATGGCTGAAGATTTGCCATATAGCAACACCATTATTTGTGGTGAGAATGACCCCAAAGCAGACCTTTCCCATTATCTTTCCCAGTATGTAGTAATCCATGAGACAGGGCAAAGACAGTGGCTTGTAGTCCTCAGGATGCAGATAAAACCTATAGATTGAATCAGAAGAAATAAATTCAGCTGCTTTCCTTTCCGCAGCCCATTTCTGCCAAAAAGACAAATGCTGGTGTTCACAATACTTGATTTGGTATATGGCAACCCTTCTTCCACTTGTCAAGCATTCCTGTTACACCAAACTTCTTCCTGCTGTTGTCTCCATCTCAGGGGCTAAAGAATGACAGTGAGGTTGGCACTCTGACAGCCCTTCTTCGAAACTTATCTCTAGCACAGAAGACAAAGGGCCTGGATTTAGTCTTTGTTTACCTGGAGAGTCACACATTTAACAGCAAATACCACAGAGATAACGTGCTGCTAAGTTTTACAAGCGAATTCGCTCAGCAGCTAGTTTGTGGTTTCTGGCATCTGCCCAAAGCTGCTCTCCCAGAGGGTCACAATGTGTAAAAGAAAGGGATGAGTTAGCATCCATTTTACATGCCTGGCTGGGAGCGGAAGGGAATACATACAACTTAAAGGTGGAGCAAGGGAGGACTGCTTCCTTATATCAGTTCAGAGAGACTGAGGAGAAGAGAGCTGGGCTGGGCTTTGACAGTTATGTATCCCTAGGATCCCCAGATACTGGAACAGTGAATGGATGAACTCTTCTGATACTCTTATCAATCTCCGGGAACTTACTGGATGGGGCTAGAAATTGTTGTGTCTGTTGCTCCGATGAAATCATTCTGCCTGTCTGAACTGTCAGTTTTTATAATTTTAGGAAGATGAGCAGTCAAGCCTTCTGCTGTTGAAAGTGCAAATTACTCAAAATAGAACAGCAGCCCAGAAGACAATACTGGCCTTCATGCATTTTCCAGTCTGCTGTCAGTGACTTCAGTTCATCCCCTCAGAGATGTGCAGGAGGTGCCACAGGTTTGTAAAAGAATTGTGAGAAAGGGCCAGCAGACTGGAAAGCACACAGGGATCCTTGTTTTATCTGTTTCAGCAAGGGGAAAAGCAAATCTGTTATCATCTCCTGCCCCAGGGTATGACATTTTACCAAACCGGGGGCAAACTAAAGGATGCTGGAGCAGAGACCACAACATATGTCACTGTGGTCTTCTGTGCATTCACATCCCTCTTCGAAAGCACCAGCTGTTGATCCATGGAAGCAGTGATGCCTCACTTGCCTGGCATCCCCTGCCTTTCTTCTAAAGTTGAAATGATCCAGCACGAGCAGTAGGGAACTGGATTGACTCCATGGTAGAAAGGTGGGTGAAGAAGGGGGAGGGGGCTTTGGAGGGGGCTTTGGAAGAGTCTCATACTCTAAACTGATTTAAACTGTGCTTTTAGGTTCTTTGAGGTAGGGATTCAACAAGCGCCTACAGTGCTCTTGCCATCTTTGAAAGCAAGTACTTTAGGCTATTTCAAGCCTCTGCGAAAGGAATAACAGAGCAGCATGTAAAATTTTCTCAGCTGACACTCAGGGGAGGGGAAGCTGCAAATAAGTAAAAAAAAGCCTTTGAAAATTCCCACCTCCTCCACTTTGAGCCACCTCTGGAGTTGAATTGCATGACCCACTGTACTCCTTGCATAGTGGTGGAAAGACCCCTGAGGTACTTCATGGAGATCTGCCAGAGCCAGGCATCTGTCTAGGAAGAAGGGTGTTCTGTACAAAGATTGCCCCTTTCAGAAGGGGAGGAGGTGATCACTAAAATCTTGCTTTGCATTTGCACACTTCAATCAGGAATTAACAGGGGATAAAACCTAATCAGCTCCTAGCCTACAGTTAAAGTTTGTACATTCCTTTAGATTGTTGGAATCTTGAAGGAACCTTCCTCTGCTTTGGTTTGTCTATCTTTGTGTACTCCAGCTTCATGGCTGCTCCAGAAAGTCAAGAAATGGAACTATAGAGCATCTCTAAGAGCACAGAGATGGCTGAGAAACCAGTCCTAAAGGATTCCTATTAATGCCAGATACGTAGAAAAATATTGCATGCATTGCTGTGTGGTATACAAATTATACATTGAAAATAAAGTAAGCTGCATTTTCATCCATATGAAAATGTGATTCTCTTCAGTCACAGAAGACTGTTCGCACAGTCTTGTCTGTAAGAAACTTACTCTAGAGAAAAGGGATCATCATATCATTAAAACAAAATATCAGAAAAGGCCATAAGAAACAAACTCAAATTCTGATCAAAATCTATGAAGACTCATTTCATTTCTTCACTTGCTGCTCCTGAGAACAATGCTCAGAAGCTGAAGCAGACTTCCCAATGCTGTTTGCATTTGATATGACAAATCCAGGGTTGTGACAGGTATATTTCAGACACCTATTTCCAAGATTTCTTTGAAGTCAGAATGGGGTGCCACCATCCAGCAACATGTTTGTGAATGTGGAGACTTTTATTAGATTAGGATAGATGAGTTTTTATGCCACTTTCTCCCTGAATTCAGTTGCTTAGAAAACTGAGGAGTATACCATCTTTTAGCTCCATTTCTATTTAGGAGATCTTTGTCCATGTGTTTACGTTGTCCTGACTAAGCATGGAGTACATAATTTAAAAAAAACCCAACAACAACAAAACAAACATCCAAAAATGAACAAGTAGACTCCAATTCAGAAAATTAGTCAACTGTGCAACTTCATTTCAATGATTAGTCCTGTTAAGAGTTACATAAATGCTTAAATATGGGATTAACACATCAGCTGTAATATCTGTATGGTTTATTTCATGGCATCTCACTGAGTTAGGGCTCAGGCTAATCCCTAATTCCTGGTTCAGCAAGTATAAGGTTTCTCAGCTTGCTTAGGTCACAACCCCTTTCTAGAAGTCAATCATTTTTGTGACTCCCCGTAAAAGGAAGACTGAAAAATCTGCTGGTGATACCATGGTGAAGTCTTTCTAATGCATTCATGTTCAGGCTTTCTGAGGTCTTGGCAGGGAATATTTGACCTTGGAAACGAAGCTGATACAGGGAGGAGAATGGCAAGATTTTCTTAGCCTTGGACTGTAATAACATTTCAATGCCTCATGAACCCCCTTGATTCGCTTTCTGACCCCTCACTCCCCTGTCCTCCCCTATCGACCCTGATTTTGCAATGCACAAGTTGAGAAACATTTGTTACAAAGACAGCTAGGCTCAGCGCAGTGGTTTCAAGGGGTAGAGAATGGACCGCTTTGTAGCTGTGAGTTGCTTCACCCTCCCTGCTAGAAAAACAGAAAGCAAAACCAGGATACTTCATTTCTAGTCTAAATTGGTCGAAGCAACGGGAAGGAGAAGATGGAGGAGGAAAAGGAGGAGGAGGAGAAGGAGGAAGGTGGTAGACACCCAGGCTGTGCGTGTGACTCTAACTAAGGTAGGGCGCATTCTTGCTATTGTCCTTATGCCCCATGTTCTCCTCTGCATCCTATGCGATCAAGTCACAACACAGGGAAAGAAACCTGCATTCCTTTCACTTTTTCAAAGCAGGTTTTTCATATTTCAAATTATTCTTGGAGACTAGTGTTTCACAGTCATTTTTAAAATACAGGTATCAGAGCTGAACTTCAGATCCGTTAAAGTCTTCCTAAGGCAATATATGAAATTAATTTGGGTTTCCTAATCTTAGCTGACATTTCATAGTATAGTGTTACTCTTTTATAATATGAATGATACGTGTTTGTGCTGGCCAGCTACCCAAGTCATTCTGTTAGGCTCTCTATAAATGGTGATATAATTGGGAGAACATGTTCACAAACTCTCTTCACACCTCTCTGACTGGTGCTAGCTCTGCCTTGCTCTGAGGGTGCCCATTTGCTGAAACAGCCCAGCAAGAACACTTGTTTGCTTAAAAGCCAAGAGTTTTAACTCAGTTTCAGAACATGTCTTTTGCCTGAATGTGACGGGTTTCTCTGGTCTCTCTGCCTGATGATCAAGCCTTTCTCTAACCTTAACAGTGTTGTATTGGAGAAGTAGAAAAGGCCTAACGGCTCCATTTTTGACTGTGCTTACATGCCTTCTCAGAGAAACTTGCTCAAACTTAGTGAGGAAATCTGCCAGCAAAAGCAGGACCCAAACATGGATTTCCAAATTCCAAACTCTGTCCTAAAAGTAAGGCCACCTTTTGTTTCCTGTTCTTTATCGGCAGGAGCAGTACTTCCATGGTGATTCTGTATACAAGTTATTCAGCCTCGCAGCTTGCAGTTTTCTATTTAATTTCCACACAATGGTACCGTACAAAGACACTTCCTCTTTAAGTGGCTAGCTCTGATTTGCAATTAGCTGATGCTGTTCAGACAGCATTTATGTGGCACTGGGGTTTTTCTGTGATACAGTTTCCATGTCTACATTCCGCAGGTCGCCAAAGGTTTTATGAGCTCATACCTGTACTGCATTTCTCAGCAGTGACTCATGAGCAATCAGCCAGCCTATTCACTCCCAGAACACCGTTTTACATTTGGAAACCTCCTTAGATGTAAATATGTCTGAAAGTTACTGTGGATCTGTCAGTCAGTAACTCGTCAGGACAGATGTTTACAATTATTTTCTCAGGAAATATAGGCCAAGAGCTGCAAAAAAGAATATGAATCATTTCTGTGCCCAGTTTTTCATTTGAGGTAATAGAACCAACAGTATTAGTCTTAGAAAGTGTTGGCTAAAGCTAACTTTGACATTTAAATATTCATAAAGGCATGAAAGGTTTGGAGGAAATTATTTTCTTGATTGTTTGTAAACAAGCAAGAAAATATTAGTTACTTCACTTACACAGTGGATTTGTGGCCATTGTCACACACCTGGATTTTCATTAGCATACATCAAAGCAGTCTGTTAAAGCCTGGAAGTCACTGCAATACATTTTATCAGAACATAGTAGAAGTATTGTGAAAACTTCCAAAAAAGTTTTGCCCCTGGTTGAGTGTGGGTGGCCAATGTGACCATCCCATAAATCTTAAAACTGAAAATTACTAATATGTCTCTTCTTTTCACCTTTAAATATCTTCTTGGGAGAGTAAGGTAACCACATATTACACCAGATTAGTCAGAGTTTGAAATTTCAGGAGGCTTTAAAAGTTAGTTCTTTGGTATCTTGAATATTGGTGAAAAGAATATCATAAACACTTCTTTTAAATACTTTTGTCCATTTGGTTTGGAATTTGAGATATTATTTATAATATTATTACTATTATTAATAATATTATTAATAATTATCTGCTTTATCTCAGTTTATATTGAGTACTAAATTCTTTTCAAGATGTAATCATACACTGAGTTTCTTAAAACATGAATGCAGGATTCATAAATTAAGTTCATACTCTGTGGTACACTTTATCTGTTTTGCTTCCGTTTGGGGTAGAGCTTGGTTAGTTTATTTTGCATGCTTTTACATTACTGTCAGTGATGAGGGCACATATGCAACAGATCATGTGCAAATGTGGTTCTGAGTTTCATACCTAAAGCTATTTAAAGGATGGAAAAATTGAGCCAGGGAGCAATTCAGTTGTCCATTATCACATGTATAATTATTGCTGAGGATGAGAAATAGTACCAGAGCTCTTGAACTGGAATTATGTTATATACTTGTGGAAGAGTATCATGTAAAATTTAGGTCTTATAATTCTCTGCTTGGGTACAGCTAGGTAAAGTAGTGAGGCTTATTTCTGGCACTCTTGGTAGTTTTGGAGCTAGAGTTAAAGGCTGATACAATGTTTACTGCTGCTTCCCTGTTTATTTGTGTATGTTGCTCTTTACGCTGGACTCCCTTGTACATAAATTCTCTCACCTGTGTTTGCTCAGAGCAAGGAGATTTTGACTGAAGACTAAGGCTTGCTAGAAGCTACAATACTGTGAACATTTTCCAAGAGGTCAACCTCACTGCATTTCCAGCTGCACCACACCTTTATAATAAGCTGTCCTCTGAAGTGCTTTTCTGAGCTCTTAAATGTGTTCCAGCCTTTTTGTTATGGGTGTGAAAGCTGATCAGTGTTGATGTCTCTGTACAAAGCGATGTAGAGTACTGGCGAAAATCCCATAGGCTTTTGATGTGCCTTTTCTCAGATGGGCTCTTTGACAACAGGGGGGTCAGAAGTTTAAGTTCAGTTTGGCTCCACAGAAGGCAAAGTTGGACTTTGGCATCAGTTGGTTTCCAAATTGAACACGACCCCTTGAATATAACATACCATATTGTTCTTGAAGAAACTCAAATAATTTTAGTATGCATGTCAACAAACAGCTTCTGGCTACCCTTCAAGACCTTCTGCCCCAGACTGACTTTCCTTAAACTTGCCTGTCTTTGAAGTTAAAGATGTCACCCACCTAATTGTTGTTCAGTGTCAACCATGCTATTTTTCATATGGGAAGGTTATTTCAGTAGAAAATTTATGAAATTTTTCCCTGAAAATAAGGTACAGCAACAGCGATCATGTATGGTGTGTTGCAATGGTGATAAGGTTCTTTCAGAGCCCATATCCAAGTCATCATTGCACCATGCTGATATGTTAGAGTGGCAAGTGCCTCAGTGTGGAAATAGCCATAGAGGCATAGCTGGCTGTTGTGGGATGGCTGTGCAAAACAGGAGTCATGGCCCGTGTAGTTTGAAGTCATGGAATCACAGGATTTTATGATTCTTGTGTTTCAAATAATACAGAACCACAAGGTCCTAGGACCGGTCAAAGAATCATCAGTGCTTTTTCATAGGGTAGATTCACCAGTCTGTTCAGTTAAAAGGGCTTCTGGGGTCAATCAAAGTTCAGTTAGAGCAAACTCAATCGTATCTGATTTTAAGCATGTCCCTAATGTGTGCTTAAGGAAAGCTAATATCACAGCAATTTTCCACCTCAGTGTTATTGTCCTAATTATTTATCTCTCTCTGGAGCTGTTGCTGGTGCAGAAGCTGGAAATCTTGTGCAGGTGCAGACTTACCTATTAAAACACAGGGTTCATTATTCCTGTGGCCCATGTGTTGACTAACCAGATGTTTCTCCATCCTTGTACTGTTCCCTTATGGTTTTATAAGGTAAATGAACTTTCAGGACAGCAACTTAGCTGTGCTCCAAAGATCTGTCCTGGATGGAGACATATCTTACACAGCATATTGCAGAGAGCTGTATAGTCATGCAAGTTGTTCAGGGAAAAAGAGCAAAGGTACTGCATACTTCTACAGATTCAGTTTAGATTACAGCAAATGAGAATGGAGGGTGGGCCATCTTTCTGGAAAGTCAGCTATAAAGTAGCTGTTTAGGCTCCTTGCACATCAGCAACACGAAAGATTCATGTTCATGACTTTTCCCTCTATTTTAGGTGCTTACTAGGTTGGGATGAACACAGTTCTTTGATGTTAGGAATGGAAACTGTCACCCACTATGCGCAGAAACAATTTGTAGTGCTTTGGATTCCAAGCCACGGTTAAGTGCATAGCTAAATGTAAATAAGAACAATAGTTGCTTGTAATTTGCAATCTCAGCAATAAATCTGAAGACTGTTCAAACGAAGAGACTGAATGGGAATCTGAAGATTGTCCAATCAAGGAGATTAAACAATATGCTGTGTCTAAAGCAGAATCAACCAGCAGGGCTGGAGGCAGTGTTCTTGGGGTAATGCCATGAGAGCTTTATTTTGAGGACATGATAGCTTTCTCAGGTACACAGCCCTACTCTAAATCCCTTCAAAAACATCCAACCTGGATCTGGGAAAAGGTGAAAGAAAGGCTTAATTCTTAAGGATCCTGTGGCAAACAGTAACCAGAGTTTAACAATCAATAGGCAGATTAAACTGACTGTGATCAAAATGCATCAGGAGTAGAGATTTATTGCAGAAAACAGACACAGAATAAACCCTGCTCTGTTGGTGGAGTAGTAACTAATTGGTTCTACTGAGGAAAGGGAGGGGGAACGAAAATTACGCTGTCTATATAAATAGGCATCAGCAAAGCTGTTCCTGGCATGCTTTCCTACCCCAGTCCATACCACCCAGTGGGGTAAATATCTCGCTCCTATAATACCACTGATTAAATGGCTGTGGGATAAGAAATTTAATAAATTCCACACAGCATGTGAATGATAATCAGTCCAGGAGTTTTATGCACTTTGGCTTGTGACATATACCACTGAGTTACAGGATAATGAAGTGAATACTCCCTCCTGTCTCCAAATCTCTAGAGACTGTAGGGCATGCTGAGCCTTATGATTCAAGGGATAAAAATAGAGCAAGTGAGATGAAATGAGGTGAGATACATAGTTTGAATACCAGTCAGATCTAAAAAGCAGGGGCATGGTCCTCCATAGTCTTACACTTACAGAGCTTTAGAAGACCTGGTAAATTACTTTATTCATCCTGCAAGGTGTGTAATATGCCTGTATGTTTGTTTGATGATTCATTTCAACTCCTCGTTACAAGGATAAATGACATTTTAGTTCATATGTACACTGTGTGCCTGCGGCAAAGAGCAAGATGATTCCATTGCATTGCTATTAATCTGTTATAGGGATTTCTCATCTGAGACATTCAACTCTAGACTGGATTAATCTAGCAAGAACGTACCTCAGACTTCAAATTCATTGACTGTGTCACATAATGTGAAACCTAAACTTGCATATCCCACATTTCAGCTCAGAATTTCCAAGCAGAAACTTGACTCATCCTGCAGCCACTGTAGATGAAATGTGCCTCTATGCACGCATGGAGATCCTTTCAGTTTCTAGTTATAATGGAAGAAGTCCCCTATGCATACCAACAGACTTTTGGTGGGGTGTTCAGAAAATGAATTCTTCCTCTGTACCAGCCAACTGCTGGGCCAAAATACCTGTTCAGAGGGCTCCCTCTCCCTATACCACAGCTCACCCCTCAGCTACCTGAGCTGTAGGAATGGCTGCCACTTCATTTAACCTTCTGAGAAGGGGCTGACATATACTTTGCCAGTATGTTTCACACTTCACAAGACAGGAGATCACGTATCTGGGTTCTGTCCCTGGCTCTGAGAGAAGAATGTGGCTTAGGGGTTTGATAGGGGGTAATGAAAGCTCATTCAGTCTGAAAGACGTTGCAACTAAATAGTGAAGATATTATTACTATGCTGTGGTCCTGCTTCCTGGCCAAGGTGACCTTTGGTAACCTCTGCATTAGCATTGCTGTGAAATATGGCAGCAGCTTGAACTCGACTATCTTCCATAATTGGGATTTATGGTCAGTAATAAGGACAAAGAAATGTTCAGTATCAATCACAGCAAGTTATGAGTGCATGAACCAGAGTTAGCTCAGGCAACTGGCTCTGAAGTTTACAGGAGTATTGGTGTGGAAGCAACATCCATCTACTCTTCACACCTGTCCCTAAAGCAATCTTACATTATTACTGTGATCACTTTTTCTTGGTGCATATCTTTTCACCTAGGGTAGGAAAAGGGTAAGCTCAAAACATGCTGAATACTTTCTATTTCTAATGCAGTTGCATTCATCAGTATTTGGGAATCATCTCACAAAGTACAGAGGTTAAAAAATCAAGGCAATCTGATGGAAAACTTGGGGGGAAAAAGATTATTTTTAGAATTTGCATTCTTTCTTTCTTTTTATCCCTTTTTCATCAAACGGTTTCTACTCAGAGCTTCCTTTCATGGTGCTGTTTGCAATTTTATGGAAATCTTTATATCACAGAAGTTTCCGTAAAAGTGAGAATTTCCGATTCAGCCTCTTCTATGGAATTGTAGCTTCTCTGTTACAACTCTTCTCAGTTATTTCCAACAGTTGATAAGTCTTCTGTTTTCTAACGATAAACAATATTCTGTCTCAGAAAATTGATGCACAGGTTCTCTAAACCTCTGGTATGCAGAGGATTGGACAAATGGCTGTTGTTGGACAAATTAACAAATTCTATAGTTGTTCTATTTTATTTGGCCTATCTCTAGGCCTACGGAGGGAAAAACATAGGGTTGCTTTGTAGGTGTGCATATTGGTAAGCTATAGTCTCCAAAATGACTAATGGATCTTTCTAAAATTATGTTAGATTACTTCCAAGATAATATATGATCCAAGATAATATATATTATAATATATAAAATAATATAATATATAAAATAAAATAAAATAAAATAATATAATATAATATAATATAATATAATATATAAAGATTACTTCCAAGATAATATATATGATACAAATGTTCCAAATAAGACTAATCTTGACTTTTTTCTATTTAAAAATTTTTGTATTTACAATGCAGTTGAGAAGCATCAGTTCTGCTTCTTAATTATCCAGTCTATCTCAATTATTATGGAAAATTGTTCCATTTCTAATCTTTTTTTCCTATTTACACTTTTTTCACTTACTTTTATATTGTTTTGCATGTAATTGCCTCCACTATCACAATGGCTTTCATGAGCCTGAAGGGAAAACCAAGCACGTTTCTGCCAGGTGTTTTACATCTACTTCTTCTCTCTTAATAAAAAGCAGTGTTCCATCTGCTCTTGAACGTGCACATCTTCACTGCCAGTCCTATTCCAATCTCACACCCCTCCAGCTGTGCACATGTTTCTTATTACAAGACAAGTCTGTGGAGGAGGATGGCAATTGTTGCTTGGTCCCCATCTGAAACAAATTCTCAAGATGAAGGATGGCTTCTTAGATTGAAAGTTCCTGTAAGAATAATAGCGCCTTTCAGGCCCTAACAGTTTAGGTTTTCTTGAAAAAGGAGCATCCCTCAGTAAAAGATGCCATAGGAAACCCATGTGTTGTGTTTAATTTTATTCTTGCCAAATCTTGTTATTGACATTAATGATCTGAATGATGTTTCTTATGACTTTGGAATAGCTGAAGAATGGACCATTCCAAAAAGCAGCTGTTGACAGACACACCTATATGTGCCTCCAAAATAACCATGTTTTTTACAGTCAAATCTGCTTAAAACATTATTAAAACATTGTTAAATGTTTTAATTAAAACATTGTTAAATTGTTAACATTAAAATATTGTTTAAAACATTATGTTTATGTTTTTTCCATAGGTTCAGGATAAATAGTGGAAGCATTCTGAAAATACTATCTTTCTTGCATTAGTTTTGAATCTGAAAGACAGAAATCTGGGAAAAAAGCTACACCTTGAAGTGCACAGTATGTGTGTTCATATTTCTGTAAATATGATAGTTGTTCCTACCACTGACATGCTGCAGTGGACTCATCCTATAGAGGAGCCAGTAGACCCACTCATGTAAACATGAAAGCAGTATAGCAGCTAGATGCCACCAGGCATTCTGTTGAATCAATATGGTTGAAATTAATTGGTCAGTTGCATATCCACAAAGTTTCAAACGGATTGGTATGGAAATAATATACTTAAATGTGATTTCACCTGGGAAAATGAACTTCACTTAAAACATATACTCGTGTGAATTCTCAATGTACTTTCTTTTGTCTATTGTAAGTTTTGTTATGATGCTGTGATATTTTAGTGCTTGTTCCACCTCACCAGAAAACAAATGCTTTTCTTTATTGGGAGAGACTGAACCAGGCAACAAAGAAAGTTTCTCTCAAGGTATCATATACAGAATGAATTTGTCATATTTAAACATACTCAAAACTTCTATCTAATAAAAGTGTCAGTGTTAGTGGAAAGGAGACAGTAGAATTACCATAGTGGAAAGGTGGGGTATAATGAAGAGTTTGTGTCCTGTGGAGATGGGCAAGGTGTGGCAGAAGCTGTAAAGCACTACAGAGGCAGATCTGGACATGCCTGCTGGTCACAGATCAAATAAGATCAGAAGGAAGAGCTGGAAGAGATGTCAAGTACTGACTCGAAAGCAAGATAGTTAAGATAGTTACAGACATCCTTGGTGGTCCTGGGAGAATGGGGACTGTGTGGGCTCATACTTATGTCCTTTTGGAAGCCTCCTTCTACTATTGAGATGGGGTTTGCTGCAGTCCCTTTATGCTTGACCTAAGATTTCTGTTATTTATGACCCCATTTCCACTTCTCTTGGCTGGATTCATTCCACTGTGGTTATTCCAAAGGGATTCAAATTTCCTTTCTAAAATAAATGCCTGTCCTCCATCAACCTTCTTTTCAGTATCTCCTTCAGTTTAGCAAATTGCATGGCCACAAAGTATGCTGGTTGTTGCCTTCTGCTGTTCACCACCCTCTTGTGTGAGAACTTCAGATTGGAAACACTGCTTCTGTGTTCCCAACTTCTTCCTCTAGAACAATGCTTTCCTCTGTAATTTTATTTCTTTTTTTGAAATTTCCCTTCTGGAGGAAGGTCGTGTTGTTTGTGCTGTTTTAGGAAGGCAGGGAGAGTGTTTGGTTCTATCCACAGGAGTTAGAGTGCAGTATGCTGTTTCTATATATGGACTGCTATGATGTTTTGTTACGAAACAGCCTTTGATGCAGGATGACCATGGTCTTACAGTTTCCAAGTATATTTCATCCTTCTATAAAAATGACAAATCTCTCTGTGCCCATAGGGTATGTACATACATGTTTTAAAAGCTCAGTTGTGCCATCCTGAAATTAAGCTGAGAACTGCTGACTTAATTAAGAAAGACCAGTGTTATCTGCTTCTCTTTTCCATCTCTTCTGCTTCTGTCTTTTAGCTCTGGATCTGGATGTCCTGGTTTCGGCTGGGATAGAGTTAATTTTGTTCCTAGTAGCTGGTACAGTGCTGTGCTTTAGGATTTGGTATAGGAATAATGTTGATAACACATTATTAATTGATGTTTTAGTTGTTGCTGAGTAGTGCTTACTCTAAGTCAAGGACTTTTCAGTCTCTCATGCTCTGCCAGTGAGGAGGGGCACAAGAAGCAGAAGAGAGCAGCCAGGACACCTGACCCAAACTGTCCAAAGTGATATTCCATATCACAGCACGTCATACCCAGTATATAAACTGGGGGGAGTTGGCTGGGAGCCAGTTGCTGCTCGGGCATGGGCTGGGCATCAGTCATGGGTGGTGAGCAGTGATATTGTGCTTTCTTGGGTTTTAAGTCTCTCTTTTTATTGTCTCCCATTTCATTAGTATTATTATTATTGTCATTATTATTAATAAGGATTTTACTTCAATTATTAAACTGTTCTTATCTCAACCCAAAGCTTTCACTTTTTTATTTTTCTGATTCTTCTCCCTGTCTTACAAGGGAAGTGTGTGGGGAGAGTGAGCAAGTGGCTGTGCTGTACATAGTTGCTGGCTGGGGGTAAACCATGACACTGGACTGGTCAATTCTGGGCAAAAACAGACAATAAGAAATGATCTTGTAGTTGTCTGGTTATGACATAGATCCTCCAGAACTGGCATACTTTGTGGCCATGCAATTTGGCACTAAAGAAAGGAAGTCAAGCATAGTCAGGCTAAGGTGTAGAAAAGCTCTGCCCAATCTTGATCCAAATGAACCTGAAATTATCACTTTCAAAGACTGCTTTTCAAGTGAAGTATGAGAATGCACTAGTTCCAGAATGTGACAGATTTATAACTATTGTGATTTGTGGCCATTTTATAGATAAGGTTTTTTTGTTTCATTACTTCATTACACTGCAAAACCAGCAAGATTAGGCAGGGATGAGGAAAAAAGAGATCAAAGCAATAGACAGAACACTGGAAATTTGTGAAACCATTTTACTGGTGGAGGCACAAAAGATTTCTCCAGACCGTGCTCAGAGAAATGTCCAAGCCCTTAAGAGTTTGCTTTTCAAATTCCTCTTTGAGTTTTATGTGGTTTGGTCATCAGTGCCAGAGCAATGGGACATGGCATTTCCCAGGGATAATTAAGTACTCCCATAATGTTGCCAGGTGACCTGTAGGTCCTGCCGTAACATTACTCAGGCAGAGAGAAATGGGACCTAAAGTCAAAGCCTTTCCTTCAGTCATCTTTTGTTCTGTTTTCAGAAAAGCAGCAGGTCATGCAGAGCAAGAAGCTTATGAGCCAATGAGGAATTTTGACACAAAATGGTGCATTTTGGAGAAATGATTTGACCACTCAGGGCTGGAGTCTTGCAAACGTTTATTCTGCAAGTTGTATGTAGTAATTGTGACCCAGAAACAAAGCCATATGCCACAGGGCTCTAAATGTATACTCAATTTTCCATTTTCATCATATAACAATCGCAACAATGATCTATTTATAGACAACGGCAAGACATTTCATAACTGACCAAGATTAGTTCAGAGCATCAGGTCCTAGCTAGGCATTAAACCTCCAGGAAATATCTCTCTGCTACATTGTTATTGCCTCACTATTTACAGCAACTATCACAACCATTTGTATAAATATTTGCTTTCCTGACACTGGCACCCTGAAGGAGTTCAGGTCAGGACATCGTCTGCATATTGTATAGCATTACAACATGCAAAGATTTAAGTGACTGTGGAAAAGAACAGGAGGCTTAAATCTGACTGAGAAACTAAGGGGTCTGTCTTGGAGCACCTGCTCTGCACAGTTGGCTTTTATTAAACAATACAACGTGCAACTCTGCAGGAGGTAAGAGCAGATGATCTAATGGGTCTTCCTGCCCCTGAAATATACAAACTACGCCACTTTAAAATTAGTGTCAGAGAAGCCAGTAAAATGAATTTAGGCTTGTCCATTTAGATTATTACAAAAAGGTATTTGGTGAAGCAGTTTCCCTGATCTCTTTTATTTCGAGTTTTGTTATGGTGGGTAGAAGGAGATACTTAGATTCACCTAAGAAGTCTGCATTCCCAAATACAGTGTCAGTGACCAGACACTGCAGCATTGTGATAGGCATCGACTGAACTTTGTTCCTACTCAGTTTCACTTCCTGGGCGCTTCCCTTATTAGCCTGAATGATGAGCAAATTGTAAAATAAAAAATGCCCTAACAGTATCAGCACATTGGAATTTAAGAACTCTTCCTCATGTAATGAGCTGAGGAATTACAACACAAAGCACTCCTTTTTCTCAAGTTGACTGATTAACATAAGAAAGTTAAACTCAAAGCAGCTTGTTCTCAACTTGTATTTAGCCTGAGGTGTTTTTCTTGTATTTCAGACCTGACAAAGGGCTCATGTGCCTGGAAGCACGTGCCTGCTATTTTCCAGCTATATCATTTGATATAATTAAAAACCTTACCGCTTCCTATAAACTTTGCCGCAGGAATCTACATGGCTAAGCAGGTTTTTTTTCCTGTGTCATTATTTAAATCTGGCACAATCTTAAACCATTAGGATTATGTATGATTTGCCAAATTTCTGGTGTCACTGACCATTACACCCATAGTTGAAAGTTGGTGTCAGTTTCACATATGGAAAATATGCTTTGCAGCCAGATAATACAGGAGCTAGATAAACTTATTTTATGACAAAAAAGATTAAGGGGGACTTGAGCACTGCCAATAAACAGATGTGCAGGCAGAAAAACTGGATGTGTAACTTTGCGGTTGAAGAAATTGCACCATCCAGTCCCAGACACACAAGCCAGCAGTCTGTGAATATTGAACTGTAGGTTTTTTGTTTTGTTTTCTTTCCTTATAATTTTTGATAAAGCAGTTATATGCCAAAGAATGTGGTAAATCCTTCATCACGTGGCATCTATACAGAAGGTTTAGCAACTGCGAAACTGGTTTTGAAGTTTGTGGGTTTGACAGAAACAGCAGTGGAGAAGCTGAAGAGTCCTTGTTCTGCTCCAGGATGGTGTAAATGATCAAAAAAGACCTTCATTCCTGTTTAAATAAACTGGGACAGAGCACCTCTGAGAGACAGTGAAAGGCTATTTACACATCAAGGTGAGCTCTTCTTCAGTAGCTCAGTTAGAAGAGGCTGCATTGTCTCCCAGCAAGAGCATCCAGCTGACTTGCCCTAAGTCTTTGAAAAGTGGCAAGATGCCAAGATTACCTACTCATTGTGTGTAAGACCAACATCAGTCCTGAACTCAAACAAGTTTGGATTGGCCCCTTTGTGGGTGGGCACATTTAAATCTTTGTGTTTTATTAAACTGTTGGAGTGTTTGATTTTGTTTGCTTTTCCACCAGGCTGCCTTCCTTAGCAGGACTGTGTGATGTGAAGAATGGGTGTGCCCAAGGACCTGCATAATCCCCTGGTAATTTATGCAGAAGCAGGGGCTGGTTTGCCCGTTCCAGTGAGATAAGGGCAGAGCACAAACTTGACACGGGATTAATGGTCAGCTGAATGGGATTGTCCAAATTGCTTTGCTATTCCCATGGTGTGGAGAGGTTGCTCAGCAGATCTCTGCTGTGGCAGAAGGGAAATATTTCATAACAGGATCTCTGACTTTCTGACAGCAATCCAGAGAAGTCTGTGCTGTGAGAACATGGAAAAGGTGGGAGCAGACGGCTTCAGTTGTGCATATCAGTGACTAATGTAGCTCCAGGTGACTACACTGGTTTCTTCTACTCTGACACAGAAGGCTTTTGCTCAGCCTTATGTGTTTGTGGACCCACGTGGATTTTTCCTTGCTATCTAGACTTCTGGATAGCTACTTAAATCTAATGATAATGGCTATTTTTGCTTAGTTAGGTTTTGTTGATTTCTTAAAAGTCATCCATTGAACCTACTGGTTGGTTTCAAAGCAAAAGCCAAAGCTCCATTTCATTAAATACTATTTTAAAATGCTATGAAAGTGACCTAAACCCCCCTCCTCCTCTAGAGTTCTGTGCTGGAACTCATCTCTACTGCCTGCTTGCTAGCCTACCACTCTTGCCACCTTTCACTCTTCCTATGCAATATAGCAGAAGCTAGTTTCTGTAAGCTGGCACCTTATCTAAATGCCATCAGTAATATCCTATTGTCTTAAGGTCTAATCAGGGGTAAAGAGCTGAAATTAAGTTACAACTCAGACATCTGAAGATTAACTGTAAAGGTTCCACTGATGCACTGAAGACCCATGACTCAAGAGTTCTTAAAAGTTACAAGGCATACTCAAAGCCTATAAATTAATTATTGCCAAAAAATTTGCATCACTGAAGTTAATTTCTGGTAGAAACATTTGTTTCTTCTCAAAAAAATACAAATAAAATGGTAGAGTGTAAAAGAATAATATATGAAATTTTGGGGGTTTTTTGTTTGTTTTGTCAAAACAATTATTTTTTTTTTTAAAGAACACAAGCAGTCCTGCTAGGGGTGTTTCTCTTAGGAAATGTAACTTATTGATGTATAAACTTAAATTCACACACCAGTGTTTCCAGTAGACCATTTCTGTGGATCATTCTGAGGTTTCTCCCTTAAGAGTAGCAAACTGAATAATTATTATTTGCCTAGAGGACTGTAATTGAGAACAGCACCTTCCACTCTCCTGTTTATTTTTCCTCTTCCAGATGTGAGATGAAGACCTGATCTGACTGACAGATTAAATTACTTTGATCCATATAATATTCAGATAAAACAATCACACATAATTGAAAATACCTGTCCTAATCAAGAGTCTTTGAGAGCAAATTAGTCTTCTTCCTGCTTCTTGCTTGTTGAGTTCACTTTCAAGGTATGATAATAAATGTGCCCGAACTCAATCTTTCCTTGCAACCCTTTCCCAGAAAGGAGTCAAAGAAGAGTTGTTCAAGTCAGGCAGAACACCAGGACACGAAGCATAGTCTAGCCTGTTAGGAAGCTTCTTGACTTCATCCCTCGACAGTTTCCATTTAGGCCTCAATGACATCTCCCAGAGGCGAAAGAATCTTCTCTAAATACTCACTAAACTTAACAGGAGCTGATTTGCCCTGGAATGTACTGATGCATAAAGGTATTATCTTCTGACTAGCTGTTTATCTTTCTCCCTCCCGCTCTCTATTAATTAGTACATATTCACACTTCTTTTGGAAGATTTGGCTGCATATGGTGTAATTAAAAATCACAAATCCTGGGTGCTGAAGGCATACTAAAATACATTAGTCTTAGAAAAATCTTGCTTGATGTCTCTGTAATGCTATGCCAAAGTTTGACAAGTTAAAATGACTACAGTACTACTTTAATAGAACATAACAGTTGATTTATACAGAAATAGAAATGAAAAACCAATCTCCGCTGGGATCTTGATAAGTAACTGCATTTACAAAATATATGCAGAATATTGCAATGAGTTTTTTATTGAAAACATTAAGGCTGGTTGGGCTGGTTCTTGATTTTTGGGTTTTGGTTGTTTGGTTGGTTGGGTTTTCTTTCTCTACAGTGGCAAGCACTAATTTAACACCCTGCCTTCAGATATCAAGTTTCATCAAAGTGTTTCTATCCTGGCTAGCATTAGGCACTTAATATTAGTTGACATGAACATGTAAATAAGGGTACTCATGCACCTGTGTGAGTCTGGATCTTAGTCGCTTATTCTCATTATCTACAACCACTACTCCTGCTGTCAGTGGCAGATCACACACTGAAGCCTCTGAGAGCTACACAAAGTCTTGTTTGGTGTGGGGTTTTGTTTGGGTTTTTTTCCTCAGGAAGGCAAAACAAATCTGTGCATAGGCTGCCAAACTCAGGAACTACTACAAGAGACAAATGGCCTTCCCTAAAAGAGAAAGGATACAAGGATTATATTTGTCCTTTACTAAGTTTAATAATCTTAATGCTTCAGATGCCTATTCCCCTGATTGTGTATGCATTATGAAAAAGGAGACTTACCCTAGTGAACCTGAAGGAAGTTAAGAGATGGAGTTGTAGAATCGGGCATGGAGTGCTCAGTTTATCCCTGGTGTGACGATTATTGATGTTATCCCCTGTATTATTGTCGTGGTTTAAGCCCAGGCCATAAATCAGAGCCATGCAGTCCACTTCCCCCCCCCCACCTTTCTTCCCTCCGCTTCTGGAGGGACGGGGAGGAGAATCAAAAGAATGCAACTCCCACGGGTTGAGATAAGAACAGTTTAATAACTAAGGTATAACACAAATCACTACTGCTACCACTAATAGTAATAATGATAAAGGAAATAACAAGGAAGAGAATACAACCGCTCACAAACCGGTACCTCGCCCCCACCCCGCAGTGATCCAGCCCTTCCGGGCCCTCTCCATTCTACATCCTGGGCATGACGTGCTATGGTATGGAATACCTCTTTGGCTAGTTTGGGTCAGGTGTCCTGTCCCTGCTTCCTCCCGGCTTCTCCTCCTCCCTGGTGGCAGAGCATGAGACTCACAAAGTCCTTGGTCAGGGTAAACATTCTGAACAGCAACTGAAAACATCGGCTTTATCAGTATTATTCCCAGGTCGAAAGTCAAAACACAGCACTGCACCAGTAGAAAAAATGACTGCTACTGCTAAACCAGGACAATTATATATATAAAAAAAGCTGGAAGTGCAGACAGCCTGACTCAACAGAGAGGTTCCTTCCCCAAAGACCTTTAGAGAGAAAGAAGGTCCTGGAACATGCAGGGGAAAGCAAAATATTTTGGGATGACACAAAGTTTTGCTTGCTGGGAACTGTTAGCCACAGCGCAGGGATGGATGTGAACACCTTGGTTCTTGAGTTCAGGCTGAAAGTGGCAAAACCTTTTTTAGAAGCTGAGTCCAAACTCGTTCACAAGAACATCTGCTATGATCTTCTACATACCTCAGTGCTCAAAACAATCATCAAGAATAAAAGCTCCTGTTATGACAACATTCAATTCACCTCTGTTTTGGATAGCTTTTGCATGGAGCTCAGTAGGACTGAATGGAAAGTTCTCCTGATGAACATGCTGACTAGGATATTGGAAGATGCTACAGCTTTATTAATGTGTAAAGCCAAAGACCACCAATTACAAACATTACCATTTATATATGCATAGTCTACACTGCACTGCGAAGTTGCTTACGCAGGTAGCTCAAGAGCCTATTGCACTGAGTATCATTCAATTTTTTGCAAATTAGGTCAGATGAGAGAACTATGAGGAAAAAAGTATGCAAGTAGGGAGTAGACTTGTAGGAAAGAAATAAACATCAGCTGACAGAAAGGGGAGGGGGATCTCCTGCTGGCTACAAGCCCTGAATTTCTATAGGAGTCCTCCAGGCCCAAGGACAAGAAAGAGTCAGCCTAGCTTGACAAACTGGGTGTTAGTGGATTCTAGCGACCTAAAGGGGAAAGGACTGTAATGCCTCTCTGGCTTGTGAGTATTCCCCAGGCCATAGCTCCTGCTTTTGTAATTTGCTCTTGTCATTTTTATTTATTGCCAATTGTTCATTTGAACGCATCTGCTGCTGTTAGTGACAGTAGAGCCATGCAGTGAGAATGCTGGATGTGCACCATGGAAATATGTTTTATCCATTAGTGTCAGAGCAAGCCGATGAAGGAAACATTTGTACTAATTTTGAGCGGGTGTTTATGCTCTTAAAAGCGACTGTTAAAATGGCATGAAGCGGATGCAGGCAGGCACAACCCCCCAGCTATTCTTTCTTCATGATGTTAAAGCAAATTCATTCCATTTACAAGTCAGAGTATGAGTGCTCATAGCCTTTGCAGAGAACTATGCTTTGTGAGGTATAGATAAGCTAAGTCTGGTCTAACTCAAGTGTCATTGGCAGGGATCGGCACAGTCCAAAGCTGTGGATTCAGATATACGCCAAACTCTGGAGGGGGATAGATCTCCTCTGCTAGTCTCATATCCTTTGGGGCACCTAGGGAAGATGAATTTGCCATGTGATCTAAAAGAAAAACTCACCCCTTTTCCAGCGTGTCTTTCTAAATGAAAATACTAACATAATCTCCTTAGTTGCTTGTACAATCCTCCCTAAATACTGATTAGCCAATAACCTCTAAGTCTTTCCTCCTAGCCTTCTTGCTTCATTCCTACTTCCTTTGACTCCTGATGACAGAAAGAAATGATCCATTTCAGTGACACAGCTGATTCTTTGAGAAAATGGATGGCTGGACATCTCCCTTCAGGGAAGCTGCTGCAGGCAGCCAGTGACAGTGCTGTGCTGGAGCTCAGAACAGGCACACCTCTGAACACAGGCAGGGACTGAGTGTCTTCAGTGCTGGGAAAATGCTACTCCAATTCTAAAAGCAAAGCCTGTGCAATAGAAAACACTGAGATGTCCCAAGTAGGGCATGCTGTAGGATTACTCCCTATCACTTGCCCTTTCTGGACTCCATTGTCTTCGGCTAGATGATATATAGATTTGGTTTTGTTTAAATAGTCAATGTTACAAGAACTCCTATCAGGTATACTATTACTGTGTTAATTATAGTTGCACTGCCATCACTGTATTCTACATCCAACTGCTATTTCTTGCCTCTTTTTCATCAACAGGTGCCTTCAATGGAGTTATGTCTAAGAGACGACAGGGTCAACCCAGGAAAGGGGCATGATAATGATACTGCTGCAGCTCACGAGTCATTTTCTCCTTTTGTTTTGTTAAATCCCACTACAAGCTTCAAGCCCTTGTTATCCTCAGCACAGACATGCATACATCAACATCCCTCTTCTCATCTGCTAAAGGGCTGTAGCATAAGGGAGGTCTACTGTGGCAATGTAAGCAAACTGAAGTTATATCTGCCTCTTTCATACTGATGGTAGGTAGCCAGTCCCAGGCAGCCTTCTAGTCATATTTTAGTCAAAGCAAAACACGGAAGAGGAAATGAGGTTAAATTAATATAGAGTCCAATTTATCAGAATTCTCACATCTTAGGATGTCCCCACTCTGCTTTTGGGGGTTGCTACATGTCCTCCCTCTGGGAAAACCTCTGGAACCCTCTGTCTCCAGGTCATTTTCCACTGCTTGTTGCCTTGTAGAGCTGGAGATAACTAGCATCTTCTCAGACCGAGCCAGAAATGAGGCTGTGGATAATAGTAGTTAGGCTGTGCTGGGTAGGAACTCACTGGGAAATAGCATATCTAAAGCTGTAAAATACCATGGTGATGTTTCCCTCCAAAAGCCCCTATGGGACATGAGGAACTATAGACCAGACCAGTGTAAGTGCAAACCACTGGCAACCTGCTTAGAGCTCATCATGTGTAGTGTTAATGAAACGATTCTCATTTATAAATCATTCTGGGCAACTCCCCCTTGGCCAAACATGGTATTTCACCTAGCTGGTCAAGTCCCAGGGGTGGCTTGCAGCTACAGGGAGTACAGCAAGTGGCTTGGATGTGTTAGTTTTCTTTTTAGCATTACCTTTTTTTTTTCTTTACAGCAAAGCCCATTAAGATATTGATTGCTTTCTTGACCACAATTGACTTACAATCATCCTGGTTTAGCAGAAAAAGCATGACGAGATCTAGCAGCTGGATATAAATTTGACAAAAATTTCATCTAGGAATGTATTTCAGATCAGTATTTTTTTAAACAATGGAAGGTGACTAATCATTATAACAAATTCCCTGGGCTTGTATTGGAATTCCCCAAACTTGAAATCTTCTTGTCTTGTTAAATTTATTGCCTTATTTCTAATAGAATTTACTTGCTAGATGCTAAAAGCTTCATTTGAATTCTTCGGCTTTTATACACAGGAGCTCAGATGACAGCCTATAGGTGACCTTCTGATTTAAAAATTCACAATCATTCAGTTGATCTAAACCCTTGTTGACTTCAGTTTATGCCTACTTGCTTATGTTTTCACTCCCAGTATGAAATCTCTATCTACACTGAGTATGAAGGCTATTGTTATTTATTTATGAACACTCCATGTACATTCTAGATTAATATCTGTGTGTGAGTATAACTCTAAAGCTATTGCCAGTGTTGTCCTTGATATATTCTGTTTTGATATCTCAATGTTTTCTCAAAATGAACATGGTAAATAGAACAAGCTAGAGCAAGCCTCCCATGTCTAATCTCTGGCTCTGGCTTTTCTAGAAGGCTGGACTGTACTAGCAATAAGAAAAAGCTCAGATATGTTGCAGTCAGAAATGAAGGATCAGAGTCTCTCCCCAAATCTAACTCAGGAAAAGGTGACTGGTTGTACCTCCATAATTCACAAATTATTTCTCAAAATATCCTCATCTGTAATAAGCATAGTCTTTGGGGCTGTGCTTTGTATAGTTTACTTAGGTTCTTCTGAACAGGTCTGTGAATGGTCCAAAGCAGGAAGGAGTTTGATACAAAAAAAAACAAAGGCTTTGCAATGCCTTCCTCCTGTTCCAGGCACAGCTCTTATCTTCACACTCTGAGAGTAAAATGGGAAACAGGGCTGACAGGGATCTAAAGAAGCCATACAGTGCATGTTGCTCACTCATGGCCAGCTTTCCTCTCCCTAACCTGCTCCTGACAGACACCACTCTAATTTTCACCTTCTTCCTTAATAACATATTCCCAGAGTTGCTGGTAATAAGATATTTTTTTCTTAATATCTAACCTGAGTTAATTATGCTTCTAGGGAGCTGCAGAAAAGTCTGTTTACTTCCTCTTTGCAGCAACTTTTATGACAACTCACAGTTCTTTCTCTTCTGTAAACTAAGTGAAGTCAGTGCTTTCAACTGTCTTGTTTTCTAGACTTTCAGTCAGCCTTGAGGGACAGTCCTAATCTTGCTATCTGTTTCACTCCTCTTCCTTGTCACTGATGCATGAGTAAACATACACTCATGGTCAGGGAAGGAGCCTATAGGTAGGGACCTCTCCTTTGCCAGAGATGCTAAAAGAGTAGCTCTGGTAGCAGTTCAGCCTTCAAAGCTCCACTACACGTCTAGTGCAAGATACTATCCAGGAGCTTGGGCAAGGCATGCTGTAAAACCCCGTGTGCCATCCACTCTCCTTGCATTCTTGGAGCCTTCTCCCAGAGAGTTGCACTTTTTTCTCTGACTCTGCAACATTCAGACAGGCTCTCAGCTTTCTGTGGGGAGCCCTGGCAGGGAGAGCTGAATAGGCTTTGGAGGTATCAGTGTGTGCACGTCTGCTTGGAGGCTGTGAAAATGCGCTCTGAAGTACTGCTTCCTTCTGCATCTGGAAGCCAAATGAGTGGCTAGGTCTGCTGGGGCAGAGTGTCTGTAGCTGGTGGAGGGCATGCTCACACATTTCCTGTGCTTTGCTGAGCCCAGGAACAAAGCAACCATCGTGGTCTCCCCATCTTGCTTCAAGCTGACACCTGCAATGATGGCATCAGCTTGGCAGAGGCTGCTCACACACCTGATGCCATGTTGTGCTGTAAGGAACATGGGTAAGGAGGACGCTCATGGATGTCACCTATGATGGACACATCTCTGCAAGGCTGGGGTCTACTTGTCGTGCCGCACACTCAGAATCATTCAAGAAAGGACCAGACATGGAGAATGAAAAAAGGAATTTCCTAATACCTGTCCTGCTCTCAAGAGTCATACCCACCCCTATCTTCTCCCACTCCTATTACCTTGTGTCACTGGGACTGCCTGTTGCTCTGTTACCTCTTCTTCTCTGAGCATCATAACTGCTCTTCTTATGGGAGCAATAACCTTCTTACAGCCTTTTGCTTCCTTTTCATGGTACAGTGCACACCTGTCTCGTGAGGACATAGGTAGATGCACTTCTACACATGGCCCAGTAGAGCACCTTGGTATCTTGTAGGCCTTGCCCTATCTTATTGAAGCAAATAAAATAATTAAAACAAACAATCCTCTCTGTATCATCAGCTGGAGAGAAAAAAGCTGCAGTTGAGTTTCTATTGGGGGATTACTTGAATAAGGGAGCCTGAGAATCAATTTATTTCCTTAAAGTCAAGACCATGTTAGTTGTTAACTCAATATAAGAGTTTAAGGCATTAAATATGTCTCTCTAAGCACTTTGCAGTTCTTCATTTCCTTACCACAGGGAATCACTTTTCAGTATGAAGTCTAAATAGCCTGTCTTCTCTGGAAAAACGCTTGAATGCATCTTCCTGATTTTAATAAAGTTTAGGTTGGAGAAGGGAAGTAAGCAGCTTATTAAACAATACATGAAAATACAAAAGTTGCCACTTGAGCCTTGGGACTGACGTCACATCATAAATCCATTGACACAGCTCTGCTCACCAATTGAAAGGGGGCAGGCTGGGATTTTTGGGAAAGGATTTTTTCAGTAGATTAATTATTGGTTTAGATGTAGTCCACACTGTGACTATCCTTCAGGGATCTGTTCACTTGTGTTAAAAAAATACTTCGTTGCTTTTAAATTCTGAAGAAGGAATCAGGAGAAGGGGAGTGGTGACTGTATTTGTCTGCTCAATTAAAGGTTAGAGAATTGCATCTTTATAATCTAGGCTCTTTTTCAAACAGTAGGCTTTTTTGGGTATGTGTGACATTTGTAGTGTATAGCCTTCTGCTTGCAGATGTCCTAACTGTTCAATTCAGGGCCTAGATTATCCAGATTGCCAGACTGAATATCAATATTGGTGCAATGAAGTCTTGAGTGTTTGGGATCCATAGAGATTGAAGAACAAAATAAAAGACAACATCAGTGTCAGCAAGAGGCAGGAATGTGATGTGGGGATCACTGGCTGTGCAGGTCAGCACTGCAGAAGTGTTCTGAGGTGGTGGTGGTGACTGAAGTGTCACAGAAGTAGTGGTGGGTACTCTGGTTATCTTTGAGGTTCTCCCACAGAATTGGGGTACACTTGTATGGATTAGGGAGGAGCATAGAAGACACCAGAGAGGTTGTGAAGACAACATACTGTTTTATCATTCCCATTACTGATCTTGGCTTCTGAGAACCAGGCCTTCAACTTTACAAGCAATGAATACCCATAATCACCTTGAAAAAAAAAAAAAAACCAAAGAACTAGTATAAAACTAAAGGTGTATGGCTGTACATCCTTTCATTGCATACTGTTCAGCTTCTTATTTCTGAGTGAGCACAATGGCACAGAAGTCCTAGTATCATAACAAGTCACAGCCAATTCTTAAATGTTAACGAAGCAATTTCACCCATAAGCAGCCTGAGCTTTTCTGATCACAGTGGTTCATTTGTTTTTTCCTGAATATCCTTTTTCCAAGACTCATTGTTAGTGTTCATAAGACATGAAGGTGTCCTTGAGAAAAGTTTGCTGCTGTTTGCCTTGGCACTGCTAGATCTCGCAGTGTGGTACTGGCTACCTGAGAGAGACTTTCTCTGTATTATAGAAAGACAATGAGTGCTTACAGTGAAAGTTGCTAAATTACACAGTGAGACATAATCTCTCAAAATATGGAAAAATCAGACAGACTTAGTACTGCTGTTTGCTTTCTGATGTATATTTTATTTAACAGAGCTCTTGTAAATAGCAGGAGCATCTGTGTCATGCTGTAACCTATCTAGCCTAATGTATTCAAATGATTCTTGATATTTCTTCTGGAACAGTAACCTCTTGTGAAATACACAGTTATTTTTGCTATGAGAACAATTAAATGAAATGCCATGGGGTTTTTTTTTTATTATTTGTTTTGTTTTTATTTTCAGGATTTACAAATCAGATCATCTTTTAAATGCTGCTGAATTTTGGACAATTGCTCCCTAGGAATTTGCCAGAGAACTTAATTCTTTGGGAGCTGAATGGAGGGGATGAAGGGTAAAGGCTGAATTTTCTAAAAGAGCATTTACCATAAAGGACAACAGCAGCTACCTATGTTCTTGAGCTGATATGTATCATTTAAATAAAAAAGTGACCTGCAGAAAATGTCCAGGATATGCAGCACTGATTTTATCAAGGGTGGAAAAACCATGTAAGGTTTGCATCCTTTTCTATTTATTAAAGAGAATGGTAAGGGTACAAAACAAAAAAACAAGGTAACTAATATTTCTAGGAAGCAGGAACATGTTATGAACATGGGATACAATAGGGTGGATAATAGTTCAGCCAAGCAGTCCCAACAGGGAACATGCTGGGAGAAGAATGAGCTGAAACTTCATGCCGCTCCTTCTTGGGGTCTGTGTGTTGCTACCACATGCTGACTTCCGTCCAGCTGAGATCTACTACTGTCTTTGCTGGCCCACAGACAGCAGCACTGAGCACATAACATGCTGTAGGCCACATCTGATATTGCTCTTTTTGTCGTATGGGACAGGAATGGCAGTGGCATCACCTACACCAGAAGGTCCCATGGAGGTTTTTAATGAGCCAGGGACTGTTTTCCACTGCTCAGATGAACAATTTTTTTCCCTCTGTGTTGGGGTGAAGGAGGGATTTGTATGTTTCCCAGCAGATAACAGGAGAGTAAGGTAAAGCACAATGATCTGACCAGTGCTTTAGTAAAGAGAATGAAAATGAGAAGGGAGAGGATGAATCCACAGTGATGCATGGGAATTTGAGGCTTACGTGAAGCAATGAGGCTGGGGAAAAAAAATCAGAGTTTTACTGCTCCTGAAGACCTTGAGAGCTGACCATGATGACAGGGAGTCTGTAACCCTTTGCAGGGATTCACTGCCTCAGCTTGAATCTGTCTTCAGACAACTGGACAAATGTCCTGACAACGGGTGCAAATGTCGGGAATGTAATATGGAATTCTATCAGTAAAAGGTTGGAGTGCTTTGGCAGACTTTGGAGGAAGACATTTAATTGTGTCCATCTTACCTGGTCAGAGGGACGGGACACAGTCAAGTAGTGGGAGAGAGGGACTCCTTTATAGCTGGAGCACTGACTACAATGAAATAGGAATTGAGCACTACACTTAATGTTGTGATAGACCCTCTGTGAGACAAGAATGGGATCTATTGTGCAAAGTGCTTTGAGGTTGTGCATAGGACTTTATGGTCATTATTAAGTCTAAATAACACATGCTGCCTTCGTTGAGCATGAAGAATACCTGTTGTATTTTTCAGTGCAGGCACTGCTGAGGCTCTTTGTTCTGCATTTCTTGGGGCAGATCCTCAGATAATGTACATTTATGGACCTCAGTTAATCTTCCTGCTGTATACTCTGCAGCAGCCATAGGGGAGGAAACTCAGCATCATGGCATGTTCTGTGCATTTGCTGGAGCTAAACAGGAAGCCATTTCAATGCAGGTTTTGTGGCTTTCACAACCTATGGATCTGGACCCTTTCTAATGAAACCACCCAGATTAAATACAGCAACAAGCTCTAGATTTTCATCAGCAGGGAAGAGGAATTATAATCAAGAGGTGCATTCCCCTCAGCAGGGTCCTTTGAGGATGCCCTCAGAGAATTAGTGGAGGAAAGTGAAAAAGGACTTACCAGTACAAAGGAATATGTTCAATGCTCTCTCCCTGTGAAAAAGAAAGGCAATCCCTGGCCTAAAGGCTCTCTCTTTCCTTGCCTTTTTTTTTTTTTTTTTTCTGTCATCAGTAGCAATACCTATGCTTTCATTAATGGCCCTTCAGAGATTCAAGGGGCTCCAGAGGGTGCTCAGGCACTGCCATGGAAAGGGCGGGGGCTCAGCCACACCACTTGTCTGCTGGGCACATTCCCATCTCTGGAGGGAACAGGCTGTTTCCTGATAAAGGCTGGGCTGGTGAGATCACGCCATGTCCATGAGCATCACTGGTGGGGCTGTGGGCATGCAGCATGTTCTGGCAGATGGTGGGTGGGAATGGCTGCAAAAGGGAGGGAAGCCACTAATGAGAGGAAGGACAGCAGGTGGGGAGCTGGACAACATCCTTTGCTATGGCATGCCTGATAAGGTGGGTGTTTACTTCTGTGGGAAGAAACAGCTTTCCAAATAAAAGATTAAATGCTATGTGATCTCATGGTAACAGCCCTGAGATATTGCTAATTTAGCCACCCAGTGTAAAACCAGGCAGGGAGGAGAAAGGGATCATATTCCAGTCCCAGACACCCTGGCTGACATTGGTGTGTGATTCTTGCACCTCCACAGAGCTCAGTGCGCTCACTGTGTTATCAGATTTGCATCTCCAAGAGGCTTAAGCTGGTCCATATTGCTGAAGAGTCTGACAAAGAGCTGGCAGGCCTGAAAATTTGGTGGATTTTTTTCCCACCTATGTCAGTTGGTTTCAATAAAGACATTGCCTCTCCTGGCAAATCTTGCTTCACTACGGAGACGCAGAGGAGGAAAGGCTGAAGGAGAAGGAGAATCTGTTCTTTATTGTCTGTTAGCTGTGTATGGGACCTTCAAGAATCTCCAAGGCATGAGAGGTATCTTGTGTTGCAGATGTTAACCAGCTAACTTCTGTCAAGAGACTGGGGCAGATGTTTGTGCTTTTCCTTGATCTGACACAAAGCAGACTAAGTCCTACAGCTGTTTAATTGTGTTAATAGTCTTTTACACATGTGGCTAGATCCAGCATGGCTGTCACCAGCAGCATCAACGAAAAGTCCCTCTATATTCACATTCATAAGGCTCTTGCTTCCAAGGATTGTGTAAATCCTAGCTGTGAACACTGCTGACCACCAGGTCCAAACTGTTATATGTCTTCCTTCGGAGTGTGTAGCAGCTTTGGAAACAACAGCAGCTTCTGGACCAGCAGTCCTAAAAGACCTTTCACGGAGAAGATTCTGAGAAGTCTCTCCATGGTTATTCCAGCTTCCATCTGAAGATACACCAATATGGACTTTTGAAAAGAGGATCCAAATAATGTCAGCATCAACAATAGGCAAATCTCAGCACAGCTAAGAGAACCAGATGCAAGCTCATCTGCCTTTTACAATAATGACATGTAAAGCTCTCTGCAGCTGCAGGAATGGCTGGTGATCTTCACCATCATTCCCTGTTTCTGCTGGTGACATGGTGCACTGTATGTCCTTTGGCCTTTAATTTGAGGTCTTGCAGTTTGTTAGAGGGCACTGGGAAATGTCTGTCCACAGTACATGGTCAGAGGATACTCCTAGAATAAAATTCCCCCCTAGATTGTCTGTGTTTGGTAAGAAATGGCTGTGATGACTGAAGCAACCCCGTCTTGTCTTGAGTTCCTTGTTCTTGAATTGTCAAAACCACCAGTGCCTGGGAAGCTTGGATGACCTTCGCCTGTAGTCCTTTCTGCTTCTTGCTTCAGGATGTGCTTGGTTTGGAAGACAGCCCTGGAAAATACAGGGCTTCTGGTTCAGTGAAGGAGATGGACCTTCTTTTTCCTACCTGAAGTCTGCCCATTCCTGAACCTAGTACTCCAGTCCTTCACTTGAATTTTGATGGGCAAGATCTCGTCAACTGGGAAATTCCCTGGGGATTTTTTTCCCCAAGCATGAGCAGAGAAAGATCCAGTGCTCTCCATGAGCAGTGTGGTTAGTGCTGGTTGTAAGCCGCAAGGGTTAAGTGGCATGTCAGATCATGGGCAGTGAGAAGCTGCCATATGTGTGTGGTCTCCCCAGTTTACACATAAGTGTTTTTCAAAAAAAAAAAACCCAACCCAACAAACCAACACAAAAAACTTCTTGTAAATCTTCAATTCCAGGTAAAGGCTTGACCTGCCTCTCATGTGAAATCACAATGGCGCTTGGTAGACAGTCCTTTTCACATCCTTGCGATTTTGTATATCCTGAATGCACAATAGCCTGGGGCTACCTGTGGGTTTTCTTAAACTAAACATCCCACAGGTGTGAGCAAGTGCATTCTGACAAAAGCCTAAACCAACAACACAGCTCAAGGCAGCTGGAGGGAAAGCCTCTTAGGGGAGAGTGACATCTACAGCCTTGTTTATATGATATAATCCTCTCCTATGTTAAGACTGACCTGAGTTGAAAACTCTAGTTCAGAATTGGACTTTGCAGAATTTATAACGGATGTTAACATGACTTGGATTACAGACTTGCTCCTGAGCTCCAACTAGAAGAGCAGCCACATTTTCTGCTAGGTGTTGCACAAAAACATAGGAAGAGTGAGGCCTGTTCCAAAGACCTTGCAATGAGAGTAGACACATAGGAGAAGGGAAGTCATCTTAGCCCCAGTATTTGCAGAGGGAGCTAAGAAAGGCAAAGTGACTTGCCTGAGGTCATGCAGGGATTTTTTGGCACATTGGTAAACTGAACCCAGCCCTCTTATGTCCCAGTCTAACGCTTTAAGCACAAAACCATCATTTTTCCAGAAGGAGCAGCTGTCAGATTAAAAAGTGATTTTTTTTTGTTTTGTTTTTATTCTCTTTTTCCCCTTTTCTTCCCACATTTGACATACAGGAAAGAACAAATTAGCTCATTTAAAAACAACTGGAATTTTCACCCCAACTTGAGCATATTTTTCCAGATTCAGAGCCATTTGTTTAATATTTTTATTTCTTAATCTTATTTTCTATGAACATGAGACTCTCTTCCTCCCAGAACTGCCTGTGCCTATGAGGGCCAAACCACCACTTGAAAGGCTATTCCTGAAGTATCTGGGGCATGTCCAGAGCTGCGGAACACTGAAAAACATGAAGACAACCTTGGCCTCTCACCCTCCTTTGGCATATCAAGGCAATATGCACAAAATATGTTCCAGAAAAAAGGTTTAGATTGTAAATGGGTGATAGAGAGACCTTTGAATAACCTCAGGACTTCAGTGGCTTCAAGAAAATGGAAGCTGACTCCAAACCCATTTCTGGTGTAGGGTTTGGTTTGGCAAAAACAAAGTCTGATTGATGAGGTTTGGCCAAACTGAGCCTCCAGTTTTGTAGCCAATCTCTGCTTCAAGAGATCTTCAGTTCTTGGGTGTGCTTCCACACATTTGAATTTCCTCACTGTTTGTAGGCTCCAGGAAAAACAGAAATAGCCAGCAGGTCCTTCTGTTTGCATGCCGAGTCAAAATACAAAGTCAAGAGCAGTCCAGTCTTTTCTATTTGTGTGCAGCCATGGTATCAGATCAGTGAATGCTGTATGAAACAAAGCACTTGATTTTACTTCTTAGCACAGGAACAGTAATTTTTATACTTTCACTGTCCTTTATCCTGGACTTTCTAAGGTACTGTTTCCTTCTGGGAGGTGTGTAAGTGTGGGCAGGATGGTGCTCATAGGGAAAAGCAACCACTGCATTGTGACTTCCTTGGAGAAGTATACCCTGGACCTGTTAATGAAGGACACACATCAGATCCCAGATCCATACATACAGGCTTCAGCAGTTTCAGTTTCTGGACTATTTGCTCTGTGCCTTTATGCTGGGATTGGTAAACAAGGCATCAGTTGTGCTAACAAGCTGTTGTCAATGAAGAAAACACATGGCTTTTTCTGGCCAACATAAGGATGTGTTGGTTGTAACTCACATGAGTCACTATGCTGGATATGATCTTCACCCCTCAGACAACTTGTACTAAAACACTAAAATAGCTGAAATTGTAAAAATTTCTCTGAAAAGCACCAGATCTGATGCGAGGAGTGTTTCTCCTGAAGTCAACATTGCTGAGGGAGCTGTGAGCAGACTTTTCAGAGATCTGTATTGTAGCCAAGCAGGCAAGGGATCAGTGTGTCTTAGTTTTGTGGAAGCTTCCATGGGGTCTTTGTTGCACTGCTGGTGGGGCACAGAAGTATCCTTATGCCTCTAGAGTCTGAGCAGTCTCCAGCAATTCCCAGTTTAGGGCCCTTAACAAGTACTGATGATCTCAACTTATCCTGTTTTGGTTTTTTTTTTTTTTTCCTTATCTTGAGGTCCACTTTTCAGGGCTCTCAGTCCCATTAGAAGCTTTCAGATTTCCTCTGTACTTAAAATGTGTGTTTCTGCAGAATCCCACCTTGTTACTGAGATTATAAGTTTGTTTTTTGCATTCCTGTTGATAACTGCAAAGAAATGGACTCATGAATATCTGTTGAGCAAAAAGTTTCAGAACTGAGAATTACTCTTTACTTTCAAGCATCATCAAATGCTTAACATTCCTATGAGAATGAACTTCCCCAACAGTGTCTTTCCTGGCAGTTCCTGACCCTATTCAAGGTCTTCCTTTGCTTATTTATCTCGTGTTAGTCTCCTGTGGTTTCTTTTCTGGACTTGGCTTTCCTCACAGCTAACCCAGATTCTCCACAACAAAATAACCCTGTTTACCACTTCTTCTTTCTCACACGGCTCTTGGTGAAGTTTCTTCTTCCTGCCAAGTGCACCTTTCCTATAACCTGATGCCTCTTTCACTCTTACTACTGCTCCAAACCTTTCTGCAAGTGACTAAAAAGTCAGGCTTTTCTGGTTGTAATCACCTGCTTAGTGTGTTCATTGTTGTCATTAAATTTAAATGCTCCTCATTGTTCCCAGACTGAGGGATGCTTCTTGGCCAAAGTTAATAAACACCGACAAACAAGGATTCACAGCACAACAGTAACAATTTGGTAGTAAATACACAAACACAACCAGAATCCATACGCATGGATTGCTTTCCTGGTGGAGTGGTGCCCAGCATGAGGACTGTCCCATGTGCATATGCAGGAGGCTGTATGCTGAGCCAACCTGTGCTCCAGCCATAAAAGCCATTCTTCAGGCACTTGGAGAATTTGATTTTGGACTCTCCCTGTCCTGTGCTGGGTAAATGGATCTCCTGCTCCAGACAGTTCCCTCTTCAGCCCTGTCCTCCCAGCTCCTGCCTTACCTTTGTCAACCCTTCCCTTGTCTGTTAATCATTGCCAACCTCACTCCCTGCCTCTCTCTGAAGGATCACTGCTCACTGTGACGTGGGAACCTATTTCTGCCCCTATTCGTGGCTATTCTTCGCCTGCTTAAACAGATTGTCTAAGAGCAGGGCCTGTTTCCACCTTTGGTTTCGAACACTACCTGGAAAAATAAGTTTGGGCTGGTTTTTTTTGTTCGCTGTCTGCACATAAGCCTTGTAATAAACATGCAAGTGAGGAATGAAAAACACATAAAAATCACATTAAAAAGAAAAAAAAAGATCGGTGAATTCCCAAATTCCAATGAGATAAGCAGACACTGCTTTAAACAGACACAATACCCTGCGTTAGTTACAGTCCTGAAAGCAACAGCCCAGGTCCAAGCACAGACTTCACAGGTGTCTGTTTCTTTTGTCAGAATCTGTTCTTTCCTTGTGCCTAAGTTTTAGAGCTTTCAGAGAGGATTGTTTGAGATTTTTCTCTTGCCAACCCGTCTGCTGCCAGAAAGTCAGTGGGAGACAGAGAGACCCATAAAAGGTAGTAGCTAAATAAGTAACATGCAGAAGTTCCTCATGCTCACCTCCATATTGGCAAGGGAAGATACAGCTGACATGGATTAGCTGAACATGAATTTAGAGAAATGCTGGATGCAAAGGCCTCTAGACTTCTTTTAACCCTAAAAGCTTTGGAGGTAATTAACAAAAAACAAAACTAATTCAGCTGATGTATCCCTTTGTGTTTTCCCAGCTGTTGCTGTTGTTTTCTTCTGCTCCGAGGAGAAAATTTCTAAATTATAACTACTAATACCATGAAGATTTTGTTCCCTCCTGGGGTCTTGTAATAGGCTCACTGGGCTTTTCTCTACTACATTATGTCTCTCACTGCAGTGTGCAGGAAACAGAAGAAAAAACCCGCTATCTTTATTTCTGCAGTGTCTGCCTTTGGGATAGGCAAAACTGAAGTCACACAGACCTGCAGAGCAAAAGAAAGGGATAGGGAGGAAATCACATCCCTGCTCTCTTCTCTTTCCCCTTGTAGCAGGGGGAGAAAAAATTTCTTTCTATGTGGACGATTTTTCAGATGTTTCTTTCTTGGGAGTGAATTGGGGCTTAGGAAAAGCTTAGCTCACTTCCCCAGATCAGCTTCAATTCCCTAGTGCACCTTTGTCCATTTGAGCCTGGGGTAGCTCAGCTCTTCCTTCTTCTCTCATGTGCATAGTTCAGGCCCTGTCCTCTCTAGGTGGAATGGGATAATTTAAGTTATTAAATTCATCCACTTCAGGGTCCAGCAAATTCCTCTGTCTTCTCCAGTTCCTGTACATCTTCCGGAACCAAGTGCTGCTTTAACGCTTCCTAGCCTTCCTCGCAGGCTGGGCTGCACCTGCTAGAAGCAGAGATATTGAGTCCATAAAATCCCTCTCTATCTGCAGACAGCTCTACTTGAATGGTTATCTTTATTGTAGGAAGTGGATAAAGAATAAAGTGTTGTTCTCTCTGCTTTTCTGAATGAAGGTGTCTGCCATCTTGCCAAGCCTAGAGAAAAAATAGCCCTAAATTCTGTAACTCAAGGGGACTATGTTTAGCTGGAAACTTCAGATTCCCTGGGACAAATGATCTCTTCTTTCCCATTTCATCCAGCTTTAGAATGGGAATAACACACCTCATTCATCTAGAATGGAAAAGTATGATTCCACAGCAGAGATGAGAAATTTGTGCCTGTATAAATGATGTAGATTCAGAACTATCTGTAGTTACCCTAAGGAACCTTTTAGAGGTTGTATGACTCTACAGATCCTGGACTAGTGAAACTCGTAAAGATTCTTTTCCTGGAAAGGGGGCGCCCTCTTTAGCAGCTTTCCATGCTGGAGGCATATGCGGTGTCTGAAATAGCCGATGATTCAGGTATCCTAGTGAGGACACTGCATCCGTGACATTCACAGGTAGTTGAAATTGTCCAGTTTCTCACACTGAGAAACCTACCAGTGTCCCAGCTGGCCTACACAGAGGAAAAGCATACAGCTTTTACAGTCTAAAGCTCTAGACTTTACATTTTCTTTGCTTTGTAAAATTATAAGGGAGCCACAGCCCCATGCTGCAGCATATATAACATGTATGATGGACTGGAAAAAAAGGTGTTTTCTACAGTTAATGTTGTACAGGTTTATCCCTTCCCTTGAATCATGCAACCACTCTTAAAGCAGAGCTATCAAGAGAGATGGGCTGTCAGAATTCCCTGGTGTAGCAATTTCTATGTCTGTCTTAGAGTGGGGGAACCTGAAGCATCAAAGTGTCCATCTTAATAAATTCCAGGAGGGTTTAGAGCATAGACTGAACTCTGTAAAGCAATGACATGATTAGCAAGATTCCAAGAATTATCTCATCATAATTCCCACACACATGCAGACTGATCTCTGATTATATGACTAAATAACATAAATTAAAACCATCTTTTTCCAATATGCCTAGTAGTATTGTTTCTTTCAATCTGTGAAGGGTAATCACGCATTAGTCCAGCCAAACTGCAGCTCAAAATAATTGTTCTCGGCCTTGTTTGCTCTTTCTATGTGTTGATAAATGGATCAGTGTCACTGTGGTTACTTAACATTCCCCTCTTTTGCTCTATTAAAACTGCGATAAGTTTGAGCTGATGTCTACTAACAGGGACTGGAAACAGCAACAAAACGAAAGCTGCCTCATCCCTGGCCAACAGTTGAGTTAAGCAAGCAGTGTTACTTTGTGGTGCAGCATCGCTGAAGGTTAGGACTGACACCACTTGTTCTTGCTTCTTCTTTCATTCAAATCTGGATTTCAGTGTCTAGCAGAAAGGGTACCTCCTTGACCATTCTTGTGGGACATGTTAGCCCACTGGAGGGGAGGATTTCTGGAAAAAGTGGCATTTTTGCTAGCAAGCCCAAGAAAGATATGAGTGATCGAGCCAACCTTTCTGTGAAAATATGAACTGTCTGTGATACCTGTTTTTTGTGGAGAAACAGACTGACATGAACCTATTAGCTGTCTTCTTTTTGTTTGTGTAGGTAGTGGGACTAGCCCCACAGCTACAATAACACTATCATTAATGAAATAAGCATGGAGAGATTTGTAGGGAGAGATGACATCCTTGGTTAGAGCAACTGATAAGAAGCAAAGGCATTTCTTGGGCCTGAAACTGAAGAAGCAACATTCCAGCTAATAAAGATGGTGGAAACTTGCTTTGCTGCTTGAACTGTATTGTGTTAATCAGCTTAATATCTGTTGAGAAAAAGATATTTACTACCTATGAAAATGAAAGATATGTTAACAAAAGTGGTAAGTTTAATAATTTCTGTGTCACAGAGAAAGATGTCAAGTGCTTCGGCTATAGTGTAGGGAAAACTGTGAGATAAACTCAGATTCTCCATTGTGATGTGATTTTTAGGATGAAGTAGGGTTAGGAATTAGACATCCAAAGCTCATCTTTTGAAGATGTTTTGTGGAATGCCTTTGAAGATCAAGACTCAGAAGTCAAACAGAGAGTGGTTATGTTGTGAGAAACGTTCTTCCACTGGCTGTTTCTGTCTTTTGCGCAGTATCTGCGTGAAAATGTTGTGATTCACAGTGGCAAATGGGTTTCACCCACATACTTTCCATGAGGACATTCTGTGCTTTGTGTAGAATAGATCACATTCTGGAATGAGTGCATGTAGAATGCAATGCTTTGGTGGTTTCTTCTGGATGGGAATGGGGCTGTTATTCTATGGGGTATGTACATCTGTCAGCAAGTTTTAAATCCATTGCTTTGGCATAGCCCCATTCTGCTTGGAATATGTTTGCCATGAGAAATTTTGCTTCAAATACAGTATTTGGTGAGGCAAAGGCAATTTGGAAAGTTCAAAGGGAAACTTTGAGGACAATTTCTCTCAAATGATCATTGCTAGCAAAAGCTGTAGTTTCAGGATGTTCTGGGCAGGTTCCAATCTAGCATGAAATGTGATAGCTAAGTGTGCTGTTAATAAGGGTTTTCTTTTTATATTGTAGTGTATTTTACTTAGGTACTTTAGGAGGCTCATTTACATCTGTAATCTCTGTCTCTGGAGGAGTAGCCTTGTTTGCTGAATGTTTTGGGACTGCTACTGGGTTATCAGGAATATTGTCTTCACTGCCAATCTGATAGTGTCTGGAGGCTTGGCTGCATATTACACATTTCAGGGAGTGTTTTGGATTGTTGCTATGTTTCTGGAGGCAGATGTGCTGGTCTTTATTTTTTTCTATGTATAAGTTTATTTGTAGGCTTCCATTTCAGGGTAGGCTTGGTGCCTGGGAAGTATCCAGAGACAAGTATATGGGGTTTGACCTATGAATGGGTGTTGGGAACACCAGAAATGCAGGCCAGATGGAAGGGTATTATTGAATATTTGCAAACCACAGTTCTTCTGAGAGCACAGGTCAAGGCCCATGATATCAGCTTTGCCCCACATGTAACAAGAAAGACTCCTCTTAGAAAGCTTTCAGTCATCAGTTTCTCTGTCCACAAGGCTGCACTTGTGCAAAAAAACCCCCAAAACCCCACCTTTAAATTAATTCATTAAAAAGTCATGAACAAAAACTTAGTAGTAAATCAGTCTTGGTAAGAAAGCCACCTTGTGTTGAATGCACCTGTCATGGTCTACAGACCTGTCATACACAGTCAGCCAAATCACTCCCTCTGGTAAGCAATGGTCCCAAGGCATATCATAAATATCACTCGGGTAAAAGCTATGTGAAAAATGCAGCTGTGGACAGCTCCATGGAGGCTGGATCAATAGCACAGCTGGTCAAAAAGAGTGGAGAAAAGGGAAATGCTGGCAAATATCTGCGTTCAATTTAGTTTCTGTCTGATGATGTGAATTTATGCTTGTCAAAACGGTCTGATTGCCTCTGGGCAATAGCTCCCAGTGTTGCATTTTCATGCAATATGTAGTTAGGAAGTCATAATAATGGCAGTACTAAATGTCCAGCACTTCACTTGCAGGGAAAGAAAGCAAATTCATTGATGTGAAAGTTGTATAGAACTCACAGACAAGGCAGAAACTGCAAATCACTCCTCTTAACCTTCTTTTCTGCTCTGTAGACAGTGAAATGATCCATTGTGCTAAATGATGGATTTGTCTTCTTTTGTGCTCTTAAAGAAAATATTTAGAAGTGTAACAGGTTCTGCCAGAACCATGAGTCTGGATCTAAATCTTCCTTAAACGAACTCAAATCAATTCCAGAAGTTTCCTCTCAGAAGACAACTGATGTGAAATGACAGCATCATACCTGACAACTGAAGGTGAGACATCTGAGCAGATTTATCAGCTTCATGGTGGCTTTCATTTGTTCTCTCCTGGTGGCTGTACTCACAGACAGCTTGCATCTGGAACAGGGTGACTGGTACTGGTCAACAGTGACAAAGACGTCTCATTTTAATTTCTCTCATTTTATTCTTCCCCAAGTGCTTCTAGGGCTTAGACCTGGCACTGGTGTCTAGAGGACATTTGTACCAAATAAGATTGTTCCCAACTGATTTTTTTTCCCCTACTGAAAGTGAGGTTGGATTGTTCTCTCTTTTTTTGGTGGCTGTGGTGCTAGGAGTAAAAGATATTTCTATTAAGAGCAATAAAATTGAAATAATCATATAGGTGAGCTTGGCTGGGGCTGAGAGCTGTGAGTATTTCTTTGTGAATGAGATTAAAAGGGACACTCTGGATGAATATCCTGCACTGAAAAGTCCTTTCCTGCTTTAGTAAGAACACTGAAAGAGTAATAAGGAAACAATTTAAGGCACTATTTTATTTGTATTGGCTTTTCATAAAATGTTTTTTTTCTTATATATCTTACCTCCTCTAGAGGTTTAAGCTAGGACACTTTTTGTGGTACATTTAGTTGCTGATTTGCAGGTCGAGTTTTATTTTCTGGCTATTCTGCTTTCTTCTTCAGATTATAAACAGAAGAATTTCCTGTCTCAAAACAAATCATTCCATACAGAATAAAGCTCTGACAGCCTCAAACATTCAAAAACCATGCATCACCCCAAAATACTGATTTTGACTGAAATTCATAACATCTTAATGTTAAAGATAACAATGACAAAGATTTTTTTGTTTGTTTTTGTAAATAATCAAGTTGCCCTGAGGCCACACATTTGCCAGAGTTTCTCTGTGAGAATGAAAACTAAAATTTAGGGTGTTCTTTTAATTGTGTTTCTCTCTTAATTGATTGTTCCCAGGAAATAACTTTTTTTTTTTTTTTTTTTTTTTTTTTTTTTTTTTTTTTTTACAAGGACTTAATATTGCAAATAGTCATGAAGGAATGACAACAATTTATAACACTGACTTTGCACCCAATGTATGTATCCTTCACTCTTATCAAGGATGAGTGGTATTTTTGACAGTTCTAGTTTGATATTTTCCCTTTGTGTCTTCTGAAATCCAGCATGTGAAACCTCTTTCTGAGTAAGGTAACACCACATACACTCTGACTTCAACAATGAAAGTGTCGTGTTTTGTTTTTCGGTTTTGTTGGTTTTGTTTGGGGTTTTTTTTGTTGTTTGGTTCTTTTGGGAGTTTTTTTGGTTGCTCTTTTTTTTGGGGGGGGTGTTGTTTTGCTTTTTTTCTTTTTTTTTTCCTTAAGGAAATGTGGAAATTCTTTTCTTTGTTACAAATTACATACAGGACCTAATTCAGCTGGCAGAATTTATCTGAAAGACCCTCTTTGTTTGAGAAGGGTCAACTTCAATATTCATCATAATTGAAAGGACATTGTCATCCATAAAAACCTACAGAAGTACCTTGTGCTACCTTGCAGGAAAAAAGAAATTACAGCAAAGTCACATGGCCCCAAAGGTGGTTATTTCCGCTGTTCTTCTGCAGGTGGCAGAGACTATTCTTCCCTTGGACTCTGAGCTTCTCCTGCTTGTTCTCTGCCTTTTCCTGCTGGACTTACACTTTTCTGCATCTCCTCCCTCCAGCCTATGCTATCCGTGACTTTTTCAGCCATAAGTGAGAAGTGACATATTCAACTGCAAGGTTGGATTCCTCTCCTTCTTACTTGGATCAAATCATACGATACAACTATGAAAAACCTTTATCTGCAGGCTGTGGTAACTTCCGAGGGTAAAGCTACTGTGGTGAAGTCACCATAGAGTAATTTTGATCCATAACTCTTTTACCACTTCTCATCTTAAGGGTGATAAATCAAAATAGAGACTTGAATCCAGGGAGCTTTCTACTTGTAAGAAAGACATGGGAAACTGAAGAAAGCTTGGTCTATACTTTCACATGCTGGGATGCTGGAAGCTCTTTCCTGATTTGATGTACAGACAGATCACAGGAAAGGAATGAATGTGGCATCTTGTGGTTACAGACTTGAAAAGACAAGGAAAAGGAACTGCCTCTAACCTCAGCACTGGAGATTCCTACAAAGATGTAAAACAATCACGAAAAATAAGAACTGGAGGGACTAATTATCTAATCCACCATGGTGCCCTTGGTATATTGCGATGCCTCAGGAAATTCATGTTAGATATATGGTTGTGAGGACTTTTAGAAAGTAAAATTCCTCTAAGTGCAAGAGAAAGTATTCATATTCATATTCACTGTTTTATTTTTATTCAGTGCAGAGGTGGGTGGGGATTTTGCAGACAGATCCACTTGTCCCCTAAAGTTCTCAGAAGGTGGAGAAAAACTCCTCCCATGTGAGCAAGAAAATGAGACTGTGCATCTCCATGAGAAATAACCTGTAACGTGATGGCTCCCATTGCTTCCCTCACACAAAACTGGAATTCACCATGGGAAGACAGAGATAGTGAAAGGGATTTTTTTGCCATCTGGTGTGGGCAGAAAACTACCAGCTCTTGGACAGGGCTATTAGATGAATGACTACTCCAGCTGCAGGAGATGAAAGAGCAGAAAGGAGGCAGCAGGGTTAAACCTGGCAGTTGGCTTAGCATAAGCAGTGACAGGTTGCATCTGCAAGGAGGTTGTAGCAGGAGTGGACACTGCACACAGAGCACCGCACTGCTGCAGTTGCTAGCAGGTAGTGGAGAAGTCTCACATAGCTCTTTTAGGAGAGATAATAAAGTGCCATACTGTTCCCAGAGGTAAAATAAAAGGAAAGGTCTTCAGAACTCCAGAAGTGAAGTCTCACCTTGCTAGTCCTAGGCACTATGAATCTGTTTTACAGTGGGTATCTGTAAACTTTGAATAGCTCTAGGAAGAGTTTTCCTTTGTTTGTCAGAAATTTTAGTTAATATATTGTCCTCTGTTGTTTTCACAGGACTGTAGATCATATGCAGGTCCTTCTGCTTCTTTATGGAATTACACAAATTCTTTTGGGGACAGAATGTTGTATTTAGTTCAGTAATGTTGCATGCAGATTATATTCTTTACAGTGCTATTATTTCGTTGCTGGCACACAGGCATAAACTAACACATCAAGATGTACCTCGATGAAATCATCACTGTCCTAAATGATTGCTACAGGCACCAGCCACTGATCAATCCACTTTCCAGACTTTTCATGTCCAAAAAGACTTTGCTAAAATCTGTTTTTCTTTCTTATGGAGAGAAATTTAAGCACAGTACTAAGGATGCTTGATTTTTCACAAGGTCTGTCAAGAAGAGGGTTTTAGTAACAGCATTGTATGCTTTAATGCTCCTGGTTTTCATTTTTTGTGAATTATTTTCCCTGAAATTGAGACAAAAAAGGTCTTTGTTAGAGAAGGAGCATCACTGATCCTGTGACTGTTAATGCATCTCTGAAGAATGTGTCAAAGAAAGGTTACTTTCCTATCTCAAACTGCATACAGATCAGATAGAAAATAAAGGGAAAGGAAAAATAAAACAACAACCCAACAAATAAACCAATGACCTCTCCTTTTGAAAAGCTAGAGGAAATAATAGAAAGTATTCTGGAATTTTTTTTTTTTTTTTTTTGCTAATACGTCACTTTTTTTATTTGTTGCTGAGGACATTACATGCACAGGTAACTCTGTGTGCTGCTCTTCCACACACATCTCTATTTCCTTCTAATTTCATAGAAATACTGTTTCTTCACCTTCTATTTGACTCTCCTCTTAAATGGATGTAAGCTAAAAGACTTTAGGGGAAGATATCTATGTTACAAAAATGACCATTATCATTAGTGTTGTTTTATTCACTTTCTTGATAGTCTCAGCAGAGAGACCAATTGCAGGAAGTCATTGTATTTGAAAAATGGCTCCTGCAGGTTAAATTAGGGGTGTATTATAAGGCAGCATTAGTGAGGCTTTCCAGATTTCTGTTACATTAGAATAGTAAATGCTTTTAGGAGTTTGGCAACATGTAATAATGTTATTTGTCTAAGTATGGAAAATTCATAAATGTTACATTCAAAGCAAAACTGCCTTTTCGGCTACATTTGCCCTAAATGTATAGGGTGCTCAGTTGGTACACAAATATACCTTATGTCTCTCCACTCTATAGAAACCACTTGGATGAACCCCAACCCCAAAATTAACTGCTCAGCACCAGAGACCAGAGACCATTATCAACTCCCGGTGCATGAGATCATTCTGCGCTTTTACCTTCAAACCACTCTGTCTACTTGTTCCTTCTTGGCACTTGTTTGTTTCTAAACCAGCAACTGAGAGATTAGAAACAAATGGTATGCAAAAGGTGACCTTTGGAAATGAAGAACCTTTACAAAATTAATTCCTCCAGTTCTCTTCTGACAGGGCACCTACCCTCAAATGTATTTTACAGACTGTATTGTCACTGTAGCATAGAAGTTGACAGCAGTGGTGAGGAGCATTCCTTGGGGTCATGCACTTTGCAACAGCAAATACCTTATGCCTGAAACAAACCCAAAATAAATCCTAAAACCATCTCTTGTACTTTTATTCCTGCAACCTGATGACTAGGAAGGAGAAGTAGTAGCTTGGGAGAGAGCAGCCTGGCTGGGACTGCAGCATCCTGTAACAATAGGTGTGCTACACCCTCTGAACTCAAAATCTGTAGGAGATGAGTTTTAAAGATCAGTGCCTCTAAAGTAGTGAAGGGAACACTATCAACTCTTGTACAATCTCTCAGTAATTAGATATCAGACAGCTAATCTGTGTGAGCAGGAGTTTCATGCATTGCTCAGCTCTTTTCAGTAAAGAAAATGTCTTGATTCTACTTGTAGTATTTTATAAGCTGTCGTGACCCATTACCTCTTCAGCTCAGCTGGTATCTTTGACCATCTCAGTTAGAGAAAGAACTGCAGAAAAATATCAGGCTAAATTTGTTTAATCTTTTCACAAAGAAATTTGCTGCTCCGTGATGTCTCTGTTCCTCCTCCCTGAGACAGTCAGAAAGCACTTTGTAGTGGTCATAAATACAGTATGTTGCTTATAGGGGAAAAATTTCTCCACCTCACTCTCTGCTGAGCATGATGGAAATAAGATAAATCAACCCATAATGCTTGTTTAATCTTTCCTCCCCACTATCCAGAGAGATATAAAAATGAGTGAGAGAATGCTTTTTTAATGCTCAAGATTTATTGGTTCTAAAGTCAGGACACACATTGAAATTCTAAAGAAAAGTCTGCTCATGCAGTAAGTTTTGATAAAGTACACCTTAAGGGTACAGTGTTTTATTCTGTGAGTAATCCCTTTTCAAGAAGCTCCAAAGAATTAAAAAGTGTATTTCATAATAATTGTTTGTTGAAAAAAGTGGAAAACCAAAGGCATTGGATCTTTATGTTTTCTTTTCTGTAGTTGTTGGAATGAAGACATGTCTTCAAGGTGATTATGAACATTTCTGTGTTTGTGCTCTGGAAGGGACAGCATCCCTTCTCAGCCAGCGTTTATGCTGAGGCAACTGAGTATCAGGCATTTGGGAATGTTCTGAGATTTTTCAACCAGAAAGAGGAACGGTTGACTCAGAAAACACAGCTGGTTTGCTTGGGCTTTTGAAATATTCTTACGCACCCAGGAGAAGAGACACATTGGGTGAAATCTTTAGAGGATGTAGCTCAGGCTAGAACTGTTGGCTTGAATGGTAATGGTCCCTGTACTGAATTGGAATTGGTTCTTTAGGATGCAAAAATTCCATACAAGAGCCTTCAACATTCACTTCTAATTTAGCCCACATGGTAATGACATAAAGTTACCACTTGATGGCTCTTCGTAAGTTTAGATGGATCAAACCAGTTAATGGATCCAGACCGGTCCCTTACAGCTCGCACAGAGCTTGTCTGCAGTCTCACCAGAATCGAAAGGACTGTGAAGCTGTGAAACAAAGCCACTCAAAAGACAGATTTCTCTTCTTCCTCAGTGGACCAGAACACCATGATGCAATCTGCCACTGCTTTCACTGACCAATCTGTGGATTTCGCTTTTTGGAGCTATCTGCCTCAAATCTTTCGGTGTTAAAACCAGATGCAAACCAAACCAGCAACAACATAAGTTTGATAGCTTCTTTGACTTTTGTACACCAAATTCCAGTGGTGGGGAAGGAGCAAAAGGGTGAAAAAAGAGCACTGGAAATAAATACCCCCATGAAGAAATTACAACATGAAAATGCGATTCCCTTGTTCGTGTTTTTCTTAGAAAGGAGTTCAGTTCCATCTGGCTGTGGGCCTGCAGCCAATGCTTGCTTCCAAAGAACCGAGACATTCAAATATAAATAAATAAATAAATAATGGAATAATGTGCCAAGTGGCTCCTGCACCCATCTCTAGAGTAGAGACAAGGCTGATATTGTTCTGAGCCAGCTTTGCACCCCCATGCAAGCATTAATCTTGCTTAGGCTGACGGCGTTTCAAATAGAGCCATGTTACACATGCATTCAAGAGAGATGGAGGCAAAAGGAGAGGTTCAGTCAGATGAACAACTAAGAACAACTAAGGTATTGTTCTCAGTGGTAGATCACTGGAGCACCATAGATAGGGAGATACATGCTTCTTGTGGTGATGATTATTTATTTATTTTCATCACTAACCAGCTCTAAACAATGGTGTACCATTAAATTGCAGACTTGAAAACTGCAAAGAAACCCTGAAAGAAACGTTTTGTCATTGGCAGAATCTCCAAATGTTATTTTATCTTTGAAATAAGAAGAAGAAAAAATGGAAAAGGAGGGGTTCATTATTTCTAGCAGCCTATTGCAATGTTCCAAGCTGCCGAAGAAACACAAAGCTCATGCAGAGCCAGCCACTGCTTCTGCATCCTAAAAATGCACCCTGTTCATGGCCGTCAACAATGACTATGGATTTTAATTGTCTCTGGTTGACAGATTCTGACATGAAACTCCTTAAAACTTCTTGCTACACATTCTGTGCTGAGATGCAGGGTTTTGCTTCATGCTGGGAGGGAGAAAACCCAAAGCACAGCCCATTGGAGCCACCTTTTCAACAGAGCTTGGAGTTTTGTCCTGAAGCTCTCTGAGCAAGGAAGGAAATTGAAAACTTTCTCCTTATTCCCATTTCAGCCAGGCTTAATGGGAGCTCTCTCTGTTGTGAATGTAGGACCATGGTCAAAGCAAAAGCTGACATACAGCTTAGAGGGGAAGGAGGCCCTAGTGGGGCTCTAACTCCTGTCAATAATTTTGGGGATGTCTATGGGGTAACATGCTGTTTCTTAGTATGACACTATAATGATGCCATAGTGAAGCATTCATTCTACTGACAATTTTTCCTCTTCTTTTCCTGACTCCTCCCAAAAATTGTCAAACAGCTGGAGAAAATGGCAGAGAAAGAAAAGAGACAGAATAGGCAAGGAAGATATATGGTATACCAGTCCAGCTGGCTGATGCACAGAAGTGGACTGATGTAAAGAAAGGAATCCATCCCATTCTTGCCTACAAGAAGTCAAGATTAGAAGCTGATTTTCAACTTATGTTGAAAGATCAAGTAAGAGTGTTAAGTGGGAAATGAGAAAGAACAGATCTGATAAGACATTACTAAATTATCTGTCCTTAATCTTTGGCCCAGTTGTTTGGACAGCAGGTTTACCTTCTTGGAAGTACAGCCTCTGGCCAAATGCAATCAAGAGTTAGCCCATTCATTTCAGGGACCTGGAGAAATAGAAGGAAATCAGTGCGATATAGGATTATGTCACAGATTTTAAACAATTTATAAACACAGAAGGTTCTGTGGCTAGATGTGCATTTTCATGTGTCTCTGGAATTTAACTTAATGTCTAAGAGCCAGGCTAAATTCAAAATTGGAACATTGTCTCTTCTGCTTCAGTGGATGAAAACTAACCTTATTTAACATCTTCGTCTTAACACTCGCAATGTGATATGTTAGCATTGGCTAATCAAGGGATTTGTGAATGCGTGCTTCACCAGTTTTATTTTTTGGGGTCAGCTGAGTGAGAGGAGATTTATCATTAACCCAGCTCTCACTGCCAAACCCATAAATTGTCTCCATCAACCACTGCTAGATCTGTCATTGATAAAGATAGTTTAAGGATTTGTCCTAAACACAACCAGATAAGCACAGAATTGGCCAATGATAAGAAGGAAGGGTGGGATCCCAGACTGTCACTAGTTATCAGAGTGGCAAGACCAAGTAAGGCACCAGCTCCCTGGCTGCCAAGTACCAATGACATCAGGATGGCCTTATGTCTTTGAGCACGTACCTGCTGACAGCAAACCTTTCCTGCACTTGTTGGTGAAAAAAAGGGGAAGACTACAGCCACCCTGGCAGAGATGGAGAATGAGCTCTTGAAGCAGCTGAGCTCTGAAGCAGCTTCCTTCTCTCCTCCAAGGAAACTATTTTCTTTGTTTGTTTTTTGAAAGGGAAAAAGAAAAAAAGTGGAGCTTTTTTATGGGAAAAAAAAGTAAGTCTTGGATAAGTTGGGCCTTCTGACAGATTTTCAACAAGACAAAAACATGACAAATTTTCACCATCTCTAAATGCAGCCTTTGGTGCATTTCTCAGGGGTAATGGGGGAGGAAGGGATAGGGGAGAGTGAGAGAGAACCTGCTATTTCCATCTGAAAATAATTTTAAGTGGGTATTTATTCCATTGGGTAGAACAACTTTTAACTAAAGCAATGTGCCTGGCCAGTGAGGTACTATGAACAGGGAAAGAAAATCCCTTCACTCTGGAAGACAAAGCACTCCCTGAAAAGGCTGAAAAGTCTTCTATAAGAAACACACTAACAGTGATGCATGTATTTTCTCTGGGGAAAGTGCACTGCATGTTTTGATTTGACAGATTCTCAATTTTTTTCCACCAAAGCAAAGAGGCAGCCAGGAGGTATGTGGAAAGAAACTGAATGGCTTTGGAAGCTGCTTGCAGCCTCGACACTGAAAAATTTTGCTTTATACCACTGTCACTTAGCCTTGCTGAGAATTGGTAAATTCTGGTGAAAGTTTCATTAAAACATGGAAAAAAACGTGAGGAAACAAGAGGAAAATGAGAGATATGGGGTAACACCAGTAGTGTCTTGACTGTTACAGAAACATCATCAGGTTTCCTTTCTAAATTTTTTGCTTGCTTCAGTCATGCTTAGAAGGGAAGCAGGATCAAGATGTCAGATGGGTTGCCTATGATCCCTTTCACTTCAGTGTTGCTTGTCCGTTTTTCTGTAGTGTGATGGCATTGCATGCTCTGTGGCCGGGGACCAGCTTTCTCAGCTACGTTGATATAACTCTGAGCACAAGAAGTCTGGGACTAGTACATGTTGCCACAGTGAAAACTATGCAGAAGCAGAGTAAAAAGGTATTTGCTATGATTTAGACTTTCCTAAGTGTTTGCAGAAATAAAGTGCCCTCTTTCCACTTAATGTAACCCTTGGATTTCCCCAAGAGCTTCTTTGTACACAGTGTTTTCTTTCCCGGGAGTTCCAATGACTTGATAGAGTTTGGCATGCCCTTTTGCTGCTGGCTGGTGTGCTCACCTAGGGCATCTCAGACTCTTTTCTCCCCTTGGTAGAGACGCAGACATAAGGGACCTTGGGCTGAGATTTCTAGAGTAGCTGTTGGAGAGAGCAGGTGAAGGTGATTTGGGGTCTTCACCAGGGTGAAGCACTTGCTCCAGCAAGGGCAAGGCCATGTCAGCTGAGAGCAGAGTCAGCTCCACTGAAACGCAGACAAAGCTTCTTGTTCACTTGCTCCTAAATTTCTGGATCCCAGAGAAATAGGAAACACTTGTTTATTTATTTTTAAAAAGCTCATTTTATCTTACCTTTCCTCTTCTCATTACACATAAATTGCAATGACTCTGACTTAACAAAGAAATAACCCATATTTTTTTCATGCACAAACCTTGAGCTCCTGGTGAAACACTTTTGCAGGGAAGTGCACAGAGCAGTTAGAACTGGTAAGGTTCATTTGGATGGAGACTGAGGTTTGCAAGTGAGCACAAGTATTTCCCCAGGTCATGCAAGGAAAATTCCTTCCACACAAGATAGCAGGCTGCTCTATTCAGGCTTTGGATTAGCCAAAAGACAACCAGAGCTCATATACCTGCCTTCTCAGGAGGTTATATTGCTTCTGGTCTAAAGCCAATCCATGGCTCCTACTCAAAGCTCAGTCAAAATGATCTTGTGTCTGTCTGCAAAGTACCATGTAGCCATACCCATGATAACAGGCTTTGGAAAATAAAACCTGAGCACTGATCTGCAATGCTTTGAAGAAAAGGCTTTGAATGCCAGGACCACTCTTGCTTAACAGATTTTAGCCTAATCTGATTTATTTATTGTTTAACCTGCCATATGCCTGCAAACCAGCTGGAAACACAGCCCGCTAATTACTGGGCTGTGCCAGCATAGGCTGTGTTTGATTGCTTGAGACAAGATGCCGGTAAGATGGACAAGATTTAAGGCACACAGTTATTGTCTATGACCCTCTTTTAGATCCTAATGAGCTCTGAGAGGCTGAGATGTCCTGTTGGAGAGGCAGCAGGGATCTGGCTGCATCAGGGCAGGGGTTGCATCTGGAAGTTATTTCATCTTGGGCTTTCCCTGTCTTTTCCCTCATTCTCTCATACATCTGTGAGGTGGAATGTGTTTAAAGCACAGTCCTGTTAATCCCTCTAGATTTTCTTCTCCCCCATTTGCATCTTTCAGGGGGCATCTGTGCTAACATGTTTCCCAGTTTTGGTCTAGACAAATGAAACATCACTGGGTTTCTCAAAGGCTGCATGAAATAGTGGAGATTTTTCCTTACTCTGAATATGTCCACAAGCTGAAATTCCCCTTTGTAAAGAAGACTGTTAGCTCCAGGAAGCAAAGATTATCCTGAGCAGGAAAAAAGTGTACTGAGGATTACCTTAGACTGAGTGTTTCATGCTTAGTTTAGAACTGTAATTGCAAAGTGAAATCACTCTCTGTTCTACCTACTCATGGACTGGTCCTTCCAGCTGCTTCATACACTCTCGTTCTTATACAAAGAAGTGAGGGTGTCATAAGATCTACAAAAATCAGCACTTGAGTAAACTAGAGGGGCAACTTTCTTATCAGCCAGTGTTTGAACTCTAACCCTTGGCGGGGGTTAAACATAATTATATGTATACTGCTTTATTGCACACCTATTGCTTTAAGGGCAATAGCTGGCGCCAAATGTTTAAAGAAGTTCACTGGTTCATGTTACATCCACTCTACTGAGAAGGTGCGGGTTTGGCCCAGAAAATGAGAAAGTACTAAGCAACTGAACACATTAAAAATCACAAAACAGAACAGAACCAAAAAAGAAAAAGATGATCTCAATAGTTTGAAGTCCTTTTATTGGCCTGGAAAGGGTGGAGGAAGCAGGAGGATGGGAAGGGCAGGAAGTGATCTCTTTACTCCACAAGGGTTCTGGGAATCTGGCTGCCTTTGGGGGACTGGGAGAAATGGGAAAATAAAATAAAAACACGTTCAAAATACCAAAAATGATAGGAAATGGTTATCAGCTTGAAAAGTTCCTCCAAGGGTTATTAATAGCTAACAGCAAGGAAATCATGACTCACTGGGCAGATAAGTATATCCCAGCCCCTAAAATGTGAATTGGTTCAAAGTTGCTTAACCCCAACTATTCTATCATAACATATACAGGGAAGGGCTATCACCGAAGTATCACCACATGTGCGTAAAACTATCTCTATTTTGCAAAGCACTTAAACATGTGCATAAGCCCTGTTACTTTTCATGAGCTGTAGACACATAGATGTGTGTTAAATCTGGGCAAAATTCAGCATTAGATTTTGACTGCTTTGCAAAAAGAATTAGGATAATGGGCTTTTTCAGATATTGAAAGTATTTTGCATTTTAGTGGCTAACCGGTAGTATTCTGTCTTGGACCATGAAATAAGAAATGATCTTACAATTTCACCTCCCCACTTGAATCATAGGCATCCTTGTTTTCTGGCATGTGTAGGGAAACTGGGGCACAAAGAAATTATGTGCCATTCCTTCAAATTCTGGTTGCAGAGATGTAGGTGCCAATAGTCCCACAGTAGTTCATTTCCTGCATCAACAAAAGCATATTTGCTCAGGAGCATACATGTGGGTTTAACTACTGATCCGTAGACACATGAGTAGCAGATTTTCAATCTAACAGACATTCCTAAAGACCAACCAGGAAGTCTGAGGGCTGGGAGGAAGCTGGACTAGAGGAATGGTCAAATGGACAACTGTGTTGCAATGGAATGTGAGAGCAACCAGTCAGATCCAGAATCACATTGCCCACTGCTGCATGTTAGCATTGTAAAGAAAAATTCTTGTGCTGATAGCTAAGCTGGGTAGAGACTGGGGGTAGTGCAACACTGTAACTGCATTTTAAAGATCAAGTAAGCACGAAAGCAGTGAGCAAATGGGTGGAGTGGGCCAGGATCAGCTAAATTTTGACCAAATGTATAAACCTTAAAATTATTGTTTCTCTCTGTTGAAGTGGTTATTTCCTTTCACATCCAGCAGCTTTTCTGCATCATGTCTGGCTGCAGCAGAGTTGGTAAAATTCCTACCCTAAAACAATGACTATGAAAATGTCTTTCTGCATATTAGATTGCCTAAGAAAGATATTCTCCTGACATAGCAATTGTTGAATTTTGATAATCACTGAATAGGCCAGAGGGAGAAGAGGCTTCAGTGATATCACAGCCCATTCCTCTGTATCACTTCCTCTGATAAGTGTTTTTCTACCTGGCATGTGAAACCTCCAACCAAAGGGTGTGCTCCAAACCCCCAGGTAGTGTGCTTGTGAGGTTTAATATCCAGCCCCTTTGAAGTTTTCCTAATGTCTAGCTTATACCTCCTTTGTGGCAATGTAAGCTCCTGACACTTCTCCTGTCACCAGTGGACATTGAGAACACATTGCTGCCTCCCCTGATGCTGCCTTCTCTAAGTCTGGAGCTGGTCCTCCTTTCTACCCTCACATTGTATAGCACTGGAAGCATAAGAACACAGGGAAAATTTTCAGCATTTTATACAATGGGAAATCATCTTGATTGGACTGCTAGGAAAGAGAAGAAAGGGAAGCTAATAAATCTTTTCCATCTCTCAGTAATATGGTTTTCTATTTTTGCATTGGAATGGAACATATAAGTCCTTCAGCACAACAGTATGTCAAGCAATTCGTAACAATACGTTGGGCTTTTGAGTGGGGGATGCTCGTTTTTGCCATCTGTGTGAATGATGATTTTCATCAAACAGTTTTATGGCTTCAATGAAATATTTGTAAAGTGGCTTCTGCAAGTGTGACTGATTGTCTAGTTTCATTCTATTTTCTTTTTTCACTGGGTTATGTAAATCACTGAGTATTTTGTACACTCTGCATTTGAAGAATATTTTTACTGGTGTGAATTCATGGTTTCTATGAAATTCTTGTTTTCTTCTGTTGACTTTGCTGGTTTATCCCAGGCAGCCTGTACCAATGACTAGACTTCACTGTTTGCCATCTCTGTTTCCCCAAGAATTTCTATGACATTCTCATGTGAATTCATGGTTTCTATGAAATTCTTTTGAAATCGCCTGTTTACCCACATGTCAATGAATAAGAACATAAAAGGTGTTAGGAATAAACAAGTTATTTTCTTTATTTCATGAGTATAAAATAAATCTATTTATTGTATGCACTTGGTTTAAGCAAAGGGAAAATGTTTGTTCACTTTTTCATTTGCCATGTATTTCATGAAATGTATTACACACATTTAGAATATATCAGACAATATGGAACATATTACAGCCTATAGCAGCTGTTGTGATATTTCAAATATATTACAGGGAATGACATAAAATATTTTCAACATATTCTTATAATTTTAGCATACATTGTGTGGTGTCCCATAGTTTAAACAGCAGAACAATGGACCAATTCTTTTTTTTTTCTTCTTTTAAAAATTGCATTTTATATATTGTCAGATATATTTTTACCATGTGTGCAATAAATTATATGAAACACATAACACACATATGGAAAAGGTATGACTTCTTTTAAGGGAGGAGGCTGTGGATTGCTTAGCAAGAAACTTAAATCCTTTGTGAATTAAAGCACAGTCGATATCCCTGCTCTGGTCTGCAAGCAGTGAGGTTTGTAAAACAAGCATTTGTGATTTCCAGCAACTGAGCTATTTTCTCTTGAAGTTAAGTTGGTAGCATAGAGTGAGTCACAAAAGTCTGTGGCATGGAACAAACATCAGAAATAGCTTGTCACAGGGCAATCCATTCTTTGTTGATGACGAGAAAGTCATGAACACATGGCCCTTTTCTGCACCAGGTCCTGGAAAAAAGATGTATCACTCAAAGCAGCAAGTCTGAGCTAGGTGATGTGCCACAAACACAAGCCAGCTTCTGAGATGGTGCTATGTCTTTGCCTTCACCCTGGAGGTGATGGGAAACTGAAGAGTAATTTAGTTAATCTAGCTGAGCCTCAGAGAGGCCAGTGTCTGTTTCGAGACAGTAATCAGAGTTTCAGCCTGTCAGGTTAGTGCACTGGGAACTGTAGTGTGCAGAAATCCTACAAAAATAGATTTAAGCCAGTCACAAGTACAGCTTTTCTGTCCTAATGGATTTCAGATGCCTATTGGTCACATACTCAAGAAATATGTTAAAATATGGAGTAGTCTGAAGGTGATTTGGTCAAAGTATCTGTTAGTGTCTGCTCTGTGTCCTGTGCCATCCTGAGCTGCTGTTGAATGAGTCCCCACTCCTTTGTGCTTGTTTTCATGGGCAACATTCCCACCTTTCACTCTGCAGCTGCTCAGGTCCGAACAGTCTTCAAACCCAAGCAAGATGAGATCCAAGCCTTAAATTGAAGTGTAGATGATACTTTCACTTGTGACTTCAGGAGTGGAGGTTAAATCAAGACTACACCTTCTCTGTGCCCTATGGATTATTACACCTTTCCTAAATGCCTGCAAGAGGTAGGTTGCAAGGTTCCTTTCTCATTAGAAATGCAGAGAGCTCAAAACATGTACCACTGAGGGAGGTTTCAGACCAAGGGAAATAATCCAATGCAGGATAACAGTAGTGAGTCTGGGTTTTGTAAATATAAATCAGTGCTCTGAAATTGTTACCCAAGCTGTTTAGTAACTGCTCAATTCATCCACTAGGACTACGTATTTTATTTTCAGTAAGCCTAGAAGATCAAGGATTTTACTACTTGAGATGAGCAGAAACTAGAACGGAGGGGAATTGTCTTTTAGACTTTGCATTTAGACAAACGATACTCCTTGTTCTGTATGAGCATACCAGATATAGTGAGGGGGCTTTAAGGTTAACCACTTGACATTTGAGGAGTGGACAGCCAGTTTCAGGCATCCTTTTATGGATTTGCCTAACAGCATGGTCTTCAATAGTATGATACTTATCGCCTTCTCTGTATACAGGCATGGTGCACTATGCCTGTGCATATACAGAGAACAGCTCAATACTGCATTTATCCTAATCCTTTTTTGCTTTACTGGTCATTATTGAATGTATTCCATCCAAACATTCTCTTACTTGCTTTGTGGTTTTTTCTCTGTAACAGCTGCATTTGAGTGGTGGTCTTCCAGGAATGTCTTCCTAAGTCTCTGCTCCCCATGAAGACACCACACGTGCAGTTCAGCTATGCTTAGGGAGTGTGTGGGAGGGAGGTAAATCATACCACTGATTGATGGGGATGGCATGTCAAAAACACAGTCATCCTAGGAGTTGTGAGAGACCTGAGCTCAGGGATTAATGACTATGGAGATTTCAGGTGATAAAATCTAAGAAATGTTGACAGACCATTGAGAAAGTCCAGGTTTTCTATTAAAATAATGTGGCACATTTGAGTGGATGCTCACATCCAGGTATAAAAAATTACACTGCTTTTGGTTGACACAACTGCTTCTGCATATCAAATGCCTGATGGGTAGCAAGGTAGGAAGTGAGGCCTTTTGAAAGAATAATTGCCATTTTTTCTTTGACACTAGAATTGTCAATGATATGGTGTTATATATCAGTACCTTTCTGTCATTAGTTATTGCCAGTAGTGCCTTTAATCATGTTAAGGGAGACTCTTGGAATAGCTTAGTCTAAGTCAAGTGAATTAGCATAAGTGACACATTGCAAATCAATGCTGTGAGTCGAAGCAATTAGTTCACCACATCTCTGTCTTGCAAGTAACTAGGAAGTTTTGGCCAACACATGCACAAATATATATGAACAAATAAGCATTTACATGCATACACGTATACACACATGCATAACAGTTCTGAAGCAAGACATCCATTGGCAATTACAACACCAATGATGAAAACCTGGCAAAGTTGCAAGCAGATTTCCACAGTGGGAAGTGCTGAATAACCTTCCTGTTGTCCGCAGGTCTCTTTAGCATCAGTCACACAGACAGACAGGCAGACACTCTGTCATGACTTACTCCTCCCTGAATCACCTTGACTACATTTTCTCCACAATGAATTCACACCCAAAATTATCCTGGCTCCCTCCTGCCTGCATCATTTCCATTCTGGCACTGCTGGAGCTGGAGCAAGAAATGAGGGAAGAAACGAGGGAAGAAACGGGGCATGTGTCAGAGCCATTGCATTAGCTTTCCCATGTTAAAAGACGCACAAGGAAGAGGCAGAATCTGGTAAAGAAAGCAGGTATGTGTGTGGGACACAAACATTTGCACATCAAATAGTAAGACGAAGAGAAAGACCCCTCTTCTGTGCTTGAAGAAATAGAGGTTACTCTGCCCCATAGGAAGCAACCTCATAGGTTACACAGCTCTGACACAGATTATATGAGGCAGGTAAAAGTGTTGTAGAAGCAGGAGAGGAGAGAATGGCTTCAGCTTGTCCCAGTTTCCTAGCAGTATTAAGAGAAAGGGGGGAGGGGGAAGATAAAGAAATATATATACTTCTGAGCTAGAAATGCAGGGTTGATTTTGGTTTTTTAATTATTATTATTGTTTGCTTTCTGGCTTTTGAGTCTGCACCATGCATTTGGATCAGATAAAATAACAACTTTTTCTTTTTTTTTTTTTTAACTTTACCTTTAGAAGTATTAGTCTTTCATTTACATGATATCATCCCCTTCCTGTCCCTGAGTTGTAATTTAGGGTGGACTGCTGGAAGTAGAAAAGCCTGTATATCTTCCCCCAGGATGCTGGGGATGGACTATTCATCAGGGACTGTAGTGACAGGACAAGGGGTAACAGGTTAAAACTTAAACAGGGGAAGTTTAGATTGGATCTAAGGAAGAAATTCTTTACTGAGAGGGTGGTGAGGCACTGGAATGGGTTGCCCAGGGAAGCTGTGAATGCTCCATCCTTGGCGGTGTTCAAGGCCAGGTTGGATGAGGCCTTGGGTGGCATGGTTTAGTGTGGGGTGTCCCTGCCCATGGCAGGGGGGTTGGAACTAGATGATCTTAAGGTCCTTTCCAACCCTAACTATTCTATGATTCTATGATTCTATGATCATATGAATTTTCCATTCTGCTTTGTAACACACCTAGGACCAAGAGAGCACAGGAAGCATGGAGGAAAGGACTTCCTAGTGAAAAAAGTGCATTAAAGAAGAACAGCTCAGTGAAGGGGTGACTGTGTGACCTTTGCTTTACCTGACTGCTCAGGAGCAACGTGAACTAGGTCATGATCCTTACGTACTGCTCTTCCTGGTCGTGGATTACAGATATACTAGCCCTGAGGTTTTAAGTGTTGTTATTGGTTAAACAAATGGGTGTTATATTGTGTGCACAAGTTTTTGGAATAATGAGAGATTGCACTTTCAGTTCATGGGTTATGAGACTTCTCATTTTTGTGGCCATGACTGGTCACTGTTATCTTCTTGTATTATTGTCTACGTTTAATTAATATATATAATTGAGTTCTCTGAATAATTCTTATTTGTACTAACAAACATCACTGAGGGGAAAAAAAAAGAAAAAAAGAGTTAATTCTTAACTATCTTTTTCCACTGATGGAGGTGACACCACAGTATTTAATCATTACAGTCAATGGCAGGTCACTAAGAAAAATACAAACACTATACTAGGCTATAGAGAGAGGATTATTGCCTTCAAAATGTTCTGCCTTGGTCTTTGTCATCTCTGATGCACTGCACTTCTTAAGAAGTGAATCATGTTTAGAGTCCAGAGATGAGTACTGGGGGCTGTCAGTGTATTCAAAAACAAGAGTTATGAGGAAAAAATTGGGGTTTTCAGCCTAGAGAAGTAAAAAGAGGCTGCATAAAGTTTTAAATCATGCTATCTTGGTTTGCCTCAGCAAATAAAGAGCATAGATTATTTCCTCTTCACTGCAGTTGCCTTTTATGTATTAATATTGCAACATGGTAAATGCAAGGTTTCTAAGAGCAGATTATACAGCATCTGTCATAAGCGACATGGCTGTTGTTTCCACAGTGGGCAGGGAACAGATGAGGATGTCTTTGAAGAATCATGCCACCTCTTCGATGGGATTCTGGAAGTCTCTTGATGTGCTAAACTTAATTATTTCCTTCTGAGGAATGTTTTCCAATGTAACTAATCAAGCATCTACACCCTCTGCAAATTATCTGTATACTGCCTGAATTGCTAATCCTGAATATGAACACTCCACTTCAGTTGTGGTTGCACTTATGACAAATACAGTTGTCTATTAGCTCTTCTATTTATTTTCAGTGTCTTTTTTTTTTACTTCCAGAAATTGCATTTTCCTTTCTTGACACCATGTCTACAGGGGCCCTCAAATAATTACCAAAACTGCAGCTGCTATGTGTGGAGTCCTTTGTCCTGTACATAAACTCCATTACACTTTTTGTGCCTAGATGGATGGCTTTACAGATGAATGCATCTAACCTGTGTGGCATTGTGTTTTCTTCTGTTGATCTTGCTGGTTTACCCCAGGCAGCCTGTACCAATGACTAGCCTTCACTATTTGCCATCTCTGTTTCCCCAACGAAATTTTCTTATTAAGACTATGAACACTATGAAAACTTTGCAGGTATTGCTTGCTGAGATCCTTGAAGAACAGTGGGACAGGAATGGATGCCAGCTGAGCCTTTCCACAAATGCGTTTTCTTCATAAGAGTATTCCGTTTTACAGTTTCATTTGAGTCCCACGAGTCAGCCATTTCTGAGCTGTTGAATGAAGGCCAACTGCATTTTGTGTCTTTCTAGTTTCTTAATTAGAACATCCTGCAGGGCAAAGTCAGATGCCTCACAGAAGTCTGTTACATCAACAAGATTATCTTTAGCCACCAAGCTGGTAGTTTTATCAAATGAAGATATCAAGTCAGTTTGACAGGATCTGTTTCCCATAAAACCCTGTTGATTTGCCTAATTTATATTTCCTAATGTAATTGTTTATTAGCTGAGCCCATGTCATGTCATGATTTCTCTCAGGATGTATGGCAAGCCGTCAGACATACAGCCATATTGGGAAATCACAGAATCATGAAATTTTGTTTGGAAGGGACCTCTGGATGTCAACTTCTCCAATACTCACAACTCAAAGGAGGGCCAACTTCAAAGTCTGCTCAGGGCCTTGTCCAGTCCAATTTTGAGTCTCCATGAGGACAGAGATTCCACAGCCTCTCTGAAAATTGCTTCCAGTGCTTTAACACAGACATTATACAGATTTTGTTGTTGATTTGAAATCTGAATATCCCAAGAGGTGGACTGGGCCCATTGCTCCTTTGGTGTACATCCCTGAGAATTTTCTAGATCCTTCTTCTCTGTAAGACTCCATTAGACAGCTGAAGACAGAAATATGTCCCCCCCTTTGCCCTTCCCTCTTCAGGATGAGCAAATCCCTCTTGCTTTGCTTCCCACTGTACATTATGTGCTTCAGCCCCTAAAAGCTCGCTGAAAATTATGACAGTAAAAATTGCTTATTGTGTCACATACCTCAGTACTTTAAGACCTGGAATGCATCCCAGGCTACACCTCCTACACTCCCTACTGTAAATGAAGATTGACAAACATCTTTGAGGGAGGATTATTACATCTGACTTTGGATGGGATAAATCACCTCAGCTGTACCATTTATTGCAGCACAGAGAGTCTCAAAGGCTGGCTTAAACAAGAATCCTAACTTCGAGACATCTGAAATGAGGTGAGAGTAATCCCACCAAAAAAGTGCATGTACTGGCTACCTCTTTCAAATCTTATGGGTGTATGTTGTCTAATCATAGGATCTACCCTTTACCCTTGCTATTTACTATCCTTATTCTTGCTAGAAGATAATGTACATACCTCATACTATACAGTTTTTTCTTAAGTACCTACTCTGAATTGTCACATCCTATCTGGTACCAGATCCTTTGTTAGTTTTCCTTTGGTGCTGCTTATTTTAAAACAAGTTACTGTGTTGTCCCTAGTACTCATTACTGCATGTTTCCCCTTGCAGCTTTTTACTCCCTTTCGTCATAGCTTCTTGATTTATGTCAATCACTGTTACTTCTCTTTCTTTTATTTACTTTATATAATATAGGCATGCTGGTGTGTATGTGTGGATGTATATATGTCTGTAAGTGACTGTATGAGACCTTCAGAGTCCCCGCTAAGCCATCATGGCTGTATAACCTGCATGTCCTCTTTCTAGACTTATGTAATTTCCATTTGGGGGAATCTAATCCGATTTTTTCAAAAGTGCCTGATTATTATTCATGTTTTTGCCACTGCTTTAAATTCTTCATCTCTACTGGCTTGATTAATAATTAGTTTTGGCTTGGTGGACCGAAACCATTTGAGGCATTGAATATATAAAATATCTGTTTATATGTTCATACATACACTGCCTCTGTATGTATGAACACATCAAGCACACATGCATGCAAGCATGAAGACATGCACATGCACATGCACACATACAATATTATTGTATACACGTACAGGTCAGAGTAACTCAGTAACATTCAGCCTGTTATTGGGAATTCTCCTGACTCTACCCATGATCTCTTTCTCACTTAGCATTATGGAAAAGAAGATAACCAAGAAACCTTCCTGAAATCACAAGTTAAAAATCCTGGAGCTTATAACGGTTCCACCCTACTTCAAAACCATGAACCTTGTAATTCCCATGGTAACCAAAATGTCTGACCAAGTCATCCTTAAATGTTCTGCCCTAGTTAAATACAGTTTTTATTGTGCATAGAATAAAGTGAAATCATATAACTGATTATCCTCTATGGTAAGCTATAAATAGAGCAGCCCTATCGTAGGAAAACTGAGAACTGTAAATTATATATGCATACAAGATATGTTTTTTGATGTAGAACATTTTATTTTGTTTTTGTTGCTCAAAGGCCTTATTGGGGGGATATTTTATAAAAGTGTTTCCTTCCTAAGTGTTTAAGCAATATGACTACTCAGACAGACTCCTTTGTTCTTCTAGTGAAAGAACAGAATTGACAGAATGAAAGAGGCACTTAGATTCCTTCCATGCTCTTTTATATTCACATGATGTCTCCTTTTAGCTATCTTACTTACAAAGTGATCAGCTTTGAGGACTTCAATACTCTTCATTAATATTGATTTTTGGGTGCAAAATGAAATTGTGTCATTGTTCCCTGTGCACTACCTCAAATTCTGCTTCACACTTTGCTCTCAAAAATATGACCATCTTCCTTGCAAGACCAAAGATTATACCAGTGTGAAGGAAGTCCAAATGAAATGGGATGTATGAAACAGTTGTTTTCAATCTAGCTGGTTTGGGGTTTTTTGTCCTCCACCTGAGAAGCTGAAGCACTGTTTTGTTCCTGCTGCTAGGTCTAATACCCTGTTGACCTGTACCACCACAGATGGAGTACCCCTAGTTTCCACTGGCATCTATAAAAACCTTTTGTTTGCTTTCTGCTTAGGACATTTTTGATGCATTGAATATCTCCTAGAGTATATACATAAACCTTTGTAACTTGTACAGGTTTAAAATATTCCTTTCAGATGGAAAGACTGGAAAAAGAATGGGCAATAGATTCACAGCCACACTAACGTAAATATCTTGTTTCCAGTAGCTGGTAACAGACAATCAAACTGCCTGTCCTTCCCAATTGTGATGTTTCTCTGAGAGACACCGGCAGGGCTGGAGAGATCTGACAGAAAAGAAAAAAAAAAGGTTTTTTTCAGCTGAGCTGTTGATAGAGTTGGGTTCACATCTTGATATTTTGGACATTGGTCAAACCCATCCCCAAAATGTTGGCTTTTCTTTCAAGTTCTTTCCTCTGAGTAGAGCCACAAAACGATTGCCAGATTGGCCTCTTTCCTGTTGCTGCCCTCTGTTTTTCTTCTTTTGGGGGTATGGAGACAGTCACCAGTGTTGTTCTTAGTCAGTGACGTGGATTGGTTTCACCAGCTCAAACATCTGCCCACAAAACTGTTCAGTTAGAGCTGGATGAAACAAATCTTACTTTTTTTAAAGCTCTCTTATGCTTTCTAGGAATTTGCACTGGGTCTGTTCCATCTCCATGTTCTTTTTCCGTATCTCACATTGGCCTTTGTGGTTTCTATCCTGGGAATTGAGCTGAGAGACAAAAAGCATAAGGAAAAGGAGTTTGATACTCTTGTTGTGAATTTGGTGATTAAAGCCTTGAGAACACATTAAGCTGAAATTGCAGTTTGGGAAATGTAACCTGATTAAATAGCAGACTTCACTTTCCCCCGTGGGAATCACAACCAGCAGCTATTTCTGATACACAATGAGATGAGGTTTCCCCTCCCCATCCGCCTTTGTTGTTCTGTAAAGTTCATGTTCCTTGCACATGTCAGACCTTAAACCTCTCCCTTGCTAAAAGGCAGTCTTTATTGAAATTAAGGAAGCTGCATGCAAAAGGAAAATAAAAATGTGTGAGACTGGAAAAAGCAAAACAAAACACAAAGACAAAACCCAAGTGCCCTTAGCTTCTCCAAACCTTACCCTTCAACTTGGATTTTGGTGGCTGACGGCTGGGATTTAGGAAGCAATTTTTGTTTGTTTATTTGTTTTCACTACAGCCAGATGAAACACTTCAAGTGAATAACCATCAAGGCATTGGGAGGCCACATTTAGACATTATTTCCTCTTGACCTTAGTGCCTGCCTGTGTCTCCCCAAGTGGAGATGCTGACTGAGAGACTGGATAGCAGATTTCCTTGGGAAAAGCTCCAATCAGAGAGGAGTGAAACCACTTTGTTCCTGTGCTGACAACTGTTCCAGAGACTAACCAATCTGGTAGTGTCTTCCAGACCTGACCTCAGCTACAGATTTGCTCTGCTTCTAAAAGGCATCCCCTTAAACAATGATGTCCAGTCTCCATTTGCTACCCTGCAAGAATTCGCCTTAGAGGGGAGACTTTCTAGGATCCTGCTAATATTCCCAGGGGAAACCTCATAGCACACCAATCTCTTTTCCACCACCCCCACCAGGAGATAACAAGACCTGGTTTTTTATGCAGCATCTGGGTAGACCATTTACTTCTGATGACAATAATCAGAAGAGATGATGAAGCTCCTGCTTATGAAGGCCCTGTTGTACCTTACATAAAGGAAAGGATTTGATATGGTCGGCCACAGAAGCAGCCAGTTTTTGTGGTTTATCTGAGGGCAAGTAACACACAAGAGACTGCCAGGATGGTAGGACTTATAAGACCCAGCAAGCAGAGGGGGATGGCTGAGATCACGAGCCCATTTCTGTCTTGCTGAGTATTTAAAGTTGCTCATGGCACTTGAGCTGTTGCAGCCTGACTGTTCATCCCACCTCCATGCTGCAGTTCACCAGGATCATGACACTGTCACTTCACAGGAAAGGGCCCCTGGAGGCAAAGCTTTCCTGGAAATTGAACTGAGGATATTCAGCTCCTTGTTAGACAGCTTAGGCTGGAAGCCTCACTATGCCAAGAAAGAAAAGTACAGTTCATGACTTGCCTTTCCCCTAATCAGTTGCTCATACACACGATGACACAGGCAAACAGACCAGATATTTTTTCTGCTCCATGAAAAGGCAGATGGAATGGCTTCTAACACTACTTCTCCTTGGGAATGCTTGGAAGGGATGAGAATACCATGCTGAGGGGGAATCGAGTTGCTAGAGAGCAAGGGAGAGAAGATAGGACTGTTGCAGTATATCTGCAGAAGAATTTTATTATTATTATTATTAGTAGTAGTAGTATTACTTTGGAGTCTGCAGGACACACACACAGACCACATGATTCAGTCTGATTGCACTGCCCAGCAATGATCACACATACCTACAACCGCACCAGGCAGGATTTCTGTGCACATAGTTTTCTTTCTAAAGAAACTTTTATGCATTCCCAGTCTGACTGTGGCTGAGTATAGAGCTTGGGGTCTGGGTCAGGTCTTGTTCTATCCCTGTGGGTTTTACCTAATACTCATTGAGTACTGCCAGAGCTTCTCTAACCCCTTTTTTTTTTCACTTTGAATCCCTTTGATAACATCATGTCCCAGTCACTGTTGTTCAAATGTCTTATGTGTTTTTATTCCTAAAGTAATGTGTGTATGAGAGGAAAGATGACAAATACAAACTCCCCCTACACCCCAAAAAAGGCAAGGTGGTAGTGGGGAAAGACTGAATATTAAAAGGAGAAACTCTTGCCTTTGATGTGTGCATTTTCCAAGGAAAATAGAAGAAAATATAACAGACACCAAGAATAACATCCGATTTTATGCTGCCAGCCCATTTTATGACTTTAAAAACCAGTGATTTTTATCCAGCATAGTTTCTGGGAAGGAAAAAGAAGTGAGGGGGGAAGGATCCACACACTTCTAATATTCAAGTAGGCACTGTACAAAACCTGCTGGAAGCCAGCAGTGGTGATGACTGGCTCATTACCATTATATAAATAGTATTTAAAGTGCAGCTGGGCCCTCACATGAGCAGAGACCTAATTGATGCTGAAATATGTTCATTTCAAGTCCTGTGACTTCACGTGGAAAATATTACACTGGTTAATTAATGGCAATGAAAAGAGATGATGCATTGCCTTATAAAACAAGCAACTGAAATGTTGAGCTGCCATCCAAAAGGAAAAAGGGGAGGGAAGAAGGGGGAAGAGCTCTGGAAGTTTAAAGCCTAAAAAGCCCCAACAAAATAAAATGTGTGCTCACATATTCACAATGACACACACACAATCAAGAAATGGAGACATTGAGGAGGAAATGACTTGCTATTTATTTAACAGCTCTCAAGCCAAATCTGAGTTTATTGTATGTCCTTGACAGAAAAACAGCACGAAGCCCAGTGTTCACACATAAGAGTTCAGGAAAATATAAACGCCTCAATTCTGGCAGTTCTGAACACTACCTAACTAATACCCTTCTCAGGAACTTAAAGTTGCATCTACCATGTCATTATTTAAAACTTGCAAATATGAATGGCTCAAACTAGGAATACAGGGTAGAGTTAATGGAAGAAATGATTTTGGCACTGTTTTGCAGCACAACAGACAGGTAATTGTTATGGTCTCCTCTAGCCATAAATTGTACAAATGTGTGAATTGAAATCTTAATGAAAGCCTTTGGTCTAATGTATGGTTAGCCATACTAAAAGGTGAAATGAGCTATGACAAAGTTGTGGGCAAAAAGATTAGAAGTGTGGGTAAGCCGTTTTTAGGTAAGGCCGTTAAGACTAAATCTGTCACTGGTTAGTTAGGTGACTGTTTATGAATACTAGTTTGTCCCTACCAATATATGACCTTTTTTTACTCCAGAATGCATTGAGGAGGAAATACCTCCTGCAAGTAATTTGAAGACACAGACGGGCACCACAAAATGCACGTACAAAGTCACAGAAGTTAGAAAATCAGCACTAGGTGTCCAGCAGCTTCCCTGTCTTCAGAGCACACACATATCATCCATGCTTTGTCTCAGGATGGGGTCTGACAGTCCTAAATGCTGGATTTTCTAATTCCCTCCTAGAAGACTTTATGATAGTGCCACTGACCTCACTTCAGAAATAAACTGGCTCCAAATTTCTCTGTTGTTTACGTTTTCTTACATTATTCATAGCACATCTCTTCCTATTTTCTGCAGCCTGAATGTTTTATCTTCCTTCCCTGCTTATTCAGTGCCTGTTTTTCTGCTTTTTTCTTGGGTTTTTTGCATCTTAAGATCTTTATCCTTTTTGCACATATACTTTCCAGTTCTTTCATCATTTACAGATGTTTTCTTTGACTTTCATGATCTTGTCATTGTCTTCTTTTCAAGAATCATATTCATTGTTCTGGGTTTTCATCTGTCTAGATTTTGTGGCTCAGTGACTTGATCCCTTTGACAATTCCCACTGACTTGTCTTGTTGCTAGTTCACACCATAAACACTTGCCATAAACTCTCAGCCCTTTTTTCTTTATCTGCCTTCTTAATCTTACTTTCCTATTAGTACTTTGTGGTGATTTCTTTTCTTATGGGCACCAATGAATAGAATTAGACTGCATCCTTCCTTTATGCCATTTACTCCCAAATTATACTCCTCAAACTGCCTTTCGTCTACTTTTCTGCTATGGTTGTTTCTGTGACTCCTCCCAAATTATTGCTGTTTGTAAATTTCATCAAGCGCTTGATTATTTCCATTTCCAGAGATTAATGAAGATGTTAAATGAGACTCTTGCAGAATCCAAGCAGGCACATGTCTCCATGAAACAATGTTTATAGATAAGCAAGCTGCAATGGTTTTTGGAGTGGGATCTCAGGAAATAATTTCTGAAAAGCTACAAGTGTATCATCTGCTCAGAGTCATTTCTCAGTGATATTGCAGTACTAGCAAGTGCTGCTAATGTGGAGTGTCAAAAGCCACACCAAACTAGGACTGGTTTTCTTCACCTGCTTCAGTCTTCTGCAACACAAGTAGGTGTTACTTGGTTTGTGGATAGCTTGGGATACTACTTGTAGCTAGGACATCACATGAGATAGTATGACTCCACCAAGGGATAGATTGCATTAGCAACTCTCTTCAATTAATTATCTGAGCTTTGCATATTCACCCTTCTATCATGACAGCTACTTGTGTCATTTGCAGTTCAAACAACCAATATGCTCTTCTCCCCCTGCAAAAAAACCCCTCAAATCCAAACAGAACAAAACAAACACTTGCAGACAAAGTGTTACACTTGGTATGCTTCTCCCCTAAGGAAAAGGATGAGGCATGAACAGCACAAGACAGATGGCAGCTATGTTATTTTCTGCCCTACTGGCAGAAAGTCTTCAGACACAATGGCAATGAAAATGCGTAAGATTCAGGACAGAACAAAATCAGGTATTTCCTCATAATTTTCATCTCCAACAGTTCAACATTTCATTTCAGCAAATGAGGATGTCTTTATAATGACCACAATAGTAGAAATTCAGAATAGCTATTTCTGAAACAACCTTTCATAGAAAGACTTGCTTGCATATTGTGTGCACATTTAACTTTATTGTTGCAGCAAGTAAGGCTAGTATGGAGCACCTGAGAGCTGAATAGGGGGAGAGTGAACTTTATCCAGAACTCCCTTTATACGATCCTCAAGCCTGTCTTGTATTTGTTGTCATGCAGTTGCACTTCCCAAATTCATGCCAGGAGTTCCTTTAATCACACCCCCACATGTTTTTGTTTATTAAGTGCTGACTGCATGGCCTGGGGCAGGCTAAGCAACTGAGACTTGCCACATTTCAGACTCACACCTGGATCTGAGATGCAAGTGTGATCTTCCAAGTGTGGTGTGTCTCAGATACTGACTGTTCAATAAGCAATAATGGAGAGGAGGAGGCTGGGTCTAGGCCACGTCCTATAGGTATTTACCTGGAGCTCCATAGCTGTCTGTGTCAAATGACCTTGTCTGGCAGTCTTGGCCTCCCCTGTCCTCTGCTCTGTTCAATGCATACACCATTTGCACCTACCTAAGCCTGCTGTAATCACTGTGGTGTAGAGCCTGGATGGAGTCCAAAGTGTTTTGCCTGAGGCTGTGAGAAAGATCACTGAAGAAAGCTTTGATTTGAAGCATTATCTCCCAAATCCTAATTAATTTCCCTACTGGCAGGGATGTCTCTCCCTCCTCTTGTGGTTTAATTTGCACACCTGAAATAATGAATGAAAATAGAGCAGGAGTGAGAGGAGCAAGGCTGCTGGTGCAGGGCTTTGAATACACCCTTGGAAGGGAGCTCCAGTGTCGAGGCTGGCTCACTTGGTCTGGCTCAGAGGCCTCCTCCAAATTCAACTCCACCTGGGAGCCCAGGTTACAAATCTTCTCAGGCCTCAAGGGTCTGAGATCCCCTTGAGGCATTGCTTCCCTTAACCCCTGCCAAGAAAAAAGACCTCCATTTAGTGCTCTGTAGATGAGGAGCCTCTGTGTGCAGCTGTGCATTTACATGGGCATTAAAGAAACATGCACCATTTGGGAACTCTGTCTGTGAACTTGTGGACAGGGCCATGCCAGAAGACTTTGGAATATTTCTCTAGCTTGAAGGCCTTTAATAACACAGGCAGTTATTGAAAATTTGTGATGAACAAGGGACTGACCTAATTTTCTTGTGGGATAAGGTCTGGCTTGAATAAAGCCTTCCTCCTGTCTCTTGTTTCTCATGTCTGGTTAAACGTTGACATGGATGCCCTGTAAGTTTTATCTTCCACTGGCATGAAAACTGTTCTCCAAAGATTTCTGGTTTCATGTTGCATTTTATTGTACTGACAAATGTTAACTCAGTTGAAACGTCAGACTCTTGTGGTCTATTGTTTCAGTGAACTGGGCACAAAACACCTATCTTAGCAAAAGTAAAAGAGGGAGTGAAATACAGTTCAGCAAGATTTTTTACTCTTCTTCCACAGTCTTCTTTTACACTCTTTATTCTCCATCATTTTTAAGTTACTTGGACTGATTTTTTTTTTTTTGAATGATTGCTAGGCAGGGATGTTTCAAAGCTGAACTGTATCGTTTAAACAGCTTTGACTTAATGATCTCAGAGAGGAAGAGAAGTAGTGGCTGAAACCACCATCAATCTCCGGCTGCATCTATGGCTTTGGACAAGTTTGATCTAAACCCAAATGCTGACAGATCAGGGCCTGTGCTGTGCAGTTTTCCATTTGATACTCTCTAGCTTTGATTTCTGGGGAAAGGAAAGGAAAGGGTGGGTAGGGAATCAAAGGCACCAGCTACATCCACACCCTCACGTTAAATCCAAACCCACTTGCTTTAGGATGTTAAAGAAAACATAGAGGAAAAACAGTAAAAATATAAGACGAAAAGTAGAAGACATAATGTTTGCATAGAAAGAGGGGAAAAAAGGGGTTTTGAGGCTCCTATTCCATTGAAAGTTCAGCTGTGCAAATGTAAAACTTACAGAGAAACATACACTTTTTTTTTCCTTCATTTTTGGCACATATATCTCTTGTCATGACACTGTCCAGAATGGAACAGGAAGGTCAGTTTTACCCAGTCCCTCTTGCACCATACTGGCAGACTTATAATGGATCATTTGAGTGTCAGTATGGTGTCTTTCCAGCTGGCAAAGAGCAGACACAAAATGGAAAAGGATCACAAGATGCCACTGGAAGAAGTGAAGTTGCATCAACAATTTCTTTGGGGAGACTAACCCAAGCAGTAGGTTGAGTTCTGATGCTCTTTTTTGATCCATGTCTAGATATCCATTCCCTCATAGATAGATAGGCTGTGACTGTAGAAGTGTAGTCTGAGCTTACACAGCCCGCAAATCCCATCTGCCTCTGGGGCACATGATCTCAAGCCTATTCTAAAGTGGATTCTGGGGTGGGCTTATTTGTCCAACATTGGTTGCCAAAAGAGCAGCTGGGAAATGCGGAGGCAGCTGGGCTGGGCATGGTGAATGTCCTTAAAGACTGATGTAGTATAAGAGTGTAGTTCCAGACAGGAATCCAGACTAGAGGGATTTAAGGCCACTTGGTTGGCATCAGGGTGGTTGTCTGACGTGGAGGGCATAGGTGGGAGAGGTGCCATGATAGTAGGCTCAAATAAGCCAGAACCTGAAGGTATGAGACTGGTTGAAGAAGCAGGGCTGGAGTGCAGCCTGTGAACCCTTAGAAGCTGTAACTATATCAAAAAGTAAGATCTGCTGAAACAGATGGACTTTATAAAAAATTTCCTTTGCACCAGCTACTTCTAGGGCATAAGAAACTCTTGGTGGAGACCAAAAGCCTTCATTGGGTGAATGACAGTTTGGAATAATGATTGGATGAAAAAATATTTTTTCATATATGCATGCTAGGGATCACAGACCACTGGGCTATAGATAAGGGTATGTGGTTGTTGTAAAGGGCCTTGATACACTTGCACTAAACTAGGATTTGTCTTGCCCAGACATTACTGCAACAGCTGTTACTGGGGACAATCCTGCCTTTAATGGAAGGGAGCCAAGAGAGAGTTTGGCCAAGAGAGAGTCAGTTGGGGGTCTCCATCACTGCTTCAGGAAGAGTGCAAAATGAAGCAGGTGGTGTGCCATACTCCAAAGCTCTGAAAGAGCAACCAAAAAGCTTTGGAAAGGACATTTAAGGATGCTGAAATTAATCTGTTAGTGATGTGACTTGTTGCTGGTGAAATATCATGAAGAAAGTCTGGGGAGACTCTTTAAGGGTCTGGCTTCAGGTGTTGTACTATTGCCTGTCTCCTGTGTAGTAGGAAGCGTTAGCCAGTGATTTATGAACACAATAGCATTTTCCTTAGGAGACAGAAACACTTTTCTACAGCAAAGCCTTTTCAGCAAGAACTGACTGACCCAAACTTTTTAGAAAGAGAAACTTCTGCTGGCACAGACTGAATACCAGTGCCAGTCCCCTTCAAACTTCGACACCATGAGAGACAAATGTGAACAGAAACTGGTGGTGGAGGGCTTTCCTGCAAAGGCAGGGAGTGTTCTGAAGATGTGATTCAAGCTCTGCTCAAATGTTTCTTTTCCATTGCTGCCCCCTCTGGTTTTCCTTAATTAGTCAGCTTACTTGTTACTGGATTGTGCTCCAGGAGGATGTCAGCGATCAGATTCATAGTGCCCCCAGCATGAGTGCTTCCTTCATATCTGCTGAAGCTACAAAAGCAAAAGTGGGTCAGACTCCTTCCCTAATGTACTGTCAATAGTTACACTCCAAATGAACTTGGTCTAGTAAGCTACTTTCCTTTAAAACTCTTCTTCCAATGTTAGATTAGACAGATTATAGTCAGTAATTTCTGGCAGAACCTTCTTCAAGAAGTTCTCACTGTAAGGAGAAGGAAAGATTGGTAGCTTTTTCTCTGTCTTAATATCTGCATTTGTGCTGGTTCTGGGCCTAAGAGGCCTCTGTCCTCATTGCTAGAACAGCAGCAGTGCCTACTGAAATACTTGCACAGTCACTTACAAATGTACTTCTGCCCCAGCCTGGAGGGGTCTACCAGGGAGTTAATTCTGAATAACATTGTTCATTCTTTGATCTCACTGATAGTGCCAGCATCAGAGGCCCCACTAGAGAAGCCACTGCAAAAGCCATATCAGATTGCATTAATTAATAAGCTAAGATGGAGCTGAGTGATTCATCTAGGAGGGAATGCATCCCACTTCAGAATCTACACACTAAGACACAAAACCCTTGCTTCCATGAGGTAAACTATTCCAAAAGGTGCAGGAGAAAAAAACATGAAGAAGGGAGGACTGAACTGGGAAACAATATATTAGCTGATGTGTAGCATCCATCTAGTAAGAGAATTACAGCTGCTAAACTACCAGCAAGCACACCAAAGAATGACATATCTTGTACAGAGCCATGAGACATGTTACTCAGAGGATAGCCTGGAACCCAGACGTGACTGCCTGGCATTAAGGTAATGGCACAGAGCCATTGGGTGTAAAGACCTTATGGGTTTAAGAGAATTTGCCCAGATGGCTTCTTCCCTGTAACCAGTACAGTCATAAACAGCATGTACTATTTCCTCATCATCTATCACAGGCTTCTTTTGGCCAGAGAGAGCAAAAGATTGATTATTCCTGGCTGATCTTTTTTTGCTGGACAGAAGCTTCCTGGTTCACATTCAGATTTAGTAGAATTGGTCTTGCCATTCTCAGATTACTAGTTCAGCTACTCCATTATGGGAACATTCAGGGATGGAGAAGAAGGGGAGAGGTTCCAAAACTTGAGACTGGGAAGTCTGAGACATGTGCACTTTTTATTTTTTTTTCTCTCAATATGAGTTTGAACCATATTTAAAGCAATTTAAGCTTGACAAGGTCATTGACTCCAAAGTCCAACTCCCAAACCAAAGGTTCCTCTGGTAATGTGAACCATCATGCTTTGCATCTCCCATTTGCCTTGCTGTTTGCGTTTGCAATAAAAAGCAGTAGGTTAAAATAAAACACATGAGAAAAATGAAGCATGTTCAATCAGGGAAAACTCATGACACAGCTGTCCTCTTAGCTGTCACCATTACTGATACGTGAGCCTTCCAAAGTTGAAAGCTCATATCAACCTTGATAATTACATTAACAGCAGGGAAGCACCTCCAGCAATAAAGGAGATCAGATTCTTGATTGCTGGAATTCTAATCATTTGTTTTTAATTTTGTAGGTATTTAAGCAGATAAGAAGAAACAAAGATTCTTTGCTGGATCTTTGCCTTGGAACAACTGTTCATCTTGCTCCATTTACCTGAGGCTAACAAGTTCCTTTCTTCACCTCTGTCTAGGTGGTACCTCTAGAGACCAAGTTCCTTGAACTAATACAAGTGAGCAAAAGGACTTAATTCAAATCCTCATACAGGAAAGGAGAATCTTTGCGTGGATTTCCAGATGCTACAGGTTAGATCATAAACAAGTACTTTTCACAGTTCCAACAGTGCAGTGCTAATCACCTTTGTCTGCAAAAGCAGGGGCCTGAAAAGCTTTTGTCTCTTCAGAAAGTGCAATCTTAAATAGACACACATGTCCCCAAAGCCTCTTTGTAAAGTGACTGCAAAACCACATTCTCCTGCCAGTTCATTAGTTGCTACCTTCCGGAATACATGATGGATAGGAAACATCAAGCCAGAAGTTGATGTTACAGTAAGCTGTAAGCAAAAGGGAGTTGTAATTGAAAGCGTTTTCATACCATGGGTACTGCTGAGTGGCTGCCATGTTTATTATATGAGCCCTTCTTCTAAAGCAATCTTCCACTTGGATACCAAGTATAACTCCTACCAAGAGGTCTCTGAAATGCCATCAACAATTGTGCTTTCTGACAAAAAGATAAAATTAACTAATTGTAAGCATCCTTTGCTGACAAACTCAGAAAAACCCCACTGGCTTCTCTTCCTGAAGAGATAACAAATAAAGTGGGTCATATACATTAATATTTTTGCACTGACATAACTTTGGCACAGGCCTTGGGTTCTTGCCAAGGTGTCACCTGGAACCAGCAGCATACATTTAACACAACACAGAGCAACAGTCACATAAAATTAAATCACAAGACCCTACACAGCCCATTGCTTTACCTCTGGCAAAGGGACATAGGGGATATGTGGGGAAGAAGTGAAGAAGACAAGGCAGATATAGCATGATCCTCCTTTTAGCAGTCCTCCCTTGGCCTCTGTGTGATTTAAATTCATCCTGGACTAAAGGTTATTTCTCAAGTTAGGGGCCACCAAGACATATTGCTGATGGACTAATCACATTTTGAGCCCTTGTGTAAGTTAAGTTCCATAATACCCTGTGGGAATGTATTCTCTGATTTCAATACACATTGTGTAAAAAGGCACTTTTATGAGTTCAATGGCAATCCACTGCCTGTTAACTTCACTAGTATTCTGCTAACTTTAGTATAATAGAGAAGAAATTACTAATTGTTCCCTATTCACTTGCTTTATTAGTCATAATTCTATAGGGTTCTGTCCTACTCCCCTCAGCCACCTCTTTTCTAAGTCAAAGTTCTCTAGCCTGCTCAGCGTCTCATGACAAAACTGTAGTAGTGTACCTTTTTCAGCTTCACAGTATCTTTCTTTTTTAGTGGGTGGTGCCAGAACTCCACATGCGCACCCTCAGTCAAACACCATGGTGAAACTATATTCTCCAGTTTGGTCTCCGTTATGTACTTGATGTTCCATGAGCCTCTGTGACTGCCAGCGGGCACTGAGCTTGCTTTTTTGCACAACAGACTGTCATGGCTCCAAGATCTCTTTGTGAATAGAAATAGCTACATTATAGCTCATCTGGATAGTGATTCTCCTCCCGCCCCCATGTGCATTACATCGCATCCATCAAAACTGTATTTATGGAATTGAAATCCCTGATCACTGAGTTTCATTAGTAACTTAAGAGCAGAGAAGCAGCTCATCTAGTAATGAAGAGCCATTTTAACCACAGCCAGGATTGTTGTCACCCGAACAGCTTAGTGGTTAATAATTCATTGATATAGCAATCTACAATTGCATTTTACATATATGGCTAAAGTAATTTTTCACCTCTACTTTAATTTGAATCATGCACTTATTTGCCAGGCATGCTGTAACGTAATGTAGATGGTTTACAACTGAGCCAAGGCCAACTTCGCATCCAGATGGGAGCAGCACTGCTCTGGCAACTTGAGCAGTCTCCTCAAGAAACAAGGATTGAAATTGCTAGGAGAATCTAACTTCCAGTGTTTTTAGCAGTGGTGCATTCCCTGGACACCTCAAGATTTAGAAAGTTTAGCAGGTCTTTGCACTTGTCAGTACATCTTTAGCCTCTTCCCTTTCCTGATTCCTGTTTTAAACATGCAGCGGTATTCATGAAATCAGCTCCTCTAAACTGAAAATGTAGATCACCATATTGGCTGCAAAGCATTCCTCTGTAGAACTGCGTATTAAATTAAGTACAAAATTTTCTGGTTACCTTTCATTGTGTTACTTCCTCATAGTGACCTATTTCTGCAGACATTGAAATCTTGGATCAGGGACTGCCCTGTTTGGTGTTGGTTTGCATAGAGCCTATTCTGAAACGTACTTGTTTTTAAAATATAAGGAAAAGTTGTTTTACAGGATGATGTTATAACTGTCACAGAAAGAACTGGTATAGTGTATTTTTGGACGAGGGATAAAAGGAAGAAGTGTCAGTTGCATTGCTTTTCTGAAATAGTAATGCCCCTGCCATTATGTTTCTTATCAACTTCTCAGCCTTTCCCCATTAAATGTTAAAATGCTTATAACGACAAAGGATTCTTTTTGCCACTAATCTTGCCTCCTTTTCAGTAATTTTACTGTAATAAACCATGGTTAGAAATGGCAAATATGACATTGTGACCTCCTGTCTCAGATGTGCTTTCAGCTTTCAAAAATTGTCATTTTATTCCTATCTCTTCCACCAGGCTAGTGATTGTGTGCCAAGATGTTTCCTCCTCCGGAAAATAAATGTAATTACTTTGGAATCTCCTTTGCAAGTCTGTTGTGAGATCTGCTGACACAACACACTGTGTAAGAGCTGGACAATATTATGATTATTTTACTTATTCTTCCCAAAGTTTGAGAACTGATTTGCAATCCCTCCTCCTTCTCCTTTGTCTTTTCACGGAGGAGGCAGAAATTGGCAGCTGATGGGAGCTCCAAAATTTAATTTTTATTATTGACATTTTCCAAAGCCTCCGCAATTATTTCTTCCCCTTTCTAAAATACACATGCAGCTCTAAGGATGAGTCAAAGGCTGAAGTGTTATTTTTGAATGAGTTTCTACACTTATTTTTATTTTATTCCTTTTTCTTTCTTTATACCCCTCCTGCGACCCCTTAAGAAAGACAGAAATGAATGGAATTCCGTTTTGGAAAGGCATGAGAAACAGATGCATACATGCATGCATCAGGCAAGGCATTCTCTGAAACCTCTTCGGTTGGAAGAGCAGATTTAGAAAGACATTTGAAGCTGGTACCCTGTTGAACTGCTAGCAACAGGCACAGCAGGATAACTGTCCATCTAGCTATATAAATAAGCTAATAAGTATCATTTACAAGTAAATATATATGTATAACAGTGTGTATGTATGTTCTTTGGAGCTGAATTGCAAAGATGGAATTAGGATAAGCAGTCTCTGTACATCCCTTTTAAATTTTACTTCCTGATTAATATGCTTAATGTTATTTACAGAGGTTTTTTAGAATAGTTGTCTGGTTTTCAACACTTTCTCTCCCTGCATTTTCATAGGATCTCGGTCTAGACTTAGATGAGGATATTGCTGGACTTCAGTTAAGCCTGGTACAGGACTCATGAGATGGGTGAGATCCCTGGAGGGTTTTCATGTTCTCAGGTTTCTAGATGTTGGCAAGAAACTTACAACAGCCCTGCCTAACCCCATAGTTGTTCTAGCATCTGAAAGCAGCTCACTTTTTACCTGGGATGTCTGTGGAGGGATTGCCCATGGAGGCAGAATGTCTCCTTCACACATGCACAAAATGGCAGTACAGAACTTTAAGTATTTTGTTGTCAGACACAGCACATCTGGTCTCTGGTGAATCTTATCCCCAAATCCTGCAGATTTGGCCAATTTTATCTGCAGAGCAAAACAATGTGAACTTTCTCAATGTGTCAGGCTTAAAGAAGCTAGGGAAATCATCTTGCTTGGCCTGAAATTAGAAAGAATTAATCTTCTTACTGAAGATTAATTTTAATTATTTCTTATGCTTCTAAGTTCTTTCTTAAGTTCTTAAGCTAGGATCCTCCTTGTTTTATGCCTTTGCAGTGATTTTCAGTAAGAGCCATCTGATGAAAAGAAAGTTGGTGGTAGATAGGATGCACTGAAAACCATCTGTGAGGCATGCATGCTTGTAATACTTTGATGCACACACCTGAAGACAAGGGTCTATACCAGACAAGAAACTTTCCTTGTGGGCTATTAAAATGCAACTGGACTGCTGTGAGGATGTTATTTCTACAACCATTTCCACCTTGGTCTGTACCTACTGGGTACAAACTGATTGAAGGATTTGTGCCTTGAAGGACTGAGATTGCTACTCTTGATGTTTTGATCTATTACCCTCAAAATAATATGTGAATGTAAGAACAGCTATTACTGCTCACGCCAAAAAACCATCCCCATCCACAGAAGCTCTCTGTGACACTAGACACCAGTAGGTGCCTGGAAATGAGCATGGGCAGAAGGCAATCCTGTAGCAGCCTTCCCTCTGACAGTTTCTGCAGTTTCCAGTCACATGGACGACTCTGTATGCAACGGCTTCCCATAGATTTCTCCCTCATGAACTGATCCAATCATTTGTTGCATTTGGTATCCTAAGGCAAGGAGTTTCATAGCTGAGTTACCTGTTACCACAGGAGCCACCTTTTTTTGTTGTTTTGAACCTGCCACCTACAAGTTTAACTTGATACCTCTTGATACTTGATACCAGCCTCTCCTTCCCAGTATGAGCTGCACAAAGGGAAAAAACAATCCTCCCTGTGAATGGAGTCAGCTGGGAAGAAAATGTCCTTTCATAAACCCCCCATAGTGCTTTTAAGCTGTGACAAGATGCGTTCACAGAGCTGCATGAGCTTGTATCAGAGACAGCTTCTCACCAGCGTTGACGTGTGATAATGCTTGGGTTGGGCTGGTTTGGCACAAGAAGATGGCTACTTACACATCTTCTAGTAAATCTGTTTTGAACTTGGCCTGCAGGGCATTAGCTTCTACACTCACTAGTAAGAAGCATTTGCTGTTGCTGTTTTTATTTTTTTTCAGGAAACAAATCAATCCAGCCCAGATTTTGACCTTTTACAGTTAAAATGAAAACCACCACCCAGAGAACCTAGAAGGGATGGAAGATGTGGGAATACATCTCAGCAAAATACAAAGACATTACTTTTCCAACTGAGCAACTAAGCTTTCAGATTTTGTGGACTATATGAGAGCAGTAACTGGCAAACACGAATTGGCAAACTTAGAAACTAATCCTACAATGCAGAAGTAAAATAGCCATTCAGTAATAATCTCTCTTGTAACTAAGACAGGAAATTCAGTATTTTTGCAAAGTCCAAAGTTAGACTGGGGCCATGGGTTTAGTGAACGGGTTCTCCAGGGATTTCTTTTGTAAACCATAAACAGATTAAGAAAACCCACTCCTGCAAAATAGCCTCATCACAGTTAATTTTTCCTTTACTTAAATCCTATCTGCGTTTGTGCTGTAAAATCTCCAAGAGTCACGGTAGGATAGAATCTTCCTGCAATGCAGTGTTTTGCTTCATGAGAAGGGAGAAGAAAACAGAGCAAAACAGAGAGAGAAGTCCTGAAAAACAAATGACAATGTTTGGTTTAGGCTTGTTTTTGGGGTTTGTTGTTGGTTTTGTTTGGTTTTGTTTTGTTTTCCAAAACCTGAAGTGTTTCTATGGCTCTAGGAGTCATGGATTGTTTGCATATTCTTCTTTGCTATCAGAGATTGCTCCCCAGCCATGTTATTAAAAAATACAAATATACTGGATACAGACAAACACACTTCAGTGATTGGTTAGAGAGGAAAGAAGAAGAAAGAATTTGTAGTTATGTATGTCCCCTGAGACTGGTCATGATAGCCAGGTGGATGACACACAGTTGAAATGATCTTTTATGCACAATTTGCAGGCATACCCCTTGTTTTTGTGTCCGTATCTTTCACACACGTAAAGATCTGATCTTCATGAAAATGGCTTATGAGGATGAAAGATGTATGACTGGGGAAAATTGTTGTACCCCTGTTTTTGAAAATTATGTCAGTAAAGGAAGCTTACAACTATAAGAAAAGGAGGAAAAAAAAAAAAGTCAACAAAACAGGGAACAATGGCAAAAAGCCACAAATGTACAAGTAGGGTTATGTAGAGAATTATGCATATTATAGACAGAAGAAAAAAGTTTTTCTGTAAAGCAAACCCTGACCCTTATGCTGCAGAATGCTTCCCAGCAATCAACTCTGAATACCCTTCTCCCCAAAGAGTTGTTCTGGTCACCTAGAAGACTGAATGGACTTGACTGAAATGTTTAAATATTGTTGGTTTCAACTGAGTGGTGAAAACACTGTGAAAAAGCAAATGTCTCTGCATTTCTGATGGAGGATGAACAACTTCAAGATACCTAAAATGTGGGAAAAATCAAGGACATCCAGATCTTCTTGTGAGCATATGAAGTGAATAATTTAAGCCTGTTTTCATTATCAAAAAGGAACAAAAAGACAAAAAAAATAGTAAAATGAGAAAATTCCTTTGTTGGGTAACTTTTTAGATACCCTTAAGATCATTCTGTCCTAGTGGAGCATCTTCTGATGTGGACTTCTGCTCAGTGGGAACTGTGCTGAGCTCACTAATTCATTTCACAGCATCACTGGTGGGTAGCTACATGAAACAAAGTCCAGGTCTTGTCCATGTAAATGCTAGGTTCATTGCTGAGAAAAGACTTTCAGGATAATGTTCAAATACAATCACACATAGCTAACTTTCTTCTTTTCTTTTTTTGCTAAAAGCTGTTGTCACTGCAAGAGTACATGGTTGATAAACTGCCTGGTTCAATCAGCAGGGGATGTGGAATCATAGGCATGGTGACCCAGGTTTATGGAGGCATTCATCTAGCCAAGTTGTATTAGTTTCAGAGGGAGTGAGACACTCTGAAACTCTAAGCATTTTGCCATTTTTCCGTCATATCTGAGAACATTCTTATCCTTCATGACTTACTCAGCTAATACCCAGCTAACATCTCTATTAGTATCCTTCTTGGATCATTACTGTTAAGACCTACACATTATATTCTAACTCTCTGTAGCATCATGTCTTTCTCTTGAGTTTACTGCTTTTTTATATCCGTGTGGCATCACCCTGTCACATTCACTGGAACTTTTTTCTCAGTCCACTATCAAAAAATCCTTTTTCTAACCTTTATGATGTCCTTCCATGACCTGAATACAGAGAACCTGCCTGACTTATTTTGCTTTTAAAAGCTATCAGTCTCTGTTGTCTTTTTTGAGTACCTGTGTTCGTGTGAACAAAGCAGGAAACAGGCAAGGAAGTGTTAAGCACATTTTAGAAAACTGAGGAAGAGAGACAGAAAGAATGTGAAAGCAACTGTATATATGAGTCACCTAAAGAAGGCAGGACATCAAGCTGAAATCTGTAAAGTCATGGGACACCCTAAACCTAGCCACCTAGATTTCCTTCTATTCAGCAAATCATGAATGGTATGTTTCTGGTGGTCATCAGGCTCCATACCTTGTTTTACCCTTTGCCTCTGCTGTTTTTTTCACATAGCACTACATAAATTCACCCATGTGCAATTTTTGAAACACGGTGTAGGAGAGGTACATATGTAGATGCCTTGCATGATCCTAGCTGATTTCAGCAGTATTATGCTTCAAATATCAAATCAGCCTTTTCTATATGGAGCAACCAAGTAGCTGTGAACAAGCTGTGGTGGTGACATGACAAAGGAGGACACAATACCAACCAAAACTAGGATAATTCTCTTCTAAGTACAGCTGGACAGATACAGGATGATAGTGGTAAAACAAGATCAAGGCCAGTGTTAAAAGGCTGGCTGAAAAAGGGAAGTCCTTGAACCCTGTGAACCTCACAGCACCAAGGAGTCCTTCCATTGCACCAACCTTGTGGAGGAAAACTACTGTAAGAAAGCTAGGGGAATATTGCACTGTCTTTTCCATTCATGCTGTTATGTTGTTTAAATGTCATCCTCTCAAATGCATCTGTGAAGCTGAAAGAACGATTGTTCCTCTTTTGCATGTTTTTGAAGCAGACTGAGCAGAAAGAGTAAAATAATTCCAATTATGACTAGTGTTCAAAAAAATTGATTTATATGTTCTTTTTATGCTTAAAAATTGGTAATCAGAAGCACCGAATGCTGCATGGAGTGATATTTCCTAGGTAACAGTATAGGTCTGGAATCTCATCCACAGGTTCCTAGTCCTTGGCTTTGCTTTAGGACTTTACTTCATCCTTTACTTTGCTGAGTAAAGGTGATCCTGAGAAACACTAAGATATACATACATTCCTACATAAACTGGCTAAAAGTCACCTAAAGTTTGTCCCAGAGTCACCCAAAACTTCATATGATCTCATATGAAGCTGGCACCAAGTTCCCTAGAGGGCATCATGGTCATGTTTCCTCATTTTAGTAATATGTAAGTAAAACTTTGCAGTCCCTGCATACAGAAATATGGGAGTTTGGATATTACTTATGTTAAAAAGCAACGACACCCAGAGAAGATAGTCTGAATTCTTGTTACCACCTCCCCTTTCTTGTCTCATCTACCTACAGATGCTTCTGAAATAGAAAACTTTTGGATGAATCCCATGGGAGTCAGTGGGGGAAATGTTTTCTCCTGTGAGATTCAGGCGCCAGCTCTTTGGGGATGTTCAGATTGTATGTCTAGACGAGATAACATCCTTTTCTGAACCCAGGAGCTAACCCCAGGGAGACCTATTATTCATGTATAAAACACCAAGAGAAACTTTTGCTGCATGGAGCTTCCTTTTTCTTTCCCTCCTCCCCCGTGGGAATTTGCTTGGTTTAACCCTTTCGTCCCTATGAAGCAGCAGCTTCCCTGCTCAAAGCCGTGAGTGTTTATCCTTCCGCCCTTCAGGGCTCAGTACTCTGCACCTGCAAAAATAGCAAGGCTGGCTGAACAAAGCCAGGTGAGCCTTCAGCATCAGCTTTAATGTGAAGTCCAAACCCAGAGAAACCTCCTCTTTTCCCCATGGAGAATAACAGTTCTTGGACTAAGTCTTGAGCCCTGCCTATAGTGCCCAGACAGCATAAAACACCTGGCAGTTTGCCCTAAGAAAGCACCTGGAATTGCTCCTGAGATAGGGGAATATCCAAAGTGTAAAAGAGTAAAGGGTGTATGCAAAGCACAGAAGGAATAAAAGATACAAGTCCTACCTGGACTTGTGCAAAGCCTTGGACACTGTCCCACATGACATCCTTGTCTCTAAATTGGAGAGACATCAATTTGACGGGTGGACCACTCAGTGGATAAAGAACTGGCTGGATGGCCACATGCAAAGAGTTGTGGTCAATGGCTTGATGTCCAGCTGGAGATCGGTAACGAGTGGTGTCCCTCAGGGATCGGTGTTGGGACCGGTCTTGTTCAACATCTTGTCGGTGACATGGACACTGGGATTGAGTGCGCCCTCAGCAAGTTTGCCGATGACACCAAGCTGTGTGGTTCAGTTGATACGCCGGAGGGAAGGGATGCCATCCAGAGGGACCTGGATACCCTTGTGAGGTGGGCTGATGCCAACCTGATGAAGTTTAACCATGCCAAGTGCAAGGTCCTACACCTGGGTTGGAGCAATCCCAGGCACAGCTACAGGTTGGGCAGAGAAGAGATTCAGAGCAGCCCTGCAGAGAAGGACTTAGGGGTGTTGGTCGATGAAAAAATGAACATGAGCCGGCTTCAGTGTGTGCTCACAGCCCAGAAAGCCAACCATATCCTGGGCTGCATCAAAAGGAGCGTGACCAGCAGGTCAAAGGAGGTGATCCTGCCCCTCTACTCTGCTCTCATGAGACCTCACTTGGAGTATTGTGTGCAGTTCTGGTGTCGTCAACATAAAAAGGACATGGAACTGTTGTAACAAGTCCAGAGGAGGGCCACGAGGATGATCAGGGGACTGGAGCACCTCCCGTATGGAGACAGGCTGAGAAAGTTGGGGCTGTTCAGCCTGGAGAAGAGAAGGCTGCATGGAGACCTCATAGCAGCCTTCCAGTATCTGAAGGGGGCCTACAAGGGTGCTGGGGATGGACTCTTCATCAGGGACTGTAGCGACAGGACAAGGGGTAACGGATTCAAACTTAAACAGGGGAAGTTTAGATTGGATCTAAGGAAGAAATTCTTTACTGAGAGGGTGGTGAGGCACTGGAATGGGTTGCCCAGGGAGGTTGTGAATGCTCCATCCTTGGCAGTGTTCAAGGCCAGGTTGGATGAGGCCTTGGGTGACATGGTTTAGTGGGAGGTGTCCCTGCCTATGGCAGGGGGGTTGGAACTAGATGATCTTAAGGTCCTTTCCAACCCTAACTATTCTATGATTCTATGATTCTCTGATACCTTATTCTGACCTACTTTCAGTGACATCATGCCCCTAGAAAGTCTCATGGGGTAGTATAACATTGGAAAGGTTAAGGAATGGCTTGCATTCTGGGTTACAGTAAGTGATGACAAAAATCTCAGTGTAAAACCAGTGAATGCCATCCAGACACGTACTTACTTCTTTCTAGACTAACCAAAGGGCTGCATACACCTCTTTTGTGTTTGCCATAGCCTTGTACAGCCCATGGACAGATGTTACTGATTTTACATGATTTAGCCTGTTGTACAAATTCATCAGCAGATCTTTTTTAGCCTGGTTTCACAATTGGTTCACAAAATGGTTTCACAGTTTTTTTGTACTTAGTCTTCAGCACTGAATTGTGACACATCAGGTTCTTGCAAGGTCCTTAATATGTGGAGGCCAATTTTGTGTTTCTGCTTCCTGTTTCTCTTCAACATATTGTCCTTTTTTGCCTAAGGCTTGAAGATTGAATTATAATGATAAGTGTAGGAAAACACAAATCAACACAGAACAGTCTCCCTTCAGATATCTGCTTTGATCTGTATCTTGAAACATGGAAAGAGGCATCTGTCCACAAAAACGTTTGTCCCAACAGCTCAGTTATTGAAAGACATAAGGGAGTTGTGTGCCTTTATAAAGTCAGGTCGGCAGAAGAAAGGAGGGATTTGGTCCCTTCAGTGACCTCTGTATCCACAAATAATCTGGATCTTGGATATTGCTGATCATTATTTGTGAAAGGCACTTGCAGGCAACAGTACTGCCAGCTGTTATTACATCTTGACTCTGAGTCGGAAAAGTCACTTCTGGGCAGGTGGATCCAGCACCTCTCTTCACTTAGATGGACAATGAAAGAACAAGTGGCAATGGAGGAAAGGTAAGAACACAGGATTAGGTAGGTATAAATTATATTTATTGAACAAAACAACAAAATTTATTTTCCTATTCATTGAGAACTTCAGGGTTTTCACAACATCACATCTGACTCATCACAGTGACAGAGGCCCATGGTTGGATCAGAGTAGTAAAATTTTTGCTAGCAACAATGTAGAAAAATCTGACATTTTTAATAATATTTCTACATTTAGAAAGAAGAGGGGTGTTGCAGTCCTATGGGATGAGAATAGTGAACTCAGATACTAGTCCATTAGTAGCTGAGCATGGCTTTAAACAACTTCATTGAGGGATAAACATTTTGAAATCAGTACGCCTGGAAAACTTGCACCCAAGAGTCCTAAAAAGGTTGTCTGAGGAGATCTCTAGCCAGCTTATTTTAGTTTTGAACAAATCTTGGCTTACCCAGTAAATTCCAGTAGGTCAGAGCAGCTAATTTTGTGCCAATATTCAAAAGGGCAAAGTAAGATGTGTGGAAGCAATTTCCTTCTGCAAGTAATAGAGGAGCCGACAAGGAGAGGTGCCATGCTTGACCTGGTGCTCACCAACAGGGAAAGGCTCGTTGGAAATGTGATGCTCCAGGGCAGCCTTGGATGCAGCGATCACAAGATGGTCGAATTCGAGATCCTCAGGACAGTGAGAAGAGTGTGCAGCAAGCTCACTGCCCTGGACTTCAAGAGAGCAGACTTTGGCCTCTTCAGGAACCTGCTTAGTAAGGTACCATGAGATACAGCCCTAGAGGGCAGGGGGGCCCAAGACTGCTGCTTGTTATTCAAGGATCACCTGCTACAAGCTCAGGAGTGTTGCATCCCAACTAGAAGGAAGTGCAGCAGGAGGGCCAGGAGACCTCCTTGGATGGATAAGGAGCTGCTCAGGAAAATTGAAGGGAAAAAAGAGGCTTATAGAATGTGGAAGCAGGGACAGGCGAACTGGGAAGAATAGAGGGATGTTGTCCGGGAAGCTAGGGACCAGGTTAGGAAAGCTAAGGCCCAGTTAGAATTAAACTTGGCTAGGGGTGTGAAGGATAACAGGAAGGGATTCTATAGGTACGTAGCGAATAAAAGACAGACTAGGGACAACGTAGGCCCCCTCTGGAAGATATCGGGAGAACTGGCTACCCAGGATTTGGAGAAGGCTGAGGTTCTTAATGACTTCTTTGCCTCAGTCTTCACTGGCAAAGGCTCTAACTGCACCACCCAAGTCTTGGAAGGCAGACACAGGGCCTGTAAGAATAAAGACCTTTGGCCTACTGTAGGAGAGGATCTGCTTCGTGACCATCTTAAAAACCTAAATGTACACAAGTCCATGGGACCTGACAACATCCATCCACAGATCCTGAAGGAGCTGGCGAATGAGGTTGCTAAGCCACTGTCCATCATATTTGAAAGATCATGGCAGTCAGGTGAAGTTCCCGATGACTGGAAGAAGGGAAATATAACTGCCATTTTCAAGAAGGGGAAAATGGATGACCCGGGGAATTACAGACCAGTCAGTCTCACCTCTGTGCCTGGCAAACTCTTGGAGCAGATTCCCCTGGAAGGCATGCTAAGGCACATGAAAAACAAGGATGTGATTGGTGACAGCCAGCATGGCTTCACTAAGGGGAAATCCTGCCTGACCAATCTGGTGGCCTTCTATGATGGGGCTATGAAACTGATGGACAGGGGCAGAGCAGTTGACATCATCTACCTGGACTTGTGCAAAGTGTTCGACACTGTCCCACATGACATCCTTGTCTCTAAATTGGAGAGACATCAATTTGATGGGTGGACCACTCGGTGGATAAAGAACTGACTGGATGGCCACATGCAAAGAGTTGTGGTCAATGGCTTGATGTCCAGCTGGAGACCGGGAACGAGTGGTGTCCCTCAGGGATCGGTGTTGGGACCGGTCTTGTTCAACATCTTGTCGGTGACATGGACACTGGGATTGAGTGCGCCCTCAGCAAGTTTGCCGACGACACCAAGCTGTGTGGTTCGGTTGATACGCTGGAGGGAAGGGATGCCATCCAGAGGGACCTGGACACCCTTGTGAGGTGGGCTGATGCCAACCTGATGAAGTTTAACCATGCTAAGTGCAAGGTCCAGGGTTGGAGCAATCCCAGGCACGGCTACAGGTTGGGCAGAGAAGAGATTCAGAGCAGCCCTGCAGAGAAGGACTTAGGGGTGTTGGTTGATGAGAAAATGAACATGAGCCGGCAGTGTGCGCTCGCAGGCCAGAAAGCCGACTGTGTCCTGGGCTGCATCCAAAGGAGCATGACCAGCAGATCGAAGGAGGTGATCCTGCCCCTCTACTCTGCTCTTGGGAGACCTCACTTGGAGTATTGTGTGCAGTTTTGGTGTCCTCAACATAAAAAGGACATGAAACTGTTGGAACAAGTCCAGAAGAGGGCCACGAAGATGATCAGGGGACTGGAGCACCTCCCGTATGGAGACAGGCTGAGAAAGGTGGGGCTGTTCAGCCTGGAGAAGAGAAGGCTGCATGGAGACCTCATAGCAGCCTTCCAGTATCTGAAGGGGGCCTACAAGGGTGCTGGGGATGGACTCTTCATCAGGGACTGTAGCGACAGGACAAAGGGTAAGGGGTTAAAACTTAAACAGGGGAAGTTTAGATTGGATATAAGGAGGAAGTTCTTTACTGTGAGGGTGGTGAGGCACTGGAATGGATTGCCCAGGGAGGTTGTGAATGCTCCATCCCTGGCGGTGTTCAAGGCCAGGTTGGATGAGGCCTTGGGTGACATGGTTTAGTGGGAGGTGTCCCTGCCCATGGCAGGGGGGTTGGAACTAGATGATCTTAAGGTCCTTTCCAACCCTAACTATTCTATGATTCTATGATTCTAGGGTGACCCAACTAATAATAAGTCAGTTAGCTTGTCACCAACCTGAGGCAAAATAAAAATCCCCACAAACCAAGGAGACAAATAATTAAAAATTAGAGAATAAGTCTACTTAACTTCAGTCAACACGGTTTAATAGAAATGGGTCATGTAGAATCAACACAGTTTCATTCTCTGATGGCATGATGAGATCAAAAGTTTGGTTAGCAAATGTCACTGTTGAAAGATAATAGACTATTGTAAGGACTTAATCTTGCCCACCATACAGTCATGGTTTCACCCCAGCCAGCAAGAGAGCACCATGCAGCTATTCACTCACTCCTCTTCCAGTAGGATGGGGAAGAGAATAGGAAGGGTAAAAGTGAGAAAATTCATGTGTTGAGCTAAAGCCAGTTTAGTAGGTAAAGCAAAAGCTGTATACACAAGCAAAGCAAACCAAGGAATTAACCACTTCGCATCAGGAGGCAGGTGTTCAGCCATCCCTATGAAAGCAGGGTACCATCATGCATAACAGTTACTTGCAAAGACAAATGCCATCACTCTGAATGCCCCCTCCTTCCTTTGTCTTCCCCCAGTTTTGTATACTGAGCATGACAACATACGGTATGGAATATCCCTTGGGTCAGTCTGGATCAGCTGTATCAGCTGTGTTCCCTCCCAGCTTTTTGTGCATCCCCAGTCAACTCACTGGTGGGGTGTGGTGAGGAGTAGAAAAGGCCTTGATGCTGTGTAAGCACCACTCAGTGACAAATGAAATACCAGCACTGTTTCCAGCACAAATCCAAAACATAGTTCCATACTAGCTACTATGAAGAAAATTAACTCTACCCCAGCCAAAACCAGCACCATGTTCATTTCAAAAACAAGTCACTCTGTGCAATTCTGACAAATTCTGCACTAAGTGGGAGCTGATTAAACAGATGTACAACAAAAGCTTGTGAATTAGGTAACTTTTACAAATGAAGGTTTTCTGGAAAAGTTAGAAGAGGAGATATAGGAATCAAATCTTTCTCTGACATTATCCAATAGTCTGATCAGATGAAACTACAAAGAGTCACCAGGAGTGTTCACTGATTTTTTATTTATTTTTCTTTTTTGAAAAAGAATAGAACCATCTTCCCACACACAAACACTGCTGCCATGAAAGGAAGCAATGAAAAAGATGAAAAATAGGTAAAAATCTGAATCTTAGCCTAATTTGAACTTGTTTTGAGAACAAATTCAGTATTTCAGCCCCTCACAAGATGTTCTGAGGATATTTTTTTCTCTTGAAAATGAAGAGAAACTTACAATTAAAATTAAAAAGGTAGAAATGTAGAATTAAAAAGGTAGAAATGTAGCGATCAAGATGCTTGGTAAAATAAGCCAGTTCAAGTGAATTGCATCCTTGACAAACAAATAATTTTGGAGAAAACTATTTTCTGAAAAGTGGTGGCTCTGAAAGGTCATAGTGGGGAGGAAATTGAACAAGTGGGAAAATTGTACTCAGAGAGTAGTTATCAATGGTTCACTGTCAAAATGGAAGGATATGGGAGTGAAGTTCTGCAGGGATTTGTTCCTGCTTCCTGTGCTATTTAATATTTTCATTAATGACTGAATGATGGAATACAGAGATTCGTTATTGAGTTCGCAGATGACACCAAGCTGGGAGTAACTAAATGCTGGAAGGCAGGAGGACAGTTTAGTATGATTACAACAAATTGGAGAAATTATCTAAAAAGAAAATAAGGTGGTCTTCAGTAGGAATGAGTACAAAGGTTCATTCCTTATGCAGCAATTATCAAGTTCCTAAATATGAGGTGGGTAACGCTTTCTGGGTAGACAGGATCTGGGGTTGCAGTGGAACAAAATCTGACATGAGTCAGCAGTGTTATAATATTGCAAAAAAAGACAAACTGTTGCCTGCAATATATGTGCAGCTCAACATTGACAAAGCCTTAGCTGAAGGCTTTTCCGAAGTCCTATGGGTAATTTTGAACATGTGATGCCGAACTAGGTGCAGATCAACTGGAGGAAGTTGAGAGAGGAGCGACAAGGTTGGAGGGCTAGAAAACACGACCTCGAGAAAGAGGTGTTGTTTATCCTAGAGTGTGGGTCAGTAAAAGGATGCTGAAGAAAGGATGCTCTGTTTCTCCATGCTCATGATAGACCAAAGTCATGGTTTAAACAACAGGAGAGGATTCCAAATAGGAATGAGGAAAAGAAGTTTTCTAATTGAAAGGTAGCTCTTGAGTGCATTGCTTGGGGTGTGGTTCCTCTGGGAGGATTAGTGGAGGTCTTTAAGAACAAATTAGAGAAACGTTTGTAGAGCTAAAACAGCTGGAATCAATCCTGAGTTAGGGCAGGAAGATGGGCTGGAAAGGGATCTTAAAATCGCTGTAGTTTATGAACATTTTAATGAAAGAAACAATGCAATAAATGTTATAATAGTACAGAAATGATTGCAGAGGTAATGACTCTCAATACAGGGGTGAGGTCTATATGCAGAAGGTGTCACTACTCCTACTTTCTTCAGCAGAATGATGTAAATTATGATAGAGAAAACATTTCATTGAGGCTTAAGGTTTGCAGGGGAAATGTAAGCTGTTTGTCAATTTGATTCTCATATAGGTAATAATTGCATTCAAAGAAAGTGGGACTACTTTTAAAATGAATGAAAAATGCTGGTTTCACATCATCAAACAAAAATATTTTATTTCTTGTTTTGAAATTATATTTTGTTTTTAAACTGATCTTTTTTAAGACAAAAGTTTCATAGAAGATTTTTAAAGTGCTGAATCACTTCAAAACAAAGCCTCATTTTTTAATTTGGTCCAGAATTAATTTGAGGATTTTTTTCACAAAAAATAAAAAGGTGAAAAAAGTCTCAGTGCAAAATAAAATGTTTTTTTCCCAAGCAATATTTTGGTTGGTGGTGGAACAGAAAAAGCTTGTTATTCCCTATTTTTATTTGTCAAGCTTTTGGCGAATTGGGAGAGCCTTGATTCATGGCAGCTGTGCACCAGCCCATTTCAACTACTTCTCTCAGGGCAGTCTTGGTTAAGACTGTTCTTTCTCCTTTGGACTGCAGACTTTCTCTCTCATCTCTCAATTTGTAGTAGCCAGGGAGGTAGCTGGTACACCTTAATATTACACAGAGGGCATAAAAAATAATGAAAATTTGGAGTGGTGAAGATAAGGGCCTTGATGTGCCAGTACAAGAGATAACAGATAAAATGTAGTGGCCTTTGACACCCAGGAAAGTATGGTGGTACCTTTTCTAGATCTCAAGATGAATAGATGTATGATTTGTCAACATATTCTTTCCCTCTTTCCTTTTTTTCCATCAAACACATCTTGTGGATATCTCCTGTCAAGTGTACTTAATTTGTCTTGTGCTTTTCTAGCCCTTCAGAGAGGAACAAAATTGTACTCTCTGCCTGCAAGCAACCTTATCAAGCTCCCTTCCACTTCCTTCTCTGACCTAGCACTCACTCCACAGCCTGCTCTTTATACTTAAATTAGAAAGTCTCACAGGTTTGTGGGTTTTTTTGAGCCCTCTTTCCTGTTTTATCTCCCCCAGACTCCCTTCTCAGTCAAGCGTCTCCATGAAGAGATACCAGAATTTTCCTCTGTAGTAACTAAGATGCTGTTGTTCAGGAGAGAACTTCCTTTTGAAGTGAGAGTATCAGACTTTGTCCAACAGCTGTGGAGACTCCTGAAGGACACTTTCTGGTAAGAAATGCTGTGGGGTGTTGCCTCTGTATTTGGGGGCCTATTTTATTTCTGCAATTGTTCACTTGTGCCTTTAAACATGAGCCTTGAAGAGGGCTCCTGCTTAAGGCAACTTCTTTGTAGTTGATTTATTTATTTTGGGGTTTTTTTGAAGTACAGGGTGCCTGTCTACTCTCAGGCAACACATGTGAACTCAAGTGTTGGAGTTGCATCTTGCTTGCACCAGGACTCTGACATCAGCTGTGAAACTCTGTGAAGCAAACCAACGTAAACATGCTCACTACCATGCCTTGTGCATTTCTAGATGTATTATCAGGCTGAATAGAAAAAGGAGTATTTAAAAAAATTCTCTGAATTTGCTTCCCAGGCAAATCTGTAGAGCTTACATTCCTCCTCCACTGCCTATTGAACATGGCTTCTTTCCACAGGTAAGGGAAATTAATACAATTATTGTCTTTAAGCCACTCTGCACTTGTCATTTAATTCTGTGGCCTGTTAATTAGAATACTCCAATTCATTTTAGCTTGTCTCAGAAAGTTACAAAAAGGATATAATTCTGAAATCTTCTGAGAAAAAGCCTACTTTGAGGTCCAGCCCTGGGAGCTTTCAAGAGCTATGTTTTCTGAATGATTCCTCCAAGTTCAGGGCATGGAAATAACCTATTCTGGTGGTCAACAGATGGAACTCTTCTCCAAGCATCCACAAAGAATTCTAATCCCAATGAGTCTTGTGTTGCCCTTCATCCTCTCTCCAGACTTTACTGCCTGTTGCTGCATCTGAGCTTTTCCACAGCGTGAGTTTTGTTGGGAGTCCTGATTAAGATGCCAGGCCTTGAAGCTTATATTTATCTGATTGCAGCCATGATAAGACACAAGAATGAACAAATAGCTTTTACTGTCCAGAGCATAAGGAACTGGTATTAAATTATCAAGGTTATTTCCTGACATCATCACTGCTTTCTGGAAGACACATCCCACTCTCAACCAGAACAGAATATGGATGATTTCAAATGTTGGCAGGACCACTTTGTCTTTTTCTCCTCCATCATCTTGTTGAATTGTCCAAGGAACTTACAGGCAAACTGTGACAATGAAGTAAAATTTTTCTTGAGTAAAATGGGGCATAAACTGTCCTTCAGAAGGGCTTCAAAAAGAAAGAGCAAAATCACCCAGGCCAGCAAAAGGATTCCTCAGGATAAATCTGGCACTGGGCAGGCATATACATTTCATTATAAAGTCTGTAAATACAGTAGATGGCATGGAAGGTCTCTTCCCAATATGATTTATATCTCACATGACACAGTATGCTGTTCCATTTCTCTCTGACTTATAAAAACAAGTAATTCAACCCACCTGAGAGCAAAAGCAAGGTGCAAGGAATCTCTGTCTTCAAACAGAATGAGCGAGTGCTAATGAAAACCAAGAGTCCGGTGTGAGTGTGTTGCAAAGAAAAACTTTGCCTCTGAAAAGAGTTTCATGTTCCCCTGAAGCCAGGAGTAGCTGCATTTGTACCAACTCCACAGCCTTTCTGTTACTGATATGTCTGAGTCGTCTTTGAAAGCCTAGTTTTTTCTTCTGATAGACAAATATAAACCCAGATTATATTCACCCATCTGCAAGAGAAATCATTATGAAATTAACCAGTGATCAACCAAACCACATGGGAAGCTCTGAAAGGCTTTTTGGGCTTTTTCAAATGGCTGGCTCTTCTGTCTCCATCTGGATGTGTTTAGCTCTGAAATATAATTTTTGGTGCTGATCACTCCTGCGTAGAACATACAATTAAGGTATTTGAAAAATAAACATTTCTAAACTACTGATCATTGGGGAGATGACTTAGAAACAACAGCCTATTTTCCAAGAAGGCGGTTGGGAAAGGGAACCTGAAAGCTTAAGATAACATTAAAAAAGAAACAGAAGAAGTCTAGGGAGGCAAAAGAAAACAAAAGAAGAAAAAGAAACCCAACAAACAAACCCACCCTCAAAGTATTTTAACTGCTTCTCTAGAACTTTCAGACTAATGTTATTTGGATTCTTTAAGGAATCCAGCCTGATTTCTGTGTATTTCTATGGATTCATGCTGTTACATAAGGAATATGTTATTGAGAAGTGGAACCTGCAACAGTTTGAAAACAGGAGATATTTGCAGTGATTGGAGGAATTTAATCCTCCAATCTTTTGGACTTTACAATATCAAATTTCAAGCAGGAAGGATGGCATGACTGAAGGCCCAGAAACAAATTTGGACGTGCCTCTTCCTTTTGGTGCCCTGCTGCTAACTTCTCTTTCCCACCTAAACTCAGCTCACTTTGGCTCACCTCCCACTATCCTCAGGCAGCTGCATTTTACTTCTTAAACAATTCCAAAACTGTTCATTGCAGAAGATATGTGCTTAGTGCATTCTCACCTGAAAGATGATTTTAAGCCAGGAAGTTTAGTAGAGTTCCATTTTGTCTATTTTATCAGTTAACCAAGAAGATAAGAGTCAGTAAAAAATAAATACCATATGATTTGGTGGCTGGTGCAGGAATACAAGTATTCAGGAGTGAGCCAGAAATGAACAGCTTTGAACTCTTGCAGAGTTCAGATATAGATGTGAATGCTGCTGAGGCACTACTGTGTAATCCATTTAAATCAAACCAAATCGGGATCTACATCCTTGATTGAGCCTTCCCCAAGCCTCAGATGAAGAGGTAAAGCCTGTCTCTAGCAATAGTACTGCTACTGTATATCAGCAGTGTTTTGAAAATAATTGGATTATAAAAGAAGAGGATATAACTGGATTTCCTTGAAGCCAGTGGCTGCCTTTGACTGAGGAGAGAAAAGGTTTTGGATCCTACAAAGGAAAGTGATGGAAAGGCCAGTGTAGAAGACTCCAGAATGTGATATAAGCTTTGGCTGAGCCTTTTAATACCTGAATGCTTAAGCAAAGATAACCTCCAAGCTTTTGGCAGCCCTGCCCACAACTAGCTGAAACACAGAAGGACGAAGTAATTACCTAATGTGGTAAGAGCAATTATGGCAATTGTGTAAAAGGTAAAGCAAATTCTACCTGACACCAAGTCTTGCTCTCACATCTGGGATTTTCATACCCAATGCAAGTTCTTTCCTTTCCTTTTGGATTTTAATGTTTACTGAAATGCATCTACTGGTGAGGTGAGGCTTAGCATGGCTTTGCCTCATTCCCAGTCAATGTTCCAAAAAGCTGGAATGTCATGGGCTTTTGGAGAATGTGGAGTCAAGTCCTGGCTCCTTCTGTAAGTCTGTAACTAGGATGGGGAGGCTGTAATAATTCTTAATTTCCAATTTTTTGAGCTGTTGCTACTTAGAATGCAATTATAGTCAAATCCACAGAGCTAGGCCTTCCCAGACTTTGGGAAGACTGCATCCCAGCATTTCAGGTCTTCTAAGCAGTGTGCAGAAGTTGCTGAATCCCTGGAAAGCACCTAGGGAGCTTCCATAAACAACTTTTAAAATTATAATGATAGTTAATGACCTAATTTCCTAGCCAGCCAAAATACCTGAGGAATCAAAGTCCCATATCTGAATTAATCTAAACTCCTGGGAGGTTTTGTTCTGGACTTAATATTCACAATTACTGCTTTCTGTCTGCCATTTTTCGGGCCAATTCAAGACCTCAGTTTACATACCCACGCAGTTACAGATCATTATTTATTTTCTGTAAAATGCCAGAGTTTGCAGCATTGTGTAACAGGAAGGGGTCTCAAGTGAAACACTATTTTACTGCCCTCCAATGAGGCAGATGTATATGCAGAATATATTGTATAAGCAGCAATATCCTCCTAAATTTCTTGTTCTCATTACAGTTATGTGGTTCTTAATTTCCAGCAGAATTTTCTTCGATGTAAATTGCAGGGGTTTGCCCCTCAACTTTTTATCAGTTGCTATAGTATAAGAGTCACCATCAACCTCTTAATAACGACTTCCGCATATTGAAAGAGAATTTATCATGTCTCTCACCACCTTAATTTTTTTTCTTTCTTCTTTAAACTGGCAAGTAGTGTGCAGTTATTTCCCGAATTTTCCCTATAACTTCTGCCTGTTCTAGAAAGGCATACAAGCTGCATTGCTGTAAGTTCAGAGTGAGACCTGTCTATGTGGGACTCACCAGGCAAACCTATGCAAACTAAAAAATCAGCATATTCTGCCTGCTCTTGCAAGACAGCTTTTTGTGGTGAGTTCCTCATAATTATCAGTTAATTGTCCTGGATCCCACATTGCCAAGAACTTGAAGATGTGAAGATTGGATGCCAGTACAATTTCCAGCTCACAGGATACTTAGCTATTCCAGCAAAGACTTCAGTACCTCCCTACAGCCATATGCACGCATGCCTGTGCTCTGGGATAAATGACATTAACAGAGTTTCTGACTTGTGATATCATCCCCCTTTCCTAGTAACACTGGATAGAGTTGATTGGTTTGATTTAACCTTCCTTTTCTTGGAAATCCTCCTTTGCAAAAACATCTGTGTAGTTAAAAATCCCTAAAGGTGCATGAAATGTTTTCCAGTAGCCTAAGACGTGGCTAGAAAGTCCTAATTCTAACGTAATGAGAGAAAACATGTTTTCGACTTCCTTGAATTCGGTTTTCTGTAACCATCAGAAAAATTACTACCCAGCTGTACATGATAGGTACCCTTTATGCAGACGGCTTCTGTTTTTGCTGGCCAGACTTTCCAGTCTAACACTTAGATACCTTTGGTGAAAAGACAAGGACTTGTGACCAGCTCTGGACAGTAACCACTGGACTATTTACACACTATATAACAGACAACAGGTCACCCATCTCCAAAATTGTGCTGGTGAGATGCGGCAGATGTGGTGTGAAAGTCCCCATGCTTCCCTCAGTTGGAACGCATGCTGCGCAGAAACTTGAGCAATATCCCACTGTGCATCCTCTCTAGTAGCAGAGCCATGGGCCCTTGTCATATTCTGTCTATCCAGCCAGAGAAGCACAGCTTCCCCTTTGTGGAGCTTAACGGCAAATCAGTTCTACAGTTTGGTCACTAAAAAATGTCTGCATAGTTTTAATTTTAGTTGTAACTAGTTAAAATGCCACCATCTTCCCTGTGTGTTTAGAAACTCTCACACTTCCTCTGACTGGTCCATGTAGAGAAAACCAGTTTCTCTTGCTAAACTGATAAAAGTACATTGCAATATTTTTAATTTCACACGTACTTAACCTGTTTACAAATTGCAGATGAGGATTATGTACATTTGCTTAAGAACACATTCATTAGGAAGGGAAGTCACATAAACTCCATTCGTGCTGTATTTGTATAAATTTTTCTTTTAAAATCCATTCAAATGTGAAATAAAGATATTGCACCCAGAAAAAAAAAGATGATCCATAGACTCTTAGTGTTTTATAGTGAATAAAACAGATTCCTATGGCCATATGGAACTCATGAGCTCAAATACACCACATCATAGATTATACTTTATGCAATTGTATTTACATTTATTTGGTAGCATTAAAAAGTACAGAGGGATCCAATCAAATCCCTAAACCAGCAGGACATCAGGAAACAGCAAACTTGGACAAGTCCAGGACTTGATTAGCTGTCTGTTTAGCACACAGAATCATAGAATCATAGAATAGTTAGGGTTGGAAAGGACCTTAAGATCATCTAGTTCCAACCCCCTGCCGTAGGCAGGGACACCTCCCACTAAACCATGGCACCCAAGGCCTCATCCAACCTGGCCTTGAACACCGCCAGGGATGGAGCATTCACAACTTCCTTGGGCAACCCATTCCAGTGCCTCACCACCCTCTCAGTAAAGAACTTCCTCCTTATATCCAATCTAAACTTCCCCTGTTTAAGTTTTAACCCCTTACCCTTTGTCCTGTCGCTACAGTCCCTGATGAAGAGTCCATCCCCAGCACCCTTGTAGGCCCCCTTCAGATACTGGAAGGCTGCTATGAGGTCTCCACGCAGCCTTCTCTTCTCCAGGCTGAACAGCCCCACCTTTCTCAGCCTATCTCCATACGGGAGGTGCTCCAGTCCCCTGATCATCTTCGTGGCCCTCCTCCGGACTTGTTTCATCAGTTCCATGTCCTTTTTATGTTGAGGACACCAAAACTGCACACAATACTCCAAGTGAGGTCTCTTGAGAGCAGAGTAGAGGGGCAGGATCACCTCCTTCGATCTGCTGGTCATGCTCCTTTTGATGCAGCCCAGGACACAGTCAGCTTTCTGGCCTGCAAGCGCACACTGCCGGCTCATGTTCATTTTCTCATCAACCAACACCCCTAAGTCCTTCTCTGCAGGGCTGCTCTGAATCTCTTCTCTGCCCAACCTGTAGCTGTGCCTGGGATTGCTCCAACCCTGGACCTTGCACTTAGCATGGTTAAACTTCATCAGGTTGGCATCAGCCCACCTCACAAGGGTGTCCAGGTCCCTCTGGATGGCATCCCTTCCCTTCGGCGTATCAACTGAACCACACAGCTTGGTGTCATCGGCAAACTTGCTGAGGGCGCACTCAATCCCAGTGTCCATGTCACCGACAAGATGTTGAACAAGACCGGTCCCAACACCGATCCCTGAGGGACACCACTCGTTCCCGGTCTCCAGCTGGACATCAAGCCATTGACCACAACTCTTTGCATGTGGCCATCCAGCCAGTTCTTTATCCACTGAGTGGTCCACCCATCAAATTGATGTCTCTCCAATTTAGAGACAAGGATGTCATGTGGGACAGTGTCAAACACTTTGCACAAGTCCAGGTAGATTATGTCAACTGCTCTGCCCCTGTCCATCAGTTTCGTAGCCCCATCATAGAAGGCCACCAAATTGGTCAGGCAGGATTTCCCCTTAGTGAAGCCATGCTGGCTGTCACCAACCACATCCTTGTTTTTCATGTGCCTTAGCATGCCTTCCAGGGGAATCTGCTCCAAGAGTTTGCCAGGCACAGAGGTGAGACTGACTGGTCTGTAATTCCCCGGGTCATCCGTTTTCCCCTTCTTGAAAACGGGGATTATATTTCCCTTTTTCCAGTCATTGGGGACTTCACCTGACTGCCATGATCTTTCAAATATGATGGCCAGTGGCTTAGCAACTTCATTTGCCAGCTCCCTAAGGACCCGTGGATGGATTTCATCAGGTCCCGTGGACTTGTGTACATTTAGGTTTTTAAGATGGTCTCGAATCAGATCCTCTCCTACAGTAGGCCAAAGGTCTTTATTCTTACAGTCCCTGTGTCTGCCTTCCAAGACTTGAGTGGTGTGGTCAGAGCCTTTGCCAGTGAAGACTGAGGCAAAGAAGACCAAGGCACATGAGAAATTGATTTTTTTTCACTTGCTACCATTATATCTTCTGCCTTTTTTCGGTTTTCCTGGCCTTGATCACAGTGAACCATCAGGAACTAAATCACTCAGCCAGCATACATGCTACTTTACCTGCATTGCTTTATGAGTTTGCAGGTGTCAGAACAAGATTCAAATGCTTCTTATCTTCAGTTTCACAAATGTAAAACCCAGGAGTGCTCTGTATCCCAAAATATTTCCCATTTAAGGTGAAGACTTGTAATATTTTTGCTTATACAAAACTTCTGACTTTTTTAAAAAATGGTAATTCACTCTGTATTCTGCATGAATCATATTAATGTAGTATTAATATCAAATAATTTACTGTTGAGTCAGATTCTGAATTCCTTTCTTAAACCAAATTCCTATTTGTTTGCATGTGAGCTTTGTCTAAATGAAGATATCAGAATTTGTATAACTCCAGGTTTCATGTAATTACTTGCAAAATATTTTTAAAAACTAGTTATATCCAGCTAGTAGGTGTACTGTCACAGGTGAAATGCCATGATGAGTGGGATGCGCTACAAGTCATTTGAAAGACTCCACAGCAACATTTCACTGCGATATATGACAGGAAACAACAAACAACATTACACTTTCAGTGAAAGTTTGTGTAAAAAGAATCAAGTTACCATGTTGGAAAAATATTTCAATGCAGAGTTTAGTGACATTGCATCTTGACACCAACACTAAATGAGACCAGCTTTGTAAAATATCCTGAAGTTGTTCAGAGAAGGCCACTGACAGAGAAACAGAAGGTTTAATTTGAGGCTGGAAATAAATTCATCACAGAACAGATTTCAGCTTTGCAGCGCCCTCTAGAATTGGACTGGGAACTGCAGTAACTCAGTGTTGGTCACTGCCAGTCAGATAGCTGGACTAGATGATTGTTGCAGGTCCCTTTCAACTGAAATGTTCTATTCTGTTCTTTTCTGTTCTGTTGCATATAAGGGGCTGGGAGAATTCATCCAGACACTCTGTGCAAGACTGTTTCTTGACACCCAGTGTTCCTCAATGTTTATCCTCATTGCTGTGTATGTGAAAGATATACCAAAAAGGAAAAAAGCACAATCCAGCAGCCAATTCAGATAGAGGACATTGGCTAGGGTTGTGGGGTGGGATATAGTTGTTATCTTGATGAGCTGAGGATGGTTTCATACATGCAGATGTGTGCACCTGGTGCTGAGCACCCACTTTGCAGTTAGAAGTCCTAGTTCTAGTCTTCTTGCATTGCTGGGCAAAAAAGTAGCTTAGTAAAGGCGTAAATAAATAAGTAAATGAATAATAATCCCAAAACCAATCAACCAACCAAAAAAACCCCCAAACTCCCATCCCATTTTTGGGGTTGTGACTGTCTTGCTGAGCACTTCCCTTGTCATATAATTGCCATGAAATTGCAGCTCATACGGTTAAAATATTAAACAGGATAACATTACACATTTCAATCCACAGCTGAGACAAAGCAGAGACCAGGAATAATCCTGCTAAACAACACCACGTTTACTGTCTGATGTGGGAGATGTTGATTAGCTTTTAAGTAAAAACACATTTTTTAAAGTTACATAATCTGATGCTCACATTCCTCTCCCTTTCTTTACCCTTCCTCCCAAAAAAAAGTATAAAACCAAATATCATGAAAGATTAAAAAGTTCTTCAGTCCTTTGTTTTTGGGGGAAGCGTGTGCACCTGCAGCTACGTTTTTCATTTCCCTTGTTCCCAAACCCAACATTCAGTGAAGCGTATTTTTGCAGTGTGTCATGTTGAAGATCACACACTCAAGTCTTCAGAACCTGACTCAGCTGTTACTCAGTACTTCCTCTGGAAAAACCAATGGAAATTTGCCTGAAGGAAGACTAGGAATTGTGTGAAAATGGCAGGAGATATGAGGAACTGAGACATAGAAACTGGAAGGAAAAAGGCTCTCTTACCTTGTTCATGACCCATGATGACCTGTCCCAGCGGTTTTGTTCCTTGGGATACCACTTGCTGGGCACTGGATAACTTCCTCCTGTTTTGCTTATCCTGATTTGTTCTTCCATAGAGCTGTTTTCATATATAAGCCTTGGGCCCACACTAAATCAATTTTGTTGCTTGTTGCTTTTCAGGAGGTACAAACAGGCTGGACATGAGCCCTTCTATAAGGAGTTTCTGGTTCTGCCTGCTGCCTGCTGTCTTGTATATAGACTCTGCTGGGAACTGGTCTTGGGTTCTGGCAGCAGGAATGATTTGAGAGAAGAATGTTCCCCAGCCTTGATCATGTTGCTTCTTGGAGCTCAGCAAGTAAGGTCCTGGGGCAAAACATTTCAGCTATGATCCTTAAGGTAACATACAGAAATCAATGGAGTAAATCTATGCAAAAAAAAAAAAAAAAAAAAAAAAAATTCTTTTAGAAATGTTCTTAATCGAGCATAGCTAGCCTAAGTTAGTAAGACATCATTTAGAGCTCTAGTGGAGCCAAACCAATTCAGAATGGTTTGGGTTAAGCCAATCCTAAAGTTGAATTTGAACCTCTGTTGTAAGTCATCTCAAGCTAAGAATACTGCTTATTTTCCATTTTCTTCCTCTCTCAATTTTTTTTTCTTTGAAGTGTGGACACCCCTGCCAACAGGCACCTAAATAAAATCAGAGAGGTTTCTCGGAAGTGCTGAGCACAAACAAATCTAATCAAAATCAGAAAAAGCTGTGGGTGTTCAGAAATTCTAGGTGCCGAAACAAAGATTTGGCTTCAGGGAGTTAGCCGCCCTTGTTTGAGAACTTTTGGCTCAGAAATATACTACCCAGCCCATTGTATGAGTGTAATGTTCAGTGAAATGTGAAATGTCAAGCTCTGTTTAAACCTCTGGGAAACTAATAAAGTCCATGTACACTTCTGCAGCGTTCACCTGGGAAACTGGTGCTTTTTCATTTCTTGCAATTACTTGGGAAATAAGACTCAATGCAAGAATCATAATGTTGCTTTTTGGTTCTTTTTTTTTTTTTTTTTCTCTCTTGATTTTTTTTTAAATGTATATTTATTTATTTTCTTTATTTTTATCATTCTAGAATTTTAAGCACATAAAAGATGCCAAAGTAATAGTCCTGAAAACAATTTTCCATGTTGAACTTGAAGGTGAAAAATCATACCACTCACCAAGCCTGGGTTCTGGGGCCAGGTCAATCAACATTATGAAGAGTCTTCTGAGGAGCTGTGTCATCTTTTCTTGCAAAAGTGCTTTGTGTAGTGGGCACAACTGGCTGCTACAAGCTAGACAGATAACAGCATAAACTAGAAGACACAAAAATGACCCTCATTTTACAGTGACTGTAGAAATTCAACTCCTTATGGTGAAAGAATGTCAAGCCCAAGGTGATCTAAATGATAGCTGAGTCTTTTCAGCTCAGGGAGAAATTCTTTGCAGAACAGAGGTTTTTTGCTTCCATGTGCAAAGCCTCTGTACAAGAGGATCCAAGGGCAAGAGGCTGTGATCTTGGGGAAAGAGAGAATAGAAAGAAAAGCTGAATTTCAGGCTGTGTCAAAACAACCAAGCAGCTGGAAACAGGGCTTGGCTAAAAGAAAAAGGACAAACATCAATCAATACAGATGCTATTTCCAAGCTTCTGAGAGGGTATGGCAATACAGATTTCTGGCCCAGGACTTAGACCCTTGCCCAGTAGCAGATGTGTTTTATGTACCCAATCCCCCCTTAACACTTTCCATTTTAGCCAAGTCTCTCTATACTTCCTCTCTTGCTCTCTGAAATCCAGATGAAACAGCTGCAGGCTGCACCATGCCAGGCAACTCCTTCTTTAAATTTTCTCTCTCACAGCAATAATAAAAAGATTAAGCTGGTTGACGCTACATGAATGAGAAGGTTAATCAAAACCAGACCCTTCTCGTGGCCCAGTTCCAGTTCAGCTCAAATGGGTGTAAGGGGTAGATCCAGCTCCATGCAAACTTTAGAATTAAGATGCATTTGGCTGGACAGGTCTTGGATGTATGAGACTGTGCTGAGAGGTCCTTTGCATTATAGGATGGGCACTGAACCTGTTGGTACTCAGCCCTCTGCTCAGAACACCTGGTTCCTCTCCTTTCCTTCCCAACTTTCAGCCTGAGGTGATTGCTCACTGGAAAACCACCCACTGACTGTTGCTCTTAAGTATGAGCAAGCATTCTCAGAAAAGACCATCACGGTCCACAGGGAACATATGTATCTATTCATTTTCCATTAGTATTAATTACATTTTTAAATGCCAGCTCTTTGGTTGGAACTAGCAGAGGCAAGTCTGGTTCTGGGAAGCACGTTTTTTTTGTCGTAGTGTGAATATAGACAGATACATGTGTTCCGAGGAGAGTTATAAGCCTATGACCCAGATGACCAAAGTCTCCAAGTTGGACTAATGAGCTCTGAATTAAATTGTTTTTCCTTACAGAAACTCACTGAAAAAAGTCATCAATTTGTTTTTGAGAAGTGAGAGGCACCTATCCAACCGAGTGAAGTCAACAAAAACTGCAGATACTTAAATCACCCAACTCTTAGACCCTTAGGCCAGGGTTCATGCTATTAAACATTAGACATCAAACTGAAGTGTCTTAATCAAGTGTGTAATAGCTGAAGGCTTCCTCTGTGAAACAGATATTGGCACAGAGGAGTTCAGAGCTTTAATTTTTCTAAATTGCTCTTCAATGTAGATATGGATGGGATGTATTGCTTCTTAACAATGCAGTCAAGAGAGTGACTCAAGGTCTCAATTCTTCAGAATTGTACCTGCTCTAAATTCCTGTTTCCTGCTCTTCAACTGGAAATAGCTATGAAAATCTGCATCCTGCTATGTCTCTGTACGGAACCTAACACAGTAGTAATTAATACTAAAAATTTAATACTAAAAATTATAAGTAATTAAAGTAGGAGATAATGGAGCATTCTTTCTTTTTTTCTCTGAGGTCTTGCATGATATGAAAGGGTTAAACCAGTTTAAAATAAAGTACAAATTACACATTTCACTGCTGAATATGAAGGAGGGCAGCTGAAACAATGGGAGAGATACATTCCAAAGGTTGATAATACAAGAAAAATCTACCAGCTTGGCTTTCAGCCCCCAGTGAAGACCACTTGGGTAAAACAAAACAAAAGAAAACAAGATAAAATAAAATAAAACAAAATAAACAATGTATTCATCTGGAATTCATTGAGGCTCACTCCTTAAGAAAGAAGTACAAGGAAAGTGGGCCTAATCATATACATATGATTCAGAAGAAGTAAGGTGTCCTCCTGCAGACCAGTAGTGAGAGAGGAGAACTACAATTTTTTACAGATCCTTCTAGAACTGGCATCTTAATAATACAAGGACAATTCTCATCTTTAGTGGCTTGGCTGGAAGTCCCAGCAAGAAAACACAAATCGTGGAAATGTTTGTAGAGTACCCCAGCAGCCTTCACTTAACATATGTGCCCAGCAGCAGACTCATCTGCTCAATCAGGATCTTGGCACTTGTTTTTGCTAGCTCAATTCTCCTGTAAAGAGGAGTCCTTGAGCAGTATTAATGTTTTCTCTACTTACCCTCTGACAGCCCCTAGATCCATCATTAAATTGGTGCATTTCCCAGCTCCTCTGGCCACGCTCATTGGCAACAGCAAAACCCGCCAACGTTCCTAATCCTCACCCCTGGCAAACTGGCAAAAAAACAGCCCTTCTATCCTGAAGATGTCTTCAGACCTTTGAGAAGCATTTTTGAAGCCTTTTACCCATCTAGTGCTTTCCTTCCTGCTATGCCAGGGAGAAAAGGAATTCCAGCATATTTTGTACAATTCAGGGTCTCTGAAAAGTTGCCTGTATGCCAGCAAAGGACTTTTCATGTGGGTTTGGCAAGGGACTGACTGTGGAAATCTCCATGATACCTACTGCTACCCAGTGGATATGCTAGTTTTCCATTTGGAAACATTTTGCTGAGTAAAATCCTGGCTAGGAAAACTCCCTGGCTATCCCATTTATATTGTTTTTCAGAGAAAAATGAAATGTTAGGTTCCTGCAGCATGGAACAATTGCAGAACCTGCTTCTGTCCATTTCCTCATTAATTCCTTTAGCAACCAGGCAAATCGGAACATTTCCGTAGTGAATCCCTCTAGAAGGGATTTATCCAAGTGGGTATCCTTTTTCCAAGGAGAACTCACCTCCAGGTTTCTCAGAAGTTACTTAGTGATACCTGGGTGATGGGCTGAATTTCCTCCTTTGTGAAGATGTTTTCTCTGTCCTTCAGGACTCCATCTACTGTATACAGGTAAAAAGACTGTGGAGGAACTCTGAAAGAAGGTTTGTGGATACCAATGCAGATATTAAGGGAAAGGAAATGCACATATGTAATACAAGTTACATTTGGTAGCATTAAAGATTGCCTAGAGAAAGAGGCAACAACAAACCCTTGGTTGTTGTTCTGAATGTTCTTCCTCAGAAAGACCAGTTCGCATGTTTGAACACTGACATTTAAAGTGCATGTGAAGGTCCCTACAAGTGTTCATACCTGCAGGTATTTGAGTTACCCCTTCTAATAATATTTCCATTTATTAGATCAAAGACTAGAAGTTAACGTGTAATTCAGGCAAAAAGTATCAATCGCAGCTCTGACACTGGTTTCCCACTCTAGGGCAGTTTGTTGCTTGTTGTCTGCTTGGTGTCTTTATGGGATGTTTCTAAATGATAAATGTTTCCTAAAAGCAGAACTACTTCTTCAAGTCTACCAAAGTAAAAGCTAATCACTTTGTTTCTCTACTTATAATGTACTTGTTCTTATCGTTGACACCAGACCAGCATGGGTGAATGAATTGAACATAAAAAGGGGAGTGTGACAGGAAAATGACAGGAACTTTTAAGTCCATTTCAAATTTAGAGTTCAAAATAAAAAGAAAATACTACAGCTTTATACTTAAACCCAAACTCAAAAGTTCTGATTTTCTCTCCTTTTTTTTTTTTTGTCTCCATAAATTGAGGGGGTTTAGAGAGTTTGAAATTGTTTTGAAGAAAATTGAAATATTTTCCCTCCATTTTGGCCCTCAGAAGTTCTCAAAGTTCATTTCAGAATGAAAATGTAGAGACTAAAGTGTAAAATTTCCCAGAAAAATTGCTAGTTAAGAGAAAGTCAATAAAATGTCAGTCTTGACCCAGAACTGCCTTTTTTTTTTTTTTGCCACAGAAAGAAGCTCTTTAAAAAAAATTTCTCCTGTCTTCTTCCCTAAATCTTGCAGAGTCCTAGTTTCAGAGGAATATGTCATGTTCTACTCCCTTTTTCAGTCAGAGAGCAAGGAAACTGGTAAGGCATCCCCTTTTACAAAACTGCTTGCAGTGAGCAGTGCCTTGAGCTGTTTGATCAGAAAATGGATAAGGAAACTTGTGATGGTTAGTGAGGCTTGTGTTAGCACAATGAAGTAGAAAGATGCATGTGCTCTATCTTGTATCCAGCACAGTGCACTATAGTGCAAATGCCTAAGCTTAATTAGAAAGCAAGTCATACAAGCAAGGGACACAGCAAAAATCCAAAGCAATAACCACTAGCAGTGTCAGGCTTATACACAATTTACTTCCTCTGTGGTTACCTAACACCCACCATGTTCAGTGAAGCTATCTGTTTTTATCAGTTCTGATTTGGTGGAATTTCAAGTATTTCACATGAGCCATCTGTTCTGTAAAAGTTTTTTCCAAAAAAAAAAAAACCATTTCCCAGAATGACAAAGCCAAGCAAAAAGTTTCTGAGTTCATTTGTCTGGCTAAGTTCCTGCTAAAATCATTCATATAGTGCTACTGGAATTTCCAAACAATAAATTAATTAAGTAATGTGTGGGAACTTTGGAAAAGTACATGTTGCATATATACATATTTATACATACACATACACATGTACATAAACACGTATCTCTTTGCGTCTCTGAGTAAACAGCAGACTATGCTCCAGGGAAGTTCAGGGCTGAAGAAGCTGTTTATGCATCAGTGGCCTTGCAAATTCAACCACAGGATACTAGAGAGAGTGGCAAATCACGACAGGGAAACCTGGAGGTGAGGCTTAGTTATTACTGCTGTATGATACATTTTGTGAGTCAGAAGTGAGTTGCTTCAGCAGAACTGGCTTTGGGAAGACGTGCTCAGCACTCTGTTAGGCCTGTCCTTATCAAATCTTGACACTCTCTCATTTTCATGAGTTTCACTCAATAATATTTTCAATAATGGTGATGTCTCCCAAGGCCAAATAATAAAAGGATATGGAAGCTGAAATATGGTAGCAATTTCATTCTTGGTATATCTCCAGGAAAAGACTGAATGCATTCCAACCCAAACAGATCCACTCACCTTTGTCTTCAGCACATTGCTATTGTGTGTCATTTAGCCTTTTGTGTTAGATCTTGTTGAAACACTCCTTTCTAAGCCTCTTAATTTATTCCGAATGCCATCCAGCTTCCTAACAATTAGTATGTAATAATACATGCTACTATACTATTCTACTATAATAATACATTATACTATTCATACAGATACAGTGCAAGTATTAGTACAAACACTGCAATCCTTTGCCACATGTAGTTGTTTTTTCCACCAAATAAAATCATCAGTTTTAACTCAGCATTTTTATTCCCTTTTCACAGGCGGGTCAGTTGAGAAACGAAGAGATTTGTATTTGTTTCAAAGCCAGAAAATGAATCAAGCGCCCAGAGACTTTCTTAGTGCATTTCTATGGTGCATATTGAGTCCTCTTCCCTTTTGCCCCTCAATCACTAGCCTAATGAATATTTGAGAGAGTCTGAACCTGAGACTCACAGTGTTTACCCGTGTTTTGCTTTCATGGGATGTAGAAGCAGGCTGCATGTCTTCCACGACTGCAACCCAAGCACAAAGACTTGGAGGCTATCTTTGTATTTTTCATAGAAATATGTGCCAGGCAGCTGGCTGAGATATCGCATGCTCTTCATCTGCACTTTGTGTGAGCAGATCACCTTCAGCATGTCTTCTGGTAGTCCTTTGCCTACATATCCTCTTCCAGCCTCCTCCAGATGTTATAAAATTCCCTTATGAAGCAGCCAAGAAAACTTTCCCTCCTGTTTTTTTGTTTCCTAAAGTTGCAAGTATGTAGAGGAAATCATGCATAGATTAATGCATGGTTGGGACGAGCATAAGGGATGACATGGTCCCAGGCTCTCTTAGCATCATACACCAGACCATAACTAAAATCTGTTTCTGGGCTGAGCTTTCTGTCCAGGCTGGAAGTGAAGGGAAGTCCAGGATAATTTTGCTCTCTGAAGAAGTAAAAGAGTCTCAAGCAAATCTGGGACAGTTACCTGGCAAGCTGGCATTATTGTGGCTTTCAGCTACAGGCACCAGGGAGACTGGCCCAAGCGGGTGGCAGTTGGCAGACACTGGTGTTACGACATGATATGATGATACTTCTGCCATGATTTTAGGACCTCAGACATGGAAGGAGCCCAGCCTTGGACTTCCAGCATCAGAAGAAAGCTGCCTGCAGAAAATCACTGCAGGGAATTATGTCAGAACAGGGATCGAGCCTGAATATTACACTTTTTCTAGGAGAAAAACAAAGCAGAGGCCAGCACAGGCAGGTGTGTGAATGCTGCTGAAATATGAAGTGATGAAGTGCACTCCAGAGACAGTGCGATCAAAGGAGGGACTTGCCTGCTTTAGACCTGAACTCTGCATCATGTCTGTCTTCTGCTACCAATTCAGAAAGTTCATCCTGCCTGTGATCTCGGTTTAGTCCCCAGTGTATGCTTTAGAACCAGTAGTAATAGATTTCCAAAACAGGATTAAAATAGGGCTAAACAGTATTGGCCACATGGCAGAGAGCTGTGGTCAGATTTAGTGGGACGGAGGGGAAGCCTAGAGATTGGAACGGATTAGGGTTACACCAGTATATCTGGTCATCATCTCACTGTTCTGCTTTGATGTGGTTCTCTAGAGAAGACTGCAAGAACAGGTTTTGCAGCTCTTGCTAGATGTGAACTTCTGAGCAAGGAGGCAAAATGTGGAGGAACGACTAGGAAAATACCAACGTCCAGTCTCCTAGAGCTCTTTAGTGCATCTGACTACTACTTAGTTTTTTAAATGTCTGGATACTGTAGCAATGAGCACATTCTCCTGGAGACAGACCTTGCATGACATGGCCTAGCAAAGGCAAGGTTTCAAATGCTCATCCCCAGTCCAGTGACAGAAGTGGTGCTGTCCCTCACCTGGAGTGTCAATATTATTTCATGGCACTGTGTTGTCTTATATGTACATCTATGTGTCTAAATAAGTAGTGCAAGGGTGGTGGTGGTGTGCTTCCATATATGTAAAAGAAATAATCTCTAGGGGCATATCTAGCTGGATTTCTTGTAGTCTGTACATTGTAAACTGATGCTGGACACTCATCAGTGACAGAGGCTGGTAGAGCACATCCTCTGGAGCATACATTACCAAAAAAGCCTAACCAGGCTATCTGCAAGCTCTGAGCAGCCAGGAGCGAGACAGATCATGCCATGCTCAGTCACTTATTAACAATGCATCAGGCTCAGGCCCAGGGTGGACCAACCTATTCAAAGGTTTGGGCTAATTTCAGAACATGTTCATAAGCTGGTTGAGTTGGCAGCATGGGGCAAGGTGCCCCAAACCGCCTACTCCAGAGCAGCACGCCTCCCCATAGAAAGGAAACATTTCTTTGCCCAACTGACCTACCACAGGGATGACAGGATGTGCTGCAGAGGGTCAGATTCACCACAGCAGAAGATGAGAGGCAGGACCTCTTTGCATTCCCACTAGTGCTAATTCTATTCCCCACAACCCTGCAAAGAGATCGCAGCTGTTGTGGACTGGGCTGTCTGCTCCTTCTCTTAGTGTGGTCAGGGCCCTCCCTCATGCAGGATGAGCACCTGGGGAAGTACCTGGAGTCAGGTCATAACTAGCTGGCTATGCTGACCACAGCCTGGGAGTTACCATAACTAGATCAGGAGATGGATGGCAGATTTCCTTTACCTTCTTAGAGAAAGGGAACACAGCCATAGATTGTCAAAGGTTTTTAGACACTTAGCACTGGGACCAGCAGCACTTACCCAGGGACCCTGGAGCAGAAAATGATTTTGAATCAATTTTAAAGCTTTAACCTAGACCTGCCTCATCCTATAGGTGCTGCATGAATCTCAGTGATCCCAGTTTTCCAAGTACATGTTAAAGGCAACAGCAGCTCTCAGTGCTGGGAGCATCCCCTTTTAATTCCCTTGTTACATTTGTTAACTCATTTGCCCCCTGTGAGAAGACAAATGAATCACAGGTGTCTTCTGTTTGCTAAATGTTAACAGCCCTGTGGAAAAACCCTCATAAAATATTCATCCAATCCTATTCTTCTAAATTAGACTGTTACAGTTCTAACAAGCCCCAGAGAAGAGTTCTTCATTCTCTTAGTCAAAGGTAGAGTCAAACATTTCTGCAGGCTTTTCTGTGCTCTGCATCACCCCCAGCCAAAGTTTCAGCTCCCCCAAGCCCTGTGCTGCTTTTGTTCTTGCGTATCTTTTTGTATATAGGACCTACAATAGGAGAAGTAAAGGTTTCCAAATGCATTCATCCTCATTCTTGCTTTAATGGTAAATGAATATATTTGCTATTGCAAATGCAAGAAATAACGGGTGGGAGGGTATGAAGGGAGATGTCAGCAAGTCAATACTTCCCACCTGGTGAAAGGAGAGGGAGGGGTCTAAGATGTTTTCAAACCAGAACGTAATTGCAAGACCCTGGACATGACACCATCCACTGCTTTCTCGAGTGAAGGGAAATGTTTTTACTCTTTGCAGTGCTCACCCTCCCTCTTGATTGTGTCAGCAAGGCAGAGCAAAGATACCTTCATGGTGCCTGTCTCCCCATGTGCTTGCATTCATGCTTTCTCATCCCAGCTAGGGGTATTCTCCCATGAGGAGGATGGGCACAGCTGAATTGGACCAGCTCTCTCTGTCCCTACCTCCTGCTAGCCTTTCCTTGTGGTTCAACTGTGCCTTGCTCCTGAGCTGATTTCTGATGACTCACAACAGGAGGGAAACAATCCTCAGGCGCTCTTTGTTGCTTGAAAGCACCAGGGAGTGAAATGAAAGGGGAGGGTAGAGGTTTAGAGTGGAGAAGAGGGAAGAGGGTTTTGATGCCAGTTCCCTTTCTGAATAATAATTACAGTTAATGATTTGCATATCTTAAATGTGGCCTGTGTTACTTCAGGCTGATTTGTTCCATGCAGTGACCTGAGCAAGCCTGGAGACATGTACCTTGCTGTGTTTCAGGCTTTTCTTGGAGTCTGGAGCAAGAAGTTTCCCTGATCAAGCTGGTGATGACCTCCTGGGTATGCTGTGGGCTTCTGCCTGCAACTCAAAAGGTTTCTTAGTGAGCAGGAGTGAAATACCATGGATGGGGTCCTGTTCATAGCTTTGAGAGCTATACTCCTCTTCTGTGGTGCTTGTTACCACAGGTCAAAGTTTGCTTTCCCAGCCCTGGGCAGGCTGCCCTGCATCCCTCATCTCCCCCATGGTCACAGCCAGACAAAGAGAGAAAAGTTCAACCTGGTTTGTGCAGGAGAAGAGATCTCAAAGGGGTGGCACTGGTTTTCCAGGCATTATCATTTGCTGGCTATAACTAAGGCTGTCCAAGAAGCTTCTGGTGAGCAGCTGGCATGCAGAAACACCTCCCACAGCTTTCTTTCTTCCCCACAATGAGAACATCATTGTCAAGGGTAAACTGCTGGCTGGCAAGAGCTGTCAGATTCTGAGGGTTGAGGGGGCAGTGAGGATAGGATGGTGCCTCTTTCTAGAAGATGAAAGTAATTCACTCAGGGAACTTCCTACTCCAGAGTGATTAATGAAGTACACATGTGTTTGTAAAAGGAAGCTGTTGGAGAGGGTGGTGTTACATCCTAGGGCAAGAGTGAGCAGTTACAGCTCTGCTCCAAACCACTGGGAAGTGTCACAGGCCACTGGGAGAGCCACAGAGGCAGAGGAGGGTTTGCAGAAACAACAGGAAAGACTGAGGAGTTATTCTTGGGGAATAGCTTGTTTCTGAGACCCCAAGGCAAACTTCTTGATTCACAGTTGGGTAGAAGTCAGTCGACCTCTTCTGTCAGTTTTGCTGGCAGGATTTGATTTAATTTGGGAAAACACACAAGCTGATGGAGAGACAGAGTGTTTCAAAGAGAAGGAAATTAGGCTCTCCCCTTCTTTCTGAGACACTTGTATGGTGTGTGCCTTGCATCAGCAAGTGACTTTCCAGACTGGCTGCAGGGCTGCACTGAAATTTTTAGCCAACGATCCCATTGAACTTTTCAGGAGTGGGTTAGACTTTCAGACACGTCACAGCTTGAGAAACAAAGCATGTATTAAAAAAAAATACACTAAATCCTCTAAAAAAAACCCAAACCCAACCCTCTGTTTTCACAGTGTATAAAGTGCTTTTGCTTCCCTAGCATATATTCTATCTGTGGAAAACAAAAAAATAAAATAAAATTACAGATAAGACATTTTCTAAGTGCAGAAAGGATTCTTTTTTTTTTTTTTTTTTTACATAGAACAGTGCCCAGTAGCACCAAAAAAGTTAGAGGTCTATCAACATTTTTGTTAATAACTCCCGAATTTTCATGAGTTTATTACTCAGCCCAAAAAGCCTGCTTCTCTGTTTAACTTGCCATGAGTCCTCAGCTCCTGCCCCCCCTCCAGGCTGAAGACTGAGGAGTATACATAGATGTGATTCAAACCTTTACTACACCCTGATTTTTACACCACCAGAACACCATTAAAAAGACTCCTTATCTGTGTCTCAATGAAATAGAAAAAGTGGAGGTACAGGTCTTTATACCACAGAGGAATGGTGTTAGAATAAGAGCCCTTTTAACAATACAATGACATCAGTTTGGCTGTATTTAGAGCTCCAGGAATGCAAAATGGAACAGGAGGCAAATTTCCAGGTCAGCATTTCCTGTGAAGCAATCTGGCTTCATGCAGGAGTTATGGAAGAGAGAGGGGGAAAGATATTCAGTCTGATATTTTGGTGTCTAATGCTCTATTATCTCCCCTGCTGCACGAGTGCCTTGAGCTTCCCTTGCTCCTCAAAGGTAAGGGTTATTTAAGGGACAGGAACCTTGAGAGACTTCTGAAAAAAAAACAAACCCAAAGCAAACCAACAAATAAACCCTACCCCAGAATTGTTCAGTTCTCCTAATCCAGTGGTTACATGTATATGAAGGACCTTCCTCCAGATGTCTCAAGGCATGAGGAGGGCAGAGGGTGAAAATGGGAAATAAAAGCAATATCAGTTTTTCAGAGTCAAAACTATCAGTTTGAATAGGAAGAGTATTTGTTTTTCCCGCGTCCCAGCCCTGTGTTCCAACCACCAGAGAGTGTTGTTTTGTGATTAGAAATCTCCTTCTGACTTTAAAAAGACAGCTCACTAGTTGCTGTCTAAGCCTAAGGGAAAGCAAGTGTCAAGACACCAACACACCCAGGGCAAAAGTGCCTTGATCTTGAATCTTCTTATTTCTCCCTAGTAAGCCTGATTCAGTATTGATAAGCATCTTATTCATGCTTTCCTCTAGACAAGTTCACTTTTGAAATGTTTTATACAGCCACTTAATTGACCTGTTGGAGGATATTTGGCATCTGGCTAGGTCCCAAGAAAATGTCTTGTCCTACTTGGGATATGCAGCCATGAAAGACTCTTTGTGCTAGTAGCCACGATATCTTATTTGCACAAAAATCAATAGTCTTTTCTCTAGTATACTCACTGAAAGAATTAAAAGTATTAGCTCAACTCTTACTTACTTATGAAGCATCTTGTACCCACATGTCCTAGAAGATGCTCCATATCATTAGATGTTGATTTAGTCTGCTTTGAGTTTGTCACGGTCTCTAGCTAAGGGCTGGGTTAACCTGTGACTCCAAAGTGTTTCTTAGATATCTCCTACATGTTTGTAGGTCAATTAGATGTCCAGATGATCCAGATATTCCTCAAAATTCATATTCAGATGGTTCAGCTTTATAGGAGAGAAGTCAGCATAATGAGAACAGATTTGCCAAGCCAATAATCACTAGTGTGAAACCCAATGAATACCAGAGTTGTCTAGGAGCCATAGATCAGCTTCCATGTGAAGGACTGAAGAACAGATCCCCTGGTACAGCCAAGGTCCTGGTTCTATTTCTAGGAAATATATATTCAGATTCCTTTAAATGTCAGGAACCTGGGTATTTGCTCTCACCACGGATTTAGTTAGGGGAAAGTTCCTCTGTAGACATGCACCTAGCCTCATAGGATTATGGCTTGGAGACCTTTTAGAAAGCTAATGTGTGGGACTGGACTTCAGAGGTGCAAGCACCTTCTGTTACATTAGTGTTGAAGTTATCAGTAGGATTTCTTAGTGATCCTTTGTACTGTTTACCTCTGCTAGGCTTATTCACTCCTTTCTGCTCCCTTTTTTTGGCAATATGCTGCAGAGTCACAAAAAGGTGTCTATGAAAAAGGCTATTCATGGCCTGGCAGGTGGAAGATTAATTCTGACATAGGAAGTATTTCTTGATTAAGTTACTCCAAAGGCAAAATACCATGGAGAGAGAGGGTGAAGCAGGCAACACTTGTGTGAAGGAAGACGAGGGAGGCTGTGCCAGTTGGCATCAAATGCTAGAAGAATAACCTCCATCCTCAGGGCTGACACTGGCAGTTCAGCCTAGTGCACTGGCAGCTCTTCTTGCATTGCAGTTTCGGTTTTCCCCATCTCCTGGCTGATTCACATCCAGGGGCACAAAGGGCATCTGGCCCATATCCAGTGCCTACACTAAGTAGAGCAAAGAAAGCTTTGAAAGAAACAATACAGGTGTGTAACAAATCCCTCCTGCGAAAACTGAGCTTTTTATCCCTCCTTCCTGCTCAGCCTGTTGTAGTAGAGCTGACTAAATCCCTGGTGGCCTTGAAGCCTTCGTGTAAAGTTTCTCTCCCTTGTCACAGGCTGTAATAGGCAGTGGATCATGATGATTATTATCATCATTATGTCACATGATCTTCAGGCACACGAATGAGCTGATCCATCTGCCTTGGTGAGTGCCAAGGGAGATGCCTGACTGACTGCTGTCCTCCTTTCTGGATCACTTTGCAGTGGAAATTTCTCTCATGAGGTGGATGTCTCAAGGAAATTATGGTGGCATTTGAAAAGGAGCAAATATGGAAATGCTAGAAAAAATTCCCTGCTAGCAGGGGCCAGTATCTCATCTAAAAGCACAGTTTCTGCAAGGCATTCACACAATCGAAATGAGCAGCCTGCAGGAGTGGAGCAGGAATTAGGCATGAGCCTTCACAACTTTTCCATCAAAGCACTCTTATTCTCTTTCAAGCCACATTCTTCCATGTCTTGGGTGTCTTTGATAGGTGAAGCTTGGCAGGCATGCTGTCCTGTAGAGGTAGCTGAATTTCATCCTGAAACATATTATCTGAAAGGATCATACAGCAATCTTCAGTGTGGGAAGCAGCAGCTCTTGTACAGCAGAGGTAAATGGTCATCGTACTCCAGATCAGGAAGTGAAGCAGAATGTTGTATCAAGATCAAACTATGTGGGAAATTGAAGGAGACAGAAGTTACCACATTAGCAAACCAGTGAGGGCTTTGAAAGCATCTTCAACCCTTGTGAAAAGTGTACTTTAGTATCTTAAGATATTTTAAAGTGTGCTACACAAATGCCAAGATAGCTCAGAAACCTCAACATAGTTCTCAGAAGTTTTTCATTCAAGAGTTAAGTAGGCTCATCCTGACTTAATCTACAAGGTTGTCAGCCATATGCAAGCCAAAGTCATTTAAGGTTCACAAGCCAAAGAAATCTTTGTCTCAGGTGACTTCTTAACATGACTTTCACATGACCTTCTTTCTTTCTCCTGTTGAAAGAAAGTGGCTGACTGGTTTAGACAGTAGAAAGCCAAAAAAACAGACTTCAAAGTAATACAGCCTCACCAATCTGCTATGTAGGTTCTCTAACTTACCAAAGTCAGTATTTGGGGTTGTCTTAGAAGGTGGGTTCCAGATATGGCAAATTTCTCTGAGCTGGACTGAACCTGGGAAAAGATCAAGGAAAATCAACATGAAAGATTTTTAATGCAAACCAGCAAAGATTATGTACACATGTCATGGAGAGCTCTTTCATCAACTTCTACCACCAGGACAGGAACAACTTTATTTGGCATGGTGGATTATGGAGACTTTTAACCAGATTTCTCTTTTGGTTAAAGCCAATAGAGTAGTGCCAAGTGTGTTGTTTCTGATAATGCCTATGGCCATATAAATGGATAATAAAAGCTCTGACGGCTCAGCTGCAAAGGGCAAGATGAAATGTGAGGTAGAGGAAAAATGGGATTCAGAAGCTATCGGCAGCTAAGCCTGCGGTTTCATAAGTCAACAGGTATTGAAACCACTGTAAGAGTTTCCTGTGGCACCATGCAGCCTCAGCTGCTCATTTTAGCCTCTGAACCACAGCACATTGCTTCCTCCATGTCATATAACCACTGCAATTGAGATCCATGCTCAGAGCCCTTTGTATTGCTGTTTGGGACATATTTTTTTCTTATGATGGAGAAAGATGAGGGGAATGAAGAGCTAGAAGTAAAGGGGTAGGGGACTCCCAGCATTAGTGGAGTGGTGCTTGGAAACAACTTCGAGATGCAAAACAGAAAACGCTGCTTCTGACTTCTTCCACCTACTGCAGCCTTTCTAATGTGTTAGTGGCAGATCTGAAGCAATTGTACTTGAAAAGGTTGCTGTACTCCTATAGCAACCTCTGTAAACACAATGTCACAGAAGTGAGGCCAGCAGCCAAATTACCAGCTCACTGTCAGGGAAGCAGCAGCCAACACCTCTTGTCCTCCTCCAAGAATGCCACAAAGTCCCCACTGACTCCTGTTGCTTCCCTTAGCTTACATGGTTTCTTCCATTCATGTGTTGTCTTAACTTCTAAATCTTGCAGCAACACAAGTTAGTGATAGGAGTGATCCTCAGATCTCAGAACATCTCCCTTTGTCTGTGCAGACAAGAAAATATTCCAAGAGTAAAAGATGGGCTACAGCCATGTCTTCAGGTATAATCTACATCATAATCTGCCTTTTCTCAAGGGTCAGAAATTCCCCTCTGGCTCATTATAGGTACCGAGGTTAGTATCGGCTTCCCCTGAAATTCAAAGGTTTTAAGGGCTGGGGCTTAGTTGTTACTTCTTGAAACAGAACCCAGCAGGAAGGACAGCTGTTGCAGATGTCTGACGAGTGATGGCTTCTCCTGGAAGCCTGCAGAGCTGGGGAATAACATGTGTTTGCTCCTGCTTACCATTGCCAAGAAGAAGAAGTCATAGTTCCTACAGCACTAGTAAAAACAGAGCTTTGCAGTGTACGGCAAGGATATGATCCTGATTCCAACGAAGCTGAACAGGTCCCTAGTTCTGTAGAGAATCAGAGCATTGCTGCCAGGGAAAGGAAAGACAAATATGTTTTTAGACAAACAAACTGAAAAATTTCTAAAACATTTATTTGCAGGCCATGATGTACCTTATCAAACCTTAAAGGAAAAATATCATTCACAATGGTCTTGTGTGTCTTCGAGACACATGTGGACAGCAATTCAAGAATGATGGGAACTGAAAGGAGAGACAAGATGCTAAAACAGGCAGGGATATACCATAGATGGGTTAATGGGGACTGCTTTAGACTATCAGTGACAGATTTCATTGTTTTAAACTTTTTCTTGTATGCCCTCGACACACATTCCTCTTCTGTTCCCTGTACTCTATACTCTCATATCCTCTCCTCCAATTTTATCTCTGTATTTTGCACTCAACTCTGCCCAAATGCAAACAGTAACCCAAAGGGAAAAAGGCTATCCTGAGGCTATTGCCTGCCTAAGGAAAATAACCTCTCCATCTATCCTCAGTGAATACATAGCACATGCCTTTCCTTCTCGTCAAGTCACTTTCTCTTCTGCTAAGCAAGAAACTAAAAAAAAAAAAAAAAGAAAAACCCACATTACCAACCAAAACAAACCTCTAGGATTTTGAAAGACAAGGGATAGTTTTAAAGGAACTGGGTAAACAGTTTATCCCACAAGGACAAACAATATTTTTGTTTCTCTAAATAATTTGCCTTGTACATTGAGAATTACTGAAAAAACACAGGAATCTCATATCTGAGCTGAGAGATCCTTTGCGCCTGGACTCCCAAAGGGCAATGCTTTCTGACCATGACCCTCTGAAACCTAACTTACAGAAATGTGCAAAGTCTTGGGCTTACAATTCAACTTAGATCTGCAACCACAGGGTATGTTTTAGTGCTCAGGAGAAGAGGGAACAATACATTCATTTGTAGCTGGAGGTTTTAAAGTACAGATTTATGCAAAACCTGTCATTTTGGATCCTACCATATGGGAAAAGATGGATAAGAGGCCACCTTGTGATACCTACTGGTTATATTAGCATTAAGCTTCATGTACAGCTTGCAGCCCAGAAAGCCAACCATAAGCTAGGCTGCATCAGAAGGACTGTGACCAGCAGGCAGAGGGAGGTGATCCTGTCCTTCTACTCTGCCCTGGTGAGACCTCACCTGGAGTCCTGTGTTCAGGTCTGGGGTCCCCAATACAAGAGGGATGTGGACCTGCTTGAGAAAGTCTGGAAGTCCAGAGGAGGGCTGCAAAGATGACCAGAGGACTGGAGCAGCTTTCCTATGAAGATGGGCTGAGAGAGTTGGGCTTGTTCAGCCTGGAGAAGAGAAAGCTCAGGGAAGACCTTATAACAGAGGACAACAGGGAATGGCTTTAAGCTGAAAGAGAGGAGATTTAGATTGGACATTAGTAAAAAATTCTTCCCTGTGAGGGTGGTGAGGCACTGGCACAGGTTGCCTGGAGAAGCTGTGGCTGCCTCATGCCTGGAAGTGTTCAAGGCCAGGTTGGACAGGACTTTGAGCAATCTGGCCTAGTGGAAGATGTCCCTGCCCATAGCAGAGTGTTTGGAACTAGACGATCTTTAAGCTCCCTTCCAACACAAACTGTTCTATGATTCTATGAAGTACTAGCTAGAATTACAAGCTTGTCTTCACAATGTCTTGTCACTACTGGGGCTTGAGAAGACATCCTTCCACTTTGTGTCTCTGACAGCAGCTCTGATGCCAGGATCAACACAGATTTCAGCTGCTGTTCAAAGGTTATACCACTTGAACCACTTGTGAGCCACCAGTTTATAACTCTGGCCAGCTGGAAGGGTGTAGAGTCTTCCCTGACCTTCCTTTCCCTTGCCTTTCCTTTCTTTACTGTACGATGATGGTAAAATCATAGATGTGGTGGGACTTGAGTGAGTTAATAGTGCTCTTTTAGTCTTACGTCCCTGGCCTAGATCAGAAGAGATTGACAAGGCTTTGCTGAAGTCGAAGAACTGAAAAGTTGCCCCAAATGCCCATCTATCTTCAGCATTGTTTTTCACTGTACCTTCAGTTTTAATCTACTGTGTTTTATTGCTTGTTTGTGGGATGTTTACAACATCCTTGTTCTCTGATTCCCTCCTGTGTGCATTTAAATTCCTGATGTGCACTTAACCTGAGTTCCAGGTTAGCGTAATTTTTCTATATACAAATATATATTTACTGAATATCTCTTAAAAATATTTGTGTGGGATTTAAGATAACATTTAAATTCCTTTTGCTGATGATTTATAGAGCTATTTTCCCCCTGTCTAGACACTTTCAGTATTTGCAATTAGCTGATGGAAAAATAAATGGTATTCTTTCCAAGTCTCTATTGGAGAGTGGAAAAAAGGTCTCCATCATGCACAGTAAATGCTCTTCTGTCAAATCAGCCAGGAAGAAACTTCTAAGAGGCAAAGAGTCCGGTTAATGCTGTAGTCAGGTGTGGAACTTGAATAAGGAAAGGGACCATATTTGTTTTACAGCTGCAGGTAAAAGAAGGAGAAAACAAGCTATTATGCCAGAGACATTTTTCTTGGGCTGATTGCAAAATTAGCTGGAGCTGAAGTTAACTCATTGTGTAGGCAGATGAAACAAACTTGAGATGACTATAAATAGTAACATCTTGTTTTCCATGCAGCTGTAAATCTGAGCTGAAGATGTGTCTTAAATTCATTCCGAACATTCGCAAACAAGGGAGGGAGAGTAAGGTAAAATAAAATAAAATAAAACACATCATGGTCAAATAAAATATACACACAGAGAGCTCAGCACAGAGAGAAATTTTCAGGGCCAACCCTTCCAAGACAGATGAGAGCTAGAATTTGATCTCAGAGATGTTGTGGCCTGATGTATTTTACCTGTCTCGCCCCCTCAACCACAGTGTGGGAGAGGCAGGATTCAGCTATTTCTTTCTTTTGTCTTTCCAGGATTTTAAGTCAGATAGAGTTCCTGCATCTTCACTAAGGAAGGGGAGAACTGGAGCAGGAGTTAGGTCTGTTTGTCTGGACACTGACTGCTAGGGCTGCCAGAGAAAGAATGCCACATCCTATCAACTGCTGGAAATTGGAAAGACATTGTGTGCTCTATGGAAACTGTGAATGCATGTGGGCAGACCCTTGCCATGCCTTTTTTTTTTTTTTTTTCTTCTTCTTCTTTAAGGTGTGGCAATTGTTTTGTTTTTTTTTTTTTTTTTTTTTTTTTCATTACACAGAATCACAGAATATTAGGAATTGGAAGGGACCTCAAAAGATCATCTAGTCCAATCCCCCTGCCGGAGCAGGAACACCTAGATGAGGTTACACAGGAAGGCGTCCAGGCAGGTTTTGAATATCTCCAGAGAAGGAGACTCCACAACCCCCCTGGGCAGCCTGTTCCAGTGTTCCGTCACCCTCACTGAGAAGAAGTTTCTTCTCAAATTTAAGTGGAACCTCTTGTGTTCCAGTTTGAGCTCACTGCCCCTTGTCTTACCATTGGTTGTCACTGAGAAGAGCCTGGCTCCATCCTCGTGACACTCACCCTTTATATATTTATAAACATTAATGAGGTCACCCCTCAGTCTCCTCTTTTCCAAACTAAAGAGTTCCAGCTCCCTCAGCCTTTCCTCATAAGGGAGATGCTCCACTCCCTTAATCATCTTTGTTGCCCTGCGTTGGACTCTCTCCAGCAGTTCCCTGTCCTTCTTGAACTGAGGGGCCCAGAACTGGACACAATATTCCAGATGTGGTCTCACCAGGGCAGAGTAGAGAGGAAGGAGAACCTCTTTTGACCTACTGACCACCCCCCTTCTAATACACCCCAGGATGCCATTGGCCTTCCTGGCCACAAGGGCACAGTGCTGGCTTGATTAGGATTAAGCTTCATGTTTAAACTCTGCTCTATCAGCTGGGATAAGCAATAGATGGATGAGGAGCAGTGATGGTTGAAAACTCAAAAGAGAGATGGCACTCAAGGTTAGAGCCTCCTTTACATGTGGCCTGTGTCAGCTTTTAGTATCTGTACCTGTACCTCCAGCCTAGCTGGTTTCCAGAGAAGGTCTTCGTATGGTGTAAAGACTACAGGCATGGGTACAGCCTTCCTTGCATCACTCCCCAGAGAACTGTAGGTGGACTTAAGCTTTCATCCACATGGGTCTGCTCTTGGTTATTTGTTTGTACATCTGCAGGAGGGGGTCACCCTGCGAATACCAACTGACAACATAATTTTCACAGTTTAAGGCCAAACGTGTAGAATGTCGTCACCTGAAATTACAGAGTAATTTGAAATAATAACTGCGTGACTAGAATTCAGCTAGGATGAAAGATTAACATTTGGTCTTTTTCAAAATGGGTCATGGGTCTTTTATCACTAGAATTACCATTCGAGTCATACCTGTGGGCTGCACTTTGCTCTGTTGTGTTGGGATCTGTGTTTAGCAGGAGAAACTTCCTGCACTGAGGAGCTATGGTTTACAGATACAAGGCAGACAAAAGGGTAGGAGGAGAAAAGGCAAACACAAAGGTTTACTCAGCCATTTCAGCAGGCTGCTGGCTGGTCTAAAGGCTGCCTGCTTCCCACATCTCTCACAGAAAAGTGACTGGAGTAACTGTTTTACAAGTAGGATGAGCAAGGAGCATTCGCATAATCAGCTGGCTACAGAGGGTGAGCAGTAACTTTTCCAGCTTGGGTACCTTCCTCTGTTAGACACACTTCTGCTGTTCTGCTGAGTGAAGACAAGGCAGTTCAGGTGCCAGTGAAGGCTGTGTTCAAAGGAAGGACAAGCTGGAGCAATATAGCAGGCCACTCCGTGCCACCGTGTGCTCTGCTAGCCATAGTTGGCCCACTTAATATACCTTAGAGCCAACACCCTGGGGAAAGACTTCCCTGGCTTTGCTATGCCATCAAGGTGAACAGAGCCCAGCCCAGCTCAGCAGAGAGCTTCTGTGATGTTCTTCTGCGATGTTCTTCTGCTAAATACAGCATATTTGTATGAAATTTAGAACTGTTCATATCACAGCCCTAGGGAATGAGCCTCTCTGCTTACTCTCAGAACAAGATGATGAGGTTGTGATGTGACTGTGATTCCTCTCTGACCAACTAAAATGTGCCAGAGGTCTGGGACCTCTGCAAGACACAAGAAGCACCTGGATGTTCCTAAAATGAGTGTCAGATAGGCAGAGTTTATTCTCCTGGTTTCTTTCATGTGCCGGGCAAAGTCTGCTCAGTACATGTTGCCAGGCTTGCTGTATCAACAGCACCAGCTGTGGTAAGTAAACCAAAGCAATGGTTTGACTACTAAAACACCTAGGGGAAAACCCTCTTGGATTGTATTTCTCATGTCCTTTGTTCACTGATAAGAAGATGCCAATCCAAGAGCCTAGGACTAATCCCTTCCCCCCAAAGAAATTTTGTATGCACTCTCCATCTGACCTGTCACCTCCCTCCTGACAACTGAAAACATCTGTTTATCTTCTTTTTTACTGGGTATCAGAAGACAATGCTCTGCTTTCATGGGAGATTCTTTATCAGCTTCAGGGCCAGGAAAGAGGCCCTAAAGGAGGTTAAGCTAAAAGAAATTAACTTGGAGGTCACTTTCCAGCCATTTCACTACTCAGTTAGAAGAATCACCTTGGAGCTTCCACGTTTAATCAAGACATTTTTACAGCTTTTCTGCTAAAGGGAGAGGTGCACTTTGATTGAAGATAAAATCCATCAAATGATGCAATGCATTTATTCTGGCGTCGCAGAGTCTCTGTCCATTTGAGGAAAAGACTCTGTGCACGTGTATGAGTGCATCACAGAGAGAAAGGCTTCTTTTTTGAGAGGTGGGGGAAGGAGGAAGAAGGCTTGTTCTTCCAGTCCAGTTCTAACATCTCTGTCCTGCTGAACTCTGTCTGACTGCTCTGGAAAGACAAACAAGGCAAGTAGCTCCTGCTGAATATACCCTGCCCAGGTCTGTATATCAAGTTTGGTCTCTGATTTCACCAACTTCTGAAGTGTGCCTTCCCTTTGAAAGACTCTCATCCCTTTGATATGACACTACCATTTCATGAGACGTGGGAATCAGTTACATAAACTCTCCTTTACTTGCCTATATCTGCTAGTGTTCTGTATCATTCATATTCTACTTGCAAAAAGCCTGCTCACCCTTATCCTGGTCACAAAGGTGGAAAGGAAACTTTGGCTCTGCCATGAAGTATTTGTCTATGCACAGTCATGATTGGGATCCCTTCCCTTTGCTTCTGCAGCAAGAAGTATTCTTCCAAGTTTTGAGGCAATCTAATTTCTGCCTCACACCATGTGGTTCCAGCTCCGATGTGGGTTAACACATATATGTCTGAATGGGAATCATGTGTGTCCAAAACTCAAGGCGCATACCAGGATAAGAACAGAATTGCAAAATCCCTGAAATACCTGTATTGACACACTTCAACCAGCTGTGTAGCGAGCAACGAGGAAAGGCTTGTTTCATGCCTCTTGCCTACTCACGCCTCTTTTATGTTTTGCCCAGTTGGACATCTGGCATGGTTTTTGCTACACACCCAATGCTGAGCTTTCATTTCAGGTGACCTCTGATACTATCAGAGCTGGCTTCTGCTCTTATAAACGCATGAAACTCAAGGCTTGTCCTGAGGCAGAGCCAAACATTAGAAATGTTGCTCAGCAGTGGGTCAACCTCAAAGGATTTGAAGCATCTGCTCTTTTGTGCTCCCAGGGATTCACATGCTGATGCCCACAACTGTCGGTCTCTGAGTGAGGCAGACGCTATTGTCCTGGGTGTCTGGTTTAGCTGATTCCATCACTGTAGGATTCTTCTGCAGTTCATCTTACATCTATTTCCCACTGGAACCATGCAAGAAGAGACTTGCTACTGGCATTATGTAAATGGCACCTGGTCCATCAGATTGTACTTAACAGACATCCCAGCTGAGATGGCACAGGGATGTAAAATAACAAACTGCTGAACGGTCTTGTAGAAAGAAGTTGCAGGAAGACCTTATTTGGCACAACAGAAGGGAGAACATTATTGTAAGACCTAAAGAGAAAGAGAAATTACTCTGGGAGGAGAATGCCAATATGCTAAGACATTGAGACAATTTAGCTACACACATCACAGTGATTCAACAGGAAGCATGTATCTTAGTCCCTTGCCTCAGGTTTCCCAAAGCAAGGGGCTTTTTTAATTGTAACCAACACTGACAAAATTAGCTGATCTTTAAGTCACAGGTACTATAGAACTTTAGCTGTGCCAGTGCCAGTCCCAGTCCAGTATTAATTTCAGATATGCTGTCTAGTTCTGCCTAAGATCCCATACATGTTCAGCAATGTCGTGTTATCTCTACTGAACATAAAAATATTGTCTTCAATATGAATTCAGTTTTGTTCATCTCACACCTTAATGTCTCACCTTTGTTAAGAGCAAAATTTGGGGAACTTCTGATTTTGAAAATGTAAGTAAGAAAGAAGGCATTAGAGACGTCTGTAGAATAGGCTGGGTCTCAGGACTGGAATGGGAGGATCAGGGATCTTCATTCAAGGCAGACACAAAGCCTTGAGAAGAAAGTACAGGAGAGAGTAGAAAGGTGCAAGACAAGCCAGTAGAGTGAGTGGAGTGGAGGGCATCTGTGAAATGAGTGATGAAGTCAAACTGGAAAAAGTTGATGGGCGGATCAAAGTACAAACAAGGATTTATGAAAGGCTTAAAAGATATGTGGAGGGTAAATACCATGAGCAATGATGTGATTCAGCCATATTCTGAAGGTTTTTGGGGTGGAGAAAAAAGACAGGTTTCCCAACAGAAGTTTGTCTTCTCTGCTCCTTTACCTCTTCACTTCTTGAGAGCTCTGCATTTGTCCCTTTGCAACCTCTATCTTTACCTTTTTTTGCAGCCTTATGCTTACTTGTGATTCTAGCCTTCTAGTTTCTTACCCTTGCTGCATGCTCTTATCAATGCCAAGATGGTTTAGCACTGGCTTCTCAGTTCACCCTAGACAGGCTCTCTCCCTATTATTCCTTATTAATTTCCTCAGATCTGTCTGGTTGAGGGACCAATGCCCTAAGTTCCAAGGATTCCTTGTTGTCTTTCTTTTCTCTCCGCGTTCTTAGTCCTGAAACATACTGGTTATGGAAGTGGAGAGGGATTTCTGCCATGTCTAATGCTCCATCATAGCTTCATGGTTCTTCTGCTACTTAACAGCAACAGTTAGAATGAAAGAGAAAAAGAAAACAAATCATTAAAAGTTTAGAAAATCTTGGGTACATTTTAGCCACCTCGTAAACAAAAAGTTCCTGTGACATCAAAAAACAAAGAATTAATTCTGCTAGTGCTTCTGGAATGAGATATCTCCCCACACCAGCTCTTGTCCTCAGCAGGCTTGGAACACACAAGCTGGCTAGTTGAATTGAAAGCAATTAATGAAGACATTTTTACTACCCTTATTAAAGGGAGAAGGAGGCTTTGATAATAACACAATAGCCACTAGATGATGCAATTAATTTATTTTGGCTGGCCAGCAGTCTTGCTTGGGTCTGTGCGTTATTGGAGGGTGGTGCAATGGTTGTTCTTCCCACTGCTTGCAGGCCCTAGGGTCAGGTTCTGCTCCACCAATAACATGACTCATCTCTGCATAAAACAATTCCTCAAGTGATACCAAAGTGACCGCAACATGAATCCAGTAATGATGGCTACTTCCCCAGAATCCTCTTTAGAGAAGCTCACACACTTGTTCCTTACCACAGAACAAAAGTCAGCAGGGAACATGTTTGTTTTCACAAAATATCACATGAGAAAGGCCTTGGGATGGATATCATTTAAATTTATGCCTTCCTCCTCACTAATGAAATAAGTTGGATGCCCCTGTAGAAAGACACACTTGTCCTAATGTGGGTGCATATTGGAGAAAGTGATTGCACTGTGAAGGCAGATAACACACCCGACTTTGGCAATCAAACGTAATCAAGTACCTCTGAGTTTAATGAAGAGATATGGTCATCTAAGTGACAACCCTGTTCCTAGTTGCCCTTTGGAGATCAGTTTGGACCAATTGGCTGTAAAAAGAAACAAAGTTAGCAACCAGAGAGATGCCAAAAATTTATATGAAAACCCTTTTGCTCCCCATGCCGCCATTCTTTCTTTTCTAACTTCTCTTAAAGAAGTATCTTCTAGGTCAAGTGTACGAGAGAGCTAATTACAGAAGATGGGTAGGTTAAGACAACCCTGAAAAAAACAATCTTAGAGCATATTGGCTGACAATTTTCCACAAGATTTTTAAGAAGCAGAGACCTCAGCCAACCCCACCCTAAGTAACACAGTGCTGCTGCGGGGACAGCCCCACTGTTTTTCTCTTGGCTAATGGATGCTAGGGAGAGAAAAACAATGGGTTGGAGAATTTGCATCCTCTGGGTTGACAAAAGCTCTGTGGGGCAAATAATTCAACTGGATTTTTTAATTAAATTCTTATGGTCTGCATAATTCGAACTACAAGTTATGCAGCAGCTCCAAAGTTCATTTAGGGAGGTCAGGTTCTTTATGACATGGCAAACGGACCTAAAAAATAAGTTTTATTGTCAGGGGGTGATAATCTGAGTTTAGTTAGAAATCTGACTCCATAAAACAATTCTTTTCAACAGCTCTGCATCAAGGGCTTACTGACTTACTTGCATCTAAAGAAACAGGGGGGTTCACTGTATATTTCCTGTATTCAGGTTATTTTGCTTCTCCATGATAGGGATAATTCATGAGCTTCTATGAACACATCTTAATACTTTGCCTCCAGTTTAAAACTTGTTTTGAACTTTACTTTTTCCTGTGTCAGGACATAACTGTGTCATTTAAGGAGTTAAGAACAACACTTCTCTTCCCTGTTAAGTAAAAGCCTCAACCTGGTTTGCTCATGAAGGTAGATCTTGTCTTTTAGGGAAAGAAACATCAGTCATGATACTGTGAGAAGAAATCTTGACAGTTTTTAGAAAAGTTTCATCTTCTCTGGAGGTTTGGAAGAGGATACTCTACTAATCAGAGTAATAGATCAACTTGGAAGAACAACTTTATTATTTCCTTGGATTTGCCATTATTTTACAGTGATGAGTTTGGTTTCTGGTTGTTCTACCTAGAAAAAATGGTGAGAGACAGTTGGGCAGATGAGTGTGTTCTGACAATAGCATCTGTAAGACAGGACATATTTGCCAGGAAGCAGTCAGTATTTTTAAAGATTTTGATCTGGAAATCAAAGCCAAGCTCGCAGTGGGCACACTCGATGGTTTGTACTCTTCCTGCCTTGGTTCAGGACCAGTGTCAGAGAAGAATGGAAAAAAAAAAAAAAGTGATCTGCCCAAATTCTTTCTTGTAATGAATATGTGTGAGACTATGATCTCATGGAAATCTCTGTTTTGTGGTCATTAGACATTATGAACATGTCATCAGTCTGACACTGCTGCAATGCTACCTGCTCTGTCCCCTGCAACTCACCTTCAGCAAAATCATTGCTGTGCCAAAGAAGGGATCTGCTTGAAACTACTCACACCACCAGCTGTACCTTAACCTCTTGGTTAATAATGTCTAACTCATAAAATAAATGGTCAGCTACAAATGAAATCAAAGTATAGACATGCAAACAGCATCTTCTAAACCACGGCCGATGTTCACTTCACACAGAAGTATTACACTGCCAGACAAGGGACAGTTAGCTGTCCAACACCTGTGGGAACTCCAGGTATTGGAAGTATGAGATTATTGGTAGTATTTGTTTTTTATACTGTGCTAGTACACAGTGTATGTTAGGTGATCTCCACATGTATGTAAAGATGTGACTGACTCATCATTTTGCAAAAAGCTCATATTCCATGGTTGGTAATGTACAAAGAGTGGGAAAAGACAACACGGTGCAAACACAGCATGTGCCTGAATAACTACTGTGGATTTCTCCCCAGGTTTTGCATCAGCAGATTATAGTACAGCTGTCAGGAAGTCTGTTTGAAAGCTATAGCATTACTGTTTTGCTTTCCATGGGGGAAGACACAATTGTACCCTGCTCTCAATATACACTGTGGCCATATTTTCACAAATACAATGTGAACGAATTTGATGTAGATTCAGTGCTTAAAGATTTATGTAATATGGTACTTGCATTTTACAATGTTTTTTAAGGGGTTATTAGTCTTGTAAGGTCTTCCATCTAAGAGAAGGACACTCTTTCAAAACCTACGACCTGAGGACTTTGCTATCACTGTCCTAGCTATCTAGCCCGTGGCAGATAAACCTCAGGTGTAAAGGGTGGGGCCAGTTCTGCGCACGCTGCTCCTCACCTAAAAAATCCATTGTGCAGGCCCAAAGGGTTTACTCACACTTGCAAAGCCCTGTAGCAACAGGCAAGGGTTGAAACAGCAGGTGACAAGGTGCACTGGAAGCTGCAGGTCCAACCTTGCCTGCGGGTCGTTCAGGCCTTTGGTCGCTCGAGCTTGATCCAGGAGATGATAGTCTCATGCAGAATCTTCCTGATTGCTTTTGCAGCTTTTCTCCAATCAGTTTTGCCTATTCCACTTGCCCTTAGTCATCGTGCTTGTAGTGAGTGTGGGTAATGCCCTTCCCAAATCTTTGTTCGTGAAGCCAACCCATCAATCAATCAATCAATACTGCTGAGAAAATACACATCAGCTATACTTCACTATCTCTTAGCCAGCTGACACCTGTACACCCAAAGCAAACTCTTGAAGAGGCACATATGCTTCTGTTCCTGCCACCTATGTCCAGGCTCCAAACAAAGGTGCAAAATTAGGGAGAGAATCTTTTGAGTCTCCCTCCTTAGTCAGGTAAGGAAGGTTCATCACAGCTAAGATCTGAAGCACTTTCTGAGGGACATTACCTTTACAGTGTGGTCAACAGGACTAGGGAACTGATTGTCCCCTTGCACTTCACACTGGTGGGTCTGCATCTTGAATACTGTGTTCAGTTTTGGGGCCCTCACTAGAAGAAAGACACTGAGGTGCTGGAGTGTGTCCAAAGAACAGCAACAAAACAGGTGAAGTGTCTAGAGAACAAGTCCTGTGAAGAGCAGCCGAGGGAAGTGGGATTGTTTAGTCAGGAAAAAAAACGAAGCTCAGGGGGGACCTTATTGCTCTCTGCAACTGCCTGAAAGGAGTTGTAGTGAGGTGGGGATTGGTATCTTTTCCTAAGTAACGAGCAATAGAACAAGAACGAATGGCCTCAAGTTACACCAGGGACAGTTTAGATTGAATATTAGAAAAAAATTCTTCACCAAAAGCATTGTCAAGCATTAGAACAAGCTGCCCAGGGAAGTGGTTGAGTCACCATCCCTGAAGGTATTTAAAAGATGTGTAGATGTGGCACTTAGGGACACAGCTTAATGATGGACTTCGCAGTGTTAGGTTAACAGTTGAACTTGATCTTAAAGGTCTTTTCCAACCTAAGGTGGATTCTATTTGCAGACTCAAAAGACTACACAGAGGCAGTGTTTTGAGTGCTCAAAATTAGATAGGATGAATCTGTGTATTAAAGCAGAAGTTCAAAACAGAATGGACGAATCATGCTCAGCAGCATTACTTGAATTTTAAGATCTGTAACCCAGCAGCAGCCCATTAAGAGCCTTAGCCTGCAGTAAGGGTGTCTTATCCTTGATGCTTCAACCTTACTAGTTTGAACTGCTCTGCTGGACTCCTTGGAGGGATTATGTCAGTCTATAGGGTGAAAACCTTACAAAGAGTGGGAGATATCATTAAGCGATGGTTAGTGTGAAAGTACTGTGTGTGCTCCAAATCTCAAGGTGGTAACTTATGAAATCTCAGGGAAGAGACTACCAAGACTTACTTTGCTTCTGATACTTTCATGGTAGGGTAATTGAGCATTACTTTCTCACTGAAGACCATGAAAATAAGGATCTGAGCAGGAAAAGTGATGAGTGTCTGACTGGTGTCCCAAAGAGAAGGTAAAACTACACAACCCTGATAAGCCTAGAACTTGCAAGCCCAGATTGGAGCTCTTGTGCTATTACAACCTTCACATGTGATAGCTGGCAGCCTCCTTAGAAATAGATCCACATATTTTTAGGTTATATTTGCCATCAAGTGGGACTTGTGCCATCCTGGACTCCCCTCAGAAGCAGATAGGTTCAAGTACATACCAAATGATCTGCCTTAAGTTTCCTATTGGAAATGCCAAAGCCAGGAATAACCTTAAGTGCTGCCTCCTCCTCTGACCACCAAGTAAATATCAGAATTCCCAGCTTTCCCATCCTTCATGGACATAAGCAGATGTACCATTTTTAATCCAAAACTCAAAGGGAAACTTGTCTCTGCAGAGATGTTGCTATTTTGTTAAAATGGTAAGTGGAATTGGAAGAAAATCCATATACACTGGAAAAAAAAAAAAACAACACACTGGCTCAAGAGAGAATATTTTGTTTCTGAACTGGCCCAAAACATTTTTAGTCTGATGATTCAGTAATGAATTACTTTCCAGTAACAGTGCAGGGTTACAGTTCACAACATTTTCTCAGTAGATGGGACACTCTTTGTTATCCTATAATGCAATGTAGATTATTTTTTTTTTTTTTGCCTTGTGCAAGGGTGGTTATCTATATGAGTTTTCAGAGTCTTTAGGCATGAAACAACTCAGACAATCCAAGCATGAAGACTGCAAAGATTAAACTTCCAAACTACATAGCCAAGAATGCTATAACACAAGGGGAAAGCACAGTTTGAACATTGAAGTGACTTGAAACAGCATTTTGGGGTCATTTTGACTTCATTTCAGAAACATTTTGATTTCAAAAATGTTGAAATATTTTGTTCTGTTTGAAAATGTCAGGCAAAATGCTTTGACTTTGCCAGAAAAAAAGTTTGTTGGTTGTTTTTTGTTGGTTTCTTTTTTTCCCCTACAATTCCCACCCAGAAAAAATGTCTTGACATTTCAGCTCTTTGTTCCAATGCAGAATAAAAACAAACACTGCAGGATGAAAATTCTGAATTTTGCCCAATTTTTGGCATAATGCCTTGGCCCCAGCATTTTCATTTTGCTTTGAAGTAGAGGTGGACGTTCAGAGGATGGGAGGGATTTTGTAATAGCGGATTATATGTTCAAAAGAATCTAGAAATCTACATGTTTCAGTCGCCATGATGTTTTAAATGACCTCAGACTGAAATAAACAGGTAGTCGATGCAAATAAACTGGAGGAAGTTGATAACACAACATAGGAGTTCTTGTGTCTTACTTAGTTTTCACTCCTTTTATAAGCAGGTAAACTCTCTTTGGTCTGTATCTGATTACAGCTTCATTAATGAAAATCAGGAACAATTGGAAGCTCTTGTCTTGAAGTCATTGGGAGTGTTGCCTGAGTGACGTCTGATGGATAAAAAAAACCCCTCGCAAATCAACCTTGGACATCTTGGCCCAGTGCAAGCTTTAGAGACATCTCAACAAGTATGGCAAATGCAGTCACATGCTTTATTGGCTGTAAGTAATTAAGCAGCATAAATCTGTATTACTGTCACAGTTCTCTCTGTACAAACATCCTTAGAGGGATTTGGTTCCAAAATATCGAAGAACACATTGGTGGCAATAATAGGATTATCTGTGGATATTGCCTTATGCGGAATGGCAACAATTACAATAGGATTTATGGTTTTACAGCATTTGTGGATTTCTTAAGAAGCCACCTTCCTTTACATGGCCAAACACAGACTGCAAACTAAAAAAAATAAAGAAATATAGAAGAACTGGACATTTTTTTTTCCAGTTAACTCTGGATAATCCAGGTGCTTTAGTGGCAGAACAACAATACCTGCTTTGGAGCCTTTCTTACACATGAGCATCCAGAGGTGGTAGTATGTCCCAGCTCTGAAGGCCAGGCTATGTTTAGGTGCAGAAAAGCATGGGGTTGATGAACACAAGAGTATCTTTCTTCAGTCAGCCTCGAACCCTACCTACAAGAGGCCTAAGGTAAGTATTTAGCTTAGGCCTACAGGAAATGTAGCATAAACAGAGAAAATATTCCCCATTTCCTCTGGGCATCCAGCCATTAGCAGTGGGGAGCTGTGATGAGGCCATCACACTTGAAAGACACTTGAAAGTGGACCTGTGCCTCATGAATTATCCTCACCTTTTTTGGCCACAGAAGCTGTTGACTCTGAGCGTGGGTGACATGAGGCATTGAGCTGCTGGAGCTTGCATGCTTCCTAACAGCCATTGGCCATACCACCCCACGCAAAGGTCACTGCATAGAGTCATCCTCTAAAACGTGGAACTGGCTAAGAGGCGCCCACTTGAACTTCCCTAAATTAAACAGTCCCTTTCTAGCATCATATAAATAAAGTTGCTTTATCTCTGTATTTAACAGAACTATGGATCAGCAGGTTCATGGCCCAGGGCCCTGGAAAGGCATTTTTGCTAAACAAAAAGCGGTAGCTCTCACCTCCTGTTCTAAATTTATTGTGTTACTGCTGCGTTAACTGATCTGACAAGATCTGAACAGCCTAATCTAGTAATTTCTAATATGCAGTCAAAAATGGTCAGAAGGGTACAGACGTTACAAGGCAGTTCTGAAAGACAGACTGAGGTATTTTTAACATCCTAGATTGATTTCTTTTAAAAACTCTTCAGCAGTGAAGTCCCAGAGGAGATCATTTTGAGTTCACAAAGAACATGCAGTTCTTTGAGTAATTTGTGGAGGGTGTATTCCACAGTGCAATGAAGATGATAGACAAGGTATGAGTGCTAAAAATCACGTCAAGGCTGCTAGAATTACACCCTTATTATTTATTTCACAATACCTCTGAGCTATGGGATGAACTGCTGTACATTCGCATTAGGAAAAACAATTTTTTTTCCCAAAAATGTTTTTGTCTTCCTGTAACACACAAAATTTTTGCAACCAGACACTGGTTTTCTGAAGGAATAGATGATTGATTTCAGCTGGGCATGGAAAAAGGCCAACATTCCTCCACCTCCCGAGTGCTGTGCTTTGCCCTGAACAGATAGCAGTGGCTTGGACTAATATGTCATTCTGGCTTTAGGTGCTCTTGTAAAGAAAGACATGAGGAGAGTTTTCCGGCTAAAAGAGCATGAGCCCGCTTGCAGTCAAGGAAGTAACTGAAAATGAGTGGGACTTTCAGAAACAGAGGAACCTGACTTTGCCTTCTTCCCGAGTTCATGGGGAAGCTGACATTTTAAAGATGGTCCCTTAACTATATGAATCTAACTGTTTGGGGACTGGGCCACCATTTTGTAAGTGACAGTGCATTTCTTAGGAATGACCTAACAAGCAAACTTCCTGTCAGGAGGCCATCTACAACAGTTCATTACTTTGCATTAATGCCACTGTCACTCTGGGATGAAATCACCACATTCTCAGGCCTCTCAGCCCCTGAGAGAACTAAGATGCAGTGTCTATTCTGCTCTGGGTCTCACCCAGGCCCTGAATCCTGAACTGCCTCACAGATATCTGGGACCTGCCTGCAGACCGCCTCTGTGGGCATGCTGAGTCCTGTTCTATCCAGCTGGCAGATACAACCATGCAGAATCCTACCTGCCTGGAAGGATGCTCTCCAGCTATGCAAGAGGGCATGGTGAAAGGCTTAGCATGTGGGCAGGAGGCAAGCAAGGTCTTGAGACCACCATTAGCAGACAGTAAAGCCATATCCAGAAAAGCAAGTAGAAAAGTCGAAGGATGCCAGCCCTGAAGACTCTGAAGTTAGGATGCAAGCTAGTCGGCCATCACAGCATGGAAGCCAAAAATAACATCTGCTACAGAGCCCAAACAGGCCCTTCTCATTAGCCAGAGAGAAATTCTCTGTGAAACACAGCTGAAAAAGTGCCTTGCATGTGAAGAGAATGTATCTTTCATCCAAGATGTCAATCCTTTGTCTAACAGCAAATTTTACATCCTCCCTTCCCTTGTGGAACACAAATGACTTCCAAAGATGCAAAATTGTTTTTAAGAATATAGATATCCCATTTGTAACGCAACAATTAGTAGTCTGGATGACATGTTACTCTTCTTTTTTCCTAAGAGGTGGCGAATCTAACTCTGAAGGATTTTTCTGTTTGCTCTTCCGGACATCTTCTAACATATGTGACTTCAGCTTGGCACAACCTTGCTTAACACCGATTATGATACTTTGCACTGCCATAGCTCCAGTGTCAGACAAAACTTCAAGCTGTAGGCATCACCAGAACAAACCTGTTGCTGTGAGGACTGAGGATCCATTTCATGGAGAGGGCTGGATTCCAAGCTGATGTTGGAGGCTGGTGAGGATCAACCAACCAATTTTCCATTTAAAAAGTAAACACTGGACAATCTTACATCAACAGAACTAACTAGCCTGAGGGGAAAGAAAACAACAAACAGAAGAAAATGAAAAAATCTAAGCAGTTCCCACAGCTTTTTCTTCAACTAGAATGACTGAACGTTCCCAGCTTCCTCACAAGGGAAACGATTTTATGTGTTAATATTAGAGGAGAGGTTTGGAGACTGCTTTAGTGAACAGAGTCATGCAAGGTAGCACGAAAAAAAAAAGGGAGGGGGGGGAAGAGTCATGGAAGAATAGTGATAACAAAACATCTTAAAAATATAAACAGAGAAGTAGTGAAAGGTGTTAGCAGCTGAAATGCAACATGACTCACCAGAAAGGTTTTCAAAAGGAAATTATTGTCCCTTTTTGCCTTGAATGAGACACAGGCTGTCTTGATGAATCAGAGGAACACTGGACAAGGTACTGTATTTGGACTCAACTGATGAAAGCCCTGCTCCTGACTTTTAACTGCAACATACTGTTAACTCCAGCATACTGTTAACTCCAGGCAAGTTCCTTCCCTTTCTTGGGACTCATCTTTCCTCCTACTTTTTGCCTGTCTTCTCTACTGCAACTGTGACCTCTGGGGCAGGGAAGGAGACAATGTTCCTTGGTTGAGAACATCCTGGGAGTGGCTTACTTCAACAGAAGTCCTCTGAGTAGCCAGAAGGCTTGCTGGTGAAAACCCTTAAGTTTCAAGTTTAAGTCTCTTTTCTTTTTATTTCAGAGAACAGTCAGACAAAAATTCTGTCTTCATTTCTCCTGTCCCTCTCCCCTCAAAAAATAAATAATGAAAATCAAACAGTAGAATTTAGTGCATGGGAAATTAGTTCTGCCCTTTTCCTGCAAAATTAGAAAACCATTTTTCTTCATAAATGTTGGAATTGCTCAGGAAGTCATTCTTGCTCAGGGCTATGGGATCCTTATGCTCATCCTTACATTTCCAGATATGAACATAAGAATAGCAATGCTGGGGTCAGATCACAAGTTCAGTTGTGCTGGTATCCATGACCAGCAGATGTCAAGGGACATCAAGGACACTGCAAATATTTTGTGAACCTTCCTTAGATCACCCTTCCTGCCTTCAGCCCTCTGTGGCTCTTGCTGAGTCAGAGGTGGTATTTCAGAAAAAGTGTTTTCATCTTAAAATTTCTCCAGTCATGTTTTGAACCCAGGTGAACAATCTGTGGCAGTGATGACGGCTTAGCTATGCCGCCGATGAAGAAATATCTATTTTCATTAGTACTGAACAACCTGGCTTTGCTGGCATTGACTTTGAAGGCAAAGTTTAGTTATTCTAGACTCTATTTATCTTCTATGCAGATAGATATGCACCCTCAGGGAGCAATTCGTCTCATCTTGGGCTCATGTCTCAAACACATATGAAAGGTTGAAGGCATCCATTTCACTTCACCACCCTTCACTCCTCCCTCTGCCTGTAAAGGCAGCCTAGGGTGACTAGCTCAGCTTTAGAAATCTAAATTTTAGGAATTCAGGTGATCATTTAGGTGATGTCTACAACTTTCCCCTGCAATTATCCAGTTTCTGTGACAATTTTACCAGCCATCACATGATCTCATGTAATGACACAGACCAAGAATGCAACATATTTTTATGACTATGCTTTGTTACTTTGCTGGCAGTACAAATATCTGCCTCAGGTCCAGCTGCAAAATGCAGCTCAGGAAATCGCTGAACTACCAACTGTGGCAGCTGGGAGGAGATCTCAAAGGACAGATCACTCAGACAGACTGTTTCTTACTCTTTTCCTTCCATACTCTGAGATAGAATGCAGGATCATGGACTGTAGGTCTGTCTCTATGACAGTTACTTTTTAATTTCTTTCTAATGTCCTATTAGTCCAATTGGATACAAATAAAAATAATGACAGGCATGGAGAAGCAGAAATATTCACCAATATGGGACATGATATATTCAAGTCTTTACCATTATTTTACTCATATTATATTTTACTCATAGCAGCCTTCCAGTATCTGAAGGGGGCCTACAAGGATGCTGGGGAGGGACTCTTTATTAGGAACTGTAGTGATACCACAAGGGGTAACAGGTTCAAACTTAAACAGGGGAAGTTTAGATTGGATATAAGGAGGAAGGTCTTTACTGTAAGGGTGGTGAGGCACTGGAATGGGTTGCCCAGGGAAGCTGTGAATGCTCCATCCATCTCTGATGGTGTTCTAGGACAGGATGGACAGAGCCTTAGGTGACATGGTTTAGTGTGAGGTGTCCCTGCCCACGGCAGGGGGGTTGGAACTAGATGATCTTAAGGTCCTTTCCAACCCTAACCATTATATGATTCTACGATTATCAGACACTTAGGACAGAGAATTGCACAGAAGCAAGTGTCTAAACCCCACTTCAATTAAATCACTTCACAGCCACCACAAATCCTACATCTCTCGGGACAATAAGGACTGCACCCTGTATTTCACCATGATAGGATTGGGATGCTAGTCAGTACAACACCGAGAAATCTGCACAGTGAAGAAATGTCCAGGAGGAATTGTGATGCAGATTTGCATCTTATGAATAAACAGCTGTTGATTCAAAAAGATTCAGCCATACATGCAACATAATACATTGTTTTGCTCCCTCTCGCCTGTTTTACTCTAGCTGAACACTATGTTCTCTTAGAAGTCCATTTTTTTTGCAGAGCCAAGCAGTTACTGACACAAGAGGAAAGCTCTGAACATTCAATAAATGTAACGTAGCTGAACAGTAATACAAAGGTTTAATGAATCATAGAATCATAGAATAGTTAGGGTTGGAAAGGACCTTAAGATCATCTAGTTCCAACCCCCCTGCCATGGGCAGGGACACCCCACACTAAACCATGCCACCCAAGGCCTCATCCAACCTGGCCTTGAACACCGCCAAGAATGGAGCACTCACAACCTCCCTGGGCAACCCATTCCAGTGCCTCACCACCCTCTCAGTAAAGAATTTCTTCCTTAGATCCAATCTAAACTTCCCCTGTTTAAGTTTGAACCCGTTACCCCTTGTCCTGTCACTACAGTCCCTGATGAAGAGTCCATCCCCAGCACCCTTGTAGGCCCCCTTCAGATACTGGAAGGCTGCTATGAGGTCTCCACGCAGCCTTCTCTTCTCCAGGCTGAACAGCCCCAACTTTCTCAGCCTGTCTCCATACAGGAGGTGCTCCACTCCCCTGATCATCCTCGTGGCCGTCCTCTGGACTTGTTTCATCAGTTCCATGTCCTTTTTATGTTGAGGACACCAGAACTGCAGACAATACTCCAAGTGAGGTCTCTCGAGAGCAGAGTAGAGGGGCAGGATCACCTCCTTCGACCTGCTGGTCACGCTCCTTTTGATGCAGCCCAAATAGAAATATTCATGACACAGAGAACCTATTTTCTGCATTAAAATTCTGCTTAATCTGGTAAATTACATTTTTCCAACATTACTCTCCAGCCAGGGTTTGGAACTGTCACAGCCAGAAACAAGAGGATTGTGAACCAGGGTCCAAAATCAAGTGGAGGCTGTGTCTCAGAACAAGCTCCTTTCCTGTCTCCCCAGTAGCTGTTTGAACTACCACTGTACCCATTTAGAAAGACCCAGTCCTTGAGATAGCCCTAAAAATCTCCCTTTTTGACCCTTCCCCCATCTCCATTGCTAAAAAAGCCTTCATCTCATAAGCACACTGCACTTAATTTGATTTTTGCTCCATGGGATTTACATCTTTGATGTAATTCTGTTAACATAAAAGGCGTTATGGCAAGGACTCATCTGGAACCTTGTGTACAGCTGTTGTGTTCCAGGCTAGAGGAACTCACATCCCTCTACCACACCCAAATCTGCCTTGGATTATCAATATTCTGATAAGAAACTCAATTGCCTTTAGACTGGTTAGGGAATTCCTCCACTCTTTATTTTCTTCCTCCATTTTCCCTAGGCTACTTTAACTCCACTTTAACTTTTCACTTTTCAGGCCACGACATTCCTGATGATTCCTAGATCTCCAGATTTCTGCCTCCTCCTCCCATTGTTGCTAACACACAATTCTGTCTGGAGCTGGATTTAATTAGACCACAAGAAAAATGAACTGCAATGAAGTTACATCAAGGGTGTGACTTCAAGCCACAAGAGCCAGGAAACACAGAAGACTGGAAAAAAAAAATAGAAAAAAAGAATAAAAGAGAGAAAAGAAGAAAAATTAAGAACAAACTTTGTCCTAGTCCTGTGGAGTCCCACCTCTAGCACAGCTATGATGTTCAAGCACAGTTTACACAACAGGGAGTTGATGAGAAAAAAGCTTGGAAGGGGAAGGAAGGGCCTGGAGAGGACCTGCTGAAATGCTTTGGCCCTGTAGCGTTATTGCACATGGGTTTGATGCTGTGCCAAGCTTTATGACACTTACATTAAGGTTGTTCCCCACAGTGATGCACCATCGAAGCTAAATCACCTACGCATAATGGAATTTGCAATGATTTCACTGTGCTTTGGTTGAGAACATGTTATCATTAACTTCCCTTTTTTATTACCCCAAATGCCTTTCCAGCTCAGAGCATATTGTACTTCAGGAACATTTCTGCTGCCACGATTGTACGTCATTGTGTAAATTCAGCAGTGAATACAATAGAGACCTGGTCTATCCCAAGGCCTCCAGGCACTGATGTAATAGAAATAATAAAACATAATCAAAAGGAAGAAAATGCCATGAGTTCTGCTGTGTGGGGTAGGGAAATGGATATGGGTGACTGACACTGATGCAATTCACTGTTACCAAATGGAAGCAAAGGGTCCCAGAAAAACCCCTTCTGCATAACATCACTAGAATTATGCCAGATCCAGTATGACCCTTCTCTAGTTGATCCTCAGGACAGTGAGAAGAGCGTGCAGCAAGCTCACTGCCCTGGACTTCAAGAGAGCAGACTTTGGCCTCTTCAGGAACCTGCTTAGTAAGGTTCCATGAGATACAGCCCTAGAGGGCAGGGGGGCCCAAGACTGCTGCTTGTTATTCAAGGATCACCTGCTACAAGCTCAGGAGTGTTGCATCCCAACTAGAAGGAAGTGCAGCAGGAGGGCCAGGAGACCTCCTTGGATGGATAAGGAGCTGCTCAGGAAAATTCAAAGGAAAAAAGAGGCTTATAGAATGTGGAAGCAGGGACAGGCGAACTGGGAAGAATAGAGGGATGTTGTCCGGGAAGCTAGGGACCAGGTTAGGAAAGCTAAGGCCCAGTTAGAATTAAACTTGGCTAGGGGTGTGAAGGATAACAGAAAGGGTACGTAGCGAATAAAAGACAGACTAGGGACAACGTAGGCCCCCTCTGGAAGATATTGGGAGAACTGGCTACCCAGGATTTGGAGAAGGCTGAGGTTCTTAATGACTTCTTTGCCTCAGTCTTCACTGGCAAAGGCTCTAACTGCACCACCCAAGTCTTAGAAGGCGGACACAGGGCCTGTAAGAATAAAGACCTTTGGCCTACTGTAGGAGAGGATCTGATTCGAGACCATCTTAAAAACCTAAATGTACACAAGTCCACGGGACCTGATGAAATCCATTCACGGGTCCTGAAGGAGCTGGCGAATGAAGTTGCTAAGCCACTGGCCAACATATTTGAAAAATCATGGCAGTCAGGTGAAGTTCCCGACGACTGGAAGAAGGGAAATATAACTGCCATTTTCAAGAAGGGGAAAACGGATGACCCGGGGAATTACAGACCAGTCAGTCTCACCTCTGTGCCTGGCAAACTCTTGGAGCAGATTCCCCTGGAAGGCATGCTAAGGCACATGAAAAACAAGGATGTGGTTGGTGACAGCCAGCATGGCTTCACTAAGGGGAAATCCTGCCTGACCAATCTGGTGGCCTTCTGTGATGGGGCTACGGAACTGATGGACAGGGGCAGAGCAGTTGACGTCATCTACCTGGACTTGTGCAAAGTGTTTGACACTGTCCCACATGACATCCTTGTCTCTAAATTGGAGAGACATCAATTTGATGGGTGGACCACTCGGTGGATAAAGAACTGGCTGGATGGCCACATGCAAAGAGTTGTGGTCAATGACTCGATGTCCAGCTGGAGACCAGTAACGAGTGGTGTCCCTCAGGGATCGGTGTTGGGACCGGTCTTGTTCAACATCTTGTCGGTGACATGGACACTGGGATTGAGTGCGCCCTCAGCAAGTTTGCCGATGACACCAAGCTGTGTGGTTCAGTTGATACGCCGGAGGGAAGGGATGCCATCCAGAGGGACCTGGACACCCTTGTGAGGTGGGCTGATGCCAACCTGATGAAGTTTAACCATGCTAAGTGCAAGGTCCTACACCTGGGTCGGAGCAATCCCAGGCATGGCTACAGGCTGGGCAGTGAAGAGATTCAGAGCAGCCCTGCGGAGAAGGAATTGGGGGTGTGGGTCGACGAGAAAATGAACATGACCCGGCTTCAGTGTGCGCTCGCAGGCCAGAAAGCCGACTGTGTCCTGAGCTGCATCAAAAGAAGAGTAACCAGCAGGTCGAAGGAGGTGATCCTGCCCCTCTACTCTGCTCTCGAGAGACCTCACTTGGAGTATTGTGTGCAGTTCTGGTGTCCTCAACATAAAAAGGACATGGAACTGATGAAACAAGTCCAGAGGAGGGCCACGAGGATGATCAGGGGAGTGGAGCACCTCCCGTATGGAGACAGGCTGAGAAAGTTGGGGCTGTTCAGCCTGGAGAAGAGAAGGCTGCGTGGAGACCTCATAGCAGCCTTCCAGTATCTGAAGGGGGCCTACAAGGGTGCTGGGGATGGACTCTTCATCAGGGACTGTAGTGACAGGACAAGGGGTAACGGGTTCAAACTTAAACAGGGGAAGTTTAGATTGGATCTAAGGAAGAAATTCTTTACTGAGAGGGTGGTGAGGCACTGGAATGGGTTGCCCAAGGAAGCTGTGAATGCTCCATCCTAGGTGGTGTTCAAGGCCAGGTTGGATGAGGCCTTGGGTGGCATGGTTTAATGTGGGGTGTCCCTGCCCATGGCAGGGGGGTTGGAACTAGATGATCTTAAGGTCCTTTCCAACCCTAACTATTCTATGATTTTATGATTCTATGATTCTATGATCATGTTTCATTTTGTGTAAGATAGAGTGTTTCTCCCACCTGGGAAACTGCTGTTAAACCAAACCTCATGCTCATAGTTTTCTGGGACAAGCAGTTCTTTAGCTAGAAGGACAGTTTGCTGGGAGGTTCAGTGTTGAGATTGGGTAAGCTCAAAACCGGAGATAGGGTATTTCTCTCTGTAATGAACTCTTTAGTGGAGTTTCCTGGTTAATTGCATCCCAGGTGAGTTAAATGGCAGGCTGATTAAAACCAGAAGGGAACAATGAGGTGAGGAAGGTAAGACTAGGCAACTGGGGCATCTATAAAAGCAGGCAGAGTTAGACAGCAAGCTTTCTTTCCAGTAGGGTTCATTTGGCAGCTGGCTGGAGTTAGCAGCAGATGAGAGACTTTGTTAGTTGTGTATACCACCTACTTTTAGGTATAGTTCAGTGGGGAACTTTCTTTGTTGAGTATGGGAGGGGTTTGGCTTTTGCTAGTTCTCTTTTCTCAGATGGAGTCAGGCTCTTCAAAGAACAAAGTTAGTCTCCATATTATCTACCCTTCAGCATTTCTGCATGACTCATCAGTGTACTTAGTTGAATAGAGAACAGTTATCAAGTCAACCACAGGATTTTGCAAACCACCTTAGCATCGTTGTAGGTATCTCAGTCAAACGCACCTACTCACCTACTCTTTCTGCAGGTATAAGGGAAGAAAATGCTAGAAATAGGTATGCAGTCTCCTGTGGCTCTATTTGCTATCCTGTGCAGTGAATAAAGGGAAAGCTATTGAAACTCAGCAATATGCTCCTTTCTTATTTTGAAAGATAGAGACTGGAAAAAGATGGCAATATGATCTGATCTAGAAGATGTGCTTGTAAAGAGAAACTGAAAAAAAAAGTGGGAAATTGAATGTGCTGCTTGTTCTTCAAGTCTGTAGACAGATGTACACACAAGCAGCTTTTACAGCAATTAGAAGTAAGTGATGAGTTTTCTGCCATTAGATGCTTTTTTGCCAAGTACAACAAGCTTTTGAGAAAGCATGAATCTTTCAGCAAGTAACAGAAACATTTACAGTTAGGAATATGCATTTGGGAAAAATGAGATATTATGGAAGAGATGATCCTTGAGATAAATCACACTGAGAATCAAGGAAGCTAGTTTCTTTTCCTGCTTCTATCCCTGTCCTTCTGGAGGACTATGCATAAGACTTTCCTCTTCTGAACTTTTTTCCCATTTGCTTGAAACTCACAGTATAAGGACCTCCTCTGTGTGTACAGCACCCACATCAGCTAGCCCTTTGATTTTCACTGTAGTCTCTAAAAAAAACCTCAAATAAAAGCCAATCTTCAAACTCTCCCTTTTGCTTGGAACTGGAAATAAATTTCTCTCCTGGAAAACCTGCTGGTGTTTTCCTCCCTCAGGCATCTATTCTGGCTGCTGTCCCTGTTGTCTCCCTCAGTGTAGACAAGACTAAGCTTAGAAAAAGGGCTGGTGGGAACATACGTTCCTTGAGCCTCCTGATACCACTACCTGTGGACCCACCCCTCTCTCACCTATCAGCCATCTATCACCTATCAGCCATCTATCAGGAGGGTCAGCTTGTCAGATCCAAGGTTTCATCTGTAAGCCACTAAACCATCCAGGTTTCTGTCGGACCTCTGAGACACCAGATTATTGTCTGTTGGTGTAAGTGCTATCTCCTTGTGCTCTGCTAGCCTGAGGAATGAATGTCTTCATGCAGAGACAATTTGTCTGTGCTAAGGAAAAATTCCAGAAGCAGCAGTTGGCAGAAAAAAACCCAAGAAAGTTTTTCAAGAGTTGTGGTGCCAAATCCTGGGTGCTAAAGCTCTGTCTGCAACAGGAATTAAACGCACGCCTGAGCCTGTGGACTTACTGACCATGCACACTGTTTGCACACTGGAAGATACAACCCAAGAAATAAAGTGGCCTTGAGGATAAACTTCAAACTCATGCTTCTTGTCCTAATGTGGACCCATGTGCTCCCATCATGAATAGTACAAGCGAAGCTGAGCATGCTACAGCTTTGTGTGGCACAAACTGGGCAAAGCGTCTCGGACAGCCTGCAAAGGGTGTGAAGGAGTTAGGGTCGAGAACCCTGACAATAACCCAGCAATACAGAGAAGGCAAAGCAGGCCTAAATCTGCTGCTTCTGGAGACAGTGCCTCAGCATAAGCAATTGGGAGAGGCTCTGCAAATTAGGGATTGGGGCTGGTTTCCCTTCACCATACTACACATTTTTGGTGACCTTAAAATACCTTTAGAAAGTGCAGGATATGGGTATGCAGTCAGAGAATTTTTATGCTGCTGGAAATGTTTTTGTTCCTGCATTGAGCTGCCCTCATTCTCCGCTTTCTTCTCCCCTCTGAGATGGAAGTGCACAAGTAAGCATATGTATTATTTGCAGACTTGCATACAGGCCAGATCTTCTCATGGTTGAATTACCAGCCAGCCACTCAGCCTGTCTCAAAGAAATGCTTTCTCTCGTGAAACTTTCCAAGCTGGTTTAATCCACCTTGGGTGGCAAACTCCATGTGCTCTTCCCCTGCTGGCACACACTCTGCATTCACCAGAGCCTAAATTAGCTCTGGGTAATTCCAGCAATGCCTCTGTCTGTGGAACGGATTCTCCAGATGAATGTGTTGTGCTGCATGCTCCTTCACTACCTCGGTAGTCTCAGTTCATGGACTGGAGAGCAAAAGGCCAAGAAGGAAAGGGGGAGAGCAAGTCAGTTCTTTGGAAATATTAGCATAACTTTTCTTTCCAAGGCAGGAGACTCAGTGGTTTGAATCAGAGATGCCTCAACAGCTGTATCACTATCACAGGAGGCCACCACAGCTGGGGATTTCTGTCAGGATCAAAAGGATTTGTGCTGTTTCCTTCTAGGCAGGGGTGTTTCCTTTTCTCTGTTCCCCCCTATCTCCAAAGTGGTGTCCCACTTATAGACCTCTTCTGGGACAGGTTGTAGCTGTATCGCTCTTTACATCTATGGGGCCAGGGATACTCTTATGACAGGATTCACCAGAGGGTGCTATTACACATAGCCTTTTACATTTTTGCTAGCCTGGAAGGATAATGTAGCCTTTTAAGGGGACACTGAAATGTTGCCAATTTTAAGATGTCAGCTCCTCTTCTGAGTGGGAAGCTGCAAAAGGTAACAGCTTCCTCTCTAATTGTTCCCTTCTAATTGCTGGGGGGGTAATGTTGGTTTGTTTTGGTTGGTTTTTTTTTCTGTTGGTTTGGTTTATTACAACTGTCCAACAGGCATCAATTCTTGTTCCCTTTTTCCGCCTGACACCCAAATTCTTAACGTTTCAGGAGGAGTTTAGTGACCGCTTCTGTTCTGGATCTGCTGCAAATAGCAAAACTAGTTGGTTATGCACTCCTACCCTGCATGCCATGGCTGGGGTTTTTGTGGGTTTTTGTTGTTGTTGGTTTGGGTTTTTTTTTTTTTTTTGGTAGAAAACATCTGCATTTGCTGTGGCTCCATAGAAAGAAGGATGCTATAGTTTATCTGCATCACCACCATGAAGACTTATGCAGTTTTGCTTGAACAGAGAGGACCAGCTTCATTCCTGGCCGGCTGAGGGAGTTAGGGACTGGGTGCAACTGTCCTTGCTGCAGCATGAAGACAAGCAGGCTGAAGTAGAACACATTTGTCAGTTCTGCCTTCCCTGAGAAAAGAAAGAAGGTGGCAAGGATGAGGCTGAGGGTCTGCTGTTCCAGTCAGCCAGGGCAATTTGACAAGCACAGCAAGAAGCATGTTGCAAACGGCTTTCAGGCTTGCAACAGAGACCTGTTTGTTTCCTCTGTTTAATTTGGGAATCATGCATCCAAGCACACTTGGTATGTCTCTATGCATAAGCCTATACTGCAGCCTATTGATTTCCTTCGTCCTTGGCAAGAATATCACAGCAGATTTTGGCTTTGCCTTAATCTCTTGAGTGGATGAGACTAGAAATTCAAACGAGAGCTTAACTTGCTGACTGTCTACACTGCCCACATGATGGCTGCTCCTTTGGCTCAGTCTGGAGCAAGTCAGCTGTTTGTTTGGGCAAGAAAACTTCGGTACAGGGCAGGAATGGCTGGTTCCCATCTGCGCTCTGCATCTACAGACAGTGTGGATGAAACTGGTTCCAGGGACTTGGCTATGCAAACCAGATCCAGAATATGAGCACATCTCCCAGAGGCCGCATAGGTACAGGCTGTGTTATTTTTGGTATATATCTGGTTTTAATCTTGAAGCAAGCCCCTGGATGCAGCCACCTGGCTCCCCAACAGTACTACATGTTGCCTAGCAATATGAGCAGAAGATACTGGATCCATTTCTCTTCCTTCCTGTGCAAGGGCCAACTATAGAAAAGATGAATTTACGGTGAAGAGCTAACATCTTTTTGGGATGGCCTTTTTATCACCATATGGCTTTACTGGAAGCAGTGGCCATCCTTGCAGTAGAAGGTTTAGTGTCTATGGCTTCTGCAGAGAGCTATTTTTTGATTACACAACTTTGTTTGCTATGTGGTTTCTTCTAAGTGTTTCAGTTTGAAAGTGCTGTCAGTCATCACGTATTTTCCTGCCCCAACTAAACTAACTGTAACAAATGAAAATATAGGCATATATATATATTTGCATAAAGAAATCTCCTCCAAGTCAGCAGATACGAAGGCACCACTGAATTCAATTCAACTGTTTGTATGCTAACCAAAATAGATTTTTCAAAATTACTTCATAGCTTGAATGTCCATGGAAACAAGCACCCTGAACCATCAGTAACAGAAGGCAAGCAGTAATCCTAACAGTGGTAGGATGTTTATCAGCTTCTAAGTGATTTTATTTGTTTCTTAGAAGAATAATGATTAAAATAAAGACAAGACTCACAATAATACTCCCAGCTGACAGATACCTTTCTAGCTTATTCTAACTGGAAAGTGACTGTGAGTATTGCGATACAGTTTTTAACTTGTTTTGAATTGCCTCCAAAATTAGGCCTCAGTTAACTCTTCCTGTATCAGTGAATTTCAAATATCCTCCTATTTTTTTTCAAGCTCTTACAAGAAATGTAAAGCTTTTCCAGCAATTGCATAGTGTTTGCAGTTACTGAAACAGTTGTCAGGATGATGGTTTGATTTCACTGGATAGAGAACTAAAGCTCCAGCTGTCAGTGCATGGGAGCCTGAATTCATGGTACCAAAGAGAGGTGGGGAAGGAGGAAGTTTGCCTCTTTTGTGTGAGTCACCATATGATGCTGCCAGGCTCTGAAATGAAATCATGACAATCACATGCCTCCAGGAAATGGAATGGAAAAGGTTGCTGTCAGTGAGATTCATTAAATCCTCATTCTCCTACACACTATGACCTTTTAAATGGTTTTAGGAAGTCAGGGAATTGTAATCCTAAAGAGGTTACAGTTGCTTATTTTAACAATATTGAAGTAAGCACCTTCATCTATAACCTCTTATGAAGTTTGAAAGGTTTCATTCAGTTGTACTTAATGAGTGCTGCACAGACAACAGAACAAGCATCAAAAAGGTAAAAAATCTTAATTTGTTCCATTGATAACCACATGGGATGGGGAGAAACACAAGAAAAACCTTGATGCTCCAATTGCTTTTGGTGGTGAGGTTTCCAGAAATTCTCCTTGAGACGTCTCAATGGTTAAATTTTCTGCCTCTAGGAACTACGTTAATGGAGAGCCAAAAGCTGGTATAAGGTCCAATAAATTTTGTTTTAAGAACCCAGAACAATCAATATAGATCTACCATGTTCAAATCAGGCTCAACCCATCTAATTGCCCTTTGTGATGAAATGACTATGTGTACAAGGGGAGAGCAGTAGATGTAATATACCATGATTTATTTAGGCTTTGGAGACAGTCTGCCACAGCATTCTTGTTGTTAAGCTCAAGAAATATGGATAAGATGATCAAGCTGTTAGGTAAAATATTGTCTGGAGTACTAAGTTCAAAGAGTAACTTGATGGCTTGGTGTTCATCAATGGTAGCTAGTAACTAAAGGAAGACCCCTGAGATTTATATGGTGGTCAGTTTTTCAGCAATGACCTGGATGATGACACAGAATGAATCACCATTATATTTGCAGGTGATACAGAATTAAGGGGCATGGTTGATGTTTGAAATCACAGAACTTTTGAATAAGATGGAGAAATTTCAGGGCTGGACCAATAGCAGCTTTACAGCACTCAGGAAAGAGAAGTACCCATAAAGCAGAATAACCCCATGCATTAGTCTTATCTGGGAAGCAATTGGCTGAGCAGCAGCCTTTTCCAGAAGGACTTCGGGATTATGATGGATGCCAGGTTGAAGATCTGCCAGTAGTGCACTGTCACTGTAAATAAGCAAATTGCCTGCCAAGCTGCATTAGAAGGAAAGTGGCCAGAAGCTTGAAGGAAGCTGGGGGGTGGGGGATATACAATGCAGCATGGCTACAACATCTTGGTTTTCACTGTTCTCTGCCTCAGCCCACCTTGAATGCTCAGTCCTTTATCATCTGATACCAGCATCACTACAGCTTTGTTCATGTAGGGACATAAGGCGTTAAGATCAAAGCTACATTGGGTACTATTTTGTAGGTTCCAGTTACACCTATGGTTGAAGTGGAGACATATTTATGTCTTGATTTGCTTCTGGGAGTTCCCTCTTTCTCTCACTCCTCCTCCGCACCTTGAAGCCTGCAGTCAACATCAGCTAAATACTAAAGACACCAGAAATATGAGACAGCTGCTCAGATGCTAAAAGAAATGACCTGAGGAGAAAGAGCCAGGTGATGCATCCCAGGAAACGGATCCTGTCCTAAGAGGAAAATGCATTCATCATTCAGATAACTTCTACCACGGAAAAGCCAGCTGGATAAACAATGGCAGTTACATGACCATCATGCAGATCCTCAGCCCTTCCTGGCCAGTTGTAGAAAAGCAGATGTGGAACAGGGTTTTACCTGTGGGCAGAAAGAGGGCAATAGGAGACAACGGGGAAGACAGAACACACTGGGATTTCTGAGGTTAGCACCCAAGAGACCGAGTGCTGAGCTTCCTTCATCAGGTCCTTTGTACAAGACTCATTGGTCAGTGGAGGAAGTTGGTCAATGGAAGTCTTAGACCATCACAGTTATGATACCAGGAGACATAAAACCAAGAGAAAAGGGAAAGTGGGATTCTCAGAAGTCCACCTGCAGACTCCCACTTTCTCCAACTTATCCATTGCTAAACAAACCAAGACTAGGTATGACTGCAGGACCCACCTTCTTTGTGCAGCTCAGCCCCACTGCTGCTCAGCTAAGAGCTGCTTTTAACCTACTGGCTTGTTGGCTGACCACCCTGAATTACCTCTTCTCACACAGCAGTCCTGTGTACCCACATCTCTCCTGGCTGCCTCTTACTCTGCTCCCCAGCACTTCAGCAGGAGCTGCAGCATTTCCAGATTTCTTCTTCATGTTCTGTTTCTCCCATGAGGAAAGAAGAAGTCTTAGGTCTTAGCTGGCTTGAGGAGGCAAAGGAAGAGTCTCCTGGAAAAGTGGGAAACTGAAGTTCAGTAGAAATAATTGGAGCATTGTGATGATTTTCTACAAAACCAGCATGGAGGAGGAATAAACTCTTGCTAAAGATTCACAGGTTGACTAGAGCCTGCATTTTCTGTGATGTTCCTATTTAGAGCACAAAATAATAGGAAAAACATTAACCAAAAAAAGCCAAATGTCACCTGCCTCCAGTGGAGAAGGAGACTGTGAGGAAGAATCATGTTCAGTGCTGATTTTTCAGTTTGGAAAGGGTCAGCAATGAAATCTGATAGTCTTGAAAAGTGAATGAAACCTATAAACCTCAAAAGCCATGCAAGACGTGAATACTGCGCAGACACCACTTCCCCTCACTCAACAGGGAAGGCTGTTGACTAGGCTGGGAAGTCATGGCAAGCTATGTGAATTTGTACACTGGGCTGAATCCCTCATAAGTAGTGGAATATTGTCCAAGAGAGGGGCTGTTATGAGAACAGGCTTGGAAGCTAGCTAGAAGATGGCAAATCTATCAAGCAGCTGAGATAACAAGAACACACACAGGAGAGTTAAGGGCAGAAGGAAATGGGTGTACAGTGTATGCCATAAATTACAAAAGAAGAGTAAGCAGGGTGTGCATGGGAGACTGAATGCCATGAGCAAAGGTCAGGACCAGACACTAAAATGAAAAGGTGCATGTGTGATGCAGCAGAAGCTGTATCTTAACCAGCTAATGGGAAAATAAGCAAGGAGATGGGAAAAAAAATATTTTTTTATTTCCTTTTTCCCCCTCTGCCAAAAACTGCAGGTCATTAGCTGTGACAAGCCCTGTGGATAACAGAACAGACTCTCCAGGGACCAAGTTCTTAGATCTCTGCTCTGAGGCTGCCAGTTAAAGCTGAGACATCTCATAGCACAGCATTTACAGAAATCAGCATTCCCTATAGGAAAGACCTGGGATGCCTGGCTGCAGTGCCTGCTCCTGTGAAAGACAAGCCAGGGTGTTTACTTACCATAAAAAATGAAGGCAGCAGGGTGAAAGGGAGATTAAATACTAGGGCTGGCCCAAGTGAGCCATATATTCCCTTCCAGCATAAGGGAAGATGCTATAGGTAATCCCACATGCTTCATTTCCTCCCACTTTCCTCTGGAGAGCTGGCAATTTCTGGAGAGTGATTTAAATTCCTGCTTTTGCCTCATCTACATTCACACTGCAAAAGCCAAGGGTCTGACTCAGGGATGTCATCCTGTTTCAGTACAGTCCTGGTTCAGCAGGTTCCTCCCACTCTGCCCTGGGGAAGAACTTTGCAGTATTTAGAATAGTAACTTACACTGCAGAAGACATGAGCTTCAGTCATAGAATCATAGAATAGTCAGGATTGGAAAGGACCTTAAGATCATCTAGTTCCAACCCCCCTGCAATGAGCAGGGACACCTCACACTAAACCATGCCACCCAAGGCCTCATCCAACCTGGCCTTGAACACCACCTAGGATGGAGCACTCACAACCTCCCTGGGCAACCCATTCCAGTGCCTCACCACCCTCTCAGTAAAGAATTTCTTCCTTAGATCCAATCTAAACTTCCCCTGTTTAAGTTTGAACCCGTTACCCCTTGTCCTGTCACTACAGCCCCTGATGAATAGTCACTCCCCAGCATCCCTGTAGGCCCCCTTCAGATACTGGAAGGCTGCTATGAGGTCTCCACGCAGCCTTCTCTTCTCCAGGCTGAACAGCCCCAACTTTCTCAGCCTATCTTCATATGGGAGGTGCTCCACTCCCCTGATCATCCTCGTGGCCTTCCTCTGGACTTGCTACAACAGTTCCATGTCCTTTTTATGTTGAGGACACCAGAACTGCAGACAATACTCCAAGTGAGGTCTCTCGAGAGCAGAGTAGAGGGGCAGGATCACCTCCTTCGACCTGCTGGTCACGCTCCTCTTGATGCAGCCCAGGACACAGTCGGCTTTCTGGCCTGCGAGCGCACACTGAAGCCGGGTCATGTTCATTTTCTCGTCGACCCACACCCCCAATTCCTTCTCCGCAGGGCTGCTCTGAATCTCTTCACTGCCCAGCCTGTAGCTGTGCCTGGGATTGCTCCGACCCTGGTGTAGGACCTTGCACTTGGCATGGTTAAACTTCATCAGGTTGGCATCAGCCCACCTCACAAGGGTGTCAAGGTCCCTCTGGATGGCATCCCTTCCCTCCGGCGTATCAACCGAACCACACAGCTTGGTGTTATCAGCAAACTTGCTGAGGGCGCACTCAATCCCACTGTCCATGTCACCGACAAAGATGTTGAACAAGACCGGTCCCAACACCGATCCCTGAGGGACACCACTCGTTACCGGTCTCCAGCTGGACATCGAGTCATTGACCACAACTCTTTGCATGTGGCCATCCAGCCAGTTCTTTATCCACTGAGTGGTCCACCCATCAAATTGATGTCTCTCCAATTTAGAGACAAGGATGTCATGTGGGACAGTGTCAAACGCTTTGCACATGTCCAGGTAGATTATGTCAACTGCTCTGCCCCTGTCCATCAGTTCCGTAGCCCCATCACAGAAGGCCACCAAATTGGTCAGGCAGGATTTCCCCTTAGTGAAGCCATGCTGGCTGTCACCAACCACATCCTTATTTTTCATGTGCCTTAGTATGCTTTCCAGGAGAATCTTTATTTCTGCTGTTCAAATTCTCTGTGTCCTGTGCCATGGTTCCTCATTTATAAACAATGAAAAATATAATTCTCTTGTTCTGATGAAGATGCAGAACAAATACTATGAGATGCTCTGACACAGGTGTCGAACCATGGAGTACTGCAGCTGTGAAATATTGCCATGTTCATACATGAAATATATTCATACAGTATTGCACAAGGGATACAAGAATCACTCTTTCAATACTTGTGTTGTTTCTTTAATCTCAGCATTCTGAGCCTGACTGAAGTTCTTGCCTTTAAAAATACCTATCAATACTTTAAAAGAAAAGCCATATGTATGTTCTCAGCCTTCCCTAGCAGAAGAGAGAAAGTTACGAACAATGACTGAATATGGCCTCCCCTCAAACTGGAAAGCAATTAAAGAGGAACTTTCTTAAACCTTTTATTTTTATTTTCCTTAAACTCTTTGCCTGCAATTCGGTGTTGTGGTGGTTTTTTGTGCTCCATGGGGTTTGTGCTTTCCTAAAGTTTTCTGTGAAACACAGGCTCAGTTACAGAACCGCAGGCAAGGAAAGCCAGCAAGTTTTCATCAGGCACTGTGATAGTCTGAATCTAGCCCACTCCCCTCCCTGCTGCCACCCTGCTCGACATATTTAAAATCTCTAAAGATCTTCCTTTAAGATACCAGGGCTTCCCATTGTGCTGGCTTTTATTGGATTTCAGGTGTCATTCAGTCAACTCCCTCAGCTGCTTGAATTCTTGAAATGCTAAGATCATATTTCACCTGATCTGGCACTGAACCATGTTCTCTATCTCACCCCAAAATTAATTAAACCATAAATTTTTGGAATAAATATGGAGCATCCACTATAACTGAAACAGTCTGGGCTTTGTTGAACAAACTGCTGCAAGAACAAAGCTGCTTCTTTCTCTTTCTTCCCACCCCGCACTTCTCTTGATGTGTATCAGCAAATACAGTAAATACAGTACCCTCCCTCCTGTTACAGAGAGATAATTCTTGGTCTGCTGCTGTCATCATTTTATAGAGTCAGGATAAACTGCAGCAGCTCAGAGGCTGAGATCTTACAGGAGAACATTAACTTCACTGAGATGAAGAGGAGCTGTTCTCCAAAATGAACCCAAGTATTTTTTTCTTTTTTTTTTCAGGCAGCCCTGGAAAATACTGCTTTAATTTGCCCCCTACCTCTGTTTCTCATCTGTATAGCAAGTTTTTCCTTCTGACACTAGTGCTGAGCAGCTAAAAAAGGAGAGATGTTCAGATAATGCACCCAAGGAGAGGAGACTGTTTAGGTATGAACAAAGTTGTTAGTGCTAATCTTGTAGCAGTCTCTGAATGAATAGCCTCTCCCTCTAAATCCTCCCTACCCTAATCCTCCCTGTGAAACTTAGGCTATGATAATAACTTTTAAAGCTTGGAAGATAACACTTGATATTCAAAAACTAAATGAAGAGAAAATAACTAAAACAGGGATTTCTATTTCCTATTCTGGACCTGTAGGTAGTCTGGAGGCTGCTGAATTTCTCCCAGATTTGAATAAAGCCTTACCCTCGAAACTTGTTTAATTTTCCAGGTAGCTTTGTCAGTTGGATAAAAAAGCACTACCTCTCCCCACAGTTTAGGACCAAGAACTCTGCCACTTCACCAGCATGATTCAGAAGGGACCTTTACCCTTATCCTCTGCTCTTCCAATCCTGTCAGAGTCCATAAAGAAAACTGAATGGTTACTTGGGTGGGAGACCTACATAGCATTGCTTTGTTGCTAAAGGCAGTGTAACCAAAGGTGGTATTTTTATTCCTTGAATCAACTGTCAGCCAACACCCTAGCCTGGTATTCAAGGTTGCTGTGGGTTGATAGATATAAATCTGAGCTCCTGACCAACTCTGGTCTTTAGAAATTCTCTAGTGCATTTGATTGCAGCTCTGGTTGAAATGCCACTGTCCTGGCTGTATTCCAGCTCTGCTGATTTACACTCTTCTGACTCAAACTCTCTCTTCTGTTTCAACGGGATATGGTGCTCTTCTTCAGCTCTTAAGCTTAGAGCAGATAGTTGTTGTTTCTCGCTAGCCAAAATAAAGCGTGTCTTACATTTATCTTAGGAAGGTTCTGATGAATTGTGCCACAGACAGGTGAATGTGGTAATTGTTCTTCCTGGGGCCTCACAACTTTCATCCCAGATGAAATCCAAACTCCTGTTTTACAGGATCTTGACTGGGGACTGAGATCCCCATGGTACAGGGCTTCAGTTGTACACTTGCTGCTGCTAGGATGCTCCAATCAGTTAAAGGGCTCGAGTGTAAAGCCAGGTGTCAAGATGAAAGCGTCATCTGACGTCGTACATTGTCATTATCATCTGCTGGCTTGTTTCTACTCAGCCCAGAGGTTTGCAGGCAGAGTCTCCCAGCTTTGCTAGCAAACTAGGAATACAATGTCTTTATGAAAAACACAAGAACAAGCTCCCCTTTAGCATTTCTGTTTCTGTTCTCAAGCTGCGACCTAAACAATAAAACTAGAAGGAAAGGAATATAGAAGAGTTTTTACACCGGTTATTCCTTGAAACTTTCCAATTGGTGATTCATGCCAGGTCTGAGTTTCCCTTGAAGGATCCTACAGGCTGTTGCCTACTTCATATTTTTCACCTGTTGCCATGGACAGATTGGTGAATAACTGCACACTGCGAAATCAGAGAGCAGACCCATGGTTCCTAAGGCATTAATCAGCCCTAGTTTAGACAAGAACATTTCCCTTCAGTCTTTTCTTTCCTGCAGCATCTCCTGCCAGGATGTCCCGCTGCCTGCTGGAATTAATGTAGCTGAAATATCCCTCAGGATTCTTCTTGAGGTCAGGAACTCAGCCTCTGGATCCTCTTCAGTTCTCCTTTCTAGCTCCTGAAATTGGATGTTGCCAAGTGTATTTTGCTTTTCCATCCTGTTTTTTGTATTTTCCAAAGTCACCTCTCACTGGCAAGAAAAGACTTGGAGAGGAGAGACAGAAGGGAGAGTCCAGGCCTGGATCGCTTCTTTCCCTCTGTAATTTCAGGCTCCCCTTCTCATCCCTGAGATCATCCTTAGCTGTTGGCACTTCCCAGCCCAGTGTGTTGGGTTGTCCTCAAGTTTTGGGAATTTTATCTTTTTAATGGCACTGAAAGACCAAGGAACTCTTCCTCTTTGTTGTATTTTTTCTTTTCACCTTTTATGCTCAACTGAACCTACTATGCCCTTTCCCCCTTTCTATCCTCTTCTCATCCAAAACTCAAAACTGTCTTCCAAGGAAACACATTCTAGACCAAACTGTATTGCATTTCCCTGCTTTCTGCTGTCGGTCACTTTGTCTAAGGAAGCCTATATATCTCATGAACTTTCCCAGGAAAATGGCTCTCAAAAGAGTATCTTTTGACTCACATTTCTCCTCACCAAAATCCACTCCAGGTCTTCTAGATCTGGAATTAACAGGGAAGCATGGGTTTGTTTTCCATCTTTGTTCAAGGCACTTTTATTGCTTCCTTCCTTTCCTCATCATATTGTGCCCAGTGAGCTTTTTAAGGCAGGTCAACATCTCATTATTTGTCAAAAAAACGCTTGGCTTGCTGACACTGTCCAGATTTGTGCCGTTAATCAGGTTATGCTATTCTGTCTGAAGCCTTCTTTGGGGTCCTCCAACTCCATTTTGCTTTGCCTTGTGCATCGTTTTACCTAGGCAGAAAATACGAGACATACAGGACACCTAGTCCGTATGTCTCCACCCTGCAGCCCCCTGTAGCCCTTTCTATATGCAGACCTTAACTTTCTCCAATGCTGTCCAGCAAAGCTGAAGTGTCTCAGGCTCCAGCAAAAATCTATATGGGAAAAAGGTTAAGCTTTAGATGAACCCTCCAGGGTAGTCAGTCTCCTGCTGAGACACATACAGGATGATCGGATGAGGTGAGTGGGTTATGCATGCATCCTGCAAGAGGCTGTGGCTCAAACTGGTTCTCTTTATGGGGCTGTCATATGTTCTTGAACATTCTCCTCTCTGAAGCTTCAGTCCAGCTACTGGCCAGGAGCAGCAGGTCTGGGACAGCTTCTCCTGTCCTTTCCCTCCCGGGAAGTGTTGCTCTTTCTTCTCTCATTCACACAACACTCTGTAACCATGCATCACGCCTTTCCCAGACTCATACTACAAAGCTGTGTATCTTTTACCAGATGTGACATTAGTATGACTCTTCTACCCTCAAATTGCTGAAATGCCTGATCACTCACAGGGCTGGCACTGGGTAATTCAACAGGTTGTTTTTAATAGCATAGGATGAACAGCTGATCTTAAGACAGGCTGTTTCTCGAAGCAAGAAATTAAAGTGTTACTACATTTTGCATTTCCCTACTGACATACGGAAAATGATAGAGTTTCTCTGCTGATTCATCTGCTTTTACAGTTTTGGGTGTTATGTTTATTTCCCAAAGTATTTTTTTCTTTCCCAGACTTTCCCAGGTCCCAAGGTCGGAGCTGATGTCGGCACTCAGAGTGTATCCTGTTTGTCATAGAATCATTTAATTGCCATTTAAGAGAACTTATGCAACTGACCTTTAACACGGCAGTCTCCCTGCTGTACTTAATTCCTTATGCTGACATATGAAAAGAAAGAAAAAAACTTCCTTTTGGCTAATGGGAAAGTCTTCCCACAGGGAAGATGAAAAATGCAGGTGGAGTGAGGGAGCTGATGCTGGTCAGTGGTTACACAAAGGGCTTGGTTTGGATGTTGCTTGCTTCCAGGGGAAATACAGTACTAATTGTTCTGCAGTGAGGGGGAGGATTTTTTTTTTTTTTAATGAGGGAAATGAATGATGTTGCGAGTAAATAAATTTATGTTATTTGTACATCACTGCAGAGCAGTTCCACAAACACCCTCTCTAACCTCAGAAGATCTTCTGTCCAAAGACTGTATTAGGATCTGGAAGGAAAACAGGACTTGGGGTAGGGGGAAAGAACTTGATTGCTCTTGTCTGTCTATCTGTCCATGTTATTTTCAACCCATGATTTTGAACCAGTGATCACCTGTCAATGTCTGGCAGTGGACTGGACAGGTTGCCAGTCTGGACCCAGAGTTATCTGACATTTCAAATCCTTCCTGACTGGTTGGCTAGTTTTCAAAACTAAGGAATATCTGGTATGGAACAACAAATACAGTATATTTTATATATCATATATTTTATATATACTTTACAAATAAAAAATGAATTAGATGATGAGGAGAGTCCTGAATACCTGACACTCATGATCTTCCTAGTCAGTTGACAGTGAAATTCAACTCATAAATAGCAGACTGGCCCTAGGGCATAGTAGTATGCAAAATCTGACACAGAACAAAATCATAGCTCAAGATTTTCAGTAGTGATACAGTAATATTCTGTCTTTTATGTGTCACAGACACAGAAGCTGCTGAAGTCCCCGACTTGAGGACTTTGTGGCTTCATTTCTCTTCTCTAAAGTTCTGAGATACTGACTGCAAGTCAGAGCCAGAGCTAAGGGGTGCAGTAGAGATCATCTACTCTTCATATGTATCAAAGTTAAGGAGATAACTCACTGGGCAGAAAAACCACCAAACCAAAACACTTTTCCTTCCTTATGTACATCTACTGAATGATATTAAGTACAATACACTGATACCAGCATCCCTTGCCATGACCTCAATTACCATAAACATCTAGGTTACTTTTCCCTGAAAAAACCTGACCTCCTTTCAGACACCTTTTGTTTGTAACACAGAGGATTTACCTCTGTATTGGTAAGGGTGTGTAGAGTTTGAGTGAGAGAAGCACACCTCTTATTAGTTAAAAATTCCAGATTTTCTGCTGAGAGTGCTGAGTACAGGGATATATGCGGTGATATTTAGTTCATTTGTGATTTGGCTTCTTACCCCCTGAGAGCAGGAGGCATGGTCCATTTATCATCGGTCACAAACAAACAATGTGTATTTTTAGCTTCTCCTTTCAGGGAGGATAAAAAAATAGTTTGAGTTAGCATGACATGACTTAGGTGGGGACCCTTTTATGTTTTTTATATTTGTTTAGATAATTGGGTCACAGGAAAGCACTCCTGTGAGAACCACTCTCATTCCCAGAGATCCAGAGAGGTGAAGGGGTGGGAGAGAGTTGAGATTAATGCTAAAATAAAACATCCTGTGCAAAAACCCCATTGTCTACGTAGCACTAATCTTAACGTCATTTAGAAGGATGGCGGAAAAGTTCAGCCTTAACTCTGCCCTTTCTCATCACGTATCTGTACCTTAAAATACATCATCAGTAGAGCCAGATATATGTATAACTCAGTATGGTGTAACCCATGCTTGTTACATTTAGAATTCATTTCCCACTGTGCATTTGTGCACTGTCCAAATTTCATAATTTCACAATTGTTATTTAGATTAAAATTTTTGGTTTTTTACTTTTTCCAAATTTCAGCTTTTTATATGGTTCTCACAAATGTTTTGATAAAATCTCTTTTAATCTGTAATCTAATTACACATACTGAGTTCCCAAACACAGTTTGTGGGGTTTGAGCCAGCAGCTTAAGACTCTTGCAGCCAAGGAGGATTTCGTCACAGAAAACTCACTAGCCATTTTGTAATTATACCTGATTTAATTAGGCATCAATTCACTTACTGAAAAAAATCCCTCTTCTCTTGTATTTTGAACCTGGTGGTGGGATGTGTGTGTGGTGGCAACTTCAGATAATTAGACTAGTGTCAAGTGAAGGCTGTTAAACCTCTATCACCCTGAACAGCTGACTAGATGGCCAGAAAGGATGTTTTGATAGTAATTTTTGCCTTGACATGTTGCAAAAATGTATTCTGAAAATCAGTGTGGGGGTAAATGTGTTTGCATTTGAGCATGTTCCCCAGAGCCTGTCCAGAACAAGCCTGTGGGTTCACTAAATAGCACTTCTGTGGTATATTCAAGACTGTACCATGCAATATGGTCCCGCTGCCCGGCTCCACATACTGCAGTGTTAAAGGGTCAGGGACATGATCCAGTTAGCAGCTCTGTTTGTGGTAGCACATGAGAATGTTTATGGATTTGTATTGTTCCTCTACTTTGGAAATACGCCAGTCAATAAATGCCACCTCCCACTTCCCCATCCTTTCAAACATATAATGTGGGAGAATTGAGTGTCCATTCAGCTCCTGGACAGCCATCACATCTATCCAAGGAGCACATGGAGGCTCTTCTTCAGAGCTCAGTTTCAGAGTATTCTCATCCTTCCGCCGCTTGTGTCATGGGCATGGGACAAACAGCTCCATTCCTCTCTCCCAGCTGCTCAAGGTTATCCTTCCCAGCTCCTTCCCTCTCCGCCTCCTCATCCACATTCTGTTGCCACACATCTGGCTTTAAGCATGGAGCCACTTCTTGGATCTGATCCCTTGCAGCTGTCTGCTGCCAGTGCTTTCCCACAGAGAATAGGGATGGGATCCAAAAGGCAAGGGGAAATGGAGGACAAGCTGGGAAAGTCCACAGCAGGTGGAGGTTAAGACAGAACTGAATCTCCACAGGAGCAATGTCCTTTTCCCTTTTCTCCACTAGCTCCACGAGTGTCTGATGCTTTGGCATGTCTTTCCCACTTCTCTATTATTTCTGAAAATGTAGACTGCCTCCTCCATATCCTTTACCTCTGAATGAGCTCTTTCTGGATGCAAACTTCTACAGCAGGTTGTATCACCAACACAGGTCACTGGAAGCACATCCCAGTGGTCACAGCAGAAAAGGTGCACAGGTGAAAAATGACACACCATGATAAACCGTTAGGTTAGAGACATTTCTTTCATTTACCCAGTGGCAGATGCCACTAGACACAGCTGGACAAGTAAGTGCATGCAGCTCCTCTGCCTTATCTGAGCAGGAATATTTCAAGGGTTAAGAAGTGCCAGCAGCAGTGAGTGAAGGCTGAAAAAGGGGAGTCATTGAGCCCAGAAATGTACTCTCTGTATCATGTGGTAACAACAGAAGGTTGTCCAGGACTGTCAAATTAAACCTCTCAATGTCATTAAAGAACTCAGATTACTTTCAAAAGCATCCTATCTCAAAAGTTTTTCTTTGTGCTCAAGTAAGAGGGAAAGGCAGGAGAAAATTAGGCTTGACCAAAACCCACCTGAAAACTTGGATGCCTTTCTGATGCCTTCCGCAGCTTTGGATTTGGTCTTCTTTCTGCCCTTTTGTGGGTTTGGCCTCATGATGAATTCCAGAGCCAGAGAGCTCTGAGCAGAGACAGATTAGCATATTGTTTTCAGAAGCCTAAGACTGGAATATATGGATCTGTTTATTTTGCAGATGCCAATAGCTAACACATCCATTGTGTTCAACTTACACAGTGCTCTGAAGCTGTTGCTAAAAGAGGACAGGCATTTTAGCTGGCTCATTATCAGCCTACAGGCAATGGTGATGGATCCATGGTTTTCAGTTCACCCCTGTTCTCAGTTTTATTTCATCATGTCCTATTAATGATCAAGTGCTCTTTGAGCTGCATTTTATTAAGTTGCCTGGAGGCCCTCTGGCATCTGCAAAGTAAATATACTTGTGGTGATATTATTATTATTAGATTCATGCTAATAAAAGGATAACAACCCGGCAAAAGGCCTTTAATCAGTCTATGCTGTGTAGGCAAAACCAAAGCTTTTTATTGGGATTTTTTTCCTCCAGCCACATAGGGTCCTGTCCATATGAGTGGAGAAAAAATAAAAAAGACCAACAGTTGAGTGATTAATTTACAAGGCTTTGATTCTTTGATGAATTTTACTCCTTTGCTACATAATTGGTCTGGAATTTCCTTCCCCTTATTCAGAATTTCATGAAAGAACTGCTAACATCCAGTAATAAAACGTTTGCTGCACCAGTAACTTGCAGACTTACCCACTGAAAAATCCCAGCTCTTGGTTAGTGCAAGCTGAAGGAGAATGTCTGGTGGATCAAAGTAAAACCAGGACCAGTCAGAAGCCAACATCACGTTGAAAACACCTGTGGGTAGTGACAAAGGAAATTCCCCAGGGTAATTACTGAACCTACTCAGTGCTTTGTTTGTCTGGAAAAACACAACAAATGCTTCCCTACTTCATCAGGGCATTGTGCGGATAACTACCAGTAAAAAGTAGGAATCCAAGCACTCATAGGGGTAAACTCCATGTGTACTCCTTCTTAGACTAGAATGGCTTTGTCCACTTCATATCTTCTGCTAGCCCATCTGTGTCTTGATGGATTCAGATGTAACAATTTCCTCTGCCAAAGGACCTTAGTTGTATAGCTCTGAAATAGAGCCATAAAGAGAAACTTCAGCATATACAACATGCACACAGTCGTGTACCTCCTTTTAGTCACCAGCAAACTGGGTCTGCAGCTCCTATTCTGGTACAGTCACAACATCCTCCAGGGCTTGTGCATATTTGTCTCCTTTTGGTATTTATCACACATCACCTTTGCTGTCTTTCTGCTCAGGAATACTCCATGCTGATAGTAAATATGTCAATTTTTCCTAGCCCTTCTTTTGTTCTGGGAAACACATTTTTGGCTGATCCTGCACTTCAGACACACCTTCAGACACCCCTCCATTTCCCCTTTTATAAATCCAGTCCTATGGGTTTGTTTACCTTTCATGCCATCCATTTTCTTTATGTCTTTTTTGTTTGTTTGCTTGCTTGCATGGCCATTTGCTGGGGAAACTGATAACTTCCACTGCTCACCTGAAGAGAATTAATTTAAATCTCACTCTGATTTTCAGTGTCAGACCTTGATTTTGTAACTCACTAAAAAAATCTGTGCTCTGAGCAGCTCAGTACTCCTCCCAGCTGTCCTGTGCTTTAAACAAAGCTACCAATTATTTGCCTATAATAACTACGAAATTGTTTTAAAACTGCAGGTTGTGCTAACATGCACAAGGAGTGAGTCTCTTCACAGATTGTCTTGTTGCATGGCAGTTCCAAGACACAGGGTTGGCACAGCTGTGGGCAGGTGTCTCCTCTGGTTTCCTATGGGCTGTCTGCATCCTCCTGTCTCTGCTTTGAAATAATTTACCTGTGGCTTCTTAGCAAGGCCATAGATGAGTTGTGCATTCTTGTGTCACACACCCCTCTGGGTTCAGTGGATGCTCCACAAGGAGCCCTGAAACCTGGAGTGTGGATGTGACTGGTTCAAGCCTTCAGTGCAGAAGTTGAAGCACTTTTGCAAGATTTTGCTATGAAACACCATGTAGCCTAGAGGATGATGTGTTTGCAATGGTGGGAATGCATATAACATTATATGCAGTGTAATATATAAGGTGAACATTGAGGTGAACCAGATCCCTCAGATCTGAGGAGCCTGTGTAAGAGCCCTCTTGAAGGACATCTTCAAGAACATAGTGATTATGTTTATAATAAGATGTAGGAGAGATCCTGAGGTCAAATATGCAGTCTGTCCACATTTCTTGTCTGCGGGAAGGCCTTCAAGCTAATCATGGTGCAATCTGGTTGATACTCCCAGTACAGCAGCGTGAACACTCTCAATTTATCCCATACAGAAATCTGGAGGTACTGCCAAATTATCTGGCAAGAAACTAGACAGTAATAACAGTCAATCCTAAAGACAACCAGTCATTGCTATCCCAGAATCTAAAGGGAATTGAATTCTCTTTATACAGCTGATCTAATCCCTACCCTAGATCTGATCAACTCAGAATCATTCCTCTCCCTAGGTCAGACCGTGCTGACTCTCATGCACCCTGACAGGCTGTGAGCCCTGGAAATTTGCATTAAACTCCACATGTACAAAACCACAAAATTAGAGTAGGCGTGCAGGCGCTGGAATAGCCAAATGGATCTTCAGTTTGATCTCTTCAGAAAGAACTCCAAAGCAAACTCCAGAAAGCATGGCTTCTGGAGAATGGCATAAGAAATATAATCTGAGTGCTGAGGAGATCAGAATGGCTATTTAATTTCTATTCTTTGGAAATTCTTTGCTGTGTATCTATGTGAAAGAAAAGTTTAATATGAAAGGAGCTTGCAAGACTGTTTGTAGATTAAGCATCTTTTCTCTCTTTTCTCTTCTTTATTTCCTTTTCTGGTTTTTTTCTTTCCTTTCCTTTCTTTTCCTTTCCCTTCCTTTCCTTTTTTCCTTTCCCTTCCATTAGCATGTGATGCATACCATTGACCTGGAAGATGAAAAAAGGAGTAGAAAAGAAGCCCACCCTATTTTTTTAACGGGTTTCAGTAAAAAGATGAGACTGGAGGAACAATTTATGCACATATTGAAGAAAAGTTTCCCATTCTACAGCCAGAATGGGGGAAAAAAAGGTTATCTTCTAATTGTTCTTATCCCTCTCATGGGCTAGAAAGCCTCACTCAGTAATTCTCACTTTTATGTTTGTAATTTTGTGGTTGAACCAGCATGCAAATTTTAAGACAACTCCCTGCCTTGATTTCACCAAGTGTTTAGTGAATCTCTTGCAGCTGTTAATTATCATCATGCTGAAAGTCAGAAACTTGGAGCTTGTATTCTAGTTTACCTTCTGACTTTACCTTGCAATCACTTAATCTCCTGCCTTTGCTGACTAACTCAGAAAACTCATCCCTACTAAACATATTCTCCGTATGTGCATTTTAAGGTTGCTGTAGGATCTGAAGCTCATTAGACATGTTCCAAAAATACAAGACAGGTCTGTGTCTTGCATAATGTTTTTGCAACCTAGAGGAAGAAGGGGAGAGAAAATGAGCAGAGAAAATGAGCAAAGAAAATGGATGAGTGATGCATAGTAAGACTTACACTTTACAGAAGATCTTGACTACTCTCAGCTTTGCTCTGCCTTGCTCCAGGTGGCTTGTGATAAGGGAGAAGACACCTCAGAATCAAAGTCTGAGCCCAAACCTCAGAAGCACTTTGCTTCATCTTCAGTGAGTGAGGAGTTAAGCTCATCCTTGTGTCTCTGCTACACATTAAAGACTCAATCTGTCTACCTAATTTAGAAGCTGGGATAGTTCCCACCAGCTGAATTTATTCCCTGGAGCTGAGGTAACTTGGAAGACTGAGTCACGTCTCAAGGTAAGCCTGGAGTGCCTAAATGCTTTGTAATGTAGAAGCAGCACTTCGAATAAGGAGTTGGTAAAAACGTGCTTGCTGGCTATTGCTGCCTCCCTCTGCAGCTCTGGCTAGAAGTGATGATGGGAAGAAGGGGAAGTATTCAAATGGGAGTCGAGGGCAGGAGGAAATTTTGTGACCTTTGTACGTTTCTCCTGGATCACTGAGCAGCACCTTTTCATTCTATGTGTGAGCTCCTTGTTATACTTTGACTCATCTGCCATTGCTCTGTCCCAGCTAAGCATCAGCAATGTTCCCATCTTCAGAGAGTGTTAAACAGAGCCTTCTTGGTAGGTCAGCATGAACCTTTGGGGAAAAAAAAAAAAAAAATGCATGCACTGTTAAATATCTGAAAAAGACTTGGACCAAGTCAGTTCACCTGCAGTGTGTACTCCTTTCACACCTGCAGCGTGTGTCTCCTTTCTTCCCAAATAACACATCATTTAGGTAGCATTAGTACCTCAGTAGCTGGCCTATCAGATGTGGAAGAAAACTCAACAAAATGGCAGCTGTATTCAGTCTGAACTGTCCATAAGTGGACTGGATCCAGTGAGCTGGGAATGACTGGGAACTCACATCACAGGGGATGAGCAAAAGACCAAGGGATATTACAGATGAGGCAAGATATCAATTGGAAAACCTGCTTGGTTTCCTGCAATAGGACATGACAAAATGGACATGACAGTCAGGTCTGTGCAGGGAGACAAGAAAACAGTCATTGCACAGCTAGAAGGGAGCTTGCTTTCACTATCCCCAAGGGCCAGGTCCTCTCCTCACAGTACAGAGGCACAGCTCCACATACAACAGGCAGGGACAACAGCAGCTCAGAGGCAGCTCAGAGCAGTGATTTCCCTCCTATTTCCCCCCCACCCCAGTCTCTCTTGGATTGGGGCCACAACACCTTGTGGTGGCGGGCCTAGGTTTGTTTTGATTCTAGCCTGCTGTTGCTAGTGCGACCTGAAGCTTTAATGACCATTTCCTATTGAACTCAAAATTTCCCAATTAAGCTGGACAGCAGGTAAACAGGAGAAATAAAGCTTTAACAGAGAGCCTTGTCAAAGCTCTGCTAGATCAGCCAGAGTACTGGAGAACTTGGCAGGAGAAGAATCACAGGGTTGGATCAGGGTTATTCATTTTTTGCTAACTACTTCTGACATTTCTCTTCTCACACAGATGCACAGCATTCAAATGCTTTGCCAGTGGTTCCTCTACGCTACGCAATTTCACATCTCACTCTTCGACTGTTCAGTGACACAAACATTGAAAGGAAAAAAAATTAACTTAATTTCTCTAGGGTGGAGGGGAGAGAAAAAAGAAAATAATATTAAAAATATAACTGCAACCCACAGGATCTACAGGAGAATAAGGAAGGGTGTGCTTGAGCAAATGCTAGGGTGTCAATTGGCCAGACGCTTCTACCTCCAAGGTCACCCAAGTGTTTTGACTGAGTAATAAAATGTTATGTGTCTTACCCTGAAACCTGGGAGGACTGGGAAACAGCAGGGGTGGAGGAGTAATAGAGAGGGGAGAAAAGGGGAGCTGTGGGAGAGCAACTCAGTCCTTGTTGCTCTAAACCCTGTGGAGCCTGATCACACAAATATTTGCAGATCCTGGCAGTAGCATGTGTAACAAAGAGTATGTGATCATCTTAGGACTAATCACACTTTTTTTTTTTTCTTTAATTGCTGGATTTTGCAGCCTGTTCTCCCACCTCCTGCAGAGGAGAGAAGCAAGAAGCCAGAACCATGAGTGCTGAACTCTATATCCCCCAAAATTCTACTGCTGGTATCTCAGCTTGGAAGAAAAGATGGTCTAGGGAGGGAGTTTATGTAAGGCGAAAACTTCTCACTAAGGACACATGTTCTTTCCATGTGGGATTACAAGAAACCATTCAGAAAGAAACAGGAATTCTGCTACTAGTATCTCAAAGGAAAAGAATAAGTCTACATTCATCCAAAATATTCTTTCCCTTAAAAACCAAGCCACCACCACCACAGACACCGCACCTCCAAAAAATGCCTTCTAATACCCTATGTGAGAAGACGGTGGTATCGGGGAACTTAAGTGCCATCAGCTGTCTGCCTCATGAAGATAGGTTCTTAAGCTATAAACCTGGGAAACTAATCTTTCTTTTGCCAGGATAAATATCCCAGATTCAGAGAATATTTTTAACTCTGTGGTCCTACAGTATCTCCTAAAAGGTGAAATTTTGAAGTCTTCTATACATTTTGCTTCTCTAATCAAGGGGGAAAAAGCTGTTTTATTAAACTTGGACTGCTTAATCAGAGTTCAAAACTCCCAATGAAGCAAGGTAACTGTAGATAGCAACTGAATAAAAGCCTATAGGGTGATCAGAGGTTAAACCTAGGCTGCAGTTTGGAGTGGAGCTCTAGTAGCTTCATCCTTTCTGCACATCTGTCCTGTGTCAGCTGCCTCCTGTGATTGACTCCAGCTCACACTTCCCCTTCAAAAAAAAAAAAAAAGTGTATCTACTGTTCAGTGCTGCTGTAGAACACAGAGTAACAAGGACATGTGGTGCCACAGAAAGCTTGGAAAAAAATAGCCAGCTCTACTCTGTGCCTTTAGTGTTGCACAATGGCTTTTAATGCAGGAGAGAGGAGTAGTGTTTGTATGGAAAAAGAGGAGTTAGGTAAAGAGCTTGAGATGTTGGCAATTCTTCCAAGTGAAAGCAAGCCAGGACAACAAAGTTAAGCGGTTTCCTTTTGTAGAAAAGAGGACAGGAGTAATGAGGGCTTTTCCCTCTCTTAATGTAATGACGGCTTTCTCTATAAATATAGTCTCTAAAATATATTATTATTATTTATAACATTTGTCTTTTGATACACTTAATTTACATTTCTTGCTGTGATCACATGAATCATGCAATCAAGAGCAGGATCTATTGAGTGACTTCAGCAAAGCATTTGACACAGTCTCCCACAGCATCCTCATAGCTAAATTGAGGAAGTGTGGTCTGGATGATCAGGTAGTGAGGTGGACTGCGAACTGGCTGAAGGACAGAAGCCAGAGAGTTGTAGTCTATGGGGCGGAGTCTAGTTGGAGGCCTGTACCTAGTGGAGTGCCTCAAGGGTCAGTACTGGGACCAGTATTATTTAATATATTCATCAATGATTTAGATGAGTGAATTGAGTGTACTATCAGCAAGTTTGCTGATGACACTAAGCTGGGAGGAGTGGCTGACACGCCAGAAGGCTGTGCTGCCATCCAGCGTGACCTGGACAGGCTGGAGAGTTGGGCAGGTAGAAACTTGATGAAATATAACAAGGGAAAGTGTAGAGTCCTGCATCTGGGCAGGAACAACCCCAGGTTCCAATATAGGTTGGGGAACGACCTGTTAGAGAGTAATGTAGGGGAGAGGGACCTGGGGGTCCTAGTGGACGGCAGGATGATCATGAGCCAACACTGTGCCCTTGTGGCCAAGAAGGCCAATGGCATCCTGGGGTGTATTAGAAGGGGGGTGGTCAGTAAGTCGAGAGAGGTCCTCCTTCCCCTCTACTCTGCCCTGGTGAGACCGCATCTGGAATATTGTGTCCAGTTCTGGGCCCCTCAGTTCAAGAAGGACAGGGACCTGCTGGAGAGAGTCCAGCGCAGGGCAACTAAGATGATTAAGGGAGTGGAGCATCTCCCTTATGAGGAAAGGCTGAGGGAGCTGGGTCTCTATAGTTTGGAGAAGAGGAGACTGAGGGGTGACCTCATTAATGTTTATAAATATATAAAGGGTGAGTGTCACGAGGATGGAGCCAGGCTCTTCTCAGTGGCAAACAGTGATAGGACAAGGGGTAATGGGTACAAACTGGAACACAAGAGGTTCCACTTAAACTTGAGAAGAAACTTCTTCTCAGTGAGGGTGACAGAACACTGGAACAGGCTGCCCAGGGGGGTTGTGGAGTCTCCTTCTCTGGAGACATTCAAAACCCGCCTGGACACATTCCTGTGTAACCTTCTCTAGATATTCCTGCTCCAGCAGGGGGATTGGACTAGATGATCTTCCAATCTCTAACATACTGTGATACTGTGAGTAGTTCCCAAAAGACAATATATTTTTTTTTACCACCACTGCATTATAAACAGATCAGATCAGCAAAGGAAGCTATACTGAGGTCTGAGCCAGTAAATACTTACGATTAGCCCAGGCCAGGTGCTGACTGTGAGATCTGTTGTTGTGCATGTGTGCTCTGCCTGTGTTCACTGCCTAAAGTAAGACATCTCACCTGAGACTGAAACCTGAACTAATGGACTTGAATCAAGCTCCAATGGAAAGATTTGTAGGTGTGATCCAGATTTCTTCAAGTCTGTGAAAGTTTCCAAAGGTGAGTGGAGTTAGACAGCAGAATTGCTTGGGCATAATGAGGGTGAAGAATTTTTGCTCAAGTATAAAACCTTCATGTTGCCTCCTCTTGTAAGAAGACCTAGTGCAATCTCCCAGAGGAAGTCTTGTGACCTTGAACCAGACCCCAATGCCTTCTGATTATTCCATTTCTCCTGGAAAAATGGATACAGAGCTGGGCAATGTCTTAAGTTCTTTGTGGATCTTTGGAAAATGTCATAATCCCACCTTGACTCCAAAGAGAAACCTTCTGAACTGAAAAGAAATTCTGCGTTACTTTAGTGGTGATTCTTCTGGTTGGAGAAATAGAGGTATTGACCAACTTTCTGTTACAGTTGTGTAGACTGTAGGCGCTCTTATTGTCTGGGTAAAAATTAGGTTCCTACTCACTGCAGCATGCCTTGTGTTAGTACGAAGGCTTGGTGTGCTTGGATCCTTGGTTGACTCTGGAGGTTGGGGACCTAGGGGTAGCAGTATAGTAGTAATTGACTGCTCTGTTATATATGGTACTCTGTAGTAGGGAGATTACATAAGAGGAAGCATAAATAGTCCCTCTGCCTACTTTCAAAATGGTCATCAGAAGAAATGGATACTCAGAGGAACATGGGGATCATCCCACAGATTTCAAATAAGCTTGAGGTTTGGAAGTTATGCAAGCAAATACTATCAATTATGGCAAATCTTCTGGAAACAATACCAGCTTCAAGAGAAGTTGTATTCACCAGAGTGTGTAGGACCAGCTTTTCTCCTAGTCTTCCACAGGAAACAGTGGCATAAAATGGTATGTTCAGATTGGAAAGCAGTGGGGAATTTTAAGAGGCAGGATAGTAACATGAGTAACAGCTCCAAGCCTGAGTTAGCATCAGCCACCACTTCCCCAGAAGGTGTTTGTCCTCACTGGGTAGTACAAGGAAGCCTGCATCTTTAGAAGTAATAATAGCTTTAACATTTATATTACAAGTGGTTAATCATTTTATTAAATACTTCACAAGAAGCCACATTACCTGGGTGCTGTTAAGTAATTAATTATTTGCTCTTACAGGTTGCTCTTGAGAAAGAGGACAGAACAAGTAAGGAATTTCTTTCATGTTCTTCATCAGCCTGTCAGCTTCCCAATTCTACTGGCTCCTTGTCCTGTTGGAGAAACTGAGGCTCATCTGAACTATGTTCACCTAGACAACATCAGAATTAGATGCTGGGTTTGAATGAGTATCTGTCATTTCCTGTGCCCATATAAAGACCAAATGTAATCTGAGGGTGTCCTTTAAGAGATCCTACAAAATAATATTGTTGTTAGTTTAAACTCCAGGCCACTACAGATACTCTCTTATCTTTCTCTTCTGCTTTTCTCTGGAGTCTGGTTCATCCACAACATGCATTTTTTTCACAGCCTGAACTTGCTTGCTAGAGGTCAAACACTGATGCTTTTATTTCTGCCTCAGCCCTCCTGACTGAAGAAAGAATAAATGTTTGTTTAAAATTAATCCCATTTTGGTCTGGAACTTCAGCAACGAAACAGTTTGGATGCTCTGCAAAAGAGGAAGGGATCCAGCATGCCCTTCCCCCCTCATCACCCTGGGATTCCGAAAAGACTCAAAGTATTTTGCACAATGTTAGAAAATAAATATTGCTCATCCTTGAGCTGATAGTTTGGAGCCCAGACGGGCTCAGGATTTATAATGGAAAAGGTGATGCAAGCTTAACGCTATGTGAGCCATGTGTTGTTACCATTCAACAACCAGCTCCCATCCGCTCTCCTTCTTGCATGAGCGGTCATTTTCTTCCAAAATATTCCAAGGACCCAAAACACTGTGCTGATTAACCCCTTCCTGAAGGGGTTGGACCCCAACAGTGGTCATTACTGTGAGTGAAAGGACTAGTCAGTAAAAGATAACATTTTATTATTGATTTTCTTTAGATGTCTTCTTCTCAGAAAGGGCTTTCCTTTTTTCTTAGTGCAAAGATATTTCTTCGAGATCAAGCAGAGACTGGAAAAAAGATCTTGGGAAGGAAATTATGGGATACCATTACTAGTTTGGAGGAGCAGGAAGACATAGAAAAGTCATCCATCACTCCCAGCTCTCTCTAAAGAGAGCTATCATGGCTTGCCTGCAGGCCTAATAATCTTCATCATTTTGAAAGGGAAACATCCCCAAAGAAAAGTCAGGGAAGTTGGAGGTATTGAACAAGCTGATCTATAAAGATAATTTGTTCCATATTTCTGCAGTTTTGACTTGCTCAACAGTTTGACTCACGAGAGCAGAATAATGCCAAGGTGTTATGGACTGGAAGTGCAGCTCCCTGCAGATAGGGACTTGGCTGGGCCTTGAGCAGTTACCTAAGAGGAGCAGCCTACACCTGAATAGAGAGCTTCCTGTGAAATCATGATCCAATAATCAGCTCCACCTGAGGCTATTCCTACCCACGTCCTTACCCCAGCTGGTAGCATGGAAGATCATGTGCATACATGTGAACCACAGAGAGAACAGGGTGAGAAATTCCTCAGTGCAATCTTCTCTGCCTTGTTCCCCTCTTCACTCCATCCCACTCTACCTTGAGCCCAGCCAGTGGTTTTCCCACAGCAAAATTGACTGTGAAGGCTGGGGAGAGGAAAGGGAAGGAGAGGAAAGGGAGCCCCAGTCGCAGGGAGTAGTGTCACAAGTGGAGCCCTGTGTCATGCACAGCCAGGCACATGACCATGCTGATGTACCAATTATCCTTTATAAATAGCTGTGAGCAGATGTTCAACCGGCAAGTATCTGCATTCATTGAAGCCATTACAGCTTGCAGATACTTGGCACAGCCCTCCAGCCAAAGATTACCTCTCCTGCAGTTCTCCTGGCAACCAGCTGTGCTTCAAGCAAAAGTCAACTAGATTAGCTCATACCACCTGGATCATCTGCTTGAGTGGTGCTGGCTGACTCTGCTCTGCAGCAGATTAGGGAGTGCTTACATGATCCTTTCAGTTGGTAGTGACCAGGAGCCAGACACCTTTCAGGTAGCACAGCAAGGTCTGAAGGAGAGTGTTTTGCCTTTCTCTGACTTACATGTGTGCATGGAAAGACATGTGCATGCTGTGCAAGCTCAGAAAGAAGCTTGTGTGGTAAGAAGCTAGTCAGGAGCTTTTGTTTAGCCACTGACTTTCTGATGATTTCAGAGCTCCTATAACCTTCTTTATTCTCTCTCCCTCTTTAGTCTGGATGTTAATTCTTGTGCAGGAATTGCTCTTTTACAAGCATCCAACACAATGGAAGACTGCATGTAAATCTATGACAAGTTAAGAAAAAAGGTAAGCAAACACTTTTGTAGGGAGGTTATTTATCCTGTGCATGTAGAACACACATCACAGCTGGTCTAAACCTTATTCAATGCCTTTAACTGCTTCCATAGTATACCAGAAAAGAGTAGTTTTGTCATATTCTCCCATTTCTTTTCTGTGTCTTGCACATCCAGTATTATACTCACAGGCGCATAACGAAACAGTAGAACAATGGTGTGAATATATGGCTTTTCTCCTGTTATGCTAGCACATATATGATAAGATACACGTAGATGTGGAGAAACATACGCTTATTTAAATACAGTTTGCAAAGTGCCAGAGCACACAGAGAAACACCCAAAAAAATGAAACTGATGCATTAGGCAAACTGAAAGTTGGGAGGGATCTTGTGTTTTTTCTCTCTCTTTGTTTATTGGCCTATTTAGTCTCTAGCAAAGTCAGTATCACTTGCCCCTTAGCTAGACTCAGACAACAGCACTATAACTCCTGCTTCCCAGCCTCAGCAATACCATTTTTGCTTTTGTTAAGCCCGGAATCCAAATTTAATTAGCACAAAAATTAAAATGAAAATAAACCCTGAGATAACTGAACTCTGGGTCACAAAAGTAGAGAGGTGATTGACAGCTGAGAGGAAGGGCTGGTAAATGATGCAATTAGCTTTCTTCTGATTCATCCGTTCACCTACGGGGGTTGATTCGTGAGAAATCAAATATGGTATCAGTGTGGATACTGAGGCCAAAGCAAAAGATAAACTTGCACACACAAAGGAAAGAGATACTATCTGTTCTGATGAATTCCCTACGAGGGAGCTTGGAAGTCTTAGTCAAGCCTCACAAAGCAGTGAGCTCCTGACATGCATCCAAGAGGTGTGAGTATATTGACATGCCCAGCACTATGTTTGCAAGCTGGAGCTCTTCTCTGAGATATTAGCTGCTATCTCACCACCTTGAGGAAACCTCAAGTGGGCAAAGCTGTCCTTGAAGATGAATATATGTGTAGGATAGTTGCTCTACTTTAACATATCAAACAGCATTTTGTGAAGGCATGTGACAGAGGAAGAACTGGGGTGCTATGGGTGCTAAGGAAGAATGGAAGGAAATTGCTTTCAGTAGATCCCATAAGCTAGGGTCCCACTGGCTATCATACCCTTTGTTACATGGCTTCATTCCCAGTCTGGGATGCTGTGTATCCAGTATGCCAGTCAGAGGTTTGCCTGACCCATAGACTAAAGGAACAGGACAGATGATTACATCAGATGTGGACTGGTGGAATTTTGTTATGAGCACTGTCCACTGTTTTACACATGTTTCCCTGCTGTCACATCTGCATGAAGTATGGGGCTGATTGGGGCACCCTTATGTGCACACAGCACTCTTCCCGCTCAGTTCGTCTTCGATACATGGGGTACTCCACAAGAAAGAAAGCAACTCTGCTGCAGATCCATGATTTCAGATTATCCCTGCTCCTGAAGGCTCTTCTGTTGCTGGAAATTAAAAAGAAAAAAACCAACCCACCAGCCAAACAAACAAAAAAACAATTCCAGGATCGCTATGAAGCCACATATAAAAGGTTGTCAAATTAATGTTACAAGTTTTTCCATGGGGAACCTTTCTATTCAGTCAGTCTCCAAAGGGAAGGAGGGCTAGGCTTTGCAATCCAGTGAAGTCTTCTGATTTTAGCCACAGGAAGAAACAAAGCAATTAGCAGCAGAGCAACTTTCCCCTGATGCACTTCCCAGAGACCTGTGTTCATTGTACTACTTGAGCATGAGCCCCTTGGAGGAGAAAAGATGTCCAGGTTTTGGGCACATGCACTCTGGTTTGAGCTATTCAGCAGCAGAGCTGCTTGTATAAAAGTTCTTCAACTTGTTCCAACCAAATTGGCCTAAGTTTGCAAAGACCTTGTTATTTAAGTAGTTAACTAATTCAGCTCATTGTAGCTGAAACAGGTAAGGAAGCATGTAGTGGGAGAAGCTGTTGGCAGGAGAGGTGTGATAAGTACAAAGAGAAGTGATGTCTTGTATCAGCACAGCTGCTGACAGAGGGCACATCTGTCTGCACCATTAATCTCTACCAGGATCGTCAGTGGAGTGCTGTGGGGAGGAAGCACTTCATTCGTCTGAAAGCCAACACATTATCTAGTGTGACTTCTGGCGCTATGTAAGTCATAGTTTTTAGCCTGAAATGCTCTCAGACAGCATATTTACCTCTTCTTATGAAGGAGAGAACAGAAAAGAAGTTAGGAACTTATGGTTGAACTGGGGACAAACTTTCAAGATGGTTTTGGTTTCGTGGAGTCTCAGATTTTGGCTCTGGAGGGCCATCTGCCCTCCAGGAACTGGATTTGAAGTCAATTTCAGCACACATAAAGCAGTCCCCTGGCCTCCAACCCTCCTGGTGATGACTGCGGGAGAGATGATCCTGTTTGTGCCATGGCATGTAACATTGACATGGCTGTCCCAGCCCAGCTTGCCAGGTCAGAAGAAGAGCTGAGTTTCTGGTGAGGACGGGCACCTGCTAACTCCCTGCACAAGTGCTGGAACCTAGCCCCGGGGGATAGGCCAATGCCCGCCTCTGCAGTTGCTCTTCAGAAAATGAAACGAAGCTGTTGGGAGCTAACAGCCCAGTCCCTTTCACGAGCAATAAATTCACAATGAAAACAGCAGAAACAAAGCTCGTTTAAACATGCTTTACTTTCACCCTAAAAAGAAAGAAAAAGGAAGTGGAGGCTTGTCTTAAGAAGGGTTTCTGCTGCACCTTCTCTGTAGAGGTAGGAAAATGCTCTGAAAGCATGCTTCCTAGAGCTGCAGAGCTGCTTGAAGGCACAGAAAGGCTGCAGACACCAAACAACAGCCAACTATACAGTCAAACAAGCTATTAATGGCAGTCATTCATCTTGCTTGTGGCTGGAAGACTCTCCCAGTACAAGATCATCAGGGGTTTGTCTCAAATCACTGTCCTTGTCTCTGTAAGGAAGAGAAGCACTGAACACATACTGGAACTGTACAAAGCTGGGAGGTTTTTTGCATATAGCAAAACAGTTACCAAACCTGGAGCAGAACACAGGTTTCTTGAAGTCCAGGTCACTGCATGACCCACAGTATCTCCCTCCATCTGATGGGAGTGCAGAAGTCCAGCTGTGATCATGCAGTGCTATGCCCAAGGCACTTCTGTTCTGAAGGCATAATAGGGGTTTACACTGTCAGGCACATTAATTCAGCCATGCTACTCTTAGACCAGGCAGTCAGTCCCCCTGGTAGCGTCTGTTGCTCTGTGAACTTATTGCCTTAATTAGGACTTGGTCAGAGATCTCTGGCTTGACTTTCTGTTGGTGGGTGGAGGCATGCCGTGAGCTAGGGCTTTTTTGGGGTTTGAATTTTTCCCCTCTTTCTTTCCAGCAAAATTGCAACAATGCCTGTTTCATGTTGTTCCATGGGGCTTCCCTTTGTAAAGAAAACTCATCAGCCTTGCTAATATAATCACTCAGCAATGCCATGTCAAAATGTGAGTAAATGAATAACCACACTCTTTTCAACACATCTTGCTATGCAAACAGATGTTTAGAAAGAATGCAATATGTTGCAGGAAAAAAAGCCAGCAAGAGATAATGTCTAAGCAGTTGGGGCATGGACCCTTGTACTACAGGTGTGGCCACAGCAGCCAATGGGGAGAAATGGAGATAAACTTTCTTCCTGAAATTTGAAATTCTAGGTTGTCAGCATCATTAACTCTCAGATCCTGGGCGATTTCCATGTCATTGCCACCTCACCACCCCTCCTACAGTAGCGATGTCCCTTTCAGTTTGTGGATTATTTTATGGGCTTTCCAGCAAAGGCACTGACCGTCACAGAAGAAGGTTGTCTTATAGCAGAGATAAACTATTTTATTGCAGTCATCATTTATGCTCCCATTAGCAGTAATCCACAGAACCAAGGCTGGAAGTCATGGACCTACACTTGCAGCATTGTGCTGCAGAGCTTCTGCGTAGATGTAGTGTTTGTTGTGAAACAACCATCATGATCCACTCCAAGGAAGGAATAGATTGCTTCCATAGTGGCATTCTACCTTTGGGGTATGACTTAAGTCAAAAGCTCCCACTTACTCAGAGAGAAAGAGGAAATGAAGTACAATACAAATTCACCTAACGCAGCTACTTTTGTGGGCTCAGTATCTGAAGTATTGTGAGCATTTCAGAATGTTTGTAAGATATTTCTTCTCTTAGTATACACTGCTGTTTATTTCCCATTTTGCAGCTAAAGTATAACTCTTAACACTTCAGTATTTCTTCCTGCCCTGATTTTAGATGTCTATGAGGGAGATACTGCAGGCTAAGCTAGTTATCCAAGCTTGTTTGCAAGGAGTGGAGAGAAGCCACTAGCAGGAAGTGATTCCCCTGTCTAAACTTATGTGCTTAACCTGTTCCAAAATACTTTCCTGGAGATTCCTTCACTGGCCTTGTCATGATTTTTTAAACCTTCTCATTAATGCATCTTCCTGTTCAAGGAGCTGATATTTGTTAACTGGGATGTGGGGCTCCTCTGCTATAGCATTTGCTGCTTGTAGCATGAAAACAAATGGATACTGTGTCCAGGAAGTAAGTATTCTTTGGGATGCCTGACATCCTAGATGCATAAAATAATGGTGAGGATGATTTCTAACAAACCTAAGGAAGTTCTAAGAAAGAAAGTTAAGACAAAGGGATGTTTGTTTATTCCCAACTGGGCTTCCACAGGGTCAAAGTATCACACCCGTGAATCCCTGGTGTGTTCATATGTCTCTAGGTTAATGTAGAAAAAAGATAAGATGGTGCCAACATTTCCATTATGCTGCTTCTTTTGCAAAGTTTTGAAAGTAAGCCATAAATAAAAGTGCTCTAGAAGAAACTTTGGCAGATGGCATCCTGATTCGTGAGTGAATCTGGTTGATTTTGCTTTCCATTTACATTTTTGTCTTTTTTTTTTTTTTTTTTCATAAAAAAGAAGACAAGAAAATTACTCCAGATAAACACAAGATCCAAAAAAACCCATCATGACACAAAGCATTACTATGGGCTACAGGACCACTTAGTAGGAGAGGAAAATAATGATGGGCAAATAACTGAAGATCATCCAAGAAGAAATATCAGTCATTCAGGGAGGTCCAGGGTGGAGGGGGCTAACGCAAGATATAGAATTAAGAACAGTGGGTTGAGACTGAGCACAGGAAAAACTGGCTTGAGGAAAACTTTCCTACAAGAGGACTAGTCTCCCAAGGCAGGAGATGGAAACCTGATTTTTTGAGTCACACAGCCCTGAACTGGCCATGTTTCTGAAGAACTGTTGCAGTGAGCTATCCCACGTGGGCAGGGAGAAGCCTGTGTACCTTGGAGATTTCAATTCCCAACTTGGATGACTCACTTCAAAGTGCAGGATGAAATTTAAGTTGGTGGGTTAACTGCCTGAGAGATGCTTGCCAGCACACGTCTCTGCTAAGAAGGGAAGACTTCATTGCTTAGATAGTGCTAAAGTTTCACCTACTCCACAAGCGTACCATATCATCAGTTGTTAAGCCATCTTTACCCACCAGCTTGAAAGAAAGACAGAAAACATTACCTTCCCTCTTTCTGACCCTGGCAGCTGATGAATGTGTGGTGCACAAGCGACTGAAATCATAAAATACATAGGGATGGAGGAGAAGATGGTGCAGTGCCTGTGAAGACTGAAGGTGCAACTTCTATCAGTCCTATACAGCATTGTAATAACCTCAAGAGCCATTTTCAAAAGCTCCTCTATTCAGCAGACCAAGTGACACCTTGATTTCTTCCTTTCTGTCTCTCTACAGTTGCCTTATGCATTGTTCAAGAGAGGAATCTTCTCTGCTTACCCAACCCAGGTAAACTCTATCTTTTCATTGACTCTAAAGTTACTAGCTCCCATAGCTGCTCTTGACTATTTTATCCAAGCATGATTCTACTCCTGGCCTGGGGCTTTTTGTAGATTCAAACAGAGTCTCCTTTTCTTTGAAGGCTCCTCTGTAATCCAGCCAGTGTGAAAACATCCCTGTATAGAACCTTCACTTTCCCCCTCCCTTTTCATTAACAGCTTCTTCAAAGGCATCTCTCCAAGTTCTCACTTCCTCCTACTGGTGTTCACAACCGATGGAAACAATTGCTCATGTTTACACTGAGTGGACGTACTTATTAATTCCAGCACTAAACACAGAAAGGGCAAATTCTTCAGGAAATGGAGACAGATTGCTATTACACATCTCAGTTTTACTTCCATACCAGAATGACATGCTGAGTTCTGAATGGGATCAGTGTCTATTTACACTGGAACATGCCCCAGTATACTCCAGAGCTTAGGACCCTGGTATGGTATTAAGCACCATACTGGGCTAGTGGGAATGTCCAGGGAAGACGCTATAGGTATGGAAGACAGGCGGTACATGGCATATGCCATAATGTTAGCCATTGTTACAGTGTGGGTTGGAAGGTTGGGGTCTCAAACACCATGACCTTGAAGACAAACCAAGGCAGTAATTTGGGTTATTACATATGGAGGATTGAGTTCAAGTGTGACAGAGAAGTGTGGCTCAGAGAGGTTTATCCAGACCTCTGAAATCCAGCTCACACTTGACCTGTTTGTTTCCATGAGGAGAACGTCTGCACGCCTTTTTGCAAATTTCCCAGCAACAATGATATAAATAAAGCCTGGACTGCAGGGCTGTCCTGACAACTTGTCCTGCCCTTTCCTACAAGGGGGGCTTATTCCATGTAATACTACTTATATCTACATGGAAACTTTTTTTTTCCTTTCTTTCTTTTTTTGGTGTGTGTCCTTTTATTTTCTTTTTTAATCTTGGCAAGGAAGCAGGAAAAGCTCTACCAAGCTAATGATTAATGCAACGAATCACATCCTCACATATTGAACAAATAAATATAACTTAATATAAATAGGAAAATACTCTTGGAATTTGTCAGTCAGTGGTCTTATTATCTTGAGCTCCGAAGCCAAAATTGCAAACTATGGTTTACAGATGCTTTTCGCCCTCCTCCTCCTCCTCCTTTTCTTTTTTTTTTTTTTTTTCCAAGGCAGCTCAAAGCAGCTTGTGGCTCCCTTGCTAGGAATTGTTTCTCTGACAGAAAATTTGCTCCCTTTTTCAAATGAGTTTGGCAAATGTTAATGAAAAGGTTGCTAGTAAATATTCTTTGAAAACATTTATATGTTTCTGAGGGTGCATGAAAACTGTTTGAGCTGCAGTTCACAGAACTTCCACCCACCAGAGACCCAGGAAATTTTCACCATGTTTTTTGCCTTAACTACTCCTTCGTTCCCAGAATGCTTGAGACACCACTTTCTCTTGAAAAGTCCCACATGTGAAAAAAAGAAAGGGAAAAAAAAAAACAGGGTGAAGAGAATGTGAAAATGACCTGTGTTTTTATCCCTTTTTTCCTCTGGTTGAGTTTAGAGGAAATTACAACCAGTGTTCTTAGACCTTTAGGTGCTCAGCTCTCAGATCAGAGAGATGAGGGGTTTTGTCTAGGATCTTTGACAAATTGGTGCAAGAAGACTTTTCTACTTTATTAGTTTGGGGAATTTTTATTTGTAGCACCCAAGTCAGATCCTTGATTTGTCTGAAGTATCATTTCTGTAGTTTTCAAATGACACCAGTCTTACGTAGATGAACTATCTGAGTCTTCACTGAGACCTTAAGTCAGAAGAGTCACAGGATAACTGGGCATATTTGTCAGTACACAGCTATTCCCTGCATCAGACTTTCAGTTTTGGACCAGTGCTATAGAAGCAGAGGTTCCTGTGGCAGTCATCAGTAGTGAAAAAGACTGAATTTTCAAGTGACAGCTCTATAGTCTTTCTTCTCTAGTTCACGGGCCGTAGAAAGGGAGAGGCTGGCGAACCTGTTCCTATTTTACAGTTCATGAGGCTGAATTTGTGCGCCAAAATCTGTGGTTTTCATTATGAGGAAATTTTCCTCTGGATAATAATCATTCTCTCAGAATCACTTATTAAAGAAAAAATAAAAAAAAAATCCCACAAACTACTGATTGTTCAGCAGAGAAATATTATCCAAGAGTTCCTCTACTTTGGATGTTTTCGTTGCGTTCCTCTCCCCCCCTTTGGTGCTTTGACTCTGTGAGTTGCACTTTGGTAAGAAGGACCTTTGGTTGTAAGTCCCTCCAGGATCTCACACGAAATGAGCATGATAGGTGTCAGCTCCCTTCTTTCTGGGCCAATTGTCAGGGTCACAGAAAATTCCCAGTACAGTTGGCAATCTCCTGTTAGAGATCTCAGCTGGGAGGCCATGTTAACCACTGGCCAAAGCTGCAAAAAAGAAAAGAATTTGAGTCTGTTTCAAGGTTCAAAGGAGAAGGAAAACAAGAAAATCTTTGCTAATTACCAACATTTCTGCTGACTCATCATCCAAGCAACTGGAAATTTCTCCTTGTCTGGGAGAGATGTATCCAAACACAAAGCCTGGGCCTGCCCACACTTTTGTGTTGTAAGAAAGTTTGTAACCAGACCCCCACTATACAGGTGACCATAAGCCAGCACTCACAAAGCAGAATGAAACCCCTCTTTGATTGTTTAATACAGCCCAGGAGCTAGAGCAGAGCTGGACACAGCCATGGATTTGGATGGGAATACCAGGGGCCAAAGAGTGTGCCCCAGACTGGGCAATAATGCCATGGAACAGCAAAAAACATTCATAGTTGTTCACATTCAGGGAAAACACAAGGGTCTGTTTCAGCCAGGGACTCACTGTTCTGTTCTTCAAAGCAGAATCAGGGTCTCCAAGCAAGACCTTTCCAGATTCTAGCATGAATGTTTTGGATTCAGCAGAACTGTGCTCAGACTTCGAGCTCCAGGAGATTTCCATGTCAGCAGTTTTGCTAATTCAGCCGTTTTTCTACACTTCCCTCAGAGACCTATCCAATAAGCACTCCATCTGCTCTAAGATCCTGGGCTGCTGGTGTTGGCCACATAACCAATTTAACATCCCCAAGCTTGGCTGACTTTGATAAAGAGGATTTAGGGGGTTAATTTGAGCCCTCATATTTCTGAGGGGACGCTATACTTAGGAAATTTTCTGCATTGCACTTCAGCATGGATTAGTTGTTCTGCTTCCCATAAAACCTTATGTCTGCCAGCTTGCCTAGGATTAGAACTAAAACGGAGTGTGTAGATCCCATTGCCACAAATAGAGCTTTCGCACTAGGCCTGCTTTGCTTGGGATATGAGCCAAAGTTATAAATATTGAGGGCCTTATTTTTCAGCCCATCACAGTTACACTATATATATGTATGTATGTATGTACATATATATACACACAGAGATATGAGCTTATGCATGTGATACTTCACACCCATGTTCACTCTGAATGCACACAAGAAAACTTTTCACATCCTTGAAAGCTTCATATGCCAGGACAGAGCCATGCTACTATTAGCACTGTTTTGGAACACAAATTAAATTAGATTTTTTGTCCTTAGTGAGTCAGACTTGATGTTTTTAACTCTAAAAGGACATATCTCCCTGTGGTATGGATTTCTGTGACATTCACAAAGAAAGATCACATGGAGACCTGCTTGAAAAGGAAGGCTTTTCCATTTTACAGTTTCAAATGATACCTCTAGCACTGCATAACAGTGCTATCTGCTTTCTCTGAAGGGAAGGTCTTCCTCAGGAATACAGAAGGAAAATGTCAGAGTCAGACTAGTCAGCTTGTTATTCAAAGTCTGTTATCTCTTCCTCTGGCTTGTTTGTAGACCTTGATTAAATCTTGAAAGGGGCACAGCTGTTCCTGGTACTAACTGCCAACCTCCTCTTTAAATGAGCAACATTAATTCTCTGTGCTGGTTATGTTATGGCTCATGAAAGATGGTGAATGGGCTGCTTGCCAGTGGAGGTCTACAGACATGAAGGTTGGTGGTGCAAACACTCTGCAGCATGTCTTGAAGGGGACAGTAAGTGAGGGAGAAGAGTCATCAGGGTCTTGAGTTGCTGCTGGTCATGGGCCAACTGTGATCTGACTACTTTGCTGGAGAGGGTGGACTAGTGGAGAAAAGTTCAAAACCTCCATTTCTGGCACTCTCCATGTCCAGTGACTGCTCTGAATGGGTGTAGGGGCTGCACAGACATGCGGGTGCTACTGAGAAACAGAATTACTCCCCACCTTTCTGAATTCCCACTTTCCTGAACAGGACTGGGATGGAAAGTCATCTCTACTCTCCTGCTGTCCTGGGAGGAAGGAAGTGGAGACAGCACATGTGAAAAAGCCCCAAAGCAGAAGCCTTGACAGCTGCTGTAATCATAGACAGAGAACCCTCTCCTTTCCCACTCAACCTCACCTTCTTTTGCAGACTATGGTAGTCCAGAAGCCCTGCTAGTGCAAAATCCCAGACATAGTGGAAGGGCACGAAGATAGACTGTTTTTTCTTTTATAAATCCACAGTGGTAACATCTAAAAAGCCCATCCCAAGCTCAGAAGGCCCCTGTAGAGGGTATCATGTAGATAGGTTGAAGCAAAACCAACTATGCCTGACACTAAAAGTTTCTGGATTTGAGAGTCTGTTCCATGCGTCTGTATTAAATCTGCCCACTTCTTGCTGTGTGGGTCATCCTCGTGCCAAGTTTTCCTTGTAAATCAGGAGCAAAAGATATACTCCAGGCTTGGTGCCATGCAGTGAAAACACATGTCTTGTCTGTACATAATTGTACAGAAACTGGAGCCTTTTATTTTCCGTGAGAACAGGCCCCTGACAATCAAATCCTGTCTTCCTGAGACACTTATCTGGCATCTCGTCACATAGTTTCTGAGGATTTCATGCTTGACTTTACCTTCCTCAAAGTCTGTAAGGTTGGGAGGTGCTGTTGGTTTTTTGCACTGAAGGATTCTTCCCAATATATACACTTTTTTGTTAATTTTTTCCTCCCAAAAAAAATATTAATTTCAAATAACAACAATCATGTTGAATTTCTTCAGAAAAAAAAATAAATTGGTCTGGCATTTCAAAAATTTTACCTATTTTTGTTTTTAAATGTTACACAGATGTCTATATTTAACTTTTCTTAAAAAGAGATAATACTTTTCTCCCCACCTTTATCCAAACCATGAAAATTAAACAAAAAGGCTTATTTTGGACTGGATAGAGTATTTATATTTGACCTCCCAATAAAACAAACTGGTTTTTGGTTTTGATGCTTTACTGGAAACATTTCAAATGAATCCCAGTCTACATATTTGTAATGTAGATTTTCAGCTCGGATTATAAATCAAAACATTACCTTTATCCCATTATCACCTATTATATCAATGAAGCTTGTGGCATAGGTTATTTAAATTCATTACCTAAGGTCATACAGTGCACTGGTGACAGAGAGCTGCACTGAGATCTCCCAGTCCTAGGGTACTGCAGGAAAGTGCATGAACTGGGTCTCACCCTTCTCTTCAAAGCCTCTCCAATTATCTCCTCTCTCTGCAAACCAAGTGAAATTCTTTTCAGAACTCACCCAGTGAGCTGGACTGTAAGAACTGGTGCCAAGGATTTTTCACATTTGAGATATTTTCTTTTTTTTTTTTTCCTAGGATATTATCTCTCATAGAGTTAGGACACGCTTTCTCCTCCCTTCCCTGCATATTTTCTGTTTCTGCTTTTTTTCACTGTAAATCTGGAAGATTTCTGATTTGAAAAGCATATTTTCTCTTCTGTTAGGAATGGGTAGTGGTCTGGCAAGCTTTGCCTTGCCATCTGCCTTGTCAGTGAAAGTTCTTGCGCTTCCAACTTAACCCACACAGATGACCTACCACCCTCTCCTTCGTGTAGCATGAGATTTGAGGGCTGTTACTGCACATAAAGCAGACAGGCCTGGCTTTGTCAGGACCAGATACACAGAGGTGAAACCCATGGAAGCCTGAGTGCTCTCCATGTGCCTAAATACCATGCTGTGGCTGGACCCAACACAGCTGCTGACGGCAGGACACCCTGCCTCCACACGGTAGATACCCTGTGCAGTGTCCTAAGCAACCCCTGCTGAATTTTCCCACCCTGCAAAGGGAAATTAAATTCTTTGTCAGAGCTGGGAAATCCCCAGAATGGCCTTAAACCACGCTGTTCAGAATGCAGTTGACACTCTGCAGTGTGCTCTGTTCACGCCCGCGCATGCACATGCACAGAGCAGCCTGCTGCTCAGTCCTCCCTGGGGATAGCCGTGAGAGTCAATTTTACAGTAACTCTCTTATGGTGGTTAAAAAATGGCTCTCACAGCCCCTCTCAGCCTTCGGATCTTCTTTCTGGGCTAATGCCAGCACCCTTCGAAAGCAGCAAGAGATATGCATTTCCTCGGTCAAAACCTCTCCCTCTCTCTCATCTTCCATTTACTCACTGCTGCTCTGGGTTGGACACATTGTTGGACACACTGTGAGGGCCAGACAGGTAACTCACCTCTTGTCTCAAATGTTTAAGGGTAGATTTTCGAGCTTTTACCAGAAAGCAATGGTTCCCAAGTGATCTGCCTTCTTGACATGATGGGCCACATGTTTTTCCCTGAGCTTTGCAAGGTACTCCAGGGGTCTGGATGACAAAGGGGCTTGAGATAATTCACAGATGACTTGCCTGGTTCCTCAGCAGCGTGGAGCTGGGTTGAGAGGTGACCTGATGCTGGTCCCCTCAGATGGGTTCCCTGGCTTGCTTCCTGTTCTCAGAAATGTTTGAGACCTGTCGGTGGTCTTCTCCGTCAAACACTGGGCGTAACAATGGCATGGGGCTGGCTTGCAAGCCCTCCTATCTCCCTCCCCATCCCTCTTGTTGTAGGACATCATGGAGGCTATGCCATTGAAGAGAGCTGGGGGAACACAGGTAGGGGTTGCATTGCACCAGTGACCGTGGCCCTTCCTCAGTGCCCCAAGAAGGTACAAGCACAAGTGATGGGTGCTGACCGCAGTCAGTGCTGTTAGTCTGCTCATACTGTGAGCTTCCAGCTGATGCAAGGGAGATGTCCAAGGAGCACTAAATCACTTGGCTGGGCTAAGAAGCAGGTGGGATTCACGTGGCCACATAACAGTGCTTTGAAGTTTTCTGCACAAATTCAGGAAGCTGGACTCTGTGTGCCACTGGTTCTGACTGGTAAAAATGTTTCAGATGCTCTGATAGGTTCAATGAGAAGCTCAGGCTCCACAAAATACCATTGCCTGTAAATTCTGACCTTTGCTAATTTGGCATAGACTTTCCCTGCAAAAGCCACTTTGCTGACCTCCTCTGGTTTTCCTCTGGTTCTGTGCCCTGAAAAAAAGATTTGTGGAGAGAGGCAGTTGTGTAAATGGAATCTGAGAAGAGGCAGTAGAGCAGGGAGAGGGAAGGTGTTTTAGCAGAGACATGGTGTGAAGCTCTCCATGGTGAAAGGCAGGCTGAGAAGTGATGCCTTATGCATCCTTGAAACGAATGAAAGTGCTTTCCCAGCTGCACTCACCTGGATGCTGCCTAAAGCTCCAGTTGAGGCGAGAGCCAAAGTTTAGTGAGAGGAGCATGCAGGCTGACAGCTGGGTCAGGAACCGTTCCCATAGTCACGCGGAGTTTACAGAACAAAGCAAGAGACACACATTTTCTGCGAATGCCTGAGAACAGAAAACAAATTGAACTGGGAAGGCAGTGAGGAGAAAGAAATGGCAGCCAGGAACGAGGTTCTGCTTCTGGTTGAGGTACCACAAGAGAAAGGTGGTGAACCAGGGCTTGTGTTGATGTGAACAGTTGGTATGACTATGCTCCCCTCTCCCACCTGGAGCTGGAGAGAAAAGATGCGATGGTGCCTACGAGGTTAATGTTGGGAATATTTAAGCTTCAAAACTCTCTGCAGGGGTAGGTGGAAGCACTCAGCACCCTTCCCAAGCCTGAAGGAAGGCTTTTCCATAACTCACCAAGTGCTGGTTTGAAATTCCTCTGTTCTTGTGATGAGGATACAAGAGCTCAGAACAGAGAGCAGTGCATTGTCCAAAAGCATGCAGCAAGCAGACTTTCAATGAAAATTGCCCATTTTTCTGAAAGAAAAAAAAAAAAAAAAAAAGGAAAAAAATTGGGCAATTTTCCCCACCAAAAGCCACATTTTAATGGGCAGGTTTGCTCTCCAGCCCTGCACCTACTCCTTCCTAGTACACATCACTGAAGATGCTTGCACTGATCTGTCCTGGTTTGTTCTCTTGCCTCTGGAGACCTGTTCACCTGTGGCTGCAAAGAACTTCTAGTCCTGTCGTTCATGGGGATTTCTCCTGTGTCCACACTAAAGTTTCAAGGATTTGCTTGCCCTCTGGCTCAAAGGTTTGAACACCTGCCTGCCCTACTGAGGTGCTGCCTGGGATTTCCCCAGCAGCCCACAGAAGCCAGGTGCCCGCACTGCCCACAAGGGAGGAGTGCCTCCGTTCCTCAGGCTCCCTTCAAATCCTCTGGGAAGAAGCCAGAGGCTGCAGGACCAGGTGTCCTGCTGGCTCCAGCACCCCCAAATCCAACCCCCTGTTGCCTGAGGGGATGCAAAAGCCGTTGCTGCTGCTGGCAACCAGCTGATGTCCCCAGCCTGTCTGCAGATGTGCCTTCCTCGCACTCCTGGACCTTTCCAGACTGGTTGAGTTTGTCGGGTTTTGGTGTGGTTTATACAGATTCTTTGGGAAAGTTTCTCACACCAACTTGCCCTTAAGTTCCCATACAAAGAAAAAAAAAAAGAAAATCGTGGCATTGCACTTGCCAGAAACTTTGAGTTAAAGTAAAAGCCAGTAGCTGCTGCTTTTTTTTTTTTTTTTTTAAGTGGCTGTTTTAATTTTAAAAAGATAAATAAATTCAAAGGCACCAGTCCAGGCACTGGTTTTAATTTCTGGGAGGAGAAAAAAGCATCTGAAATTACTAGCAGTTTTCTTTTTTTCCTGAGACTTGTAACTTAAAGTGACCAAAAATGATTGCATTTTTTAACAATGAGCAGAACATTGTTACAGCATCCAGGCATTCAGAACAGGCACCTTACTGGACAATCCTCAATTCAGACCCCTGCTTATAGCTGTGAATTTGGTGCTAAAAAATATCTAATAAGTATCTCCCGCCTTCACTGCCTCAGCACCCACGACCCCTTTTTATTTTCTGTATGAGTTTCAGGGTGAAACTAGGTAGAAATAACTTCTGGACGAACAGACAGAAGTCCTTCCTGGAGTCCATCTTCAGGCTTTGAGGGAGAAGAAACTCATAAAGAAACTCTTTGGGTCCATCTCTAAAATTAAACGGCAGAAACTGCTGACACATATGGGAGACTTCACACCAGAAAGCTTTGGCCCAGAATGTTTTCTTTTTCTGTTTATTGTTATTTTTCTCTGTCACCATTTTTAAATGGCGTGCAGCTGGTACATCTCTGCCAGTAAGTGAGTGCAGACTGAGTCATTGTTTTATATAGATCTGTCCGTAAAGTCATGGAACTGACTTTTGAAATTTCTTGCCAAAGAGGAGGAAAGTTCAGAGGAGGGTAGGAAGAGCTGATGGAGGAAAGGGCAGAGGACGCTACAGTCTTCCTGATCCTTTTGTTGAGACTTTGTGCTGAGAACCTGATTTTCTGAAAATTGATTGGATGGTTGATCTTATGGAGGTGGTGTGAGGACTACTCCTGATGGGGATGTAGCAAATGAAGGTTTTCAGTGGTCTTGCTGGATGCAGCATCAGAATGAAAGCTTCAGTCAGTTTTGCATTGTCTCATACGAGTTTGCCCAGTTTGGGTGAGAGAGGGTTGACTCTTGGGCATGTACAGGCAAATGTCTGTTCTTGCGCTCCAAGCACAGCCACTGAACTTGCTGTGCCATCTCTAATGAGGAGTAAGTATCTAACTTACTTCCCAATGAGGTATTCTCTAGAATTTCCCAGCAGTGAACAAAGGAGACATTTCTGGACTTTGCAGCTCTGGCCACCTGCAGCTCCTGGGTTTCACCTTGTATTGTCTCTCTGAGGAGGGGGCCACTAAGGAACATGACCTTTCACCCAAGTCTGGCCCCCAAGCAGGATGTATCCAGCTCCCATACTCAAATTTTGGTCCATTTCACAGGAAAGCTTGTTCAATTGCAATACAGTGTACATTTGACTAGCCAGTTTGAACTCCATGGAAGTAAAAGCAAGGTAGAAATGCCAGTAATTGTGCCAGAATTGTGCCAGAATCTCTGCCAAAAATGACAGAGATGCTTTGTGGTACCAAGAGTCTAAATCTGCACCTGACCAGACAGCTTTGATAAGGAGACATCTTTCCAGTAGTTGCAATGTTACAACAGCTTCCAGAGGTGTTTTTCCCTGAGCTTAGCAAGACATGTTTATCTCACAAGAGGAGTTTTAACAGGCTGGTAGTGTGCTTGGGCAGGACTGTCTCTTGCCTTTCTTTTTTTTTTTTTTTTTTTTTTTGCGAAATCATTTTGTAGGGTTGGGGAGGGGGTGTAGGAGGTGAGACTCAATTAACTCAGAACAAGATCTCATCTGCTCTGGTAGCACAGCTTCCAGTTTATTGAGGACTGAAGCACCCTTCAAAATCTTCTGTATTAAAGAAAAAGAGCAATAAAACTTCTGGGGAAATCCCGTGAAAGCAGGTCTCTGCTGAGACTCAAATTTGGGTAAAAGGGCTGCAGGTACAATTTGGTGAACTGAAGGCGGTTTTCTTCTTTTGAGCTGCCTGGCCGATTACACCTGCAAGGAGGCAGGGAGTGCTTGCTGCTGCCACCAGCGATGCAGCTCAAGCTCTGTGAAGGCAATACACCCTGCCGATTGCCCACCACTGAAAGGGTCTAGTCCTGGCCAGGAGTTGACATTCTCTGGCTGCCTTAGGTGGGCAGCATCTGGGGCTGCAATATGTGAGGTGTGCTCTGAGGACTAGGAAAGGTGCAGGCTTGCATGCCGCTGGCCTCTGATGGAGTTCAGCAGGCAGGCAGGGATATACACAGCTGAGCTGCCCTTCTCCAGGGCCAGGCCTTCTCCTATGCTCCTGCTGCTGCTTGCTTGCAGAATTCTTCACAAGACAGAGGAGGTATAGGTAGATCTGGAACTAAACCCATCTCCCTGTCCTGAAAAGAGAGAGTTTTGCTTGCATGTTACCAAAGTAACCAAGAAAGCAACCTCCTAACACTGCCGTGTGAGTCCTCAGATCAGTTTTATAGCCTTTTAGCAAGGTCCTTCCCACCAAATTATATTACCAGAACCCTTGACCAGAGCCACTCTAATGAAGAAAACTCCTGCTTTCTGCAACTGCTAATGTAATAACTGGCAATTTTATGGCTAAATCAGAAGACAAAAAAACAAGGGGAGAGGTAAGGAGAAGAGGAAGATCTCTCTATTTTAAAATGCAGCCAAAGAAATCTGGAGGATTCTACCGCTGCCAATGATTTTAACAGCCCCAACCTGTTTCCCCAGCAGAAGATAAAAAATAAAAATACCCCCTCCAGCCCCTCCTTCCCTGTCCTTTGGGAAGAGAGGGGTTTGGATTAGTTCTTCAGAATGAAAACAAACACATTGAAGCTTTTATAGAGCCAAGCTGTTCCTGCATCTTGAGAGCAAGTGAGAAAAATCTAACAGGTGCTGCATGATTTCATACGGCAGCGTCGCAAGAGGCGCTGGTTCTCACTTGTAAAAGGAGGCTTTCTTCCCCCTTCAGCTGGTGCCCTCCTCTGTTCCTGGAGCCAATGGCTTTAGTTTAACAAGCTGTGGTGGTTATTTAAGCTCCAAGCAGTGCCAGAAGGCTAACCTTGTGTCTGACACATTCCTTCTCCTCTGTCAAAGGTGGGTCCCAGGGTGAGGAACACGCTCAATGGCTAGCAGCACCCCTGCTCCACTCCTGAGGTACTTGGTACAGCTATGATCAGGGCCAGAAAATGGTTTTTCCCAAACAAGCCAACTCTATCAACCCCACAAGTTCATGTCTGTGTAAAGGAATCCTACAAAATGGGCTGCTGAGTGCAGTCCAGTCCTTCTCAAAGTCCCAGGAGCAAGTTGCATTTCATGTCATTACACAGCAAGAGCCATGCATCCTACAGTAACATGCAGCTCTGAAACTCCCATGAGCCCTTGGCAACCTTAGGACAACAAGTCATCTTCCACAGTAGATGCGTAAAACTCTGGATAGAGAGGTGGCCAACCAACAGCAAAGTGGAAAAGTTTTCAAAATCCGGTGACATAAAAACGTAAGCACTGATGACATTTCCAGGGAGTCCCCAGATGAACCCCACAAACCTTGGCCCTGCCTTGCAATTTGCTAAGCAAGGAGCTACAGAGGCCTCCACATGTAGGAGACATGTAGCGTGTGATCACATCCCTGTGACACACAGTTACCAGGCAGAGGTGACGCAATGAGGATGGAATAGGTCAAATCACAAATATTTTAGAGGGTCTGCTGGGAGAAATACTTGAACTGAGCCACATTTGGGGTTGGCCTTTTATTGTCTTGTTGCTCTTCCCATAAAAATAACCTCCAAATTAGCCCCAGCTGTTAGCAGGTTTCATCAGCAAAATTTTGTTTGATATCAGAGAGGAAGGAAGTGAGCCACCTAAAGAACAATGTTGCATGTTTTATTTTTTCTCTCTCTCTTTCACACCCCCCGTGTACACCATGATGTCTAGACCTGGGTTTTTTCCACTGGAGCTAGTGAACTACTGTTAGGTAAGACAGCAGACACCATTCCACAAACATTTTTATTCCTTTTAGGAGCCATTCCCTTCCCCTTCGACACGCATTCTCATGCACACAAGCAAAGGAACAAATGCACTGAAGGAAAATTCAAGCTATAAACAAACCTCCAAAGTTTTAGCTGCATTTTTACTTGTCTGGAAATGTGACAATACCACGCAAGGCTGAGTGTTATTGTACAGATGCACTAAGCAGACTAATACAGTGCAGATCAGTAGCAGTGAACATGTGCAAGACATTCAGCTACGCATACAAATAAATATGGGAGCCCTTTAGCAGCTGGCTTGCTAGCAGTCATAGTATCCTCTTCAGCCACACCGTGCTTGGGAGGGTAGAGAAGCCCTCAGCAGAGGTCAGGAGCATGCTTTTCTGATTAAGCTGGTAATCTGCAATGTTTGGCTTTTCCCTTGTGCCTTTTGACACTAGGGAGGGAAGATGAGTAGGCACAGACTATGCTCTGCTGGAAATTGGTCCTCTGGCCTAAAAAGGTGTAGGTTTTGAGGACCACCTTAAGGATTGCAAGAGGAAACAAGAGGTGCTGTGGGGCTGATAGGGACATCCAAGCCTTGCAGCAATTCACCTAGGGATTTTCTGCATGTTCCTTAAAAGGATATTAGCAGTATAAATGGTTCTTGCCTTTTTAGGCTGAGTTGCCACTTGGTCTAGTTCTTTGCTATGGGGCCCAACTGACTTTGTTGCTAACTAATCATCAGGTGAGTATTTTCAGGCAGCATTAAAGCAAATTCCATGGAAGTGATGGATCATTCTTGCCTTACTTAACAGTTGATTTTACTTGGGATCTTCTGACAATATCATTGTTGATTTTTGCTATTAAAACAGAAAGTTTTTGAAGAAATGTACTGGTTTCAAATGAAAGTGTCTCTTACCCACAACAGCAGAGGTGGTCAAAAAAGGAGGGAGTAGGTGCTCATTTGAAGTGGGGAGGTTCAGCCTCATATTCTGGCTGTTTTCCTGGTTTTCTGGGTGCAAACCAGGGTCATTTCACCTTGGTGCTCTTAGAATTGGTTCCTGTTCACTGAGAGTTCCAGCTAGGCAGCTCTGCCTCCTCAGCTGAACAAGGCCACATAGTGAGCAGACTCTGATGAAGCAGCAGAAGTCTATGGCACAGGGATGAGTTTTGAGGGCACAGAGAGCTAAAGCAACTGGTTACTTTCTTGGAAGTAATGCAGTAGTGCCCTTGCCCGAGGGAGGTCTTACACCTGTTGCCAAAGGGAGTCTGTGCTGTGTGGTCACTCTACTAATCTGTCCTGACATGCAAGAAATAACATGTTTTACTTACCCTGCCCCACAGTCCAATGAATTTTCGGGCATACAAACTTTAAAAGTGAGTAGGAACCCACTCAGGAGCCATCTGAATCCGTTTTCCATGACACAGATTGGTGCTCTGCTCTCCAGGAGGAAGGTGGGGAATTCAGTGAGGGTCAGGGGGCAGCAAGGGCATTCATTGTTTCTTGATAGCATTTAAAATGTCCCAGGTTCATTCCACATTGCAGCAAAACTTTGTTTCTGAACTTCAGTACTTCATTGTGAAATGACATTCTTGGTTTGCAGCCAGCCTGAAAAGACAGTCTCTAAGGTTATCAGTTCAGCTTCAGCCCAGGAATGATCAGGGAAAGGAAAGAAATCCATTACTGCTTGACAGATGGATTTGACTCCATGTGGAATGGGTTGGTGGGCTAAGGCCAAGTGGAGCAAAGTAAAAATCTTAGTTTTCTTTTTTTTCTTCCTGGCTGATAGTAGTTGGCAGAATCCAGGGGCTGAGAAAAGTGCAAAAGAACCTGTATTACCCAAAAAACTTGATGTGAAATACATCTATCCCCAGGTACATGCCCCATGCTACCCCAAAAACCCCACATCAGTACTGAATGGAAATATCTGACTATTACTGTAGTAGGAAAACAAAGAAATAAGGACTAGAAGAGGTAGTTGGGTCACTGAAGCCTGGTTCCCTGCTATTGCTAGTAACTACTGCATATCATCGCTTGCACAGCTGGATCTTAGTTGCAGGGCTATATGCTCTCAAATATCACAGCAATGCTCCCATGAGAGTACCAAGGCAACAAAACCCTGTAAAGGCCATGTTTGTCTGTTTCTTTTTCCTTAACCCTATATACAGCTCTTTGAAGGAAGTTAGAGTTTTCCCTAATATTCCAGATCCAACTTGACAGCTCCCAATTTGAATCAAGCTTCTTCAGGAACGACATTTTAAGAGGTAAAAAACCCCACGTATTTCACTTTTTCTTCCCCTTTTTTCTTCAAGTTTCAGATGAGATGAGCCATCTCTGCCAGGATAATCTATCAGCAATATGACCCACAGTGTATGTGTAAAGGAAGAGCATAAAATCATGTCAGGTATAATGTAGCATTTACCCATGATATCCTCTCAGCACTCATTTATTTAGGAACCTTTCAAGCTGAAGACTGACTGGATTTAGACTGTTGTATTAATGACCAAAGGGCTTGTTCTCCCCAAACTTATCTGGTTTTTAACCCATTTCTGCTTTTGATTTCTAGAGTAACTTACGGAAATTAATCCAAAAGCGTTCATTTTAAACATTTTCAGAGCAGCCCTGTGGAGAAGGACTTGGGGGTGTTGATCGAAAAGAAAATGAACATGAGCCTGCAGTGTGCACTTGCAGCCCAGAAAGCCAACCGTATCCTGGGCTGCATCAAAAGAAGAGTAACCAGCAGGTCGAAGCATCAAAAGGAGCATGACCAGCAGGTCGAAGGAGGTGATACTGCCCCTCTACTCTGCTCTCATGAGACCTTACTTGGAGGATTGCGTGCAGTTCTGGTGTCCTCAACATAAAAAGGACATGGAACTGTTGTAACAAGTCCAGAGGAGGCCCACGAGGATGATCAGGGAACTGGAGCACCTCCCGTATAGAGATAGGCTGAGAAAGTTGGGGCTGTTCAGCCTGGAGAAGAGAAGGCTGCGTGGACACCTCATAGCAACCTTCCAGTATCTGAAGGGGGCCTACAAGGGTGCTGGGGATGGACTATTCATCAGGGACTGTAGTGACAGGACAAGGGGTAACGGGTTCAAACTTAAACAGGGGAAGTTTAGATTGGATATAAGGAAGAAATTCTTTACTGTGAGGGTGGTGAGGCACTGGAATGGGTTGCCCAGGGAGGTTGTGAATGCTCCATCCCTGGCGGTATTCAAGGCCAGGTTGGACGAAGCCTTGGGTGGCATGGTTTAGTGTGAGGTGTCCCTGCCCATGGCAGGGGGGTTGGAACTAGATGATCTTAAGGTCCTTTCCAACACTAACTATTCTATGATTCTATGATCTGTACCTAGAAACCCAGAAGATTGGAAAAAAAATTGTTTCAAAAGTTGCTTTGGTGGTGCCCAGTGCTTATAAACAATCAGATATTTGCATCTCCAATGATCTACCTTGTCCCTCACTCCTAAAACTTTAGATGAACCCTAACTATAGACTGAGATCCAGAAGGAGAGCTAATGCTCAATTTTAGGATACAGGATTTAGCAATTCTTCGCATCCTACAAAAAGCAAAAGCAGCTGCAAAGCTGAGCTTCAGATGTGAACTTGCAAACTTCCTGAGACTGGTGCCACTGAGATCTAACTGGAACTCACAGTCCACTTCAGTTTTGCAATGCGGCTTTTCTCAAATTGCTGGTTCTGTCCTGCCTCCTTCTGTAACTCTTGCATTTGAGCATGTACAGACAACAAAGAATGAAACAGTAAGAGCAGAATGGTTTATAGACTCATATATATTCATGTTTTCCCATTAAAAAAAAACCAAAAACAAAACCAAAAAACCAACAAAACAAAACAAAACCAAACAAAAAAACCCCAAAACCCAACCACCACCACCACCAAAAAACCCCAAAACAACCCCCAAAAAACCCAAGCAAACACATAAAAAATCCCCAAAGAAAGCTCTGATAATGGATATCACTCCCTGCTGAACTCCAGAGCCTCTTTTTGTGAAATAAGACAGAAATTGCGAAGTCTTAGGTGGATGCTAGATCTCCAGAAGATCCAGGGGAGGTGAGGAAGGTAAATTTTTGACTGCTTCAAATACATCAGGAAAATGGTTTGATTTTGATTTGGCTTTAGTCTATCCTTTTCCTTCTTATGGTAATGTTCACTGATCCTGATGCACAGGCTATGCCACGGAGTCTGATAAAAATGGGTTAATAGGTTGCAACTCTGGGGAACACCTATGCTCTGAACTGTCATATTTTGCATTTTCCACTGTTTTTTACAACCTTTTCTGACATCTGGGTGGGATGTGAATGAGTCCTGGAGAAGACAGCAGACCCATCCAACAGTTCATGTCAGACAGCTTGAAGTGACAAGCTGATACTGAAAAACAGCATATGGAGGACCTTAATGTGTGGAGACATACGGAGCTGCCTCTGAAACAAAGTAAGAAACACATCCCCCTCATCCACCTCCTCCTTTCAACAGTTTTCCTCTTGCATGTCTGAAGGTCTGATCCAGCCAGGAGACAAGTTCTTGCTATGCAAACTAACTGAGAGGGACTCAGCCCCTGCAGCACAATCAGCCCTCAATAGTGTGTGCTTACTGTCTCTTCTTAAATCTGGAATAAGATAAATGATCCATCTTATAGGTAACTTTGAGACCTTGTTCTTTTCATAGGAAGTGCTTCACTTATTTCTTACTACCCTGGGCTTCCAATGAAAAGCAAAGCAATTAATAAAGTGTAATTAATAAAGACAAAGAAGTATGGGACAGCTGTAGAAAAGGGTGAGCTTTGAAGACTTTTGATATAATCACATGGGGCCAACTTTGCTAACCTTCCAGGCTATGTACTAAAACACACACACACACAGGAGCACCAAGACTTAGATCAGAAAGCCGAAGAGTGCTGAAACATAACCAGAGCTCCACAGTGATCTATCAGTCCTTGGAAGAGCAAGAACATGCACCCAGACAGTGGAGGTGTTGTATGGCAGGACCAGCAGCTCATTTCTTTCATTGGTTGGAGGATCCAATTACTCAATAGGACCTGCACCAGCATAGCCACATCATGGGAGCATTAGCTCCCATACAAGAGCTGCTCAGGTGTGTGTGTCCTGATAAGAAAAGGTTTGTCTTCCTCTTCTCTTCCCCCACACACCCATTTCACAGTCTTGATTAGATAGAGTTAGCTTCCATCTCCCACTTAGGTACCAGGAGTCATCTTTTCCAATTTCTCTAGTAGCTTCTTTCCTTTAAAAAAACACTTACGTATCAAGAAGGCAAAGCATATGCTTTCTATAATTTTGGGGCTCCAGCTGCAAAAAAGACACCATGGCCTTTAACTTCCTCCACCATTTATTTTTTTTTAGAGCACTGGTATGTAATGTTTTTACTTTTTGTGTAACTCTGTGCACCATAACATTGAAGGAGACAAGCCGGCATTTCAGTTGTAGTGTTGTGTTGCTTTTCTGCTTTCATATCTTGCCAGTTCCCTTTCAGAGAAGAAGTACTGACTTTTTGTTAATTTAAAATCAGAGTTATTCAGGTTGAAATTGTCTCTTCTGTTTGCAAAAAGGAAAACAGGAAGCATGTGCATTCCACTATGAAAAAGGAAGACTGCTCATGTATGCGTGTCTGAATGCTCCATAATCTGAGCATTTTGTCTTTTTCTCTGAAATATGATGTTTTTTTCTCAGCCAAAAACATCTCTACCTCATACTTTTCCTCCTTAAAATGGTTTGAGTATTTTCAGCCTCATCTGTGCTTACTCTTGTAGCCTGAACTGAGCCCTTTCCACTGATTACCCATAATGATTAAAGTTAGATTTCAGCTAATTCGCACCCCAGGTTGCTGCTGAATAATCCTGAGCTCTTTTAAAGTGCAACCACTGCCTCCATGCAGTACAAGTGGGATTTGAAGCTTGCAGGTCCTTTGTAGGTATTTTTAGTATGCAACAAAGAAATCTGAACTAATTATAGGAAAACAAATGATGCTGAAACATAATTTTACCTGTCCAGTTTAACTGTGCAGTAAGTCTTTAAACCTCTTTTTTTCTGCCCACTTGTTTATCCTCCTTCTCCATCCCCCCATTAGGTTTATGCTAGTCAGAATTAACCCCACCTCTCTGCAGAGGATGAATGAATTTCCAGCACATTCACTCAGCACTCCACACCTTCCACTGCAAAAGCCTTAGAGACTTAGTGACAGAACAGTCAACAATGCTATTAAAACATATGAAATATCTGTAAACATCTTCCTCCAGGAGATGACAAGGTGGGGTCTCCTCATATTATCCTATTTGAAGCCATGTTGCACTACCATATTAGCCTGGCAAAGTGGGTGTTTCCACACACTTAAAACTGAATTCCTAACCTGCTTGTGCTCAGGTATAGACTGGACTATCTAACTATCTATCTATCTACGTATACATAATATATCCCAGGTATAGCATGGGAGATATATGTATACACCCTGAGAGTATATATTGGCCCCAGGGTAGGGTCAATATTTAGCACAGCTGAGAAATGTGCCTCAGTTTCAGGATTTTGGTGGTCACAGTTAACCAAGTTGTCAGTACTTGGTGACATTTAATGCATTTTCTTGCATATTAACCACCTTTTATGGGTGGGAAAATTATAGGCAGTTCCTTAAGACTGCTGTTGGAGGCAAGATCCTGTCCTGAAAGGGCCTCTGATCTTTCATGCTGTGAGCTCACAGTATGCAGTGATGGCAGGTGAGGTCAAAAGAGGCTGTGGACACTGGGTGAGCAGTGGGATAGTTGCGTGGCTCTGTCTTCTGGGACTGCAGTCTACTCTTTTCTGCCACCAAGGCAATGATCCCTTCTTAGTGTCACTTTTCCAATGGCTCCATTTGCTGCAGCCACAAGGAGAGAGGGGAGCTAATTCTGGGTGCTGAGAAATGGAAGAGAGAAATAGTAAACACTGGAGGTGATAGGGAAACTGGAGTAATGGCAAGAGATACTGGTGTACACTGATATATCTCCTTTGATTTCTGTATATAACTTACATCAGGAGAGCACCAGGGCAAAGGCTGGTGGGAGAAGGAAAGAAGGAGTAGGCGTGACTGAGTCCATATTCATGGCTGAGAGGCAGGAGTAGAACCTAGGGCTCCCAATCATGACAGCCCCCCACTGTCTTCCCTTGAATTATTGCCTTGATTAGCATGATGTCTTGCCCCTGGCATACATGTGGCATTGAGTCTATGGAGGAAAATATATGAGTGTAGAGAATAATTGGTTCTTTGATATTAGATTGCACAAAGGTCAAAGTGTACTGGAGAGAGAGAGACAGCTGAAAAGTCACATTCCCTGCAAACGCTGTGGCACTGACCTCTTGTGCCTGCAAAAACTGGGAATCACAGACAATCTGTTATGATGCCATGGCTTCTTGTGCTGGGGGACTGCAAGATCTCAGTACAAACACTGGTTTCTCAGCTGGCAATACTGGAGTTCTTTGTAGCACCGGGTCAGGTTGTGTATAGGGGGAGTTATATAAGGTTTTCTTTTATGTGATCTGCCTTGTTGCATTATTCTAACAAATTAGACACTAGAAAGACACTCTACTGTCTATGTACCACCCTGAGGACATCTCTCTCTTCCCCTGAACTCTGGCAGCTCTGATTTACTTAGGACAAACATGGTATCTTTGAAGGATCTTGCTGCTTATGTCTGTGGGCTCTGTGGAAACCCTATGATTTTTAATGCTCCTCACTCGTATCTCCATCAACCATGATGGAATTTCGAAAAAGCTGAATACCTTCTCAAACTGCTGACTCCAAACTTCTCAACATGGAGCTTTGTCCAACGTGAAAGGATTTGCATCTACAATTTCCCTCTTTTAGTAGCATCTCACATACTCAGAAGGGTTCAAGTTTTCAAGATACGGCCTGTTTCAAGATACGCGTCCTACAGAAGTCACAGTAACAAAACAATGAGAATTCATCTTTGTGCCCAGACATTCTGAATTTACTTAAAAAACAGGCAGTAGAGGTGTGCGAAATCCATACAGAAGGAGGTGGTCCCACATACAGTACCTGACATACTGCAGCCAGCAGTTAATAATAAGTAACCAAGGTAATTTATAATGAGGACCTCTAAGCAAAAACCTTCCTGTGGGCTGTAGGCAGATTCTGCTCTACTTTGCTGCATCTCAGCAAACTCCTCCTTGATACATTGGGTAGGTAAGTCATTTAGCTTTTTAGTGTGTTTGCCCTGTTTGTGCTATGGCAATGAAGTGGAAGATGGATGGTCAAGATGCATTTCTTCTGCATCAAATTGACAAGGGAAATCTATGTTCAGGCACTCATATCCTACAAAGCCATGACTAAAATGTAGCCAGGTTTTCTAGAGTGATAAAGCCTCTCCAGAACCCCTTCTCTTGTGCAGACCTGTTATGTCCTAAAGCCTCTATACAATTGTTTTAGCACTTGTCTTCACAGACAGGCTCAGAGATCATGGATTTACAACACTGTTTCACAGTGCTTATCCATTGGTCCAGGCCTCAGTTTTGAGATGTCAAACTGCAGTGGAAGTTAGATAGGATCTCAAAGCAGGGGGGAGATCAGAGAATGTATTGACAATTCATATCCTATCCTATCGTCATTCATTTATCATGCTGTCTCCCTTGTGAATCAATGTTTAGGTATATTGGAGAAAGATAGAGCCTTTATGGTGAAGTGGTTTAAAGCCAAGACCTGCACTGAGAGTGTCCTTATTTCCTTCCTCCTTTCCTTGACCCTTCTCTTGCCCTGCTGGACTACTGACCCATTCCATCCCTTCTTGAGGGATTTTTTTTGTAGTGTTTTAATTGAAACTGATTTTTTCCATATAATTGTTCAGGGAAAAGGCTGGGGTTTGGAAGTAAAATGATTTTCACTGACAGAAAAATCCCTGGCTTGGCTGCACCTAGGAATGGGCATCAAGCTGTCACTTCCCATCTCCCAGTCACCACAAGGAATGAGGAGGAATCAAGCGTATGGCTGCCTGGTGGTACCTATTTCTTCAGAAAATAAAAGAACCTGCAGAGGAAATCAAAGGCATACTGGCCATTTAGTTGCTTCCTAAGTCAATGGCACATGGTGCCCCTGGCATCACTTTCTTGCAAGATTTGCTTCCCAAGGCCATCAGTTGATTGGTGACTAAATGGGAAGCCTAGACATGAAGAGCCATTTCCTCCTGCTGCCGTGATCTCTGTTCAGGTCTGTTGGCCACCTACGCATTACAGTCAAGACCATGCAAAACTTCTCCCGGTGTAGTGTGAAATTTGCTCCAGAAAAGCAGAAGCATCTGGTTAGAGCCAGGAAGTGGTTGCTGGCTGGATTTGGCAACAAGGGAACATGTAGTTAATACACTCTTACCTCATCAGTAGGTGTCACTGCAGCAAAAGACAGGGTCCAGTGGAAAGTTTCAGAGGGGAATAGAGAGGGGTACTTCAGCCAACCAACCAGATGCAGTCAGTTCAGTGCTTCCTGACTACAGCCAGAGAACAGCTATGGATCTGGGCTTATGAATTGCTTGTAATAAGGCCATAGGAAATGAGAGATTAAGGAAATGAGTCATTAAGTGATTACAAAGACATGTGGAGCACACACAGTTGTGGCCGCCAGTAACAGAGCATTGAGCAACTGTAAATTTCTTCTGTGGGTGTTTTGGGAATGTTCCTGCTGAACTTGTATGCAGTAGTGAGTTATGGTTCGGTGAATGTAGTTGAAATGAACCGGTAGCAAGTTTCAGCCACTCTTAGCACAAAACCCGCAAAAGAGTTTTCTACAACTCAAAATCACCCTTTCGATGCCAGGCCTAGTGACCAATCCCAGAAGAAATATTGCAACAATTGAGAAACAGTCCCCCTCTCGCACAGTAGGATTTAAGTCTGGTTTTCAGTATGGATGCAAAAGCTTTAAACAAGGCTCAGTTAAAACTTCTTTGTCAGGGCCAACATCTGAAAGCTGACAATGTAGCCCTATGCTAGGATCAGCTTCTGACTCAGTTTCCGCATCATTGCCAAAAAAGCCCCCAGCAGCTGCTCCTCCTCATGCAAGGTGTTTCTCTGGTGTGCTGGAACTGGCATTCAGCACTGTCACACGGGGAGTTGTGGATAACCGGGTCTTGGGTCTGCAGAAAGCACAGGACAGAGGGGAGCAGCATGGCTGCACTTGTTCAGCAGGTACACTACCATCAGCTGGTGAGCAGATGCTCTCTGGTGTGCACGGAGGCCTTTGTTCACACCACAGTGAACCTGCTTCCTTTCCCAGCCTCTTGGACAGCAACCTTTCTGAAGAGGCAGCCTCCCTCCCTCTGCCCTGTTGCAAAGCCAGCTACTAGAGATCCATAAGCAAGGTCTGTTCATTTTAAGAATCCATCACTTTGGAGGCAATACGGGAAGCAGAATTCAGAAGCTGTCGCTCCAGGCAGCTGAGGTAAGTCACATAACCCATCAAAATGGACCCTTCATTTGGTTTGGCATCAAAAAACAACTTTTTAATCCTATTTTCTGGGAAGCACAGTCAGAAAAAAAAGATACGTAACACAGGGCAGGTCAGCTGTCAAACCCGGACTCTCCTGCTCTGCATGACCTTCTTGCAGGTTCTTGATCAGGCATCCTGCTCTAGAGTGTGCCACACAGCAGCTCCAAACCACTTCAGCAAATATGTTGCCAAATAATCAAATACTATGGAAGGAGAAAATGAGGGAGTCAGGTATCTTTGATGCTATCCTAATGGCTTTAATGTAGACATACATAAAGTCCTGGTAGCTCCTGGCAGAAAACTAAACTGTATGAGATGGACCGTTTGAGTCTTTTCAGAAACTATCTCCACAGCATTTTGCCTCTAAAGTATGTTGATTTTTTACCACCACCTTTGCAGTCTGCAAGTGTTGGCTTTCAAACTGGTTCTAATGCTCTGTGCCTGGTTCCCTCTCCCATATATCTGACTCCCTCGACCTATTCCCTACCCTTTCTCTCTGTTTCTTTTTTATATTTACATTCAGCCTCAGATCCTTGCTCGTCTTCTGTGCAAACAGTATTTTGTGTTTATACTGTATTGTTTCACACAGAAGTTGATCACACCTGAGCAAAGATTGGCTGCAGTGCTTATAGCCACAGTTTGGTTTCACCCACTCTACAAACTAAAAATTCAGTCTCTGCATATAGAGTGCAAACAAAACAAACAAACAAACAAACAAAAACAAAACCAAAAAAAAACCCACCAAAACAATGTTTCCTGTTCAATTTCGCTCCTTCAGTTTCCTTTCTATCATGAGCAAACTTAGGAGGGTGAGACATTTCCAAATTCTCTGTAATGGGCTGGTAGACGGGAAAGGATGGAGCAGAATATCCACCATTCATGCTACTGCAGGAGAAGCAGTCATCTAAGCATCAGTGTGTATATAAGAGGCTCAGAATGTGAGAGTTCCTGACCCTATGACTTTAAATCAGACTAGATAAGAGTGGGAGGTGAAACAGAAGCCCAGAGAGTTGAAAAGATTTGTCATAGCAGATCTGGGACTGTTGCCCACGCCTTCTAAGCACAGCTGGGTGATGATATTATAGTTATTATTAATAATAATAATAGTTAACATGCCAAAAACTGGTGTTAGGGTTGGACTGGAAGAGATCTCCAAACTAAGCAGAGTATGGTAAGTATTTCTGGCCAAAGAACATATCTGTGTTGAAATCTTTCAAAATCTCCCAGGCATTTTCAGAACAAAACATTCAGAGTAGTTTTGAAATGGTACTGTACGAATAAAAATAGCCATTGCATTTAAAAGCAACAAAAGAAAAAACAAAAGCAACCAAACAAAAAGAAACCCAACAACAAAAACCCCACCAACTTTCTAAATGGTCTAAGTGTAAAAAGCTTTTCAATTTCAGTCTAGTGAAATATTTCAGTCAAATCCAAAATCAACCTTCTTTTTCATCCAAAAACTCAAAAGATTGTCATGTTGGTTGAGGCTTACTTCCTTTCCAATTTTCCATTTTGGTGACCAAACCAATATATGTATCAATCACCAAGCTTCACTCATAAATCCTAAGAAAAAAATGTGTCCCATGGACTGCATTAAACTACTATGTAGACTTTTCAGCAATGAAAATCTCTCTCCCAGGCATTTTAACTACATCACCACAATAACTATTGTACCATGCTACAACTTCTACTACAATATTTCTTTGTTATACAGATAACTGTGACCAAGCCCTTGATAATGTAATTCATGAGAGGGAGCAGCATGATTGAAACAATACTGACGCTTCAGGGTTGACCTCTAAACCTGTCATAAGTCACAAGTGTCATAATCAAGCAAAGTTATACAGGGGAGGTTATGAAATTTCATCACATATACAGACGTTGGATTTTCTATGCCTTAATGACAGTCAGGCAACATGATTGTGCATGTCTTGATGCAAGGAAGAAATTTATTTTATTTTAACTGTTTTTCATTTTTAGATGATACTCACTATTTCTACAGCAGCTTATTTTCTGTACTGCCTTTAAAGAAGTTCGTTTTTGTTTGGTTTGTTAGTATTGCTCGGAATGAGACCATGCATTGACACCTTTCATTCTGCACAAATCCAGCCAAGAGGCATATCAGGGAGGTATTTGTTCCTCATGAAATGTAGGGAGGAGTGGAAGTAGCTGTTTCACAGCAAAATGTTTATAAAAGCTCAGGAAAGGAAGGATAAAAGGGATGTGCCTGCAGCTGACGGTGAAAGCAGAAAATTAAAGCAGAAGCAAATTGACTTATCTAACAAAAATCCTACCCAGAGGCTGGTCATCTACTTTTGTTGCAGAAAATGCTGAGTGATTTTGAAGTATCAGGAGCAACTGGAGCTGTGGTTATGTCTTTTCGGAAAAGCTCCCTCAGTGCTCTCTGCTAAACCTTCCTCCTGTTGTGGGAATACTTGCTGTTCTCACAAACACATCAATATCCACAGGCAGGACACCTTAACACTCTATTGTGTCTGATGTTGACTGAGAGAAAAGTAGTTCCTGCTAATAACTAAGCTTCTTCTGTTGGTCCTTCTGTACCCTCCAAACACTCATTTTACTCAAATGCCTAGATCTGCAGAGAAGAGTATGAATTTTTTGATATATCCAAATGCAGCTTAGAAGAACATGCCTGGACAACCCCAACAGAGTTCTCTAACTCCTTGGATTTTCCTGGAGTCACCTAATTACTTCCAGGGTTTCTCAGAAATATCTGGAGTTTCCCAGACAGAATGGCCTTTGAGAAGCTGCACTGCGACTCTATCAGGAGCCCATTAATTCTGCCCAGGATGAAATCATGTTGTCGAGAGAGTGATAACAAGCTGAAGAGATAAATCAGTTTAGCAGAGCATTGTCTTCAGCTTGCATACACAACAGTGTAATCCTTGGAGCCCTCAGAGAATCACACATGTATAATGAAGGAAGGATTTTCTTTTTCTTTTTTGTTTTTTATTCCAGGAGAATTAAAATGAACATCAATAAATTTGGGTGTCAGAGCACAGAGAGGAAGAGAAACTAATAGTGCTAAAAACACAACATCAGCAGCAGACCTACCAGAGGAATAAATATTGAGAGCTATATTCAGCCTGGCCACAATAGATGTCCTAATAAGAGTCAGCACCTACTTTTCTCTACTGATTTCAGAGGGAGCCAGGCTCTGACAGTCCATCACTGCAACTTGCTAAGTATGATCCCAAACTAACTGATGACAAAGCTGCTTGCAATGTTTGCCATCTGAGAGTGACAGCATGGCATGTGTGAGATAGAATGGATGGTCAATCTTACAGTACCTTCATCTTGAGATGATAGTAAGAACTCTGGAGATTGACTATTCTCTGCAGTGTATACAGTTCCTATCAGGATGGTGTGGGACTACATTAGGGTGGCAGGGAAAGGGAATCAGGATTCACTAGCTTAAGTAGAATAAAGCCCCACACAAAGCACTTGATTTCCCATCTCCTGGGTGTTTTTACAGAACAAAATATTCAGGCTCATTAGAGAAGTAATAAGCTGAAATTTGATGGCCCATGTTTGTACAAGAGGTGAAACCTGATATTCATATGTTCTCTTCTGGCTTCACAAATATGGATGATCAGTAGAAGATTTCTATGCACAAGGTTGACATTCTAAAAAATGGCAGAAGAATTCTCTCCTCTACATAAAGAAATGTCATGCAGGAGTTAGTAGATGATGTGCTAGTCCTCGCTCTTCACCCTGGGCACTGTATAAAGCATGTGACCTCATGTCTCATCTCTGTTCCTATTGTTCTAGTCCACCCCTCTCTTTCCAAATTTTGTAGCACAGCTAATATTAATGACATTTCAAGATAATTATGAAACTATAAATAAAATTAACAAACATGGTGGGGATTTGCAGTCTCTGAAGGCTTCAGTTCAAATACTTTCTTTCACTTCCTTTTTTATATCTGTTCCAAGACTCTACAGGGCATTCAGGTGATATTTAACACTAGCTGTACTGAGCAGTTCAGGTCTTGCTACTGATATTTATGTTCCTTTGAATTCAAGAAGCATCACTAGAAATCAGTGGTCAATTATATATATGTGTGGAATGGCCTTTGGCTCGGAAAATCACCAGAGTGGTATCATGCGGCCCTTAAGACACAACCAAACACACCACTCAAGCTACAATCTGTAAGTCCAGGGAATGCCTACACTCCTCATATAGAAACAGCTTCAGCAACACGCAGTAAAGAAGAGGTAGTATAGGCAGGGAAAGAGAAGAAATGTATCCTACATGAAGTTTTCAGGTGAGAAAAGTAACTTCACCTCACTATTATAATGGCTGCATAAAAAAAAAGGACAAAACAGGTTGAAAGGGACCTTGAAGGGCGTATGGAATGTACCTACACAAGGACAAATCATATCTAGCCAGCAGATATTCTTAAAATTAGCTAGAAGTGAAGACTTCTTACTCTCCTTGTGCAAATCTGTCCCAGACTTTCACTGTTTTTACTACTTAGAACCTCTTTCCCTTTTTCTCATCTTGGGTTATCCATCACGGGCATGAAGAAGAGGTCATCCCCCACCACATTGTAGCTGTCCCCCAGTATTAGAAGACCCTGTTCTGTTGTAATGCAGTCCAAGGCAATTCCACAACATACAGAAATTTTCTTTGAAAGTTACTAAATTTGGCACATCAAAATTAAAAATAAGCAAGTAACCTCATCATGAAAACAAGTGACTGTGTTTAGAGGCATTCATGCAAAAGGAGACAGGATGAATGGCCAAGGGTGTGGAGGAACAAAGAAGCTCCTCTGACCACTGCCAGGATTCATGAAAGACTAGTCCTAGAAGTTTGCTCCAGCAATTTTAGAAATGATAATAACAGTCTTCCCCCTCCCAACGTACTAAATCTGATCCTTGCTAGCGTGAATTAATACCAGGTTTCAGTGCAGTCGTTGGGGTAATGTGATGCTCTAGAGTGCTGTAATCCTAAACAGAGCATTAGGAGAGCAGCTCGCACCACAGCTGTGGCTCCTTGCAGGTGTTTCTTCCGCAGGCAGCCCCTTCAGTAGCAAGTCTCTGGCTCTGCATGAGAGGCATAGGGGGAACTCTGTCATGGGCAAACAATAGGGTCTTCCACCCTGGAAGAAATGTGCTGGTCCAGTGCTGGCGATACCAGGAGGGGTGGGAAAGGGGAAGGTCTGAAGTGGTATGGGTCTCTGTTTACTATGCACAAAAGGAGAGAGAAGCGGGTGAATGAATGAAACAGATACCTCTGTGTGACCCCCTTCCCCTGTGGACTGGGCACACACTGCCTGCGTACATATGTGCTCTTTGTTCTACAAATGTTCCCATTGCCCCTGCCCTGCCCCACCACTTTCCCTTATCCTCCCCCTTAAACAAGCCCTGGCTCACACATTTCATTGACAATCCCCACTATTCATTTTTCAGGGGCACCAAAGAGAAACAGAATGCTCCTAAGCAAATTTCTGTCTCCTTTGGGACTGCTCTGCTTTCCCTCCACCCATCCTTCACCGCCCTCCTCCCCCAAACCTTGTATCGTGCCTGTCTGCAGCCACAACTCAATATTGGGTTACAGCAGGCCTCCAGCTGACCTGGTGGGTTCATCCTGTAAAAATACCACTTGTGTTGTTCGTCTCTCTGATTACTTCTGGCTCATAACAGGTGGGGCCACCAGCTCAAAGGGGGAGGGCAAGATGGAAGAGCTCCTCTTTAGCTGCAAGCCCTCTCCTCGGAGGGGACAAGAAAAGCTCCATTTATTCACTCTCCCATCTTTGTCCCCAGAGTCTCGTGTTTTTCAGAAAAGAGTTTTGTGTGAGTTTATTTTTTCAAGTTCAGTGCCACTGGAGTCAATGGAGGGACACCAGTAGTACTTTTCTAGCTTAATTGTCAGCACAGCATCTTTCTGTTTAGGTGCAGGTCCCCATCAGATTCCCAGCTGACTTCTATAATCCTCTCACCAGTGCAGAAACAGGTCAAGAATTTAATTAGTCTCACAACAAATTCAGTGCTTCCTGGTTGTCACTTGGGCCAAGAACTATCTTTTTTGTTTGTTGTCTCTTGGACTTTCAGTCTTGGTTGCACTCAGGAGTGGAGAAAAAGTGTGGAAACAGCTATAAACTAACAAAATTTTTTGAGTTACGGAAATAGATATTGGAGGGACTTCTATTTATCTCAGAGTAGTAGGTCAGATTTGAACAGTTTGCAGCGTGGGTGAGTTTTAGATGTAGACCTTCACTCAATGGCTCGTTCTACTTCTGTGGTGATTTCAAAAGTGCAAAAGAGTTTCCCCTTGCTCTTGATAGCAACTTTACATTCCTCCTGGAATAACGTAGTTGTGGACTGCTTGATGACCCAGGGTTGCTTGGGTAAATAAGGAAATGAGTAAAAAATTTCTAAAAAAACAGGAGGGATTTAATATTGCAAAGCTCATAGAAGTTCTTGAAGAAACAAGAATGGAGAAGCTCCAGGGATGGAAATGGCCACAGTCTTTCTCAAGAGCAGTCAGAAGCATATGAACTAGCTTTAGTTATGCTGGAAGACGGCTGAACAGAAAACCAGATTTGAAGCTAGAAACTTTATTTCCAAGCCATTTCCCATGCTTTCAAATAAAGCATGCGTACAAGAAAAGTGAATGTTTCAGGGGGTGCAAGGCATAGGAGGGATGTTCACTTTCTTCAGCATGCAAACCTCTAATCAATATCCAGAATGGAAAAGAGAATTTGTATAGCAGGTTATGCCAACTGAAAATAGCCAGGCTTTTCTTTGTTGCCTTCCACACACTTCTCATTTCCTAATGCATTGCTCCAGCTGAGACTTACCCAGTGTGGAAACACTGGGCTAATTAAAATGATCAGAGATTGTCAGGTACTTGGCTGGTGATTTCCTAACTCCCTAATAGCCTGCACTATGTCTGATCTATGAGATCCAAAAGATCTTGGATGGAGACATTGAGAGCTGGGGATTTCTTTTCCTTCCTTGCAAAGCTGTAATGAGGAATTATTTAACAACGTTGCCACCGAGCTCGATGTATTCTGCACAGCAGGGTGAAGCTGATGATAAGCACTGGTTTTGTCACCTTGGAGACAGAGCAATCCTCAAAGCCAAGTGATACAGGAAGAGAGAGATCACTGCACCAGACAGATTGAAGGAGGACTTCAGAGCCATTTTTTCAAGTGCCCCCATCAAAAAACCTAAGTACTGATATTTTCTCTTTTTAGCTAACAATGACCTCTCTCTTCCCTTCTGCATTTTGTCTTATTTCACTATGAAAACCAGCAAAAAGGTTCAACTTCCCAGTTCTCATTTTTCTGCTCAAGCAGTTCTGCTTGGAAACTGTAGGCAATAGGAATTCATGTATTTTTCAAGCAATGCAGAGTTGCTGATGAAGTTTGAAATATAATTCCAGGCCATTTCTACATATGGATAGGTGTAGACTCTTTGAAAGAAGAAACTCCTTTCTTGCCGTATACTTACCCCTGCTTTCATCAATGTCCTTTAAGCTACAGTGTTCCTCACCTAAAAAAACCCATAAATCTGCAAATTAGCAAAGGACAATGGCTTGTCTTTCCATTTCCATTTTTGTGCCTAAATGTAACACAAAAGACTTTTTATAATATATTATACTGTATGATATTTGTTTCTACTTTACAGACTCAGGAACACTGTGTCTCTTTATTCTTTTATGTCCCTCTTGCCTGTATTTCTTGGAAAACAGAATTGGAGTTGTTGCTGAGAATTTGATAGGTTTTGTGTTTAAAATGGACACATTTTCACAAAATTTCATCAGTCCAAAGATATCTAAGCAGCTGAAAATAAATATATGTTCCTTTCTTCAATAGGCATCACTTTTGATACCTCCGTTGTCATATTTTTGCTAGTTTTCCATTTTTCAGAGAAAAGTAGACCAGAAATAACATGCATTTATAAATTACAAACATGTCAATAAATCAACCTTTTTATAAAAAGAAACAACTGAGTCCATTTTTCCAAGTACTACAGATGTCCCAAAATGTCCCAAAATGACCAAATCCAGTGAAGTTTTTCATTTGCAAGTCATTTTTAAAGCACAGACTACCTTGTTACAACTGGAAGTATCATCATCATGATGACTACTTTGAAATCATAGAACAGGTGACATGATCTACCGTGTTTGTTCATGCTGTGCCTGCTTGGCATAAGCTTCCTCAAAGCCTCAGGAATTGCTCTGGGGATGAATTTGGCCTGCAGGGGTCTTCCATTTACTTTGATTTACTGTGATCATTCAAAGTGTATTCTCATTTGAATGGTCAGGGATTTACACACATAGCTTCCATTAACACTAAAGGGTGATACCATTAAGACAAATGTACAGTTAATCTCTGGCACTGTGGAGATAAAAATATACCTCAGAGAGTGCGCTGGCTGGGCTGGAAATGTTCATTACCTGAGTTTCATTTCACATAATGAAGCAACTTTAAAAGGCAGCTTTATAATTTTACCACCCCAAATCCTGTATTTCTTAGAAGGAAAGAGAGGAGAGAGAAAAGGGGGAGATATACACAGGAGAGACAGAGGAAAATGAGATTGCTTCCTTTGAGCCCCAGCATGCAGACAGTGTTTCACTTGGATAGCAGGGAGGATTAGATGATTTTTGATCCCTTCCCCAGATCACTATAATGGCAGTATTGCCTATGAAAACCAGGGCACTTGCTGCTTTTATTTTAGTAGTGTCACTGTAGCCCTTGGAGAGGCAGCTTCCTAATTTTTCCGCAAATTCATGTCAACTGACAGACTTACGTGAAACAAGAGATGACCATAGAAGAGCTTACAATAGACAAAAGAGTAGGGTCAGATGGGAATCCAAATCTTAAGAGGCAGGAAGCATCTTTTCATTGATTTTCATCTACCTACAGTCCAGCAGGGTTTAACAGCAGTGGTGTTACATACTGTGAGGTTTTTTTTTTTCCAAGAAAACGTCTAAACAAAGAAACAATAACATGGAATTTCCCCAGAAAAGCTCTGGTGAATCATCCAGGAGTTTCAGATGAAGATCACATTAAAACCAGTAACAGAGGAGTGAAGACTCTCATTCCAGGGATACTAAGCCTAATAGCTTGGTTCTTATTTCCTAAGCTTTGGGTGCAAGAATTGAGTGCCAGTCCCTTCCAAAAGGGCATCTGACAGTGACAAATTCTATGCTTTTGTTCCATCCTGACAAGTCTCTCTTGAGGATACAAACTGACTGGTTTGTAGAAATAAAACACTGGCTCATATACTAAGATGTCTTTCTCTCAGATGTCCTTGTCACCAGCTCAAACGACTCATTTTGCCATTGGGAAAGTAAAAACAGCATTTGAAAAGCACATCTGTAATCTAACCCTATTCACCCAGTGCCCTCATGGTGTTCAAAACTCTCAGCACCTTGGGTTGTGACCAGTGGGTAGTTACTTCACCACTAGCAAATGAAAGTATGGCCAGCCTCATCCAGCAAATCATGGGCAGGGAGGTACACAGAACCCAAAGGTCTGTCTCACAAGTCTTCTCTCCAAGTCTTAAAGTGGCCCCTTGCATGGTGCAGTCCCTTTCCATGTTCTTCTAACTGAAAAGACATTATTTCTGGTCTGTGGACAGCCCTGCTGCAGAACACCCATAGCACGGCAAGATACCCAAAAGAATCAGTTAGGTTGTTAGACCATATCAAGTAACAAAAACTGAGGTAGTGCCATGCAGTGCATGGGATAGTGACTTAATCCCTGATCTTGAGCAAGGAACTTTATCTTTTTATACCTTTTGCTTTCCTCCCTCACACTTTCTCTGCATCTCTTTGATAGCAAATATAATTCATTGAAACTAAACCACAGGAAAACAACTTATACATGTCTACATTAGGGTCTGGCACTTATATTTTTTTCAGTTGCTTTAGCAAAGCCATTTATATACTAAAAGCTCAGAGACACTTTTATTCTGTCTGTGACTTTATTATTATATTGAACACCATGACACATTTTAAGTGATTCCCTGTCTTCAGCTGTAACTGAATATTGCGTTTAGATAGCCCATTAGGTTCTCTCGCTATGGTAATATGGATTCTATATTTCAAACACCACTAAACAGTTTTGCATCCTCTGGGTGAATCCCGGTTTGTAAATTTTGCTTTGCTGCACAATGTTATTCAACAACCTGACCCAGTAAAACTCCTACAGATCTCACAAGACCCCTGGCAAAATGCAGAAGAGAAAACATTCTGTGTAAACAGCAATTGCAAGCAATGAGGAAGAAGAAGCAGGGGGGATGAGTGTGGTTCTCATTTCGTTGCTTTTAAAGCTTTTTGTCATCTTTTTCTCTTTTGCGCCCCGTTGCCCAAGACCAGAATATCATGCATGTAACAGAATCCATTCCGATTAGGTGGTTTTGTTACAGCTGTAATAAGCTTTCACACAGAGGAAGTCCCCTGAGACCTATATTGCATCTCAACTTTTCCTACTGCATTAAACAGAGGGATTGATTCTGGAAAACAGAGACTGAAATTCTCTGTTCCTGCACTCAACACTGGGAAGTAATGAGAATCGACAATTGCAAGGCTCAATGTGAAACTAGCAGGATCTAGACTGAAACTGCTTGTGTGATAACAGGTTTTGGGAATGTTTCCACTTTCATCTGTTTATTTATTGTTCTTATTAATTATTCTTAGGCTTGTGATTCGGGGGAGAGAGGATGGGAGGAGGAAAACGGGATAAAAAAAGGGAGTCAGTAGCTTGGCAGCACACAGTCTAAATCTAAACACCACACACACTCGCTATACCCTGGAAAAAGCTGGATCTTATACAACAATTTCTGTAACAGCATCACTTGGATAAACCAGCAACTTGGAAGGAATCTTTGCTTTCCTAGAATTCATGTAACTAAGAGATAAAATGACCTTGAGGGATGGCAGCTTTTCTTGTAAAATACATTAACTCTTTCAGAGCAAGCCTCGATGAAGATACTTTATCCATTCCATGGCAAATCAAGGAGGACAGAAGGATCTGGCTATAGCCTGACAATAGGTCTTGTTGAACTTAAAATCACCAGGTTTCACATCCTGCCTCAGTTCTGATGATTTAGTAGGGAGACTTTAAAAATCTCCAGTCAGCATCATCTGTGAGTGCTGACAAACTCAATGCAAACAAATTACTTGACCCATCTTTACTCTTCCCCATTCAAATTACCTCAGAACTGATGACTTCGATCTGCTTCATTGTCCTTTAAAATAAACTGGCAGCTAGGTTAGCACAAGGTCTCTCCCAAAGTGCTAGTCACATGAATTGCTCTCTTGAACTATTTCTGTTCCCACTGCAACAGTGATTTTTAAGAGGAAAGTGAGGAATGAGACAGTCAGGCAGCAACCAGTAAAATCTGCTGTGCAACTGCTTCAGAAACAATCAGTCCTGTGAAGAGCAGAACTGACTGAGTATGGACTCCGGGGCATAATGTTATTTGGCTGGATTTTCTGGTGCTTAAAAATAGTGTTTTCCCTGCTGTAGCCTTTCACTTCACAAGATTTCTCTTGCCTCTACCCTAGTTGCCTATTTTCACAATAAAAGTAGGAACACAATACTTCTTTTCACCCTCTGTCAGTTTTGATCAGCAGACAGATTCAAGGTTATTAGTGGGTGACTGACAGAGTGAAAGGTAATTCCTGTTAGCTTGAAAAAGAGTAAGGATGAAAATTTAAAGTGATCATGGAAGCAGCTCACTGGAATCCTTTAGAAGGGATAGATAAAAGGGGCCATTTGGTAGGGAGAAGCAGCACAAGCTGAGGGCTGCATATTTTTTACTGGTTACTCTACACCCAGATGTTGTGTCTGTAAGGAAGACTGTTTCATGCTTCAGCATATTTCTGTAGAGATTCTGACAGCTTCCACTTTTCTCTCATTTTTAGGTGACGCTCTTAAGACCAGGTGCTGCAAACCTTCTGGAATTAAAGAACTCCACGGAGACCCCTTTCCCAGAGTAGAGATATCTCAGCTGTTCTAAGACAACACTGGCATCCACGTTCCCTTAAATTTGTCACCCCTTCTGCTCAGAAATGAGGACTTTCCTCCCTTCCTTCTACACAGTCCTGGGTTTCACCGAGAGCTGGCTGCATTTCACTGCCAACTGAACTGAACCGAACCACAGGGATGAATATTCCGTTCTGCTTAATCAAGAAAAAGATGCTTAAGACATCAGAAGCTGGCTGCAGAAAAAAATCTGTCTTTTCTGTGTATTCTTCAGCTGTCATCTCTCTGAAGAAGACCATTTAATAAAGCTCCAGCAGGAACTTTGAGATGACAGGAGCAAAGGGTTTACCTGTTCAGCCCTTGACCCTGGCTGAGCCTGTAGCTGTTGGTGAGCAATTCCCCAAGATGCTGCAGCTTCATCCATTTCTCTGCAAAGAGAGAGCAGTGTTAAAATAAGAGCTGCTGATGGAAAATCAGCCAAGAGCTAGATGTGCAGGGAAGAAGGGAGAGATGTGACTCTCCCATCACTTCCATGTTAGGGGTTTGCATGGCTGGGAAATGGAGAGACAGATGGACTGCATATCCCCTTTTTCACTCCCCCAATCCTAGCAGAAAGGTGAAAGAAAGAGGTCTACAAAGCAATAAAGTAGTGATTTAGCCAGGCCAGAATCTTGTGTATCAACTCTGCAAGGGGTCATACAAATACACACACCTTTGGCTGCTGGAACCTCTTTGAAAGCCAGAAGGAACATGAGCCAGAAGACCAAGTCACCCCCCAGAAAAATCCCAAATATAAGAAAGAGCCCAAAGCCAACAACAAAAAGAAAGAAATAACACACATCCCTCCTCCAAAATAACTGCAGAATCAGCCCCATGGTAGCCCCACCAGGGATGAATTTGCTCTCATGTAATTAATCCCCCTTTGCAAGAGTTGCCAGCAGGGATCTCAGATTGATATCTCTCTCTCCTCCAATAGGAAGCACCTTCAGGAGCTCAGCATCTTCCCTCCCTTCCCCACAGCATGAAGCACCAGTCCAAGTCCCAGTGTGAGACTTGAACCTACAGTGACCTCCTGAGCCCTGCAGTGAAGGATGTATTAGCCAACGAGTCATGTTGACTCTGGCTTGAATCTAAATGGGCCTCTTCTCTCATACCAGAGAAACCACGTCCACACAGCCATGGATGATGCTTGCATCGGATAACTCTTAATGCAAGAGCTGGGTGGTGCTTGTTGCTGTCATCCTTGCCTGGACGGAAGGGATGAGCAATGGGGTGGGGATGTCAAAACCCAGTTAACTCCAAAAGTTTCATTCTCTCTGTAATTTAGAATGCAGAAGAAACTGTCATCCAATTTGAACAGCAGAGACTAAACCAGACCTCTGGTTAATGAAAATTATGACTTCTGTTTCAGTGTGGGTGGCCTTTTCTTTGTAGGGAGAGAGCATAGAATCACAGAATGGTTAGGGTTGGAAAGGACCTTAAGATCATCTAATTGCAAACCACATGCCATGGGCAGGGGTGCCTCAGACTAGACCATGTCACCCAAGGCTCTGAGTCCAAGATCAAGTGACTGCTGCTTGTGTTGAGTTACAACTTTTTGAGAGGTCACTTTTTACACCCTTGTGTGCATATCCTGTACAGAGCCAACTTCCAGTTTTTTATATGCCACCATGAAGATACATTTAGGCCTTCCAAATCGCCTCCTGCTGTGGGCAAGCTAGCAGAGTTGGTGGCCCCTTTTGCTTACTTCCCTATGCTCCTTAGAGACACCAGCCACTTGGGATGTCTGCATCTTCTCTGCAGGTACTGGCTGAGTAAGCTGGAGCAAAGCGTGAGTGAACAACCAGCAACCCTTCACAGAAATCCTAGGAAGTGAGAGTAGGAGTTTATGACCAAATCAGCTGGTGACACTCCTGGACCACAGCTGGTAGGCAGCAGCTTTCAGATGACAAGCAAGACGAAGTAAGCCTCCCATTCATAAATGCTGTGTGAGGGTCTGTGTCTCACTGAGCAGAAGGAGGGAAGGTTATCTCCTGGCAGGATACCAACTTGACATTATATAGAAGGGATTTACCAGGATTTACTACTGAAAAGCAGCCTACTCTCAGCTGGATGCTGCAGCTGGTCAGGACATTTAAACACACTTCACTTGAGGTGCTCAGGTGGTTGAAAGTTTAATGCAAAATAACACTCCATGTCTGGGTAGGGCATTCGGTATCCAGCTGTAAGTACAGGCTGATGAACTCCAGTTACTCATGCTGATATTTCCCAGGACACTGACCATTTCAAACAGAGGTCATCCTTTGCCTGCTTCTCTCTATCTGCCTGATAAGCAGGATATTTGTGCTAGAATATTTTGCTTTTGCCTGCCTGCTTGTCTTCCTTTTGCAGCTGAACAAAGAGAGCATTGTTTTCAGGATATCAAACTGATTTTGCTTTGATGGGCTTAAATTACCAGCTATATATCAAGGGAAATCTATATCAGCCAGACCAGCACCTCCTTTCCCAGCTCCTGCATGCCGCCACCTCCTGCCCCCCAAAAATATGTCAACATCTACTCACAAACTCTCATGCAATTCTGAACCCTCACTGATGCTCTGTTACTCATTGACATCCCTAAAGGTCTGCAAGGAAATGCAAATTGGTATTGATAGGAAACCTGAGAAAGTAAGAGAGATTTACTGGTCAGGAAAACACTAGTTTTTGCTTTCCTTATTCATATTGTGGTTCCTTCCGCTGTCATGTAATACAAATAACATTGATGGCATTAGCTTGTACTTAGAATAAATGCTTCCTGTGGTTCTTACATAGCTCGATTTCATCATATAGCACCTGAAAGGAAAAAAGAAAAAAAAAGGAAGGAGAAACTTGTTCATTGCCTCCTGTACTCTACCTATGCACATGTTTGTCCTGCAAACATGAGTGTGTGGGCTGAACAGCTGTAATTCTGGTTTCTGTGTACTGTGCCTTTAAATATGAGTAGGCAGCCTGCCTATGGGGCTGGGAGGGTGTAAATCTGGAAAGGCATTCAAGAGAAAGGAGAAAGAGGTTCCTTTTTCAATGTCATTCCTGTAGGAATGTGCCAGACAGAACAAACTCAATGGGAAACAGTCCTCCAACCTGAAACCCAGGTTCAGCATTTATCCGGAGCAGGCAAAATCAGATAAACCTCCCAGCCAGGGCTGTTCTCTGAGGAAACCTCTTCTTCAAAAGCTGGCTCTGCTGAACAGCCAGTTGGATGACCCTGCCTAAGGCCAGCTGTTTCTGCGACCAGGAGCCCTACAATGGAACAGAGTGGCTAACACCATGAGCAGATCCTTCTGAGAATGACCACTGAGAGCCCCGCTGGTGGGTCTCCAAAGCACATTACAGCCACATTCTTCATGCTGACCTGAAGAAAGCATCAGTCTGGCCAGGGCTGCACTGCTGCTTCCCACCACACACACACCCCTTGTGTTTTGCAACTTCATCCCATAGGTGCCAGGGAGTCTCCTGCAGATGTTCTGAGACAGCAGTCCCTGAGGAGGTTAGGTCTACACCACAAGGTGAAGAGCAATTTGAGAACAGAATTAAGAACTCTATAGCTTATAGCTTCATCAAACTGTTGGCTGCAGCTTAAAATGCCTGGGTTTAGACAGGCTAAACTTGGAATAACTCTAGATGGGAAGGACCATAGCCTAAGGCATCATCTACAATTCTCATTTGTGCAGATGCACGTGGACAAGAGCTCAGACTCAGTTTAAAGGCAACAAACAAGTTCCTTCCCTGGCAGTAAGCCTATGTCCATGCCTACACACATTGGCCTGGTCCCGTGCAAACGTACCACAGTGGTTCCATAGACACTGCTGTTTAGAAGTTACACTGAGTTCCTCTTACTTTATATGATTTCCAACCTCTCTATACCCATGCTATCATTTTCCTTTTTCTTTTTATTTCCAAATGGAGAAGACAGATTTTTCCAGAATCCAGCAGCAATTCAACACCAGAACTAGGAGAGCAACCCAGCCCTTCTGACCCCACTGTCGCAGGCTTTGTCTGCTAGACAGAAGTGCTGGTCATGTTTGAATAATGACATTATCTCTGCTAGACTGGTCAAATCCCAAAAGTGAGTCATTTTGTTCCACCATCTCCTCCATGAATTTCAATGGATTGCTGCATGTCTCCAGGTGACATGAGCAGTTGCCTGTAAATCAGGTATTTTGGGTTTCACTTTTTGGGGTTTAGGGATTTTTTTTTCAGTGACTGCTAATGACCATGCTCTATATAAACCAGGAATGACATCAAGAAACTGCCTTGTCATGTTCATTATGACATTTAGACATAGATTTGGACGTATATTTGGAATTGGTCTTCACACAGAGGTCAATGAGGGACAGAAGACACTAGATGGTCTTGGTTACTCAGTGTTTTAGTAATATGGTTTAGGCCTATCCGCAGGAGAAAACACAGCCATGCTAGATTATCTACTTGACTCAGTTAAAGAATTAGCCACAGTGTAAATCTCTCTGTTCCTTTCACCTCACACAGAGGGAATCAGAGTCATGTCATTGTCAATAGAAGACTCCAAGTAGAGTCTGCTGGAGTGGATGTCCAAGTGGAAACCAGTGATGAGTGGAGTTCCTCAGGGATCAGGATTGGGACCGATTCTATTCAATATCTTTGTTGGTGACATGGACAGTGGGATTGAGTGTTCCCTCAGCAAGTTTGCTGACAACACCAAGCTGTGTGGTGCGGTCGACACGCTGAAGGAAAGGGATGCCATCCAGAGAGATCTTGGCAGGCCCAAGAGGCAAAACTTCCTGAAGTTCAGCAAGGGCAAGTGCAAGATCCTGCATCTGGGTAGGGGCAATCCCAAGCACAACTACAGGCTGGGCAGAGAATGCATGGAAAGCAGCCCTGAGGAGAAGGATTTGGGGGTGCTGGTTGACAAGAAGCTCAAAATGAGCCAGCAGTGTGTGCTTGCAGCCCAGAAAGCCAATCATATGCTGGGCTGCATCAAAAGGATCATGACCAGCAGACTGAGGAAGGTGATTTTCCATTTCTGCTCTGCTCTTGTGAGACCCTATGTGCATTCAGCTCTGGGGTGCCCAGCACAAGAAGGATATGGACCTGTTTGAGAGAGTCCAGAGGAGAACCACAAAGACGATCAGAGGGCTGGAGCATCTCTGCTATAAAGAGCTGGGCTTTTTCAGCCTGGAGAAGAGAAGGCTTAGGGGAGACCTTATAACAGTCTTCCAATACCTACAGGGCATCTGCTCTGGAAGGGAATGCTACTTATAAAGAATTGCACCAGTGGTTTTTCAAATGCCAAAGAAGACATTTGCCAAAGTACAGTGAGTGATAGTTTAGGAAGAGAGAAATGACACGTTAGTTTTGCTTGTTTTCACAGACAAGGACCTTGTGGATGAAATAATTTTTCCCCAGAATAATCCTGGAAAGAGGGAAAGCACCTAGATATTATTTTTTATAAGTTCCCTGTCAAACTCAGAGACAACCAAGAACATGGTAATGTCATACTTGTCATGACTTGAATGGCAGCCCCTTCTTGCATATCATGAGCTCAGTTCTCCATGTGGGGTCACACTTCCAGTTGACCTTTATGAGTGGGATTGTGAAGAGAGGAGGTAGTGGATTTTGGAGTGCTTTACTTCAGAAATTGCCAGGCTAAATCCAGTTCATACCTAGAGGTGCTGAAAGTAGTTAGCATCTGAGGGCTGCTCAGCCAATCACTGTTCCCTGGTCCCCTTCCTTTGAGATGACTATCCAAAAATCCCCTTTGCTGCTGGCACTAATTCAGACCTTTTCTGCCAGTGTTAGGCCTGGGCTGCACAATCTGTTGTGCCAGTAAAAGCTGCTTTTTTCAGCACAGCTTTTTTCCACATCCAATGCTATGGCCTGGAAGGGCATAAAACTTTGTGTTACTTAAGTACCACCCTGAAAAAACTTCCCTGGCACCATGCCACCAGTGCAGATGGTGGATGCTGCATTTTCCCTGCCAGTCCAAACAGTGCTGGAGCAAAGGTCCCATAATCACATTGGATCTCAAACATTTTCAAGGACTGATCACATCTTTAAGTATCACTGCTTGGAGCAAATGGAAGCCTAGCTACAAAGATCTCATCCATGCAGAGCCTGATCCCAGGTACTGCTATCCATTAACATGTTCCTATGCTCCTTCAGTAAGGGAAGCACTTAATGCAGAATGGAGCCTGGGTCTCAAGTAAAATGTTTGCATTTTAGAGTCCTACAGACCTGGCATGCCCCGCTGTGAGAGCAGAAATAAATGCCTTCAAAGGGACTGGGGAACTGGGTTTGATCAGGTGATGAAGACAGAACTCCAGGCCAAGGCTGTGTAGGTGGAAAGTGGTGACTGCTAATGACCATGCTGTTAGCCTGTTGAAGTAAGACAAGCCTTCTCTCTTTAACACTCTTGTTAAGCTATTGCCAGAGGCACTCACTGACACTGAAATTCAGGAACTATTTGCAAGCCATCAGAAACACCTTGTGCAAAATTAATCCCCTATCCAGTTCACAAAAAGCAATTGTTCTAGCTGCTTCTGGGACCTCAAAGTCCTGCCTGTGTTAGAAGCTGAGGAAAAAAAACAACATATAGTCATGGGATGGTCTTTCATTACTTCATTCCTCCCCCCAGTGAAAAAATTACGAGTGAAGAAGGGAAAAAACAATCTGCCAAAGCTTCTGGTGTGGGGTTCCCAGATTAGTGGGGAATGCTATAAAGGAGAGAAGGGAAACCCACTTCCCAAGATACTGAAAATATGACTGGGCAATGTGCAAGAGTGGTTAATTAGGAACAGCTTTCATTAGGTTGATATGGTTTAACATAAGCTGTGGGGGTGATATGTCTTAACATGAGCTTTGGGTTTCATCAGATGTTTTTCCTCTTTAAGGGATGATGTCTAAATATGCAGGGCTGAAGGTCATTTACCACCAGATGTCCAAGGCCAGCTCTAACACAAAAGACCAATTTAGCAAATTAGAACTGAGCTCTGAGTTATAAATGCCAGAGGTTCCAGAATGTGGGTATTGACCCATCTTGAGAGCACCAGCCTTTCCTCTTTTTCCACATCCTGATGCAATCCTAAAAGACCAGGTAAGGAAAGGAATCTATTTTAAAAACATAACAATACTTCCCTCTGACCTTCACACTGGAAGTAGTTTCCTTTTCTTGAGCACATGCTACATCAGAATATGGAACTGGTGTATGCAGTTAGGCTATCAAATCCTCTTGTCAGGCTTTTGTATTTCCAAGGGGTTTGCAGATAGTTTATGTATTTTTTTCACTTTCCTCTAACTTTGAACGTTTGTTAATTTATTTGTTTTTTTTTCTTTATTGCTGTTACTCCATTTTGTACCTGAAGGTTGTACACAGGGAGGTAAAATGCGGAAATAAAAAGGTGAGTGAAATGTTCAGATTTCTGGGTAAAGAGCCAATTGGTCTCACCTGTGTCATCTTTTCTCTTCTGCCGCGATCTCTTAAGAACTCCCTCCAAGGTCTCGCCATGGTACCAAGTTTGCTTGAACACAGATGTATGAGGTGACTCCTTTAGTATGTATGCATGTGTATAACTTAATGTTTAGAAAAGAGGCCATAAAGCAAGCACTATTTCAAAAGCCACTGTTTGTCTTGGAATCTTTCTTCTCTCCATTTTTGTTAATTATTTGACGAACTCTTGCTTGTGCCTGATGTCCTTCCAAATGAGAAGAGCTGTCAGCCAACTGTGCACCATTATTCAAACCTTCAGCCATTGCTCTGCAAAAGCCTCTTCAAAGCCCAGCCTGCTGCCCCTGTTTCTGTTTATCAAACAGCTGTGTTGAGGTTGGCTGCGTTTGGTCAAGTTCAAGGAGAAGAGCTGCCAAAATTATGAGAGAGGGAGCAGGGGAGAATGAAAATGCCTCTCACCTCACAGGGAGTAAGAAAAGGGAAAATGGCAGCCTGTGGTCCAGGACACTATAAATAACAAGTTTGGCACTGCTGTACAAGAAACTGTTTGGCTATCCCTCTCTTCTCCTTCCCCACTGGGTTTATTATGTATTTTACCCTCGGCAGCATTTACTGAGGGAGGAGGTTGTGTCAGCCAGAAGACCTTTCTCTAGGTAACTCTTTGCACACCATGTAGATCTCTACCATAACCAAAAAGGGCAATGGACCTAGTCCAGCTCAACGCTCCTTGGCTTTTAAATACTTACTCATGCAACAAACTCTCAAACAGCATCACAGCAAATGCAAAATTAAGTAAAGGTTGAAAAGTAGTGTGTTTCAGTCCCTTGACAGTAATAAATCCACTGAGATAACTGAGAGGAATGGAGCAGAAAACGTCTCTTTTCTACTGAAGGAAATGTGTACTGACCAAGATGATGGGCAGATCTTATTCCAAGATGTATGCAGGTATTCCTTCAGGTTAGTTGCTGCAGGAATTGTGCAATACTCCCGAGAGAATTTCTCCAGAATTGTGGATATTAGGAAGGGGCAGTAGCTCAGAAATATCCAAGTAGGGGGAATGGGATAAACATTTAGTAGAATCCTGGGAAAGGGCCCAGGAAAATGCTTCAAGCTCTCTGGAGGTTTTGGCAAAATAAAGATTGCCTGTTGTAAGATGGTCCAATGTTTTCTCCTGTCTACAGGGTGTTTCTTAGTTTTGACAAAATGCACTCACCTCCTCCACAGTGTAAAGACTTTTAAATGAAAAGGGATTAGTGTCAAATTCAACAGTCCCTCTGAGCACAGATCAATGTGTTGTTTTATTTGCCACTGGCACCAAGCTGGGCCAGGCAGAGTGATTAATACCCACCTGAGGCTGAGGGATAAGCCCCTATTACAAAGTCTCTACACATCGTCCTCCAGCCTCTGCCTCAGCTGTATGTTGGGGAACAGAGCCACAGAATGTGTGAAAATATAGATACATGGCTGGTTTGCAGAGAGCTTCCCATACAGAACACACTGTAAGCGTCCAAGAGAGAGAAAAAATTCTTTGCAGATCTTATAAATAGGCAAGTTTTTCAAGGGGCCCCTCTGACTAAACCACTTCTTTCCTTTGTTTTTTCAAGAAACCTTTTTCATAGTTCTCTTCCCTCAGAACAGTTTTCTTCCATCTCTTCAAATAACCTAGACATCATTTGTATTCTCACTGCAGGGTCCAAAGCAAGGCTCCCAGCAGTATCTCCATTTACTGACCTCTCTCCCTCCTTGTCAGCACTTCAAAGGGGTCTTCTGGGTCCCTTTGTCCCAGGTCTCCCTGACCTTGGCTGCCTTTTAACAAAGTCATTGGATCATCAGTCACACACTTTCTTTGTTACTTGATTTGGCCAGCTCTCTTGTTTTCCATCCCCTCTGGTATCATTGTCAGTCTCACAGATAGCACTCTTTCCCACTCTATTTGTCTTTATTCAGAGTCTTTCATGATACCTTTTTCCTAACTTCCCCAAAATTCCTTTCACTGCATTATTCTGCTTTGTGCAAGACCTAAGCCACCATTGGAAATAATCATTCGTTCATCTTACACTTCCATTGGTCCTAGAAAAGGCTCTGTGCAAGTGATTGTATTTATCGTGGACATGAATCCTTACCAGCAAAGAAAATTGTTCCAAAATTTTAGGTACTTGCTTGAGTTCAAGGTGGAAGAAATACATTTTAGGGAGTCTTTCAATTAATGCCTATGTAAAAGCAACTCAGCTTCAAATAGTCCTTGAATATAGCCCTAAATCAGAAATCCCAGCAGAGGTGCTCTCCTTCTCTGCCATCCTCAATGCGAACTTATCATTCATAAAAACTTGAGAGTGGTCAAGTTAAAGATCCATGACCCTTAAATCCCATCTGAGTAGCTGGTCGTAAGCTGAGGTTTACCAAAGGAGTAGAAGAAAGTGAGGCCACATGGAGTGTTTGTGTCTCTAGATGTGCCCTTTCAGCCACTGGCAGCGTAAGGACTGATGAAATAGAGATCTTGACAAGTCCACTTAAGTGGACTAAGTAATGGAAAGCAACCAACCACTTAAAATTCTCCCAGAATAAATACTGCTTTCCTAAATTATCAGTGTCCAGAGGATCTTTTCTTTTTTTGCATCTTTCAGTAGTAGTTCGTGGAGATAAATTCACCTAGAAAACTGCCTGGTTGAAAGGGAGCCGTATATCTCTACCTGGAAAACTTGGAGCTGACATATTCATCTGGTGCAGAAATGCTAGCTCAGGTGCCTGAGAACAAGGATGTAAATTATCACACCAAGTTTCTCAGAGCCCCCCCCCCCCCCCCCCCCCAATAATTTTCCCAGTGTCTTGTTGGGTTCCCTCAGAAATATCTCATTTGCCTCAGATGTAGATATGATGAGAGCTGATCATCTAGTGACATAAACTTACCATTCTGGCATAATATCTAAAGGACACTCTTGATTAAGCCATTTTATCTTTAGAATATTTTCATATCCCTAGTTTGGCCTCACTGGAGTGAAGATGACAGCTAAACTCAGCAATTTGGCATTAAGACTTTCCTCAGAGCAGAAAATCAGAAGGCCACTCAAGGGCAGCTTTTGTGCAGCATTCATTCGGAGAATTCAGTCTTTTCCTTTTGGGATATTCCCTCAGTTTCTGGTTTCATTGGGAGTTTTCAGTAGCAAGCAGACTGCCTTATTTCAGATGTTTGTGGAATTGAACAGCAGAAAGAGAAATGCCAGGGCTCAGACCTTTTGCTTGAGAAACATGAAACTTCCTTTTGATATATTTCCCCTCAAAACGTGGTATTTATTTAACAGGCTCTCTGACTGACTCTGGAAACCTGCTATTTTGACTCAAGAATGTTTCTCAGTGAATTATATTAGATAAATATAACCAAAGTGTGTGATTATGTTGGGTCGATTAACTCCTGATGTTAAAGCAGAACCATTCCTTTGGCTCTGTTCTCACCAGCAATTTGTCACTGGTTTATGTTTAAAAAAACCCTCCCTAAGACTGAGTGATGGAAACTTTAAAAAGCCATTAAATCTTGCACAGCACTTAATTGTTCTTGATGTTACATATTGCAGCTATTCACAAGCATATTATTTTCCTCTGCAGACAAGGTGCTCTCTGCAAGACCTGAAATTAACGCAGTACGGCCCTTTCTTCAATGCTTTTCCTGAAGTGGTAGAACACATATTACAAATCTCAAGTTCAATCCACTTTACTTTGCTGGAAGAGAGAGTCTGAACTAAATCCTGCAATGTGCTGATTATCCTCATCTCCTGCTGTCAGCATGAGATCCCAGAGGATGAGTGCATGTGTGGATCATGCCTTTTCCTATAATTCATGAGTTCTAAACTGGTATTTAAGCCCCGCTTCAGACATCTTATATCACATTCCTGTCTTGTTGGCCCTTCTCTGAGATTCACATGGCATTTTTGTCTCCTCCTTTTTGGTTCTCTAGCATTTCTAGTAAGACATCTTCTCCTGCTCAGTGAATCGTTTCTAACTCAGAACACATCCTAGTCACACTGGGTAGTTTTCATACAGTCTTGGTTATACCAAGTTACTTGCAACACTGATACATGCTGCTACTGCCAAAACCCTGTAAAAGTGCCAAATACCACCTCAGCCAAACTCTTATATTTCGTATTTGAGAAGAAAAATGCAATTTTGTGTTTTTAACGTTTTGTTGTTTTTTTTTTTTTTTTGAAAAAGCATAGGGGTAAGGTATTTGCCGCAAGGAAAATGTACTCAGGGCTAGGAAGGGTGGGAAATCCCTTTGATTCAGCATTACAGCAACCAGAAAATTTCAAGGAACAGTGAAGTGGATTTAATAATCACCCTGGTTCTGTTTATTTCTAATTGTTAATTGGCTCTGATCCCTATACTTTTGGCTTGATGATTAAAGATCACCTAAGCAAAAATTAATTTTATTTAAGGAAGGTTCCTGGAATGAGCAGGACATGGGTTAACTGTTGGAGGTTTGCCAGGCATGAGGAACCCCACCTGCAGTGTTTGTAGGCATTTTGTTCTACAAAGAAACTGCCCAAAATGTTTGTGCTGGGGATTTGGGGAGTTACATAAGTTTGGGGCCAAAGCTTGGGAGTAACATAAGATTGTGGCCAAAGCCAGAAGAATTAAATGGACCTGGGTAAATAGGTCTTGGAGAAAGCAATTGCTCACCCAAATTCCCAATCCTTCTTGCAGGCCATGGTGTCCCAGCAGTAGACAGCAAACACTTTCTGGGGGAAAGTAAGGGTCTTTGCAGACTGACACTTTCTGACACTGGCTGAAGGAAGCAGAGAAAGGTAATTGTGACAGAAGGGAGTGAGAAAGGAGTAATATTTTGTCTCAGCCCTTTGACCTCAGGGATTTCCATGTAGCTAAACCAGGAATATGGTTCCCAGGGATTTTGGGAAATGAGCGGTTGTCAAAACAAATACCACCCCCATGCCACCCTCCCTCCCTCATTGTAAACAGTCTTTAATCACTTCATAATGGGCTGCACCGATGGGAAATGGTGATTAATACTGTTTACCATTAAGAAACTCCTGTTGCTTTTTTAACAAGGAGTCATTAGTGTTGAGTTGTACTATGGATATAAGGCTACCTTCCTTTGAAATCACAATTCGGGGAGAATACTGCCCTCAATTACTGCCCTATGATGGGATTAAGATGAATGAAATGAGGAAGAGAGGGTCTCTTGCTGTCTGTGGCTCTTCTCTGCATAGCTTGACAAGCTCTTCAGAGCTTAGTAAGCATTTGCAGGCACATTTGCAGGCTCATTTGCAGAAACAGAGGTGTGGGACAAATACAGTAGTTTCATTTGATTAGTGCTCACCAGTGAAAAGTCCATCCCTTAAGGTGTCTGTTGAAAACATTGACACGAAACATTTCTTAAATTGGCATTGTAAGCTAGGTAGCTGGAAATAAAATCTAATTCTTTGATAAAATATTTTAGTCAAAGAATGTAATGGATTTAAGGAGATATTTTTTTTTCAGTGGTGGGATAAAGTCCAGATTAAATGGGCAGTTCAGAGGCTGTGACTAGAGCCTTGTGAAACATAATCTTCAAGCCCTGAACATTTAGAAGGCAAATTTGCTCAAAAAAGTCATTTGTGGTGCCAGTGCTTCTCTAGGCATGCAAACTCCTGTTTCTATATGTCATATCAGCACTCATGAAATATTCCCAGGCCAGGCCATTTGCTCTAGCTCATTTTCCTAAATCAGTAGGATTCATGGAAAAAACAAAACAAATACATTGTCTAAAACATTACCACAGGCTCAAACTGGTCTGAGGCAGGAATCAGGAGCCCAAAACTTGAATTTTGTCCAAGCAAGTATGAAGCCGATGGAAATTATTCGTCTGCTGGTTTGTAAGTTGTAGTTGCCTGCTCTCACTCACAAGATACACTCTTGTATCTTGCAAGTGTGCTGAAATGTCTTTAAAGCTTTCTGTGACCATTAAGACTCATAGGGTCTTACTTCCTGAGTAACACAAACCACAGAATTTCACTGGGAAATCCCCTCTTCAGGCCAATAACTCTTGGCTGAAAATTATTTAATCTCATGATGGCAGCATTTCACCCTTGAAGAAACACATCTTAGCAAAAATGGCTTACGTGATATCATGTGCCACTTCCTCCTTCTCTCTCTTTCTTTTGCTTCTTTTTTCTTTTTGCGTGTGTTTATTTTGTGAAAATAACAAAAAAATGGTTATTTTCCCCACACCTTCTGCAGCACTTAAGTAATGCAATCAGCCTGAGCCATAGTGGGGAACCAGTGGTGTGCAGCTTGATGAAATATACATAAGATTAAAGCTGAGATGGTTCCGAACCAGAGAGTGGGAATGTGGGCCTGAACTTTCCCAAAGTCTGAAGGAGCTAGTTCGGCCCATTGTGAAAGCCCTAAGTAGATTCCAGGTGCAAATTTTCCTAAAATGTGGTGGTATTTAGATCATCATCTCTCATTTGAGCTTATTATAATGAATCAGCTTCTCTGTTCACTACCTTTGTAATTGGTTTGATTATTTTATTATATATAATTTTTTAAGAAACTTTTATGGCAGTATGCTATTTGCTTGAATATGGACAAGGAACATCATGTTTAAAGATTGATGATGCATAACATAAGTGAAAAGGAGTTCATAACCTTACATGGGATCTTAGTCTTTTCTGGTAGTTCCAAACAACACAGCAGTGTCTGCCCAGCAGAGAGCATTTCTTCCAGCAGCTGCTGTGAGAGAGTGAATTCCTAAGGGGCAGTAAGTGCAGTACCGGTCAAACGGACCTCTGTGAGTAACAACCTCTATCCATTTATTAATGCATTATGTAATTAACATTGAGAATAACAATACGGGTATTAAACTTCCTTAACACTCTCTGGTGTAAGTTCTTCTTTTCATGGATTTATAGCTTTGTCAAACTTTAATCATTCGAACTGAAACTTTCCATATTCATGGTCTGCCTTAGGCTGGCTTTTTTTCTGTGTGGTTTTGTTGGGGATTTTTTGGGGGAGTGGTTTTTTGGTTTGTTTTTTTTTTTTTTTTTTTTTGGTGGGTAATTAATGTTTTAACAGTCTGGCCATTTCTGAAAAAAGACATGGAGGAAAATAAATTACTTTTCTAAACCAGACATTTTTTTCCTAATTGTTTTTCTTGAAACAGTCTGAAACCTTAAGGCTTTCAGGAGAAACTTGAGAGGGAATGAACTGGGGAAGAAGAAGGGGCTGTTATGCTGGGGTTAAACCCCCAGACATGGCATGTGCATGTGGTCCTTAGAGCTTGCAAGAGTAATATGTGGTCCAGCCACCAGTCTCTGCATGTTGTGTCTGAAAAGTGCCAGTCTGTACTATAAACTTTTTACATGGCAGGCAGATGAGTTAAGATCCTGAACAGAAGGGCATAACTGCAAAAAACCACTGGTATAGGTGGTCACAACCGTGTTTGTTCTTTGAGTTACAGAAAAGTGTAGTAAGCTGCCAGCTTCATGGAAAGTCATGGTTATTGGTCTTAACTCCTCCTTTTTTCAGTTTTCCATCTAAGTCAGCTCTGTATTACTGCCTGAAGAGACAGATAGGGACCATTTATACATTTTAAAAGTAAGTTTGTGGAAAGATTTTATAAGAGATGTGTACAGAGCTAAGATCCTTTTTATGACAATCTGCCGTTTAGAAAGATTGCACACTAAATCGAAGTGATTGATTGTGTTGAATGTACTGGCTAATGCCACATTTCTTCCCAGAATCAGAAAAAGGAGCCAGGATTTTGAATATCCATATATTTTTGCTGGCTAGCAGAGACATAAATGTATCACATCTCCCTTTAACCATCTGTTCTTGAACAGTAACAACATACTACCTCTGCCAGTTGTTCCTTCAGTTCACACAGCAGATAGTAATGTGCATTCAAAGGTAGTGGGCTCTGACTGATGCATGAGTTCATGAGCACCCTTCCTCCCTCCACCCCCCCCTTCCTTCACTAGCACGAATTTACCCAGAGTAATTAAAGACCCAAGTCTACTGCAGAGTTCACTCCAGCTTGTTGAGTCTGCCAGCCAGTATGGAAGAGGAATCTCTGAATGTGCTCTCATACCTGTGGGGAATGCTGCACAACAAGCTGCGCCAGTAGACCTGGACAAGAGACCGGACATATGGACTCTTATCAGCCACAAACCTTGGAAGAAGTGAACGGGACAAGTTGGGAAGAACCGGAGAAAGAACATCGGGTGGAACCGAAGAAAGAGCATCAAGATAATTTCTGAGGACTGTAAATTTGGAAACAGGAGGATGCTTAAGACAAGATAAAGAATGTGTAGTCAAGGGGAAGTGTAAGTGACGATGTAACGAGTAGTGATAGCAAACAACCATGTTTAGAAATAATTACTCAAGCAAAGGTGCATGGACAGTAATGTGATTGACTGAAAGAGTGCGTGATCAATAAGATTGTTTCATGAAGGAAAAGGAACACAGATGTGCTTGGCTAATCGCTTGGAAGCATATAAATATCATGTAATCCTTGTAATAAACGATCCAGCTTGTACTCTACCTCTGGGTCCGTGCCTTCCATCCTCACAATACCCATCCTAAATCAGTTCCTCAGCACGTTATCCATGGACTCCTCTCTTTCAAGCTACTGGTTACCCACAGCCACTGTTTGAAAACCATGGGGAAGCCATTCCCAATACAGGCTTGTTCCCTCCGATGTGTTTTTTCATAGGAAACCATGAAAGAGGAGAGGGAAGGACATAATCCAGTCTGCTTCAAGAGCACTTTTAAGATGTTTATTTTAGAAATGTCTCCTCCCTTGAATGTCCTAAATTCTCCAAATGTTACTCTCTGCTAAAGCAAATAATTCAGAGTAGCTGAAGTCAATAGCACTATGCAGAGTTTGAAGACTGGGGCTAGAAAGGATGACACCTGATTATTCCCATGCTTTTCTGTGACACTCCTCAGTTGGTGGAGCAGGAAACTTCATGAGGAACCTTGTCCTTCTGCCAATCTCCAGTGACAAATGACCGGGCAGCTCTGGAGTTATGGTTGAACATCCAAGGTGTTTGCTTTCCCCATGAACTTCAGGACCTCTTTTTGTTTCTGCCTGAAACAAGGCTTCTTATCAACCAGGATGTTGTAGTCTCGAAGGTTCTACTCTCCAAATTCTGCTGTGAACAAAACAGGTGCAGCTATATATTTCTTCTTTTTTTTTTTCAAAATTGATTACTCCAATTATTCACTTTATTATATGAAACCTAAGGAAAAGCCGAAGTGCACTAATTCCTGGCCACCTGCCAGCTGCAGCTCAGTCATTAGAAATTACAAATTGATGCTGGTTGTTTTGTACTGTTCCATGGGAAGATTTATGTCTTTATGTAGCCAGTGCTGATGGAATAAATTAAACTGGGCATGAAAAAGGAATAAAGATTTACTCAGCATTTGAAAGCCTGGCTTCAATGCCTCATAGAAGAGTGTGGCAAATATTCTGTAGACATGCAAATATATCACATATCCCTAACAAAGAAAGACTGGGTAAGTTGCCATTAAATCTGTGACATATCACCCTAATGCCCTCTCATTCCCAGAAAAGTCCTCTAAGTTGCTGGGAAAAGAGCACTGCACTCTCTCAGTGCAGAAAAAAATATTATACTGGGCTTCACAGGAGAAATGTGCTTTGTTGAAATCTAAACTGGAAGTTTTCAGGTCCTTAGGGTCATTACTACTGGAGCACAGTAGACTGCAAAGGTACAGAAGAGGACTAGAAGAGGAGTGTGCAGGCAGAGCATGGCTGGAAAAACCTGCCATGCCTCTCTGTGCAGACTTCCTGGCAGATAGTCACCTGGACTGCACAGTGTTTGTGCCATACAGGGCTTTTCAGTGAGCATATTGGCACTCTGATATTATTTTAGTTTTCATTTTGAACAAGTGACTGCCCAAGGAAAGAGACTAGACTAAAACAGATCATCTTTCCTCCAAGCTTGCTGCCAGCAGGAACTGAAGTTGGTTTTCATTCGTGTCCTTTTGGCAAGCCAGCTCTGCGACTTAGCCTAGATTATGTGTTCAGAGCTATGTGCAGGATTTTAGTAATTCTTCTTGCACTGCTTAGACTGCATTGGTCACCCTTGCCCAGGCTTTTCTCCAGAGAAAAAAAGAACATTGGTTTTGCAAAACTGCCAACATTCCAAAAAAGTCACCAGACAGATCAAGGAAAGAAAGGAGTTAAAACTCATGTCTTGCCTAAAACATAAACCAGCCAAAGGTATGGGAGGTTTTTTTCCGAATTTTGCATTAAGGGACCATTCAGAAGCCTTGGTCCCACGTAAGACTTGAACCTGAAACATGCTGCCTCATGCAAAAATTTTGCTATTTGAAACTTCTTGTTGCAAATGCATTTCTTTGTCAATGATTCATAGCAGGTTGTTTCTTGGATGACTTGTATTTCATTTTTTTTGCTTTCAAATGTCCATATTGTGTGAGTCCAGCTGTGAAGTCATTCAGATAAATAGTACATTTCCCTTGTCTGTTCATGAGCAATTTGTTGCTGGGTTTTATCCATTCTGATTGGGCAGCTTGGCCACATGGTTAATTTTAATTTCCCTCTTCATAAGTGTTCTCTCTAAATTCACTTGTTTCCAGCCTGAAATGGGTTTCATCCTTTCACCATTTAAAAGAATGCCAAGACTTGTGGGATTGGACAAGCACAGGACTGAACGCAAAATCATTTGCTGGAATGTTTAATGAGGAGTGAACAGAAAGGGAGTGAGTCAAAGTGAAATTGCTGATTAATACAGAAGTGTATGCACAAAAATCCATGTGTGTGACTCATCTAAGAGAGAGAGAGGCCCCAGATAAATTCACTTGCTCACTGGGAAGTGAAAATTAGGAGGAATCTCTTGGATAATAATCTCACAATCATCTTTCTTTTACATCTAGAGCAATCTGACTCCCGCCATCTGCTGAGGCTTTGTGGGAAACATTAAAAACTCTCCTTCCTCAGACTATTTAATTTTACAACCTTCCTTCTCACATAGCTTCTCCTTAGGTGCATCAAAAGAATGTAATCTACCCATGGTGTGCTTAAAGACCAGAACCTGCATTCCCAGAACATCCACTCAGTGTCCACTCAGTGTCCTTGCTGAAGAAATAATGGGGACAACACAGCATAAGATATACTTTAGTCCCACTGGATAACAAGGTTTTCATACACTGTTGAAGACTGCAAGAACATTAGAGCAGCAGATGCTACAACTGGAATGCACTGAATGCACTGGAAAGAGTTGGCTTACAGTACTGAAAGGAACCTGTCATTTACAAACCTGCCTATGAATAATAGAAGAGAAATATGCTGGAAGAAGAGATAGAGACATAGATACTACCTAGACTGTTTTCAGGCCCATTTAAGCAGCAAAGGTACTTATCACAAGACTGAAAAATATCTGAATCACCTAATAATTTCTTAGGACAACATTTTAACGTACCAGAGGAGGAAGAGGGTATCTAGTCTTGCTAGCCCCTTGACTGCTCAGTGAGTTTGGAAATTTTGATCCAAATGGGCATTTCTTATCCTTCTGCTGTGAGCCACCTTACAACTGAAAAAACTAGCATCACTGGGAAGTGACCTCAAAGCTGGAGGGACAGGGGGAAGAAGTTGTGAGTGAAGGATAGGACAAGATAAACAAGGAGAAAGTTGTCCTGTTTGTTACACTGTAGAATCTACACTTGGCATAATACGTATGTCTTGTCTAAGGACTGTAAGATGTCTTTTGCCTGGTAATTGAAACAGCTCAAACTACTCGCATGGAAAGACCATGATTGAAGAAGGGGTCCTGTGGTCACAATATCTCCAAGATTTCTCCCCCTCCCTCTTTTTTAACATCTCAAATGGAAATTTTCATCAAATCTGGAGATGTCACTCTCCAGTGAAGACATTGTAAGTTGTAAGGTGGTTGCATATATTAAAGGAGGTAAGCAATTAATAAATACTTTCTTTTTGGCCAGAATAGGCTACCAGGCTCTATTCTCAGCCTAAGAACTGTCCAAGTCTGGGGACAGAAACTGTTTACACAAGAAATACTAAATGTGATGAGCAGCTGAAGTGTCCATGACAGGATCTTTCTCAGAAAGTCAACTTATTCACCATAACAGAGCCATCCATTGGTAATAAGTTTTCACTCCAAGGCTTTTTAGAGAAAATCCTTGCATCTCAGTTCCTCAGCACAAACAGAATGTGTGTTTATATCAATGAACTGATTTCTCATTTGGTTGTGTTTTTTCTTGACCGAAGTCCTCAACGAACTCTCAGAACTGCAATTACTATGGGTATTTGAATGGAAGTTTTACAGGGAGGCTTAATATCTTTTTACAGCAGAATACAGAAAAGTCTAGTCAAGTCAAATAGTCATCTAGAATAAATTGAAGGAATGCGTAGCATATATGGCAAAGGGCAAGGTTTGATATTTGTCTGAAGAATAAGCCTCAGAAGATTACTTAGTGTCACTTTTCTGTAATTTGCTTAGTTTTGACATTATTCCATTTTCCCATGAGCCACCCTTGAGCTGACATTAACAGGATGCACTCCATTAACCTCAATGAAGTCAAGGCCCTCAAAGCTCTTAGTATGACAGTATTTTACTTTACTCTGGGGTGTAAATTAGCTTTAATGCCAGGACTGCAGGCACTGTAATCTAAGCCTGAAAAGTTAAAAGGGTGTTGCAATGCAGGTAAAATCTATATGAAATAAAAGGATGCTTTTCTTCCCCTGCAGGAAAGAAAATGCTTTATTGGTTAAGCACTCTGATGTTTTCTTGGAAAAGCAGTAGTTTTTCCTTTTTTTTAAAGGAGAAAAAGCAAATTACTTCTGCTAGGAAATACCAGCCAATAATTGGGAGATGCAATTCTGCAAAGTGTTAGTGGTGGAATCTTTCTTCAAGAAGCACAGGGCCAGTTTTGAGGCCAATTCCTTCTGGGTAACCAAACCAAATCCCACAGCACAATACTGCAAAACATTCAGCCCATCTCCAGACTCCTGCCTCAGAAGCTGACTTCCACAGGAAAGCGTTTTACTTCTCACACCCACCTCAGAAACTTGGCTGCTGACACTAAATAGCCAAAATGGGTTTGAGATAATTCTGTTAAGGCCTGAAGCCACCAACTTCAGTGCTACCGAATTTCAGTCAAGATGTCCCTTCTAGTTTCAGTTCTCTTTAGCAGTCTGAGATCAGAGGCAATAATTGTGGGTTACAAGTAGAGAAACAGAGAAAGCAAGATAAGATCCTTGCAGAAGGGAGGCCTTGAATGTGATAGGAAGGGAAGTATCTGGATTCAACTAGACTTCTATTTTTATAGCTGTCACCAAAAGATTTTTGGATCCTTTTGTTCTCTTTTAAAGACTCTATTTGTCCACTGAATGGGAAAAAAAAAAAAAAAGAGAGAGATACTGAGTGACTTGGAACATCAGCACTAGAAGGTGGAGAGAAATGGTGTCCAGCCCTTTTTAATAATGGCCTGTTCTGAAGAAATGATGCAAAGATTTGTTTTTGATACTTCAGAATGCCAGGGAGGAAACAAAATTAGCACCAGAAAAAAAGATGTGTTGATTGCCCCAGGTAAAATTGATGGGTTTAATGTTAATATTATCAGAGTTGTGTCAGATATTCTCACTGCCACAGAAACGCAACAGTGGGTATAGGTAAGATGCCCAGGAAAATGGCACCAAAAATATGGAGACCAAGTGGGTCTCCTGAAAGAGAAACTGGGAAATCATTCTGGCAAATAACAGTATCTGTCTTTGCTGCCTCTTTTACTCTACAGATGAAAATTAATGCAATTAGCTGGATGACCTAGGAAAAGGCAGAGAGAGTCTCTTTTCAGTGAGTTTCTTGTGGTTGGACCAAAGTCCCATTCATGAGAAGAATCCAGCAGAATTTCACAGCTTACTGAAAAGTGGTTCAATGCAATCTGGCTGAATTGAATGCAATGTTTCAAATTAGTCCTGTGCTCAGTGTGATCCAATCGCATTTCCACCCAACGACTCCAGGGAGTCCTCAACATAACGAAGTAGTGAATCTTGATTGGGTTCCTAGGGCATGAGCAGCCACATAACACAAAGTATCATTCAAAATGCTGAATTTCTTAAAATCTGCACCAGGAATGTTAAAGTCAGACTGTGACAGAATAACTTCCCACTACCTGTGGTCACATACGGAGAGCAGGACTCACTGTACAGCTACATCTTTCCAATGATGACAGCACCCACAGGGTTAAGACAACACTCATCCCGGAGTTATTTGTAGTCCTAATTCATTTCCCTTTTTTAAGAACTACTTTTTCTCACCCACAGCCTGGTATAAAAATCCCAGCATCTAGACCCTGATATCTACTGCCCAGGAAAAAAAAAATAGTTCCTTTCCCTCATTTCCTTTCATGGCCCCATCCACTCATGCTATTCCACCCAGCCAGAAAGGCACACAAATAAGACATAAGGGAGCCTACTGTAACAAGACCCCATGAATCTCCTACCCCTGAAGAGCTTCACAGGCATTTTCCCTCCTCCAGGGACTCAAACACAGCATCTCCAAATGCACTTACCCTCTGCCAGCCTAGGTCCTGGGAACTTGAGTTTATTCCCAAACTCAGATGTTCGAGTTGACAGCATTAAGAAGTGGCTGCCAAGCCAAAAGGCCAGTGAGTGAATGGGTTTTATTAAAAATAAACAACATTTTTAAGGAAAGCTGAGTGAACTTTATCTTCATCTTTGAAATAAAATGGATACCAAATCTCTGGGTTGGAGTTCATTCTTTACCTGTTGCCCCTTCCAAAATTGACGTAAATCACTCTTTTCATTTCTTTGATCTTTTTTTTCATTTTTCTCTCCTAACTGATATGAAGAGAAACTGTCATGCTTTCACATAAACTCTAGGGAATTTTAAGCTTCAGCACAGTAATACAGACAGGTTTTTAAGATGCACACTTCTAATAATCATTCATGTCCATATTTGAATGCCTACAAAACTTGGCCTGACATACAAAGGTATATCATCTACTGATATATGTGCCAGCTCTGTTCTGTATGAATCTAGAAATCAAGCTGCAAGCATTTTGTTTTGAACCTCTGGGGAAAACGTAAAAACCTGATATCTACGTGCAAATGAAGTCTGTTTTCATTCAAGTACTTTTTAGTACTTCTTTTTACTAAGCCATTGAGAATATTCCTAGACAATGAAAAAATATTATTTTAACTAAATAGGGATTTGAATTGGTACTGTAAGACTCTAAACTAAACTTCACCAGAAGAACAGGGAAAAAGAATGGGTTTTGCTTAAATGAAGGCTTTTTGGTTAGTCGTACACTCCTTACAAATTAATTATTAGTAGTAATGTTCAAAAAATACTTTAAGGGTAGCTTCTGGTCACTGAAAACATTTTCCTTAAAAATGATCAGTCCCCACTGAACCCAAAGGGCGTGGTAGTTTCCTTCCTATAAGTTTCTAACCCAGGTTTTCCTGAACCAGAGAGGTTTAATATGTGAGAAAGACGGGTTCCTGGTAATGAAGAGGAGGAGAGGAAAAGCTTTAAAAGAAATTTTTGTAATTTTGTCTTGCTGACTGTTTCTAACAGGGCTTTTAAATTAAGTCATTCAGCCTGCTTGGCTGTGTCACCTTTCACTTACTGAGTTTTTCATTAAAGTCAGGGAACAGCTCTGGAAAACATAGGAGTGGGCGCTGAAGGGTGTGTGATAGACCACAAGAAGGAAACCTCTTTGTCATCCAATTCTGAACTCAGAATTTACCTAATATCACCCTCTATGGAAGTTTCCAAATGAGATGTGAACAAAGCCAAGTCTTACCTGCAATGCCCTGAGAGGTGCAGGTCACAGTCATCTCTGCATCCTGTACCAGTACAAAACTAAATAACTCTTGCACAACCAGCGTCCTGGCAAACCTCCCAGGAGTTTGGGTGTAAGTATCACAGATGGGAAAACAGATCCTTGTAGAGTGAACTGTTTTTCAAAGGTTCTTTGGCAAAACTGTGGTGGAGCTAAAAACTAATGTAGGTTTTCTGGAATCCTAGGGCTAAACTTATATGACAGAATCACTGGTGCTGAAGAAGATGTACCTGAACTGATGTCGTTGAGAACAAATTAGTATTCTGTAGTTTAGCTTCTAATCAAAGATAACTGGATGTATTGGCGGGGGCGGGGGGGGGAGTGTGTATGTGTGTATATGTAACTGTATGAATTTAATGCGTATGCATGCATAGGATGGGTTTTTAATGACTAGCTTCTCCACTTATTTCAAAGTCACTGTGAAGAAGAGGAAAAGAGTTTGAAGTCAAGTTAGTTTTTTTGCAGAAGCAGCTAATATGACTGTGTATAGTTTTCTAGCTATAGACCTGGGATAATACCCAGGAGTTATACAAACAGTGCTGAACCAAATACAAGGGCCTTATTAACAGACAGAGAAATACCTGGCAAGTAATAATAATGTCAAAGTAAAACTCAGTTGATGATTCTTATTCATGTGTATCATGAACGTTATCACAGAATAGAAAAGCCTTCCCTCCACTGTTTATTTCTGTTTGGGGGTGGAGGGTAAGGGGAAGAGGCATTATCTTTATGCCCCAAAAAGCATTTTGAAGGCACTGTGGAAGAGACTAATTTCTCTCTTGTTCTTTCCATGCCTCTTCAACACCCATACTTCCATTTGTTCATTCATCCATATTCAGTCCCTGTCTCTCTACCTAAGGCTCTATTAACCCATCATTGAACATGTCATATGCTGGTCCCACTACTGTAAACAGGAAAAGAGATGATCCCAGTGACCCTGTAAAAGTCATTACAAGAGTCATTGGAGGGAGACGGTGGATTGATCAATGTCCTTGCTGAGAAGCCAGAGAAGCTGTAAGTCTCTTGCCAAATAAGAGCTAGAGAACTAGAATAGCTTTTAGCTGTGTCAAGTCAGACAGCTCAAGCCTGAATATCTTCAGATATGCTTTGGCTTTCCAAGTAAATACCATCTAGTTTCTGCAGGTTCTGAGGACTGTTCAGCTCAGATTCTGACCTTAGGCTATGTTCTCTTTGCTCCTGATCCAAAATAACTCTGCTGATTTCAGTGAAGTGACTCTGGATTTGTGCCACTCAGTGCAAAATTGGAATTTGTCCTCTCAGAGACTAGCTGTCCCTGCAGAGTTTATGGGTGGTACTCATTCAAGAAAAGCACAGCAAGTCTGGGGGTTCAGTGACATTCTTATTGCCTCCCTTGTGTCACCAAAAACCAAGAGAAGTCCTGCAAAGTCAGCCATCTAAAGCACTGGTTATAAACAATACAAAGGGCTTTGTTTTCCCAATGCAAGAGAAAGAGCTTGTTGGGCAGCTTTGAAATGTATGGATAGTGTTTAGTCTACATGCTTAAAAATAATAATAATAAAAATATTGTTCAGACCAGAAGGAATTTACAGGCTTAGAGCACCATGGAAAGCAACTACCTTAGTCTGCAGAGTGAAAATATTCCCGAAAGACCCAAATAAGCTTCTCCTCCTACTACTAATTCATTAAATTGGCCATGCATCACTAGCCAAACACAACACCCTTTCCTAGGCAATAATCTTCCTCTTCATGGTCAGTCATGAGCTATGCCAGATTTCCCCCAGCCTCTGCAAACTTGATTGGCATTGGACATCAGTCAAACAGCCAATTTTTCCTCATGAGATTCAAGTTCTCCGGCAGCAAAAAGCCTCTTACAGCAACACTAGGTATAGGGTTTTACACTGCTATTTATATGAGGCACAGATCCTCAGACCCCTTTCATGGGGAAGGGGATATGTCTGAGATCACACTCTTAGGAGGATCTCATCACTTTGTAGTTAGGAATGCTGGCCTCAAGATAATTAGGCCATATGCATTTCAATGGCAAATCATATTTTTCATAGTCCAAGCAGCCAAACATCTTTAACTCAATTCCCAGGAAAAGCAAAAGTTAGAACACTAATACACCATCATTTAGCTTAGAGGCTTAAACTGTTTGCTGGGAGCTAATTTGAGAACCCTAAGCAGCACAACTAGGTTACCACAGCACCAACCTTTTGCAGCTGCAAAGAACCATTCAGAATCACAGCTGGATGCCTTTTGCCTTATCTAAACATCTGCCATAAATATTCCCATCCAACTTCCTTCATGTTGCGACAGGAGGCCAGAGATTAAACAACATCGATGGCAAGATGTGGTCTGGAATGATAGATAATCATTATAAGAATGATAATTTTGATTTTCTAGTGTTTATCTAGTGTTTATTGAATCTTGGGTTTGTTTGGAAAAGGAAATTCCTGGATGGAAACTTCAATTGCTGATTTCAAATAACCTTACCTTTCTATGGCATCTGTTGCAACAGTTACTAGGCAGACAGCATTAAGCTCTTGGATCCTTTGGGTGAAAAATCTTCATTATTTATTCTGAACAGAAAAATGCACTAAATCCTCTAAATTCACTTTGTGGGTGCTCATTTAAGAGCAGTGAAAGTCAAGGTAAATTGAAGCACATGGGATGGGAACAAAGACCCTTTAAATTAGGGACCTGTTGTGATCTCATTGGTCACACATTTTCTAAAGCCACCATTGATGAACATTCTTTAAGGTTAGGTTGTTTAGTGCAAGATGGTTTCCTGCTTCTCTGTCCTCAGTAGACCTCCAGACTACCCAAAGGCAGAAGTGAGGAATAGTGTTCCACTGTGGAACATGCACACCTCACTAGTCATCAGTGTTCCATCTGAAGATCAGGGGATCGCAGCCAGTGGAGAAGACAGTAACACAAGCAAATAAATCATAATATTCACTAGCAACATAGGGAAGCAAGGTGGGACCCTATGTTTCCTTTTCATTCTCAGCTCAGCTCTATTGACTAGTCAACACTTTGTGTTCCAGAACCACAGCTATGACCAATGAACAGGACAGGACTTGATTTTGTTCTATCATGTTCAGTATTTGACCCAGACACCAATTGAGGAAATGTTTCTGAGTTCTTTAAATCTGCTGCACAAGCCTGGGCTAAGCAAGGTGTGGATCATACGTGTAGGAACTAGAGTAATTTGCCTTTTCTATTAAAATATGCATCTGGTTTTAACTTCTTTTAGAAGAAAAGGCCAGAACATTAGATCTGAGGACTGATAGCCTCATAACACATGCAGCCAGAGTACATATTTCATTGGCTGACTCTTAACTTGCTTCATGGTAGGCGAAAAAACCCAGCACTTCAAGTAAGGTTAAAGATCTGTGGTGCATGGAGTCTTAGGGCTTTCAACCAGCAGCATGATATGGGGGGGAGCAATGTGTTCTGGGAGAACTTGTGTTCACTGTAACACCGGAGACAAAAAATGCTTCATTTTTATTCCTAAATAATCTGAAGGTCTCTAACTGTCCATGCTGGGGGAAAAGTAATCCCAACCACTCACTAAAGCCAGTCTTCTCCCAGAAAACCTATCTCGTCCCAGATTTTGCTCCTCTCTAACTGAAACCAAAGATCATTTCCAAGGTAGGTGTTGTGTGTCTGTAAATGTCTGAGTGTGGAAGAAAGTAGCCACAACTCAGAGCTGTAATCTCAACAACTAAGATACTGGTATTCTGTTTACCATGAGGCCTTGCATATACCTATCAGTACCAGCCTAAGCAGCTTAACTTCAGTACACAGAGCTGCCAGAAGACTTGCTGTGACTAAACCCGGAAGATTGTGCTCTAAGGACTTCTTCTGACCCTGAAATGATGGCAGAAGCTTATTTTGGCCTCTTTGTTTGTCCCAGCCTTAGTATGGTAGAACACACAAAATAATCCTTTACTACAGATTATAGTTTCAGACTATTTGATAAACAGAAGTCTATTTTTAGGCAACAGATTTGCCTAGAGAAGTTGTGGAATCTCCATCTCTGAATGGTTTTAATATCAGGTTAGACAAATCATTTAGGCAAAGGGAATCTTTGAGGCATGCAGATTTTCCAAGTTCTGTTTTCCATGACTCAATATATTATAAAGAGAGAGGAAGAAAAGAAACATAAATTGGTAAAGAAAAAGAAAAAAAAAAAAAAGGCAGCATAAATTGGCAATACTTGCATCTTTTTTGCAGCAGGCAAGCAGTACTGTCTGTAGACAGATGGTGAAAAAGGGAACAGGAGAGGAAGTGAGGCACCAGAGAAAAAGCAACGAGGAGGAAGGAATGGGTGGAAATTAAAACCCTGACTAGAATTTGGAAGCAAAGCAGTGGTACCTCTCCCCACAACTAGGAGACTCAGCAAAGCAGGATATAATAAATACTGAATTTTAACACACTGATTCAAGAAACTTTAAATCCCACTCCTTCAAGCCAGCATCCTCCATGTGAGAGTGAGTGACCAACTAATTCTGGGTTGGCACAGTCTGTGTACCTTTACCAAGTAATCCATATGCACACTGAGAATTTATGCTCTCTCCTCCATCCCCAGTTCAGTTCACTTAAGCTTTTTATTGAAGCTGAATTTCAATAAAACTATAGCTAATAAAACAGCTACAAGCCTTGTGTCCTTCTATTTCTGTATGCACCTGTTTGCTACATCTAACACTTAGCTCCTGGGATATGATCCCTTTTTTTGGACCTGTCTGTGCAGCCCTTGGGACAAATGGGAAGAGAGCTCAGCAGAGAGCTGATCATGACGTGAAAATCATACAAACAGTTCCTCTTTTAGCAGGTAGCATTCACCTTGATCTGCAGTTCTTTAAAAGGCAGGTTTTGAGCCTGATCGAGGGAGACACTCATTTTTTCCCAGCCATGAGTGAAGCAAAAATGGGACTGGGATTTGGAGCCAGGGATTTCTCAGTCTGCTCTGATCGATCGTGCTGGGGGGTGGAGAGATGGAGGTCTCTTTTAGTTGCTTTATCTTCCTCCAGGTTTGGCTGCATTGTCTAAGCTGTCTTTGGTGAGGGCTTTACCAGCAATCTCCTGTTCTGTCTCACTGTGTCAGCAGACCCTGCTGCACTTAATTAAGAGCTAGATGCTTCAGACAGCAGCATAGCAGCCCCCAGCAGTATTACAAAGGAGCACATGTGTAAGGGGAAAGAGAGCATTTCCCATGCAAACCAGGGTTTGCATGCTCTGCCAGGTCAATTACAAGCTTTTGCAGCCACAGAGGAAACAGTTCTTTCTCCTTTTTATTAAAATAGCTGCTCCATCCCCTTGCTGCTTGAAAGAACTACTTGGCTGCCTTTGATCCAGCAGATCTCCAGTCACAAGCCTAGGCCTTTACCAGAAAGGAGGGAGAACTATCAATCTCTAAATGAAAACATTGTCCTTGTGACTATCGTTTTGTTGACGATGGTGTTTGAAGCTATAGAAAGGAAAAGAGCAGTTCCAAGATGGCCATGAGTGAAGGAGTATGTCCCAGCATTAATAAGGCTTTTATTCTGTCTGGTGCTGCACAGACTGCTGTGTCAGCAAGAGGTGTCTCCATATATTAGGCATGGATTTTCTGGAAAAGACAAAGACTGTTCTCCCCATATCTTCCTGACAACACCACTCAGTACAGAACACCACTCCAGCCCAAGTGTCACGGCACCGTGTTGTGTCTGGAGGCTGTATCAGTATCTTTCCTTGTCTTGGCTTGGATGAACTTGGTCCTATACACCTAGAGAGTCAGTTCAGAGAAAGTTTTGATAGATATGGACAGGGAACAGGCATCAGCCACTGGAGCTCACTGAAGTAAGGAGGAGATCAGACATTAGCAGGTACCTGAGCCAGGGTAATGAAGGTGTCCCCACAGGAAAGAAGCCACAGATCACATGGCCTGGTCTTCTGCTTGGTTGCTTGCAATGAGGAAAAAAAAATAATGTTGGAATGGTTTGCATGGAAGGACTTTGGGTTGGAGACCAGGAGGAACTGCCTGGAGCAAGGTCCAGGCTGATAGCAAGACTGAAAATCTTACACAAATGAAGCCTACAGCAAAGCTCCAGCTGATCTCACTGAGGGCTGGGCATTATTTCTGGTCTTTTCTTGTCCCTGGTGAAAAAAGATATTTGTCTAATGAAAGACATGTTCTCACTGTCATCTACTGACTTACCTACCAGTGGGGGATTCAGTGCTGACCTTGTGAAGAGCTAGCTCATACGAAAGAAGTATCCTCTATCATGTTGGAGCTGTTGACCCTGATGTATAGGATTTCTGTCTGTGAAGGCTGGAGGATGGGCTTTTTTGGGCTCTCAAAACTATGTTTTGAGAAAATAACACAAAAGGATTCTACTGATGTCAAGAAGAAAGAGGCAGTTTATTTAGAGAATGCAGTCTGAAGGTATCACGGGCAAAGCTACCATTCAATCCAGGCATTCATAGACTGATTTTCTTGTTACCTTTTCCATATCTTTTCCCTTGTGCTCCAACTTGCACTTGACCTGCAAAGTTTTATACAAATTGCTCCATCTTTCTCTTTTTAACTGCCATTGTTGTGCTCTGTCCCAGTATTTGCTTATGTACAAAAGCTGTTGTTACCAGCACCAGGGTCTAGAAGATGGAGACAAGCCTAGTCAATAGTCCCATTGAGAATGGTTCAGCTTTAACGTCCTGGATTTTTTAAAAACCATTTTGTAGTGGCTGTGTGCGCTTTGTCACTGAAGGTGAAGAATTAGTTTCCATCCAGTTCCTGACTTCACAGGAAGCATCCAGCATCCCTTGTATCTGACTCTTCCATCAGCTGAAAAACTCCTGGTGGCCTTGGCTACAAGTCGTTTCTTTTGGTGTGTGTGTATTTTCATCTTCATCACTGTCTCCCTGTAATTTCTTCTGACTTTGGTGCCTTTATTGCAGCAGCCTGACCATTTAGCTTGGCACTCTCTTAAATGGGTGGTGTACCCATCTCTGCTCAGGCTGGGACAGCCTGGTCTTCATGGAATGCAGACTGCCAGCTTTCAGGTTCACTGGTCCCTGAGTTAGCAGATCACCTGAACTACATGAAAGTGTACTGCAATGTTGGACCATATCACTTTTTATGATGATCTATCATCAGAGAGTGCCCCATTTCTCTCATTCATGGACCTTCCTGAATTTGAGAATACTTGAGAGAAGATATCAGGCACAAATTCCTTTTTGCTGTCAAATTGCATACATTCTGCCAAAGCGTACTGTCACTCACTGTCCAACTATGGTGAATCATACCATGCAAAATGCCTCTTAAGTCTCTACTTAGCACAATCTGGCTGAGCAGCCTCAAGATTTTCAATATATCTTGTAGAAAACAAGTTAACGTTAACAAAACAGACACAGTATCTGGGGACCAAAGCTGCAAAAAAGGGCCTTCACTTTGCCAACTGCTAACTAATGTGACCTTAAGAGGAGAATAAATTGTTATTATAGGTTATGTCATGATTTGGCTGGTTTAGGATAGCCAAAGTGTAACTTATAGTTTTGCTTGGATGTGATGTTTCTTGCTTCTTCCCTACAGAAGTTTAATGTGCTGTGCAGGCCACCTTCTCCCCACTAGGTGTTTCCTACATTTCCTTCCATTTCACCTCCAGTGAAGCATGGTGGTATTACAGCTGCATAGGTTCATCATCAGCAAAGGAGAATTCTGTAGCAAACTACTTGTCTCCTGCTTGGTGCCAGCTGCTGAGACACATTAGCCTCATTCTTCTTCTACACCCAGAAACTTGTACCACTGAAAAGGCATTTCACCACACTTGCATGCCTGGGACATTTCTTGGCTCCTGTTGAAAGTATTTAGGCATTGCTGAAGATGCTGCCATGGTCCACTGAAATCTTACAGACTTTCATCCTAGAACAGGCACTGAGAAGGTCAGTTAGGTGGTATAGTATCACTCCAGGTTGAACTGATAGGGTGGATTGCTGCTTCTGCTGACAATGGTGGCTGAACACAATCACAAGCCAGGAATTTTCCCTCATGATGTTGTCTTTTTCCCAAATAGTCACTTCTGAGAAGAGCAGGATGTTTATTAGGCAGTTATTCCATTCATTACCCATCTATTCTTCCTCATGATGAGCAGGGATGTTCCCTACTGCACCAAAACATACATGTGAATTTCAGGACATCAATCTGAGCCCAATATAATAGTCCATTTTCCCCTGCACTACTGAAGGGTTAATTGAACATGCTGGTTTCCATATGTCCACAACACAGAGGGACCCAGTGTCTGTCATATATTGGTGCTGGGGAGCTTGCATGTACTGTGTTCCTGTCATTACAGACACAAGGCTTTCACTCCAGTGTCACTCTGAGGTTCCAGCAGCTGCTCAATTTCCATTTGGGTAGGCCTGTCTATTGCTTTCCACTACTATTTCATCTCCAGTGCTGCCCATGGGAGGAATGAGTAAGTGATGGGGAGGAGGTGGGCAGCGATGGCTCTGACAGAGGGATGTTTATGCTGGACTTTCATGTTGTTCCTCTGTATCCAAAGGAGAACAGTACATCTCCCCTGCACAGTGAGGGGTACGTAAAGCATCTCTGTGTGTTAGGAGGGAAAGGCTGAGTTGTGCCAATATTGCCACTAGCTCATCGTGTGCAACTGGGAGACAGATGCATTCATTCCTTTCTACCACTCTCACTGACTCGGATCTCCTGCTTGCCTTTGATGGGATTGAGCCATCTTGTCTCAGCTGTGTCCTGGGAACCATTTGCAGGCCTGGATCTCCTCTTTTGTTAGTACTTCAGCACTTGCATGGTATTGTCCATGTCATGACAGAGGACTGGCTCCAACTCTGAAGAAATTTCTCTGTTGTATTTATTTCCTCTCAGCACAGCTAGGCAAATTGCTTCTTGTGGCATCCACTGGGATCCAAGAAGGGAAAAAATTGTGGAACTGACACCTACTTTTCCAGATATATAAAGAAGGATTAGATTAAAACACTCTTTTGCCAATTTTTTAATTTTTTAACTGTGGAGATGTTGCTTTTTTTTTTTAATGTCCAGAGAAATGAGCTCCTTCTTTTTCACGCAGGATTTTTTTGTAAGTTTACACATTTCTTTTGGCTTTACCACACTGTTCATTTGTACTTGTTGTGTATTAATAAAAAATCTGAGAAGATGATGAACATTCTTTGAAACATTTAGATTCTCCTCTTCAAAAGACTTCTTAATTTTGAATTTTCCAGCTTTTGTTATGCTTTAAAGCACCCAAGAATGAGTGGTCTATTTCAGAATAGATAAAATGCTTCATCCATACAAAGCATGTTTCCCCACATTTTGCACAGAAACCAGCATGTGTTTCTCCCTCTTCTTTCCTCTATTGTTTTTCTATTTCTCACAACCTCCAGGAAATAAGAAAATTCCGAGTTCCCCAGAGCCTTTGCTGCTGACACACACATGTTTACTAGATTGCAGTGCATTTCAAGATCCAGTTGAAAACTGTCTCTTTTTTGAACACTTAGTGGATGAGCTCCAGCACACATCATGGCTCCTTTGCCATCTCTTCCACCCCAACCTGCCTTCATCTGGCCTCTTTGCTGCTGCCACCACTCTAAAGGGGAGCTGCCCAAACGGCAGGTTTTCTGTCCTTTTTCTGTGTTGCTTTGCTTGGAGCTATGCTGCAGCAGGATTACTGCTAGAGAGAGTTCCCAGCTCCTTTGGTTTCTTGTCTTTACCCACAATGGAGGGTGGAAAGTATCTTGTGCTATGTTCAACAGGGTGCAGTGGAATAAAAGGAAGAAACCAGTCACTTCTGGTTGCAAGGGATCATCTTGTTTGCCAAAAACAACCAACTCAGCCGGGATTCCCATTTCAAGCTGGATGTGATGATTCAGAAAACTGAGAAGATAACGAGCTGTTTATGAGCAGGTCTTGTTTGCTTACTTTGCTGCAAAGCTGTGAATGGCCTGTTCATGAGAAGCATCCTGGACTCTGACCTCGTAGAGGGAACCTGTGTCAGATGAACAGAGAACTTCTGCCTCAGCAAAGGAAAACACACTGGTTGCTGAAAAGGCCGCCTGAGAGTTGACCATCCCACAAGGCTACACAGAGGACACGTGCTGCACTGCAGTTGAATGAGCACGTGTCCTTGTTGCTATGCCTCTGCTCTAGAAGAACACTGTATGGAATACCACCAGCCCTAACACATCAACTGATCCAACACTGAGCTTGGTGAAAGGCAGAGCAGATATTTTCCTCAGAAATCAGATTTCTAGCTAGAATGAAAGAAAAAACCTATGTTTTACTTTCCTCCTATGTGCTGGCATGAAGCCAGACAGCAGCAAAAGAAATATGGAAGTCATGATGCAGTTCTGGGAAACTGGAATACTTACTGCATGAGATATTGGAAGAGGCTACACTGTCCTAACACAGCATATAGGAGTCTTCTCATCTAATTCCAGTTTGAAATACCCCTTATTCTTCAGGCAAACATCCAGCCTCGAATTAAACCTTCCTAATGATGGAGATACCATCCCCACCCTTAAATATTTTTTGCTGTGAAAAAAAATTACGTTTTCTCTTCTCTCTTAAATTATTTCATATTATCTTTTTATTCCTTGTCATACTTGTGGCTACTTTACTAAAAGTACTCCATTGCCACAAAATTCCAGAAAGAGCAAGCACTCAGCAGGATTCAAACATGAGAAATATGGCAAGTCTTCCCAAATTTCTTTGTCTCCAGTGGTACATTCCAGGGATCCCAGGCACAGCTCACCCCCCTCAAAAGCTGGAGTCAGGGCACTTTTTAATTTTTCAAAGATTAATTCTGAAAAATGAATATTCATCATTGCTGGAAAGAAGGGAAGGGTAATTGTTTGCCTTTTATAAAAGGAAAAAAGAAACGCTGGAATATTTCAGAGTTTTGACATTGTGAGATACTGCAGAAACATTTTGGGAGTTTTGCTCTTTGTTTGGGGTCTTGGGGAAAAGGAGAAAGGAACCAGCAGTAAAACAGATAGAAAAAAAAAAAGAAAGACAAAAAAAAAAAAAAAAAGAATTCTGGAGGAAATTCAAGTGGGAATGGAGAACCGTTTAGTGGCAAAGCTACTGAACTTTTGGCTTTGAGGACTCAGGGTTCTGTTTTATACTTGTGAGACCTGATGAAGTAGAGCCCAATTCTGAGTGATTTTGGTATTGGTTAGTGAAATTATATAACAAAAGAGTAGAGTTACAAGCAATTTTCCATTAACTATCATGTTCACAGATGATGCCTGAATGTACACCCTCAACTGCTTGCAGGCAATATGTTCTACAATAATTTTTTTTGTTGTTGTAAGATTTGTATGTGCAGAAAATTCCAATCATGCACACTTTGTTTGCATAGGCAATGTAGAGAATATATAAGCATACTAAGTGTTTTGTTATTTTACCTTGCATGTGGCACTCCAGGCACTCTAATCAGTACACCAGGCACTCCACCAGGCACTCCAGTCACTCAGGAATTGTAGGAAAACACCAGGCAAAACATATTCTCACTGTACAACCAACAGTTGGCATTTTTTAACTTGTTAAATTTTGCTCTTTTATCATGATGGCAACGATCTATTCCTCTGCTTTGCCTGTGAATAATCTCTAAAATCATACATTTTTGGATGCTTCCTTGTAAAACACGGAAATGCAACAGCAATGTATGTTAAAATACAGACCATGCATTGACTGCTGCTCACAATGGAATATTAAATGTTTTTGTCAATACTGCTTTTATAAGTTAATTGATAGATCCTTGGAGATGGACCAAAGCCAAACAATTTGAACACTGCCTTGAACCCACTGAGAAGCAGATCCAAGGTATTTATTCATTCTGTTACAGGGAAGCAGCTCAAATATATACTGCAGCACTGGGTATAGACTCTAGTGTCTGCAGGTAATGAATCACATCCACATACACACAGGCAGTACTATGGGAACAAAACGTAGCAGCCATGGCAACAAAAACACAAGCCCTTGTTACATGAACTAAAACAGTAAGTCTAATATCAGTGCGTAGAAGGTCTTTCTTTTCTCCAGGGCTGGCCACAAGAGGAGAAAATTGAGTTATGGGATAAATAAAGGCAGTACAAGAACATCTCCAGGAATCAAAAGTTTGGGGGTTTCCTAGTATTTGAGAAGTTGTTGGTGATGATAAGCTGGAAATGGCAATGATGACACAATGGTGAGCAGTTAGGAGTGCCTCTCCTGTATAAAGCATTGGCACAAAAGCAATTCCAAGATATCTAGGTAAACCAAGATGTTCCATACCAGATCCATGGCTCTTTTTGACATTAACCATAGTGGAACAAAGCAGTTAACAGGAAAGGTGGAAAATCCATCACTTACTTACTTAAATTCCTTACATTTCAAGCTGTCTGTCTTTCAAGAATAAATCATCTTGATGGAAAGACTGGGTGAAGTTCTTCAGTGTAGGAATGTAGAAAGTCAGTCTGGACAGTTCCTGGTCAGCAGGAAACAAAACTTTAGCATGAAGGGTTCTAAGAACGAATGCAAAAACTAGTTCTTCAGATTTGCAATTCAATAATACTTACAGGTTCATACTGAATTTACATCAGCCTGCAAAATGAAATATAAACACAAATCAGAACATAATCTTTGTGCCAAAGCAGGCACCATCTAATTAGGCTACTGCAAGACAACTTAATTCATGTGCCACCAGGAGCTTCCTTAATGCTTTGCCACATGCTGATCCAAATTCCTGGCATGGAGCGATGCTTTTCATCTAAGTTTGATATGTCCCTATATATCACTAGAATTATGGATCAGTTATGTCAATATTCCCCTATCAAAGCTCACAATGAGAAGATGCAAGAGACCTCAAAGCAACTCAGCTTTCACTTATGACAGATAAACAAATAAATATTAAAAATTAAAAAAATAAGATACACTCCATGATTTCTTCTAAGCCTCTTAACCCTTCAAGTGTTGTAAGAGTAATCAAAGCAGGTGGATAACCTGACATAGACAAAGGACCTTATCAGATGGCGTTGCATTTGTTATTCAGCAAAACTAATTCTATGGTTTAGAAGATCAAGCAAGAAAAGACTCAGGGTACAACACTGTTGTGGATCATTGGCTCACAGACGTGGTCATACGACAATCACTTAACTCTGGAGTTTTTGTGCCACTGTCAGGCTCAGCTGGGGAGTTGGGGCATTAGTACTAGGGACTTCGGTCAAAAGCAAAGAAAAAAGATTAAAAGAAAAAAAGGATGACCCACAGATATTTCATCTGTCTGGAGTTTTCCTCTGAGTCAGGTAAGATGCAAACAGCAGAAGAAAAAGGAAAAAATGAGAGAGAGGAAAAAAGGAATTAATAATATTTTCAGTCAAGTGAGATCTGCTTGGTGTGACCAACCTCCCCCAAAGAAGAAGAGCAAGAATCTTACAGTGACACAGGATGTGTCACAGACAACATTACCGTAGTGTTGCCCAGGGCAACTCCCATGTCTTCAACAAAAAACTGTCAAGGAAAGAAAATAAAACAGTGCTTCAATCGTAGGGTGGCTCATTTGCATAGAACATTGTATTTCAAAACTTAGCCTGAGGTCTGGTTTTAGCTTCCTTGCCTAGGGAAACAAGGACAAGCATGCCACCTGGGTTTCTGCATGTATTCAGGCTGTTTGTCTTCCTGCAATGGCCATTTTCAATCCCTTTTTGCAAAGACTTCTAATTTCCACTGGGTTTGTGGCCCAACAAGGAACAGAGAAACTAAAAAATCTGTCGGAAAAGCTGTGTTATAAGCTTTAGACCCACCCCCACCCGTCATAAATAAATAAATAAATAGATCACTGCTGGATAGCCAGCTCTGGAAAAACAAACTTCCTTGCATCCTCTTACTGAACTGCGTGTCAGGATACAAGGCACAACCTGATCTCTTGTGCAGTGCTTCTGCATGGAAAACTGAGAAGCTGCTGCAGCTCAGGACTAGCTATTGTGAACTCCTCTGCACAGCCTTGTTCATCTCCAGTCCAGAGGTTCCCTGACAGAGGTGCCAGCTTGCCAGAAAGACAAGTATCTTACAACACAGAGCCAATCTAGGAAATCTTCCTTAGGAAGAGGGCTAGCTAACTTTCAAACACAGATGAACAGGAAAGTACAAAGAAGGACTCAAAGGAAGTCACAAAATAGGACCAGTGCAGAAAAGCCCTCCTGGAACTGGGATAACCTCCTCCTGCTCTTCACACATGTCCCCCTTGCTTTGTGTGAGAAGCCCATGCTCTGTGCTAGCCATCTGGGATAGCATCACTCGCATTCATGCTCTGACATTCAAGAGTGATTAAATATATTCCACGAAAGGCAAAACAGAAAGAGAAGCCAGTGAAATAGCAGAGATGGATACATTTCTGATCTCACCCTGAAATGTATCTATAAACAGCCCCCTTCCAGTTTTTGTTCTGACTTTTCACCCGCTGTTCCTTCTTATTTGGACTCCTTTTAAAGCTGCTGTAGAAGGAAATATGTTTCATTAATGCTAAACTTAGTGGGATTTAAGTTAACTTACTACTGAGTGTCAAAAGCTTTAGAACCCTTTTTCCCCACGGAAAAGCTTTGCTGATATGATTCCATCATGCCTGAAGATGGAACTCAGGTTTCCAAGTCACTTAAGCACACTTTGAAAATGCTATTTTCCAATACACTGGGGATTTGCCACACTTGTACACAGCTGCCCAATCCAGTTCCCAGGAGCTGGCCCACTGGGGTTCTTCAATCACCAATTTTATACCTGCTGCATCAACCCTCAGGTTTACGTAAATTGCTCCAGTGCAAAGCCCAGATGCTGCTGGTCCCTGTGCACAGGGTTCAGACTGGTACAGCTGCAGAGCTCACTGGTCATGCTCTTTGAAATCCCCTGTGTCCTGAACTGTATTGTATCCTGCAGCTAGTCCCTGCCTCAGAGCAACAAGGAAAACATGTCCTTAGCTCAATCACTGGTACCTTGAACACAAGCACCATAAATCTTGGCAGGGCCTCGACCTTAAGTTCTTTGCATAAGCTCAGTTTGGCTGCTGACTCGTGCACCTCTCTCATCAACTCCTGGTGCACTCCGAGCTCACTGCGATGCCCTGTACTGGGAAAGGCCATGGCTCTGGCTGCTGGCAGCACACAGAGAAGTTCACTGAAAATAAACAGAGAGCAAGCAGCTTGGTTTTCGTAACCTCGGTTAAACGCAGGGGGTGAAGGATCCAAAGCGGCAAAGTCAAGAGAGGCGGAGGGTAACCTCTGAGGAGCTCTTTTCTTTGGCAGCAGATTGGAGGATGGTGCACTGAAGAGGGGAGAAAGAAAAATTATGGAAATTCTTGGCCCTCTGCACAGCAAGTTTGTAATTTCTCCTTCTGGGGCTATTATAACAGAGCTGATATTCAACACTGATACAAACAAAACCGTTTTCCTGGGCTCATTAGACAAAATGGTGTCATAGCTGATCCCTACCCACAGAGTAGAGGCAAATTAAAACTGAATTTATCCTATGGGTTATCTCACTTACGCTTACCTGCACAGGCCTCAAAGCATCCTTCTTCCTCTCTTCACCTGAAGCATAATTTAGCTTATTTCTATTTGTGGTGGCAGGGAGAGATTTGTTCCCTGAGCCATGTTAGGGTGGTGGGAGGTCTGACCTTCTTCACTGCCTATGGCAGAGACTGGAGAGCAGCTGGTCACTGCAGTCTATGGTAGACAGTCTATGCATGGGGGAATGCTCCTTTGGGCAGAGATGGGACATATCTATGTCCTTCTGTGGCTGCTGGGGGAACAAAAAGCCTCCATAAATCACAGGAGTTAGCTGGGCCCCTCCAGAGATTTTTGGTATTGATGGGAACAAACACCATACTCAAAGGAGGCAGGAAAAACCTTCATGGAGACCTAAAGCTTCCCACAACTCAGAAAACAGTAAGTAAACCCCCACCTGTCAGTAAGAACCTGCCTCCAACAGCAGTCCCAAAGAGCCTCCAGCATGCATTTGAATGGCTCTTATATAACATATGTAATTACATGCAATATAGCAACAAAGGTTATTTTCACAGAGTAAATAAAGTAAACAGATTTTAGTAATAGCTCTCCAACTCACTGCAAGATTTTTTTGAGCCCAGAGGTGAATGCAGTCTACCATGACTGTGGTCAATGCTGAAAACCTGTGCATTTTCCAGGATCCTGTCCATAGCCTGCTGACTCTTCCAGTGTTAACGATCATAAGGTAGGAACCTACAAAAAGGATCTCTCTCAAGATTCTGGAAATACAGTTTTCTATCCACAAAGAAACAGCTGTAATTTTTTTTTTTTTTTTTTTACTAATTGCTTCTGTCCTCTTATTCCTTCTAGAAGTTAGTATCATGAAAATGCAGTAATATTTTTTTTCAGATACCAAAAAAAATTCAGGTTGTGTTGAAGAAAAGTTTCAGATTAAGGTCCAGATAAAGTTTTTCTGAATGTCTCATTTATCCAAGCATAGAAGGGATTTCTTTGGTCGCTTGTATGTGACTTTACTTATTTGTGGAGTTTGAAGACCTGAGGAGGTCTCTGTGCTTTGTGTTGTGACTATAACATTTGATTGTACAGGAGGGCTTTGCTCCCCAGCAACCTGAATTGCCCATTAGTCCTCTGAAATGACACAGCACAGTGATTTTCATATCTTAGCAAGAACCTGTTGTAGTTGATTCTAGACATTACACAAAGTAGAGCTGAAAGTGACTTTCTTCGGTGCCATCAACTCTGCCTGCTCACAAACAAAACCTGTCCTCCCCCTGTCATTCCTGAGGCATGCGGTGTCCAACCTACCCTTAAAAGTCTCCAGTGAAGTCCAAATCTTAGGCTACTCCAAGGCTTCATTATCTTTCTTATTATGAAGATTTTTTTCACAATATCTAACCTACATATCCCTTGCTATTCTTTAAGTCTTCTCCTCTGCACCCTGGACAAAAAGAACAAATTGTTCTCTTCATCTGTCTTTTATGTATTTAAAGACAGTTATCATATCCCTTCTCAGTCTGATGACCTTCAGTCTGATCCCTTCTCCAGACTAAACAACCCCACTATTTCAATCTCTCCTCATTAGTCATGTTCTCTGCACTTCTGATCATCCTTGTTGGTCTCTTCTGGTCATTGTCCAACCGGTCCCATCCTTCTTGAACCATGGTGCCCAAAATTGGAAAGAAGAGAGTACAGCAGAAAAATAATATCCCATGTCATGCAGATGGTACTCCAGTTTATATGTCCCAGTATGGTGTTTACTTTTCTCATGGCAGTCTTAACTCTTCTGATTTCTCTTCAGTTTGTGATTCACAATTACACAATATCCTTCTCTGCTGGTTATTTCACAGCCCATATTTGTATATCTGTTTTTGCCTAAGTAACTTTAATTTGTCCTTATTGAATTTTGTCCTTGCCCTTTCCAAATATCTGGATTATTCTTACACTTATATTTGATAATTCTGAAGTTCAAGACTGCTCTATTTGTGTTTGCAGCTCTCTTCAAATTTTTGTCATCTGCTAATGTTCTCTGTTTTTTCCATTTAGCTGATTAACAAAAATCATGAATGGTAGCAGGGTCAGAGAATATCACTGCAGAATCTTACCAACTGTGTTCCTGCAATATGATGATTATCTGAACCCAGCTTGTTGATATCTGAATTTGGATAGTACATGAACCTACGGCTACACACTAGCTGTTGCTGACATTGGTATGAGCTGAAGGAAATTCAAAACTGCCAGAGATTAAGCCATCGATATCACTGCCTATCAGGACATACGTATTTGCATGCTCTGTATTTGTAGGTTAATGAGTTTATTCTGTGTCAGTGTGCTTCATCTTTGTAACACAGTAACACAACAGAAGACAGACAGCACACCGGCGCAGGTGTTACACATAATCTAAAATGCGGTAAGTAAACCCTGATGAAAGCAACTTAGCAGATCATTAACCTATGAGAATGATATAAACCAACTCTTAGTGTCTAAAACAGTTGTTCAGTGTGTGCTGATGAATACAGCCATTGCTTCCTTCTCCTGTAGTTGGTCCAATTTCAGCAAATGTACCCTTTACTCATAAATATTTCATGAATAGGTTTGAAATTTGCCTATTGCACTCCCTTTCTGTACACCATTCTGCTTTCCTGTATAGATGGCAAAATCTACAGGGCATTTACAGGGCATCTGGTGAAAAACTTATTCTGTCCCACTGGGGCATGAAGAGTAGTTCCCTATAACATTTTTTCAGGACTCTCAAATTAAGGCTTTGCAAGCTTGACTTTTATACTCATGATTGATCATGATAACTGAGTGCTATTCAGCTGTCATTTCATCTGTGAATGCTTATGTCGCAAGTTGCTGTCTAGGGACAGGTCTGGACACATGTTCCACCTGTTAAACAGGAAAACCAAAACCAGTCACTCAGAGAGATCCTCACTGGCAACGTGGCCCGTGTGTGTGTTTTTATTCAGAGCAGCTTTTTCCTAAGCCCTGGGGAGACCTAAGACCCATTTGTGTAAACACAGATGGAGAAAGCTGAGATGCCTGGGAAATGGATCCTTTTCAAATTCAAGCAAATCTTGATGAACTCCTGTTTTGTAGGATTTGACCAGTAAACTCTAAGTCAGGAGCAGGGTGAGACATCACCTTCTTCTTGTGTCTGTGGGTCCAGCAATGAACAGTATCCGTGGTTTAGTCCCCAAGGCCAAAAGTCTTGCAATCTGCCTCAACTTAAATTTTTACTTTTCCTCCCACAACTCCTCCTTCTGGAAGTCACTTATCATTACCTCACGATTGTTGCCAGATTCCCTTCTGGCATCACTTCTCTCCCGCTTTTCTTCAATCTTTGCTTATAAGGTACCTTAATCACTTCCCATGTCAACTACTGCAAAGCTTTTTTTATAGCTCTCGTAAATACTTACAGGCTTTATATACATTTCCTCTTCAAACTTCAAGGGATGCAAATCATTGCTTAGAATTGAAGACGTGGAAACGAGGGCCTTATTCAGATTTCTACATGACCCACTCATGCCAAAGTTTCCTGCAATGTGAGATGAGATTAGCTTTTGTATTAGCATGCAAAAAAATATAGTTTGCAGCCCTGGTTCTGTGTTACATCCCCACTCCCAGACATCTCATTCTGCTCAATGATGAATTCTTTCCCAAAGCATAAAGCCATTGGGTCATCCAGAAATCTGGCTTTACTTTTTTCTTTTCGTTATAAGTTTGAGCATTCTGGTGATAATTTTGTTACTCACTAGTGCAGAGGTTTATAACTGTTTTCAAACTGTATTTTTTCTTTTTCCTGTGCAGTACTTTTAATCCTCCTGGCAATCTGATGATTTGTCTTCTTTTTGTTTAATAGCCTCCTACAAGAAGTATTGCATAGACCCCACAGGTCTGGGCACTGCAGGTCAAACCTGACCAGTTCGATTTCTTAGTGACAACTTCTGCTATTTTTCATCAGAAAAAGGATACAGGTTAAAGGCTCAGACTAATGGGAAAGGAATTTATTTTCTCCTGATTTGAAAAGCAGAACTGTGCTTTATTTTTCTCCATCTTTGGGCTTTATGTCAGCTGTATGTTGGGTGTTTCAAAAGTAATTGTCTTGTTTCAGCACAGTAAACTCACAAGCTAATTCCCATAACACTGGCGATACAAAGCAGTCAGGCCAGCCAAGATATTTGTGCTTCAGTGTTCCAAATACAGTCTTGACTGCCTTCAAGCAACAATTTTATTGGGTTTTCCCTCCTGAAAAATCATCCAGTGATGACCTAGAAGTGAAAAGTTCTCTGTCTTATTACCATTTCTATCCAATTCCACATCAAATTTACTTAAAAAGCTGGCTTTGACTAAGCCAAGAGTCAAATATAAGAGCTACAAGGCCCTGATTAAGAAAGCACTTAATCACTTTCTGTGCTTTGAGTTGGACACATGCTTTACCCTGTCAAGGACTGTATCAGTAGCTGGGGGAGGACTGGGGAAAAGAGCTTGGCTTAAAGCCTATGAGAATTCACAACCGAGAGATACAGCTGCAGGACCTTACTGAAAATGCTGGTATTCTAGGACTATCAGGTGTCTCTCATTTTGCTCAGGAGTTTCCAGGATACGTGCTTAATAAACTCAATGACTTGAGTTGCATCTGAAAACAGAAGCCACAAAAAGCCCTGGGAATCATCCTGGGAGCACCTACCTTTCATGGAAAACAGAGAGGGGCCCAGAACAACTTCTGCTTTGATTAGATTGCCCTTACTAAAAATAGGAAAGCCTTTAGTCCTCCATCTCTCTTGATAAAGCTTTATTTTTAAGCGTATGTTTTGTTTGACCTTGCAGTTAAAAAAAAAAAAAAAAAAAAAAAAAAAGAAAGAAAGAAAAAAAAAGAAAGAAAAGAAAGAAAAAGAAGAGAGAACAGAAAAAGAAAAAAAGTCCCCTGACACAATTCCAAGTAACGCTGAAGATAAAGCTGGGCTGTAGTTACTTGGGATTCAGTGAGTGAGAGGTTTTATACAGTCTCAGAATGTCCAGTCTTCATTGTTCAAGTCATTATTTCTTGGCTCGAAAGGGATGTCAAACAACACTTCATCCAGAATGTGTCTAGTTCTCATCTACAAGGTATCCCTTCTGTTTTCTCTGGCTTCCCAATTTATTTTCCCTGTTCTTCCTAACCCCCACAGCAATGGCCAAGAAAAAACAGCAGCGAAATTGTCATCAGCACCTTTAGATCACAGTAATTTGGTGTACTGGCTCTAGCACCATCAAATCAGGTTGTAGACAATACTGTCCTCTGTAAAGACTTGACAAGTTCTCTTTGTAGTCCATCAGCCAAAGCAGCAACCTAAATGGTCAGAGTCCATGCCTCTGTTGGTGTGACAGGAAATGGACCTCCTTTCTTAACCTAAAAGGAAGACTTTTTGGACCACAGCACACCATCGTAATTGTGTACTGGAAACTCACACTGTCATTTGCAAAGTGTGAATTTTATTTCAGGTGTAAAGAAACATGAGACAAAATTTCTGATGGAGCTTGAAGAAGCTGTAGATAACTTCCATCTAGAAAAATCACATATGCAGCACTAGACATACCCACCTTTTTGAAAGAAAACAGCCCAAGCAGAAAATACATGTCTAGCCGCAAAAATAATTCATGTTGAGTATTGACAGATGCATAATAAACAATTGAAAATGTGCACAGACACAGCAACAGAAGCACAGGGTTAACATGTAGTTTCAGGACCAACAGACAGAAGGATGTGAGTGAACCTTTCATGACCTTGTGAAAAACAAACTCTAGCGACTCTGGGACTCCAGCTAGTACTGTTTGTCAATGCAAAGCTGGTGTGAGCCGTGCAACCCAATTTACCTTCCATCCCAGGAGGATGTTAATTTCCATTCCCTCACCTTAGTACCAGCTGAGTCCCTATTGCTAGCACATTCAGGGTGCAGGAAACCCATGCAGATGTTTTCATGGACATAGCAAAAGCACTCTCTCTCTGCCAAGACTCACACTGGGCTTTCCGTAGGAGCAAATGTATCTGTCACTTCTAAAGCAATGTGGTTTTGGAGCAGGTCTAATTTAATCTGCAGATGAGAAATAAAATCCTCCTGACCTAGTTGTTGTATTCTCCTTGCCCTAAACAATCCTGACTGTAAAATGGCTATTATTTGTCTCTAAACTTGGAATCTCAACCTGAGGTAACCACTCTCTCTAGTTAATTTCAGTCCTGAATATGGTTTTGAAAATTTATTCTTGTTCTTTTCCAAACCAGAAATGCACAGACTCTTCTGATTGCTATTAAGTATCTCAACTCTCAGGCTACTTGTAGTTCAAAGTAAATAATTTCAGATTTCCAGACTCGTTGGCTGAAAGTCTTTTCCACATACACACATCCTGGGGCTTCGAATTTCCAATTCTGACCACAACCAGTTGAAACTGATAGTCAAACTGGGATTTAGGTGCCATGCTCTGAGGGGCATACTGAGTCCTGCAAGTGAAAAACCTGCTGGGAGTGCTTAGAGATGCTGGAACTTTTGTAGCTCACCTTTGCACAGCGTTTGTGTATTTTGGTGCACTCTGGCACCTTTCTATTAGGTCTGTGCTATGGTGTAAGGTTTTTGGGTGAAATTCATGCCCCTTTGAATGCTTCTTTTTAACACTCCAGAGCAAATCACCTTAACAAACCAATGAAAGAGCTTTTTTGTGCAAAAGTGTTTTCTTAATATGAAAAAAAAAAGGTCAGTACAGCACCTCCCAGAATGATACCTACCTTCTGGTCATCAGCAATGGCAGTCACCTATGAAGGTAGGAAAAGGCAACCAAGTCCTTCTGCACTCATGTGGGAGCATCAGCCACTGCAGTAGCAAAGAGCAGCCAGTAAAGAGCAGGATATGTGAACAGACACTTCTCTAGAGGTGGAGGCAGAAGCTTGAGCTCTGAGTTCTGGGATCCAAAGGCAATGAGTATCTTTTTTTGCCAAACTTGTACCAGGATCAGATCTGAATATCCTTAACTTTTTTAAGTGTCATAGTGCTGTTCATCTGCAGGTGTCTATGTTCAAGTCTACTCTCATTTTTCATCTATTCAATTGCACTTTCAAGGTTTCAAGTGCTTTAAGAAGAAACGCTATCCTATATTGGGTATAACAATTGAACAGGGCCCAGATTTTGCTTGGAAAGTAACAGGTGACAACCTTTCCAATAAATATTACTAAAAAGAGTCAGCAAGTTTTATTTCAGTTTAATTCTGGATTTTGGTGACCTGTCCTGGAAATACACCTTCCGAAAATTTCAGCACAATCTTCTTTCCTTCCTGCCTGGATACATCAGAAATTTAAAATTAATGCAATTTTTTTTTGCAAACACATGCACCATTTTATATTGCGGATTTGCTTCTTTGGAGTTCCAGGTACTAGCCCTGGAAATCTTCATTCTGTTTCTTTCGCTTGTCAATGGTCATTTTTCTCTGAATTTATGCTTTTGCTTTTCTTGGTGCATATTTGTTCATTTTTCTCTGAATTCGTGCTTTTGCTTTTCTTGATGCATATTTGTTCAGCTCCATCACAGAGACAGCCCTAGTGCAAAGAGCTCTAATCCATGATTTCTCGTAGACATAGAGGAGAATTAGATCAAATATTATACCTGGATCTGCTGTTATTCATGAAGCTGTCAAAAGAGTTAAGAGAAGTCCCCAAAACTTACCATCATGACTTCCTACATCATGTTGATACCATGCATGGTTCTTGATGTGTACCAACAGATAGAGGAAGGTTCTTTCAGTGTCACCTTTTCCAAATCACATCTTCAGCCACTCCTTAGTCTTCCACCACTGCTAACTTCACCTGAAGAGTTTGAATAGCATGGCAGGTCCTCCCCTCTGTCTTGTGAAGAATTGTAGAGAGTAGAAAAGAAAGGGTTAATAATACTATGCGCAAAGTTAGGAATACTGTGCAACCATGTAGAAAATACCTGAGTAATAATTTACTGTGTATTTATAGCTCAGAACAGTTATAATAGAAACAATTCCTGCATCAACTTTTGCTTTAAAGGAAACCTGCAGTTTGCAAATGGCTCACTGAACAGATCATCTTAGCTATTCATTGTGGAATGTGCCATCCTTACAAGAAAGGAATTTGCTGAGCTTGGTAACAAGCTAGTCTAACTGTTCAGTCCTGTAAAAGGCCTATATGCCAAATTACGAGGAAGGCAATTCTGCAGCAATGTCTTCAGTGGTTTGGATAGTAACTTGAGAGGGATAAGAATAGTGCTTAGGGTTAAAAAAGAGAATTATAATAAAGAAATATTTCCCCCTCTAGCTGCTCTTATACACATCACCATAATATACAGAGGCCAAATCACCTATATAGCTCATACTTCTTGACTCCATTAAGAAAACATACCTTTAGCTTCCCAAAACATGAGTTAGCTCCTTTCTTGTGCATCTCTGAACTACCTGGGTTTGTCCCCGACAGCAATGGCAGGTCCTCTCTGCAGAATTTGGATCATTCTTTGACTTGAATGTGAGCTTCTTCAACAGCCATCGGGCTTTGGGGTTTTATTGTTTTGTTATGAAGAGAAGCCAGCATATGATATTCTAATCCTACCTCTTCCCCATCCCTCTTTCTGACCTGCACATGCCTAAAACAGGTTAAGAACTCAGGCTCCTGTTTGGGTCTTAGTCCAGCCCCAACCTTATTTCAGAGACATGTGGTGTAGATAGATACTCACAGAATGAGAAGCTTGGCTGCCTGTGTGCTGGATCATATAGAGGACAATATGCCAAACATTTCAGCAGCCCAGTCCAGAGCAGCAAACAGATAAAGAAGCAGTAGCTAATCTAAGGAGTGGTGATGATGGAAGAGAAACTGCCAAAGGTGAAGGAAGCATTATCAAGAACAGTTTAGGTGGATTTGAACCTTGTTTGGTATTTATCTGCAAATTAACAGCTGCACATGAGTTTGGACCCAAAGGAAAACTCCATGTTTCTCAGATGCACAAAATACCATAAGGCATAGCATTTGCCTAAGATCCATCAACAGGAATGCTTATTCCATCTTACAAAAATAAGCAACAACAGATATGAACAGTAATGATTAGAGAGGAATAGACGTTTCAGTCATTATCCTCCATATCTGCAAATTGCACTGTGTCCCTGGCCTATCTCTTCACATAGTACTTCTTTCCAGAAGGAGTGGATGAAAATTTGGAAACTAAATTCTTTTGACTCTTCTTAAAGAAACTGCCATAATTTTCTTTCTGGAACCTCTTCCCTGGATGGAAGTGAAGAAGGAGGTGGGGGGAGTATTATCATCACTTCAGGTCCTTCTCTCATATTAAAGAATTTGTCACTGAGCTGAGCTATGGCAAGTAGAAATACAGGTAGCAGAAAAGATCAAGCCTTTGAACTTACCAGAAAAGGCTGGATACTACAAATAGCTTTACAAGGTGCTCTAAGTGATCTCATTCCACTGTTTCCTTCTTTGTTTTATTTACCAGCATAAAATTTTACCTTTCACTGGTTTTTTTCTCACTCTAGAGAAAAATGCTTCTTTTCAGGAACCGGAAAATGTAGACTCCTTTTGCTTATCCCTTCCTTTTCTATTCAAGTGGAACGCACTCCTGCAGCAGCGTGGGGGAGCCTCAGTCCTTCCCACAGCATGTTTGAAGTGTGCATCTCCCTTGCCAAAGTGTCTCAGCCTGAAGCACACCCCAGAAGCCGTCTAACTGCATCAAGGTCCACTTTATCTCTTTCAGAGAGGGGCCAGCACCTGCTTCTCACAAACAGCATCATCTTGCACAATGGACGGATTACTTGGCCAAGAAATCCTTGACCTTTTGCACCTAGGATTTTAGTCAAGACGTTAATCTAAAGCAGTGACAGATGCTTTAGAAACTGACGTATACACAACAAAAAAAAATCTCAAAGTTGACTGCTGGTAGCTAGTTCACTCTCAAAGACCTGCGGGACAGGGAGAAGGGAAGGTGTTTAGAGAGCAGACAGTGTATTCCCCTCTTTGCAAGCAGGTGAGGAAGCATGCAGAGGTGATGGTCACTCCTGGACAGCTAGAACTGGTCACTTCTCCCCATTCACAATTATCTAGAAAGAACTCAGTTCTGTTGAGCTATACAGGCAGCTGGTCATGAGCTTGGCAGACACAATCATGGCGTGCCTTATTCTGTGTCTCCTGTTTTGCAGCCTCTGCATGCAAATGCATCTGGTTTTGAGAGAGGCTTGAGCAGTTGCTTACTGAGAACAGTATACAGAACACTAGACAGCCTGGACCCATTTACAGCTAGAGAACCCTAATCTTGAAAACAGTTTCCTGAAACAAAGATAAAAGAAGGAGAGGAAGCAAGATGGGCAACTTCGTTTACAAGCTTCATCAGAGCATTCTTCTAGCCTTCAGTTCCTTTGGTTTTACAGCTCTCATTACATTCATAAAAGACATAGATATATAGATATATATATACACACACACATATACATAAAAATATATACCAGGACAGACCATAAGGTCTCATTTCCAGCCCCCATGGTGTCATTGTAACTTATTTTCCTTTGTGAACAGAAGAGTTTAGAGTGCTTCAAAACCATAGAAAGGGACAAACTTAGAGGTGAGCTTGACGCACCCCTGGCTGTTTGGCTTGCTGCATTGGGGGAGCCAGAGTTGTGGTTACAGTTCAAACCAGGACAGGCTTCTCTTTTTTTCCTTCGTCTTTCTTGTCCTTTTAAAGCACTGACAGAACCCGCAACCTGAGCAAGGGGCAGTCACCCACGATATAGCAGAGGATCAGAGTGGGAGATTCTGTGTTGTTTCTTCTTTTCTCATGTCCTTGATAAAGAGGGGAAAACAGAGGCAAAAAAAAAGTGAGAAAAGGAATCGAAACTCAAACTTCATTGCTACAAAGGAAAGCAGATGGTGATAAAATTTTAAAATTGGAAATATGTTTACACTTTTTAAAATTCAAAACACTCTATGATTCACACACCCGCTAGATATCCCTGAAGACAGGTTTATGTGTACAACTGTGCACTGGTGAACCTTATTGCACCATCTTGTTGAACCTGTTTCTAAAAATGTGAATCTGTGTTAAGAGGTTGGTGTTCTAACTGCCCAGTAAAGGTGAATAAAGTGGCTGCCAAGTAATTATTGAAGTTCAAGGGCAAGATGAATGTTTGAGACAGAGCATCCAGAGCACTGCTGGAAAGTGGCAGTTGTGACACCAAAACCAGTCACCCATAATGGGTGCTTAAGGGTGGCGTTCAGGAGGCCATCTGGATCACACAGATGACTCCTGCCAGTAGTCTCTGGTCTGCATCAAGCCTTGGCAACTGACATTGCAGGATACTTTGGAAAGAGTTAACTGAGGCAGGAGATGTAGAAGATTTAGGGTGGGAAAACAATTACAAAAAGATTAATTACAAGTTCTCCCCATGCTTTGGACCCAGCCCAATAGTCTTCAAAACATTTGGGTCAGAATTCGGGGCAAAAATTGGGTGCTCATAATCTCTTTGTAGATGACATTTCACTGTTACAGGCTACAATGATTCTTTATTGGCAGTCTCTGAAGCAAGATTTGGCTCTATTGTTACTTGCCTCCTTGCCTAAAGTCTTTGGCAGAAGATATGAAAGATACTTTACAAAATAAAGCAGGAGGGGGTTCCCACTGCTACTAGAGAGAGGTTGTTGCTAGCTCAGCATTAGCTTTTGTAATGCACTTTACATGAGGTATGTTACCCTTTTGGCAACACCTCCAGGCCTGACTTTTCTCCTTTGTTCTCATGTGGATCTGGGATAGGGGTTGCTCAGGGACAGGTTCTCACACTTTCCAGCAGAAAAGCTGCCTCCATGCTGTGACTCCCCCATTCCTCTGGATATTTTGTAGTTCAGTCCCAAGTAAGCCTGAACTCTCAAGTTTGTTAACCCATGCTGCATGGATGTCACCTGAAATTGTCTTCTTTCTGTGCTATTGCTGAATTACTCCACTGAACCATGACTGATTTTTAATGTATTTGTTCAGGGCACTTTTCTAGTATTCTACAGTACAAAGATTCAAAATGTGTGAGTGTGAACCGTGGCCTCCTGGGGGTATGAGTCATGGCACACAGGACTCAGACTGTGATAGCGCATGGAGGTTATCATCATATCTGAAGCACAAAGAGAGTGATAAGGTGCAGGTACTTCAACAGGCTAACTAAAACTTTAAAACCTTCTCTGAAGGCCAGTTTCCTGCTTAAAAAGCAAGACTGGGAGTCAAGATATTAATGTAGTGATTTTTGCTTTACATCTGACTTTCAGACTTTGAAATCTTATGCTATCTTGTCCCTTCACCTGTAACTTGTGGCAATACCAACAGCTACATTGATTTAGCCCTGACAGATCAACAAAAGCCTGTCTCCTTTGTATCACCAGCCAATACCTTTCACAAGAATTTCCTAAATACAGTCCAAACATTTTGATTAGGCCAACTGTTGGAGATGTTAAAAATGCTGGATTCTGTAGGAAGAAAATACAACCCAAAAGTTTGTCCACAGTCTGGGGCTCTGTGACAGCAGTGAGCAGCAGAAGTAGGCTATGAAATCATGACTCTGCTTGAGATCTACATCTAATGCCTAAAAGGCAAAACCTGTCTGAGCCTTTGCCAGGGGAAATCAGGGAAAAGCTACCCTCATTTTTATCATGTTTTGGGATTTCTGAAACTCTAAACAAACGTTGCCCATTTGCCACTTTCCTTTTCCCCTACAGTTCCTTGATTCTTCACTGCTCTACAGCCAAGTATCAATCTCCTTGTCCCAGAGGCAAGCTCCCATACATTTCCCTATCAAAATCTTTCTGGTACCTTTCTAGGGGGTTTGTGGCATTGGCACAAGCCTCCTAGTACCAGCAAAACCAATGACAAACTCTCAGCCCAGCCCAACACAGACAGTGAAATACAAGGCTACAGCATAAATCCTTCCACTCTTAAACCAGGCTTAACTTCTGAACTTCTCTGAGCTCTTTGTCATTTGCTGTCCAATTTTTGAACTACAAACTGAGGTCAAAGACTGCATTAAGCTATGTCTTTTCGATCATATTACACATGCTCAAGCAACCAATAAAAATCAACAACCTTATTAAATAAGCAACCCTGAACTCTTTGGACATGAGCACTTTGGACATTTGGCACTAGAAAATTGCACTTTCTGTTTTGTTCAGCAACATGATGCAATAAATATTTTTAAAAACATGATGATTTAAGGTTTTGTTTATTTCAGAGTTATAGATTCATTAGGTATGTACAGGACAGACTATAAATGGCTTGTAAGTTCACCCAGACAGATTTTTGACTCGTCACCCATTTTCTCAAGATTGTAAGTAACATCTCCATAATACTCTATTGCCTTACTGGTCTTATGCCATAAGCTTCGACAACTGGAGGCATGCACATCATCATTTACATCATGGGCTGGCTCCACCTGCTCAGATGTACATCATTAGTACCCCAGGCTTGTCCCAAATCAACGCAGGTCCACATCTGGGACCCATAATGTTATGTGTATGTTCTGTTGTAAAGCCTCTGTTGTGAATAGGAGCTAACAGCTGGCAAGCTGAGACACCTTCAAAAGCCTTGGGCACACATTTCTCCGCAGTCTTTGTGCATGCACTCTCTGAGGATCTCATGATATTTTGTGTGTCAAGCTGCTCAATAGGTATTTTGAAACAAGTTAGCAAGTAAGTCCCCACTTTTCAAGTAAAGAGGGTGACCTAACAAAGGAGTCCACACACAGTCACCTTGCATAGATTTCAGATCTTAATCACCTAGTACTTATTCAAAAACTATTATCTTTTCAATACTCCCTTTTTGCCCATGTCCAGCCAATGCTTCTTGTTAACTTTCTAGACTAACCCAACCTGTGATCACAAAATTCTGTATGTAAAAGCTAGGGGATAGGTTGTATCTCCTTCCCTGAAGGTTTCTAACTATGGCTTTCAATATATTTTTCAAGTCTCACATGGGCAAGGTGCCTCACAAATGTCTTGTAACCATTTTTACCATTTTCTTGTGCATACAGATCAAGTAGATCAGGCATTGAAACCAGCTCATGAAGGGAAACAAACAGACTATGAGTTTTCTGATCAAATGATGACATTGCCATATTGCATCTTTTTCTGAAATTCCTCTCTCAGCTGGAGACTGACATTGGATTTTCTTGTTTGCACAAATAAGGCTTTTGAACAGACTCTTCAGAAAAGCTACAGATTGTACGACATGTAGAGAAATTAATGTGATCCCCAACATGGATTCTACTGTGTGGAAAGTGAATTTGTAGCGGCTGCCTCCATCCTTGTAGAACAGTAGAGGGAAAAGCTTTCTTTTTTGATATTATTAAACTGCGTCCAAGTTGCATCCTTGGGATCAAATTAGAAAGTCCTTTCCTTCACTTTTCCTAATCTGCCCTTTAAGAAAATACAATGACAGGAAGTTTCTAAGCAATCTGCCTCAAATTCTCCATGGGATCCAGTGCATTTTGGGGTGGCATTCTTTGGGTTATTTAGTTCTGTATCTTGTCAACCTCCCTCTCAGCTGGAAAAAAAAGTCTGTGAAAGCTACTGCTTCCTTACCTTCGGCCCAAGTCTTGAAGTGTTAAAGCACAGCTCCTAGTAACGTGGATTACAATAAATTCTGAGTTTCTTTGGTTCACTTTCCCTGATGGTTTATAACTTTGGGACCCAAAAGGTTGTTTTGCAAACTTAAAGAGGACCAAATGTCCAGTAAAATTTTTAATACCATGTGAAATTTGAAAGCCTGAACAGTAGAGGCTTAGCAGTAGTGTCTCACAACGCTTGGACATTTAATGAGTTGAATTTTATGAGTCTGTTTTTCTTAAGTGTAACAAAAGGATATATGAAAGGTCAGAGTTAGGAGAGAGTACCACAATGTATCTTGCCAGGGTTACATACAACTTATCTAGCACTTTCCCAAGGGAAGGATGGATTAGGTCTGCAGCTATGGTGTATTCTGGGTGATTTTTAAAGGCTGTAAAAAGAAAGAGGGTACTGTAGATCTCTTTTTGTGGAGGTGGAGGGGAAGCAGAAACAGACATTGGCAGGCATCTGCAACCTGTACGGTTCAATGCACAAATGCAATCCCAAAGCAAGTTGCTAGTGGCTGGCTCTAGTGATGTGGTCCCCACTCCTTTATCTTGTGACTTTTGTTTTCCATTTTTTCCCATCAAGGGTAAACCTGTGATGGGAGACCAAAACTTGTAGAGAAGTTCTCTAGGCTGCTGCATGAACTTCCAGCTAGCTAATTATTGGCTGTTACTAGTGTTGTTGCAGTTATCACAAAGATATCTCTGCTCTGGAGACTTCATCTATAGACAGCTGAAGCAGAAGTGTCTCAGAAATCCCAGGCAGGCAGCTGGTTTCCTAAGTCAGTTTGGATCGGTCCCTACTGAAGCTAAATTCCTACAGAATTAATTTTCTTTATATATGTGAATTCTCATCTCAAAATTTTCTCCATACTGCATTTCCTCAGAAAGATGTTTCCAAAATATATTTGAGAGATACAAGTAAGGAATATGACAACAGCTTGTGGAAAACATCTTTCTCATGTACTTCTTCTCTTGCCTGTGGGATATATTTCTGCAATACCTGAGAAGCTTTTTATCTCTTTTTGTCATTCTTTACATTTGGGAAGAGGGAAACTCAACATTTTGTGTATTATTAAGTAAATCCAATGTTCTTTCAATGCTTTTTGCTTATTATTAAAGGTGAAACTCTTGAAAATAACTGGAAGTATAGCAAGCTTTGAAAAAAAGCAACTATAAATGGTTATCCAAAAGAGTCATTTTCTCCTGTCAGTGTCCCACACCTTTCACACAGTCACATACATAGAATCATAGAATTGTAGAATTGTAGAATCATGGAATTACAGAATGGTTTGGATTAGAAGGGACTTTCAAAGGTCATCTCGTCAAACCTCCCTGCAAAGAGCAGGGATATAGAATCATAGAATGTATCTGGGTCCATATATTACTGGCTTTAGGCATGCTCTGAATAAACATCATTTCAATGTTAAGCTTACTGACTACCGACTCTTGGCAGCAGCCCCATGGTCTTGTGGGTAGTGGAGAACATGTAGATGGATTTAAGCAGTGGCCTCTCAGTCACTGGAGATCAGCTTTTGCTGTTCTATACCTCAGCTGTGCCTTGTAGAAAGTCAGACCCTACAAGAGTACCTCTCACCTAGCAGTGGGTGGGTGATGAGTAACTGGAACACCTCTGTTTTTTCAGAACCAGTTCCTCCTTGCCAGTGATGAACCCACTGTGCTGGGACTGCTGCCCCCCGGTGTTCCCTCCTTCTTCAGCTGGAAGCAGCTGGGCTTTGCCCAACCCTAGATTCATGTGGTTTGGCACTCTTTGTTCATCAGGAGCAGGAGCTCCATCCAACACATACTGCTGCATACAAGCCCAGCAACAGCCGCAGCAAGGACTGGGCCAGAAGCTGGCCCACAAGCTCCTCTTTAAGCTTCAGGAGGTGGGTTAGTAGCCGCAGGGACAGGCTGGGAAAAGGCCAGTGCCAAGGGAAGGAGCCAGGGACAGGAAGAAGTGAGTTGCAGTGCTCACACACCCAAGCAAGCTGGGGCTTTCTCAGCAGTAGAAAGAGCCAGCTTTTGCCTCTGTCCCAGCCCAGGGAGGCTACAGGAAGCACAGCCAGCTTGCTTCCTGTAAACAAGTTGTTGTTCCCAAAGCCATGGCAGTAAGACAAGCCACAGAAATACAAGCAAGTGGGCAGGTGCCACTGTGGGTGATGGGCTGAAAAGCTTCACTTCTCCCCATTCTTTTCCAATGCCCTTCTTCTTCCACCATCTCACTCCCTTTGCCCTCTGCTTTAGCTGTCTTCCGTTCTTTTACCTTCCCACCTGCCTCCTTCCTGGGTTGCAGCTGCAACCTTATGGTAAAAACACAGGCAGCCCTCAACCTATTTTCATGACCTAGCTTAGCCCCTTCCTCATTAGTATAGTGGTGAGTATCCCCGCCTGTTACGCCGGAGACCGTGGTTCGATTCCCCGACAGGGAGGCTGAAATGTTCCTTTGACCAGCAGGTCGAAGGAGGTGATCCTGCCCCTCTACTCTGCTCTCGAGAGACCTCACTTGGAGTATTGTGTGCAGTTCTGGTGTCCTCAACATAAAAAGGACATGGAACTGTTGGAACAAGTCCAGAGGAGGGCCACGAGGATGATCAGGGGACTGGAGCACCTCCCATATGAAGATAGGCTGAGAAAGTTGGGGCTGTTCAGCCTGGAGAAGAGAAGGCTGCGTGGAGACCTCATAGCAGCCTTCCAGTATCTGAAGGGGGCTATAGGAATGCTGGGGATGGACTCTTCATCAGGGACTGTAGTGACAGGACAAGGGGTAACGGGTTAAAACTTAAACAAGGGAAGTTTAGATTGGATCTAAGGAAGAAATTCTTTACTGAGAGGGTGGTGAGGCACTGGAATGGGTTGCCCAGGGAGGTTGTGAATGCTCCATCCCTGGCGGTGTTCAAGGCCAGGTTGGATGAGGCCTTGGGTGGCATGGTTTAGTGTGGGGTGTCCCTGCCCATGGCAGGGAGGTTGGAACTAGATGATTTTAAGGTCCTTTCCAACTCTAACTATTACAGTATCACAGTATCACAGTATGCTAGAGATTGGAAGGGACCTCAAAAGATCATCTAGTCCAATCCCCCTGCCGGAGCAGGAACACCTAGATGAGGTTACACAGGAATGTGTCCAGGCGGGTTTTGAATGTCTCCATTGAATTTTGAATGTCTCCATCTCCATTTTGAATGACTCCAAAACCCCCCCTGGGCAGCCTGTTCCAGTGTTCTGTCACCCTCACTGAGAAGAAGTTTCTTCTCAAGTTTAAGTGGAACCTCTTGTGTTCCAGTTTGTACCCATTACCCCTTGTCCTATCATTGTTTGCCATTGAGAAGAGCCTGGCTCCATCCTCGTGACACTCACCCTTTATATATTTATATACACTAACAAGGTCCCCCCGCAGTCTCCTCTTCTCCAAACTATAGAGACCCAGCTCCCTCAGCCTTTCCTCATAAGGGAGATGCTCCACTCCCTTAATCATCTTAGTTGCCCTGCGCTGGACTCTCTCCAGCAGGTCCCTATCCTTCTTGAACTGAGGGGCCCAGAACTGGACACAATATTCCAGATGCGGTCTCACCACCTTCTGACGTGTCAGAACATGCCTTCTGGCGTGTCAGCCACTCCTCCCAGCTTAGTGTCATCAGCAAACTTGCTGATAGTACACTCAATTCCCTCATCTAAATCGTTGATGAAGATATTAAATAATACTGGTCCCAATACTGACCCTTGAGGCACTCCACTAGGTACAGGCCTCCAACTAGACTCCGCCCCATAGACTACAGCTCTCTGGCTTCTCCTTCAGGCAGTTCACAGTCCACCTCACTACCTGATCATCCAGACCACGCTTGCTCAATTTAGCTATGAGGATGCTGTGGGAGACTGTGTCAAATGCTTTGCTGAAGTCAAGGTAGACCACATCCACCGCTCTGCCATCATCCATCCACCATGGTATTTCCTCATAAAAGGCTATGAGGTTGATCAAGCATGACTTCCCCTTGGTAAAGCCATGTTGTCTGCCCCTCATAACCCTCTTATCCTTGATATGCCTTAAGATGGCACCAAGGATAAGGTGTTCCATCACTTTCCCAGGGATGGAGGTAAGGCTGACCGGTCTACAGTTACCCAGGTCCTCCTTCTTGCCCTTTTTGAAGACTGGAGTGACATTTGCTTTCCTCCAGTCCTCAGGCACCTCTCCTGTTTCCCAAGACTTGGTAAAGATGATGGAGAGTGGTCTAGCAATGACTTCCGCTAGTTCCCTCAGCACCCGCAGGTGCATCCCATCTGGGCCCATGGATTTATGGATGTCCAGATTGCTCAACTGGTCTCTAACCCATTCCTCATCGACTAAGGCAAACCGCTCCAGTGACCTGACTTCATCTGAGGTCTCAGGGGTACAGGGCTCTTCAGGACTGCCTCCAGCAGAGTAGACAGAGACAAAGAAGGCATTCAATAACTCTGCCATCTCTGTAACTTCTGTCACCAGGGCACCCATCCCGTTCATCAGTGGGCCTACATTGCCTCTGGCATTAGTTTTATCTGCCACGTATTTGAAAAAGCTCTTTCTGCTGTCCTTGACTCCTCTCGCCAGATTTAATTCTAAGGAGGCCTTAGCCATCCTAGCTGCCTTCCTACATCCTCTAGCAGCAGCTTTATATTCCTCCCAAGTGGCCAGCCCCTCCTTCCATGACCTGTAAACTCTCCTCTTCCACTTGAGCATACCCAGCAGTTCCTTATTTAGCCACGCAGGTCTCCTGGCCCTCTTCCTTGACTTCCTACGTGTCGGGATGCTCTGCTCTTGAGCTCGGAATAAGCAATTCTTGAATGCCAACCAACTATCTTGGGCCCCTTTACCTTCAAGCAGCCTTGCCCATGGGATTTCCCCTAGCAATTGCTTGAAAAGGCCAAAGTTTGCCCTGCTAAAGTCCAGGGTTTTAGTCCAGGGTCCATTCTACTTGCTATTGTACTGGTCCTACCACGCAAGATCCTGAATTCCACCATCTCGTGATCGCTGCAACCAACTATTCTATGATTCTATGATTCTAAACCTGAATTGCCCTTTCCTAGGACCTCTCAATTTTTGGGAATGGGGCGGTGGGTTGTGTGGCTGTACATATTTCATCCTAGGCAGAAACTTGGCAGATAAATAATCTTCTGAGGAATACTTTTAAAAAGGAGCTAACATAGCTTTACACAGGACCAAGCAAACTGTCCTGCCCATCCATCTCTCCTCTAGCTTCTCTCTGCTTTAGTTTGACAATGAACTCAGACTGTGTCACTGCACAAAAAGAGTGGTCATGCCAAAGTCACTTTAGTGATCCAGTATTCTGCTCCTAACTTGTAGCAACAAGTGATTTGGGACCACTAGTGAATGTCAGCTCCTAAAATTTCTCATAGGCCATCAGACCTTTTTATCTCAATCTCAGCTGAAAACATGAACTAGGTGATGTGGCCTTTGACACCAGCTGTGGCCCGCAGTTTAGGCATTTCTGTGTTAAAGGACCAGCAGATTCTCAATTCCTGTGATAGCTAGTGTTTTCCTTCAAACCTCAGCTCCTTGACTTCTCATTGTTACTAGATAATCTTGGTTTTCTTTCTTTTCTCTGTAAATTTGGCATGCACACAGACATCAGGATTTTTGTCAAAAGCTCAATGATGTGAACAAAAATTATTCAAACTGCAAGCAAATGTATCTTGAATAGGCTCATTTCAAAAACTTTGTTTCTTTTTCTGTCAAATCTTGTGATTTTTGCTGGTCTGCCTCATGACAATTAATCAGTTATTACTTGGCAACATTAAGGAGATGATGAGCTGGCAGGAATACTGGTGAATTCCCCAAAAGAAAGACACAGAGCTCTTGTCTCCCACGAAAACATAAATTCAGGATACATTACATCCTGTAACTATGCAGTGCTGGACAAGTTGTTTGAAGCCAGCCAATGTCAGGGTGTAGGAAAAAATTCAAATAGGCTCAGACTCTTGGCTGCCTGCAAAGCAGGTGGATTTTTTTGTTTGGTTGTTTTTTTGGGTTGAAATTCACTGATTACTGAATACACGTTTGGTAAAGAAAAGGCAGGTCCTCCTTTCTTGCTTATAAACTGGAAGATAGGTGAGAAATGAACTTACACACACAAACCCCCAACTAACCACATAGGATTATTTGTGTTTGTTCTATTGATTACAACTAATTTCTTTCGTTTCTTGTGAATGTAAATTCTGCTTTTGCATGTCAGTAACTAGCAATTTTTTAATTATGCTTTTTCTCCTTGAACAAATGGGCCTCAAGGTCATGAAGAAGTATATGCCATCCCCAGAGCTCCTGGGTCCGTACTTCCCTTCTATGGCCTCTACGTTCCCTATTTTCTTTTGCTGAGGAGAATTGAGAAGGGCTCTGTCACCATTGCAACGCAGAGTGGTACCTGTTTTGGAAAATGGGTAAGCACACAATATCATAGTATCACAGTAGGTTAGAGATTGGAAGGGACCTCAAAAGATCATCTAGTCCAATCCCCCTGCCAGAGCAGAAATACCTAGATAAGGTTACACAGGAATGTGTCCAGGCGGGTTTTGAATGTCTCCAGAGAAGGAGACTCCACAACCCCCCTGGGGAGCCTGTTCCAGTGTTCTGTCACCCTCACCTAGAACTAAACTTTTCCAAGTCAAAGCCTGCCATGATATCCTCAGTTCTCTCCCCATGATGACAGATATTGGGTGTAAAAGACATTTCAATATGTCTAAGAGAAAAAAAACTGATCAGAGCATGGACAAAAGGCCCTCCTAGGGGCAAACTGAGTTAGTGAGGAGCAACCAAAATACACCCTGATTCTTAAGAGGCCAAGAAACCCGATCCTTAGTTGTGGATGAATCACTGCAAGGTACAGTCAGTTAATTTAAGATCAGGCCTAAAACCATCAGAGGTTCAGCTTTGAAAAATTAAGTCGGTGGGAAAATCCAAAGGCACAGAGCCAGCTTATTGTCAGGGCTGATGACACCCAAAAAGGTATGAAACTTTCCCTGAGAGCTGTGGATCGTCATTTCTAGAAAGGAAACAGGAAGGAAAGAGATGCAGGAACACTTGGAAGCCTTCAGAAAACAGCCTAAGTAAAACACGGTGGGAAGGCCACTTCTTCCTTTAATTGAGGAAAGAGTAAAGCCAGTCTGGGTTTCTCCCCCATTCTAACCCACCCCTCTATCCTTGCTTCAGAAGGACCTTGTCCTGGGTTCAGCAGTAGCAGTCATTTTTCCTCCTTCTTAGTAGCTGTTGCAGCACTGTGTTTTTGACTTTCAGCCTGGGAACAGGGCTGATAACACAGATGTTTAGACTGACCAAGGACTTTGTGAGTCTCATGCTCTGCCAGGGAGGAGGAGAAGGTGGAAGGAAGCAGGGACAGGACACCTGACCCAAACTAGCCAAAGAGGTATTCCATACCACAGCACGTCATGCCCAGGATGTAGAACTGAGAGTTCCGGGAAGGGCTGGATCACTGCAGGGTGGGGGCGAGGTACCAGTTGGTGAGCGGTTGTATTCTCTTCCTTGTTATTTCCTTTATCATTATTATTATTGGTGGTAGCAGTAGTGATTTGTGTTATACCTTAGTTATTAAACTGTTCTTATCTCAACCCATGGGAGTTGCATTCTTTTGATTCTCCTCCCTGTCCCTCCAGAAGCGGAGGGAAGAAAGGTGGGGGGGAAGTAGACTGCGTTGTTCTGATTTACGGCCTGGGCTTAAACCATGACAGACCTCTAGAGGAAGCTATTTTCTTCTTTCCTATCTTATCACCTAGCATGGATTTGGGGCCTTCCCTCAACCTTGGCAGACCTTTGAGAGGATGCCTCTTATCCAGTTTGATCTGGCACTTGTACTGAATATTGTAAATTGTGAGTGTCCCTTAATGTATTTTCTTCCAGTAAGGAAAGTGGAGTTTACTGTTCCAGAGGATTTCAGGGCTCTCAGTGAATGAGGAACTCAGCATCTTACCATATGTGTCTGCAAGGCTGCATTTACTTCACACTCACCTAGAACATCAGGCTACTGTAATGCCTGTCCCAGAGGATTTTTTTCCTATATTAATACTAAAGTTTTTGTATCTTTTTTTTTCCTTGTACCCCTAGGAGGAGATGACCCTTTACAGGAAGGATGAGAATTTTGTTTCTTTGTTTGTTTATCTAAATTTTGAATGCCACAGTCCATTACTGGAAATTTGGGATGGTAAAATAACCCTCCTTAGACTCACACACTGTGAATCCAAAACCAAAACCCAGGACTGGGCAAGCTCCAGATGCAATATGGGCCTCTGAGACTGAAAATAAACAGCCAGGGAGTTGGCTGGAAGAAGAAGCCTTCCCTCCTGCCTTGCATCCATGCATCGCTAAGCCACCCAGGGCCGGCTTAATGCATAGAAGCTGCTGATTCTCAAACCAATGCTGTCACAGTGGGATGTTGAGAAGGAGGTACAAAGTCTATTTGTGTGCTCGCTTTTTAAGTATTTGAAGTTCCTTTCATACCTGTGCTGCTTTCTGCCATGAGACAGAGCAGATCCCCTTTGCAGGATGCTTTACAGCTAGCTAGCACATAACGAAAATTGTTACCAGCTCTGGAGCAGCTCAGTGAAAGCTAAGCTCATAAACGAATAATTGAAACTCATTCCAACAACACCTCTGAAAAGCACTGCATAGTAATCTCCATCACTCTTTCTGCATCTCTGAAATGCAGTCAAGAGCATCATGAGAGCTGTGATGTACAGGTCATGAGAAAACACATGTCTGGATCATTACAGTTAAAATCCTGAGTTAGAACTGAAAGATTTGGCCTTTGAAATACATACTGGCTCTGCTTTATAACAGCTTCATCTCTAAGTAAGAATTGCCCATGTCTGGCAGCATGCAGAAATATACTGTTCTGACTTAGAAGGCAAGCAAAATAGCAGGAAGTGACTCTATTTGAAAATTTGACTTTAAATTTAAATATAGCTGTTCTGATCCTGGCATGACTTGTTAAGAGTAAATTAATGTATTTTTGGCAGAGATCACGAAAAAAAAAAAAAAGTAGAGGAAAGGAGAGAAGAGTAGAAATAGAAATAGAGTTTTATAGAGGAAACTAAACAGAGATATGCCGGTTTATGTTACTTGTATCATAGATTTCAAGTTAGTGGTACTCCAGCCTACCAGCCTATTGGCAGCTGCAATGAGTTCAGTACAAGCAAGTAGAAGGGGGTCTGCACAAAGACTCTAGACACTTGAATCCTGGTTTTGCATCTAGCTCACACTTGCCATTGATTTTCCAGCTGTCCCTGCCCTTGGCACTTCTCCTACCTTTCCCCTGTTTAAAAGGCTGTATCTGGGTCAATTTGGGGAAGGGGCCAAAGACACCTCCAAGACCGGAAAGCTGCATGCCCAAAACAGGCTATGCTGCTGCTTCTGAAGCTTTGGGAGGCAATGGAATGGTGCAAGCACGGAAGCGCAAATGCTTGGAGCAGGGAATGAAAGCCATCAGGACTTGGAAAAATGGTCCGAATGCCAGGGGGCAGAGCAGCAGTCCTAAGCTTAATGTGTGCATGGGCAACCAGCTTTTAAACATCTGTAACTACACGCCTAATGCCCTAACAAACAACAGGCAAATCCCAGTACAAAAGGAATACAGGGATTCAAATTAAACATTGCCAAAGGTTTAGCACTGCACTGTTCTGCTCACTCTGCTCCCATTGCTAAAGCCTCCCTCATCAGCTGGCTAGTTGTATCTTACCAGGAAACATCACTGTGGCAGGTCAGCACAGTTTGGGTATGTTGTGACAGCTGGAAAGGAACTTCCTGAGAGAGTTATTCAATTTCTCTGGATATAACTGGACAGGCTGAGATGAGGGAATCCCCATTCATAGCCTTTGCATCCCTAGGCTGAATCCCAATATAAGACAGCAGAGGACCACTTCTAAGAAAATGTCCCAAATGTGGGAGGGGACTGGGCAGAGCAAATTTTTCTGAAGGTCAGATTCCAGAAGTCTGGTTAAAATGAAACAATATCCAGGGCTGCTAATCTGATTCATGAAAAGGGGGCTTGTGTCACTCAGAGGGGTGGAGAAGGCAAAGGAAGAGACTAGAACACGATTCACTTGGTGCTGTCCTCATTTCCTCTGTTGGAGCTTCACTGAAACCTGCGCAGCAGGCAGGATTATATAACTACCTCTGAGCTTTTATCATGCATGCCTTCCAGGAGCAGTACACTTCCTGGCCTGCTGCAATGCAGCTTGCAGTGGAAGATGATGGAGCTGCCCTGATTCACAGCAAGAAAAGATCTAGCCCAGTGGCTGTTAAAAAGCGTAATTCAGACTCCAGTTTCTAAGAAATGGCTTATGAAGAAAAGCAAAGAAATTGCAAAAGCACTGGCAGAATCTAGCTAGGCAAAATACTACTTCCTCCATTTGTATTTAAAGAAAATACTAGGTTTAGACTGCGCAAACAGGACATTTGTATTAGCCACATACAGATAGTTCCTGGCTTTTCTGTTCCGTATACCTACTGGTATAGTCCTGTGTAGCTCTTTGTCTCTGTAGCAGCAGCCTGAAAATCCAAATTAGACCTATACAAAGTGACTGTCTCATACTTAGATTGCCTTTAGACATTTATGCCTGTGCAATGCAAATAGTACCAAAAGAGCAATAATATTTGTAAGGCAATGGGCCAAGGATTATGGCAGCGGAAAGAGCTTCACAATCCTATTGTAGAAAAAAGTAAAGCATTTTACACTTTCAGAGAGCCTGTCTTTCCTCATTGATGGTCACGTCATACCCATCTTAGGCAGACCCAGCAATACTAGAGGAAAATAGGGAAAGAACATAGCATCAGAGCTGAGGTCGACATCTGGTTGGACTTAGGCTTCACAAAGGAATTCACTGACTCATTGGCACATGTGAGGACTGTCATCTCCTCTGCAGTATTTAGTCTTTAATCATGAGAGCCCATTGGAGTAAGGCTTGGCTTGGCTTTCAGGAATATTAATGGAATAATAATGCTATGAAAAATGAAAAAAACAAGGCAAGAAACTGAGTAATTCAAAAAAACACCATTATGACTCCCTCCCTCCCTACACACATAAGAAGGGAGTAGCCAAAACATTAACACTGAAAACTATCAAAGTCACCCACTGGGTGTTTGAACAGGAATAGGATAGGAATCCCATCTGTGCTCTGACCCTACCCGACCTTCAGGCGCTCCACCAGAGGTGCAAAAGTTTTGTGAAGTGACTGAGGTCTCCCTGTGACCTCAGTGGGGCGTAACATGGACTCTCCCGACAGGATATCCGCACCACCACGTCCCCACTGCTCTGGGGCAGTCGTGCCCAATCCAGGGAGAGGGAAAGAAGAGGAAATAGAGTAAGAGATGATGGGCAAGGCTTTCCTTTTGCAATTGTTTGGAAGAACATGGACCGTAGTGTCACTTTCTGGGCAAAATGTGCTTTGAATAAGTTGGTGTGGGCACAATATCTTCCCTCACACACCCAGCACATCCCTCTCCCGCACCATTAGAGAAGCCCCACAGGCAACTGGGAGCAACAGCTTGCAGATCTGTGCCCAGGCATGCTGCTTGGTGGGGCTTGTTCACTAGTGTGGGCCACATCCTTGCCTTTCCACTCCTTGGAGACCTGTGCCTGCTTATGTCTTGCTGGCCTAGGATGCAAAGAAAGGACTCAGAGCTGGTGTGCTGTCTCATGCATCTGGGTCCGCAGTCCTGCTCTCCTGAAGATTATGAGTGAATTACTGAATCTCTTGAGGTTGATAGATCACAGATGACAGCAGGAAGTGGTGTGGAACATATTTACTCATGATTATCCCTTTGCTGTTCTTTGTTGTTTAAACAAGTGTTTTTATTAGGTTCGTTCCATGTGATCAGGAGGATTTGGAAATGCCTGGTTTGATTGACCTACTGCAGTGACCTCATAATTCACAAGACCCCAGACTGTATTCCTCAGAGAGCTAAAGGATTTCTAGTGGAAGTTCCTGTGAAACTGAGAGGACAATGTCTGCTTGGGCATCCCCTGCTCCGTATCGGAAAGGCCTGAAGAGAGGAACAAATTTATATTCTGACTTGATTTTGTGTGATCAGTTCCACCACCCCCTTCTGGCATCCTGCCTTCCCCAGCCGTGGTTTCCATTTAGCCAGAAGTAAATCACTACCTTGCTCCAATATATCTAGTCTACTCCAATCTATTACTAGCCTGCTCCAGTCATATGTTGTTGCATTAACTTGAGAGCCATTCTCTGAGTAGCAAAGGATGGCCTTTCTTGGATAAGAACAATTAAAGCAGGACTGTGTCTCAGGCATTTATACTATGCAAATAATCAGCTGAGCAACAGATGACAGCTAAACATTTCTAGCAACTTAGGAGGCAGTTTTGTTCTCAGACTAATGTTGAACCAACCACTACTCTAAGATAAGCCTTAACTATTTGTTTCCCCTATTTTGGCAAATCCTCCCAGTCCTGGACAATCCAGAACATCTTTATGTGCAAGATCATACATCTTTACATACATCAACATCTTTAAGATGCAAGAAGGTCTCTGAGATCACATTCTAGCGATAACACAAAAAAACACCCCCAAAAATCCCCAGAGAACAGAATGCATTCAGTTCTGTTTATTTCAAGTCAGTTATGTCAGGCTGCTCTTAAGCCAGGATCATCCAAGAAAGCAGAGGTATTTTGTCATGCAGTTGTGGAAGCTTGTTTCTACACTGCAGTACGTGGCAGATAAGGCAGTTAGAATCTCAGTACAACACTAGCCTCTAGGAAGCATTCTTCTTGCCTCCTGTAGAGAAGAAGGTAGAGAAGCAAGGATGAGTATGACTCTCCTTAGTCAAAGAGCTGCTAAGCGCATTAATGGTAGCAGTTAATTGTCCAGTCTGCTCATGGCACCTGTTAACTTCATGGGTTTTCATTTCATTTTACAGAATGCTCCCAGGTACTTCTGGAACTAGAAACAGTGGTACTCACAGGAAGGTGTCACTATGGGTTTCTGTTTGCCTGAATATGATAATCTAATAGTTTAACCAGTTAATCAAGGTTGCTGCTTTAAGCAACAGAGAAACCTATATTTTCAGAAAATGATCCATTTGATCTGTCTTGGTATACCTCAGATACCTGTCTACAAATCCAGCCAAATACTTACCAAGCTCTATAAATATTTGCTTCATCACTGGTTATGCTATATAATTGCAGGAGTACACATGAATGTCTCCTGATTGTTCCTGTGCAGTCAGAGGTATTTTTTATGCTAACCACCTGCCATGATTTGGTGACTAGGGACTGTACTATTTCGTATTTCCCCAAAGTCCCTGCCCCACACTGAGTAGTTATCATATTTATATATTACAGCCTGCAATCTTATGGCCATCTCAAATGGCATGAATGCCCCTATAGCTGTAGCCAATGTGTCCATTCCAACTTTCATGTTGGCTCCATAGGCAAGATCTTAAACCCATCTTCACTCAAAGATGCTTAATCCTTGAGTCAGAAAAAGTTTTCTCTGTGTGATCACAAGATAGTCGCTGCAACATTGTAGTTTCACCAAGATTGTTCAGAAAGTCTCATCCTATGACAGCCTTTCCATTACTTACTCTGAAAGACCGTACCTTTCACCTTTTTCCTCCTTAGTCCTTGTCTCTTTCGTTGCTTCCTGCCTCTGACTCTGTGTCTTTGACTCCGTCGGGAGCATCGCCTGTTGTGCTGCTTTCGAAATTGCCTGTATCTTGCCATTTCTGCTTTCAAGATCTCTGGGACAGGATGGCAGAGGTGCCTGTTTCTGTGATGGGTTGTCTTGCTCTCTGTGATAGTGAGTGGACACATACCTGGCCTGTCCTTAGAGGTCAGACACTACGGGGTATTTGTGATGCAAGAGAGTTCCTTTTGCCATATATGGAAATAGCCATATTTGGACGTTTGGTTTTCTATCACGATAGAAACTGCTTCGCAATTGGTCTTTGGCTGTGAAAGAAGAACATTTTCTTCCATCCTGGGGTCCATGAACTTAGACTCATGGCTAAAAAATTTACTTCTGGGCTTTCACTTTGGAGTTTTTACCGTGTTAGAGGGAGGGCAAAGACAGTGAAACTGAGGTCTGTAATCTCCAGAACGTAGCAGAAGCTCAGTAGTCCAGAGCCTATCCATCTGATGCCATCTTCTACGAGGCCCATCTCTTATAATCAGATCTGACATGACATGACAATGAAACAGAAAAAAAGAAAGAAACAGAGAAGTTTGTTAAGGATAGGAAACACAGACTCATAATTGGTTTCTATTAATTATTTCATTTTCAGTCCAAAAATCTCTCCCATTAAAGCACTGATGCCTGACATTTAAGAATTAAATGTCACAAAAACTAAACCACCCTGTAACTACAGGAGTATTTTTTCCTACTCTCTTGTTGAAGTGACATATGAATACTATGAGGTTACTCCTATTGTGCAACTGACGCATTGTTATACCACATAGCAGGATGGAGCTGACCCTAGAAACTCCCAACACACAATAAATTGAGATCTTCTTTTGGAAATGACGCTAGCAGTATGCATCTCAGTAATGATAGCCTTTGGGCCTTGTTTTGGAGTCATAGGGAGTTTATGAGATGTTATATTCTCCCATTTCCTCCCTGCTGAAACTTCCCTGGGAAGGTCTTTCAGCATCAGGATGTGTCACTTCCAAAAGGATGTTTGGGCAGAGCCCGTGGCAAAAAAAAATTGGACTACAGCTCTGGAGCTAGGTAGGCAGAAGGATGCAGTTTAGAGCTGCAGCTGTTCCCAGGTCTGCGCCACCTGAAAAACTTGGTAGCATAGTAAAACATTATCCATCTTTGCAATAGGTCTCAATCTGGACAGGAAATATCATACTAAGTACTAAAACCAAACCCAACATTCTCAAAGAGCCAAAAGCATCTGGTATTTAAAAAGAAGATGTAACAGGCATAGTTTGTTACAACCTGAAGTCCTACAGCAGGATATGGATACCATAACAATGACTTTATAACAACTGTAGATAAAGACCTTGTTTTTCTCTCATAGTCACAAAATCAGAAAAGCAGTGTGGATTAATGAATATACCTTTTTATTAACTGCGGGTCAAACACATGGGCTGATGGATACAGGTTATTATTTTCAATAATGCAGCCAACATGAGGTCCAATTTTTTATAACTATGTGTACAACACTGCATTGTGCCCAACCTAATAACTGGTCACACAGCATGTGAACATTCACAGGATTACACTGCAGCACCTCAGTTCAACACAACCACCCCAATATGCTAAAGAAGGTCTACCAATACATCAGTCTACTTATCACCTGTTCCAGAAAAGAAGAAAGATTAAAGAGGAATGAAAGTTTAACTGTTTCACAAATTATCCAGAGAGAGACTTGTCTGGAAGAGTAAAGCAGCTTTATACAGCTGCAATTTCTTCACAAATCCTTCCTTCATTTGTTAGTGCAAATTTGCGAGACTGTCAGTGAAAAGGGGACAGATGAATGATCACAGCAGACACTGCACCAAATCTCATAGTGATTTGTTCTTAAAACTGAGATGTCCCATGGTTATTAATTGTGTGTAGTGAAACCGAATGTCTCTATCTGCATATAGCAAGTCAGTTTTCTGCTAATTTGCTTGTAAATCAAGAGCCAGTTCTTTACCATCAACAGATATCCAGTACACACAGCTGTAAAATAGGCATGAGATCACATGCAACACTCTAGGTTCTTTGGCTTTTTTAACCTTTGTGATTCGAGACATTAAGCTATTTTGCTTGTATAATTGATCCAACAGGCTAAACTCTTCTTTTACCTTTTCCCCTCTAAGCCAAAGAAAGGCATGAGGAATGAGTTTATTCCTCACTACCACCCCGCCTTTTGTTTTTGTGGTTTGATTTTTTTTCAGTTTACAGTCTTAAGAGCCATCATAAGAGAAGTTTAATAACGCCTACAGGTTTTTGCGCTTCAGTGAAAAATGACAATGCAAGTCCTTAGGCATTTTTTCAGAGTGGCTCTGAGCATAGAGCCATTCTTTTAGAATCACCAGTTTATTATTTTTTTTTAGCGTGTTGCATTTTACTGTTAAGGAGGGCTTCTTATGAAAAACAAAAAGTCACTTGATCTTTTATAGAAGGAGCAACTATACTAAAACAAGGATAGAGGGTTAAATTTTTACAGGCAAAAGATGGTTTCTCATACTCCTGTTACATTTTCAAGGCTACCCAAAAAATATGCATGGTTAGGTGCAACTTGCTGGCCATAACTGAGGAGGTGAAACAGTAGGAGTACACAAATTGGAAATACTTCTCTGTTCGCAGGTAGCAGGCTCCATGTGGATAGGAGACAAGCATACACTGTGCAAGAAAATTAAGTCAAGTATTTTCAGTTGTAGTCATTGGGGCTGCTAACAGGTACCTGCATGCATAAAGAAATTTGATGAACACTACAACAACATCTGTCAAAAACTCAGATAATATTTATGCCCAGGTAGTCTGGCTGCCAGTGGCAGAGCAACACAGCAAAGTTAATCTCAGTAAATGGGTGGAAAAATCCTACTGTCCTCACTATCATATATACCTTGACAGAAAAAAAACAATTACCTCTAGCAGAAAAGGACAGGGAGAGTCAGTTTTTCTCCGCTTAGGAGTTGGCATGATCGGAAATGCACTTTCTGGTCTTTCAAAAGCACCATGCTCAGTGTAGCACCACCCTCAAACTGCAGCCAGATCTGACCCTGTTTCTTGGCTTCAGCTGTGGCCTTAAAGCTATTCCTTAGCCATGAATATTTCTATCTGTTTTCTATTTAGAAAAATGCTTCTAGGAAACAGGGCTTTAAGAGAGGGTCCTATCTTTTATTTTGTTGGTAGTGCAACATTTTTGAGTCCCTGGTTGATTATGCCTGTTTACCTTCTGATAGCTGCGTTTCCTGGATGACTGCCATATGTTTTTCCTTTCTAGTTAATCTTATGGCAATGATCCTGGCCTTCAACAGATATAGAGTGCTTGTCCTCCTGGCATTCAACAGGATAATTTTTTTTTTTTTTTGGCATAAATACTTTTTCATGTGTTTCTGGGTACATAGCATTCAGAAACTAAACTCTTTCATGAGCAGCACTCACATCCAGCACTTGGCATTTTCAAATCTCTGCAGACACATGAATTCATGCTTTCTCTACCTTGCAAAGCAATGAAGTTTACAAATAACTTTCCACACTACCAGGGACACTACCAGGGAAGAAAGCTGAGAAATTAAAATGTTCAGGCTGCAGGAGCAAAAACTAGTCATATAAACAGGTAACCAAACATTTAAAAAGATAGCCATTTAAAAGGCATCCAGGAACCTTTCTGGAAGAGGTAACATTTCATAGCAGGAAACCCTTGCTTTGTGCTTTGTCTGAAGACATCTTTTCTTTCCTCAAGGTGCATGTTGCTGACTTGGGAACACCACTGACATTTTAACCCTGGAGCTTCGTAATTTTCCTTTTTTTATCTATTTTTGGTCTTCTGCTCTTTTGCAGGCTTAGCTTTTGTTTCTTAATGAAGACTCCAAGTTTTCTGTAGCTCCTTCAGTCCTACAGAGTGCTCTAGGAATGCTGTTAACTGAGTAAGACTTTCCCCTGACATCAACAGGAAACAATGTTGAGCTGAGAAAGCAACAGACCAGGGCATCTTATTGTATTTGTCTGAGATAGGATTCAGTATGAAGAATCAGAGCATTGTTTCAATGTCTGCACACCAGTTAACTATTAATGAATTCACAGTCAATAAAATATACTTTCTGGGTAATATCCAGTCAACAGTTAACCTAGTAGTTATGCTTGAAAAAGAGTTTATGATCAATCCCCTGCTGCCACAACCATACAAGTTCTGGAACATCCACTTGCTGGCCTGAAACTTCCCAGAAATTTTAGGGTGGCAAAATCAAATCTTACATGAGGAGGGGGAAGAATATTGCTTCCCAAAAATTCCTCTTCAATATTTTCAAGCCAGTGCTAAAAGAAATATGCACCAGGTTGGGACTAAAGTTTGCCAGGACAGGAGGGGTTTTTTTGTCAGAATGAATGACTGTCCTACTTGAGGAAAGAACATGTATGGCTATCCCAAAATTAGGAGCACTGAAAAAAAAAATAATGCTGAGAATATAATTTTTTTAATTCTCTTTTTCTTACATGTGCAGCTACTGGGGCATTTCCTGAAGAAATTTTCCTATGCCCATTAACTAGAGGAATAGTTCTCAAGACTGCTTTGTCAGACTGTTCTCAAGTTTTATTTACATGACTGAACTGCAAGTCTTCAAACTTGATTGCTTGGAAATCTCACTGGGACCTTAAAAAGAAGCTAGGTTTGAATAAGCATGGTAGAGGTATAAGCCAATTTCAAACTTATCGACAATACCCACATGCACACACATGTATTGCTGAACCCAGAACAATTACTCAGCATTACAGAGTCACTTGTAGTCTTCAGACACTTAAAATGTTAATAACACTGCAATGGTTGGCATTACACTTCATATCTAAATGCCTTAAAGATGCACAAAACCAAATAGTCAAGCCAATAAAAAATGATAAATCCCCCACAATTCCTAGCTTAGCAGTTTTAAAATTACTCATATTTTGGCAAAGGACCCAAGACCATACTCAAAGTGAATTTCTACCACTCAGAATCTGGTTCATTTTTTAGCTGGCGCTGCCTTTCCACATCCAACTCTCTTACCTGGTAAAGTCACATTCACATACATCTACGTGGGGGTGTGGTGAAGGAGTGGGTACAAAGCAGTTTAGTGGGCTGGCTAGAAAGCTGTGATAAGGAGACAGTATAAACAGGGTTTCTGCTGTGTAGAAGCTTTCCCTATGCTAATATAGAGTGACTTGATTTTGTTTATGGTGTAGGACTTGGATTCCCCACAAAGTTCTTTTTCACAGGATGCATTTTCTTGCCCCCCCCCCCCCCCCCCCCCTTAAAGTAAATCTGATTACATTTCAGTCTCTGGTTTTTTTTTTAGAAAGGGGAGCTAGTGGGGGGAGCTGTAGCCACACACTTAGATAATTTCCATTCAAATCCAGCACAGTAGTCCTCTCAGCCAAGTCACACTTAGGCAAAGGAGACAGCAGGGGAAAATTTTGTTCTCTTCTTTGATGGGCTTCATCGGGTGGATGAAGCATGACCAATCATCCATACCCTAACAAGGCCTTGGAAGAGACCAAATCATGACTATGTCATGTATACCTCCAACACTAGGACAATAGGGGATACTGCTGTGGGCTGCAGGGGTTGAAAGGAAGAGCATTTAAAATTGTAGTAACAAGAAGCAGTGATTATCTGGAAGGTGGTAGGAGGTAGGGGTGCTCTGGCAGAGGACATCAGAAGAAGCTGGGGGGGGGGGGGTGAGGTGTCTGGTCCCCTCCCTGCCCCAGCCTCCATCCTCCATGCTCCCCGAGGCATTTCAACATTCGTTATCCAAGCAGCAAGCTCATTTCTACAACAGAGAAGAAAGAAATCAATTGTGTTTTTAAAAGCTTCTTAAAGGCTACAAAAAGTGCATTTTTTCAAAATGGGTTGAGGGGGCTGGGTGTTTTGGGGGGACAGAGTTGAACTTACACCATCATTCTGTCTAATTACGTCTGTTATTCCTGCTGTCATGTAGGTTACTACAAAGCCAACTGCCAGCTTGTGTCCCTGAGAGCAAAGACTAAACTGTTACTCTTACAAGGACAGGAGGTTTGTTCCCTTCTCTTCTCCCTCTCCCACGCTACCATGGGCTCTAGCTCCTCCTTGGGATACTCACACGCTTGGAAAAGATGTTGGGAAACATGGGGGCAGAAACCACCTAGGAGGTTGGAAGATACCAACCATTTCTGCCAGTTAGGAGACAACATCTGGGCTTAATCTGTAAAACTCCCTAGACAGCATCCTTTCCTTTTCTGTTAGGACAATGCATTTGCTATGCCCAGTTCCCAGTCCAGGCACACGTTGGAGCTCATCCCAAAGCAAACTGTCCTGTCATCTCATCCAGGTTTGCTCCCAGACATCTTTGACAGAAAGGAAGCTGGAGGCCAACAGGGCTACCAGGGACAAAATATTGCTGAGAGGAAAAGGCACAGGCAGCAGGGCAAAACAGAGTTTGCAAAAACAGGGCAGCTACAGTTATCACCAATTTTAAATCTCAGAACCTTCAGTAAGTTCCGCCTCCTCATGTGAAAACCAGCTCCAGCAGGTCAGTAACTTGACTGTGTCCTGCTCAAACTGACCTTTATCTTGTCAAGGTTGGGGATTTTGCTGGCTTTCTAAGACAGCAAAAGGAAATGTTTAGAAAATAAGAAGAGCTTGGTCTGTCCCTGAGATAAGTCTTCAGATGTGCATGAATCTATAAACTGCCTCTTGCCAGTCTGGCTCAGCTTGGACCAGGGAGGGTGTATCCCGAAGGGCGCTTGGGGTGAGGGTGGACTTCCAGCTCTGCCCCTGGGTTTTGCACAAGCCAAACCCCAAATAACATGGTCAGAACCTGGTCCTTTGGCAGACCCCACCAGTTCAGGCAGGGCCACACCTAGTAGCTGGGAATGAGTGAAAGACTAACACAATGTTCAAGGCAGCTAAGCAAACCTTTTGTTCGCTTTCATTTTAACCTTCATAGGCTGCATTCCCTGCCCTCTGCTGTCATCTTTGCCTAACAGGACACACCATTTCATTATTGACTTGGACTAGACATTCAAAACAGAGACTCATGTTTTTTCAGAGGTAGGGAAAAATCTCTCAGTGTTGAAGCGCTGAGATGCACTGTAAGCATTGCTATGGTCTTTCAAAGCCCCAAAGGTCCAAGCAGGTTTTAAAATGTTCTTCTGTTTGCACATATTTAAAAAATATATATAGAATCATAGAATAGTTAGGGTTGAAAAGGACCTTAAGATCATCTAGTACCAACCCCCCTGCCATGGGCAGGGACACCTCACACTAAACCATGCCACCCAAGGCCTCATCCAGCCTGGCCTTGAACACCGCCAGGGATGGAGCATTCACAACCTCCCTGGGCAACCCATTCCAGTGCCTCACCACCCTCACAGTAAAGAATTTCTTCCTTAGATCCAATTTGAACTTCCCTTGTTTAAGTTTTAACCCATTACCCCTTGTCCTATCACTATAGTCCCTGATGAAGAGTCCATCCCCAGCATTCCTATAGCCCCCTTCAGATACTGGAAGGCTGCTATGAGGTCTCCACGCAGCCTTCTCTTCTCCAGGCTGAACAGCCCCAACTTTCTCAGCCTGTCTTCATACGGGAGGTGCTCCAGTCCCCTGATCATCCTCGTGGCCCTCCTCTGGACTTGTTCCAACAGTTCCATGTCCTTTTTATGTTGAGGACACCAGAACTGCACGCAATACTCCAAGTGAGGTCTCTCGAGAGCAGAGTAGAGGGGCAGGATCACCTCCTTCGATCTTCTGGTTACTCTCCTTTTGATGCAGCCCAGGACACGGTTGGCTTTCTGGGCTGCAAGCGCACACTGCTGGGTCATGTTCATTTTCTCATCAACCAACACCCAAGTCCTTCTCTGCAGGGCTGCTCTGAATCTCTTCACTGCCCAACCTGTAGCTGTGCCTGGGATTGCTCCGACCCAGGTGTAGGACCTTGCACTTGGCATGGTTAAACTTCATCAGGTTGGCATCAGCCCACCTCACAAGTGTGTTGAGGTCCCTCTGGATGTCATCCCTTCCCTCCAGCATATCAACTGAACCACAAACCTTGGTGTCTATAAATAAAAAAAATAATAAAAAAACCCAACCAAACAAAAAAACAAAGAGAGAGAGATTATGGGAAAATAGCTTGGGAAAAATAAACTCTTTCTTGTTTAAGGAGGCTATGCAAGGGATTCTTTTCTTTCACCTTCTTTAAAACCTCTGGTTTATAAAGACACGTCACCTACCCCGTTCTCATTCTCATCTGAGCACTTTCTTCTGTGTGGTAAAGAACATCTTTTACATGACTGTTCTCCCACACTCAAACAGTGTTCTCCTTTGGTTTGGTTTTAATATGCAGAGACACACACTTTCATACATTTATGCTAGAGATGGCAAAGTCAAAAAACAGATGCTTACCTCTAAAAATTGTCTTTGCTTTTCACTCACCAACTTCAAATCCTCTTCATCACGCCCTGTCCCCTTTCCTTATTACAGTGGATTACAGTGAAGGACTTGGAAGACAAGTGATTCTTGGAACCTACTGGGAGCTATCTGACCTGGTTTCTGTAAGTCAGACATACTGACCTTCAAAGCTAGATAGTAAAGCTCACCTTTTACAAAGCAGCCTTCCCAGCTCCAGCAAATGTCTGTTGGGACAGACATGCTGGAAGCTGTAACAATAGCAGTATTGATGAGAGGGAAGATTTTATTGTAAGTTGGATTTAGGAATGAGTAATTATGCAAACAAGCAATTAACTAAAATAAATATGAATGGCTTCCTCTTTCAGGGAATGGGTTTAGTTTGATTTGTAGGAAGATCAGAGGCAGGAGATTTCTCAGGGCTGAATCAAGTCTTTAAAATGAAGATAAAGGCAGCTTGGCAATGAGGGATAAGTACTGTTCTGTCTCTCCTATGCATCATTAAATGCTATGTGCATATACATGCAACAAGGCAGCTGTAATTTACAGAATCGGAAATACATTAAAATATCAAGGATTTGAGGCCAGGTAAGTCCCACTTTACTGACCCACCATCTGTGGAGCAGCACCATTCTGTTTATTTCCATAAATTTCATTGATGCAAGACAGGACACACTTTTTCTCTAGGTGGTAGTGGCTGTTTTCTGATTTCTCTCTTCCCTGAGAAGGCAGGCTGCAGGATGCTTGAAAAATAGCTGAATACGTTGACACTGCTGTCTGCTCTGTAGCTTCAGCTAGCTCAGCTCATCAGACCAGACACTCTGGAAATCCAAATAATTCTGAAGTCAGCCTTCTCCTTCTGTAGTGGACCACCACTTTGTTTACAAGGCCTGTTCTGCCCCATACTCCTGCACTGATGGAAGGCAGCTGGGCTGAGAAAGAAGTGCCAGATTCTAGGAAGAAAGAGGAATCTTCCTGTAAGAGAAAAGGCAAGTTTTTGAGGAGGGGAGGAGGTAGTGGCAGATAACATACATAATCCTTCCCTGCTCAGGGACATTTCAGCAGAAGGGACTGGATCTAGGCTTCCCTTTGTGAATATCATGCTGATGAGCCCACAGAGAGAAATTTGCTGCAGATGCAATAGCAGGAATCACTGAAGCAATTTGTGAACTTCAACTTGACAAGCAGGGGGAAAAGAAAAATAAGGAAAAGGAAAATATCCTCCTCCCCCAAGATTCTGCTCTTACCTTTTGGAAATAAAATGTGTACGAAATTCAGTCTCACATGTATTTGTCTTTGTGTTTCCAAATGATTCATTTCATTCTGATTTTCGCTTGTCTTTTCGTAAGGTAGCATTTAAAAAAAAAAAAAAAAAGAAAGTAAATAATCCCATATCAAAATGGTGTCTTGCATTTCAGTGAGAAGGAATGAAACATTCTCTGTAGAGCAGAAAAATTTGCTATTTACAAATTCATTTGTTAGCAGCTGAGGTCTAGAGCCCCATCTCCTGGAGTCAGGTGATTATGTTGGAAGTTTAGTTTGGTTACTTTTGACGTTTCTTGCCCTTGTGGTTTGGAAGAAAATCTTGAAAATGTGTTTTAAGTATAACAAACGCTGCAATGTCTGCCTGAGCCTCCCTGCATCCAGAAACAAAAGTTTCATGCAAAGCAATCTGTTCCAAGTTTATCAAGACAATGTTAACTCCAAGGCTCACTTATGAGGTTCTGCTAGCATCACTCATGAAGAGCTTGCATAGGACCAGATGTTTTTATTCAGACTCAGAGAGATATAGTTTATCCCCTCAGTTGACCCACTAGGGTACATCAGAAAGAAAAACCTACTCAACATGAGTAAATCTGTTCCTCTGCCCTCTGGGGTACCAACACCATCCATTCGGTCATCAACATTCAAACCCAGTGCTGTTGTATCATTTTGTAAAAACAGCATTTTGCTGTGCCCTTCAAGGATTTGCATTCAAGCTTCTGGTTCACAGGCAATACTAACACATATTGATTATAGTTCAGAACCTGAAGAAGAGGAAATGACACTGAACAAGAGCTCTCATATTACCCGTGGCTCCAATAGTGATGGAGTATACGCTAGACTCTGGTACGGCTTCATAGAGTCACAGAATCATAAAATAGTTATGGTTGGAAAGGACCTTAAGATCATCTAGTTCCAACCGCCCTGCCATGGGCTGGGATACCTCACACTAGACCATGTCACTCAAGGCTCTGTCCAACCTGGCCTTGAACACTGGCAGGGATGGAGCATTTACCGCTTCCGTGGGAAATCTGTTCCAGTGCCTCACTGCCCTTAAAGCTTCATCCACCAAGCTTCAGGTGTGCAGTGCACTGATTTTCAGTATGGCCATCCGCACTAGTAAAGTCAAAAGAGAACCATGAGCCTCAGCCAGGACCTGGTGTGTGGCCACAACCATTTCCTTCTCTAGCCTTTACATTTATGCCCTTCAGCAATCTGGAGGTTTATCAAGACTCTGTCACTGGCTGTCTCAACTGATTTACAGTTATTCATTAATCCATGGCAACTTTATTGTGAGTCTGAGTCATTTGGGGAAGTTAGGCAGCTTTCACATTCTCAGTTGCAGCTCAGGAACTGAGCTAGTTTAGTCCCCTCTAGTCATTTTGGCCATACTTCATCTGAACTGCCTCCACTTTCTCTCTCTTCCTGCTAGCGACTGGAAACCAAGCTGCCTTTTACCACTCTTTCACAACACACCAGCTAGAAAGAGGTTTTCTCTCCCGGGGTCAAAGGCTGACACTTCGGATTTCTGAGCTCCATGTTGCTCAGTTCACTGAGCACAGACTCACTGTCAGGCCTCCAGCAGTTCAAGCCCATCTCTGGTGCCTCAGTTACTATTGTCAAAGGACAAGAACAATCCTTTCTTTCCACTTACAGTGGAGTTAAAGTTTGTAATTCAAGCCCAGCTGAACTTGACAAAACACCCCTCTCAACCCCCCAAAAAATCACCACAACCCACCTTTTTGTTTGCTTGCTATTAATGCCTTTTAAATAGAACAGCCTGTAATAATTTTGCAATGAAGGAGTTCTGTCATCTGTTCTTACCTGTTCTTCTGTTCTTTCAAACTCTTCCTTACCACCCACTGCTGATATACTATAAACCAGCACTACAGAGCAGCTTTTTGCTTCTCACTTGAACCCCAAAAATCTTCCATGACAGGCCTGGTCAGGCCTCTGCCCCTCTTTGAATTTATTTACCCTTCTCCTGGATGTTTAGTTCTTCCTGAGCTTGTATTTCCATTCTAGTCCATTTCTCTTCCCCCTGCAATTCCCATCATCCCCTGCAAGGCATTTCATGAAGAGCATTGTGCCCACATGCTTTCCTCACAGCATCTTGCTCAGTTCAGATCGGTAATTAATGATTTCCCAGGGTAGTGCCATGGGCCTTCAAATTCCTGCTCCTGACAGAGCATCCCTAAACTTCCTAAGAGAACCTGAACAGGAGTCTCTGAGGGAACAGTTGGTCAAAAGCCTTCCTGCTGGGGGGAGGGGTGGTATCTGAGGTTTGTCCACCCTGGGCATTCAGGGGAAGGACAAAAGAAAAGGAAGTCATGAAAGCCAGGTAAGCCATAGCAGCTGCACAGGCTGCTGATGAACAAGAAGACAGTGGCTTGGCACACCCAGAGAGCAACCAGAGGCAAAGCTAGAAGGCAGAAATGCATTGGGGGGTGGAAGAAGAGAGGAGCAGGAGAGTCAAAGGACATGGTGAGGGCAAATGAGGTTAGAGATGATGATGGGAAACGTTGAAGTGAAAAGTGTTAGTTGAAGAGGAGGAAAGAAGGTGAAGGGCCATGGGAAATTAAAAGGGCTATCCTCCTACTAGCTGCACCCAGATTAGGAATTATAAACTCACTTTCCTGCACCATACCCTTGCCTCAGACAAAATGAACAGGACACTGAGCGTATCCTTATTCCAGACCCACAGAAACAGCAGAGAAAATTCATTTAACCACTCCCACAGAACTTGACAGTTGCTCAGAAAAGCCCAAATACCCCCAGAAAGTAACTTTGGTTATTTTTGCAAGCAGGTATTTTTGCAATCCCCAGATGCCTAAGAGTCTAACGGCAAAAGCAAGAGGCAGCTGTTTGGGGTGACAGTATATGTTTGGCAAGATGTGCTTGGATCAGGCAGGGCTGCTGGCAGGCCATGGCAAGGAGCTCCCAGGGCCCACACTGGATGTAGAGATCAATCCTCAACCTTCAGGCCCAGCTTTTAGGCAAACAGAAGAGCACTGTCCATTCAGGACTCACAGAAAGCAGCAGCTCCAGGGAAACAGATTAGGGACATCCCTCCTTTCCAGCACCATCACAGCTCTGGGGAGCAGCTGGGCACCTACTGCTGAGCATCCATAAAGCAGTGACACAGGCTGTCTCCTGGCCAGTTCCTCAGCAAGCAGCACTAAGGAGGAGGCAAACTCTGTAAGGAAAACCATATCTTTGATTAAAACAGGCCCTGTATGATTTCATCACTGCACAATTCTTACTGCCTCTGCCCCACAGAGATTCTAGTTGGAGTCAGGCAGATCATCTGCTGGGGGTGAGCAGATGAGTGCTCCTGTCCCAGCTTGACAGTTTTGTGCAGCTTTACTCTGGGGACTGCAACATCAGCGAAAGTGCAAGTGAATCTGGTTACTGGAAAGCCAGGACACAATACGCATTTTGATGTTTTGGGGCATGATGCTGTTTTAAAGATGATAGGATAGCACGCCAGCAGCTGGCCTTGTAGCACTTGGAAAGGGGCTGCAGACAAAGTTCCTGTTTATGCAGAAGTGACTGAGTAGCCAGCAGTTTTGGGGAGGGAGCATTACACACTCCTAAAGAGCAGTCTTCCAATGGGAGGTTTTCAGTTTGTGGTCAGTCTTTGCAGTGTGAGATTCACAAGCTGCCATCCAATATGCCTCAGGCTTGGGTCATGGCTGAACAGCTCAGAGAAAGTCCCTAAGAAACAGTAGGGAATCTGATTCGTGGCAAATGGGAAGGAGATTTGGGACAGAGACATGACATGCATGTGGAGTCATACAAGAGACACACATACAGGCACAGAAGTCAAATGGCACCTAGCAAGAAAGACATGCTAAGTCTGGACACATCACTGGGAGAAAATAGTGGGGGGGAAGGAGCTCTACATTATGAACTCTGCCTGCACATATGAATGGAATCCAGTTGCATGCTGCTACCCAGAATATTACACTTTCTCTGTCCTCCCTATGACTGCAAAATCTGGTCATCTCTCTATCATCTCCCAGCTTGCTATTGTGGCTTTCCTGCCCACATCAAGAGCTGAGAAGAGCAGCACTGGCCCATGTTCTTGAGTGAAAATAAATAGGACTAGCCCATATTCACTTTGGTAAGGTTCTGGAGTCTTAGTAAGTCAGATGTGCCATTAGGATAAGTTTGGAGTCCAGCATTGGCCACAGGGATATCAGAAGTTGGAGGTCCTGCAGCATCAGGCAGGTGACGGCTGCTTCGGTTGTCCCTCATAGGGAAAACTGCCCATGATGTGCCTCGTTGAATATCACTGTCCTGGGTTCAGCAGCAGCAGTCAGTTTTTCTCCTTCTTAGTAGCTGGTGCAGCACTGTGTTTTTTACTTTCAGCCTGGGAATAATACTGATAAACCCGATGTTTTCAGTTGCTGGTCAGAATGTTTACCCTGACCAAGGACTTTTTGAGTCTCATGCTCTGCCAGGGAGGAGGAGAAGCCGGGAGGAAGCAGGGACAGGACACCTGACCCAAACTAGCCAAAGAGGTATTCCATACCACAGCACGTCATGCCGGGGGATGTAACTGGGAGTTCCCCGGAAGGGCACGTCCTCTTCTCTGTTGGGCTCATTTCCGGCGGGCGGTATCATATTCTCTTCCCTTGTTATTTCCCTTATCATTATTATTATTGGTGGTAGCAGTAGTGATTTGTGTTATACCTTAGTTACTGGACTGTTCTTATTTCAACCCGTGGGAGTTACATTCTTTCGATTCTCCTCCCCATCCCTCTGGGCGGGGTGGGGGGGGAGTAGAAACTGCGTGGCTGACTTGCCGACTGGCTTAAACCACGACAATCACCCATAGTCCCAGTGCAGGCTGAGATCCTACAACAGGGGTGCTGTTTGAGCTTCAGAGATCCTGAAGACAAGGGCCTCTCAGTGAAGTCATGCTGGGGAGCCAGGAGCTCAATCTCAACCAACACTAAGCCAAGGAGCTGGCAGTGTTTGAGACCCTGTGGATAGGGGACAGCTTGGTAAGAAAAGCTGCTTACTGTGCAGTGCAAAGGCAATTAGGTTTTAGATGAAGCAAAACTACCCACCCCCACCCTCCCACTAAGGACTCCATTGTTGCCCATCCACCTTACTTTATCAGTTCATTGATAAGCTCCAGGCTTATCATTTTTGGGTTTCCACTTGTGCTCAGGTGAAGTAGAGGGAACTCAGGAGGACAAATCTAATTTTATGAGTGTCAGGCTGCACTCACCAGGTGATGCTGTAGCTGCAGTTTCCACTGGCCTTGCTGCAGCCAGGATCTTCTTCATGTCTCTCCCTTTTTATATGGACCTGTAAGGCAAAGCTGAAAGATTCCCCAAAAATCTTGGTTTCCAAAATGTCAAATTCTTGCTACAACCCTCATTTAAATATCAATTAAAATAAAAAATCATCCAGAAGCTCCAGCATAAGCACTGATTCAAAGGATAAACCTGCAAGAAGGGCTAGGCAGTGATTAACAGGACGGAGGCAATCCTCCATGCGCTGGACAGCACTCAGGTGCTAGAAAGTCTCAGTGGGAACACAGTCTTGGTCTTTTGGAAGAGATAGGTGCTCGTACAGTGGTGTCTTGAAGTCTACATATCTAAGAAAATCTAAATGCATTTCCATGCAGAAAGTATCTCTGCTGATATATCCAACTCCACAAGTTTACAGTTTTGCTACATTTGCCCTGAAAGTCTGCCAACCAGTGTACAATGGACGTAAAACATTGCAGGCTTGTGACTGTCTTCCTTTCTTTTTCAAGATCCAAAGTCAGAGACAGGACATTTTTCCTTTTCTACTTACTCTTCCCATAGGGCAGAGACAAACCTATTCCTTATGTGAAGAAGCTGAGATCCTGGAAAGATTTTTGCCTTTGCGTGTGTGGCTTTACATGTCCTGCTTGCTCAGCTCTGAGAAGTGTTCTGCTTTAAAAGAACAGCATGGCATGCAGATGCCTATAAATGGAAGATGAAATTGTTGCTATTAAGCCCAGGCCCTGTCAAGGCAAACAAGTGCAGGGCAAACTGTGTGTGCAAAGGAAGGGAGCTGAGAAAATTTGAAGTCAGCTGAATCATAACTTCAATTTTAACATCACTTAAACTACATAAACACAGCCATCTTACCAATAACAAAGCTAGCTCCTCAGTGGAGCTGCTGTTTGGAAAGCCAAGCCCATGCACATGGGTGCAATGGGAAGAATGTTACAGGAGGGACATGCCTTCCAAAGCTGTGTTTTAAATCTAAAATAGTTGGGATGTCTGAAATGCAGCAGCTTTGCAGGAGTCTTGAATAGCACTTAATGTCTGCTGCAGTTCACCAGGTCCCGACCTCTGCAGGGCCGGGAGCTTGTCACAACTGGCACAACAAAGAAGTGTCCCACAGAGGCAGCTGCTACCTGTCCACCAGCAACGCAGCACTGCCTGAATGGGAAAATGCCCATAAATCCCAAAGGCTGCCCAGTCCAGCTTTCTACTTTCTTAGAGGAGGATGTGTTAGGTCACTTTTGTCCTCCTCCTCTCAGGCTTTGCAAGAGCTGTCAGTATGACTTTGAATGAGTAAATCATGTATGCGTACATTTTAAAGTACACGCACTCTGCACATGCAGACGGAGTGCAGCAATATAAATCATCAGTGCATTTCTCCACATAAAGTTTTGACTTGCCTGTTGGGGGTATTCTGTGAAGTATTCAGACCCTCGCATTGTGCAGAAGTGAGCAGGCTCTGAAGGTGCACTGTCATGAATGCATACAGTTCTGCATTATGCTCTGTGTGCTGTTTAGTGAAATGGAGAAAATACTACTTGGCTCATTAGGAGTTGAAAGTGATAAAGTTACAGCAATGATTTGCAGAAGATTTGAAAAATAGTAGAGCAGCAAACAGCAGAGCACAGCAAAACATTTTTACCATTGTCTTGAAGGACTGATTTGGTTTCTGCAGTGATCTGATAATCTCAGTCTGAGGAGTGAAAACACGCTGGTACAAGGCTCGTTCTTTATTACTTCTGACATTTCATAAAGGCAAGCTGGCTCAGCAACTCCCTTAATATATAGACCCTAAAGCAGAGATGCAATTCCTAATGCATTCCTAATGAAACTCCCCTGACTTCCATGGCCTTGTGTTAAGACTGGATTTGGCCTTGTCAGTAAAGTACATTTAGACTTCCAAACTGAAAACTGCCTCTGGATTCCAGAGGGACTTGAAAAACTCCCAGAGCACTGGAGTGCAGCAGTGAGATTTATGTTTTTCCCTGACTTTTCACTACTCAGTAATACATCTGTATGGCCAAAGTAAAGCCAGATCTGGCATTCTCCACTCCCGATTTCTCTACTACCCAGGGAACTAAATGACAGTGTAGACTGGAACAGTAATGCTCTAAGCCCCAGAAGAGCTTTTCAGGGATATTTTCACAGCCTGTGGAAAGAATGCATATGTGAATATTTGAAATATAAGGACTTGACACGTTAGCTCACCCCAATCTGTACAGCCACTGGTGACACAAGTTCCTGTGCAGAGGCAGACGCGAAGCCAAAAATATCTCCTTCTGATATTTATTTGTACAAAACTAGCACTCCTAGTTTCCAAGAGGATGGAGAACTTGGTTGTTATTGGGCAGTCTTTTTACCACTGCCGAAACCAGTTGCAGCTCTGGAAGAGGATGCCCACTAAACAGATGAGCAGGTAGAAGAACAGGCACAGGGAAGATTGTACTGAGATTGTACAGAGCCAGAGCACGCCAGCGCAGGCTCAATGCTTCCTAGCAGTATGTGGAAGCTGGCTGTTGCTGCTGTAGTCCTAAGGCAGGACCATAGGGACAGGGAGCAGCAGAGTTGGGACTGGGAGCCAGGGGCAAGCTTAGCTGCTCCTTCTGTTGGCTGGTGGGGAAAGGAGGTGGGGGCTTCATTTTCTCAGCCCTACCTACTGCCTGATGACTCCTTGGGTTCGGCTGCCATCTTCCTGGGAATCTGGTGTGAGTCTTCCGTTCAACCCCCAACAGCCAGTTGAGACTGCTCATGGGAAACTTCCCTGGCCTCCCTGTCTTTTATCTCATGTCCCTTTTGCTTGGTGGTAAGGCTAGCTGAAAGCTTTTGTCATTGCCACTATCCCACTCATATTTCTCACATTCTTTCAAGCCTCACTCCTTGCCTGGTGCTAGGAGATATTGTAAAGTTTAAGTCCTACAGTTAGCAGCAGCCACATCCCCACAACCTCTGTCATGAGTATATCAAGAATGAAGGATGCTTTAGCTGTGTGTGATAAAGCCTTAGAGTAGAGGATTGCAGTAGAGCAATATATCTCACCCAGTTATGCATGAAGCACTGTCAGATTGAAGGTCTGTGAAATGACTGGAAATTATTGATTTTAATATTTCATGTTCTCATATGCAAATGTACAGCCAAATGGGGAACATAATAAGAGGAACATGCAGGGGATAGTCTTCTTTTTAGTAAGCTGTGAGTGAAAATTATTGTGGCCACACTGGCAAAATGGTCTCTGGCTTTTCTCTTTTAGGAGCAGTTGTCATATTACCAAAGGTTAAATACCCCAAAATGAGCAGTCTCCAGAGGCCTTTCTCAGTTCCATTTCTATGGCTTTATAATCTGAAAATGACTTGGTTTCTTTTTGTTTGTTTGTTTGTTTTCACTTTTGTATTGCTGTTTTCCATCTATTCCCATTGTCTGGATGACATTGGCAGCCTGTACCCAGCTGTTCCTGTGCCAACATTGTACTTGAATTAAATAGCTCTCTTTCCTCCCCATTATTTAGGTCCCTGATGTATCTATGGCAGCCAGTCCTATCCTCTTCAGCCTTCATTTCACTAAACTCAACAGCTGAGCTCTTCCAGTCTTCATCTGCAACATGAGTGCGCTCTTGTCTAGACTGTTACAGGACCCCTCCTCTGCACCTCCTCTTTCTTTAACATTGGTGAGATGATGGTAGTTCTGACAGGATTTTCTGCCCAGAAAATATTGTCTAAATGAAAGATACCCAGTTGAAGTTGGATGCAAAGAGAAACGGGAAGAGAAATAACCACTATAACAGCACTTTTTAGTGGCAGAACTGGCTATATATACAAGCGATATTATTGCTGTCATAGTCCTTGTTTTGCATTGTGATACAATAGTTTGGATAGATAGTCAAGGCTACTAACCAATTAATTTCTTTATTTCTGGCTTGGTACTTCTCTACCACAGTTTGCCTAGACCTCTCACTTCAAACTGGGTGACAGCATCCCACTCTACCAAGATAGATCAGCTGTCCTGCAAACATTGCAGCCAGTATGAACCTGCTACCCTTGGGCTCCACATTCTCCCCAGAGACCTATTCTGAGGTTGAATCTTAGTTTTCTGGCTTCCTCTTCAGGTACCTCCTGGCTAGTGGCACAAACTGGTGAGGCACCCACCTTTCTGTCAGATGACATTATCCCTTGTGAGGCCATAAGCTGTAGTCCTCTCTGGGACACGAAAGAAGAGTCAGAGCATGAAGAAGGATTTGCTTTGCACACTTTCCTGAGTGGTAAAACCTTATGGAGGACAAGGTAAGGATGCGTAGCTATTTATACAGCACAGAGAACAAACACCTTGTTCCTATCCAGCTGGGGAATAGCAGTAGCTGAGAAGGAAAAGAGAAACAGGCTGAGTATTGAAAAGTCACCATGTACTAAAAAAATAAACTGCATTTCAAGAGAAAGCGGAGACTGACACTCCCAGAAGGATTTTATTGTTTGCATTTGTAAGAATCTAGGCTTTTTTAATGATGTGTTAATGACCAGATTCTATTCAGATGGGATTCTCCACACTGCCCTTTCTCTATTTAAAAATTTAGCATCTAGTCTTAGATGGCCATTTAGGATCCCCCTTTGCTGAGAGGCAGGAGATCAGCTTCTCTCCAAGACCGCTGTCTATGACAAAGAGGATGCACTGCCATCCAGAGCTGTCAGCCTCTTTCCACACACTGTAGTAGCACATCCAAGCTCCATCTCAGCTGTGCCTTGTAATTGTCCCTTAAGCAACATCCACTCTCTCCTGACATAGCCAGGGATTTAAAAAAAAAGAAGCAAAACCAAACTTTAATTTCTCCAGAGTTCGAAGCCAAGTCAAAATTAGATGATGTGAATCCCATTGTTAGAAGGGTCGAACAATAGATGCACACTGTTCCACAGGCTCAGAAAATACACCCCCGACTGTGTGTCACATATTGTTCTCCCTACCCTTTAAGATTCATATATTTGCAACCAACATTAAGCTTAGAAAAATTATATTTGGAACTTCTTTGTCCTGTAAATTGCCTTTCCAACCCTCCAAAGATGCTACTGAGTGTGTTCCACCCTCTGCTGCCCTGTGCCAGGCTGGCAGGTCTGATTAAGGGCAAACTTCTGTGAGCATTAGTAGATGGGTGAACCAAGACTTCCCAAAGGGCCCAGTGGTGTATTCAGCTTGCTGGTGCTGACAGAAGACCATCCTGTGTGAAATTATACTCTTTTTACTCTCTATTACATTGGGAAGCCAAAACTGGAAACCTTCAAAGCCCTTGGTGATCTTTGAAGATGGCAATCTTTATTTTAAATACTCTGGGGAGGGACTACAAGCATTGGCTGCTATGACTATTGCCTCTATTTTTGGTTCTTCAGCCCTCAGTAAACAGGACTATAGAAAGACAGAGCTAAATCAAGAGGCCTGGCCCCTGCCTTCACAGCCATTTGTGTCATTTATTGACTGATGCAGATAATCTTAAAACCTGACACCAGTTTTTACCAGTGCTATACCCATGGTTGACATGCTCCAGACCTCCTCCTCTCTGCTGCTTAGAAGCCCTATTATAATTTCTAGTTTCTAAGTTCATTCATGGCTAATTCTGAATCCTTCCCACCCACCTCCTTTTTTTTTCTCTAGTCTCTATATAAACAACCCCCAGCAGCCTGGACAATTTGTTAGCAGGACTGTAAGTTGGCCCCCACTGAAGGCTTTGAGAACCCCAGACTTCAGCTCAAATCGGAACACAACTAATGGCATTTCTGTTTTTCACAGGGAAGAAGAGTGGACTTTGTGGTTCGGATGTTGCTGTGACCCAAGTGTTGTGTTGGAAGACACATTTTTGTATAACAGCCATTTTTATCTGAAACGTTAGTCAGAGCTGAATTTCTCCATCCTTTGTCCTGGAGCTCTGTTTTTTGGCATCACCTGACATTTGACTCAAGAATCAGTCAGTATTTCCATGATGATTAACCCACTGATTGTCACTGATTCACAGCTCAGTGTTAAATATGGGAATACTTTGATTGCACAGATGCCAAGTGACCGTTGCTAACCAGATAAAAACGTGTCTTGAAAGCTACCCTCCCAAACACCCTCAGTGCTGTGGGGCAGACTTAGGAGGCAATCAGGAGTGCTCTTGCTTTCAGCTGTCTACACAGCACTTCCAATGCAGTAATTACAGTTCAGAGCAAAATGTGTGATTGGACTCATTGGAAATTTCAGGGAAGGAGTTAAATAAATAACAAACAAACTAATAAAAAAAAAGACATTTTGGTGGTGGATGAATCCAAAGGAAATGACATTTTCAAGGGAATTTAGTTTCTTGAAATACAAAGTTTTGTTCAACTTTAAGCCATTTTCTATCCCCTTTGAAGCCAATTTGACTCTCCAGAAATGCCAACAGTTTTCATTTTTAGCTCCTCTGAAATGCTAGGGATTTTTTTTAATCTTCTGAACGTTTTCAAAAGAAAATGTAGAGCCAGAAAGTTATTTCAAACAAACAAACAAATGAGAAAATAACGAAGTGCCTGATTATAGAATGAAATATTTCAGGTTTTCTTTTCTTGCCATCCCCTACCCCTTCAGGAAAAAAAAAAAAAAAAAAAAAAAAAAAAAGATTTCTCTCTGTGTTTTTCATTAGAGAAACTTTCATCTGGGAAGTGTTTCTGGGAGCTAATCAGAGGTACTGTGAAGATCACAGGTGTAGCAGGAAGCTAATTCCTGTGGAAAGACAATGAGCTGGGAAATCTCTCTTTTTTTAATTAATTTGTGTCTCCTTCTTTGCACTCAGGCAGACAGTAAGAAGTATAATACCAGGAAAAGCCAAATACTTCAGAGTAAGAATTGATAAGGGCATGGGAATTCCTTCTTTAGCACCCTGCATCTTGGAAGCAGAAAAACCAGCTCTTTTCTTCCATGATTGTTGTTCTATGTTAAGTGGGTCACTACACTGACTATGGTGGAGCTAAACTTTCCTAGTGTCCTGCAAGTTACAGAGAGACTCTGGGAAGAGGATGGCAGTGATAACCAACTCAATCAAGAGAGGAAAGAATATGGTCCCTAGGCTCAAAGCATTCAAGGTAGGAAGAGTCTGTTGGAAGAGAGTGAAAAAGGCAAATCAGAATATGGACCTGCCACTACAATGATGTAACTCTGACCTGGAATGACCATATAGATGGGTCCAGGAGATCACGGGATGTTTGTAAAATAGATCTTCTCTCTTGTGTAAGCAAGAAGATAAAATTATCCTGGCAGCAGCTGTTGTTTCCCAGAATGAGGATCAAGGCTGGCTGGTTTTCCTGCAGTATTCAAGACATCAGGCTTTCTTATCCCCACAATCCTGTGGTTGCCGTACTGTGCAAGTGGTCTCAAACACGCAGACATACACATTTCTTCCTGACACGGTATCCATGCTAGTGTGGCATAAGGTTCTTCTTAACATCTTACACCATCTAAATCTGCTTCCCTACTCATTTCTGCAACATAAAAAGCAGAAGAAGAATGGGGAATGCAGAGAAAAGAAGGGAAAACAGAAGAGAAAAACAGTCAAGTGACTCTGGCAATATAATACCATCTTGAAGCATGTCCAGGACTTCAGTGACAGGCAGGGTTAAAGCTCATTTACAAAGCTAGAAGTCCCATTTCCAGTGTTTAAAAAGGACACAGACATTCCTGAAGTCTCTATCCAAGCATGTGCTCAGCTAGAACAGTGAGGACAGATCCCATCAGTGAGGTGGCAGACGGTCATTCAGCTGGCCAGGAGAGGAAAGAGGGTGGTTGGAGGAGCAGATGTCTCGCCACGTGACTCCCTACAATCTGGCACCGATTGTGAGCCACACGGGGTTCCTGCTGCAGCAGGCTGTGGACTTCATTGGGGCTTGCTGCTCGCCAGCTGGCCACCATCCCAAACAATCTGTTCAACCTCATGATGGTAGGTCAGGTGTGAGCTCAGCAAAGATAAAGTGCCTTTCCATCATGCCATGAAACCACACTGCTCCCTTTAACTCTCCAAAGAAGTCCACACCCTTGAGTTTTTATTTTCCTGGGCAAAGAGGAGAGTGAGTAACAGATTTGCTTTGTTACTGGCAGTGCTCATGACCAAAGTATGGGCCAGCATCTGCTGCTGAGATAAATCAGAGGAGACAGCAGGGTAGTTGGGTGAGCATCTGACCAAAGCTTTAGCAGTGCATTTAATTTACAAGCAGGGGGAAGGTTTAATATTTCCGTCCCTCTGTAAATACGCTCATGCGGCATGCCCTCACCTGTCTCCTAGAGAGTTGGGCTAATTGCCACCAGGCAGAGGAGCTGAGCCCAGACTGATTTTACAGGGAACTGGAGCCAAGCATGGCTGTGGGCAGAGGCATTAGGCATTACAATATTGCAATAAGGGCCATGTTATCAGCAGCTGAGAAGCAAGCATACACCTGGCTGGCTAGCTTGCATTTATAGCATTATAGAAGTTTATTTGAATTGTAAAGAGACAATCAGATGGACGAGGGCTATGGCAGGTAAGGTGCAGCAAGCTTCCAGCTTCAGTCTCTCCATCAAGACCTGGCTCCTGGAGCATGCCACTTACATCACCCATATCCACTGTACCCTTTTAGTGTTCCATCCTCAAAACACTCTCCAAATCACACACTCCCAGCATCTCTTGACCCCTTAACCCTGGCAGACTTTTCTTCCATGAGGCTCAAGGAGAACATCACTTCCATCCTGTCAGCGTGTTGTAGTGGTTTGTGGATTTCTCAGTGCCAAGGGCAGTGTCTCCGAAGTCATGACTCACTGTCGGTGGGAGCAGGGAACAGCAAGGGTGTCTGTCAGTGGTGGGAAAGCTGCGCCTCCCTCTCCCGGCAGTTGTCTTCTGGGCGTATGGGAATAGTGCCCCCGAGTACACTGTGGCTGGCTGGATTATCAGAGATCTTCGGCTGAGATCTTTTCACACGGTGCAAAGTGCCAGCCACTGAACAGCTAACCTGATATTGAAGGACACATTGCGTTACAGCCTCTGAACTGGCTTTGTTTTTAAAGTGCTGCCTTTTGTCTGTAACTCTTCAACTTTCCATCTCCTTTTACCTTCCCTGGGTAGGTACCATCTCTTTTTACCACTCTCTGTTTCCCTTTTTCAGACCTTATTCTAATTGTCCTCGTCAGGCAGTTTCCCTCTCGGTGACATGACCATCAGGTTGTAGCTTCAGCTCTATGAACCTACATTTTAGATATCTGGGCTAAACTGGTGACCTAAACTCCTACAGCTGCTGGAGAAAGTGACATTACAGAAAAGAAAGCTTCCCTTCTCATTTTGATTTCTTGGTTAGACTGGCAGAAATAATTTACTAGAATTGCCAGCATCTCTCCGGCAGCTATAGAGCAAGTTTTGCTTTTGTAAGCTGCCAACTTTTTTAGGTAACCAGAATATGGTGAGATGACTCCTGGCCTTCTCTTTGCAAAAGACAAATTTTCTCCTGTAGCTTTCTTATGGCATTTTTAAATAAGCATAATCACACATTAAGCTTTAGGGGTTTTTAATTTTTAAAAAAGAGGAGTTGATATGACTAGATCATTAGGAAGGTTTAACGCCAATATCAAATTTCCACCTTTGGTTCACATCAAACTGTTGCTCTGTTCATCTGTATCTAATGATTATGAGCTGCCATCAAACATGACAGTTGCTGTCTTGTTTAGTTGACAGGGGCTGGACTGGAGCCTTGCAGAGCAAAAGCCATAAATTTGCACTGCTTCTCCCCAAAATCAGCCTCTCTCTCCCACTTTGGACCCTCAGCACAGCCAGGAGCCTTGTTCAAGGTCTCATTGGTGAGTTAGACTGGCACTTCTCATCACCAAAGCCCATTGAAGGCTTTTAAAACACAGTATCCACAGGAATCGCTTCATCTAGAACTTGAATACAAATACTACACAGCAGGATGAGACTTTTGTTTCTGACACAGATTTAGTGCATGGTCTATGGGCTCAATGAGGATGGTTCTGTTTATCCAGGCGCAAAGATGTCTCCATTACCCTCCTAACACGTAGACAAGATAATGGCTTTTTAACATCACACAGGGACATCATATTACCCTATCAGGAGGAAAAGAAAGACTGTTACTTCTAATTTAATCCAGTATGAAATCTGCATTTCTAAGATCAAACATTCAAAAACAGGAGTTTTGCTGCAGAAATCAGAAATTAAACTTTAAATCACAAAAGTTTATTTAACATAAAGAAGTATGAAAGGGACAGTGTTTGATTTCTAGTTTTTCGCTCTTTTAAATATAACTTTCTAATTGCATAGGCCAACTCCAAAAAGTTAAAGAGCTCATAATTTTACTTAGCTAAACCAGAGATGATACACAATCATCTGACTCAAAGAACAGGCCTTTTAGGAAAAAACACCTGCAGTTCGTCAGGGTGGGGGGCAATTTTAATAAAGAAATTTGATTAAAGGATGCAATTTTTCCGTTCTCACCATGCCCTCAGGCCAAACCTGAAGGTAGAAATGTGAACACAGATCAATTTAAATCATGTCTTCAGGCTATGGGGTTTTGGCCTGCTCACTGCTTACTGTTAATATCAAAGCATGAAGAGTTTTACATGCAGAGCAATATTTTTTTACCCAGCTAACACCCCTTTGACTGCAACTAGATGAGCTGCTGAGATGTGACAAAGCTGGTTGGCCATCCCTGGACCCTTGCTCTGTCTCCTCACCACCGTTGCTTACCACCTCTGCTGAATGGCTAGCGTAGGCAGCTCTGCAACCATTTTCAAACCCAGCTCCCTCAGAACAGCCTGGGTTGCTTTTTGGAGCAGTTAACGAGCAGTTGAGCTGGTGGGTTGGAAACAGAATGGAGGGAACAGAGATGAACAGCTGGAGAGTAATAACTTTCTAAGGAGATTCGCTGCCACTGAAACAGCACGTCTGATCCCAGATTTGTTGCCAAGCATCTGTTTTCCTCGTACCTCCTGATGTGGCCCAGCTTATTTGCTCTGACACTGCTCCCTCCTTCATTTTCAGACATCGTGTTTGTCAAACACTTATGCATCCTTCTGAGTACAGAAAGAGCTCAGCAGCTCCACAGGCACTGCCAGTATGTTTGAGAATTGCCCCCCATCCCCTTGTGTGCTGTTCTGCCTAACAATGCCATGCCAAACAGGCTTAATCAAGTTCCCTTGAACTAGTCAGATCTCCAGGGAGTCCAAATTTGTATATTTTCTTAAGCAGAGTAATATCACACAGAGTATTGAATGACAGTTAAAAACCACATCTGGATCTTTCTCTATTATACTACATCCTTAGCCCTAAGGGGAAGCAGTGTGGTTTAGTGATTCATTAAACCTGGGTTTTACTCCCAGCTCCTCCACTGCATTCTTGGGTGACCTTAGCTAAGTTATTTCACTGCCCTGTGCTTTTATTTTGCTGTCTCTTAAAATGGCAACCTCTTCACAAAAGTAGTGGTTGTCCCTCTCTGTGTTACGTGTCTCATCCAGCTGGAACTTACTGAGACACAAACAGTTAAGCTCCTAAAGAGCACAAAGTGACAAGCCATGCTTTTCCATTGAAAAATATTCCTATATTCCCGGGTTACAACCCACTAGATAACAACCTTGAGCTGAATGTTATCATGGCTGAGATTTCCAACCACAGCAACATAACAGGATACTTTTTTGATTTACTACCCAGTCTGGAAAAAAAAGAAAAAAAATGCATACAGCTAAATAAAGTGAAGGTTCACAGCTCTGACAAAGCCTTTCAGTGGGAATCTGGGATGCTTTTCAAGTGTTACTGACTGCTTTATTTTCCCATGGCTCTTTCCAAGATAATAATTGCTCCGCAGATGTTTCCCTCAGGACAGTGAGATGTTCAGGTACTGGGGCAAAAGCTGAGGCTTTGGGCTATCGTTCACAAGGCTACTGTTACCCACTGTGTTCTTGCAGAGAGCAGCCTTTTCCCATCACAGAATTTCTTAGGTGTCTGGTTTATCAGAAGTGCTGTGAATCTGAGCCCTTTGGCTAATTGTGCCTGATTTATGCGAATGACACGGTAGTGTCTGTATGCAACATGAATAAGAAAAGGGAAGGCGCTTTATTTCTGACACACACGGTAACTTGCATATGCCCGAATACACAATTCTGAAATATGTTTCTCATCACTTTGGGAAGACATCAAAGAAGATTTGGGCTCCTGGCTTTTGACACATTACCAGCTTTTTTAAAGGTTCTGCAAAACCAAAATTGCAATTTTTTTGTTTAACCTTTCTCTTCATGTATGCTTTTCTCTGTTCTCAAACTGGAAGAAGCAGTATCACCTCAAGAATAAGGGACTTTGCTTAACATCCCTAGTATCACAACAGGGATTGTTATCTTCCTTCTAGTAACACTGCCACCTCAGCCTCCATCACTTAAAATAGGGCCCATTAAGCAAATGACTTGGTCCTTGAGCACAGCTATCCTCTCATGTGGTAATTTAAGGCCTGCAAAAGTCAGCCCCGTGGGCACTCACTGAGTCACATACCCATGTGAACAATGTTTACAACTGCTTGTGATGGGTATGATTCTACAAACTCAGGTGATACTCCTTGTATTTGTGGAACAAGAACTGGGCATGAGACTGCTAGGCTTTGTCTTAGTGGGCCACCTTGGGAAGATATCATAGGTGCTCACTGCAGTACTGGTAAGAACTCCATGTGTTAAACTGCCTTCCAAGGAGCAGGGACAGCAAGTTTGAGTACCAAGTCAAATCCAAAAAGCAGCCAAGCCACAGTGGAAGTGGGGCAGACACAAGCCAAAAGCAAATGAAAGGAAAGGCTGCTTCATAGCACATTCATATCCCAGGAGACAGGAAAATCACCTGCTTAAAGGAACTGATGGCACAAGGCCACTTCCCTCTTGCTGCCAAGTCTGCTTACAAAACACTGACTTTATCTAACTTGAGAAGGCCTGGCCCAGAGCTGTAAATTACTAATGCTCCTCTGTAGAGGCAGAGGAGTGGACTTCCTACCATCCACTCTTTCCAGATAGAATGACCACCCAATATGTCTGCAAGACCTGAACAGGAGTTCATTCTGATAATCAAGAACTCTTCCCACATGGTAGCTTTTATGCAGGACCTATGAAATTAGAAGAAGCAACTTGTTCTCTTTCCTCTGCCCATTGGAGTTCCAGCCAACATGTATGTCACATGCTTCCAGACACAACAGAGGTTCTCTTTTCTCTGCAAATGAAGGGGAGAAGAAAGGGAGTGAGAAACCCTGAATGCAGCTGCAAAACTTGGCTGTGACTTGGGCGGAATGTTGAGCACTATGGGGGTCTGGCCAGACAGGGATTTGTACAGTTACAACAAAAATATACCCAGCCTTACATTGCTCTTTTAAACTGGTCTTTCTTTACTTCTCTCCCATATAATAATGGAGGGAATACTTTCTGCCTAGTCACATTCACACACACACAAACCAGCCTGGAAAAGAAGCCAGATATATCCCTTGGGATCCTATCCAACAGTCTCCTAGAAATAGAAAGCCAACAAGAGAAAACACTTGGTCACCAGACTCCAGTGCCTCTGTCTGAGTCGAGCTCCTTGGAGCCAAAGTGGTCACTGTAATGTCCAGACATTGATTTTCATCAAATCTGAAGTCCTGCTTGGGAAAACAAGTAAGCCCCAAAGCCCATCAGAGTGTGCGATATTTGATCTTCAGAGTTTCCTGAGAGCCTGTGGTGGTGCCAGCAGCCTGGTTTTGGCTATGAACAGCAATGCTCTTGCACCTTAGAAACTAGCAGGAACTGTTTTTCATTCAAACTTTTCTTCCCAGAAGCTCAGGACTGTGACTTCACTTGAGTGTCATTGCTACTTGCAACTTGCTTGAGTATGTACAGAGGGCCAGACATAGGTGGCTTTGGCACCTGTCCTTTTCTAGAGGACACACAGACCAAAAAAACCTAATAATATTACCTTTGTCCCCCAGTACACTGAGATATAATTTGGAGTGGTAGTTTGAGAGATCTCTTTAAACCTCAGCACAGGTAAACATTACTGGAGAAGTTTTACAAACTCACCATCCTGGACTATTCCACAGTGGCATCTATTTTATGAGCAAGCATAAAACCCTCCTTCCCATTGCATAATCTTTCAGGAGAGGGAGAAGGTGAGGGGAACACCTTCCTCCAGACAATCAGCTAATTAATTAGCACATGCCTTGGTGTAATGCTTTCAGCAAAGCCTTGGCTGTGTGCTAATTAGCATCATTAGCTGGTGCCCCAAGGAACAAGCTTTGATTACCTTTCTCTTACTGATTATACAGGAATAGCCAGGCAAATGCTTTCACAGATAATGAAATTATCTCAGCTCTTCTTAAAGCTAATCTACAGCCCTCAGATCTCTGACCTGCTGTGCTGATGAGTCATCCAGGCATTGACTGAAAATTATCCTTACTAGTTAACACATGCCATTAGATGACCTGGCATGCAGGCATAGAAAAATGCAGTCTTTTATGATAAGCTTTTTCTATAGATTTACATATAGTTTTAGTTCTACACGTGGTCTAATGGAGGAGGCACATTTGCCTGGGTCAGCTTCTAAGAAGCATTTCTCTACTCCAGATTCTTTGCTTACCCCTGACCAGGCTGTGTAGGAAGAACTTCCTACATACGCTCTTTTCTATTATTAGTTTCTGTGAAGAGATTTGATCTAGACACCTCAGATCTCCCTTCCAACATTCAACATAACCCTGGATTCCTGGGTCTTCCAAGCTCCATGAAGGGAAGAGAAAGAACACAGCATCTGCTGCAAAAGATCCCATGATCACTCAGCTCTTCCCTCTGTGCTGGGACATGTCCCACTGGTTCTACCCTTTTCACTTCTCTCTGGATTACTAAGCATAATAGGCACAAAAAAACTGTTGACTGCTCAGAGTCCTCCTATGAGTTTTACTAGCAGAAGTCACATTTCAAACCCATGTGCTCAAACATTTTGTGAAACCAAGTACTTATGTCTAAGACACTCATGATTTATATGCTCACTCTCCTTCAGACTGGATCTTGAAGCTTGTGAAAACAGTATAATTAGCTATGTCACTCAGCTCAAGATAAAACTTGATAAAGCCTACATTCAAATAAGGTGCCAATCAAATAAATGCAAAATAACAGCAAGTCATCCTTTCTTCACAGCTAGCTTAATAGCATGAATTAATAACTGCAAATTACTTAGTTCAAGGGAGCACTTCTGCAGTAATTAAGGACACGCTTAAACAGTCACGAGCAACTGTTTCACCTTTCTGTGGGTAGCCACCTTTTGTGCTGAATCATGGAGGGTGGTGGAGTGAGGAAAAGGGGCTCACAAGCACAAGAAATTAATGATGTCATACAAAGAAAAAGAAGGAGATGAAAAAATGGGCAAGGTCAGGGGCACAGCACTGTCTCAGTTGTGACAGATAAATGTGAAAGTGGTTGTGGTAGCTCAGTACCCTTTTGGCTTCAAGATAGAACTGAAAATAGATGATAGCGAATGCTTAAGAAAATGAAATGCAAGCAGGCATGGGTTTAGTTCTTTAAGGTATGGTCCACCATATGCAATTGTAGTGTTTGGTAGCAACAAGAGCAGAGCAGGAAGGACTCTATAAAATCCTAGAAGTGCTTTTCAGCCCACAGAATCAGCAACATTGTCCAAGGAACTGAAAAAACAATAGATCAGTATATTGCCAAACTGCGCAAAATGGCTGACTCATGCAATTATCAGTGCCACTATCACCAAGCAGAACAATATGCCCAAATTAAAAAGGAATGTTAGAAAGGCATGGGAAGACTCAACTGAACCAGTCACATGCCAGTTTCAAAATCAGGGCTGGAAGGAAGCCGGGAATACATTCTATGAGACAAAAATTTACAAATGTTCTCATTCATCTTCCTGTCAGGCTGAGTGGGCACCCAGAGCAAGGGTCCAGCTGTCTCCAGAGAGAGGAGCTCGTTGGGCAAGCTGACCTGCCACCCTATGTCACCTAATAAGCAAATGACGTGTAAGCTGGAATATCATCTTATGGAGTTTCTCAAGAGTAGGATCCAGGACTGATGAAACTGCCTGGACTTCTCGCAGTACCCATTGCAAGACAAAACAATGAGGAACCTCAGCCAGCTGTTACTGGGCACTGAAACCCTGTTTCACATGTTGTGCGTTCATGCTTTATCCAGGACTGGCTTTTGGGTCACATTCCACCAGTATTGTTACTGTCAGGCACAAGGTAAATTTCCTAATTTTAATAAATTAAATTATACTAAATTAAGTTTTAACGTTACTGACACTCTCACAGAAACAAGCAAAACACACACACAAAAAATCTTAGGCCATCCATTCTCAAATTTCTGCTCCAGCCCTGAGAGTACCCACAATCACTAACATTAGCACACACATATGTAATAAACACACATAAACCCTCTGTGCTACCAGTACTAGCACTGTTGGTGCCTACAGCAAAGGTGTAACAGTGGAAAAGAAGTCTCTGGCTGAAAAGCAAAATCTCAACATTGGAATACTGCACAGATTCAGTTAGTTCCTCAGAATAAATCATAAATCCAAGAAAGAAGAAACATAAGTGAAAATTGTTAATCCTTGTTTGTGCAACAGGCTGGTTAGTGGCCATGGACTTCATTGCATTCAAACAGCAAGAACTATGTAAGAGCAGAAGCTACGAGTTCATTAGAAGAAACTCAAAGGGAGACTCCCATTGCTTGTGCTCACTCTTATTCAACCCCTCACGGGCATTTCTGGAGAGCAGATACTTGGCTAGGCATCATGTCTTCTGCTCAGTAACTATCAGAATAGAGCCAGAACATACCTCACCCATCAGAAAATCAAATGGAGAACAGATTCATGTGGTCACAAGACAGATGTTCATTAAATCAGCAGCCCACCTGTATAGTGTTAAGATGGGCAGAGAAGCCTTCAAAATGCTGCTTGCATGCACATGAGTTAATACTATCCCTCCTCTCTGAGCTAAGCTGTAGTTATGCAGAACTGAAGATAATTGCTACCATATTAACTACCTGGGAAGAACATAGCATTTAAGATTTATTTTGCTATCTCTTATAAACAAGACAATAAGGCTGTTAAAATAGATTGTGGCTATGGAGGGAAGGTGTAATGCTGAAGTATAGGCAGTGAAGAGTGTTTTACTCCTTGAGCATGCTTATTGTGGAATGATGGGTATCACATTCAGCAATGACTCGCTCCTTTCTCTTCCTGTTCAGGGATTAAAAATACCCAGCACACCTGACCAAAACTGGTTCTTTTTAGCTAATGACTTGCTAAGGTCCCAGAACAGAGAACGGCATATTGCATGAAGTTTCAGAAGACAATAAAAAGCCACTGTCTTTATCATCACCTCTCCTGACTGACTTGGTCATGTGGCCTACCCAATTACTGAACAAAAGCTGATTTGTCTGTAATGCGGCTATTTTTAAGAACACGTACCAACTGATTGCTCACAAAGCCTTCATTATTTAATTCTGCAGTGAGGGCTTTGCAGATGTGAAAAATGTTTTTATATATTATGGATAGCCATGAACCTGTATATTTTCTCTATTTATTTTCAGAGCGAAAGTTGGAACAAAGATAGCAGGACTAAACTAGAGCCCCTTTTTCTTGCTAGTAATCCTCTTGGACACAGTCCAACTCTATTTCATTGAGTAACCCTTTCTTCTCTCACAGAGAAGAAATCCATTTCATCCCTCTTCTTATTTTCTTGAAGAAACACTGCATCCCCACAAACAGCTGATCTGTAAATAGAAGCCTTGGTTGGCAACATCAACACCTTTTCTTATATTTGGGGCATTTCTTAAATTATATGAGTTAAATATTTCATTAACTAGTTCATGTTCCACCCAACCATAAGCTTCTAGGCCAACAAATAGGTCATTCTGCTGCTGTGAGGGGGGAATCAGCAGCTGATATTTGAGTATTAAATAATGGAGTTCCCATGGCTAGGCTTTTAAAGGAAGAGGTGGGATCTGGAAGTTTCTTCTGAAGAAGTCTTGTAGCCCTGCATCAGTATTCCATTTCTGGAGAGAAAAAAAAAAAGGCCTTTTTAAAATATTTCTTTTATAGTCCTTTTATAATGTTTATTTTAAAAATTTAAGTTACATTTTTCAAAAATGGGACATCTAAAAATCTAGTTTCTAACCAGAAAATGTTTGTTTAACCAAAAACTTATCGTGAAATGACATTCATCAAAATCCATGTGTGTGCCTGGAGTCTTTCTCTTTCCATGCATTGTTATTTTATGAGAGAAAAGATGTTTTCTTGGGAAATTTCCAAACCACTTTTATTCAATATGTTTTCTGTTTGTCTAGGATCTGAACACTGGTTCTCTAAAATCAGCAGCAATAAATACTTGTTTAGGTTTGAATTCTCCAGTCACTTAAACCCTGTATACTGCTGAGACAGATGATGGGTCAATGCAAAACAACAGTGAAGCCATGCAGGGTCAGTGGTGGGTTTATACTTATGTCTAGCATCTCAGGTCTAGCCATGACCAGACCCATTTCTTTTTCACTGAAATGAGTTGAACCAAAATATTGGGACTGATATATTACCAGAAATTGTTATGTGGACTCAGAATCATGGGCATATTTATAAGAAAATAAGACAACCCTCTTAGCAAGAATGCTTGCATATGCTGTGTCTACATCTGGGTAAAGAGGCACACCAAAAGCAAATCTGTAGCATGCAACAGCTGGTGCAAAGAAGCTAACACCCACACTATATAACATCCACACTATACACATTCTTGATGTTTTCCCTCTGACTACCTCCAGCTTGGCTCCATGGACAGAAATGTTCTAGAGTGGATGGAGAGTACTAGGTTCACTTCTGCTTAGCTTCATCTGAGACCACTCTGTGACAGAAACCAAAATTTGCATGTGGAAAAGTGGGTGAGTGAAAATGGCTCACATAAATTTCCTGATCCAGACTAATGCACCATGTAGCTGCATACAATATTACACTGAAGCTTGTCCAAACCTACAGCACGTTTGAATAAAATTTTCTCCACTCACAAAAAGAGTTAGGTATAGTAATATGTTCTTTACATCTCTTGTTTTAATTTGTAGCATTTCAGACATACTTTTAAGGAAGAACAAGAACCTGTTGTGCATTGCATGTGTACAAAACCAGCGCAACCCATAATTGTGATTCAAATTACTCATGCCCTCTGGATTTTTTAAACATGTTCTTATGTTGGATTACGTGGCAGGCAAATGAGAGACAGTGGACTTCTTGGGTAGGTGCAGTAAATTGCACATCAGCTCACCCCAGCTGTGTGGAGATGATAACCATGCAAGCAAGGTACTCCATATATTCTACTACCTTAGGTTACCTCCTAAATCCTTTTAAATCCTCTACAACCACTCCTGAGCTTATGTTTCACCAGTTACTGCTAGCAGTATTCATCAAGATTGTACCAAGGCCAGGCAGATGTATCTACATGAGCTGTCACACTTCTGACTGTAGAGTGGACTTAACTCACAAGGGTTTCACCCTTAAATTGGTCCTGACTTCCTGAGGAGCTGCAGCAGAGAAAGGACATTATAGAGAAGGATCTATATACTAAACCAGCAAGTTGACCAGCACTGTGTGTTATAGTCGCCAGCTGCCAAACACTGCTGTGGTATTTCCTCTACCAGCCAGCAAACCCCATGGGACCACACATTTTGATGGTGGTTCCACAAACAGTATAGATTGTCTTCATGGGAGTTTCCAGCACCAGTTCTTGAGGCTCTTCTCAAAAAGACACTTTGTACCCTGCTGAAGCTTGCCAGCCAGAGGGACGTTTAAGAACCAAACTGGTGTCTCAAAAGGAATAAAAATGCCTTCCTGATCAGATCATTCCCCTTCACCTGTGCTGGAAACATTGGTACCTGTTGGTCCTACCTATATTTCATGGAAGCCAAGTTTTCTCTGAGGTTTTGTTTTTAAGAACACGCACCAACAGTTGCTCACAAAGCATCCTTTCTTTAACTTTACAACAGAGGCTTTGCAGAAATGAAAATTCTTTTATATCTTGCACAAAGCCAAGAGCCCATATATACCTCTCTTTGTTTTCAGAGGGAAACTTGAAACAGAAAGAGCAGGAGCAAATCAAAGCCTTTTTTTTTCTTTTTTTTTTTTTTTTTTTCCTTTTTGCCATCTCTCTTGGGTCTGGTCCAGGCTCTTGACTTTCTATGCTCTCTGGACAGCTATGCAAAGCCATACAGTTACATGTGCCATGCAAAGCCATAGAGTTACGTGTGTGCAATTCATGGTACTTCAGTTGATTTTGATGGTTGGGCTTCAAATGCAATGGTGATACAAGGAAGGATCATGCAAAAAGCAAGAAAGTGTCCCTCCTAGCATAGCTACCTGCTGCCCTTCCCTGGGGACTGCTGCTAAACTCGAAAGAAATTATATCAAGAATGAATGGAGGGGGATTGGTTTAAAGAGCAGATTGGGTCCATATTGCCAGTGGGATGACAAAGCCTATGTGGAATCCTGGGGTATTCTAAATTACAAATGTCTACTGATGCAGCTATGTAAACAACACACGAAATGTGTCAGGAGATAATATTGCCCAACATCTCCATTTTTAAACATTTCCATTTTAGATTTGAAAATTATTATAGAGACCATGAATCTAAGCAACAGAGAGACAGTTCTAGCTCCTACCCTTAGTGCGTCACTGATCACGGCAGGGAGAAATAAAAACCCTGCCAACACGGAGGAGTACTGTGTTGAATCTGTGGCTTTTCTTTCCTCCTAGAAAAAGAAGTTCTTAACTGAGAATCCGGGTGTCTCACAGAGGATTTGCTACAGATCCAGCCGCCATGCCCACTCAATGACTCATTTGAAAACAACCATTTTCTGAGAGTCTTTGTTTATGGATATTTGAGCAAATAAATGTCAGCTTCTCCTTTCTGGTTATTAATGATGCAGTTGCTCAGCTCTGTCTGCACAAATTCTGCATCCTTATCTGGTGCCTCATCTTAGACACAAACTGAATGACCGAGATAAGCCATGTGCATCTCCTGTACTTCAGCATCATCAGCAACAGCTAATCTCCTCTGGGATCACCAACCACACTCTACCTGCAGGGGATCCATGGGGGTGGTTATTATAACAAGAGCTATCATTTATTCTTGTCCAGATACTTTCCCCTGAAACCCATGGGAGGGGGTAGGGCACAGTCTTGTCTAAGAAAAACAGGATTAAGGTGACCTCTGTAGGGAAGGCCTAGACAACCCACCTGGTAGTCAGGTCAAGAAATTAAAGACTTTCTGGTTCTCCTTTCCCCTCACATCATAATTTTCGTAGGATTTGGGTACAGATCACTGAAGATTTAGGTACAAGAAGAATGTAGCAACGCAGGTTGGATTTTTTTTTTTTAATAGAAAACGCCAATTCATCTCTAGCTTAGACTATTCAAAAGGAAAGAATTAAAACTCCTAAATTCTGCATTGAAAGTCATGATCGCCAAATGTTCTAGGCTTTTTTATTTTCATTTTTTATTTTAAACAAGGCACTGTGGAACAATTTTATTTAAAGATTAAAATCTAAACAAAGCATTTAAAAAAAACTGACTTATTGTGTCATTTCTTAGTTCACCAATCTAAATTAATTGTTCATTTCACATCATTTTGCCAGTTCAAGAAAGGAATATGAAAAACAAGTTCAGAAATTAAAGAAAAAATCCTTAAGAAAATAACTTTTTTCATAGACATGTATTTGTCTAACATGAGCAAATGGACAGTTTTGACTCTGTCTGATAAGTGCAATGACAGTGATGGAAAAATAGACCACTGTATCTTCTAAGCTGTGAATTTTGTCTCTGTCTCATTTTTAGCCATTTTTTTAAGCATGACTGATGTCTGTAATAACCTAATCTGTAATTTTATTCATGCTCTTGTACAAACAAAAAATGAGACTTTCTAAATTTCAGCAATTGAGCTGACTTAACATACACATTTGTGTGCATGCATTGTGTAGCGGGGAAAAGCCAGGAGACCTGCATCAGCCATCACCCTTTCTCTCCCTTGCATCTTTCACCTCTTACGAACTGGAACCCAGTTGCTCATTCTAAGTCCCTGATTAACTTCCTTCTACACTTGCAGTTGCTGTAGCAAAGAAAGAGGCATGAAAATGATTTTATTGTTTAGGAGCCAGAGATATGGATTGTCTTTTATTTCCTAGCTCTCTCAAGCTAGGAGACTGCAGCCTTAACCTCGACTGGTCTCAAAATGCTCATTAAACTTCTTATAGTTCCTGTTTCCAGACAGATCTAAGGACTGTCTTTTGTCTGAGACATTAATATAGACTTATTGCCAAATTGTCTGAGTGTCTCACAATCCTCTCTGTATTTATTTTCCCTGTATCTATGGAAGAAGTCTTTTTAGATAGAAATGAGACAGATTAAGGCTCTCCCCAAGATCTTTATTAGGTACCTGACATCTATTCAAATGGAAAAATCCCACTGATTTCCATGAAAGCAAAGCTGTTAAGTACACTGGGGCCCACAAATATGGGCACATAATTATGGCAGCCTAGCAAATTACCACTTCTTCCTCTGAAGTTTAAGGTAACCCCTTTCACCTCATGGTTAGGACCAGGTCAAACATTTTTAGGTGTATCAACTGATGTGCAATAACTCCATTCCCTTAGCACATGTAGCTGCACTATCATATCAGAATTGAAGAACTTTTTTAATGGAAGAGATGTGTAATCTCTCTGAGGAAAAAACTAATCCGTAGGCCTACTTGTGTAGTTTTTTTATTTTGGTTTTCATCACAGCCCGTTAGAGACCAAGCAGGACTTCATGTTCAGCTACTACCTTTATTTTCTCCCATTGTGCTTTTTCACTTGCATGTATGGGACTGCACAGGTAAGTCTGGGAGCAGAGTATTAATTTTAGTTTTAATTCTCAGTCATTTAGGAGCCACCTTCTGATGGATCAGTTTCCAAACATTCTTTTAAGTGACTTACCCATGGTCACACATATCATCAGGACCAATACCTGCATCTGTTTCTGATAGAGGCTATACTAACATCATCTTTCCTGTCATTGCTCCGATAATCTTCATGCTGGCTATTCCAAACAGCTCAAAAAACATAGGTTTTCGGCACTTAAGAAATAATTTTTTGTAACAGGTAAAAACAGACAAATAAAAAGAATCCTCTTCACTGCAGCAAATACTTTGGAAAAGTGACAAAAGCCCACGTTTCCTCAGAGCTGACGGAGGATTCCCCTTTGTGCCAGGAGCTCATGGTTCTGAATCACGTCCGTCTTCAGACCGAGGTTAGTTATTCAGACTGAGGTTAGTTATTGGAAGGCCTATGGACCCAGCTGCCTTTTTGTCCCTCAGCTAGAGCAGCAATGCATTTTGGCAAAGGAGCAGGATGATGGGCTGTGGGCAGTAACTCCAACATGTACACGAGGCAAAAAAATTTGCCTGATTTAATTAGCTCAGCTCTTGCTCACAGTTTCAGTGTAGACCCAAAATAAGATAAACCCAATGTGTCTGCTTCAGTCAGTGATAGGAGCTTAATTCTGTTATTGTGTTATCTACAAAGGCAGACAGATATTAGATAGATAGATGAACAGATAGATAGATAGAACAGCCTGAAGTCACTCTGGTGATAAATCCATTTATTTCACTGTATTTATACATGATAATCTTCTTGGCTGAAAAATACCCCCAAAAGACATCCCTGCGGCGTCAGTTTGCACAAATAAAGGCAAAGCAGCAACAAACAAATAACTTCATTTCGCATGCTGCATGGGACATAAAACACACGGCAAGCACTTTCCCCCTGGAATGCTTCCAGCAAAATTTTACCAGAGGCAGTTTTGAAGGAGACTTTCCATGATTGCTTGGGGATCTGTGTGCACATGCCGCTATTCTGAGGGGAAGAGAAATGCATTTGTGAAGCTGCATCATGAAACTCGAAGTTGGTGTAAGATCATCTCTGGAGTCGTGTGCATAGATTGATTTGTTTTCTAAATCTGGTAACCATATACATTTTTAAGAGTATGTTTATTTGGATGGGAATAGGTATAAAGGGTGTGGAAATACTAAGCCCTATTTCTGAGGAATCTGCTTCAATGTATTTACACAGAACAGCCTTTGTGGAATGAAAAAAGGGTTGGAAATAGTCCCAACAGAAGATTAGGGGCAAGGGATGGGTCACACTTTTCCTGAATTATCTGTTATCATCAGAGACAAGATACTGATTGAGACGAACCTTGGCATGTTCTTGTCTGACCTCTTTAATACTCCTGTCACAAGAATAATTTACCTTTCTGGCCAATGATATCTTCTCTAGCTTTTAGCCGCTCTCTGTTATCCAGTGGAAGCTGAAACAAAATAGTAAGCAGGGATACACTGACTTGAAACATAGACAGGAGCCAATTGCTTAAGCCATTTAAGATCATTTATGGTATTCTCAGCATTTTAATGAGCTTGCCAGACAGGGATATCTAGTTCCAAACCCTCTGCCACTGGTAGGGACACCTTCTACTAGACGAGGTTCCTCAAAGCCCCATGCAGCCAGGCCTTGAACTTCCAGGGATGGGGCAGTCACAGCTTCTCTGGGAAATCTGTTCCAGTGCCTCACCACTGTCATAAAGGAGAATTTCTTTCTCATATTTAATGTAAATCTCCTCTCTTTCAGTTTAAAGCTATTCCCCCTTGTCCTATCACTACATGCCCTTGCAAAAACTCCCTCTCCAGATTTCTTGTAGGACCTCTTTAGGCACTGGAAGCTGCTCTAAGGTCTCCCTGAAGCCTTCTCTTCTCCAGGCTGAACAAGCCCAACTCTCTCAGCCTGTCTCACAGGAGAGGTGCTCTAGCCCCCTGATCATCTTTGTGGCTCTCCTCTGGACATGCTTCAATAGGTCCACATCCTTCTTATGTTGGGGCTCCACAACTGAATGTAATACTCCAGGTGGGGTCTCACAAGAATGGAGAATCACCCACCTCAACCTGCTAGTCATGCTTTTTTTGATGCAGCCCAGGACACGGTTGGCTTTCTGGGCTGCAAACACACACTACCAGCTCATGTTGAGCTTCTTGTCAACCACTAGCCTCAAGTCCTTCTCCTCAGGGCTGCCCTAAATCCATCCTGTGCCCAGCCTTTAGCTGTGCTAAGGATTGCTCCAACCCATGTGCAGCATCTTGCACTTGGCCTTGTTGATCTCCATGAGGTTTACATGAATCGCACCTCTCCAGCCTGTCAAAATCTTGCATTCCTTCCATCCAGCATGCTGACAGCATCACATAGCTTGGTGTCATTGCAAACTTGCTGAAGGTGCACTCAATCCCACTGTCCATGTTTCATATTTCACTAAGGCACAGAGTCAGAGCTGTTCAGTCCTAGGAAGCAAGAGTGAATACTTTGGGCCACCTGGCCTTCAAGGGAATCTGCTAATTCATCTGTTTTACCATGCAGATAAGCTTTCATCAGACTTTTCATCATCTTGTTTAAACACAAGCCTGGTAAAGTCCATCTCCCTTTTAACACGTTATTCATTTTACTCCTTTCCTCATGAAAATTCCTGCCTGGTGGTCAAACACCAGCAGCCAGTGTCATTGTCAAATGTGTCATTTAAGTCCCAGTAAATCATTATTAGTGCCAGCGTTGTTTGGAAACACGGCTATTAATAGAGTGCTCCAATGGAATTGCGGAGAAGCAGCCAAGCAAGGGGTGATGGGTGAGCTGGCATCACCCCCACTTTTCCAACAGGGACTCTTTCTCCAGCACTCAAGATGGCCAGCAACTGTGAAGATCTGCCAAGCAGAATGTCCCATCTGCCTGGTTAGGGCAAACCCCTGTACAGGCCTATAGCAAGCTGAGCCTGCCAAAGAAGACAGGCTCTGTCACAGGGAAAGACATAAAAAATGGACATTTAAGTCAGAGCTGAAAGTGATGGTTCACAGCAGGAAGGCAATCCTGTACCCAACTGCCTGTATTAGCAGCTGGCTCAGAGAGGTATTTTGACATGTCATGGCAAACAGGACCTTCTCTCATCCCCATGTGGGAGTGCTCACTCCCCCGTGCACTTCAATGTCGTGGTGATGAGTCAAGGGAGGATTGATGGATGGATGTTTGAAACAGCAGGGTAGCACACGCCAAGCAGCAAAGCATGTGGAGACCAAGTGTTTATTTTCTGTGTATAGCAGCATAAATCCCAAGCACCCATCCCTCCCGCAAAGGGGAGCAGCCTGGCTCTCAACACGCACCACCACCCTCCTTCCCACCTCCTCTTGAGACAAGCCGGCTGGTTTTGCCATCTAGCCCATGAAGCTGGCTGATAGCACTTGTGAGGGGTCTGGAGAGAGGCAGAGGCGCTGACTGTGGAGGCACAACAAGGAAGGAGGGAGAGTTTGACATCAGTCTCAGGGAGCACCCAGGATGCTCACAGATCACAAAGTAAGGCTTTACCTCTGGATTGCTGGTGCTTTTGCCATCAGACATCTGACTCAGAAGAGTAAATACCAGGGAGTAAGATTTCCGGGGAATACAGTATCTTTTCCCTCTCCTCTTTCCCGTGTTCCTTCTCCAATAAAATGAAGATGCCCTCAAGATAAGCTCTCGTCATGCTTTTTCTCCCTTGTTGAGTGAATTAGAGTCACTTTATTGTGAGATTCTGCACTACCAAGGAGCCTGGACTGCTTCAGGCTTTTCCTCCCAAAACACTGTCTTTTCAAACTACTTCCATCACAGAGAGTGACCCAAGGGAGACCAGCCCTATGGAGCTCCCTTCAGGAGGCATTTGCTTCACACCTATGGAAACACAAATTAGAAGACCACACAATAGCTCGTGTGCAGTCATGGGCCTTGCATGGGTGGCTGGGGAAAGGTGCAATTAGGGCAATGGTAAACAAACCTTCAATCTTTTCCAAGCGCATCTCAGGGAATGTGTATGTGTGTGTGTTTTGGCAGAGATGAAAAAGGATGAAGAGCAAGTCTCGCAGCTGCAGGTAGCAATCGAGATACTTCCCACCTTTCCCTTCCCCAAATCTGAAACATAAACATCTTGGCTTGCTTCTTCTCCCTCCCTTCTTTCTTGCGCTAAGGCTCTGCAACTCACGAAAACACACAGCCTTAATTGGCACTGTCATTTCCAGCTGACAGATCTCCCATAAAACACACCCAGCAATAAAAAACTTAATCCTTTTTCCCTCCCCCACAACAAAGTTCAATTAAAGTGAGAAGAGGAAGACTCCAGTGGATGGCTGTAGGCAAACTGCAATTTGCTGGATTTATGAAAAAACGTTGGTGAGGACCACTTTGTGCTAACAAAATTAGGTGGTATTTACTCACTGGAAGACTTTAAATCCAACTGAACTAATGGGTGGGTTTTAAGGCTGCCCTAGGTGCATCCCCATGAAACCCAGTATGATTTACCAGTAAACATCAACTCCTACCCACTCTCCTGGGCCTTTTGCTTCTCACAAACACTCCTCGATGGTTTGCTTTCCTTCCTGTTTACATCACTGCTAACTTCCACAGAGTTAGGGACTCTGCATGCATTTCTCTCTCCTGTGCAACTTCATGAAATCTTGCTGGTGTTTGTGTGGTGAACCGTGCTCAGATCCAGACTGATGAGAAGCATGGGATGCAAAAAGGAGCAAGCCTCTCTGGCCAGACCCCTTTATCCTTTTGTATGGTGGGGATCAAGGACTGATTCAGTTTGGAGCTGTGCCCCATGACCGCAGCCCCTCCAATAAGAGAATCAGGTGGGAGGTAAGGGGGAAACCCAAGCTGTTCTTACCTCCTGACCTCATGATATTTCAGCCCTCCCCTGCATGCAGTCACAGCACCTCCTCTGCTCGCTTCCTGGCCAGGAGACAACACTGTGGTGCATGGAGGTGGCAGAGGAGAGGAGCATCAGTAACATCGTGGCCAGGGGTGGGCAGGGAGGAGGGGAGCAGGCAAAGGCAGAGGGTGAGCTGGGCTGAGAAAGGTGGGATGATAATGCAGCAATAATTTGGAGCCTTCCCAAGGGAAACCACAACCAGATGTGCTTGTGGTGCTGCAGCAGGACCTTGAGGAAACAACTACCGGGGACCTTTTGATGCTCATCTCTGAGGCAGGTGGAGTGAGGGGGCCAGGTTTGTTCAGCAAGTGGGAGGTGGGAGGAGGAAAGGGCAAAGCATATCCTGAAGGCTGGTGGGAGCAAACTTACCCCTTGCCCTCTGGCAGGGGGCTGAGATGAAATGACATGACCAAGGTGTGAGGGGAAAAATGGGGAGGGCACAGGAAGTGTCCCAAGTCTTTGTTTTTGGGTTTTGTCGCGACCAGCCCTTGCAAGAAGAGATGACGGCGTGCCTGGTGGCAGAAGAGGTCCCTGAGGAGGCAGGGCTGGTGAGCAGCACTCTCTGACACCAGAAGCCAAGGCTTCAGAAGCAACGTGGGTAACTATTTTGGCAGCGTCAAGAGTGAGTGAGACGCTCCTCCTGTTTCCCCACTGCCTCGCTTCTTGGGTGGCCGCTTCCCTGGGGCAGAGAGGGAGTGCGAAACGCTGTGTGATAGGAAGGAAAGGGCGGGGTTAGGTGTAAGGCAGGAGGAGAGGGCAAGGAGAACTGGAGGAAATCAGGCTCCCCATCTCCACTGCCACCTCAGCATTGTGCTGCTGCTCCCCACGTGCCAGTTCCTTCCTCATCCCCACCAAGATAACTTCCAGTTCAGCTCTCATCACTGCCTAGAGCCCCACAGAGCTTGGGGCAGCTATGCTGGTTGGGACAAGGGTCCCAGTCACAGGTTCAAGCCCATGGGTTTGTGCACCTGCATGTTCTCTTTTGTGCATGGGCAGCAGCAAGGGGAGAGGAAAGCCAGTGACAGATTTTCCCAGGCTTTGCACTGTGCCTCTCTTTGCTGGCAGCTCTGCCAGGGAGAAGGAGAGGTAGGCAGCCAGGAACGCAGGCTATGAGCAGAGGGGGAGGCAGAGGAGGTGGCTGTTTCAAACAGGGATGCTGGCTTGTGCTGTGGGTCTTGGTGGTGATAGATCCTTGTGGGATGCCAGTGCCAGAGTGCCTGTGGGGGAAGCTTGTACTGTCTGGCGCTGCTTGGATGTTCTCTCATCTTTGATAGAAACAACTGAATTTGCGAACTTGTTTCCCACAAGAAAGGCCCTCAGTGTTCACAGGGGAACAGATTAGGGATTGTCCTAAGACCTCATGGTGGCCAGGGCAGCCGGGAAAGGCAAGTACCAGATGATTTCCTTGGAATGCAACAAATCTCACAGTGTGATAAGAGCAACAATAGCTTTCCCTCCGTCCCTCCCTCAGACCTCAGACCCAGCACCTCACAGGGTCCTCCTCTCTGGGCAAGTGCTTTGCAGCAAGAGCAAAGCAAAAGTGAAGCCTAGTGAACTCTGGGGTGGAGGGCAACAGGCTGAGCAGAGGAGGCAAGAGATGCCTCCATGCCACTGGTGCTCTGCTTGCTCTCTAGGCATGTTAAGACAATGTTGGTAAGATCCAGGCACTGGGGAAATCTCCAAGCAAAATTCTGAGCTCTCTCTGCCTCAACCATGAGTCTTCTCATCCAGAAAATAACTCTAAATACTATATTCTCTGCTCAGCCCCAGGCATGGATTTGGATCTCACATTCCTCCTAGGCATCTGTAGAGCTCCGCTACTCACAAGTACAAAAAAGGCTCTGTGAATCTGCCTTTCTTCTTCCTTTCTTCACTGCATGATTTTTCATCTCCATCCACTCTGTCCTTGAAAATGGTCAGTGATGTCTCTGGGGTCTGTAGACGACAACATCCAAAAGTAAGTGGAAAGGGTAGCCTTGTGACTGATAGCTACGCTCTGTGTGCAAACTGAAGTAAATTACCATACGACAACATTACACTCAGTTCCCAGTTTAGAAGTTAGGCCTAGACCCATGAGAGCTAGAAACATTTCTTTAAAAAAAATTCAAGCATTTTTTTTTTAAGATTGATGTAGCCCATGTATGATTAAAACCTCTATTCTAAGCATAGAAGTTATACATTACCAGAAGGGCATCACAAGTGATGGTGATGCTGATTAAGTGGAGGAAACTCTTCTAATCCTAATTATTGCCCTGCAAATGAGTCAGAAAGGCCTGAGGGGTATTATTTGTTAGAGGAACAGCCGGAACAGCCTGAACTCCTCATTGCTGAAGGAAAGGAAACGAAAGATTTCCCTGGGGTTACCACAGGACATTCAAACAGCCACTCTCCTTGCGGTCTTTAATCCTTATAAACCAGTCTCATGTTTGTATTATCAGCCATGGTGGGGATTATTAATCCTCATCACAATACAAAATAACAGGCTGGTCTCTGTCATGGGAAACTTAACAGTGTAAGTCAGAAGGCTTCTGAAGGCCCTGGCCAGATGCTGCAGCATGAAGTAGCCATAGCTAATGCAGTGCAACGGTCACCTTTGAACTCCTTGCTCCATAGTGGAGCTGGTGCACTGCACAGCCTGTGATCCACCACAGAAGCATCTGCACTTCAGCTGGAAGAACAAAGTTGCCGGTGAAACCACTACGCACAGCCCTGGGGGTGAAACTCCCACTGACCATATCACAGCTATTAGACCGTGATTCCCGCTAGTGGCAACGGTGGGTCTTAGATTAATTTGCTGTCATTACATCATTTACACTAAATGCCATGGTTCTTTGATAAACATTTCAGGCCTTTTTCCAAACAATTTTTCCATTCAGAGCTGATGAAAACAGGCTGTCAGCACTCTTAGTAGAAACACCCTGCTCATGGCAAGAGTCACTGTCTGGACTAGTGGTCTCCCTGGAGAAAGTCCAAGTGGGAATGCAGGCTCAAAACTCCATTCCTGGAGCTGATCAGGTCTGGGAGAAAGGTGGCCACTGTTTCAAGAAGATGATGATGCTCTTTTCCTCTGAGGGACTTAGGGGACAGCACAGAGTGGGTTTTGTCAGCCTGGAGGCTGGACTGGCACCAGACAACCCGAAACTGAGGAGAGGGACAACGGCAGCCTGGAGTGCTGGGGGAAAGGAATTATTTTCTCAGTACGAAGCATGGATTTTCTTCCAGGTGTTGATGCTAGCTGCTTTTACCTGGTGAGCTCTCCATCATCTTTTCCCTCCCTACCTTACAGGAGGAAAAATGTCTCTGAGATGCAGGTGCAGGGCTGGTAAGGCTTCCCAGACTTAGGAAGACAAGCATAACCCTTCCCTGGATTTCTGCATGGGTCTAGCCCATAAAGAGTCCTGAAGCATCTTTTATCTGTGCCTCCAAAGTTTGTCCTTGGGAGCTGAGCTCACTGTGGCAGTACTAAAAGGCAAAGCTTAACTAGATCACAAAAGAGGAGGGAAAGGAGGACAGTCCGACTGCTGAGTTATGAGAGTCTGGCAGTTTCTTTTTAGAGTATTTGTTAGGATATTGTCCAAAGAGTCCTTCACTGTTTATGACACACCATAAATACCATCTGTCTTCCCATGCCTTCTGAAACAGTGAGCTGTTCTTTACTGCAATGCTGCTTGCAGGTCATCTTGATAACCTGCCCCACAGGAGGAAGTGACAAAAATAGATCTCCCTGCTTAAAAAAAAATCTCTTTATTTGCACTAAGCACCGATATTTTGCCTTTATTGATGTAATCAAACACCACGCTGACAGCATGTGAAAACTCTAAAATAAAGACTCTCTTAATCTGGAAATCAGCACCTGGAAGTGTGCGCTCAAGGATAGCTGAAGTGGGGAGAGAACAAAGCTTGTATCCAATATACTGAGGCATTATTCAAGACATACAGCTTTGCTGAGGGCCAGGGACACTGGCAGAAGATTGCTCTACACAAAGATATTAACAGAGTTTTTTCCTGGCTACACTCCTTTTTGTCTTCTGGGCTTCTACTGTAGGTGGATTTTGAGGTCTTTTGTTGGATCTCTGCTGCTCCACAGAGGCTGCTGTATCTCCAGAAATGTCAAAAATATTTGCAGTCTGTGCTTAGATTAATTAGACACTGTACAAGGAGCTCTGTGTGGACTTTGTAAGCAAGACATAGCCACAGAGGTGTTTACAAAAGTCCTAAAATTTCTGAGGAACTATTAAGCATGAACATTAGACTCACAAAATTTTGAACCTCATTGCTTTTTTCAGTCTCTCATTGTCAGCAGGGTATGCTTCTTCCTACATGGCTTGCAAGCAGAACTTTTATTCTAAGGTTTTATTTATACAGACAGGAAAAACTAGGCAGAGAATGAACAGATAATGGCTGTTCATATCTAGAAGTAGAAGTAACACAGCCAGGCAAAAAGAAGGGGCAAATATTCAGGCAGAAGTCTGACTTATCTCTGAAGCAACCAAATTTTAGTTGATGGTACAATCTCCAGCACAGGAAATATTTTTCTGAGGATAGGGTGCTTTTTAGTAGCTTTTACACTGAAACAGAGTTGAATTAATGGAAATCCTCAAGTCTCAGTGTTGCACAACTAAACAATTAGAGATGTCCCTTCCAACTTTATAATTCAAGACCCTTTGAGAACAGCATCTATCTGGGATCATATAGAAGGTCAGCGGTAGACAGCTTAAGTATCCAGCTAAAGGAGATCATCTCTTTAATGTTAACTAATCCCAGTGGACTGCTGACAAATGAGGCTATTTAAAGAACTATTTACTATCATTATTCCAAATTGAAGAACAAATTGTTTTGAAAAAATCAGAATTGCTTCACATCTGATCAGAGCTGAGGAAAAAGACAGAAAAGGTCAGGTGGCATATTGCAAACCAGTTTCCCTTCTCTGAAACTGTCTAATCAACTAGGCTTAACGAGAGAACACAGCCCCCTCTGAGCCAAGACTGTGGCACAGAAAAATCTGTGGGCAATTTGGATGCAACGAAAAAATAACATATCACAGAAATCCCTGATGTCCCCATATTGTTTGCATGGGGACTAAGTTGTCCCATATACACGAGTCCTTGTTTAGATTGCCTGCTGCCATCTTCAAGAGAAGATTGTGGTGGAAGGGGAGAATGAACTAACATTCTTTAAACCATTCCTTAGTCTCTTAGTTTCATGTCACAGTAAGTAATGAGTTTGGTACTACATCATGGCAATGTTATGACAGAAAGCAAAGCCCTTCTGACCTCGAATTAATCCTGTCTTCTCCAAGAGCTTTGCTTCAGGCTTCACTAGGGACATGTGCATGTAACTTTAGATGATATCTGAAGGCATTTCAGATGCTAGCCAAAAATGTGCTTTATATTTATGCTGGATTTTGTTGCCTCTTTCCATCCAAAATAATTTTGGGGAAGGTTGGGTGAACTCAGGTGGGAAATCTCTTGACATCCCCTGATTCCCAGAGTAACAAACTTAGAAAAATTATCAAAAATGTCACTACTGCGTGACCTGTGTCTGCTGATATGCAGAGAGCTGAGCTTATGATTTTGTAGACACTTAAACTAGAGGCAGAAAGTCAAGACAATCACACATTGCAGGAAAGAGCTGGCTATCTCAGATCAAACTCGGAATAACAAGCCGGTTTATTAATCTAGATCATAGAAATTAAAAATGAAAGAAGCCTGTGGGGTATTTAGACCAAGCACATGTTGTGTTGACGTCTATGGAAAAGTTCCCATGCTGATTCATGGAAGAAAAATGTCCTGTTCCCTGCTGGTCTACAAAATATCTTCAGACTATTCAGTGTTAGCCATTTTCTGTCAATCAGCCTTCTCTTCCACATGTATTGTTTCTGTCCCCCTCAGGATGCTTGAGGTATTTGTCCATTATCTGACCAGCGGATAGTTGATACCTGGTTTATTTTAATTTTTGTTCCATCTACTTTCAACTAGAATGAATGAAGATGGAGGAAGCAGGATGCTCTAGGAAGAGTTTCTTTGCATACTACTTTTGCAGACTACTCATGCATTCATTGGGGGAGAGGCGGATGCATGAAGAAGTTCTGGTCTTTGGGGTCTGCAAAAAACTATTTGGCTTGGGACCAAGACCAGGCTGGATAAAACCTTTGAACCTTTAGTGTCACATGGGAACCCTTAAATGTCTTCTCTGGTAGTTCTTGTCAAGTGTGTTTCTGTAATGATAGTGAGAGAGAAGTAGGTGGAAATACAATGAGCCATGAGACAACTACAAAGTTATATTTCTTTTCTTGCATACAGATGAATAGAAAAGGAGAGATTTGAGTCCCATGGTGGTAAGCTCAGGGTTAGCAAAGTCCCCTGAAACTTCAGGAATTGAGACAGCCTCAGTTCCCCTTCTCTGGAGAACCTCTAGCTACCATGATCTTGGCTTCTTTCAGACTCCTCTTGTAAGTGTAAGGAGAGAAGAAGAAATTTCAACAAGGGGCAATAGTTTGCCTGTTTCCTCCCCCATTTTTATGTGAGTCTGTTTCATATGTCCTCTTGCTGCTTCTTGGAACAGTTGAATTCTTGAGCTGTTCAAAATGTTGCTATGGTGGATGGCTTGGCCTTTAGTGTCTGGTCCTGCCCATGCAATGGTCCAACTCTCTCTCACCTCAGGCGTATAAATTAGGATCCTGCTAGCTTTCAGCTCCCTCTACAGTTAGCAGAAAGAGAAACCATCTGAGGGTTACACAGGTCACCTGAGGCACAGCCAGAAGGCCCTGGTCTCTCTCCATTGACTGAATGGGAGCTCATCTTGTCTGTGCTCTTAGCCGAGGCAGTTCAGTTACCAGCTGTAATTTAGGGAAATCATGATGTAAAGGGTGTGAGTAAGGAGTAACTGAGAGAAGAAGTACTTCTGTCAAAGCAATGAGATTCACCAAGGAGAGACTGGAAAAGGATTTTGCAATCCTGCTCAGGGCTCAAGAATAGGGAGCACATTTCCAGATATTTTGGTTCCCTTGCTGCAAGACGGGTGGTAGAAAGAGAAGCCACCTGAGAACACACGGAGAGGAAACAGGTAATGGGGAAAAGTAGCAGGGGATGGTACTCAGCTTCAGAGTAATTTCTAGGGCTCTGCATTATCACAACAATGAGAGCATGAAGGGCAAGCAGCAACTCATGTTCATATGTTTTTCACAAAGTGTTACAACTTCTGCTGGTGCAGCAGAATTCCCCTCTCCTCTGAGAGGCTGCTGATAAAGCAACCAGGTTGCGTCTACCATTAACGTTGCATTCTTGCATCTTTATCCTTTCCTGGCTTACACATCCCATCAAATGGGCAAGTACTTTAGTGCGAGGTTGACAAAGAACTTCTGGAACACTTAGAAATGCTGTTTCATGAGGAAAGATGAAGAAGTAAGGTTTGGAACTTGCAACCGTTCACCTATAATTTTATCATCAGAATTAATCTTCATGTTTCCTGGCTCCTGCTTGTGTGTTGCCTTCCTTAACTCCCTCAGCAAATCCTACAGATTATAGTGTTTCCCACCTAGAACCAGTTTGTACTACCATTGTTTTCCATTAGACAGCTATCAAGTGGCTGTTTCAATAGCAACAGTTCCCTTGAGTCCATGAAGACTGATTATCAGAAATATTAGGTATTTATGACTTTTGATGACTTGAAAATGAACAATGTTCTCAGCAAAAGCCATCTTAGTCTCTTATATTTGGGCATTTCTTTTGCTTCTTTCACAGGGCTAGTCTTTTTAGATGGGCAGATCATGCAGTGGAATGCAATTTGGCTTAGTTTGGGATTTTTTTTCTCAAAAAATTTTTGTGGTTTAGCATTCAGAAGACTGGTTAAAAGGATTCTCCTCCACTACTCTATTCACATGCCTTCCAGAGGTATCTTTTCCCTGTGCCAACAAAAAGGCATGACATGAACCAAGCAGCGGGGACATAGCCAGCTAACTGAAGGAAGGTGAGAAATTACTGGGAGATCAGAAGGTGGCAAATTTGGGGTGAAATTGCACCCTCTATGTCCCCCAGAAAAAGTCTTTCTGAAGCCAGTAGAGGGCATTTCTCCAGGCTATGGAACAAGGAGCTCTGCTATGTCCCAGGCAAGAGAGATTTGTTCTCCAACTGGTTTTGAGTGGGTTTTTGTGTGTGTACTTATAATGGAGGATTTGAATCTGTGGCACTTGTCAAAACTTACATCTTCCTTCAGGAATTAAACATGCTAAAAAGTATTAATTTAATTTGCCTGGTACATTGTTGATGCAAGAGCTTGCTGGCAGCCCACCTTGCTGTCTCTGATGTTTTTGTGGTCAAAAGGAACAACCAACAGCAGTCACTGGCAAGAGGGTTTCAGTATCCTAAGAGCATGATTTTGTTAAGGAGTACCATGGCTAAATGCATGGGTGTCTTTGACCTCCTTTTTATTTGAAACAGAATAGTCAAGAGAAATAGCCAGTGAGCTAATCACCACCACAGCCTATTGGGAAGATAGGAATAATTATTTAAACCAGTCTTGAATTACCCATTGGCATGCATCTAATTAACAAATTCCGTTTATTCCTGTAACTATTGTGCAACAATTAGTGGGTTTTAAATTGAGCTCTTCTGCCAGCAATTTCAATGGTGTAATTTTGCCAAGATATCTTTGTTTTGCCTGCAATGCATGGTGCCACTGAGAATAGCCTGGAGGTGGTCAGAGCATTTCGACTAAATTTACTTTTGCTGAAAAGTACCATTCCCTCAAAGCCTGGGGCTTTTCTGAGTGGAGGACAAAGTGATTTCAAGCAAGTTTTTTCTCTGGCCAGATTCTGGGACTCTGAAACCTGCTGGTCATTTCAGACAAGAGAGGAGGAGACATCTGAAAACAGATGTCCTGACAGTGTCATGATTCACATGCGTGTTGGGTTTAAAAATAAAATAAAATAAAATAAAATAAAATAAAATAAAATAAAATAAAATAAAATAAAATAAAGTGCTGATCCTGCTGCAGGGTAGAAAAAAAATTTTTCAAAATCTTGAATAATTTCACAAAGCTGAATTGTTTCCCTCTGGCAATGCCAATGTGCCTGCCTTGCAGTGAAGAAATGTTCCTCGGGCTGGGAGAAGGAGCAAGCCCCATGAAGAATACAGGGCTCTGCCTTGCACTACTCTAGCCAGCGTTGAAGACATTAAAAGGCTTTGAAGCCATGGCAATCAGCGGGGGGTAATATGGGTGTCTTCCACAAACAAATTCGAAGAATTAGGTTGCTATGAGATGCTGCTCCCTCCCTGCTACATTCAGTTTCCAGGAGTCATCTTCCTTCTGTGGTTCTGTGGGCTGGTGGGGTGGCCTGAGCAGACATCTCTCTTCACCTTGATGAGACTCCCTCACTTTAGATAGACTCCTGAAGCTGGAAGCAACAGTATGGATCTAGAACAACCTCACCTTGCAAAAAGAAGGCTGACATGAGGCTTTTTCACATACGCTAGGCTTTGGTTGTCCTATTTACAATTCAGTACCCTAGCTTCTGTTTCATACAGGGAAACCCAGACCCAGTCATGACCAAGCCAGATCCCAAAGTGGGGACTGAGCAGTGGCTACAGGTATTTCACTTCTGGAGATATCATGAAGGCTCCTAGAGACTCTTACCCAAGCTTAACATATGGTTCTTCTTTCATGGGTAAGCTCTCTAACACTGGGAGATGAATTAAATAAATGAAAGAACAAGAAGCAATGTCCCAACACCAGCTGTATTTTGCACAGACCTCATGAGGATCATGACATTGAAACTCTGCCAATATGAGGCTGCCATCTTCTTCCCTACATGCACACCTGATTCTGCCAACAGTGAGCTTAGCCCCTCCTGGGCAGGTTGAGTACCACATCCCTCATCATTTCCCTGATGTATTTCCCTTTATTCATCAGTATCCATCTTGGCTAGGTTGAGTCTAACCTGCTTTACATGGGATCGTGTTGGTCTTATATTAATTATCACTATGAGATCTTGGCTGTTTCCAGGACCTTATTTTTTTCAGCCTGAAATAGTCACACAATATTTGTCAGGCATTTAGGACACTTGCTACTTTTCCCTTTGACCATCCTTGCTCTCCTCCACTTGTTTTTTCTGTCTCTTCTATAAATAAAAACTCCCTGAGATATCCAAAGCACTGCCTAAAAAAGAGGTGGGGGGAGCTTATTGGGGGGAAATGGGCCATTATAGAAAAGGCCAGGTGCTTGGCATGTCCCCAGCTTGCGAAGGTGGGAGCTGTCACAAGTCTGAAAAATATCAGTGTGGGAGTTATAAATAAAAGCTTTAAAGCCAGGGTTTTAGAAAGTCATCTTTAAACGCTGCATAATTTATAGACTGCTGCAAAGAGAAGAGTGTGTGAGCTCTGGAAGCTGAGATAACCCATTCTTTGTTCCCTCCATAGTTGGGCTGTTCTTATGCATGTGGTGAGCTATACGCTGGACATCCAAAATTCAGATTTTTAACCAGCATTGCCTCCTTCTGCAGGTTTATCTGAGTCACTGTGGCTGGGTTCATTTCATTTCCTGGTGACTCAGTATGAACTGGAAATAAATATCATTGGTTTCATATTGAAAAAAAAAACTGGAGTCGTGAGTAGGGATGCTGCACTCAGGTAGGGCAATGCTGAGGGATAGCAAGAAACTCAGCAATAAAGAAGCGGGATTGCCCTGTGCTCTGTATGAACTCAACTCCTTCTCTTTAGAACAGGGATTATCCTAAGAGGTTGAGAAACTTCTTTCAATAGCAGCTACAAAATGCTTTGCTCTCCTTTCACAGAACAAAGCCATATGAGAGGCAGGGGGTAAGGACCCATCCCAAGGAAGGCCAGAATAGCTGCCAAGCTGGCATTTACAGCAATCATTTCATCAGGCCCTGGAAGTGTAGCTACCTCTAGGATGTAACATAGCAGCTGTGCTATCACCATCCAACAATAATAAACAACAGGAAGCAGAATGGACTTTCAAGGCAGATGAGTCTCATGAGAGGATCTAGCCCATCACAGTATCATTTCTCCCCCTTTACCCCAGCTGGAAACAAGTCTGGAAATCATGAGTCCGAAAACAAAACAAAATAAATTAAATATATGGTGTCAGAGCTTTAGTAGTAATGGCAAATAGCTGTAAGAGTAGTAATGGCAAATAGACCTTCCCTGAATGATGGTCCAGTGTATGCTCTGCTGCCTTTTTCACCACCCTAGCGCTTGCTTCTCTGGTGATGTGGAAGGACCAGTGCCACCTCTCTGGTCTCTCTCGCCTTGCTTCTCCCCAGACATCTGCATCCAAGCCTTGACTTGTTCGGAGCCTGCTGAGCTGGTGAGATTTAATAGGATCTCACCACCCAAAGTGCTGTGGCTTGAGGCTATAGATTTAAGCAGAAGCATTAAGCACCCTGCTCTTTAACTCATTTCTAATCCATTTATTTAAACTTCAGAGTGGTTTTAAAGCACAAGAATCAAAGGCAAGAACAATTTAGAGTTTTCCAGCCCAGCTCTGAGATCTGACCTCTGCACATACCCTGACTGCCTTTAAAAGTGCACCAGCATAAAAGCACAGTTTGTGACAAAGCATCTGGAAGGATTAAAAACTTTCTGGGATGGAATATACTTTTGTGAAGGATCTCTTTCCTATCTCAACTCAGTTGCCAAAAAGAGATCTTTCCTCAGGGGGCTTCTAACCTGCCTGCGGGATTTAGAGAAGAATTGCTGAGAAGAGCATATAGTGATTTGACTAAAGGATAAATATGAGAGGGAGAGGAAGGGGGTAAGGGATAGAAGGGAGAAACAGGATTAAAAAAGAAAATAAAAAAGTGAGAAGTAACTGAGCTGAATGAAGCTGTGTGAGGCAGGGTTTAAGGAAGCATTTTGGAGTCCTGACTCTGGGAGCTGTTTTGTCTCCTGGTATGCATGACATCCTTCAGCAGTGCAAAAAGGTAAAAACTAACGGGGTCTCAGGGAAGGTGGGAAAGGGAAGAATGGAAATGCAGAAACAGAGCAAAGAAAAAGCAGAAGGGCAAAGGGATTTTGATGAAGGATTTCAAGCCCTAGTGTGGGCTTCTCACACTGCTTGCCTGCTTATGTCTCCTTCTTGGACAATGCTTGGGAAATCATTACCTGATCCCTCCCACCTTTGTTTACAAAGGTAATCTGGGTCAATTAATCCCTGCTTCATTTCTTCTCATTCTGTCTAGATAGTCACTATGAAGTAAGTGGTAACCAATCTCCCAGCCCATGGAGTCAGTCTGTCTTCTTATTTCCTTATTCATTAAAGTAGACACCTTACAAAGGCCAGAAAATATTAACAAAGCCCAGGAGACTCAATCTTCAGAATAAGGAACCAGTATTTCAGCCTCGGAGGCGACGTGAGTCTGGGACACGAGACAGAACTGGATCTGAAAACAGGCCCTTCAGCTGAGGAGCAAGCGGTCTCTGGACATGCTGCTGTTTTCTTGGTTTGTCTGAGGTTTTTGTTGTTGGAGTTGTGGGATTTTCTTTTTTTGCTTTTTTCTTTTCACTTTCTGTTCCCTCACCCCTCCACCCTGAATTGGCCTGACATTAGAAACTGATGTGAAATGAAGAATCTGCCTGCTAGGACAGTTTCTTCTCTGTTTGTGATCCCTCCTGCATGCCAACTCTCCTGCTGCGTTATTACAAGTGTATTTTGGTACACCACTATGCTAGGTGCTGTAGAGTTTCAAGCCAAAAAAGAAGAAAGAAAGAAAGAAAGAAAGAAGAAACACTGGACAAACAAACTGTTTGTCCATGCAGTACTACTGATGCCTGCTTTCCCACTGATTTGTGTCTGGTGATTAATGAAAACCTCTGTTTGAAACTTTTCCTGTTCTCAGGACTCTAATTTAAACATGTGAACTTGTGCTACCATGTATCTCTGTCTTTCTCTCTGGGTGTTTATTTTCACTTATACCTCAGAAAATCTCTAAGAATTGTATCACTTGGCCAACAAATACAGACAATACAATTGCTCAAGCCTAGTTTCCTTAGGAAATTGGGTGCAGAAGATCCTTCCCAACAAGGATGAGTCTTCCCATAGAAATGTTACTACCTTGCAGCCAAACAAGCTGCAAGATTTTGGGGCTCTTGTGGTCTGAGCTAAGAGACAACTAGTCGAGGCAGATGGACAGGCAGGGGAGTTCAGCTGAACAATCAGACAATATTGAGCTTAGTCAGCTCAAACAGTGCCAACAGGCGCTTGAACTGCTTTTTCTCCTGTGGCTATACTACTTGCCAACTATTGAGGCTTGGAAAGCATCTGCCCTACATCTTTGCTGGGGTCAGAAAGTTTTAGGTTGGCTTGTTCAGGCATGAACTGCAATAAAGAGGACATTTCACTCCATTGGATGGATGCCCCAGTTCAGCTTCCTTGTGCTGAGTTGCATTTTGGAGAGGACATCCCCATTGCAACCTGGTGGTGGATGTGGCTTTGGAAGTCCCATCTCAACTAGATTTATTCCTGAGGGGAATATGAATGTGACATAAGGAGTTTCAGCTGGAAGCTCAGACTGTAAAAGTGGACCAGAAGTTTGATGGATATCCTCCAAAACAGGATCCCAATGAGCTTGATTCAGTTTCAAGTCTGTTCAACTTGAGCTGCTGTCCTGCCTTTAGCTACAAGGCAGTTTTATATACACTCAGTAACAGAGGATCTTGGTGCTATTCAGTGACAGCTGTGACGGATAAGGTGCCCCCTTTGAGTTCAGTGGTTGAACCAGAGAGAAACTTGAACTACTGTAAGGACATAGAACCAGCAGAGGAAGAAAGGAAGTCAATGACCAAGAAAATGTACCTTATGGTGACAGCTGCTCCATTGAGGAATCTCCCCAAAGGCACAACGAAAAACGTAACGTTTTTATTACTTTTTTTTAGTGTGTTAACAGCACAGGAGATGAAATCTGGAATGGAGAGCATACAGCACAATCTACTGCTTTCCTCCCACAGTCTTCTGCTTTCCTCCAAGAACACACTGGAGGGGGAGGTCCACTTGAACCTCACTGTTTCATGTTTCTTCTACACTTACAGATGGCTAACATGGTTCTAAAACAACTGGTTGTCATAGATGGCAGTTTGCTCCAAACAGCACAGTGGGGTTTCTGTAACGTGGGAAGATATGAAGAGGGGTAGATATGAAGAGACAACCCATGTCACACTGGGTCCTTCTGTCCCATAATACCACTGCTGACAGTGGCTAATAGCAGAAGCTAAGGGGAAAGACTATGAACAGGGTGAATAGGAAGTGTTTTATTCTCCCACCTGTCTGCAGCTTCAGGACTTCCAGAGACGGAGATGAGGGCTTTCTGCTTAAGTAGCTGGAAATACTTCTTTTCTGGCTACCCTTTATCTTTGAGATCCTGACTTAGAGCAGTTAGGGACCTCTGCAACAATAAACTGTTTTATGAATATTACCTCCTATCAAAAAATATCAAGATTTAAGGACTCTGCTTGTATCTCACACAGAATAAATTTGTCTGTATATTGACCATGTTAGTCCCTTTCTTTCAGACATATTTAACATGCCTATCACAAATGAATCTCATCAGCAAATAACAATATACCAAAAATTTGTGGGATGCTAAAGGCATAACTATATATTAACCCTTCCTTAAGATTTGGTTCCTTTTCCACCCTTTTCCCCAGTTTATGCTATCAAGGGCATGCTTTTTCCTCTTCTGACATGCTGGGTGGAAAGTGTTTTGGAATGCCTAACATTACTTCTCCACTTTCTCTATTGTCAGTCATGAAACTAATTCCCCTGAAAATAACCTTCCATGACACACATTTGTTTCTCAGGTAAGATTTAAAGGAAACTTTATCACTTACATCACTCTTGGCATAACTCCTAAGTCTGAGAATCAGGCCTGAGCATAACACAAATTTTGTCAAAGCTTTGTTTCAGGGGATAGGTTTTGGTAGGGACCCTTTTGTCTTGACACTGTCACTCAACACAAAATTATCTGCTTTAATTTCTCTTCTTAAAATAGAGAGAAAGAAAGTTACGTATTTTCCTTCAGCATCCCAACTAACAACCTAAAGGAAGATCATTACACCACAACACGGACCCAGCACAAGGAGACTGAAATGACACTGTGCAGGTGTAATTGTAAATGACTATAGAAAATATAATCTCTAGTGACAAATTCCCAAGGCACTGCCTTCACTTGTCAGTTCCCAAGCTTACCTGGAACACAGGTAAGTAAACCAAGGAAGTATCACTTACTAGTAAAGCCTTCCTCAACATTTTCCCTCCCTCTCATGTCCAACTCATTCCCATTGAACATGTTCACTGACTTAGCCAATTTTGTCTCTATTGTCTTTCTGTTGTTTGACTAATTCACCATGGAAAATTGAATCTGAGCATAAGTGCAAGGTGTATATTGTATCTCTTTGCAGTTTACAGGCACAAATCCCCCTCCTTTTCTTTCTCTCTTGGTCACTCTTGCCTTGGTGAGGACTGCAGCATTAACTGTTCATGCTCAAGACCTGTTCATCCCTTGAATAGGTAATTTTACAAGAACTTTCTGGGGCAAGAGAGAGAAGAAAGTCTCGCGGAGACAGCATGATCTAAGACCCAGCTCATTATGAGTTATTTTAATATCAAGTTACTCACTATATCATTCTTCATGCTGGGCTTTGCCAGAACCACCATACCCCTCTGCCTTAACTACATTGACTTGTCCACTATAAGCTTTGGCTGCCTCTGCCTTGTGTGGTTTGACATTGCTTGCTAATTGCTAATCCAGTCCAAGACTGATCCACACATGGATGGGCTTCCCTGACCTCTCCTGTGCTCCTAGTATAATGGTCTGACTAGTTCCCAGCAATATGTGGTTGCCACTCTCAATTTCCTGGAAGAATCCTCTTAATAGAAACTCAAACCTTGGGGTTTCTCAAACCCTGACTGGATAAAGCTGAGCTGAAAATTGTTCTTTTTATAATTATTACTGTTGTGTTTTTGTTTTCTTTTCCCATGGAAAATGTTGAGATTTCACCAAACAATGAAAATGTTTGGCCAAGAGCCCTCCATTTCAGTTCAGAAATGCTCCCCCGTGGGAGTTGTAGCTGGTATGCTTTGTGTCCCTGAACTTCCCTCTGAGCTGACATTCCTGGCTTGCCCACATCTCTCATGGTGCAGCATGGTCTCTTCTCACACTGAGACAATGCCATGCACCATGGAAGTTGTATCACTATGGTGCTTTGTGAGAAATGCACTCCACTTGGCAAGTCCAGCCACTAGAGCAGGATGGAGCCACATAGCTCTGCAGTGACAGCCTCTGGTAGACACTGTCTGAAGATTTTCCATCTGAATCTCCAGGCCTCCTGCCACACTCTGAAGCCTTGTTGAGAGATGGGTCATAACACAAAACAATTTCGCTCTTATTGAAAGGCAACCTTTCCACTGAAAAATATTCTGATGGAAAATTGCAAGCAGCCCCAGAGGAAGTTCTTTCCAATGCCCTTTGATTTGTAGTTTACCAACTTAATCTCACTTCTGTTGTATTTCTTTTCTGTTGTCTCTCCTTAATCTCTGATAACGGAGGGAGAGGTCCCTTTCATACAAATTTGAGACTGGGGTAAGCTGAGATATGTTGCTAACAACGTATGGAAGGGTTTGTACCTTTCCAAACAGACAGATTTACCAGGCGAGCTCTCATAAGTCCCTGAAGAGAAGAACACATTACCCTGCCTTTTCTGTGTATTAACAATGAAACAAAAATCCTTTCAGATCTAAATCCAGCAAATAAAGGTCTTCTCTCTTTTCTTTTTTTTATGTTTCTTTTTAGAGGGTTTTGAACCTCAGTATCCCATTCAACTTGTTTGCTTTTTTCTTTCTTTTATATTCATTTCAGGCTAGTGAAAGTTGCCAAACTACCTGAGCTAGAGATCTCACTCTTCTTTTTTCTTTTTTAAAGAGAAGGAAGAGAAAATTGCATGCTGAAGCTGAAGACCCCAAATAACTGGACATCTCACATGCTTTCAAAATGTTTACTTTTACAGTTAGCATCTACTTTACTATCTTAGTGAGCTAATTCACTTGGGCTAGTAAGATCTTCCTTCTTCTCAGACTACCAAGCTGTGACTTCCATTCACTGTTCAATGTTTCTAAGCAGAGCAGGACCAAAAGGGGAGACCCAGAGATTAAGAACAGAGTATCCTTTAGCAGGGTGCTGAGCTATGTGGCATCCCACAAACTTTTCTTTCTGGTTTTTATTTTAATCTTTTTCTTCCTTAAATGCCTAACTTGTGTATATTCTTTTGCCTGAAGTGATGCTGCAGCAACTGCTGCTAATTACCCAGTGGCATTTTTGCTGTGGATGTGCTCTAGATCAGTTGCATTTCAGCATGGAAAAGGGGTAGGGGGCATATTTATATACTTGCAGGTGGGAAACTGCAGTAGACAGCATATTCTGTTCCAGGTTAGCTGTACTGTTCACCTCCAAATCCCAGGTTCCCCCATTAAAACCTACCCCCTGCCCCAGGGAACAGCCTGGCAAGCTCTTCTGACCCAACAGCACCGGCAGCTCTTTGGCAGCTTCTGAAGTGTATCCAATCTGGTATGAGTTTGCTACACTTTCATTTTGTCTACATCCTCCAAACAAATAACCGAGTCCAGAATCCCAAGCTGTGTTTTGCAATGGAAATGCTTCAACATCTGGGAATTGCTTCTGCTGCAGGGAAGATATAGAGTACTGTTAACTGTTTAAAGGGTCAGTGAAGAAGGGAAGGCAGGTCCATCTGTATGGGCTAAACACTTGCTTTCAATGAATGCCATGTGGTTAGAGAACCTGGTGAAACTGAGGGAGCCTGAGGATGTCTGTCTCTCTGAGTCAGTGCCCTCAACATTCTTTTTCTGTTAACTTCCCATCTCTTCCATGAACCTTCATTGACTATCACAATTCTTAACTGGAAACATTATGTCTTTACTGTTCAGCACAGTTCCCCTGAATAACTGTGAGTCCTACTGCACAGCTTTGTGGACAATCAACACAAACTGGGAGTTATCTTGGTTTTCAGATAGACATAACTTCTCATGCTTAACACCACTGGACTCGGTGTGATGAGCAGCAGAAAGGAGACCTCAGCAGTAGTGAAGAACAGATCGCTTAGTGATGTACATGGATGCCTTTCTATACCTGACATTCCTGTATAACCCAAGGCAAGACGTTGAATCAAACAACAGCTGATGCAAACCTTCACTTAAATCTGGAAAAATGTGGGGGAAATATGGCTGTAGGAAGCCCAGTTTTTCATTCTTGTTTGTGCAGTGCTTGAGAATTATGGTAATTATGAGACAATAAATTCTTATCTTCCCTCCAGAGGTCTCAGAGCATTCACGTGATTGGACTTTGTGGATTAGCTGGATCATATTACAAGGTACGTGTGAATGGACAGTCTCAAAACTTTTCCAAGCAAATATGGTTGCCTTATTTTACAGCTGGACTATGGCAATGAGAAGAGACAGGGCATCCTGCCCCAATCCATGTAAGAAATCAGCAGTAACACCAGGCATGGAATCACTGGCTTTGCTTTATCCCTACTACTGCTCCTTCAGCTCTATCACTCCTTAACAGAACACTTCTTTCTAAAACATGATTAAAAGAAAGAAGGTTAATTTTTTGTTGCAACTTCTCTTTAGAATTTTTTCTACCTCCCCATGAGAATCCAAACTAGACAGTTAAAAACCAAATCCATCAATATTTTTGCTTTATGAAATTACATATGTCTTGCTCACAGAGCTAACCACAGTTCATTTAATCTCCCATTCCTTCCTTATGTTACTTCAGTGCAGCAGCAGAGGGACTGATCCAAAGTCACATAATTCCCTCAGGAAGGCATGTCAGTTCAGCATGTGTGTGTCCTTAAACCAAAACTTGCCCAAATACAGAAGGATGACAGATCAGCTAAATGCAATATCTTCATTTTTTCTGCCAGATGAAGTTTTCCAGCTGCTCTGACTCAGGTCAGTGATTTGCCAAAGGTCAAAAGCTGAGTCAGGAGCTTGGAAAACCCACAATACTGCTGGCTCCCAGCTCAGTTTAGACTATAGAAGCCCTACAGGTCAAACCCCTCCTCACTTCCATCAATCTCTCCATCCCAGAGCAAATGGCTTTCTTCTTGGAAGAGGTAATAACATTTCCAAGCCCCTAACTGTGCAGGATAGGCACAGCTGCACTGGAACACACCTGTACTTTTTCTAGCCAAGTACCTCACAAGTATCTTGAGAATGGCTGATGTCAGGTAAGTTCAGAAGAAAAAATTTATCTTAACCAGCTCATTTGCAAGACACCTAATCCTTAAGGCATAACCAGCTTCATTCCCCTTTCATTCACAGCTCACCCCAGAGCACTGCCCTACCCCAAGCTACATTCAACTCCCCAGAAATTCTTTCTGGCTCATAATTGCAACTCTTTTCTGATGAATGAGGCCTGGGTCGTATTTACATCCTTTTTTGGGTATACCGCTCTCTCTCCATCCTTGCTGCAGCTCTACCCTGATTGCAGTGTAGGGCATCCTGCAGCTCCACCACAGTTCTGGCCTAAGCTGTAATTGCAGCTGGTGGTGGGACTGCACTGGCTTGCAGCCCACGAACTGACAGAATTTGGATGGGACTCATCTGACATGGTGCTGACAACCCCACCTCAATTAATCATGTTAAGTGCTCTCTACAGCCCATTGGGATGTACTCAGTGGAGGCAGAGGAGACTTGGGCATAGATCACCACATCCAAAAGTAACTGTTCACATTGATGCAGATGAACTGTATCTGAAATTGCTCACTTCTCCTCCTTAAATGTGGCTCAAGAGACTAGTTCATATGGCAACCTCCACACCACAGACAGCTGAAACAGTTAGTTAAGTCCTTTTTTGCATCTGACTGAACCAAGTAATGGGCAGATTTTTTCCCATGAAAAATCCTCTTCTTCTCTGCATTCACCTCTTCATTGCATCAGAACAACGGAGACTAAGATTTTCTCTATCTTATGCTGTCTGTTAGAGTTCAGTCAACACCCATTCCTAATTCTCAGCTCACAGTCACTGCCGCATTTGTTCACAGAACAACTACCATTTGATCTTAATTTTCTTCACTCAGAAGACTGTTATTCCAGAACCTGTGTAAGTCATCTCAAGTACAGAGGTGGGACCACCCCTCTCAGCAGCAGACTTGCCATTAGATTGGATTGTCCCAGGCACAAATCCCACCTATGCAACCCAGCGTTCAGTCACAGTTTCTTTGAAACCCTTGGTAGAAGGAGGAATAACAACTTAAGGAAGACCCAGTCAAACTCAAGGGGTATGTTATGGTGATAATTCAGCAGGAGACACCAAGACATCAAGTCATCGAATCATAGAATAGTTTGAGTTGGAAGGGACCTTCAAAGGTCATCTAGTCCAACCTACCTCCAACGAGCAATGATCTACTTGGACATTTCCAACTAGATCAAGTTGCCCAGAACGACATCCAGCCTGGCCTTAAATGTCTCCAGGGATGGCACATCCACCACCTCTCTGGGCAACCTGTTCCATTATTTTACCACCCTCATGGTAAAGAATTTTTTCCCCACATCCAGTTCTTGCTCTCAAATAGCTATCATTTGATTTTGAAACATTTTGATAGGGAAGCGTGACATAAAACAGAGGAAAAACGAGGGAAAGCTAAGAACCTATGCTATAAAATACGTTGGGTCTATGCTTGCCGAGTCATTGGAGAACGATTTGGCTTCGACTTGGTTTGGGGAGCTTTTGTATTTTTTAAACAAATGCATACAACCATCACTCCTCAATGGACACATTTGTACCCATGACTGGTGACTGCAAAGTTTTTGGGATGACCAGATCAGAGGGTGGTGCCTCTTGAACAAAGAAATTCATAAAGGAAGACCTGAGCACTACTCAGCTACTTTAGCATATTCAGAATTATCTTTCCTACTTCTTCATTTGCTTTCCCTACAGAGCTCTCAGAACATCTGACAAAGTTGATCAGAAGCATTATTGTCAGGGAAGAATCTCAGTGGGGAAACTGAGGCAGAGGCGTACACTCTACCCTGCAGGTTGGTATCAGAAGCTTGGAAGAGACTCCAGCTCCTCCCACTCTTGTGGGTAGGGATAGCCAATATTTCCTCAGAGTTTCCTCCATGGCATGCCTCCAAATGGATCCTCATAGCAAAGCTGGACTCATAGCCCAAAATAAGTGCCAATACCCTCAATGGAGTTTGTAATTATTCTCTTTGCTGTCTGGCTGCCCTCTCCCCTGCCTTCCCTCCGGGCCTGGACACCTGTGTTGCACCGTGATTGCCTCCTCATTTATAGCAAACAAGTCTGGATTGTCCCACTGTATATTTTTAAGATATTTAGAAAAAAAATCTGTTTTCTTTTTTCTCTTTTTTTTTGCCTTGGCATGTGTTTTTAATTGGATCCACTGCCGTTCTCCTGCTTATTAATGCTTTTCTTTGGGGAAGTGCAAGTTTTTAACAGCCCTGCAAATACTCACTCCTCTTTGCAAAGCCAAGTCCATTTCTTTGGGATAACCTGGCTCTGACCTACTTGTAAGTTATGCAACAAATGCTCTGCTTTCAGATCAGCCTACTACTGTTCAAATCCATACTGTTCAGGCATCATTTACGCACCTGCAGGAGAGTGGAGGAAAGTCACGTTTGGCAGTTGGCCTCTTCAGGAAGGCTAGATGCTTTCCCTGGGGGAAATCACCCATCCATCCCAACAGCACTGACATTCAGAGATGCCTCTCATTGGTGCTCTGTTCTCCTTTCATACCCCCCTGCTATGCCTTTTCTCCAGCGTCTCAAACCTGAAGCCAGGCACTGGTGTCAAGGATTTAATCTTTTTCAGTTTCTCTCTGGTACCGCTGGCTTCGAGGAACATTCCTGTGGTTCCTGCCAGGCTCCTTTCCAGGGGAAAAGATTCAGGTGGCTTCATTCCCTTTGTCTTTGCCAAACGTTTACATTCCTGCTGACGACGCAGGATAGCAGTGTCACAGGCGGGAGCACTGGCAGGAGAGCCTGGCCTCTGCTCCCTGGCCATAGTTACATGGCACAGGGCATGGAGCAACTGAGAAAGGACTGATTTGCGTGGCCTCTGCTATGAGACCCAGCAAGAATATTTCATACTGATGACTGCATGCTAATTAGCAACACTGCCCTGCCCAAAGGTAGAGAAGTCTTTGACTCATTAACAATGGCAGTGGTTAACTGAATTCCCCCATCTATCTTCTGGTCAAAGCTTTGGGGTCTTTCCTTCAATACAGATTACACTGAAGGCACTTAAGGACAAACTGGGTGGCTCTATCCATATTGCTCCGAGAAAGAGTTGCTGGAGAAGCACACACAGGACCTTCCACCTCACACCACTCCTCAGGAGAAAGGACAGACATGCTCAGCAGGTTTTCCTTAGATAACTTTATGTTCTTACCAAGGGAACAGAAAGGCAAATTTCTGCCCATATCCCCTAGTACCAAAGATGCTCTTGGTATAGGCAGCTGCGATGTCTTTGCATTTTGCAGCTTGGTGACAGATGTCCAAGCTGGACATCTTTCAAGTTTCAAAAGCAGGTTTGATGGTCTCATCCAGACTTCTGAACTAACCCCTTGCAACACATATGGTGATTTAAGGCACAGTAGGGCGGGAGATAGTAAGCCAGAGAGAAAAAAAAAGAATCACAGGTTATATGTGTGATTGGTAACCTCAGGAGCTTTCTACCCATTGCAAACAGATCTGCAAGGAGCACTTCCAGGCCTCCACAACCTTGCCTTGCCTGTTCAGATCAAGAAAAAGTGCTTGCTTTGACACCACAAACCATATTTCTCAGGCTGAGATGTGCCAGAATTTCAAACAGATGTGGCAGTGCAAACAAGCAGCCCCCTTGGGACCGTGCCAGGAGGTTCAGACAATACAACAGCATCCGAACATGGTTAGAAGCCATTCAAAGCCAGCCCAACAGTAATAGCCTGTACATGTACTTTCTGGCCTGCCTTGCAGCCGAGCCCAGAGCAGCTCAGCAAACAGTGGTACTGGAAAGCCTTGAAAGAAAGTTGCTGAGTTGGGAATTCTGCTGAAATAGCACCTGTATTTTTTTTTTTTTAATCTGCCTTCTTTACTTTCTCCCTCTCCTTTTTCTTTTTCTCTTTTTTTTTTTTTTTTTTTCTTTTAAGGCCACGTTTATAGCTTTTTCACTGCTTGGAAAAGCTAGCCCCAAGCCCGTTTGGCATTTGCTCTTGGCCTGAGCCTTCACATGAAGATCTTCTGTAAATAGGCTAATGCTGGTTTCATTTCCACTCTGAAAGCAAGAAGGGATCCTTCTGTTTCACTAATGCTTTCTTCTTCAGCTGTAATGGAGAGGGCTGGAGCAGGGCAGATGGGGGGGTTGGGTGGAAACACGGCCAGCCAGATTGGAGAAGCTCTGCGGGAACAGGTTGACTTTGTCAAACCGTTTGCCTGAAAGCAAGGTTTCCCAGGGAAATGTGCCAGCTCATCTTTCACATTGAAAGGTCAGAAACCCACTTCCAGTGAATTTGGACATTTTGAGGTTTCAGTCAGAGGTGAATGAATTATTTTTATTAGAAGTGGGTTTTTCAAAGAGCGGGAATTTCACTACTCAGACTAACGAGAGGAGTTAAAAAAACAGCTGCACTTTCAGGCTCACCAGCCCTTCTCCAAGTCTGAAACTGGAGTGCACCATTTTCAGCTGCACACAGGTGGGAAACACTTGCTTTTGCTTTAACATCTCCATGTCAGCTGTTTAGACAAAAGAATAATCAGTCTCTGGGGAATGAGAGGAAGAGATATTAGCAAAGAGAGAGGGGTCAAGGTGATAGTGTGAGACAAAGAGAGGTACAGGTAGCTGAAACTGTTGTGTCTCTGTTGAATCCATACTTTTGATCTCTGGTTTTAGTATCTTTTTTTTTTTTTTTTTTTTTTTTTTTAACTATTCTTTTGCTCTTGCAGCAATTCTGGAACATTCCCGGGTGCAGGAACACTGGGCTTTAGCTCCTTATCCTACACCAGGATTAAAGAGCAACAAATCTGCTTCTCTGGGAGAAGGCAGGAAAATGCTGGCATAAGAAAAGACACTAGAGAATATTTTTTGTCCTTTCTCTGAAGGCTAGGGAAGCCTGTGTAACCGCCACAATAGGTGTTAAAGCAACTAGAGCTACCCTCAGTTTTATTCCAGCTATTAGTGGTTTGCTATCAGTTGCTGCATTAAACTGAATGAGCTGGTACATGGAAAACTCCCAGTCCTGACTTTTATCCAACCCCAGCCCTTGTCGTACCTTCTGGAGAGCCTGGTAGCAGGAGGACAAATTTAGTTTCACTGAAACATCACTTGAGTGAGCAACTTGTATGACAAAATGAAAAACAACTGTTGGAATGGCTTAGTTCTGCTACTGGTGGTGCACAGAGGAAACGGGCACTTGTATTTAAATAGAGTGGGAGCTGAATGCCTAGGGAGAGCAGACAAAGAAAGACCCTGATTACTGTCATGCATTTGAGTACCCAGGCAATTCCGGACACTGAGCTCCCTCCTGAATTCCGAGGAGTAGATGGGATAATGCAGTCCCTAGATCTCTGCTTATTTTGCTGGGAGAGAATTCATGAGAACAAATTGTGGATACAGACCTGTTCTCTGCTTTTTTCCAGGTGTGTGGGCAGCTGAGGACATGACAAAGGAGGAAGGAACGGTGCATGGTTGTGGGAAACCAGTTCCCAAACAGGAGGGTCAGTGTGGGGAAGCTTAAAAGAGCTTCTTGGAAGCATAGTGGTATTCTTTCACGTTACGTGCACTTTCCATGAGAAGTTCCTTTGCTACTGAATGCTGAGGATGTCAGAAGCAGGAAAGAGGGGGATTCACTGAGGATGGTGTCTATTAAACCCAACGTTCTACAGGGCAGCCTTCACAGCCAGTACTCTAAGAAGCTGATTAATAGGAGTTGAGAGGTCTCAGCTAGAGAATGGCTGGCACTGTAACTTTCTTTTTTCTGCTCTTTCCCTGGGCAATTTGCCACTGACCACGGTAGAAGAGCCTGCTCAGCTGGGTGGATGTTCAGTCTGACATTTGCAGAGGACATTTGACAAAACACTTGGGAACTGGAGTGCCACCTGCACAGGCAAATGGGGAAGCAAAATGATTGCAGAGGGTTGCATCCAGCCAAAGGGATGCCTTTCTGCAATGAATCTGAACCCTTTTAGAAATAAACTTACGAAAATGAGAACTAGAACACTGAGGAAACTCAAGCTGGAACCATTCAGTGCTATCTGACCCTGGTGAGCACAGAAATTTCACTAGCAAGAACAGGAGACAGTGAGTGACAGGTCTCACAAAGAGCAGTCTGAAATTCACTCCCAGGAAACAAATATCATGTTTACCAGTGCTGTTAGCACCCAATGCCCAGCTCTGCAAACCTGCAGGCGATTCCTCCTGAATTGTATTGCAGTCCCTCTCTCTCCCTTTAGCTGAGCAAGAATTAAATTTATATATTTATATATCTATTTTTTTACTTAAAGCACATGAAACAATTCCTCCTTTGCCACTCTGGCAGAGTTTCAGCAAGCAGGAGGATGCATGGGAGCGGAGGCTCCTGAATGGTTGCACACAACTCTTTGCCTCCTTCCTGGCACGGAAGAACAGTTTCCCAGTACTGGGTTTCCATATTGCTCTGCTGGAAGAAACAGAGCCAGGCATGCTCTCTCTGGGCCTGATCTTATCTAAAAACGCTCCCATCGCTGTATTGCGTAGGTATGGGATGGCTGTGGAGAACCCTATTTTGGCAGTCTTCAGCAAGCTGGATGGGAGCTCTGATTTTCACATACCCTGCAGCACATTTTGTCTCCTTTACATCTCAACTTTTTTTCTCCCTTTGATCTAAGAGAGACAGAGCTTCCTCCTTTATTCTCTTGTTAGGTTTCAGGCCCTGAAGGATTTATGATCATTGAGTTATGATCATACAGAATCTGATTCAAAGTCAGACAGACCTCTTCTTCTATCTGCCCTCCCCAAGAAATGAATTTCCAACCTGAACCTAACCCAAGAGAGAGAGGAAAAGTGACACAATCAGTATCAGGACAGAATCTGAAATTACCTGGCAGGGAAGAAGATAATTTGTGTGAGAGTAACCTATTGGCATCTAACCCCAAAAGGCAATTAGTCACCAGAGACTAATGGTGTACTAGAACCACAGTCTGGACTCAGCTGGACCATAGTTCACCTCTGCCTTCACCGAAGTGAAACCACTGATATTTCTAAATCTGGGCTCCCACTGGTAATGAGCCTGAGTCAATCTTGCAGTAGTGTTCAACCTGGGAAACCTTTATCTAAAGTCATATACTTCTTTCTTTGAGATTAAGCAAGCATGGCAGTTAAAATGGATTTACCCTGCTTTCTTTTGTTTACTAATGACAAGAGGCATTTGCCAGCAGTGTCACTCAGGAAAGCCAGTGGTCTGGAAGAGACAGAAGAGTGGAAAGAAGCTGCCTGAGACTTATGTCCTTCCTATATGTGCTCCTTTTGTCCTTCAGATTTCTTCTGCCTCTTTCTGCTGCTGTATGCTGCATCCTCACCTGCGAGGTACATCACTGAACCTAGCAAACAGTATCTAGCAAAGCAGTGTTCATGCACCCAGGCAACCACTGGTCATTTCTGAATAAGGGTCTTGTGGCTCAGCTGAGGCAATGGCAGGTTTCAGCCACGATCCTGCCCTTTCCTAGCAAACCTACCTTCTAAATAGCAAATTGGCAGACATGACAGGTTGGCTGGACCCCAGGCCTTCCTGGATTCCTTCCCTGACTTCACATCATGCATGTTTTAAATTACTGCTTAAATCAAAGATGTCAGTGATTTAGGCCAAAGGGTTTTGCTGGGAGGTAAACTCATACTTTTTCTCTGGCGTCCTTCCTTGTGCTGATCCCAGCATTGAAGGCCTGGGGATCATGAGGGGGCTGCCTGCACAGAGCATGGCCCACTTCTTTGGAGGATGAGAACATTTCATCTAACATTTCCTGCTATAGGAAGGACATGGGACAAGAATTACATGCCAGATGTCTCTTTTTTTTTTTTTTTTCTGACATGTTGCAAATCGTAGCTGTTAGGCTTGTTTGCTTTTGTTTATTTGTTTGTTCTTTTGCAAAAGAGTCACATTTGTTCCGGAGGCTTGGGAAGAGTTCAGGGCAGGTGTATAAAATGGTGTGGAAGATGTATGGACCATTACAAGAGCAAATTTTGTTTTGCAGGGTTTGGCTTCAGTGACCCAGCTGCTCTGGTATTCCTCTCCCTGGGTATGAGGTCACCTCCTGCTGATGTGGGATGCACCATAATCCCCCCAGTGGTCTATAAATGTGAACTGAAGGACACTTCCAGAGACTCTGCAGACTAGAAGGAGTGTTTTAGAGAACTGCCCAGCTCCTCTAAATTTGGACCATAGGACCTCAAAATGAGGGAGAAGGAATCTAATAACTGCTGCCAAACTCTGCAGGAGAGGGGAAACTCCTCTACAAGCATAGTGAATATTAATGTATAGTCCCTCTTCTATGACAGTGTGTCCCATTAGGGACCCTACCTACACCATTGGTGATATTTGATTGCAGAACAATAGCCTCTCCTGGTTTGGAAGGTGTTTCATTGGTTATCTGCAGTACTGAATTCCCTAGACTGGATAGAAAGGGAAAGGCATTTCCTTTCCTGTCACCTTTAATTGCATTGCACCTCCCCCTCATTTCTTGGCCACAGAAATGCTAACAAGATGCCTCTGGTGGGATGGTTGGCATGGTGGATTGGTATTACATCCTGCTCTGGCTCCAAGCAGCAGCTAGCTAAGAAGGATCTGGAGGGGATTAATGCAGTTGTACCTTTGCTTTTAGTCCCATGGATAAATGTAAAGTGTCTAAATCAAGTACTTGCTTTGTCACAGCTCTGCCTTATTTTCAGCTTTGCCCAACAAGTTCTCAATGGGGGCTTATTTCTGCTTTACTCTTAGCCTGCCTTTCTGTAGCTACTTGGCTCTCCCAAGCTCCTTCTCTTGTCTCTCCCTTCTTCCATGCCTCTCTGTCTCAGCCTCTTCTGTTAAACTGGAATTTTGCTAGGCCTAAGAGGCCCTTTTAGAAAAGCCCAATAAAATATGATCATGGCTTTATAAAGTGCACGAACATGAAAAAATCAACACTGTAAACACTACTCCAGCCAAAAAAGCTCAGCATACAGACCAATGCTCTAAGCCATGAGTGACGCTCCTGGAGTTAGTCTAAGGGGCATGAACCACTTTTATTTCTAGCCCTGGCAAATTCTTCAATCTCAGCACCTCAGTAGTGATCTCCACATCCCTTCTACAGGGGATGATTCCCCCAGCCCCCAACTTGGCTATAGTGCAGCTCTGTTACTCTCCAGACGTCTATCCTAATCAGTCCCTGCCAGGGATCTGTGTCCAGATCAATCTTTTCTTGCTTTTCTTTTTTGAGGGTTTTTTTTTTTCCATCTTAAGGTCTGAACATCTGCATCTCATTCTAAGGAGCAAAGAAGTCCCCAGTGGGTGGGAAGGATGTCTCCTCGTTGTGATCTAACCTACTGTTGTCTTTTGACACCTGATTGCTTCTCTTTCGCTCTCTAAATGCTGACTCCCAGTGGACCTAGCCTTGTGCTGCCATTCATGTCTTGTTCTTGCACCATTTTACAAATTGGACAACACAGACTTCAAATTTACCATACAGCTTAAAAAAAAAATAAAAATAAAGAGAGAGAGAAAAAAAAACCCACAAATATATGTCAGTATAGTTCTCAGTTAAATCCTTAATTCCTTAACAAAAAATATATATATAAATGTTGTCATGCACTTGTCTCCTATCTGTTTTCTGTGGTCAGTCAATGCTTTCTCCGGCATCCTAGGAATTTTCATGGAAATACTGTGGTGAACACTAAAACCACACTGGTTCTATGAGATTTCCATGAATAGATGCTGTCCAAGGTTTCTTGCAAGCCTGATTTTTAATTACATCCACTCACACATGCAGCTGGGACATCAGCAATACTGAAAAACAATCTAGAGATTCTCTCTTTCAGATAGAACTGCATTAGGAGGGGACATTCATGTCACCGGGATATCTGCCTTTTCTGAATTCTGAAAATTACTCTCATCAAAAATTAAATCACAGCCACATCCCACACTCCAACAAAGGTTTGGTAACAAAGCACTGCTAGACAGACGTAGTAATAAGATAAATCCTATTACTAAGGATTTATCTGTGTAGAAAAACAAGCATTACCTGTCATTCTCTGGAATCTATTAAAATTAAGCATTAGATCTTTTACATAATTTTTGAAGATTTCAGATTTGGAGACAGAGGGCTAAGCTAAACAAGAGCACCAAGCCCTAACATCTCCCAGTTTGAGAGAAGGAGGGATACAGATGTGAACCCACAGTCACAGATCATTTTTAATCAATTTGTCCTAGGTAAGGATAAGTTGTCTCCTCTGTGAAATAGAATCTGAATGGTTTGCTAGGCCAATCCAAGTTTATCCACTATTTTTCTCACTTAGTCTCCAATGTTTCTGAGATCAGCTTGTTGGTACTTCCTTCCTTCTAGAGCTAGAGCATCCATGCAAAGCCCTTATAGCACTTACATGTTAAAGAGAAGAGCCTGTTTTCAGTTTTGTGCCCAGAAGGAAGCCTGAATACCAAACCAATACAAATATGGTGAGAAAACATTGTTCTTTAGATCTGACACCCGACTGAAGTACACCAAGACAACATGACCTCAGAGCTTCTGCACCAATTTTCAGGGGAAACAACAGACTTGCAAACTACATTAGCACGCGTTAGTCCCTATTCTGAGGCCTCTCCTCTTCCTTCAAAAACATAAACCCCACACACCTCTATACCTTGATCAGTTGAGTTTGGGAAGGAGACAGGTTTTATTTTGTACCATCTCTGTTTGAAGGGTTCAGCCATGGGCTAACCCCCATGCCCTGTAACATTTCAGAGCAATCAGGGAAGACAGACAGATGGAAACACAGGGGGATGGAGAGACGCTGATTTATATGCAGCTGAAACACAGCCGTGGGGCTGCTGCCAAGCCATATAGATGTGGTGGCAACACAAACAGAGACACACAGAACAGCCTGTGCAAATATAAACACTGCCACACGTGATTAGGGTTCACCAAGTTCATGCAAACACCAGGGAAGGAAAAGAAAAAAGAGACTTAACTGAGGAGGCAAGTGTAAAGATTATGTCAGGCACAGGAACTCTTTTCAACAAGAAAACAAAAAGAAAGTGCCTCTTCTGTTGTTCCGTAGAAAAGTATGCTTAGATAACATGAATTTGAAACAGATTGAAAGGACACAGACCCATCTTCTTGTGTCCTCAGAAGATACTCTTAACACTCCTGTGCAAAACAGTTGTTAAAAGCGATCAGTTTTCCTCTCCAGTCTAGATCTGGTGGCTGATAGTTCATTAAATTATATGTCTCTGATCTGTTTATTTCTCTGTTAATTCAAGATTGTCTCCAAATGTAAAAGGCTCATTACAGACATCTAGCCTGGCACTGGCCACTCCAGTGATGGGGCGTATCTTCTCCAGCTTTCTCATGTGAATCTACATCAAATTCAGCAGAAACTAGAAGTCATCATCCTGCTAGAAGGGGTTTGCATGGAATGAATTTGTGGAGCATTTCATAACCCTAGAGGTTACAAATTGCAGGGGAGAAACCACTGGAGTAATTATTGCTGACTGCCATCCTAGGACAGAAGGGACACAGAAACTAAACACTTGGTCATATCTGAGTATGTCTCCTGCATCACCATAAAGTCCTACTGGCCACAGATTTAATAACAAACTGTATTCTTGCTTTTGGAGTATCATGTTACAGAGATGCCAGTGCAGCATTTTTTAACAGCACCAAACTGCAGAAAATACTGTATTCTAAATAGTTTGTTTGCAAGGATGGTACACTTTTCTTTCACAGGAAAAACAATTCCAGCACTTCTATTGCACATACCCCTTCTATGCATACCCTGATGTCCCTCTAACATCTGCCTCTTTGCTGCCACCCTTTGGCAGCCTCCAGGTAGAAAAAAGGAAGTGACATCTGTGAAACCTTCAAATATCCTCATCAAAAGCTAAGTACTCAACAAACAAAGCTGTGGTGTCTTACCAAGGGCCAACAGGGACACCGCAATTTCCTTTGGGCTGAGAGATTAGATGGTTAGAGTGCAGGACTGTGAGCCAGAAGGCTCCCATCCAAGCCCAGCCACTGACTCAAAGTCCATAACCACCTACAGGCCTTTGCCAAATACAGCTGTAAGCAGAAAGTTATATCCATGAGACTGATGAGACACAGTGTCCTCTTGTTTACTGCCGTCCATAATATTGGCCTGAGCAGGCCACAATGGTTAGTTGAAATTGGTTGAGATATCCCTGAAAAACGGGCTTTGTCATTTCAATACCCTTAAGCTATGGAGATGGTCTTGTCTGTTGTCACATCCTCTGTCCACCCACAAAAGTCAGCTCCATGGATGTGGATCATCTTCCAGCCTTTTACTACTCCAGTCTTACCTTTTTCACAGAGTGATTCTTCCCTGCAGAAAAAGGGGGACAAGGATAAGAAGCTGAATTTCCATCTATTTTGTATCCTATAGTTTTCTTGTTTCTGTGGAATCTTTTTATTCATACGGGGTTAGTTGGGTACTCACCATTTGCATTCTCTATTATACTGGATGAGGCTGTGCTGGAATCTCCCTTGTACTAATCAACCTGTTTGCAATGATAAATAAATACAAGCTATTTCAAGATCTCAGTCTATTATAATGCTTTCCTTCAGACTCTTACTTTCTTGATGATTTTTAATTCAGTGTTTTAATCTCTCAAAGTCTTCCCGAACAGTTGTTAGGCACTGTTGCTACCTCATCTACTAGATGACTTTGCCTTTCGCTCTCCAGACAGATTGAGAAATGAAAATGAAGTGACAATTGTTTTTTGCGTCATATTTTTGATAAAGAGATGGAGTGAATTCTGAAATATAGCAGCATGAAAGTAATTTGTCTTTTCAGAAATCCATCAAAATCTCTCCACATCTGTTTACATTCTCTAGTTCTATATCTCATCTCCACAGGGACTAAGCAACTCTGATTGGTCTTGCACTGAAGTCTAGATATTTGTTCTGACTCCTTGTGAAGGCTGTACAACCCAAAGCACAGTTCTTTTGGATACATCCCTGTTCCAGCAAGATCACATTTCACTTTTTTTTTTTTTTTTGGATTTGTAAAGTGCTCTCTGTAGCGTGAAAACAGTTCAGTCGATAGGCCTGGAAATGGAGGTCCTCTGCTTATCCATAGTAGATGCAATATAAGTTTCACCACTCCACCCACTGGCAACAAAACTTCAGCTTGGAACCTCAGCAAAAAGAAGAGCAAATAAAGTTCACTCTCCATGACCAAAAGTTAGCTCTTCTGGTGTTGCAATCAATAAAACTGGCAGTTTTGAAGAAAAGTTAGATCTGGGCAAGTCTTGCTTACTCTTTTTGGATGAGATCATAGAATCATAGAATCATTGAGGTTGGAAAAGACCTTTATGATCATTGAGTCCAACCGTTAACCTAACACTGCCAAGTCCACCACTAAACCGTGTTCCTAAGCGCCACATCTACACATCTTTTAAATACCTCCAGGGATGGTGACTCAACCACTTCCCTGTGCAGCTTGCTCCAATGCTTGACAACCCTTTTCGTGAATAAATTTTTCCTAATATCCAGTCTAAACCTCCCCTGGTGCAATTTGAGGCCATTTCCTCTTGCCCTATCATTTGTTACTTGGAAAAAGAGACCAATCCCCACCTCGCTACAACCTCATTTCAGGTAGTTGTAGAGAGTCTCCTTTTCCCCAGGCTAAACAACCCCAGTTCCCTCAGCTGCTCCTCACAGGACTTGTTCTCTAGTCCCTTCACCAGCTTCATTGCTCTTCTTTGGACACACTACAACACCTTGATGTCTTTCTTGTAGTGAGGGGCCCAAAACTGAACACCGTGTTTGTGGCACTGAGGACAGACTGACAAGTCTATAGTTCCCTGGATCCTCCTTCTGGCCTTTTTTGTAGATTGGCATTACATTTGCTTAACTCCAGTCAACTGGGACCTCCCCAGTTAATCAGGAATGCTGATAAATGATTGAAAGTGACTGGGTAAGCACTTCTGCCAGCTCCTTGAGTACCCGTGGGTGGATCCCATCCAGCCCCATAGACTTGTAGGTGTCTAAGTGGTCACTGACCATTTCTCCTTGGACTATGGCGTTTTCATTCTGCTTCCTGTTCCTGTCTTCCAGCTCATGGCACTGGGTAGCCAGGGCACAACTGGTCTTTCTATTAAAGACTAAGGCAAAGAAGACATTAAATATCTTAGACTTTTTCTCATCCTTTTCACTGTGCTCCCCCATGTGCATCCAATAGAGGATGGAGATTCTCTTTAGACCTCCTTTTTCTGTTAATACATTTATAGAAATATTTTTTTATTGCCTTTTTTGGCAGTAGCCAGATTAAGTTCTAGTTGCACTTTGGTCCTTCTAATTTTCTTCCTGCAAAACCTCACAACGCCCTTGTAGGCCTCGAGTTGCCTGCCCCTTATTCCAAAGGTCATAAAAGCTCCTTTTTCTCCTCAGTTCCAGCCAAAGGTCTCTGTTCAGCCAGGCTAGTCTTTTTCCAGAGGACACTGGCTTGTCCTTTGGCAAATGGGGATGACCTGCACCTTTAAGAGTTCCTTCTTGAAGAATGTTCAGCATTCTTGGATCCCTTTGCCTTTCAGGACTGCTTCCCAAGGGACTCTGTCAACCAGTCTCCTAAACAGGCCAAAATCAGCCTTCCACAAGTCCAGTGTAAGAGTTCTGCTGGCCCCTTTCCTTACCTCTTTGAGAATTGAAAATACTGTCATTTTGTGATCGCTACATTTAAGATGGGCTCCAACCACCAGATTACCCACTGTTCCTCTGTTCACAAAAAACAAGTCCAGCAGGGCACTCTCCCTAGTTGGCTCACCTAGTTATTTTCCGCTCCGAGACCTCTCTACTTTCTCTCTGCTGTATTGTTTTTCCAGCAGACATCTGGTAAGTTGAAGTCCCCCACGAGAACAAGGATTAGTGATTGCAAGACTTGTCCCAGCTGCTTATAGACTATTTGATCTGCGTCTTCATCATGGCTGGGTGATCTATAACAGACTCTCATCACGGTATCTGCCTTGTTGGCCTTCCCCCTGATTCTTGCCCATAAACACACAATGCTATCATCACCATCATTAAGCTCTGGACAATCAAAACACCCCTCAACACACAGGGCTACCCTACCACCTCTCTCTCCTTGCCTATCCCTTCTGAAGTGTTTATAGCCATCCGTTGCAGCACTCCAGTTGTGCAAGCAATCCTGCCATGTTTCGATGATGGCAACTATGTCATAGTTTTCCCTGTTTGTTGCCCATGCCGCATGCACTGATGTAGATGTACTTCAGTTATTGATTCCACAACCTTTTTGGGGAACCCTGCTAGCAATGATTCAGACTTGCTCCCAAACCAATCACCAGCATCTGCCTCAGTTCATACAGTACTTTGAAGATCTGGAAGGCCAATAAGAATCCATATTTCTCTTGGTTGCCCTGCTCATACCATCCAGCTCTTGCCACACCCCAGCTCAGCTGGAATGCACTGGGCATGTGGGAGGACCAGCAGTGAGCCAGACAGCAATCATGGTTTCATATTAATAAAATTTTTTAAAAGTTTAAAAATCAATTATGAAAGAGCATCATCTTCTAGGTAAAGGTTTTTTATATTTTCAGACACCTCTTTTTATATCTTGTTCCCACATCCTTTAAGGAAGCCTGCTATGAATATCTAAAAAGTTATATTATCTCCTTTGAAATCCATCTTGAAAATTTCCCTTCTTCATAACATTGAAGGCAGTTTCAGCACTTGTTAGATCTCTGATGGCCTGAGGTACCTAATCACTATGTTTCATTGTTCTCATTGTTCAGTATCTCTATATCATTTTTTCTGTCCCTTCTGATACAGAGGGCTATCTTTTTGCTAATATAGCTTATTGAATAGTAGTGGTGGCTTATGAATGAACTTCATGAACACCAATGAGTATAAATAAACCCCATTCATAACATGCATTTTAAATGTGATGAATTTATCCTCTCCCTCACTTTCAAACACAGAAAATATATTCTATAGAAAAGCTAAGGTTACAAAAATGTTCTTTAAAGAATAAGATGGTGAAGAGCAGGCTAAGAAATAGTTACAGGTGATTCCCCTTCTTTCCTGGAAACAACCTTTAAAAGGCACTAGTAGTGTTGGCACTGGAGCTAGAGTTCAATAAAAGGAGGCCTTTTTAGTAGAGCTCTGTCACATAGATAAAGTCTGAAATAAAATGTAATCTGAAGGGGGACTCTGAACTGTCCTGCTACTGTAAAACTTCAGGCCAGCTCTGTCCGCACTAAATAAAACCCATTGGATCTACATATCTCTTCCACCCAGAATTGTTTCAGTAATCAGAAAAGAGTGAGGACTGTTGTGTGGTATTTACAGCTGTCAGTGATTTCATGAGCTGTTGTAAACATCCCTGCCATTTAAAGATCATGAAGATCTTTGAGATTATGTTGACCATATACTGTCACGGTCAGCGCCTTTTTAGTGAAACTGAAAATGTATTTAAGACCTCATGGCTGACTGTGATGGATTGGTTTCCATCATAAAAACTGAAACACTTTAATGAGAATGGGCTTTATGAGTCTAACTGTTAGCCATGGGGTTGTCATCACACTGTAGTCTTCCAATTCTTTCCCTCTGGGATTAATCCAAGGCTGCTGGACCACTAATTTATTACAAAGACAGGTGCTGGAGAAAGAAAAAAAAAAATAAAAAAAGAAATGAAGAAATAAAGAAAGAGTGAGAAAGAAAGAGAGAAAACAAGTGAGGAAGAAAGAGCAAAAGGATGCAAGCAAGCCAGACAGAGAGAATGACAAACTTAACTATAAGACAAAATTTCCCTGGGCTGTAATTTGCTTGCACACCAGATGTCTGTATGGTTCAGGCTGACAGCATTGCAGAGGGTGGGAAGCTCAGCACTGTCCAAAGACAAAAAAGAAGAGAAATTCAAAAAATGAAACCAAAAATGACTTTGCTGTTTATTTCCTTCATCAGTAAAAATCGGGTCTCTCCATTCACATAGCTGGTCATACCATCCACCAACACTTCCCCTCGCCAACATGTCATTGGAGTCCTCCTCAGAATTTGACCAGACCAGATGAAAAAAAATTATTTTAATGCAGTAGGCTGAGGGAGTTGTAAAATGCATCTCTCTAATTAGTTTATCAGTTTGAGAGTGAAGGACTTGGGTGAAGAAATGTAATGATGTCAGTTCTGTGATATCAAACAGGCTTATTTACATTCCTCATCTTATATCTTTTCCTTTCACACCCATCTTCATTTCTTCACCTTTCCCCTTTCCTCCTGTCGTCTGTGTTTCTTTCTTGCTTCTTGCCAAGTTCATTGCGTACCTGGGGTCAACCAGACAGTTCTGCAGATGGGTTGATGATACTGCAAAACACTTGATATGAGATGTTTCTGTCTGGCCTACAGATGGGAGACTCATAAACACTTGATACACCCAGTCCCTCATTACTGGCTTAACAGCTTTTCTACTGGAAAGCCAAGAGCTTCCCCAGGCAATGCAAGGAATTGCCATATGTTCAGGATACTAATTAATAGTCCTTCTAAAAACTCATGTGTTTTCAGGCTAACAGAACAAGTTACATTCTTTTTTCTTGGTATGTTTTTAGTGCTTCAGAAAGGATCCAACTATGTGGGCTGTTCCATGGGTATCGCAGACTTTGCCAATTGGATGTGTATGAGTGTGAATGATGCCTTTTGTCTTAAGTCATACAGACTGATTGCATTTAAAACATACTGCATCAGTATCTTCTCTCCCTGATGATACCTCATCACAGTTCCTCAGAGACACCACCACTTAATCTGCCTGAGTCAGAGTAGTGTTTCTGAAAGAGTTGCATACATCCCTGTAAAAACTGAGTGAGAAAAAGAGGCAGCTCCACAGAGCAATGGACCTCTTTGAAGACAGACTGTTCTGGAGTAGGAGATAATTAGGAGTGCCCTTTCTCCCCAGTGAGATTCCAAATGTGAGCTTAGTACATTCACATCTGCCAGAAAAGAAAGTCCCAGAAGATTCTTCCATGTGTGAGGGCAAAAAGTGCTCAAGTATCCTACTGGAAGAATCAATCTTCCTGAATGGAATGGAATGGAATGGAATGGAAATGGTCAAACAACAATCAGGTGCCATAAGGAGCAGTGAACATAACAAAATACTCCTTTGTCTTCTCTATTTTTTCATGAAGTGCTATGAAGTGAACACCCTGCCTCTGTCCGATGGCACCCTGAGGATGAAGGACTTAAGACCACATCAGTCTGGGACAGTGGAGGATTTCAGCCTGCACATAGTAGGAAAAAGCTCATAAGCTTTGGGTTTCTGGCTGAGTTATTCAAGAGAAATTTCATTCTTCTTCCTGAATCCCTTTTGTGATTTGAGATTGACAGAGCATCCTTCTTTCCTCACCAGAAATACTTGAGCAGTGTTGTTCCATGCCACCTTCTATCCCAGATATAGTTATACTTTTTTGTATATTATACATGTAAATCCCTCAGGAAACTGTAAAAAGTCCTGCAGACCTCAGTGAAAGTAAACTGGCTTCTCAGTGAGACAGAAATGAGGTGTGCTGAGGAAAGAACACCTCCAAAGGGAAATTCAGAGAGTTGTTCTCTGAGTCATGTGCCAAATTCCTTTGTAGCCTCAAGGTCTTGGTGGCCAACAGAGACTACGTCACTCTTAAGAAGAGACTAGAAAACATAACTGAAAGTGCTAAAATGCCATTGTGTACATAGCATCACTCCCTGACCTCAAACAGTTTGAATCTCCAGCCCTCAGAAAATGTATAACATAAAGAAAAAAGATCAAGAGCAAAAACATGGAAAGATTTCCACATAGAAAAGACTTAGAAAGGAGATCTCTGATGTAGATTGTTGACAAATAAAATACGAGAAGGATATAAATCTATGACTGGAACATGGCAATGTCTAATGCCCTCGTCATCCCAGAATGAAGGACTTTCACCTCCTTCTGAAGCACATGCCTAGTTTGAAATATGCAAGCTGTTCTTGCAAAGTCTTCATGGGAACCCCTTGGATTACTCACAAGGTTTAAATTTTGGCATCTTCCTCAGGATGTCACTAAGTCAATGCCCCAGTGTGAAGAACAGCCAGTGGATAGGACTGCCCCATTCACTGCAGTGGGGCTCCATGGGCAGTGAAGCAGCAATTGTGATTTCCAGTCCCAGACGAGCAACTGACTCATCCTATCTTTGTTCTTGGAGTCTCAATTTCTTCATACCGGAGACTGTTCTTCCTTCAGATTAATTCAATTTCTATGACATTGGCTCCAGCTTGTGCACCCTGGGGGTGACTTTCTCTGCCTTTCCCTGGAGAGCATTTCAGACCAATGAGACCCCGCAATTATCCTCATCATGAAAATAAGGAACATTTCCACAGAGAAAATAGGATTTGTATTCAGAAGAGTGTGATGCCTGCTGCAGAAGCTACGTAAAAGCCATTTGTGATTACATTTTGTATATGCAAGCTGCCTTTAAAATTTCAGTTTCATAAATGCTCTGACACCAAAAAAAGAAAAATAGTTAAACATTTACATTAAAACCAGAATTCTTGGAAATCTATTTCTTCTGTTAGTTGCAAAGGAAAGAAGAAAATAGTCCACATTGGTAATTCTTTTGTCTACAATACAGCACAAAGGGCTTGAGGTCCTCTACAGTCTTTTCAAGTACTTCTTATTGTCACTCACATGGTGAAAACAACTTTTGTTTCTTCTTAAATGTGGTGCTGGAGAATATTTATGGAATGAATCAGATGAAGAAGGCTGGAAGAACTCATTCTTATCTACACTGATGTTCATCCCACCAACTTCAGCCATTTGTAAATTAGGTGACTAAATTAAGTGGCTGTCTAGATTATTCAGTTAACAGAGAAAGGTAGGCATTTCCAACCAAGAAAAGCCTCTACCTCTGGGACAGGCTAGGAGAAATATTCCTCAGAGATACACAACTTTCTCCATTGCCTAAACTGGGATCTATCCAGAATCCTGTGGAAAATCCTTAAATACCATACAGCTTAAAATTTGATGAGTTCAACCCCATCTGGAGACTGCCCTCCTGTGTAACATTAACCATAACATTCAGTGATTGAATTTCTCCATTTTATCCTATTTCTCTAGCCTTCCGGGTTGTTCCCTCTCTGGTAGAGCTATGCCAGACCCTTATGGGACAGCAGAGTGATTTTGCTGTTCCCTAATGTGACATTTTCCCCCTTAGAGCCTATCACTGTGTTTGTAGATTTTGTTTCATGCCACCTCAACATCAATCTTCTTTCTGCGTCTGTCCCTTCTGCTCTTGGTGTAAGTTCTGGGGACTTTCCCACCCTGTGCCACTTCATCTGGTCACAAAGCCACAATCCCACTACAGCCTCGTTTGCCAAATGTGTTGCATAAGGTTCAGCCTTGTGGGTTTCCTCTGGAGCAAGGAGACAACAAAGATCCTCTGTGGGAGCAGAAAAAACAGCCTGCTCTCTCAGGGTGCACTAGAAGGGGGCTTTGGCCTCTTTCTTTTCAAGTGATTACAGAGTTTAATCTTAAATGGGATTACAGAACAGGAGAAAATGCTCAGAAATGGCTGAAAGTACTAAAAAGGAGATCATTTTAGTACTAACTTTCCAGTAACAACCAGGATATGCCTGCGGATACTGCCAGCAGTATCTTCTAGCTGCCACTCCAATAACCTCACAGATGAATGGCTCCTGACCCTGCTTGGGGCATGTCATGTTTCCCACCATCTAACACCTAAACTCCCCAGTGTTCTCCGTGTACCTCTGACAATCTCTGCAGTGACCCTGCAGGGCAGTGCCATGTTCAGTAAGCTTATTAATTAGTGTTGTGCTCCACACCTACCATTGAGCAAGAGGCTCTGGATTACAAGCAGGTGGCAGGACACTGGACACATCCAGTCTGGTGGGAGCAGAATGCCAAGAAGGTAGTGAGGCTGTCACTACCCAGCCCAGTGAATTTCTTGTTCATGAACTCATCCAGTCTCCCCTGGAAGCTCTTCTCCACCCATGACATCCTCTAGCCATGCACCTGGTCACCCTGCTAGCACCATACAGCCTACACCAGGAAAGCAGGCTTTAGTGCACACACCTTACACATGAGAAACCAAGGGAGAACATTTAGCTGTCATGGTTAGTGTGGAAACTTCCTGGCCTGTTCAGCTGTAGCTGAACCCAGGGCACTTCCCCCAGTGTGTTTAAGCAATGTTGTTTCATGTGCCAGCAGCTGTGTCTAAACATCTTGACCTAACATCAGGTATTCACCCCTCATTCTGTTAATGACAACCAAGAGAGAAGTATTCGGTACTCTCTATGAACACTCACGGCATACAGTTACAGGAAGGGCATACTTAAGAGTCTGTGGCCCGTCCAGGTAAGGTTCAGCTTAAGTCAGCTGCTAAGAAGCTAGAGGATTGTATAAGGACATGATTGCAGCTGAGCTGCATCTGACCACATGTACATCTGGCCCTGCATCCTAGTAAAACTAAGAAAAGGATAAGTATATATGCTGTTTTCCCCAGGTCTACATAAACATCTTTAGTCTCTGCATATTTATTAATCCCCAGTGAATCTCCTCTTCTTGAACTCATTCAGTCTCCATGGGAAGCTTTTCTCCATCATGACATCCTCTGGCCATGTATCTGTGAGTTCAGCTACATACTGCAGGAGGAACTGTTTCCTTTGGCTGGTTCTGACTGAGCCCCCGAGCTGCATTTGGTGCCCACCCCATGGATGCTCACCTCAGTCCCTGTGCATCTTCACTGGCAGCTCCAGATTCCTCTGCACTAGTACAGCTAACGTATGGCAGCTGTGACCAATGATCAGAGACCTTTGCAGTGAACACCTCGCAACACCTCATCCTGCTTCTGCTCAGCAAAAGTGAGGAGGAAGGAAAAAAGCTTCCTTCAGGGTTTCCTAAATCAAAATGTGTGAATAGCCGAGGTTGGGAAAAAAGTTGTCCCTTCCAAACATACACACACAGGCACAATCGTTTCTTCCATCCATAACTCCTCAGGGCAACTGAGTTTCTGGTTGAGCTCAGTGCTGAGTCATTGAGGTACAAATTCAACCAGTATGAAAACCTTTCTCCTTGACAGCAATCCAATAAAGCACAAATTAGCAGAAGAGATGAAGGAAAAAAAAAAAAAAACAACAAAAACCCCCAAAACCACTAGGAATGTATTAGGGCTGATAGCCCTGTAGAAGGTCCTACAGGAGGTATCTCAGCACCTTCTCCTACAACAGCCTGCCCTAGTAAAATCTGAGCCATCCCTTTCCTGACACTCCACAACAACAAACCCAAACAGATTGATGCTTGTTCCTGAGAGATGACAAGCAACCCTCCACTCCTACTTAAATCAGGAGATTGCAGAGAGCTCTTCACCTGGCAGGATGAAGTCTTTTGGGTGTTGGAGGGCACATCCTGCTTTGTGGCTGAAGATGAATGATAGCCATCTGAGCCCTTGTTCCATGCTGTGATGGGTGGCAGGGCTGCTGTCTGAGCTGCTCTGGCCAAGTTTTACAATGGTGCCATTATCAACCAGCCATCTGGCAGGCGTAGCTTCTACTTTTCCTGCATCCAGCCCTGTGTTGGCAGATTTTAGGTGGCAAGGCAGGTTGGCAGGGAGAGACTGGATATTTGACATCTCATCCCTTCTCCCCTTTGCTAACATTCCTTTGGCTTGTAAGTGACAAACCAGCAGCAGGAGAAGATTGTTGTAAGTTCTTTGCAAGGACGCAGGGTCAGGTGGTTTTCATCCATTCCTGTTAAGACTTCAATGGCAACATACAAGCACCTTTCCCAGGACCCAGCAAGGAAAAGCCTGTTTGGTAAAGCAACAGAGGAAACTTGAGGTTTATTTTGTTGTTTGTAAGAATAAACACCCTCCAAAACATCCTTGAGAGTTGCTGACATTCTTGGTTATTAAAAAACCTCTCATGAGTATCAAGGGTAATGCAGTAGGTGTAAAGCAGAGGGGGGACAAACATCTTCGACACATTATTGTCAAAGGTTTCACATTTAGGCTGCCAACAGGGGCTGAGCTGCTCCACAGGCTTGTTTCCTTGAAGGAAGGAGTGCATCCTCCCCAAATATGGCCTGATTGCCTCAGCTGATGATGCTGTTATTCATTAAGACCCAAAGCGGGGATTGAGTCCCATTGTTCTCAGCACTGTGCTAACAGAATGAGGACAAAATGATCTCTGGTAACCAAACCCAGCAGGAGAGGGGATCCCCCACACCCAGCCCTTCTGCTGGGTGGTCTGCACTCTTCTGGGGACACTGAGCTTGAGTGGCCAGCATTTCTCTGAGTTGCTGAGTACTAAAAGCAGAGGCAAAAGGAAAAGCAAGCAGGCAGAGGAGCTGCCCAAGGCAGTCGCAATCACCACAAAGCGGTGCTCCTCTCCAAATGGGCTCAGTGGCTTCTGCCAAGGGCAGACTCATCGATAAGCTTGTCCAAAGGCAGCGTGTCTCACTCCCCGAGTTTAACATGACGCCTTTTGGTCTCTGCAATTCCCCTAGCACCTCTCAGAGGCGCATGGATTTGATTCTGGCAGCTGTTCAGTAGGCCACATGTTCGGCTGATCTGGATGATGTGATTGTTTTGGGGAGGACTTTCCAGGAACATTAAAATCGCCTGGAGAATGCATGTAGCTGGCTGGAGCAGGCTGGTCTGAAAGCCGAAACCCATCCAACTGTGACTAGTCACGGTCCCAGGTGCAGCCCGCTCCTCATATGGTGTCTTCAGCAGGGTGTGCCTTCACCTCCAGCCAGGACAGACACAAACCCACCCCAGCAATGGCAGCTGAAAGGACAGCCACAGCCCTCTGCACAAGGTGTGTGAGTTTTGGTTTTGCTCTGTGTTATCTGGTAGAAGACAAGGAAGGGGAGAGAGGCATGAAAGCGCAGCTGGGTCTGAATTCCCAGCCTGAAGGTATGCTTGTAGCAGCACTTTCCAGCTCACCTGCAGTGCTTGTATGGACAGCAGTGCTGATCCTGTTACCTGTCCACATTGCTTTCCTCTTCCAGCAGGGCTCAGCTTTTGGATCTAGGAAACGAAGCCAGGCTGTGTCCCTGCTGCAGCCATTTTGGAGAGGTGGCACAGAGCTGCACACCCCAGCAGTCACAGGAGCGCAGAGGGAGGAAATAAGAAGATTTTTTTGAGTGAGCTTGCGATGAGGAACATCAAGTGAAGCTCTTTGGAGTGAGATACAGGGCTCTTTTCCAGCAGAAGGATCTTGAGCCTTGGCCTAAGATGCCATCATGAGTAATGGTCAGGTGTCACGCTGGCTGCCAGTGACCAGAGGCACTGAGCCCCCTGGTCTGGCAGGAGCACACCCCAATCACAGACTGCTCCTTGAGGGGAGGGTGAGTAAAGTGGATAACAAAACAGAGATTTTCCACTGTCATGCTTGGCTGATAACATGCCAGAAATAGGTGTCTGTCTTAGGGCCATTTTTCTGTCCTCAGAAAAAAAAAAAAAAAAAAAAAAAAGCAGGCAGTACTATGCCAGTTTTTGTAGATATTATGGAAAGGCAAATTTTAAAAAACTTACTTTTGACTAGCCAGATTTAAAACGACCAGCAAGTGGAGGGTTTCTAAGTGGGGGCACCAGAGTAAAATGGGCACAGTCCTTCTCCCGATTGCCTGCTCCTTCATCCCTGAGTCTGTCCTTTCTTTGTGAGTCCTCTCATTCAGTTCCCTCCTGTCTATCTCCCAGCATCCACTATGGAGCTTCAACCTCACAGGAGGGACACACAAAATTTTACGTAGAGAAATACTGAGCTCACATGGAGACACCTTTTGCAGGAGTCTTTTTTAATACAAATCTCACACAAACACTCCAAATGTCCTTGGAGTCTCATCACATTTCTTCTTTATTTGTAATGGGCTTCAGCAAAACTCATTGTCCATCAAATCCATGTGTCCAAGATCATGTAGTAGGAATCCTGGAAAGTGTGTGAAAGAGACTGCATTTTGCTGTTGGATGTCTTAGCTAAAATGCAAATTAGCTGTCATTCCCCAGTAAATTACGTGGTACTAAGCTTTACTATGCTTCCTTCTTTTCCCTTGTGTTACAAATAAACATGCTGGAAGGACGGCCTCTCCTACACATCTAGAGATGCTGATAGCTCAGTCAGGCAGCAAGATTTGGCTGGGCTTTTCTGTTTATAATAGCTTACAAATCTTGCAACTTAAAATCTACAACCCATATGCACATGCTGCTAAATCATTCTGCTCCACATGGTTGGGGGAACCCACCAAGCCTAAGCATAGCACAGAAACCCAACAGAAAAATGGACATCAGATAGGGTATGAAAAAAGCACTGACAGTCTGGGGGGAGTTTGCCCCTGTACAGCTAGAAATCTGTTTGAAATTGCCTAAGCTAGGAGCCATGGCCCGTTTCTTCACACGTCTTTGCTAGAGAGATGTCAACTCTCATCTTTCTGTGTTACCATGTGCTGGTTTTGGCACCACCAAAATCCAGGTGCACTTCACAACTCAAGCACTAGGTCTTCCTCTGATAGGCTGCCACAGCTGCTCCCAGTAGGCTGCCTCTTGCACTGAGACCTTCTGATGGCTGGAAATACTGTTTTATTTCTAGCAATTACAGGAAGAGAAAATTAATTACTTGTCACAAGTCTGGGTTACAATAAAGCAACTGATGCTGGGTCTCTTGAGACAATTAATACAGCTCAGCTTGGAGAACAACATGATTGTGAGAGCTAACAGACAGCTGGAAGAGTGCAAACAGCAGAGTAAAATTGCAAAGTCAGCAGTTACGACCTTTTCCTGGCTGGTTGTGTATCTCAGACTAAAGAGAGGTGACAACCTTTGGTCACTGTATGGGCTTTAATCGCAAATGGTGCTCTCAGCAAGAGACCCCAACCTCCCACTGCTTTGCATACTGTACTGCAGTCCCATAAAGCACCCCATTGCATCGCAGGCAACTAAACACAGACTGCCTGCCAGCACCTCGGCTGCATAAAGTGAGTGTATCAAAACTCAGCTCAGCAGTCTTTCTGTGCATAAGAGGACGCTTGTTCCCAGGTTCAGCCACCTCTACAGTTTGATCCAGGCCTTGAAAAAAATATGTGAGTGTGGTATTCTCATTCGGGCCTGAGCATGACCTCAGGTGGGAGGAGATCTGATTGCTGGAAGGAAGACTCGGGAGCCAGCACCAAAATCAGTGTGGGTGCAAATGGCTGCAATAGGCCAAAACTCCAGCCAGAAGTATTGAAGTCTGGGATGGTCTCATGCAATCACCCAGCACCTGATGGAGGAAATCATCATTTTCCAAAGCTGCTGCTCCATCTCTATTTCTCTAAATGTGATGCTTGCTGAGGAGCTCTGCTTTGCACCACTGGGGTCAAAAGCCTGACAGATAATGTAAGGCAGAAACATAACACACTGTACAACTTTCTACCAGGCACATCTGGATGAAGTGTAAACTTCACCTTCTCGTCAGTGTAATAGTATGCATTTATTTCTCCCTCTGGGAAAAGCAAAACCAGTTCAAATCTGTGCAACAACAAAACCCAAAACAAACTGTGATTAGTGATGTGGAAATGCTACAGGAGGAGACCCTGCAAAAATGTGGACCTGTTTAGATAAACAGAATCATAGAATGGTTTGGGTTGGAAAGGACTTTAAGATCATTCAGTTCCAACCCCCCTGCCATGGGCAGGGACACCTCACACTAGACCATGTTGCCCAAGGCTCTGTTCAAGCTGGCCTTGAACACTGTCAGGGTTGGAGCATTTACCACTTCTTTGGGCAACCTGTTCCAGTGCCTCATGACCCTCACAGTAAAGAACTTCTTCCTTATATCCAGTCTAAACTTCTCCTGTGTATGTTTAAACCCATTAACTCTTGTCCTATCACTACAGTCCCTGATGAAGAGTCCCTCTCCAGTATTCTTGTAGCTGTGCCTGGGATTGCCCCAACCCAGGTGCAGGACCTTGCACTTGGCATTATTGAACTTCATGAGTCGGGCATCGGCCCACCTCTCAGGTGTACCAAGGTCCCTCCGGATGGCATCCCTTCCCTCCAGCAAATCAACAAAACCACACAGCTTGGTGTCGTCAGCAAACTTATTGAGGGTGCACTCAATCCCCCTGTCCATGTCACTAACAAAGATGTTAAATAGGATCAGTCCCAACCCCAACCCCTGAGGGGCACCACTCATTACTGGTCTCCAGATGGACATCAAGCCATTGACCACAACTCTTTGCGTGCAGCCATCCAGCCAGTTCTTTATCCACTGAGTGGTCCACCTATCAAATTGATGTCTCTCCAGTTTAGAGACACAGATGCTGTGCAGGACAGTGTCAAAACACTTTGCACACGTCCAGGTAGATGACATCAACTGCTCTGCCCCTGTCCATCAGTTCTGTTGACACATCATAGAAGGCCACCAAATTGGTCAGGCAGGATTTCCCCTTAGTGAAGCCATGCTGGCTGTCACCAACCACCTCCTTGTTTTTCATGTACCTTAGCATGCCTTCCAGGGGAATCTGCTCCAAGAGTTTGCCAGGCACAGAGGTGAGACTGACTGGTCTGTAATTCCCCAGGTCATCCATTTTCCCCTTCTTGAAAATGGGGGTTATATTTCCCTTTTTGCAGTCGTCGGGAACTTTACCTGACTGCCATGATTTTTCAAATATGATGGCCAGTGGCTTAGCAACTTCATTCGCCAGCTCCTTCAGGACCCGCGGATGGATTTCATCAGGTCCCACGGATTTGAGCACTTTCAAGTTCTTAAGATGATCTCGAACCAGATCCTTTCCTACAGTGGACCTAAGGTCTTCATTCTCACAGTCCCTGCATCTGCCTTCCAAGACTTGGGTGGTGTGGTCAGAGCCTTTGCCAGTGAAGACTGAGGCAAAGAAGTCATTAAGAACCTCAGCCTTCTCCAAATCCAGGGTAGCCAGCTCTCCCATTAGCTTCCAGAGAGGACCCACATTATCCTTAGTCTGTCTTTTGTTAGTGACATACCTATAGAAGCCTTTCCTTTGACATTCCTGGCCAGACTCAGTTCTAACTGGGCCTTAGCTTTCTTGACCTGATACCTAGCTTCCCAGACAATGTCCCTGTATTTCTCCCAGGCCTCGCTTCCACCTTCTATAAGCTTCTTTTTTCCTTCTAAGTTTTCTCAGCCTCTGAGCCTCTAAGTTTTCGGTTGTTTTCAGAGGCCTCCTGCCCTTCTTGTCACATTTCCTTCTTGTCAGAAGACAATGCTCCTGAGCTTGAAGCAGGTGATCCTTGAATATCAACCAGCATTCCTCAGCCACCTCCCCTCTGGAGCTTTATCCCATGGAACTTACTGAGCAGGTTCCTGAAGAGGCGAAAGCCTGCTCTCTGGAAGTCCAAGACAGTGAGCTTCCTGTGCACCCTTCTCACTGCCCTGAAGATCTCAGACTCCACCGTCTCATGATCGCTGCAGTCAAGGCTGCCCTGGAGCATCACATTCCCTATCAGCCCCTCACTGTTGGTGAGCATGAGGATAAAGAAGAAGAAATATCCAACTCTGTCCAGAACACAAGCCAAAGCTTTTTGAAAACCCTTCAACAAGGTTTTCCTTTCCCCAGGGGAAGGAAAAGAGAAGCAGTGATCTGCAGGACTGCATATGATGGAGATTAACCCCACCTGCTCCATCCTGGATATAACCCTGAGAGTTACTGTCTTCTATAGTTTCAATGGACTTCCCATTCCCAGTGTCCCATCCTGGTCACCTGTGATGTAACAAATTTGACAGCTTCTCCAGTTCTCAGCTGAGCAAATATCCTGTTCACAATCACAATCACACAAATACATCTCCTAAATTTCCCCACTGCCTCCTTCCCTACCACCCTTCCTGCTTTGCCTGACATGATGTTGCCTATGCAGGATTCACCACCCTCATCCTGCCATAAGCATCCCAAAACATTTTCCTGTTGTCCTGCCATCGCAGTAGGTTTCACATGAAGCTGACACCAGGTTCTCCTCTCCTCACGTGGTCCACATCCAGTGGATTATGTATAAGCACAGATGGCTTTGCTAATTGGGAATTGTTCCTTTTTATCTTGTCACTGGGGCTTGTCCTGGGCAGGGGCTGCCTGATTTCTTTCTCTTTGATTTCAGACGGTTTTGTGAGAAGTTACCAGGCAGAACTGAAGGGCTGGTGGATGAGGCTTTGATGAATGCCTTGATTTGTATGGCCTGATGGGCAGTCTGTAGCTGTGCAATCAAACATACCAGTGGCTTGTCAAGGATCTTACCCTATCTGCACCGGGCAGCAGGGTTATGCAAGACATACAGAAATGTGACCCAACAAGTCTCTAATAATTCCCAGGACAAGGATGAAAGTGGATTTAGAGTAGGGATGGCTATGTTTCTCCTACCAGCTCACCCCCTCTGTTAAGTCCCCGAGTACCAGTGGTGAATAAGCTCAGCATGTGCCACAGGCCAGCATGTAATGAGCTGTTTTTATCACCCGCTTCTCAGAGTTATGTAAAATCCATGCACTGTTCTGCTCTGCTACACTTTACTGGGGGTGACACATGGGAAAATTTCAGCTCAGAGCAGTTTATAGCCTCTCTATAGGCACTTTTCCATCACTGCTTGCCCATGGCTGTAAAGCATGGACCACGACAGTGCACGCAGAGAAGTGACTTCTGGTTGTCTTTGAACGGCCTTTTCACACCACTATAACTCCTGCTTCCCTGCTCTGCTTCCTTCCCTCCCTCCCTCCTAACCCAATGTAGACTCTCTGGTTGAGGCAGCTGGGACCACAGTGACAGAGCAAACAGTGGGCAAAAGGAAAAGCTATGGTGCATCATCCAGATGGACAAAAAGAAAAGTGTGGACACTGGAGATGTTGCAGAAGAAAAGCTTGCTTGGAAGAGTGGGGAGAGAAAAGAAAGTTAGACAATGCCCCAAAAGCCATCAATGTCATAGTGATACCGCAAGGGAGCCAGGAGGACAAGGAGGAGATTTTGAAGCAACAGTGAGCTCCAGCTCTGCAGGACAATCAGCTACAGCAGTCCCCTCATGCGTGTCAAACTCATAGCAAGAAACAGGCTTCACAAACTCCTCAGTACATCTGGCCATGCTCCGCAATGTAGCATGGCTCATCCCACCACTTCTGTTCCCCTTGTGGACACAATCTGAAGGCGGTTCATGGGAGGCCTGAGCTGATGCTATGATTCTTTCCTACATTAGCCTATAAAAGGAAAATAGGCCTCAGCTAGGACATCCAACATCTAATAAATATGCCTTAAAGTGACTTCTGACAGTATCCCCCAGACTTCACATTTCAGTTACATGTATGCACAAAAAACTTATAGTGGCAGGGGCAATTCCTATGCAGATGAGGCTATTGGTGAGCATTTCCCAATATGCCACACCTTTGGCAAAGGAATGAACTGTCTAGTTTCAAAATATCATGCAGGTATTCCTTAGATGGCCATGACAAAACCCCCACCAACTTGGAAAGAGCAAGACAAGCAAACAGACCTTCAACTCTGTTGTCAAGAAGCATCTCAGCAGGGGAACACCCCCTTGCCCTTCCTGTGAGCATCCAGGCACCATTAGCATCCCTAGTCTGCAGAAATCTTCATCAAGGACATGACCTCATTGTTTCAGCGGCTGTAAAAGTGCAGCTAAAGAATGGTCTCTGACCCCAAAGAGCTCATAATCATGTGTAAAATGCTGGATGGGGAACATAGTTTGATTGAAAGGCAGTGTAAAGGAATAATAAGATAATACTGTAATATATCCTTGGCCTGTCTCCCTTTCCTCAGTGTGTTACTCTCTCAACCCTGATGATGTATGTCTCATTTACAATTCTGGAAATGCAGGCCATATACACTCTGTAACTAAGAGATCAGGCACCATACTTTGCAGTCTGCCTGGCACAAGTTGGCTCAGCTTGGCTCATAACCAAATTCGCTTCCCTCCTCCATGCTGTGGTAGCCACCTCCACAATCCTTACTGGGAACGGCCCTGGGACATGCTATTCCCCAGGCCAAGCCTAGGAAACACAGCCAAGAGCCAGCCAACTAAAACAAAATGTTTATTATGCCCAGTGTATAAAGCTAAGAAGTTGAGGCTAAGACTTGCCTAAGGCCATGGGTAAAGTCAGTGTTAGAGACCAGGCTTTCTTTTCCAAGGGTCAGACAAGGACACAAAGAGAAGCATTTTTTCAGGTTAGGATTAGCCCTTATTGCATAGCTGTTGCTTTTTTTAACACATCATTCAGAATTAGTTGTCACCTAAGGCTCAACTTCATAAGAGTGTGAAGGCACATAAGTCCTAATCTCCTGTGCTGTGTGCACTTGTGGGTCTTGTCGAGGTGTGGGGTGTACTGGCTGCACATGCAAACAACCACTGCCATATACAGTGAAGCCTTTTCAGCAAACATAAATGCTTTTTCTCAACCAGTACATGGTTGGTGCTGCATGCAGTGCCCTGGCAAAAATGGCCTGCAGCAAACTATTGCAGTGTTTAGCAGAGGGTGCTTGAGGAGCATCAAGTTAGCTCCAGCTGAGGTCCAGATGTTCAGACACAGCTTCTGATCCTGCACTCACTACCAAACTGGAGAGCAGTTATTATCAAATCTTCACTAATGGTGTCTTTAGCCATTTTTAAGTTATGGCTTGAAGTTAATACACTGGAGGTGTTTATCTTCAGCATCATGGCTTGTAGCATAAGGAACTTGGATCTGGGAGTCCTGTATATGTTAGGGTTCCTGTGAATCACTACTTCTTTGAATTAGGAGGCAGCATTTGTCATACTTCCATTAAGCAATTGTAATTAGCAACTTTAAACTACACGATCACATTGCCTAGATGTGAGACTTTACTGTGTATGGCTGCAATGGCAGAAATGCTACACTGTCTTCTTGCACTTCTGTCCTTCTGCTGTGCTGCTGTGGAGCATCTGCAGCGAGAGAACGGGGTTTTTGGGGGTTATATAAAGTGAGTGGGGAAAAGTGAGATGAGAACTGTAGATCTGACCTTGAACACTAGGAGAAAGCATAACACACAGTCTGTATAAAGTTTCCTCTATAATAATAATAATAATAACAACAATACTAATATAAAAATAATAAATCTTTTTGTTTCTCTACCAGAGAAGACTATAAAAATCTGCTCCTGCATAGCTACAGTGGATTTCACAGCCAAAGCAAGGTCATTCAGAAACTGTTGCCAGGCCAAGTTTTCACTTTGAACATTTTCACAGTTAAAGGAGGATCCAAAACATGTAAGAAAACACAGCCCCAGACTTTCCACTTTAAACTGCTTCTTGCTTGAGCTATAAGGTGAAGAGAGGAGGAGGGGGGTGGCTGGAGTGGATGGGCTTGGGTGATTTGTTTATCCAGAAATTCTTTGCAGCTCCACTTTTGAGTGAAGTTCCCATTGCTTTTTTTCTTTTTTACTCCACTTTCCAGCTGTGTAGTACAAAGCACAGGCAGGTCAACAGCCTTGCTGAACATCACAGAGTGAGTCAGTGGCTCTGGAAAGATCAGAGCCAGGACCCCACTGTGTGCCAGCTCTTTGAGCTTCCCTCTGGTTTTAAAATTCATTCCAACCCCAGGTGCTAAAACAAGGTGAAACAGGACAAATTCCAGACTGTGACTTTGACAGAGGCTTACTAAGGACACAGTGACAATGCCATTACAATGCTGTGACACCAGACACCATGAACTGAACAGTGCTCAGTCATATTTATTCTTAGAAGTATGGGCATTTCTGTGTCTCCATGACTTTGCAATAGCTTTTCAACCCACTGGTCCATTCCAACCTAATCTGACAGCACTGTTGTTCCTCCAAAATGTAACATTTGTACAGTTTTCATGAAAACTGACAATCAGATAAAAGAGAGAGCTGTAAATTAAGTATGCACTATATGAAAAGCCACAATCTTAGCCACCAGCAAATCCACAGAGAAAGGGGGGGACTGGACTTGCACAAGGAAGTTAAAGATAACAGAGGCTCAAGCACCAGCATGTGGCTGTGCTATGTAACTGGTAGAATACTCCTTGTCACAGCTGTCATAGCATCTTCTAGGCCTTGGGATAGGTATCACAGAGACAAGAGACATGCCCAGGCATAAGACGGGTGACATCCTCCTTCTAAGTGGAGGGCAGAGAATGAAGTCTCATAGATGCGATCTGTGCCATGCCACAGGGTTTGGATCCTCCAGGCTGACATTGGGTGTTCCTTCTTTTTCCTGATTAATTAACCTATTAAAAGTGATCTCTGCCTTTTCCCCCAAATAACTATTTCTTTGTGTGCTCATGTTAATCAAAGTTGTAGCCATAAGGTTTAATTTCTGAAATGGCAAAAAAAAAAAAAAAAAAAAAAAAAAGAAACTCTATTTAGAGAGCTGTTTTGAGGTATTTAGAAAAAAAAAAAAAACCACACAACAAAATCTGACTATTTTACCAGCAGTGGATCTTGATGTTATTGTAGGGTCACTCAAAAGTAATGGCTGGCAAGGGTGAAAGTAATTTGCAAGCCCTGAGCTACACTGATTAATTGTGGCCAAGTTGCATAGTGATAGTGGGTCCTTTATTGAGAGGTCACCGAAGGGTATGGGGCTGAACAGAATGGATCATTACCAGAGGGCTGCTGGTTAACAGAAACTATAGAGCTGTTTATGAACAAGGAGTCAGCTGGTCTGAACAGGATATTCATGAAGACTGTGCTACAAAATGCTTTGTTGTTGTGGTCATGCGCTCCGGGCTGCTAATATTCGTGGGTGCACTTGTGTGGGCATGTTCAGTTTATTTAGAAAATAAGGGCATTGAAGCACTTGTTTTCTGAGAGAGAAAAAAAAAGCACTGAGTAAGAATTACACCAACTGTGCAAATATTGAAAAGAAAGAAAAGAGAATGTCTCACTCTCCTTTTTACAAGTTTTTAAATGACAAAGCAAAAGATGTGAAACGCTGGGCAGAGCTGTGCTTGCCATCGCCTGGGGTCCCCAATGCAGCAGAAGGCTGCTAAACCAATAATCCTGCTATCCTGACCTTGCAGCCTCCTAACAAATCCTTTCTACTTTAGCAGGATTTGTTTCAGAGAACTAGGCTGTGTAATCTGGTACTCTGGTAATGTCCCCATTTAACAGATTCAAGGCCAAATCCTGCTCATACCTCCACTGGCACGGTCCCATCACTTTTGGTGCAACTGCTCTAGCTGAGAGCAGACCGTGACGTTTTTCCCATTAATCTCATTCTCCCTTCCTATTGTGTTTCATTTTACAGTGCCCTGGAAACTGGAAAACTTGTATGTCTTCAGCCATTTGATGTACAGGAAATGTAGTCACTTAACTAATCTTTTTCCTGGACAATGGTGGGGATTTTTTGTTTGGTTTTTTTTCTCTTTCTTTTTTTCATAGCTGGCCTCGCAATGCTTATGGAAACTGGTTATGGTAGAGGGGAAAAAGAATAGGGATGGTAACTTAGCAGCCACACACATCATGCTCAATTAAAACAGTTAAAACTCCAGGAACAGAAGTCCCAAGTCCAAACTTCGTCTAAGGCTACTCTCCACCTACCCTTTCAGCTAAAAGAGAGCCTTTCTGGCTCATTCACCAGCTGGAACGGATGCAGGCATGACTGAGCCTAAGACATCTCGTGCAGGCTGCAGCTGTACCAGGGTGACTGCAGCGATCTGCCCCTGCCTGGTCCTGGAAGCTGAGTGGCTGTCAGCCAAAGGGCTCCGGAGCCTGCTGGAAAAGCAGCAGAGTCCAAGGCACAAAAGCCAGGCAGTTTTGGTGGAAGGATCAAAGGCGAGCCAGGCCCTGTGAGCACTGGAGCAGTCACGACTCAGCCAAGTGGCACCAGAAAGGACAGTATTTCTCAACATTCACCAAAACTGGTAAGATGTCTGGGAACATCTCAGATGCCCCACAGCTATCTTTAACCATGAAAAAGCTTAACAACTACCTTCAACCAGACAACCAACCTTTAGATGTGTAAAGAGTGGTGGTATGGAGTCTGCAAGTGTAGCTAGTTAGGCTGTACAGTTTACCACACTGATTTGGAAGACTCAACTCAAAGTTTAGGATGAGATGGTGAAAGGATGAAGATCTTACAGGACTCGCTCTGTGACCCCTCCAACATCTTGCACCACTGCACTTGAAATATGCTCAAATTTAGGAAGGTTTCAGTGGACATACAGTACGAGGTCTGAAAACTTTGCCTGCTTTTTGAAAAGATGATATTTTGAGACGACACAAGAAGGTCTTCAAGGAAGAGATGGGAAATCAGGCAACATGCGATTCACAGACTTGGAGACCTTAGAAAAGCATCAAGGATCTGGCAACAACTAGTGGCTTCAGGCAGAGCAAGACTGCAGAGAATAGCTACAGGAGCCAGTCACCTGGGAAAGCTGCTACACTAAAGTTTATATTGGATCAGGCTGTCCTGAGGGATTTCTGCAGAAGATTGAAGAGGCTGCTGAAAACTCCGGAAAAAGAGTGCAAATGGGCCATAAAAATGAAGGCAAGTGGGAGGCATGATTTTTTTTCCTTTGGCCTAAATTCGTGCACAAGCTTTTGTTCACAGATGAAGTTCTTATCCTGAGGAAGAATCTATCACTCTGGTGTATGAATGTCAGCAGAGTTGGTGTCAGTGCCAGGATGCTTGTTTACTGTGCTGCTTCCTAATGTGACATTTCAACACCAAGGAAGGGCTTCTTATGCTTTCTTATGCTGCTCAAGAGAATCCCTGCTCCTCTTCCTAACTCTGTTGTAAATTGCCTGCTCTTTATGGCACTATGTCTATTAAGTCTACCCTGTCAAGTTGGTACACATTTCTCTTAAGCGCTTAACCCTCTGTTGCCCATTCTGCACGTTGGTTTAATCCCACGCTCCCACCTGAAACGTAAAAATTAACTGCCCTAGAGGAAGCCCAACGACTTAATGCATCATTTACACCAGACTTGCTCCAACACACAGGGCTGGTGACCAAAGGTCCATGGATCCCAGTGGAATGTGAGACCCACATCTACGGAGAAGCTCTCCCAGAATTTCCTTCTGTAGGAGGGCTCAGCTTCCTTGCCCTGTTCCCGTTACCCTCCTCTTGCCAAGCAGCACACAGTTGGCTGGTGGTTTCCTGAGACCATTGTGAGAAGTGCCTTCAAAGTCGCGACGTCATGTGTGCCAGAGCATGCCTCCAGTCTGAGTGAGTTCCTGTCAGCCTTATGCGCGAGGGGAATACTGAATTAATTCCTGATGCCATTACATGCATCTCAACACGAAGATGACACCCACTGGCATGAGCATGTTGAGTCACTACATTTCCCGAGGCTGCAAAAGCACAAGCATCGTAACTGTTTCCCAGCACAGACCCATAAGGGTGCTGGCTCCTGCTGCAAGACTGTGTGCTCCACTCAATCTCCCAACAACTTTTCCTAGGAGTTAACACCAATGCAAGTCACAAGTTGGTCTGACTTTCTGTCTCACCTTTTTTTTTTTCCTGTGAAAGGAAAATAGGAGTAGTACAGAGAAAGCTATGCACCTGCCCCAGGTTGTGAAACTTGGTTCATATAAGGCTGTGGAGATACCCCTCTCCAAAATAAAAAAAAAAAAGGGGGGGGGGAAGGAATTAAAAAAGAAATTATGGTTTGGACCAAGTTCAGGCCTTTGATGTGTGTTCTGAGTCTGGGAGCCCAAGAGACAGTTGTATGTTTAATGCCTCACTATTTCTGTACCGGGCACAGACTGGTTTCCCTCACCATCTCCTGGATTGCACCTGATCTTACTTCAACTACCTTTTTTATGCCTATGCTTTAATACCACTTTTTTATTATTCCTTTTATTACTGAGTGAAACAATTACAGGTTTTATGGGCCATTCTCAACCCTACAGACCAGTGTGTCCCAGGGCTGTTCATCAGAGGGTGGCAAGAACTTTCGCTTGGTCATCTGTGAGAGATGCTCCCATCTGCTGGGAGAGCCAGCAGGGCAGAAGTGGAAGTCCGGATGCTTCCTAAATGAAACAAATTGCAAGGGAAAAGATGTCTTTTTCACAGGGTGAAAATGCCTCCCCTCACCAATGGGATGAGGTAGCTAGGGTAGAAGACTGGTAGCAGGGCCTTGCAGCTCTTGCTTTATGTACTTCTGCTACTACTGCACAAGCAGGACAACAAGGGAGACCACTGCTGCAAGCCATTTGTCAAGAATGCCCGAGAGATCCATCCCTGGCTAATAAACAACACCCATGGCTCTCTTCTGTGATGACTATACCTGTCTATGTTAAGGAAGCCGGCAACTGGAAAGCAGAGGAGGATGATAGAAAAGGGGAAGGCTCTTGGTCCTGGATGGACAGATAGGTAGTTACTGCCTTTAGGGTCCCAGGGGACAGGTAAATTGTAAGAGAAGCTGTAATATATCATAAAACAAGTATCTCTTGCTGAGACTATGATTTGTCACAGCCAGGATAGTTACAAATTTTAGTTCAAGAGTCAGTATTATTTTAGCTTACCCTTGAGGATCAGGATTCACAGGCTGGAGATGAATAAAAATGTTGTATAACATTTGTATAAAAATGTTTCCCCACAAGTAAGTGGGTGTTTCTGCTCTTCACTGAGTGGTCTGTGTGATGCACGGTTTAGAGAGGGCATTTGGCATAAAGCATAAACCATATCACATTACAGGTGAGAACATGTGGGATCCAAAGTTTTCGATGGGTCTGAAGTGAGACAGCTTTGAAAATGCAGATAACTGGGTCAATGACAAAATGTGTTATTTTACTGCCTTTGAGGTTTTGTTTTTGATGAGTATTTGAGTCCCCATACCTCTGGCTTAGGATAGGAAAGGGAGCTTCAAGAAGGAAATATCAAGTACAGACGATGAGAGGAGATAATAACCTGATCTGTGGTGCAAGGGAGAGGCTTGTTGGGGATCTCAGCACTGCAGGAGACCGGGGAGAACAGTGGCCTCAGAAAGAGGCATCAGAAGAAGGGCTGGTTGGAGGACAGCCAGGTGCCTTTTGACATCTTTGCTCTCTTCCCTAATTGCTACACCCCTCTGGGAATTATCTGACCCACAGGGGCTGCTCCAAATCACCATGTTTACCCATTAGACTCATCTACACAAGCACATGTTCCCAGGATATCTGAATGAGACACAGCTCAGCCCGTAGCCAGGAGATGACATCCCTTAATTCTTCTTTGCCTTGAGTAACAGCTTTAGACAGCCAACCCCAGTCCTGCACCCCATCTCTGCCATTCTTCGGACTGTCAGGGGATTGGTTTAATGAAGCATGGCATTGAAATTCAGCCTCAGAGGAGGTGGAAAATTGGGAAGACAAAGCTAGGACCCATTTGTGGGAGCAAGCTCTGCCATCGAGGGGGTGAAGCCAACCGCCCTCCCTGCACGTGCATATTGTCCCCTTCATCCAACTGGGGACAGAGGTAGCCCCACAGCAGCTGTGAGTCAGAACAAGTCACAAAGGACATGTTATAGAGGAAAAGCAAAGGCAAAAATGCACACACAGGTTCTCCTGCAAGATCTGATCCTCATGCTTGTCAGCAGTGTAACCGTCCGGAAAAGTGTAATTATTGTAAATGTAAATTAATAGTGATCTGGGAAGATTATAACTTTCTCTCTCTTCTTCTTCCCCTCTCCCCTCCAAACTTTCTGGTTGTGCTTTTTTTGGCAACCCGGAAACAGTAATTTGATGCAAACTCTGGCCACAAATCCAATGGAGCTTGATACGCTTTAAATGAGGGGAGGGGGGATAGGCAGGGGTGACTGCTTTAATAACTGTTCTTGGAGAAAGGCCATTGATGTGTTTTCATTACTCGGAAGAAGAAAGCCAGAAAGAAAACAAGTGGCAGGACAGCCGTTAGAAAATAACTATGAATAATTATAGAGTGGGGGTAAGGGGAAGTCCAGGGAATTACTTCAGGGATATAATCATGAGCCCACATCCAGGCCAGTTACTGGTGGCTAAGAGGAGGATGTATTCAAGCAGTGTTGAGGGCCCCTCTGGTTTGGGTCTGTCTCCATCCAGTCTTGCATGAGCCTGAGTCTCCATCACAGAACCCATGTTCCCCAGTGTCTCAGCAGGACCCCAAAATGGTACATGAATTCTTGACCTTACAGCACTCTGCAGACCTTCAGGGATGAGGCTCTATGTATGTGTCTGGGGTGGGATGGAGACAGGATATTTTCCTTCCACAACGGGGAAGCTGAGGGTCTAAGCTGCAGCCAGGATTAGACTGGTGAGAAATCTTAATGGTCCTTTGAATGATGACTGCTCTACTACTCATTGTGGGTATTTAATGAAGGAGGCTGTACACAGGGATCCCACCAGCAGAAAACTGCAAGAACTGGAGGTGTGATAGTCAAAGGGAGGAGAAAAAAGAGTTTTCCCTACTCAAAAAGGGCTATAAATGGGAACAGCCAGTTCTTCCCTTCCCCAAATTCCACAGTAGTTTGGACGTCTCTGAGAACTTCTGCAGCACCTTAGCAGAAGGGACAGCCTGGTTTCTGAGCACTCTTCAGAGTCAGGCTGCAGAGATCACATCTCCTCATCTCTAGAAAGCCTCCAAACCACCCATACCCATTCCTGTTAACTGTGCAGCCAGACACCCACCCATGGGGCTCTCAAAAAAATTATACCCCCCTATCCTTTGGAGAGGGGTTTTGGCACATTCCTGGTGGTGATATTGATTCAGATAAGAACATTTCCAGACACACAGAAATGCAAAAGAAGATGAAAAGCCCAAATCCATCTTGGCTCATGCACAGAGCAGGAGGGAATCCAGAGTGGTTGAAAGATGAAAAAAGGAAAAATAAAATCAGCAGGACCCACGAGGTTATTTTCATGCCAACTCCTCAGGCGCTATGCAAAAGTTCAGGAATGAATGTGCACAGCAGGCTTAGAAGGAGGTGATGGTCACAGTCAGGCGTTATCTCCTCTAAGTAAAACACTACTTACTCTATGTTAATGGGGCCAGGCAGCAAGTACGTGATCAGAGGCAAAGGGCATCCCACATCATGCCTAGCACACCCTGTAAGGGACATCTGGATTCCCAGTCAAATCCAAGCATATTTTCTACCCTAAATCATTATCCCAATGCTCACAGCAGAACCTGCAAAACCTTACAAAGGCAGAAAGGAGTATCCTTCTGAGGACAACTGCTTGTTGCAGAAAATGCCCCTCTCCAGCCACAGCAAACAATCTGTTGTATTCCTGGGTCACCAATCACCATGACATCCATCTGCACAGCAAGGTTTCTAAAGCTCCTTCATCTATGCCAGAAAGACATGGCAACCCCCTGAATTTTATTGCACTACAAGGTAAATAACAAGACAACACCTCCAGAAGACAGCAGACTGGAACATCTATTCAAGTTTCCCAGAGACCATCTGAATTTATACTCTTCCCTTTATTTACACCATTTTGTCTTCTGGTTATTGATGATGTTTCTCATTTGTTTTTATTAGATGCAGGTGTTTTCTGCACTTCAGCTGGGAGCACTTTCCCTTTTTAGCCAATTCCAGATCTAATTTGTGTCTCAGTCACCTTTTGACTGTGATACTGGAGAGGCAGAGAGAGAAAAAAAGAGATACTGGGTTTTGCTGCCTCAGCAGATGTGTGTTAAAGTGTTTTAGTGATTCAGCTAGTGCATCTGCCTGAGGCCAAAGGAGAGGCACTGTCTGAATCTAAAACAATTAATAACAAAAAAAAGCCCTAATGTGAGCAACATGAAGCAGGGGAAGGTGGAGGTGTAAAGGGAGCAAGTAACAGGAATATTTCCAGCTTGCAGAGCACCTTGACAAAATCTCCAACCGCTTTCAAACACAGCCCTGCAAACCTACCCAGTCCCCTCCAAGATACAGAAACTGCATCAGCCCTATTGCGCATATAAGGGAAACTGAAGGTGCTTTTGCAACTCATCTCCAGTCATCCAGCATCTCTGGAAGAGTGTCAACCTATCACCAGAACCAGAAAGCACTTTCTTGATGCCCCAGGGAAGCATGACCCCATACACAAGCCCACGCCTGCAGCACTCATGGTCAGACGGTGGGAGAGTTGCAGCACCCACTTCTTGTTGGGCCACGCATGTGTTCTAGCAGGGACACAGCCACCTGCCTCATGCTCAGGAACTGCTCTCCAGTCCTTTGAGAGCCACCAGCAATGCACTGACCTCTGCTCTCTGCTCCAGCTGGGAAGATGCAAAGGGGAACCTCTATTGTCTGCTTATGACGAAACATCTGTCTTCCCCATTAGCAGAATAAACTCATTTTGCACTGTGCTCAGGCAAGAGGAATTTGTCTCCTGAGCCACTTCTGTCTCTACCATTTAAACATCCAGTACTGCCTTTATGCTTCAGTCCTTGTGAAAGGCTCCAAAGGACATCCCAATGCTCAGGATCTGATGTCCTTCACTTGTCAAATCCCCTCACCTTGCAAGTTAACTCAGGTGGGGCATGGGGAGATGAAGACACCGGAGTCACCAGTCACCACTGGAAATCTTGGCAGCCAAGCCTTGATAACATGAAACAGAGCCAACACAGCCCTGCAGAACACCCAGGCTCTGATCTGGTGGGGGGAGTCTCCATTTCTATATGTGGTTTAAAATTGATACCCCCATGAGGCATGTTAGAAAGCAAAACATTGATGCTGTCTTCACTGGAAGCATCGGTTGCTTTGTTTTTTTAATGACACAGAAAGCTGCTTGCAAAGAGATAATTTCATTCAGCCTAGCGCTTGCTGGATATGGAAGTCCTTAGAGGTGACTCTCCAACGTATCCAGTATGCCACCTAGCCCTCGCTAGCTCTACTACACCCAATGATGCAGGACGGGCTGCTCGGTCCTGCTGGAAAGGGGCTCCCAGTGTGAAGCTGCAAACATTTGCTGGGGTTATCATCACAAGTAAGAAGGCATTGTCCAAGGGAAGGACAAATATCTTGGGAAGAAATCACGTTCTACTTCTGACACTCAACCAGTCTCTACACAAAGTGAAACACTGTGTTGATATCTGCACCACGGGCTGTTGCTCAACTTTCCTTTCTGCACTTCTGTCTCAGACTTGCCCCATCAGTTCCACTTTTGGCACTTGTCATTTTTCCCTCCAAGGATGAAATATTGGCTCATTTTCATGACGATGCTTCAGGCACCTGATTTCACAACCTACTTATTCTCCTGTATAAGCATTACTTTGCTAATGAGTTTCAGATCTACACAAACTGGACAGTGGTTTTGGAGGGAGGAAAAAAAAATAAATCTCATGCTTGTACCTGTGATTCAGCTCTCAATCTTTCTAGATTGCCTGAACTTGTTTGATGTTCAAAGTGCCTCCAAAACACAGAGATTAGCCCAAACTGATTAAAGCGTATGTTCCATCCTCTTTATCTTACCCTTAAAAGTCAGTGCTTTTGCACATTACAGAGAGTATAGTAATGAAGTGTGACGTATCTGAGATGTAAAGAACAGTTAACTGCTGTCCAAATAATTAATTCTCTTTTTGCAACACAGCCATATGTAACACATGGAGCCTATAGCGATGAAGTATATTAGAAGATGCTAACAGAAACCTTGGTTTCCTCTGAACACTCTCTCTTTACTCCCCCAGAATAAGAAAGTATGTCTTACAAACATAAAACATGACTGTGATCTGCCTTGGAAGAGCACAAGCCAGGAGAAATGTGATCTTTGTTAGCTGCAGGCTCTCCGACAGCCCACAACCAGCCATACACTGCACACTGCCCTGTTGCTGTCTTACTTTCCCAGGGTAGTGGGTATTTTTTGGTGTCAGCATAGGATGCTGAAAAGACAACCCTTGTGAGGAGCAGGGACAGCATGCACCAGGAGGTCATCTGCAACTGCATCCCAACTGCTGGGCTCAGTGGATTAATACAGGTGGTAACCCCATGATCCCCATAGCTGAGACCAGTTTCATAATGTAGGAGAAAACCTGCCACCAGGGCACATCTCAAGCTAAAATCTTGTATCTTCTGATTAAGGATATGACTTGGTTTCCAGGTGTGTTTTGTAGATGAATGTCCTCACAGCACAGCACAGGAGTGAAATGAGGGTGGCCACAAGACAACTTCACACCTCCTGGATTTCTGCCTGGTCTGAAAGCCCAGAAGAAAGTTCCTGGACAGCCCTAAATTAGAGCAGCTTCCCCAGGGATACCTTGCAGGATCTCTGCCCCACGGCAATGCAGCCGTGCCCAAGTTTCCTGTGCCAGGGCTTGCAGCTGGGCTCGATGGAGGCAGTTCTCTACACGCCTCACCATTTTGTGTCTCGCAGGTTGGAGTGGGAGTGAAACCTCTCCTCCAACCCTCCAGAGACTCTCATTGTCTCCATAGCAGGTATTAATATACAGGGCACACTGTTTCTCAAGGGGTAGAAAATAGAATGAGGAAAGCAAATTCCCTTTTATCCTAAGACCTTTCACAAAGTGCTTCCAGATCTCCAGGTGAACAGTGCTCACTCTCTGCCCAGCGCTGCTTTCTGCAAAGCACCCATTCAGACCAGTGGCAGATTCTCATGAAAATCATCAGCAGCATGTACTTAATATGCTGTGAAAGTCATGTCAACTGAAGAAACCATTTTAAATAGCTTCTAGATAAAGTCTTAAGGGATTGCTTTTCTTACCTTAAGCATGCTTTTTTATTTATTTATTTCTCCAGTTAACTGTGCTCTAAGCAGAGATTAAGGTAGTATTAAATAAAACCTCTGGAAACCCTCTTGGTAGAAAGAAAAAATAAAAGGCTTAGAAATGCAACTTTCAGGGTTCTTTTAAGGGTAGGAGGGAAGAACAGGAGAGAGTTGATCTTTACTACACAGTCTACACAGGGTAGGAAGGCAGTAAAACAAGGAATGCCTCAGAGGTGCAAAAAAGAGCCTTAAGTCTGAAAATTTTGGAGAAGAAGGAGTTAACGCTTTTAAGCAACCATCTCTTCTCTTACCATAGATAAGGGTGCATTCTAGTGGCAAAATCCATGCAATGCAGCTGCACAGATGACTGATCTAAAAAGAAACCTGTGGAATATGAGGCTTTGGAGGAGTGTGTGCAATATGGAAGAGGGGGAGAAGACTTGAATCGCACGTAAACCTCACCAGGAACTGTCTGATCGCTTTTAATTTCCCACTGCACTGGTCGATAACCCTGTGATTGCGCTCCTGAGCGAGCCCGTAGCCCTTTGCTCTGTCATTCCTGCCGGCGGGCTCAACTCATCCTCCTGCTCCAGGTGTAACACCCGGTGCACAGCTGCCGGGGCGGGCCGCACACTGCAATGCTGGAGATTCCCTTCCCCACGCTTCCAGCTTCGCCGCTCCTAGCAATGCATGAGCACTAAGGGAGGCAAGTGCGAAGGACCACGGCCCGGAGCGCTGTAACCCTTAGGGATGCAGCAGTGGAACAAAACACAACAACCTCACGCTGCCCAGGACAAAGGATGAGCATTGCAAAGCGCTTTTTCTTTTCTTCCCTTCTCCCTCCCCGCTTTGTGCAGGGCAAGAGGCAGAAGAATGAGCTAAAACGTGCAAATTGGACTTCACATGGCAAAATTCCCCGTTTTCTGGCATGCCCTAAGCAACAGCGAACTTTTCCAAAGAGGAATCTAAGAGTTCTTACAAGCAGCCCACCCCTCCCTCCTGCGGGATTAACCCTTGCTGTTTGGGAGTGTCATGGGCGCACCCTGGCACTAGGCAGAGCCTCACTGCGGTTTTACACCGGGCAGAGGGGCAGGCGAGGCGAGCTGGGCACCCTGTGCACACACAAAGGCTCCTTCCCAGGCCAGGGCGGGCGAGAGCGGCTCCTTGGCGCGCATCCAGCCATCTCCCTCCTGTGCTCACCTTGGGAGCTGAGGGGTAGGTGGGTGCACCCGATCCCGGCTCCGATGGCCCCCAGCCCCCCACGCAGAAGTTGGGGGTCCCTGCCCCACCAGCACAGCGTACAGCTGGGGCAGGATCAGGCCGTGCTAACTCACCCCCAAATGCAGAGCCCTGACCTCTCCCTCCCTGACTCCCCACAACCCAGACCGCTGTGCAACCCAATTGCAACCACTTTTCTCCTTTTTTCCTTTGCTTAAACCGTGAAGATCTGAACTTCTCCCCCCTCCTCTCTTCTCTTCCCCTCCCCATCCTCGCCTTTCCCTTCCCCCTCCTCCTCCTCCCCTTGTCTCTCCTCATAATATTATCCTTGATCAGTGCCCGGGGTTTGAAGCCCAGAAGTCAGGAGCGGTGCTCCCCACCCCCACTGGCTCGAGTGCGCACTGATAGGGCCCTCGCTGCTGGCACCTAGTCAAGCTGAGGTGTCATTGGGATCTCAAATTGCAGCGAGGGGCTGGCAGGCAGCCAGGGGCAGTCTATTTAAAAGACAGCCTGTTCTGCAGTATTCAGTCTCTTTAGAAACTTCTCCAGGGGAAAAGTGTTGGGAGATCTACAAAGTGGATTTTTTTTCCTTTTTTTTCTTTTTTTCCCCCCCCTTCCCCGTTTTTTACCGCTCCTCTGCAGACTTTGCAACAAAACACTCCAACTTTGCAGAAAACTTTTCTTTTTTCTATTTTTAAATTTTTTGCCTTTTCTAGTTGTTGGGGTTTTTTTGTTTGTTTGTTTTTGGGGTTTTTTTTTTCCGCTTCATTTTGCCTTTGCAAATCCTGGAAGAGGAAAGCGGGAGGGTTGAACAGAGCCGATCGAAACACAACTTTGCTTCATACCAGGCTTCCCAGCACCTCGCTGAGTCGGGAGGGACTGTTTCTCTTCCTGCAGAAGAAGAGAGAGGGAAGGGGAGCTTTGCATCCCCTCTTCCTTCTGCTGCGTGTTGGGTTTCTTTTTTTCTACCCCTCTTGACCGCTTTGATGCATTAATAGCAGGACACTGGTTTTCAAGGAACTTTGTTCTCTTCCCACCCTGCCTCCTCCCAGCCCTTTGGGAAGAGTGTGTGTGTGTGCGTGAGTGTGTGAAACCGCCGTCCCACCTCCCCAAATCCCCCTACTCCCCTCCGCCTTCCCCTGCAACCTGTAGGCTGTGCAACCCCTGCAGGCTTTGCTCCCTTCCCCCCCCCCCCTTCCTTCCCCCTCTTGCGCTCCCGCAGATTGCTGTGCGAATTCCCCCTTTCGAGGCGACAAAAAGCAGAAAGAAGGAGAAAAACGGACAAAAAAGACAAAAAGCAAACCTAGAGGCCCCCCCTCTCCCAACGCCAAAAGAAAAGCAGGAGGGTCTCGCACCCCGACAATAAACCCCAGAGTGGGGCGCCTGCACATAGGGGCTGCGCTTTCTGCCCCTTTTACTTCTTGAATTTTTATTTCTTTTTCTCTTTTTTTGCCCCAGAAGGGGCAAGCGGGAAGCCAACGCCGCCCGCCCCCCGCCCGCGGCACCCCCCGCGCCCCGTCCCGCAGTATCCCCGCCGCGATGCTGCTGCGGCTCCTAGTGCTGCTGGGCGCCTGCCCGGGGCTGTCGCGGTGCCTGGGCTCCTTCGTGCAGTGCGAGCCCTGCGACGGCAAGGCGCTGTCGCTGTGCCCGCCGCCGCCGCTGGGCTGCGAGCTAGTGAAGGAGCCCGGCTGCGGCTGCTGCCTCACCTGCGCCCTGCCCGCCGGCCAGCCCTGCGGCGTCTACACCGAGCGCTGCGCCCGCGGGCTCCGCTGCCTCCCGCGGCAGGGCGAGGAGAAGCCGCTGCACGCCCTGCTCCACGGCACCGCCGTCTGCCTCAGCGAGAAGAGCTACCGCGAGCAAGCCAAGGCCGGTGAGTGACGCCCGCCTCGCCCTCCCTCATCTTCCCGGCTGCTTTTCCGTCTGCCCGCCTGCTTTTTCCACCCCACCACCGTCTCCCGGCTGCATTTTTCCCTCTTCCTGGGTGTTCTTCCGTCCCCTCCGCTTGCTTTTCCGCCTTTCCGGCTCCCTTTCCATCTTTCCGCTGGCTTTTCTACTCCCTCCCACTGACTGCTCTTCCCTGCTCCCCCTTCCCCCGCCCCCGGCTGCCTTCCTATTCTTCCGGCTGCTTTTCCATCTTCCCAGGTGCTCTTTCATGCATCCGCTTGCTTTTCCGCCTTCCCGGCTACTTTCCCGTCTTTCCACCCGCTTTTCCATTCCCACTCTTGCCCAGCTGCTCTTCCATCCTCCTTCCCCCGCCGTGTGCTTTTCTGCCTTCCCGGCTGCTCTTCCATTCCCCTCCACCACCACCAGCTGCTTTTCCATCTTTCTGGCTACTTTTACATCTTTTTGCCTGATTTTTTTCGCTTTCTCACATACACACGTATACAGACCCCAGCTGCTTTTCCATCTTTCCAACTATTTCCCCATTCCTCCCCACCCCTTCCACCAGCAGGTTTTCCAAGCCCAATGGTTCTTTTACATCTTTTCTTGCTCCTTCTCCACCACCACCACTTCCCTTGTCTGCTCTGCCATCCTCCTATTGCTTTTCAACCTTCTTTTTCCATCTTTCTGGCTACTCTTCCACCCCTTCCATTTGCTTTTCCATGTTTTCCAGCTGCTCTTCCACTCCCCTTGCTGTTCTTCCATGCTCCTCACTGCTTTCCCATCCTTCTTTCCATCCATGCCCTTGTTGAACCTCCTGTTGCATCATCTCACAGCCCCCCCTTAAATCATCACCTCCTGGTTGCCCTATCCCCAATGGAAAGCTTTTCTTCCGCCACCTCACAGGTGCACCCTCTTAGTCACAGCTGCATCTCAGTCCTTCCCCAGTTGCATCATTTACATCTTTCCTGCATCCCCATCCTCACCCTCTCCCTGACCCCTTTCTCTCACCATATCTTCCACCTTGCTGTGGGGCCCAAATTGACCTCTGCAGCTTGAAATACAGGGGAGGGCAGGGCACCTTCTTGCAACCACCTGCCCCATCCTTAAAGTCGTCAAGCACCCGGGGTTTGTTGCTCAGATTCCCACTTTCCCCTCACCATCACTGCAGCCCTGTCTTCCTGCCTGCTTGCCTGCCTGCTTCTGGACGCCTTTGTTGGGCAGTGGGTTTTAGCCCAGGGAGGTGAAGAGAGCAGGTGCATTAAGGGCAGGGGATCTGCGATTGCAAAAAATAATGATGGCGTCGCTAATAATCAGAACAGGTTAAAAGCAAGCACGAAGGCTGGTGTGGTAGCGCCAGTGCAAAGCCAAGCTTCTGAAATATTTGCACCTTGCACGTGACAAAAGCACGAAAGTAAGCACTCCTCCTCTTTGGCACTCGTTTAACTCCTGTTTCTGGATCCTGTAGCTTGTGCAAGGACGCTTTCCCTTTACTCCTCCAAATACATTTGTATTTCTGCCATAAGGTGAAGAGGAGGCAGGGAGGGTGTCTGCATGGCCAGGGGACTGGGGAAGCACTTGGCAAAAAAAAAAAAAAAACAGAAACAAGCCCCCCGCTTTTTTTTTGTTCCATGAGAAACTCATTTTTGCTTGTTAGCAAGCTTCTGCTCATACCCACGCAATGGGAATCCGTTCCTCCTTCCTAGCACCTAATAAATCTTGATGGTTTTATTATTTTTCCCCTTAGCTGCTTGCAGGCGGTGGTTGTGTTGCTATGCTCCATCCTTCAGGGCAAAACCAACTTCTGTGTGTATAAATTCCCTTCTCCCTCAAATGACAACAAATGTCCAAACTCCCTTAAAGCCATCCAGAAACAGCAAAGCTGAGCTTGGTTTTCTGAAGGAGAGCTGGAAGGGGTGAGGGTTGGGAGGGGACCCACACAGGGCAAAGCCAGGAGCTGCGTTCCTGCTGTGGAGCCCAGGAAGCTGGGCAATAACTTGCTGGCAGCAGAGCTATGTGAAGTATCTGGGAGCGCATCATCCCTGGTGTTTATTTACTCTGCGCATGTGTGCACACAGCCAGGGGCAGGCGCTGTGCTCTGGAAGGCAAACTGTGCAGCTGAAGCCCAGCAGCACCTGGGAAACAAGGGCTGAACTTTCCGCCCATGACACAGGTGCCCCATGCAGGCCAAAGGCATCTGAAAAAGCTGTGGTGCTTCATTCCCAGCAGGAATCTAACTTGGTTCCACCTGCTTTGCTCTTCTCAAGGAAACTAGTACTTTAGCAGGTGGTTTGCGTGAAAACCTTGTAATATCACTGGGTTTGGTTTTGTTGGGATGGGGAGTATCTGTTGAATGAACAAGGAGAGGAATAGGAAAGAGGTTGCAGGTTGGTTGCAAAACCACCCCCCTGGCACTACCTGCACTTCCAGTTTGGACTCCCTGAGCGCTGCAGGGGGCTCTTTTTGACAGGTTTTGTTCGCAGCTAGGAGATGAGCCTGGATCCAAAAGGCTGCTGCAAGAAGCTGTGGGAGACCAGCAGGCTCCTCTTGAGATTTGTGAGATTGCAAAAAAGAAAGAAAAAATAAATGAGGAATTCCTGAGGATGGGAGAGGAAAAAAACTCCTGGCATTCGACTGGTAGCGTGTGAGAACAAAGTATATTTTCATAGGCGTGTTCCTAAGCAACGGGGCAAGGAAAGAAATTAAGTTTGACTTGAACTTTCTGGCCTCTGCCAGTTTGGCCAGCAGTGCAGGGACCATGTGCTGGGGAAGCTGGCCTGACCCTCCCATCTGTCAATGACCAAAATTGGCCCTGAGCTGTGAACCACTGAGAAAGAATCAGCACTCTGCAAAATAAACTATGTGACAGCAGCAAGGACTAGATCAAACTGCATTTCTATCTATTCCTGCTCTTGGCGCTGGCCAAGTTCAAAATCACAGATGCTTTCCTCTTTATAGTTGAGGTGGAGAAGCAACAAGCGGTATTGCAAGAGCCCAAGCCTGGGAGGCTGGGCTTGGCTCTTCTGTAGACCAGATGTCTTGCCTGAGGATAAGATGCTCCCGGGTACCATGCCTCAGTTTCCTCATCTTTAAGCTGGGCACAGCTGTACTGACAAATGCTGGACCTACTGAGCAGAATATGTTCATGGTTCGCTGAGAGGTCGGAAATGAAAGAAAGCGTGGGATTAGAGGGCTTTGGTAAGGCTCATTTTAAGTAGACCGATATGTAGGTACTGACGGGACAGTCCCTGTAATCCTTCCTGGCACAACTGTCCTTTACTGAAAGCCAAACATTATGGCCGTAATGGACTGTTCCTGGTAAAAAAGCATGAATGAGCTTCATTTATGGCACAGGCTGCAGGATTCTGTGTTTTCTCTGTTTTGTTTAGGTTTCCTTTGAAATACACCATGTCTTTCCATTTTTCTGCCCCATGCTCCTGCCAGACTTCCTCCTGCTGAGACAGCAAGGTCATGCCGAGTGCCAGGGAGTGGAGGGCACAGATTGGAGCCTGCTGCCCTTAAAAAGGCTTGTGGAAAAACAAAGGTTGTCAAATATTTCCTTCTCCTCTCTCATTCCTGCTCTCTTTCTAGAAAGCGAGCAAGACTTGGCAAGTTTCCGCACGAAACTGTGAGCCAACGATAACCAGGAGGGGAAAGGAGGGGGGTTGCAGAATTAGCCCTAAGAAAATCATCTTTGCTGCGTCAGCTGGAAGTAGGCGGAGGAGGAGCGCTGCCGAGCCCAAGTTTCCTGCGGCGCATGTTCGGTGCAGTCCTTTATCCCTCCACAACTTATTCCCCCCCCCCATTTCTCCTTCTCGCGCTCTTGTGCTCCCTATTCAGGGACGCAGGGCTTCAGGAGTGAGCAATGGGGATGTGGCAGGGCAGGTGGGCAGCTGAGGTCTGGGGTCCAGGGTGAGGGGGAAGGTTAGGGCAGGGGTCGTGGGAGCGGGGCGCTTGGGATGCACCGTCTTGCAGCCATGTGTTGCTCAGGGAGGGACCCGGCTGGTGCAAGCGGCAGGTCCTTTGTGCGAAGCAGCTCCTGAGCTGTCAAGGCAAAAGCTAGTAGCAACAGGCCTGCAAAGCCTCAGATCTGAAACAGGAAAATCTCCATTTTTCTTTTGATCTGAAGTTTCAACAACAATAACAATATATTAAAAAAAAAAAAGTGAAATCCATCAGGTGCCAGCGAGAGCTGGGTTTCTGCGGTGTGTGTACGGGGGAGGGAGGGATGGGGTGGTTCAAACAGGAAAGGAGGGGCCTTGGCTGGAAAGATTTTTCTGCAGCCTGGTTTCTAAGGAAGGAGGGAGAATATTAAGTAGTTGATCCAAATGAAATTCCTGCCGGGTGCCAGCAGAGTTCACCGGAGAAAAGACGTGGCTCTGTGCGTGCGTGCATGCATGATAGATCTGGTCCCCAGCTCCCGCACAGCGCTGTCAGCCTGGACCCGCTCCAGGTGAATGAAGGGAGCCCCTCCAGAGCCTGTCCTGCTGCAGGGGAGAGCTGAGGCTGGCCTTAAATGAGATCTCCCGCAAACCTGAGAGGTGGCTGTGTGCCTCCTCGCGTCGGTATTTAAGCACCAGCATCCTGTGCCCAGATGTCTGTCGCGGCTTTGGCACATCAGTGTGTGACCAGAGTTGTGTGCAACTGGAAGCGTTTGCGTGATTGCGGGTACAGGTGTCTCCTCAGGCCCAGAAGAAGGGAGTAGGAGAGCTCGGGTATGTTTTGTGCCAGCTTCAAGACAGCCCCTGGTTTCTTTTGTCGCGTAGTTTGGCTCACATGTGTCAGGGCAGACAGGGAGGAAGAAGAGAAGTGAGCAGGCACTGCCTTGCTCAGAGTGTGGTCCTCTGCTTCCTCCTAACGTTCGCTGGAAGTTTTACTCATGCTGGGCTGAGAGACATCACAGATGTGAGAGTAGCTGTGGGAGTTTTTACAGCGGGGATGGTTCTCTGTGCTCTTCACCTAAACTGGAAAGCCTGGGAACACTCTGGGAAGGGGCAGGAACCTCCACCCCCTCCTCTGCTCAGCAGGTGAGCTGCTAAGAACAGCTGCAGCTCATTTCACCTCTGTTCAGTTACAGGGGAGATAAAAGGGCCCAAGACACAGCAAATCTTGCCTATTTTTTTACCAAGCACTTAGTAGTGCTGGTTTAAGGTCAGACATAAATGGAGAATTTGGCTGGAACACACCTGCCCTCAATGTGGGCTGCAGAGCAGCAGGATTAACATGCACAGGAAAGATATGCCTGTGAACATACACACACATGTACCATGTTGACACACCCACACATGCCTGCACAATGGTTTAATGTGTGCAGATACACACACAGAGCACTTTTGTCTCTCGGGCAGAATGGTTTTCAGGGAGCACACGCAAACCTCTCTTAGGTGCAGTGGTTCTGCTTATGAGTGGCACACCAGTATTTTGACATCAAGACTAGATACTGGCATACAGACCAGCCTACCCTATTCGCCCACTGAGGGCTGAGAAATGAGATGCTGCAGGTGAGCATATCAAACAACAGGAGCCAAGGAAGGAGACAGATGCAAGATACTCCTCCCAGACAGCTGTGTGGATCTGAACTCACCCCCTGTGCTTGGTAGTGGCTTGTGTTTTTTGGGATAGAGCAAGTCTACGTTAGTTAAATACCTTGAGAGATATCCCAGTGAAGATGGAGATTGCAGTTTGCAGAGGGCAGCCAGTCCACCTCCTGCCCCATGCCAGGGCTGCAGGATATGTGCAGAAGGCAGTGGTGCCTGGTGGCATCAGTGGAGATCATGCTAGGGGCACTGAAGGAGCTGGGACCCTTCAAACTTCTCTTTGCCCAGGCAGCAACAACTGGCCTTTGGGAAAGTGAGAAGAAGAACTTAATTGGGAAAAGATAGCAAAGCTGCTAAGATGTGGCAGGCTGAGGGCAGGAGGAAGAAGCAGCAGGACCTGAAGCCATGGTGCATGCACAAGTCAAAGATGATCCAAAGAGTTTGGCTTGGGTGAACTCACTGGCAGCCAGTATAATAATCACCTAGTCATTTGTAAGGAGATTTTTTACAGGCAGAAAGATAGATACTATCTGTTTATCCTCAGGACGGGTGTAGCTGAAAGTATGAGGAAGCTCTGCTGGCGAGGAGGAGGAGGGATATTTGGTGCCCGCATTCTGGGATCCCCTAAAACCTGGGTCTACTGGGTCTATATAGCAAGAGCCTCCACACTGAGTCTCCTGTGGGGCTGTTCCATAACTCCTGGGCCTGGGGGCTGCCTGTTTGAGATGACTGGGCATGGGTTGTGCTTGATGCCTCGGCCCTTCCTGGAAGGCTCACATCACATCTGGTGATGAAGGAGTGACATCCCCATCCTCTCGCCACTCAACCCCCGCAAGACATGCTCTTCTCCCTCAGCTGTGTAGCCAAGGCAACTCTCAGCAAGATGTGGGTTTTGAGGTGGCTCTTTGATGCTAGTGATCTGAGGGAACCCCTCAGTGTCAATCCGCTGCTTGCAGTTAATCCCAGCAGGAGCCAGCATAATGTGTTTGCAGAAATTTGGGACTTTTGTTGGTTTGATGTGGGCAAATTTGCTCTCAAGGAACTCAAGGAAGCTGTTTCTCAACATGTTTTGATGGGTCTCCTGTCTGTTTATGATCTTTCCAGGACAAGTGTGCTAACTGTCCATCAATCCACGTCTTTTAGATATCAGCTTTTGGCTAGGAGACCACACCTGCACTGAGCAATGCCTGCAGGAAGGTCCAAGCGTTGCCTGAGGGGAGAGAGATCCAGTCGACAGGCTAAACCCTCGGAAGGCATCTTAAATGTATGCCTGTGGAGTCAGTGGGCATTTCATGTGTTGTACGCATAAAGCCTTGCTCTCACTATTACCCTCATTCTGTAGAACCCTCAGATATTCTCACAATTTTTCCCGATGCCTCCACCCCAGTGGTACTGCCTCTTTCATGCAGAATTTGGGAAGGAGGTGTCAATACCCACCACCACAAACCGGCATATCATTCCCTATTAGCCTGGCAGGGCTTGATCCTGCAAGATGCTGAGCACCAGAGCATCACAGATTGGGGCAGCTAACCTCCTCCATGGGAGCCAGCCACCTCAGTCCTCAAAGGTCTGCAAGGCCAAAGCAGAAGATTATGTTGGGTTAGGTAGGATTGGAAAGCTCTTAGCAGCTGTCTGCCTTAAGGGCTGTTGGTTTGTTTGCTTGCTGGATGGACACAGCTGGCTGACTGATGGAGATAATTGTTACGTTGATGGAGATAACTGGTCTGGTTGCTGTTTAAAGCAAGAAGGTTATCCTGAGAGGTACTTCAGGAAATGATCCTTTAGCTAACCAAGAGAGGGAATGTGTCATAAAGGTAACTTTGGATATAAGTTGGCCAATAGTAGTAATTCCTTTGTAGAAAACTAGTAGAAATATTTTCTTTTTCCAGATTCAGATAGGATTCAACCTCCAAAGACAATTAAATCAACAGACCCGTTTATTATTCATGCTTAAGAGATCAGATGTTATGCACTGGACTAATGAAAAAAATCTAGTAATTAAGCAAGCCAGGGAACAACTGGCTTGCAGAACCCGCCTCTCATTTTTTAATTTAAAAGAGATGCTGGAAAAGAAGTTTTGTTAGGGAGGGACTGCATAGTTTTTATAACTGTCCAGCAGTCAGTTATGGTGCTGCCACAGCCACAGTTGTGTCTTAGTAATGTCTAAATACACAGTGGCATACAGTCGCTTTGCTTTGACTTGTGGCTTCAGCTTTCCTAAAGAAATAGCAGAAATGGGTGAAATTTTACTGCATCATTTCATAACCATTTCAGTGTTCAGTTATTTAGTTTTGTAATAGCAGAGGTGGCTTGAAGTTGCTGGAATAATTAAGAAGTGCAACAGGGATTTTATTATTCCAAAAAGGCTTTGGACTTGATAACCCTCTGGCAAAGGGTGATCAGTTTTCTTTCTCGGAATTTCACACCACAGACTGGAGGTCTGTACCCTTTGCTCCATCAAAGGACACATATTTTTAATATTGAAAAGCATCTTTGCATTGTGTTGGACCAAATGGAATTGGTTTATTGGTATGCAGTGATCTAGTGTAAGGAGGGAAATGATTAGGAGAGACAAGAGTCATCTGCCAGGATCAAGCTTGGGCAAGTTACTGCTTATCAGTATTGTCAGAGTGTGAACATCAAACTTCTGCTACTTTTTTGTGGTACTGCTTAGGTGGACTGAGAGATTAAATAATGAGCAGGCCTACTCCAGGTGAAGGTTTTCTGAGAGAAAGAGCTGTTAAGAAAGTAGAAGGGAGTCCTGAGGGCATAGGTGGAAATCTCATCGCTCGGAACTTGTAAAAGTCAGGTTGGACAGTACATGTGACATTGTGTCATCTGGTGCTGACGCAGGGTTGAGCAACGGATGATCTCACACGTCCTTTCCATCTAGTTTAAGGCAGAGCTGTGAAAGTCAGGCTGAGGGCCTAGAAATTAATCCAGGTTAGGCTGGAGGTTGCAATCACAGCTGCACACCTGAAATACTTGTGGTGTTCCACCAGTTTTCACCCTGCACCTGATACAGATGCATCTGCACACTCCATCTGATATGCCTTCACCTCTCTTTGGGGCAAGCAAAGGGTTTGGCTTTCTTGGATCTTCGAGTTACTGGCTGCTATATATAACATAATTGGGGATGGGTCTTTTGATGGAGACTACCAGCCTCCAGCGAGAGCAGCATCTCCTGGATTCAGTTCCAGTAAATCAATTGTTAAATCTTCTGCTTAATACGAAACTAAATCAGATTCAAAACCCTGACCAAAAGGAAAAAGCCACCTTCATCCGTAAGCAGGCCAGAGAGCTTAGCATAAACTGTAGTGGCTACTTTCACAGTACATCCTCTTCTCAGGATCATCTCCTTTAATACAGTCTTCCCGTCAGTTGTACAGTGTTCATAGTACTGCTACAATATCCACAGTGATATCCCAGCTTTTAATAGCCACCAGCAACAGTCTTCTTGGTTATGCTTCTAAGGTCTTCTTAGCACCTGGCTCTACAATGATTTGTCAGATTTGAGTTTCAGTGGTTAGAATAGCATCGGCATCATGGCAGCATCCTGCTTTCAAGTCCAGGTTCCTTGACAGTGCTTGTATATTGACACCAACCTTCAGCTGAGTTTTAAAGACAGACCCCACATAGTCCAAGAGGGCAAAGCTACCTAATCTTTTCCCTGGTGACATTTCCTCCATCACTGCTGTACAGCTGCCTGCATCCAAAGAAGTCCCCATGTTCTCTTCTTTCTCATATAATAATTATAGTTGATGGACGCTATTGGAGTTCTATTCCAACCCATCACACCTCCTTCTTTCCTAAGGCCACGGCAAGATTTTTTTCAAGTGATCTCTGATGACCAAATGAGCAGTTCACGCCCTTTTGTTTCTATTCAGAAGATTTGAAAGCATGTGAGTTTTCTAAGTAGGGTTTCCTTTTTATGACACAGATAAGCCCCATGGAGAAACTACTGGTAAACAATTCAGTGATGCTGTTAAGAGTTACTCCAGATTTTCCTCACCTTTACTGTCAGTTGGACAGAAACTGTCATGCAGTCTTCTTCCCTGAGTTTTCTTTCTTTGTTCGTTTCTGCTCTTAATTCCTTGACAGCCTGGTGGGGTTTTTGCCTCCTTTATAACAGCCAGTGGAATATGCTACTAGGGTGGATTTGTTGGAAAAGATGCAAGACTAAGAAAGACAAATTATTTCATCCTTTCAGGAAGGAAGAATATGTCTTGGTCACTATGATATTGAAAGATGATTTATTTAGATTTCTCTCGGTCATTCTTCAATTCAGCTCTCAGCTTCTTCTGCAGTTTCAGCATATGGAATGGGGAACATCTGCAGTCTCCAGATGATGTGAAGGAAATATGTTTTATCTTCCTATCATCAGTGCATCAGCAACAGGAGCTTCTTGATGTAAATCTAATCCTGAAATACTTCCTTCCCCTCCACTTGGCAGTTCAGTTCACTGGAAGATAACTTTGTTAAGGAAATGTCAGGCTGATACCAGCAGCTGTCTAGAAACAGAGTGCCTGCAATTTTGCATGATCAGCATTCATTTAATTGAAATGGATGGATGTTTGTTCATGTTCTTACCAAAGGGAAAAGCTCTGGAAAGTTTCCCAACTCTTTTACTGGTTAGACATTTTGGGTTCCCTCTTGCATAGAAATGGTTGTCAGTGACAGCCCAAAGTCTCTGGCCATGCAGCCTGTTGACCCATACCCTTACCTGGTCTTGGTGCGTCATGTATATGCATTGCAAACTCCCTTTGCTATAGCCTTTGCTGAGAATTGATCATAGCCAGATTTGGGAGCTCTCTGGAGAGAAAGAGGTGGATCAAAGACAACACCTCTCGGTGAGCCCTAGTCCTTGCTTGTACATGCTAGATCAGAAGCAGCCGAGCCCACCAGCTGGTGCCCATCCTTGGCTCTTCCAGCACAGCAAGGTTGCTTAGAGTCTGTCAAACTAACTTCTAACAATGTATAGGGAGCTCCTATACATTATGGAGCTCCCCATTTCTAAACCTGCTTTTCTCCTTGCACTGGAGAGTTGCTCCCAGAGAGTTTTATTTTGTGGCTGCAGCAAGAAAAGGCAAGTCAGGAAAGCACCATTTGGCACACAGCAACACAGATCCTTCTTTACACTTCCAGTTCCCATAGCTGTACATCTCCCACCTCCATGGCACTTGCTGGCACTGCGGAGAAGTGGTGCTGACCCAGAGATCCATTCCTACAGATAGGCTCTGCGCTTCCAGAGCAGACCGAAACATGAGCTGGTTCCCTTGAGAGCTCCTTTCCCACATGCTGAGCTGTATTTCTCCCCCATCCAGCTCTGTACGAGGACACCGAGGTCATCAGGACAATGATCTCCCTTTCCCATGAATCCTGTGTGAACCTGGGGGCAGCCCAAGCACCTGATATTCACGCTCTGCAGGTGAGCCCTGCCTGATGCAGCAGAATCTGCATCCACAGGTTTCTGCTGAGGAGACATTACTCTCCTGAGAAAGAGCTGGTCTTCCAGGAGAGTTCAGCAAAGCCCAAACAATAACTTCAAAAAAAGGGCAGAGTATGACAGTGTAGCACATCCCTCTGCTATCCGTCCCTGCTCTCTGAGGCTTGTAAGGTATTCCTGAGCTGTTCCCAAGCATCCTTCTGGCTCTTGGATTAATAAAATGGAGATAAGTTTAACCCAGGGTTGTCCTTCCAGCCCTCTGGCAGCTTTTTCACCTCTTTTCTGAGCCTGGTCCCACTGCTCCATATCCTTCTCTTAAAAAGTGTCTCTGTGGGACAAGAGAGTGAGGTCCCAGGAACTTTCAGCATGCTGTCACAGGGATATAAGGTACTGGAATACCCCTGAGCTCTCTTCCAAAAGCTTGTATGGCTTCTGGGACATGGACTGTTTGGACTCTGATCATATGTCTTTGCAGGGGACTGGGCATGGTGGGGTATAGTTGGTGTTTTTGTGGGCGCTTCATGATGCTTTGACTGCTAAAGACTTCCTTCCATGCTCTGCAAATCACAAAGGTGATTTGCCGCCTTTGGCATTTGTTGGGATACCTAATTCCCAGTGAAGAACACAGGGTCTGGGTTTTCTTACCACCACCCCTGTGCCTGTAAAACAGTTTGTCACTGCCGCCCGCAAGAGCTACGTAACAGAGCTATGTAACAGCTGCTGCAAGGGGACCAGTACTAAAGAGGTTGTAAGATTTATCTTTCTTAACTTCAGATCTTTGGAAGCTAAGAGTGACCATTGGAGGTACAGGAGGAGAGGCTGCAGCCTCCAGAGATATGTTGTTCCAACCTAAAATCAGCACCCAAGGCAAATGATGGAGCTGGTCACAATTTGGAGGGTGCAGCATCTCTGCAATGAGTTAGACATGGAATTTAGTCATCCAGCAAAGCCCAGACACTTCTGTATTAGTAGATGGGTATTATTTAACCCAGATCTGTCATAAATGCCTGTTGCACATTGTTGGGACTTGGGGGCGGTGGGGTGGCAGTCCAAGCAGGGCTGCTGTTTTCCTATCCTTCTCAGTGTGTGGTGTCTCCTCCCAGTTTCTCACCGCCCACGAGCATCACCAGCGTGCTCCCTCGCCAGTCCCTGCTAGATGAGCCATGCCGGCCTGCTGCCGAGTCCCCACCAAAGCACAAAAGTTCGTCGAAAGTCCAAGATACATAGCAGCTGGCTCTGCAGCAGCCAACACCCTGGGCTAGCAAGGGACCGGCCAGAGCCTGCATCCCCAGCCCTGGCTGCTCCTCCTCTGGTGGGTGCCAGACAGCCTGGGGCTGGGCGGGCGCCTGAGATCACTGCCTGACCTCACCAGGGTGGTGATCTGGGCTCAGTGACCCCAGCCCCGGGCACAGCACCTGAGCCGGCTTCACTGCCCACCCTGCAGGGCTGTGCACAGGGCTGGAGGTCATTCACTGCTGTGCTAGGGTTGTGCCTGCAATGGGACCGTAAATGAGCTGTTCTTCATTAGGGCAGTGAAAGCTCCCTTCTGGGCTGATCTTTGTGGCCTCCAGGGAGCTCAGGAATGCTTTTGCTCAGTTGTGCTCTCCAGCTGCCAAAGGGCGCGAGATGAGATGAAATGACCCTCCTTGCTCCACATCCCTGCCCTGCCTGCATTCTGAGCATGTAAACACAGCGGCTGACCCTGTGTGCTGATCAGGAGGGAGAGATCTTTATTTTCCCGTCATGGGCACAGGTCCAAGGCTGGAGAAGAACTTGCCTGCCCATCCCAGCAGGTTTTGGTGTAGGTTTGGTACATCCCCTCCTCTGGATTGGGGACAAGTGGGGAGGGCAGCTGGGTGAAATGCATGAGCAGGGTTTTTACCAGCCAGGGTCCTGAGCACAGACTTCTGCATAAGACCGGGACTGAAGAAAAATAGGTACACCTCTAATGTGATTTCCAATAAAACACTGATTACAGGGAGAGCACTGACATTCCTCTTCTCCCAGCCACAGGGAGCCGGGGAAGCTGCTTTACATTGCCCAGCACTAAGCAGTATCATAAGGGATGGGGGAGGAAGGAGAAATGGGAGGATCCTGCCCCTCTGGCAAGTACAGGGAAGAAGACAAACATTGATTTCAGCACTTACTGCCTCTGCCTGTGTGTGTGTAAAGTCCAGCAAGAAGACACAAGCAACCAGCGTGGGGCTGGGCAGATAATGGAGCCATGGTAGATAGGAGTCTGCAGCTGTTTGTGCTGGTGACCTGTTGTTATGGGTGAAGCTCAGAGGGAGTATCCATATCTGGCTCTGATTAGTACTTTGGGGTCCTGATCAATGAGAACTGCAGGAAAAAATCCCTCCCTCTCTCTCTCTGCCTCTCCCTTAAGTTTCTTCCTTTCTCCATCACTAGCCACCAGCTGCCTAGGTGTGTTATCCCAAAATGTTTTCCCTCCCTTCAAAAAGAAAGCCGAAATGTCAGAGATCACACAGCCAGATTTGAAAACCACCATGCTGTAAGCAGTAATGGAATGGAAACTGGGGTCATCCAAAGACAGCTGCCACCAGGGCCCAAATTTACAAAGAGCCCATTGGAAAAGTGGGGTGGTAGCATAACTCGTGAAGTCCTGCAGCTGGGGATATGCCCTCCATGGGCATAGTGGGAGGTAGCACTTAATGTTGAGGGTAAATCCTCCTCCATTGGAGAGTGGAGGCGTTGTGCACCATTGCACTGTGCTATTCAGTGGGAGACTGCTCTATAATCAACAATGTTTCACCCCTGGATAATGTAAGCCTTGATTTCCATCTTGCAATGAGCACTTCTGAACAGAGATGGCTGAGTTTGGGGATGGAGGAAAGACAGGGAAACTTCTCAAAGTCTCCACCAGTGACATTTGTCATTCCTATGGTAGAGGTTTAATTGAGATCCCGGTTAAGTCTTCCTCCAACAGCTTTCTGCTCAAGTGGTGTGTTATGCTAGTGCTTACACTGTAAATAGTAATAATCATGATAATAATCAAGAGCAAGGTTGTGCTATGGTTGTGCTTGTTTTTCTTAAGGTGTATGTGGCTTTTGGGGGAGGTTTTGAACAGGACAGCAAGTTCTCTAGCAGTGGTCTGTGGAAGTAACAAGCATGGATCATTACCAGACGCAGTCAATAAGATACTTTCCCTACTTTTCTGCCAGAAACCAAGGAAAACATGTTACAAAAATTCCAGCCATTTGGATAAAGCTTCCTGCTCTGCTCTGTAAAGTCAGCAGTGTCAGGCAGTGTTCCCACTTGCCCCGCACCCACGTGTGAACACACACCCCTGCCCTGTGGGGAACTCACACATTTCCAACACATCTGAAGTGTGGAAGCACCCGGGCTGGGTTTTGGCCCAGATGCAGGAAAGTGCCTGGGCTGCTCTGGGTGGTATCTGTTGAGGACAGCAGCCAGACAGACAGAAGCAGTTTGCAGCTTTCCAGAACTGTACCTGGTATTTTGCTACACTGCATCCTTTGTGGGTAGGCAAAGTGAATGGGTTGGAAACTGCTCCTGCTAGAGAGCTCCTTCTGGTCAGTCCAGGGTGGGGAGAGGGACCGTGGCCTCAGCCTGGGACAGAGGACAGTCCACACTCTGCTATGAGTATTTTCTGTCTCTCAGGGCTCATGGGAGCCTGCATGGATTTGGACATTAACACCACAGTCCTTCTGGCCTAGCCTGTGTCAGGACCATATGCAGATGCTCACCCCTTTTTCCCTGGGTCCTCCATGGGCACCACAGCATCAGATCAGACAAAAGGCCACAGGCTGGCTTTGAGTTGTGTTTAGTCTCCTGCTTTGGCTGTATGGTCAACATCCTCTTCAGGTGGCTACAGCTGAAGTCTCATCTGCAGAGTAACCAAGCATCCTTGTCTTGGCCAGCAATGTCATTCTTCTGTGTGGCCAGTGAGCCTGGGACTTCCTCCTGAGAAAGGGTGGAGGTGTGAAAGCCATCTCCTGCTTCCCAGTGTCCCCAGGCTGGGAATATGGTGAGCAGGGCCTTCCTGCCAATGCCTTGTGCCCATAGCTGAAATAGAGACATGCAGCATGCTCTGTCTCTGCAAAGAGCTGCCTGCCTAAAACCCAGTCACTGGTTTGGCAAGGTGGGTGGGAGCAGGCAGAAAAGGTCTGTGCAGCGGGCCAGATGCCGACAGCAAGGGAGGAGGAACTCCAGCCTCCTTCCTCAGTCACAAACAGGCACAATTAGGGCTCTTTTGGGGAAACTGGGAGTTGCTGCTGCTGGCATCTCCTCAGGAGCAGAGGTGCAGCAGTGCCAATGCTGCCTGCCACAAGCCAGCCAGGGTGGCAGATGGAGGTTAATGGACAATCTGGAGGGTGAGGATGAGTGTAGGGGCTCTGGAAATGCTGACAAGCATGCCTGGTCCTGGCTGCTGGTTGATGAAGGTGATCCAGCCAGAAGGCGAAGGGGGGCACTGCAGGGTGCAGTCCGCCCTGGCTCTGCCTTTCCCTCTCCTGTTGGCATCAGGAAGCTCCCTCACCAGCTGCCCAGAGCTTGTCAGGAGCTTCTGTGTCAAGAGACCTCTGCCCTTCAATTTGTCAAAATTGGCTTGTTAGTATCAAATTAGGGAATAGATAGGTGTGTGAGCAGGGAGTGCTTCAGCCTTGTTGCTGAAGGAAATTAGGCTATAAAAATCATCAGAGGGTGGATGAAAAGGATCCCTCCAAGGCATCCACGGGGTTCTCACTGGGAATTAAAGACCTGAACTAGACACCACTGCTGAGCAGCAGACGGAGGAGTCCTACCACATCCCTTGCTGTGTTGCTGCTTGACCTGTGGGTGCCAGGGAGAGTGAAGAGGGTCTCTTCCAGGTGCCTTTTTGGTCCCACACTGGACTCAGGCTAGGAGCTAGGCAGCTTTCCATGCATGCTAGCTCTCAGCTCCCTCTGCAGAGCACTGGGCTCCTGCGACTCCTTCCCGTCTCCCCTTGCTGAAAGGGCTCCACGTTAGTCCCCAGCTTGCTCTGGAGCAGCTTGCAGGAAGCAGGGAAATAAGGTGTTTTCAGAGGCTGAAGCTGCTGACCATGTGAGTAGGCTGAGCTGCTGCAAACACCCATTGCACCTCAAGTCCTGGGGACTGGATGCCCTGTGCTGTTTTTCTGACTGACCCTCACTGCCTTGTTTGTTATTTTAGGTTTGCCTAGGTAGCTGTGCCTTTTGTGTTTGTTATTGCAGAGGTAATGAGCTGTGTCCCTCTTGTGTGATTGCAGGGTTGCCTGCCCCGGTGTGAATCCTGCCCTTAATTATGGTCAGTCGAGATGCCCTGGCTCTGCCTTTTGTGGCTCTGGCAATGTGTGCCAGAGGGGATTCCCGGGACAGATCACAGCATGCTTCGTTGCTGTGGAAGGGCTTAGTCACTGCGGCTGTCTCCCGTCTCTTTTCGGACCTTGGGTGCTGCAACTTCTTTGAGGCAAAGCATTCACTTCTGCTGCACCTTGTACAGTGACATTTCCTGGAGAACAAGATCATTCCCAGTTACAACAATCTATTCCCTGTCCCTTGTCTGTTATCCCCTTATAATAGAGGAGCCCTGACCTGTAGGGCCTTTGAGTCCTGCAGCAAGAAAGAAACCCCAGGCATATGCACATCGTGGGGCAAAATGGCAAGAGGACCCTGTCCTGAAGAGACGTGCGAGTCCTGGGGATGGTGCATGGTGTCATTTAAGTAGTGTGGGCAGTTAGAAGGGTGCTGAGTCTGAGATGCTGATCCAGCGCTGTTCTTGTGGAAGGAGAAAACAAAGAAAAGTGCTGCTTTAACATATAAGTGGCCGTGGAAAACTTCCGGGTTCTGCTGGGAGAGAGCAGGTTCACCTCGTCAAGGAGGAAGAAGAGACGGAGATCCGTGGCAGGCTTGAGGACTCAGTGACCAGCCTGTCCCGTGGGCCACCTCCAAGACGCCGTTGCGATGTATGTGATGGGCCAGTGCTGCCATCTGCCGCTGAGCAGCGCGTCTGGCCGTGTCTGTGCCTGTCCGCCGTCACCGGGCATCCCCAAGGCAGCCCGGTGGGGCAGAGGCATCTGCCTTCCCCCTGGGCGGCATCTGGGCTCCGGGGAGCAGCCGGTCTGCAGGGAGATTAATGTTTGCCTTGTTGGGGAGGGAGGTTATCTGTCTTTATTCTCATCCTGAGCCTTTTGTCCAAACAGTGATGTTGGTAGGGGGGCAAAATTAGTTCCCTGCTGACTTCACCATAGGGTTGCAGGAGGGAATGAGCCGGGTTCACTGGCATTGGAGTCGTGGGAGACACCTTGCAGGGAGGGATTTCAATGACTCTATGCTTTTCCTTCTGCTGCTGTGGGTTTCCCTGTGCTCACCCGCCAGACCTAGCACAAGCCTGGTGTTAGTGTGGGGTTGCTGGGAACCAGGGGCTGGGAGAGCAGGAGCCTCAAGAGCTTTAAACTCTATTCCAATTTAGTCCAGAAATAACCCTTTTTCACTCTGGTGGCTGTACTAAATGTCACAAGTCATCTAAGTTTAGACTGTCACCAGCTCGCTCCTATATATAACCACACAGTGCCCCTGCCTGCATCCTGCTGGCACAGGTCACGCTGGAGCGATCTGAGGGATCTATAGGAAGGCAACTGCCATGGACAGAGCCTAAACGTGCTGTCAGTACCATTGGTGGCAGCTGCAGGCAGGCAGCTTTGCTGTCACCCCAGGCTTTGCTGGCTGCTTAGTGCGTGCTAGCAGACAGGGGCTGGTTCAGTCCTGTCAACATGGGGCTGCAAGTGGAATTCCCAGGAGATCCCAGCACTTGTCAGCCACATCTTTGGCATCGCTGCTGAAGTGTCTGCCCAGCCAAACAGTGGCTTTGCTGTGTGATTGACCTTGACTTTGGAGTTGTCGCATCTTCGAGCATCCCTGGCTTTTGCTCTTCCATCTCAAGGTGGGGTGGAGTGTGAATTTGTCACTTAATCCTCTCACCATGGCTAGAGAGAGGCTTCTCTGCCACGTTTTGTGTCTCATCTGGTCCTTACTGGGTGTGAGAGAAACCTTCCACCAGTCTTTTTACACTGACACACTGCAAACAAGGGGGGTCTTATATGTAGGAGCCTATCCTAGACACCCAGTTCTTCCATGCCCTCAGATACCTTCCTATCCTGAGCTTGGGGATCACACAAAAGCTATGCCAAGTCCCACACAGTGGAATAAAGGCAGGGCTGTAGGCAGCAGTTGGGAAAGGGATTTATTTGGTCTCTTGTTCCCATCCTGCCTGGTGCAAAGATGTCCTCTGGGGTTGTGCAGGAGGCTCTCTATGCCAAGGCAAGCCCCAGCCAGCTGATGGAGACCTGACAGTTTGGTACCCCTTATTTTCCAGAACGGGAGTCCCGAGAGCATGAGGAGCCGACCACGTCGGAGATGACGGAGGAGACCTACCCACCCAAGGCCTACCGGCCGAAGCATGGACGCCTCTCCGAGCTCAAGGCTGAGGCCCTGAAGAAGGATCGCCGTAAGAAGCTGACCCTGGCTAAGTTTGTGGGCATGGCGGAGAACACAGCTCATCCTCGAGTTGTCATCCCTGAGCTCCGGCAGGAGTTTGAGCTGGTGGGTGCCTTCACCTTCCCTCCATGGGGCTCCTGTGGGCAGGGCACTGTGGGAAGGCTTTGTCCCCCTGGGGAGCAGGTGCCAGTGTGGGGTCAGGGAATCTGGGGGCATTTGCAGCTGGAGGCTTGCTGTGAAGTTCTCCCCTTCTCACACTCCATCTTCTCCCTGCTGGCAGGGTCCCTGCCGCAGGCACATGGAGGCATCCCTGCAGGAGCTGAAGAGCAGCCAGCGGATGGTCCCCCGTGCCGTCCACCTCCCCAACTGCGACCGAAAGGGTTTCTATAAGAGGAAGCAGGTAAGAGCCCCGTGGAGAGATGCTCCCTGCTCAGGGAGGCTTTTTTCTGCTGCTGCCCTGGATGGAAAGTATGGAGGTTTTCCTCTGCTGGGCTGGTGGGGAGGCACATTTAGTGGTGGGTGGCCTTGCTGATGGCGCCATGTGCCATTTGGCCTGCAGCGAGCATCCTGAAGGAGCTTTTCAGGGAGGAGGAAGAGTCAGAGAGCCCTTGGCTGAATTAGCAGTGGGGATGGAGATGTGCTGAAAGCAGAGAGCAGGGGCTAGGTTCTACCCAGGGGATTGCATTGCTGAGGTGAAAGGAGCAAAGCGCAGGAGTGATCCTGGTCTCCAGCACAAGGGAGCCACACAGTGTCTGATAGCCAGCTCCTAATCTCTGCCCTTGGTTGTCTCTGCAGTGCAAGCCCTCTCGCGGCCGGAAGCGTGGGTTGTGTTGGTGCGTGGACAAATACGGCATGAAGCTGCCAGGGACTGACTACCTGAGCGGAGACCTGCAGTGCCACGCATTCGACAGCAGCAATGTGGAGTGAAGTCGCATCCCCTCCCTCCGCCCCATCACTACCTACCCAGGCTCCCTTCCACCCTCCCCTCCACACCTCCCCGCGCCCCACGACTCCGATTCCTTTCATCTCATGTAAGAAGAAAAAAAGACAGGAAAAGAAAAAAGAGAAAGGAAGGAAAAGGAAAAGGGAAAAAAAAGAGGAAGAGAAAGAAAGAAGTAAAGAAAGGAAAAGCAGAAAGAAAAGAAAAAAGGAAGAAGAAGAAATAAAAGAAAGGGAAAAAAAGAAGAGAAAAGGAAAAGAAAGGAGAAAAGAGAAAAAAGAAAAGAAAAAATAAGAGAAAAGAAACGAAGACAAAAGAAAAGAGAAAAGAAAAAAGAAAAGAAAAATAAAAGAGAAAAGGAGAAAAACAAACCCTGAAGAAACTGAGGACTCGGAATCTGCAGCAGCCTCTTGACGACAAGGACTCAGCAAGGAAAGCACAGAGCCAGAGACAAAACAGTTGCGGCCACTCCACCATCCTGCACTGACCCATGCCTCTCCCAGTGCTGCCTGCGCTTCCCTGCTGCTTGAGCAGAGGCTTCCACTTGTAGGAAGCTCTCTGAGTTGGTGGTTTTCCAGTATGGCTTTTAGGCAGGTTGATTTTATTTGGGGGGGAGGAGGAGGAGATAATTTTTGTCTAAAGGGTCTCAAGAGAAAACCTTGTGGCTGCCAGTATCCTCCCTCCTTGCTGCAGTCCTCCAGAGTCTCCTCCCCACATCACTGGGACTCACTTGACTCTAGTTGGTTTCCATCTCAAATGACCGCCGCAGATTGAAGCAGATTTCAACGCATCGGGAGGAGGCATGGGACTGCTGGGTTTTTGTCTGGTGATGAGCCGGGGAGGGAAACACAGCTCCTGCAATGGCACAAATACCCCTGCAAGAATATTGGTGGACTTTGAAATCATCCAAAAAGGAAAGATACCCTTCTCCATCCAGTTCCTCTTGAATGGGAGGTCAGAAATCTTTTTGGACAAGCAGGACTCTGACTGTTGTCCATCCAGGTGTGGAAGCACTTGTTTCCTGCGTGCATGTGTGCAAGCATGTGTGTGCGCAGATGTGGCTTTTCCTCCTTGCAAAACTTTGCCTTGAAACCTGCAATCTGGAGGGCTTCACTCTTAAGCAGGGGGAAAGATGCTGCCCCTCCCAAAGAATAATAACCTGCTGGACTAAGCATGGGAGCAGAGTTACAGAGGAGCATCAGTGCCTGCGGGATCAGGGTCACACCAATGCCGAGGGCTGCATCCAAGCTGACTCCACAGATAACTCCATCACTGTCCAGGCTGAAGCATCTGTACATGAGGACAGGGGAATCGGGGCCAAAACTCTTCACCACCCTTTGCTGCCATGAGGAAGACCAACTATGGAGATTTCTTTTTAATTTTTTTTTTTTTCCACAGCCAAAAAAGTGGTTTGCTCCAGGGAAGGGGAAAACCAAACCTACATTTTATTTTGCATTGGATTTTTGTTAAGGCTGGTTTATAGCCTTCCACATGGGTAGGAAAATGCTGGTCTCTATCCTTTCACTCATGTTGCCACAGCTGACTCCCACCACCCTGCAGTAAGATACTGCAACAGGCCCTCGCCTTAAACGTGGGGACCCCAATCCTTGTTGAGTGACAGCAGCCACCGCACCATGGAGACCCACTGCCTCAGGCATGCTGGCGCAGCCCTCAGCTGCCTTCCTGACTTTGTTTTTCATTTTTACGTTCAATTTCAGGACTCTTGCCTTTTGCTTCCCCATGACAAGGGTCTCTGCGATGTTGCCGCTGGGAGGAGATCCTGCAGCAAAGGAAGGAAAGGAAAGCAAACCATGGCATCTGGCTGCTGCCGTCCCAGTGGGCAAATACACACCCACTATGGACCACATCCCACTGCCACGGCTGGAGCTGGCAGCTGGCACTGGCCAAAGGACACAGCTGATCTCAGAGGGAAGGTTTCTGCACCCCAAAGCCTCTTTGAGCATCCCAGGCCTGGGCATAGAGGCCAGGGAGTCCACAGCACCACTGGGTCCCTGCCAGCAGGGATGGGACAAGGGGGATTTAGTGACAAGGGGATCTGGTGGAGGCTCCTCTCTGTCACCAGTGAGGCGCCCTCATAACCTCCCATGGCATGGCATCATTCTCTGGAGCACCTTGCAGGCACCCCACCAAGACACTTGCCCCAGTCAAGGGCAGAGCTGGATGTCCCCCAGTTATTTCATTTGGAGTTGCAGCGGGGGCAAGTTTGCCAATGGACTTCAGTGGAGACCCAGTGAGGCATGTTTGGAGCTGGGGGTGAGGCATCTTCCCTTGCTGAAAAGAAGGGAGGGTGCCACCAAATGCAGATCTGCCCTCCTCAAAAGAAACTGCCGGAGCAGGATGATCCTGTGTTGCTGGAGGGGGAGAATGGCAGGTGCTGGAGCCAAGGGAGAAACCCCTCTGGGCTCTGCAGGGCTGATGGAGCAGGTTGGTTTGACCAGTGTGGTGGGTTAATGGTGCAGTGAAGGTGGAGTGAAGAATGTAGTGATGACAGCAGATGATGAGGAGCTCATGCTAACCCAAACGGCCACAGGTTGCCATCGTCGATGCTGTCCCCATCTCCTCTGCTCACTGATCCCTGTGCAAAACCTCCTGTTATAGGCCAGTACCACCTTCCCCAGGACCCTTCCCTCCTTCTCTCTCTCTCTTGCTTTTTTGTTTGTTTGTTTGTTTTGTTGTTTAATTTCCCAAAACTTGAAAGCCTTTGGCTGCAGAGAAAGGAGATGTGCTGCTAGTGCGGGATGGGAGCTTCTGCAAGGTGAGGCTCAGCTCACGGGGCCTGGTGTGGTCGCATGATGTGGCCACCACAGTGACACTGGGAGGGGCATTAAGGGTGCCTCCCTGACCTCTCCCTACAAAGCAAGTCTCAGCCATGGCCTGAGAGCCAAAAATCCATCCCAGCCTCCCTCCCTGGTGCACATCCATTGCTGGGACAGCACTGCCTGTCCTGTCCCCACCAACCTGGGGGAGGAGGATGCAGGAGAAGGCTGCCCAAACCACCTTTGGCCCCCCAGACCACCTTGGCTCCTGGGACAGGGCACCAAGTGAGCCCCCAGCTGCCTGGTCCCTAGATGAACCCTGGCCGGATGAGGCTGTTTGCAGGCTGCACTAATATTTAGGACGAGGGTTGGAGCCTGGGTCGGGGTGGGGGCAAGAACAGCTTCAGGAGGGGTGGCAATGACAAGGTGCTGCCGTTCTCAGCACCCAGCAGCACCCCTTTGCATTTAGGGTGAGAAAAGCAAAAGGGGGAGATGTGGGAGCTGGGGAGGATGGGTAGGAGGGGGTGAGGCATGTGGGGAGATGGTGGCTATTGGTGCATAAGGGAGAGATGTGAGGCTCGGGGGTCTCCAGCCACAGTCTTTGCACTGAGGCTGCACTGGTACTCAGTATGCGAGCTGAGGAAAGAACAAGAATGGTGCAGGGGTCAGGACAGCCTTTCCACCACATCTCCCTGGGGAACAGTGCTCAGCAGCTGGGCTACCCCTTGTCTGTACTGCAGTGGACCTCAAAAACCACTAGTACAAGAGCATTTTGCACTATTTCTCTGCTCTTCCTCCTCTTTTTCTCCCCCTTCCCCATGAAAACTCTTTTTTGCTGTTGGGTGGGTGGTTTTTGGTTTGGGTTTTTTTTGGGTTTTTTTTTTTTTTTTTTTTTTTTTTGGGGGGTTGTTAACTGATTTTAGTTTTTTTTCCCAAATGGAGCATTCTATATTTAATGACCGACAGTTCACCTCGCTTCCAGACCGCTGTCCTGGCCATGGCTAGGATCCCTGCCTACTGTGCCCTGCTCTCCAGCCCCGCCAGCCCCCCACCACTGCCAATGGGACAGGCGTCATTGCACACATTACCCACTGTTGTAACACAGTTGTTAAAACACACCAGATTCCGAGTTTCCTGCCTGGTTTTTATCTTTAGCAATACTCACTACACATTTTACGGTAGCTTTTTATAGCTTTACATACATACGGTAGCTCTGTTTTTTTGTTTCGTTTTGTTTTTGTTGTTTTGGGTGGTTTTTTTTCCAGTAAACAAGAAATACTCATAATCTTACTGGTGGGGAAAAAAAAAAAAAAGCAGTTTGTGAAAAACTGACAGTGGAAGAAGAGCTTAATGCTCTGTTTAGCATTTTGTACTTTAAAAAATCTCACATTTTATTAAAAAGTGAAGATTGCTGTATACTATTTATTCAACTTATAATTTATGTTACTCTTTGATCTTTGTCTTTTCTCATGACAAAGCATTTATTTAATAAAGTTATGCATTCAGTTAGCTTGTGCCTGACCCTCCTGGAGCATCTGTGTGCTGGAGCCTGCTAGTGAGGGGCTTTGGCCCCTAGCATCCCCTGGCCTTGTGCCCCTGGGGACTCAGCCAGCTCCATAGGGGTGCCAGGGGAGGTACAGGGCCTGGGGCACTGGTTTAGGAGAGCTTTCGATACTGGAGCAGTGTGCTTAGTTAGTGGTAAAACTGAAGTTTGAGTTCACAACACACTTAAGCAGAGCTGCCCAATTTTTTTAGAAATATCTTTGCATGTGTATGACAGTGGGGCACAACACTGCACTCAGATGGCTTATGCGGGAGAGGGATGCTAAGCCCCTAGATTCTTGCCCAAACTGAGTCTTATAGTTTGGGATTGGACATGATATTTGAGCCTCAGACCTCTGGGCAGCTGAAGTATTTACCACAGTGTCCTAGAGCATTCCTGTGCCATCTGTGGGGCAGCTCGGCCCAGCCCAGCCAGGTCCTCAGACACCTTGTGGTAGCCCTTAGCCCTTAGCCCTTTGTTCTACCCTGTGTCCTCCCCAGTTCTGGATCTGACGCTCCCTGTGCCCATGTAGCCATCACCCTTCATCCTCCCATTCACCCCCTCATCTCCCTTCTCCTGTGCCCCCCATCCCCTCCACCCACCCGGCTGCCAGCATCACCCCATGTGCCCGGGGCAGGGTGGGAGGCAAAATCTTCCCCGTTGGCCCCCGCTGTGCCAACACATCCGCCATGCTATTTGCACCACCCGGGGCTGGCACAGCCACCCACTCCCTCCTCTCCCCATAGCACAGCTGGTGCCAAACATGCTGCCCCAAGCGACCGAGGCGGAGGGGTTGGAACCCCGCTGCACCTCCGTTGCCACCCCACTAGGCTGGACCCGCTGCCTTCAGGCACCCCATGGTGCAGGAGCCGCACGGCACCGCAGCGGCACCAGGCGGCGCTGGGCAGCGAGGCGCTGCTGTTGCTTTCAGCCATACAGGCACTGGAAATGGGTTTTCCACCCGAGAAGTTAATGCTTTTCTCCCCCGCCTTCAGCTAGCAGGCTAGTAAGTTATACTCCTACCCTCAAACTATCGCTGTCTATATGGATACTGATATGGCTATAGATAGCTATAGCTGTACATAGATAGTCATACAGTCTTACACTAATTCTTTATAGTAAATATTACTGTATTATACTACTGCATAATTTTTATGGTCTACTAAAACTGTAGTTTGCCAGTGTATGTAGTTTTGTGTGTGTACACCAGGGCTGCTGGGGTTTCAGCTAGTACCCTATGTGCAGCTGGCTAAGCCTTAGTGCACAACCACATGTCTGATTACCCAGAGCTCAGGAGGCACAAAGCTGGCCCAGACAAAACCCCAGAGCCAGGATCTAAGCAGTGACACCCATCAAACCCATGCACACACGCATGCAGCCTTTAAGGCCACATTGCAATCCTGGGGAAACCTAAACAGGAGCTCTTTGCACCTCTTGCCTTACTGCTGCCCCTGCCCCTCTGCAAGGTGCCCAGCCAGCTGCAAGCTCCCTTTACTGGGCTGAGGGCTCCTGTTATCCTCCAGCACTTGACCAAGAGGGTGCCCCCGTACCTCGAACTTCTGCCCCCCCAAGCCCTCCCAAAGGCAGTACCTGGGTTGGAGCACCCTTGTGCCCCACAGTGCTACTTGGCATCCCCTGAGCCACCTTCAGCTCCCCCAGGGGCACAAAAGACAATATTAATTGTTAATTTTGCTCCTTTCCTCATGTTCTCCTCCTTACATCCCACTCCCCATCCTACCCATCCTATGTCTGTCCTTGCAGCCCTGTGCACTGACTGCCTTCTGTCTCCATAAGTGTTCCTGGGGCTCCCTGCCACTGCCCAGCCCCTCAGCACACATCGGTCCCACTCAGCATTCTCGCATGGGATAGGAGGAAACAGACGGGGAAGCAGCCTAGTGGTTTTGCCTTCCTTTGGGGAGGCCAAAGGGAAACCACGGACACCTGGATGTTGGCTGTCAAATGCACATGGGGCCTCTCCTTCAATGCTGCAAATTTAATTGAATGCAGCATGGGTTTTTTTCCGTTATTATTGTTATTCTCTGCCTTCCAGTGGTGCCCCAAACATTGAGTTGTGTTGTGATGCTCCTTTTGGCAGCACTTCTTAACCCGGGAGAAGGTGCAGGCTCCTCAAGAGGCCTGTCTCCAAAGCCCCATGAGTGGAGCAGCCCAGGCCTTCCTGCACCTTCCCAGCAGCCCATGTTGGGGAAAGGCTTCACACAGGAACACTAAAGCTGGCTCTTCAGCCAGCTCAAATTTTGCCCTCCTTGCACAAGCAAAGGTCAGAGTCCTTGCAGGGTTTCTCCCTGCATCATCCCACTCAGCCAAGGAACTATTTTCACAGGGGGCAGTGGAGACCAAAACTGTAGCAAGATACCTAAAGGAACCTGGATGATTCATAGAGAACAGGCCCATCTGCCATCTAATAAACAGCATGAACAACTCAAGAAGACTCTGAGGTACCAAGGCTGGGAAGACAGAAAAAACAGAGCACCCTTATCCTTATGGCCTTTGCCCAGGAATCAGCAAAGGTCTCCATTGTCCCTGTGCTGGGTAGGAGGGCCCTTACCTTGCAAAGCTGCTGCCCTGCTCAAGAAGCAGGAAGTTCCTGCTTTCACACAGCCTCTCTCCAGCTCAGGAAGCTCCACAAGCATCACACTGGATAGGGCATTCACACTGCCGTCCTCTCCACCCAGCAAAGTGGGACACAGCCACCCTTTGCCACTAAATCTAGCTGCTGTCAGCAGGGAGGATGGTCTCCACACATATGCTGGCCAGATGTTGACTTGAGGGTACGGTTGCATTTTGCAGGCTCAGAAGATACCACATGTGGAGCAGGAACATAACAGGCCAGCCAACAAGTGACACCAGTTCCTCCCTGCTCGCACAACTGGGACCAGTGACGATGAAAGGCCGAACTCCCATTGCTGCTTGTCAGGCCCAGTGTTTACAAAACCCCCCCCGGACAAAAGCTGAACAGGCCCAAATTTGTGTGTGATGCACTAGGCAAGGAAACATTTCCTATAAGCAGAGGGGAGTGGAGAGGGGGAAGATGACAGTTTTCTGGCATCCCATTTAATTTATTCCAACTTTATGCAGCTCAGCTTTTCCAAAAGAGAAAAAAAAGAAAAACACAAAAGAAAACTTCTTGGTTCCTAAACAAAACAAAAAGTACAAACCATAGATGAGAGCCAGCGTGTGCAAGGTTTACATGAACAAGCAGAACACCCTCGGCTGTTAACAGAAAACAGGTAGCATCATTTTTACAGTTACTTGGCTTTGCATGGAGATGTGGTTTGTTTTCTCTCTTGCTCCCTCTCATACACATTCTCATGTGCACCCACACATCCCTGACTTTCCAAAGGGGTCCCCTTCCCCATCTCTTCCACTGCCACGTCCAAAGCCCTGGAAAGTTGCAAGGGGCTTAATTTGCAGAGACTGCCGTGCCCTTTGCACTTAGGATCTGAAATATGGGGCCAAAAGGGGGAAAGCAACAAATCCCAGCAGTCCCCTTCCTCCAGAGCCTGTGGGCTTTTTGCTTTTCCTTCTCCAGACCAAAGTCCCCAGATGAGGGAGTACCAGCAGTGGGAACCCTGATGGGGTGTTTTTTTAGCACAGTTTAGTGTTTCCAAGGTGTGCTGGCAGTCACCAGGGGATGGTCCCATCCCTGAAGGTCATGGTCAGGTAGATTTGCTGCCTGGCACCCACCATGCAGGCACAGGGTGCTCCCCACCAGCACACACAGTCACCAAGGAACCCCCTTCCTCCACCCTAATTGAACCTAACCCCATAATGGACCTGGGACCTGGAGTCCACTTGCTACTCAGAAGCATTTGCCAAAAATTGGGAGATGCTTTATTCTCCACCCTGCCCCCAGCCTTGATTTCATTTAGGGAAAGCCTGAGACTTCTACTGTAAGGAGAGGATTTTTGCAACTGCTCTGCAAATAGTATCCGTATTAAAAAGGAAGGAGGGGAAAACAAATGGTAGAAAACAAATCTCCTTGCTTAGGTGACAGGGAAGTTATTTATTCTCAGTGTCTGTGTGTTCTGTACAGGAAGAAATCAACAGGTGAAATAACAGCAGAGACATCTCGGAGTGGCATGTCCAGCTCAAAACCTCTCTGAGCGGTTGGATCGCTTGGATTTAATCTACTCAAACGTGTATGTGGGCAGAGGGGTGCATGTGTGTCAGGACCTTTACAAAGCACGATACATACTGTAATTTACTTACAAAAAAAAGATAGCGTGTGCTGAATAGCAAATGCTCACTCCAGTCCCAAGAGAAAATGGAGGAACAAGGGCAGCTGCTTGGGAGTGCAGGTTTTAGATGGGTTTTTCCTATCTAGAATGAAAGAAAGAGTGAATAAGAGAGAAAGAGACAGACAGAGACACTCCCTGGCTTGTTATCCTAAATCTACACAGGCATCCTTCCAGCCATCCCCAGCAAGTTCACTTTAGCTCCCTCAGCATAAGCTGATTCTGAGAAATACTCGGCAATAGCCCTTCAAATCTCCTGGAAAACCAAGTGTTTAGCTTCACCATCATCCAAAGGCCCTGTCATCCCAAAACCTGGGGCTGGCTGTGCCTCAGCACCAGGAAGAAAAGCACCCAGGGATGCTTTAGGAGGCAGAGAGAGCTGTCTCATCTTTAGCCCTTTCCCTCACTGATGCCTTCCTGGGGGATGCATCCTGACTGTGCCAGCATATTCCAGCTGGGAACACAGGGGCTTTCCTTCTTCCCTCCCTCCCACACTGCATCCCATGCCACAACCAATGGCTAGGCTGGGGCACAGGGGACCAGCAAGATGCAAGAGGCAGGCCACACAGTATTTACAGTCTTTGGTCTTGGGGAAGGGAGGGAAAGAAAGGGAAGCGTGGGGTTTTAACTTTTTTTGTTTGCTTTGTCCCACTCCCACTTATGGCAAAGGGTTTTGTTCCCTGGGAAGTGTCAGGGAGCACACGGCATTCTGTGCTGAAGGGTGCAGGAAGATGCCGCAAAGCAGCAGGGATGGCAGGGCTGCAGGGCAAGGAGCAAAAAAGACCAATTCTCTGGCTTACATTGGGTGAAAGACTATAGGAAAGCAGTCCCTTCTCCTTGCAACTCCCCCACCGCCCTTTCCCTCCCGTTATCTCTCCCCTCCCCAGAAGCCGGGCAGCAGGGGAAGGAGAGCAGCACGCAGGACCCAACCCCAGTCTCTTCCAGAGCCTTAAAGAGACACGCTGAAACCCATGTAAAATCCAGCACTGGGGCCATAGCGAGCCGCCTCCAGCAAGCAGGATCACGTCTGTCTACTGGCTTCGAAGGGCATGTGCTCCCCGGTCCTCCTGCTCATGAGCTGTGTAGAAGAGGTGGCACTCAGGGTCCCCGCGGATGGTGGGAGCACCCTGGATCACCTTCCCATGGATTGGGTCCACGCACCAGCACTCACCACGCTGCCCATTCACCGACATCTTGCACTGCATGGAGAGGGACAGGGCAGGCGTCAGAGGAGGAAATAGGAGGACAAAACAACCACACACACCCCCAGGCCCACCAGCCCAAAGCCTTAGCACAGGCAGAGCTGGGGCTTCTACAGCCATTTGGCACTACTTTGGATTTAGGCAAGAGTCATGGATGTTGCACTCAAGACACCCCAAAGTCTGTGCTGCACCAGCAGTACAGGCTGAGGGCTGGACCTCTGCCCCCACGGTGCCAGAGACCAAGAAGTCAATTTTCATGAACCACAAGGACAACTATCCCTAAGATGCACCACGCTTTGTCAACTGTGGATAAAATCATCCATAGAGTCAAAAATTCCTGAGGGAAGAGGGATGAGACAGACTGGCACATGAGCTGTGTAAGCTGCTTCTTACCTGCAAATTGGGCTAAACAAACTGGAACATGAGAGCAAGGCCACCACAGCCAGACGCAAATAGGTTTCCAAACAGGGTTTCATGCTGTCACAGACCACAGGTGGGGACCGTGGTGCATGTGGACCTGGATTCTGCCCTACACACAGCCTTGTTAGAGAGGTTTCTTGCCCTAATGGCAACCTAATATCCACCTCTTGCCCTGGAAGGGCTGCAGGCACTTCGAACCCAATGCTCATCTCTGCATCCCCAGCAGATACGTTTCTGAATAGGGCGTAGTGGGAGACACAGAGGTTACTCCAGCAGACTGGCCTCTGCGTGCACTCTGTGAAGCTGAATTCAAGCCCTTTTCTGCAGCTGGACTGAAGTCAAAAATGCAGTTTTGTTCATGGGAATAAAAATCACAAAAAGAAAGGAGGAAAAAGCCTCCCCAGCAGGAAAGTGCATCCAGACACTCTCCACCCGAGTACTGGCCCACAGGAGGTGGGAGCAACTGGGAATGCTTTTGTTGGCATCCACTTTCCAGCAAATGAAAAGGAGGTGATGCTCAGCTCTGGAAACGCAGATGGAGGGAAATGGGTATCGCTTCATATTTGCCCTGTTTGCCCTTAACCAGGGGGGAAGAAGAGAAAGCAGATTTTGTCCCCTCTCTTTCTCTGCAGCAGTGACCAGTGTGTCAGCACAGGCTGACTTGCTTCCCAGGCACAAGGAGCAGCAAAGACTGGCTTTTCTTTTGTAGCACTCAGTGCTTTGCTGTATTGCCCAGGCTCATTCCCCAGACACGGCTCATCTCCTTAACAAGGAATTTGCCAGCTTTTCTCCATCTACTCCTTCCAAGTGTGCTCATGCTGGGGGTTCCAGCCAGCCCATGGGGCTCTTCAGGGGGAGGCAGAGTGTAAGGGGCCAGGCAGGACAAGGAAGAGAGAGGGGACAAAGGAAGATAATCTCAGAACAACCTACTTTTTCAATGCCCTTTTTTTTAATGCTCCTGACCAAGGGGTAAAAGTAGCCCTAAGGAAAAGGCTTAGCCATGAATCAGGTTTCCTGGGGTTCCCTCCAAAGGCTCGGTTACACATAGCTATAAAGAGTGCTCGTATCCATGTACTATTCACACGTGGCTGCCAGTTAACCCTGGACAAGCTGATGTTTAGCTGCCCAAGAGATTTTTCCTGGCATTTTTTTCCCCATGCCTCAGCCGCTGACACCTGCTGATTTTACATTAATAAAGCCAAGAAGTCAGAATTCAGACACACATTAAGTCATTTGAGTCCTGTTGGGTCCCATAAATACTTTCAGAAGCACGCTGCACCCTAACCCACATCTCACCTGGAAGGAATCCCTCCTGGAGCTGTGGGACCAGCCTCGATTTGTGGAGGAAAACCAGTAAATGCACTAGAAACCTTCCTGACCTTAGGACAAAGTGCCTTCTGCTTTGTCTGTAAGACTGGCCAGCATTCAGCTCCTCCATGCTTTTCTTCTGTAGCAGGGCCCAGCCAGGCCAAGAGCTGGTTCAAAATACATGAAAATAGACCTGGACATATAAGCAGCTCTTGTGGGAAAGAATGGGCTCTGAACTAGATAGATTCTCCATCTCTGGTCTGCTTGCAGCCACATGTGGACATGGGTCTCACACCTTCACTTGCTAGCCCATGGCTGCAGGTGCACCTGACTGTTACTAAACCTGTCCATGCCACATGTGATATTTGTACAACATCAGCCCAGGCCCAAGCATGTCCTCTGTGGCTGCGCATGGTGGACATGCATAATGAGCCAAGGGCTGCTGGAGGAGTGCAGCCAGCCCTGGGACTCTGGCTCTTCTCACTTACCTGTTTGAGATTGTACAAGCCATGCTTGTCACAGTTGGGGATGTGGAGAGAGTAGAGGTGCTCCAGGGGACCTCGCTCATCCGGCAGCCGCATAGTGGAGATGCGTTCAAGGACCTGATCCAGCTCCTGCTGACAACGGGTCTGGAAAGAGCCCAGAAACAACAAAACAAAAATCAAGGCAATGGGACTATTCAGTGTCAATACTTTGGACAACAGAAACACCAGTAGGGATGAACACCTACGTGCACCTGCTCATGACACAGACTTCACCTGCAGCCACCCAAAATCAGTGTTGTATGTCTACACATGCCAGTATGTGGAGATCCACACAGGAAGACATGATCATCTCTCCCACCTGCCTCATGTGGCCAAGAGCCAACATGACACCAGGTCACAGGCCCTGGAAGAGAAGAAGCCTTAGAGATGCTCCCATGGGTCCCACTAGTGAGAAGTGATGTGAAGCAGGACTAATCCAGACAGACCAGGAGTGTTTCCATCGGCATCCTGCACCTGGGATGCAGTTTTGGCTCAGAAGTGCAACTCAAAGCATGTAAGTGGAGGGGAAGCCTTGGGAGTGAGAGCACCCAGCAAAGCTAGCCTCTGGAGGCACCCCTCTTGCTCCACAGTAGCCCTAAGCCAGGGCTCCCAGCCAAGGCAATCTGGTTGAATAACGCCTGATGCGAGCTGGAGTGAGTCCATACCTCTCTGCTTTTGCAGTTGCTGGGGTTGGTTTGTTGGGTTTGGGTTTTTTTTTTTCTTCCAAAGGAGCAGCAGTGTGGGAGCTCTCTAAGTTGATGGTGCCTGCAGCTTGTTTTGAACCTCTGCTTTACCTGTTCCTTGGAGGGATGAGGGCTCTTTTAAAGCCCCTTTCTGTAGAAACACCCTGTATGTTTACACAGACACATACTATGGACCTTTTCACAGAATCACAGAATATTAGGAATTGGAAGGGACCTCAAAAGATCATCTAGTCCAATCCCCCTGCCGGAGCAGGAACACCTAGATGAGGCTACACAGGAAGGCGTCCAGGCGGGTTTTGAATGTCTCCAGAGAAGGAGACTCCACAACCCCCCTGGGCAGCCTGTTCCAGTGTTCCGTCACCCTCACTGAGAAGAAGTTTCTTCTCAAGTTTAAGTGGAACCTCTTGTGTTCCAGTTTGAGCCCACTGCCCCTTGTCTTACCATTGGTTGTCACCGAGAAGAGCCTGGCTCCATCCTCGTGACACTCCCCCTTTATATATTTATAAACATTAATGAGGTCACCCCTCAGTCTCCTCTTTTCCAAACTAAAGAGACCCAGCTCCCTCAGCCTTTCCTCATAAGGGAGATGCTCCACTCCCTTAATCATCTTTGTCGCCCTGCGTTGCACTCTCCCCAGCAGTTCCCTGTCCTTCTTGAACTGAGGGGCCCAGAACTGGACACAATATTCCAGATGTGGTCTCACCAGGGCAGAGTAGAGAGGAAGGAGAACCTCTTTTCACCTACTGACCACCCCCCTTCTAATACACCCCAGGATGCCATTGGCCTTCCTGGCCACAAGGGCACAGTGCTGGCTCATGGTCATCCTGCTGTCCACCAGGACCCCCAGGTCCCTTTCCCCTACAGTGCTCTCTAACAGGTCGTTCCCCAACCCGGTGTTGTTCCTACCCAGATGTAACACTCTACACTTCCCCTTGTTATATTTCATCACATTTTTCACAGCCCAACTCTCCAGCCTGTCCAGGTCTCGCTGGATGGCAGCACAGCCTTCTGGCGTGTCAGCCACTCCTCCCAGCTTAGTGTCATCAGAAAACTTGCTGATAGTACGCTTTTGGGATGGCTTTCCATCCCCATCCCTTCTAGTTGCCTTGACCAAGCTGCCCACTAGAGGGAAACCACGGCCAAGGACTGGAGGGCAACGAGCGAGAGGGAAGAAGGGGACAAGGAGGACTCTGGGCACTTCCCCTGCTATGTGACAGCCCCACAGACCATCTTCAGGGGCTCTGGGCACCCTCAGCCCGGACTGAGGCTGCCCTACAGCAGGCAGACCACCACCGCCTATTCCCAAATCCCTTTGGGCCATCCCTAGCACTTGCTTGGGGGAAAAGGGTATGAGAAAGCCAGTCCATGGGCAAAGGGCATGCTCACACCCCTGTGGAGGTACATGTCAAGCTAGCAGGACCCCCTTTTCCCTGGCTCTGCTGGTAGGAGGTGAAGATACAATGAAAATAAAGCCTCCTTGCCAGCACATCAAAGTTCATCAGATGGTGTACTTGGCCTCAGCTTTAGGCCAAAACAAATGTTTGCTTTTTCTTTTTTTCTCTCTCTCCCTCTCCCCGCTTTTTTTTTTTTCTTTTCCTCCCTCTTTTTTTTTTTCAAGACGTTGTGTTCCAGATGCCACTGAGCCTTTGCCTTCAGCATTTCCCAGTGAGTCCACAGCAGCCTCTCTTAGCTCCCCACATCCCTTGCCCTCTCACCCTGCCCGTTGACAGCCGCGACTTCTTGGAGTCCTCGTGGTTGTGATGAGGCTTGCCGACTTTGCCCATCTGCCGTTGCTGCTCGTTCACCTTCTCCCTCATAACTGCCAGCTCCTTCATGCCCGTCTTCATGGGCTTCCTCCCACCAGCTCCACTCAGGATCCCTGTGGTGCCATCCACATGGTTCTCAGCAAGGATGCTCTCGGACCGGTCATCGCCATTATCTGCAGTAGACAGGGCAGACAAAGAAAGGGTCAAGCTCAGCCAGGCATTCTCTCATGTGTTCCTCCCATCCTGGATCACTTTCAAGTGTGGCTGGTTACCAAGCCATAAAATTTTTGCATGCAAAAATTTTAAATTGCATTAGCCCTTTCATCTGGAAGGTGAGAATAGATCCTTTCATTCTGGAGTTATTACCACACTAAAAGACAGTTTAGAGAACAGGGGAAATCGCTGCTGGAGAAGTTCTTTCTAGTTTTTCTTTGACCTTGTAAATTACTTCCCGGAGAATGTAATTTTCCCATCACAAGTCCAGTTGGGCTGAGGATGCCAAGTGTACTTCAGCTCCAAAACTTAAAACCACAGTGATTAGTAACAATACCTTGAGTCCATCTATCATCCCCCGGAGTATCTCCAGGAATACTTACTCAATATTAATGTGCTAAAATAAATTCTTAGTCCTGCTTTCAAAAATACCTTTCCTCTGTTTTATGGCCACCCCAATTTCCCTCAGAGATCCTGCCATTTCAGTGACCGTCCTTGCTGTATCGTCTTTCATATCGTTTGTCATACAGTGCATTACTCATTTAGCTTCTACCTACTTCTGCTGACTGTGGAACTGCTCCACATGGCCTGGGCCCAACTCTGCCACCGCTGCAAGCTGCAAGACCCCCAGCTAATTCACCCATTTCAAAGTCAGTTAACAGAAACCTGAGGATAAAACACTGGACTTTTGTTAACCTCCCCTACTCTCTGCTTTGTGCCTCTTCCCAGTTCACTGGCTGCTGTTTCTGAGAGCGATGCCTGCCAAAGTAGGCCACAGCGGTCATGATGCTGTAGACATCTGTCCCTCTGGCCTTTGCAGTGGCAGTGAGGACAGATCTCAGTTCCTCCGGCTTGCTCCAGGGAGCCCAGAACATGACAGCTAACCCCTCCTTAGTCCCCAGTCTTATGTGGCTGAGCAAGCACATCTAACACTGTAGCTGGATCTAACATTAAGCTGGCTCTGATTTAAGCAGGAGCTTGGACCAAGACCTCTAGAGGTCCTTTCCAGCCCAAATTAGGATTCAACCCCTGCACATCACCTGTCACCACAATAACCCAGGCTTAGTACATATCTGCATATATCTCTGTATACAGGAGCTCTTCAGCAGCTCCACAGGGCCCACATCAGTGACAGACCAGGCCATTCTGGTCCCACAGTGGTGACAAACAGGAAGTGTCTTTTAGCATATACCAAGAAGGAACTGTAACACTTAGCCTCCCAGCATCAGCATTCTCTCCAGCACCTCCAGTTTCAGCTTTCCAGCACTCCAGAACTCAGGCACTTATATAGAAATAAAGAGATCACATCAAACTGTGCACAACGGAGGGCAAGCAATATTTTCACTTATATCACAACGCCTAATTTACATCTCTTGCCTGCTTCTTGGAAGCCCAAGCACACAGAACATTTACAGGTTTTTAACATTTCCTTTTTTCAGAAGTTTTGTCACAGCATAGCTCTGCTGTCATGACAGAGAGTGAAAAATCATAATAACAAGTGTTTGATTTCTGCCACAGCTTTCCAAGTTCTTTTCAGGTGTTAGAACCCCAGGCTTACACAGGAGAAACTGCAAGAAGAGTTTTCATAGAATCATAGAATAGTCAGGGTTGGAAAGGACCTTAAGATCATCTAGTTCCAACCCCCCTGCCATGGGCAGGGATACCTCACACTAAACCATGTCACCCAAGGCCTCATCCAACCTGGCCTTGAACACCGCCAGGGATGGAGCATTCACAACCTCCCTGGGCAACCCATTCCAGTGCCTCACCACCCTCACAGTAAAGAATTTCTTCCTTAGATCCAATCTAAACTTCCCCTGTTTAAGTTTGAACCCATTACCCCTTGTCCTGTCACTACAGTCCCTGATGTCTCAACTCACTGAGCAAATGTGCAGCTGCCTGAAAACCGATGGCTAGAGAATGGCTGGATCAAAGAGCCACCCCAGCCCAGCATGCCATCCACAAGAGACCAGCAGCAGCTGCTAAGGGACACCCGTCAGAAGGACCAGTGTGCTGCAGACCAGCAGTAAAAGCACTTTCATGGCTGGCGGCTTCATCTGACCCACAGGACTTAAAAGCTACCAACAAACCCATCCCTCAATGGATTTGTTCAATACCCTTTAGAACTTTCTCGCCATCTTGGCCTCAGATCTCCTAATAGCTGGATCGTCCCACTTCCCAGAAATACTAAATGTGTTTGGTCTGCAGGTTTTTAGCTTCATAGGTAGCAACTGAAAAAGCAAACATGGGGCAAAACCAATCTGGCAAAGTCCATGAATTTCCTCAATACTGGTTCCAGACGAGAACTGGGACCAGGTCTGATAGCCAGATGGGCGAGCTCAAAGTCTGGGCTGCTGCCTGGCGATTGCCATCTGGCCGTCATCCTAGAAGCCGGACAAGGAATATTTTGAGCAGGAATCTTCTGTTTATACACCAGTCTCCCTGTTAATTAGAAACACATAGTGAGAAGAGTGAAGGCCATGACGCCGCCCTTCAGACAGGATCAAATGAAAAAGCACCATGCAAGAGACAGGCAAGGCTGGCCAGGCTCTGATTCTCAGTGAACTGCTTAGGAGGGTTTTAGCCTGACATCTTTTGTACTTCTCTCCTCAGTGTCCCACCAAGCTGTCAACAACAGCAGAACAACAAGCACAGCAGCAGCACAGCATCTCAGACACGTTGCAGTCCCCTGCTTCATTCAGAAAACCAATGGTACAACCAGACAGAAAAGCAGGAAACTGGAAGCGGTGCCTTCTCCCATAGATTCTCGCTCCTTCCTGCCTCCAACTAAAATATATAGACATCTGCCCAAATAAGCACTGAGCTAGTAAATGAAGGCAAGCTGGTAAGCCTCTTGTCGGCTGATTCATTCACAAAACCTGCTTCTGATAATATTTTCACTCATTTTTCTCACTTTCCAATGCTAACAAATATCAGCCCAAAGAAAACCACCGATGGGAGCAGAGTGTGCAAGCCCATGTGCATGAACACACCCAGGGATCAGAGAGATTGGTCTTGGCTCCCCAGGCACCATCGCAGGAGCAAGCCTGGAGCAGAGGCTGGGAACATCTAGCTGCTATGGATCGAAAGCTCTCTTCTCCAAGGCCAAGCCAACTCTGATGCACTGTACCTTCATCCTGCTGCCAGTCTGGACTGATCCACCTGGGGCTAGTGCCAGAGCCCCATCACAGCTCTTCCCTCTCCCAAATCCAGCACTGCTCTTAGGAGGAGCTCTCCTCACCTGGGGCTTACAGAGATGACTCAATCACTAGGAAAGGGAGATTGGACAGGAGAGGCTGGCCTCAAAGCCCTGGCATCTCCTCCACAGACAAGCTGCATGCACAGGAGGAGGCTGAGCATCAGGTATGAAGAACCACATTTCAAAGAGCAAATGGGCTGGGTAGCGATGACAAGAGCAGAGACATCAAGACTCAAGGTCAGGAGAACACAAAGCATGCCACAAGCCAAACAACACCTTTTTCAGCCAGATAATGCTTGTTAACACTGCCCAAAAGCAGAGCTGTGCGTACTTGCTTATGACCATCCATGAACCAACTAAGCCACCCACCTAAACCCTACTGGCATGGGATGGGCAGGTATGCAATTGCCTCAGATACACAACACTAATCTGTTTGTCATCCTGGCAAATGCCCTTTCGCTGACCAATTTCAATTCACACTAAAAATATTTGTGAATGGACTGGTGCCAAACTCCAAAACAATTATGTTTTATAGTTCTTCCATTTTCCTATGGCATGTGGAAAACATCTCCTGTGCTATTTTGGATCAAAACGTAGAGAGCTTTGTGAAGGGTGGGACAAGTGTGGCAGGAATTAAAGCAGATAGCTGAAGTTCTCCTGAATGCTGATGTGAAGCCCATGAAACACCTCTCCTCATGCCAAGAAAATGATTTCTTTATGGCCTTCTTCAAGGAAAATTCCCATTGGCTTTAACGGGGCAAGGACTTGGCTGAGGTGAAAGTGTATTCAAATGCCCATTAACTGATGTCTGTAGGGAGCTGCACAGTCTAGCCAACATTTTCAACAGCGGCTACCAATTTCCAGCGCTGAAATTTGGGGAATTTGCTTTGAGACCTCTAGGAACCTCTGCCGAGACAGCAAGAAACAGAGGGGCTTAAAAACAACCTGCCACTTCCAGAGCTACATGAAGAAAAAAGCACCACACAAAAAAAGGCAGCTGCCTGAAGTTAAAAATACATCTTCATCCCTTTGAAGAGCCCCAAAGCATATCTGGGCTGCAGGATGGGACCGAGCCGGTAGCACTCACTTAGCACAAGAGGGCCAGCCTATATCACAGGGAGCACACACTATGCCAAGGACCTCAGCCACCCTCTCCTGCACTGCTCTCTCTCTGCACTTGCTTTCCTTCAACGACAGCTTGCCCAGAGGGTTTCACGTGCATTTGCTTATCTATCAGGGTGTTAGCATAGCATTTCAGTGCTGACTAAGGTCCCAGACCCATAGAAAGTTTCACTTAAGTGGCCTTGAATGAAAGGGCCTGAAGCCCTGCTAGCCCCAGATCCTGTCTGTGCCCTGGGCTGGATTAAGGCTTATATCTCCTTCCCACAGCCATCACACCTTCCATTGGCCAACACTTTCCCTATGAAGACATCAAAATGCTTTGCAGTTCATTAATTACCCTGGAGAGGTGTTCATCCTGGGTTGCACATGATAAAAAACAAAAGGCATGGAAAAATTCCCAAAGCCACGCAGGGAATTGATGAGTGAACCCAGAAGCCTGTGCTCCTGGCCTGGCACTGCACCAGGCACAGGAGTAATCACACTTGGAGCTGCAAATACAGCATCCAAAGAGTGATTCTTCACCCTGAGCAGTGTTGTTTGTCTCATCTAATTTTGTTTGGTTTTTTATTCCCTCCAACACTTCTAGCTTCTTGTAGCCATAAGTTCTACCATTTCAGGATAATTTAAGAGGCTGTTCTGGGTTTTGCTTGCCACTTTTCATTTTAAGGAGCAGAACTGCCCATCTTGGGCTGCCAGGAACCCAGCACTTGTTCTTCACACCCTTAGAGCAGAGACAAGGCCTTTAAACCTCACCTTTAACATGCACAACAGCCATGGCCAGAGAAGTACTTGCAGGAAGGTCGGGAAGGAGCAGACAAACCCTGAGTGCAGCCCTGGTGACCTCTGCCTCATCAGAGTGCAAAGCATTTCTAGGAGAGCCCTGGGCAAAGGTTCCTATGCAATAGCTTTAGTGTGGGTGTTGTTGACCTGGAGCTCGGATACCTCAGAAAACATCTGCCAGCATGATTACACCAGCATTGCAATTTCCTCACAGCAGGAGCTGCCAAGAACAAAGCTCCCCCCACCCCAGGCCCTCTGGCCCATCTACCCCAAAAAGGACCAGGGTTTGCTGATCACTTCTGCCAAACTGCAAAGCGCTCAGCTACAGAGCTCAGCATCCATCAGTGATCAGCTGGCAGCAGAGGAGGAATGTGGGGGCATAGTACATGGTCTGGCCCCAGGCATAATCAAGCTGGGCTAGATGCAGCTCTCCAGAGGCAAATGAAACCAAAGCAGCCTCTCAAGTTTCACTCTTCACACAAAAAAAAACCTCTCTGAAATGCCATAGAAGGAGCACAAGCAATGGGCCATGTAGGAGAGGGGAAATGGACAGAGAAGGGATGCAGAATGGATGTAGAGCAGAGAAGCAGCACCCCTGCCCAGAACAACATTTCTGACAGCTGCCAACTGGATGCTCAGGGGAGGAGCTGAAGAAAGGACATAATTACAGAGCAGTTCCTCCCCAGCTCTCATCCTGGCAATCAGCAGTTCAGGAGCCAAAGGCTGCATCTAAACTGGGTTTAATAGCCACTGACAGGCTTTACTGGGGAGGAGTCATGGATGATCCCTTTTCGGACTCAACTACAAGGACCCCCTCATACCTCCTCCAGGTCTCCCTCCCCAGCCAGCAGCCGGTTCTGCTTAGCCACATCCATTTCTGGACAGGAGACATGGATGTTTAAGCACTAGATTTGCTTGCAGAGGACACACAGCCAGCATTTACAGGCAGCCCAGGGGTGCCCATGCCACCCAGCTTTGGGGAGAGCTGGTCTCCCAGATCTTTCAGTCATGGGCTTCCATGAGACAGATGGAGATCAGCTTGGAGCATCTACATCTGCCAAGGAGCTCTGAGGCCAGATTCCCAGGATCCTCTGCCTGCCTGCACTCCCCAGGGTTACTGAGCCAACTTGCTCAGTAACAGCGAGGCAACTGTACACCACAGCCAAAAAAATTCCTGAATCAGTCTCCAAGGGCATGTTTTACCTCTGTGATAAGCTGTCCACAAAGCACTCTGAGAGCCCGTGGAGCTGAGAGCACTGGGGCTCTGCAGACACCTTTTATTTTTGCCATGAGATCTTTCCAACCCATCTCTACCAGCAGGGAGGGCAGGACTGGGGAGGGAACAGCATGTTCTGGCCAGGGGTTGCTTAGTAAGTTCTTCTCCCTGTCCCAAAAGCAGCTGGCACCGAGGGGTGATCCAAGGGGCACCCAGTGCCTTCCTTTGGCTCAGGCATCCTGCAGGAAATGCTTTATGCTCCTCCAAAGCGCCAGGGACATTGACTCAGGGCAGCACAGCTTTCAGCAGCCTGCTGTACTCTTCTCTGCCCATTGCCGGTGGCTGGAGAGAGCAACTTTCCCTGCTCCATTCACCTAGGTCCAGAGCCAAAGAAAAACCTCTTACCCACTGCACAGTGCCCTATAGTGCACCTGTGCCCTATAGCACACAAACTCCTCTGGCACCCTAGATCAAGCACAGAAGTGACACTGAAATGGGGCTGATGTCAACTGAGGGAAGACTGCAGTGTCCCTTTTCCTGGGCTATTCCTCAGTCAAGTCCTTTTGTGGTTTTGTGGTTTTTTTTCTAATCGTGTTTGTAGACTGGTTTCCCAAGGATACAGGACTTGTGCAATAACACAGCCTGCGTCTATGTGTTTCTGCATGTGCATGCGTTTGCATGACTGCCTGTCTCGCTATTAGCCCTCCTCCACTTCCACCTCCCAACATACACATCTACAAACACGTCAGCAAATGCCAACTACATCTCAAACAGGAACACAATTCTCAAAAATAGCAAGTTTCCACCATTTCATGGAAATGTGCAGGCAGCCTGAAGAGAGATAAAATAGCAAGGTTTGTTTTGTTAGCTTGCTTTCCAAACGATTTGACTGATGGGACGTGTAGCACATCCCCAGCCCACTCTGTGTGGACCCAGCGGAGCACAATCCACTGCTGGGAAAGGTCTGCTCCAGTCCTCCTCCTGCCAACATAGAGCCCACAAGTGTTGTTAGCAACATCCTGTTCCCTTCTGTGCCAGCTGTTCACTACATGCCAAGAGTGATAAGGGAAAATGCTGTTCAGGTCCCTCAAAAATGCAGGAGAACGCTTCAAGTCCCCTCAGTTACCCAACTTCCACTTGCAATCCTGCTTTTCTTTCACCCGTTAAACTTCTTTCCCCAGGCATGGGGCTGCGAGCATCCCAAGGCAGAGACTCTCTGGAGTCACATAAAAGCTGAGGAGCAAGAAGGGTCATCTTGTGTTTGATGACAGTGGTTTTGCACACATGCTTAACTTCAGCATGCGTGAAGACAGGTTGCTCAGGGGAAAGACCTCAACATGTGTGGAAGGTTTTGCTGAGTGAGGCTTTCTGAGCTCCCTGCTGCCATAAAAGCATTCCCCCTTGCTAGTGACCCATATCTCAGCCCTTTCAACATGCTTCTCCAATTAGCCCTTTGCGAAGCTGCAATCTTCCAGCAAAGCCAAATGAATTAACTTGAAAACACTTCCAAGCTTAACTTAATTGCACTGCAGCTTCCCAATTTGACCTTGACCCTGTCTGTAAAACCCCCAGGGTAGCTACTGCTCTGTCATTAGGGGCTTCTGCCTGGATGGAACAAGTCATTAACATTACCAGGCCAAGTCTCTGCTCTTCTTCCCAGCAACTCACGTGCAGCCATGTGGTCTTCAGTACCCCAGACACACCAAAAAGCCTGCACTGACTTCAAGTATAACCTCAGCTCCTAAATCCTCAGTTCCTACAAATTTCCAGCATGAAACCAGATCACAAAACCACCTAATTCATTTCCTACAGGTTCTACTGCTGTGTTTGAATTACCTTTATGTCCCCAGTTTGTTTTAGGAAACACAGGCTCATCTCTGACTCTGAGTCCAAACCCATCTGGGGCTTCTGCATCCTACAGTCCCTATGATGCAAGCACAGAAGAGCTTTCTTTACTGCAGCCTCCATGAGGGTGCCTGCGTGTTAATCATTATCTCAATGATCTCTGTTTGGCATTGGGATGCTGCACCACTCTTTGCTGCAGGAGAGCTAAAGGCTGGCAGAGTTACAGGAGCTGTGAATCTTAATAAGGCTGATTTCCAGGTATGGTGCTCTGCAGCCCACCAGAAAGGTCTGATGAAGGACTGATGGTCTGAGGGACACACAGTCACAAACAAGAAACACTTCTCTGAATTCAGACTAAACGTTTCCTCCTCCCTTGCACATTTTTGAAAAAAGTATAATAATATACAGAACCTGTTCGGACTCTTCTCCTATGTTAAGATTACCACCTTTCTATGTGCAGGCAGTGACAAGCAAATACCAAGTTAGCTGGAGACAGACTGTCAAAAACCGATTTGAACCGGCACCAAGGAAAGATGTGCTACTGGAGAAAGTGCGCACATCTGTTCATTAGGGTCTTCAAACCCACACAGTGTGTCTCTTAGATAGGATGCTTTAGCCAAATACACCTTGCTCCAAGGAGAGGTGGCTGAGGGAAATTTTGTGGTCTCTATCACACATGAAGCTAAGGGACATAGTCTAGGGGTTGTTTCTGACAATGTCCTCTGCTTGATATGGCCCCCTCAAGGATGACTTAGCTCACCAGAATGATGTCCTCTGGCTCTGGAAGCCCAACTGTGCCTTTTGGTACCTGTTCATAACCCTCATCAAGATGAGTGGCTGGTGGAGAAGCAGCTCTGGACAGGACATGAAGAGAGGAGCCTACAGCAGAGTACTTATGCTGAGTACTACCTTCTGGGAAGGCTGCATGCAGAGCGGCCAGAAGCCTGACCTTCTGCCCATCACAAAGGTGGAAAAGCTTCAAGATCAAGAAGAAAAAAAAATGTATTACAAGTAAAGAAAAAATACTTAAAACCCCGAAAAGGTCAGAGCACTGCCACACCTTGCCTGTGAGAGCTGTCCCTCGCCTATCTCTGGTATTGCTCCACTCCCTTCTCAGCCACATTGGCCTCTCCAGTTATTATGACTATTGCATGCAAATAGAATGAACTTCAGCCATTTGTATTACTAGTTGCTAAATAACATCTCACTTTTCCACAATCGATTTTCCAGACAGTGGCTCAGTCCAGGGCTACCCTCACCACCCATCCAAATCTCACTGTGCATTCCCTCAAAGTCTGCCTTTCTCAAAACTCATTATTATCACAGTAATTCCTTCTCCTACCTTCTCCTCAGAAACCCTGCCAGAGCTAAACGGCAGTTACCACCAATGTCACGTCAAGATCTGCCGGACCCACTGTCCCCGTGCAGCCCCTTAGCCAAGCACCAGCCCTTAAAGCTAACAACTGCATCTGCTTTTTCCCCAGGAACCTGCATTCTCCAGGGATAAAGCCCAAGTGCCTCCAAAAAAACCAGAGCACTGAACTGTAGCTGGAAAGAGACAGTATCTACTGTAATTTAGTTGTGAGTCTTTTCTGCCCACCAGATCTCCCAGCTGCCTCCAGCACTCACAGACATTATCCTTCCCTCCTCATGGGGGCTATTACCAAGTTGCCATATCCTTCATTTAAGCCCCAAGTTTCTTTTCACAGATTATGGGGTTTTTCCTCATTTGATGTTGAAGCTAAACAACATTGCAATTATTTCAGGTTACGTCAAAACACTTTGTTCATCTGTTCTTGGGGCAGTATTTCACTCAGTTTTGCACTCAGTGGTGGATTTCTTTAACCCTTGTTTTATCCTTCTCCCAGGTAGGGATAGAGCTGACTTTGAACCCTCATGTTACAGTACCCCATGAGGAGGGACTGAACCTGGTCTCACATGTGTATTTATTATGCATGTTCACTATTTATTTTACAATGTGCATTTACTGAAATAAGGCAGATGCCACTCTCTAGGCATGAAGTCTTTATTGATACAACACTGCTACTGAAATAAACACAAGTTTTGCCAAAATTAAGACTTGTGGATATGTCCCACTGCTGAGTGACATGCATACACGTGCAGTAATGCCACGAAGGGCTCAGACTCATGGACAGGATACCAGAAGGCAGCAATTTACTGCAGATGAGCTGACCTGTAGTAACTGTCTGTGGCATACAATGGCCATGCACGTGCAAGTAATGCAAGTTACCTTTATGATCTTTCAGTGACTTCCAACCTCTAGAACCTACAGCATGGTCAGATCAGTGTCACTTGGCCTTCACAAGGAGAAGTTTCCTCCCACACAGGTGGGAGGGAAGCAGGGCAAGGCAGCCTGCAGCTCTGCCCTGCTGTCATTGCTTTGGTCTCTTGTCTTGATAGAAACAGGGGCTGGATCACACTTTGTCTGCAAACGACTTTGTATTCTGGGCCACCCATGAAGTTGCCCAGGCTCAGGAGTATGCGGACTCCACTGAGCGAAAGGCAGGAAGAGCAAGTCGTAAAACTGTGGTGGAGGAAGGAAGAAAAGAAAAGGGAACATCAGTCAGCTGCATTCCCAAGGAGGAGGGGAGGCATTGCAAAGCTTAAAAAACAGACCCACCACAAAACAGAGTGATGGAGACAGATGTGATAAGCCAGCTGAACCACTGGAAAAGAAGCTCAGATGTGCAACAGTCAGCTTTCCACTCAGACAGCTCCAGAAAGCATTAAACATACATACAGCCAGCACGCTCAGCACCACCAGGGCGCTGGTGTGTTTGCTGCGCACCTGGTCTGCAGAGCACTCCTACCCTGGGGAGGAGGACCCAGCTATCACGTAAAGGCTTAGAAGATACCAGCCTTATAGCAAAGAGCCCTTTCATTGGGGAGCTGCTGGTGTGTGGTGATGGGGTGGTCCCCAAGTTAGAGCAAACCACCCCTGCCTGTGGTAACAAGCCAAACAGTTAAAACACCGAGCTTCTGAGAAAAAAACATGAGGAAATCCCCTGGCTTCAAGAAGCATCAGTGTTCTCATGGAGTTCAACCCAAAACACTGGACAGCTTCAGCTGGCTTATGAGATACTGATGTTTAAGTCTTTCTCCAAACCAGCTCTGCACATGGTCTAAGCCTGGCCCAGGTGAGCCTCCCCAGCCAAAACCCAACCAGCTGCTCAGCCCCAAGTATCATTCACACTGTACATTGTAGGTGTTGTACAGCATGTGAATAACAGGTTTTACGTGGCCTTTATCCATCTTTCTACAGCCAAGAGCATCTGGCAGCTTTTTGATGCATTTCTGAACCCCAAAATTTGCAAAACAAAATGTGGCAGTCATTTAAGTGCATGTAACTCCCCAGGCACAGGATCTGGGGAACTTAACAAGGGGGCCACCACAACCTCCCTCCGGGAGCACTGAGGTGGGAGGCTGTCATTAGATAATTTCCCTGGAGGGCTATAATTAACCCGCCCTCTCTGCTCTCAGACAGACGACCTCAACTGAAAAGCACTGTAACTGCAGCCATCCCAGGGGCAAGGGGCAGGAGCCGAGGAGACAGTGGGAAACATCAGCGCTGAGCACCCACATACCCGCCAAGGGCTTTCATCAGCCCCCAGAACAAAAGCACTGCTGTGCCATTTCCCAGCCAGGAAGCAATGGGCACATGCACCCGCCTCCATCGAACTGGGTCCATAAAACCCCACTTCATTAGAGCCACTGTTGCCACATCTGTTACTGCTTTAAAGCACGTACATCTGGCTTAATGGAGCACTTGAATTTATTGCTGCTTTATCTCCGTTTTCTGAACAGGCCCTGGGGAGATGGGCTTTGTGCATTTTGGATTTGGGGATTTTTTTTTTTTTTGTCCTTCTTCCGTTTTTAATTTTTTCCACTGAAATCCCACCCGAAGCAGGAACAAAACCCTCTGTGACAGTTGCTCACATGCTAGGAGCTGCTTTTAGGAAAGTCTCTCCTCTAGACAATGAACCCCATCCTACATATTCTGGTTTATGTGTTCCATAGCTGCAGAGCCTCAACACACCAGTCCTCCCCTCCCACTCTCCCTCTGCTCCCCCTTGGAAAAAAAAAAAAAAAAATCATGATTACTGGCGGAAGGTATTGCAGTACATGCCAGAGAGAAGAGAAAGAAAAGAAAAAGGATCTTGCTGCCCCTGCAGTCTCTGAAACTTTGCCTCTGCCAAGTTACAACAAACAGGAAAGGCAGAATCAAAACACAGCCCCCACGTCCCCCTTCATCCACCCAGCACAGGCTGCGCTACTGCCAGCTACTGCTCACAATCACACTGCAAGCCTCCCCTGGCACATCCTTCCAGGTGGCCTGAACAACAGAAGAACCCAGCTCAGGAAGCCTGCATCCAATGCATGGGGTGCTTGAAATCCCTTCCAGGAAGGGCAGAGGTCCTCCATGCCCCCAAACAGAGGAGATGTTACCTGAAAGCCCCTCAGCCAGATCCTACACTGGAAAATGCTTGTGTTTCCCTATTAAAGTGGAAGCCAGGCATGCAGTAGCTGGGAACAGAGAGGAGTATTGGCTTCAAAGTTGGCTGCTTTCCCACTAAGCCACCCCAAGTGCTTCCCAGCCGTTGGGAGAACAACAGGACGGGTCCCTCATGCAGGAAGGAGATGCTGGGCTGCAGTATCCTCCCAGGGACCTGTGCCCAGCATCTTTCCATGGTTTTCAGGCCATGATCTGGCATGTGCAGGTACCAGCAGCGTCTCCATAGCTTGGCTTTAAAATACTGCCCTAAATAGCATTTCTCTTAATGCAGTCTGAGGCTGGGATCTCTCAGTGGGCAGCCTAGCTTTCAGGGAGCACCAGATGCACAGCAGATGCATTGTCCTTATTGATGCTAACACAGAATACAACCCACATGTGCAGCTCAGGAGCTTTATACCTGCTAAAAGCAGGACAACCTGCTGAAACCAGGACTACTGCAGCTTCAAGTGGCTAGATGAGAAGTGATGCCTTGCCACATCACCATATATCAAGGCTGTGATGCTGCAATACCCACAATCTGTTTAAGACAGTCAGAAGCAAGCTCCTCAGTTACACCACTTGCTTTTCATGCCTGTCAGGACTGGTGGGGGTGAAGAATGCACATCTTCCCAGATGTGCTGCCCTGACCATCAGCTACTTGTTCTCCTGCCCCCCAACCCACAAGGGAGTCCTGTTCAGCCAGTGTCACACCTTGTAAGCTCTGGCTTTCAACAATTCAGATGGAAGCAGGCATCAATGTCCTGCCTGTCACCCTTCCTACGAGAGTAAGATATTAAAAGTGCTGTCAACTTTCTTAATACTGTGTTCCAGTTCAATTTCATGCTGCAGTGCTGAGTCCAACCATCTTTTATCCCCGCTCCCTGGTATCTTTTCTCAGATGTCTAAACACAAAAGCCACCCATGAAGCAAGCAAAAATGCGTACAAGCAGCAGCCGAATGAGCTCCCCTGGTCCTTCCTGTCCTGATCCAACAAGACTTCAAGCACAGGAGATGAAACTTCTGAATAGTGAAGTAAAAGAGGGTCAAATTGTAACTTAAGTTCTGCACTTCCTATCCCAAAATGTAAGTGGGTGTTGCTGGGGATTTGAGGGTTACTCAGGCACTCTTGCTTCACGGGAGAGGAAAATAGTCCCATCTTTAATAAGAGAAGTTCTTCTGGATTCCTTGGGAGGAAGGCAGTAAGCAAATTATAATTTCTAAACCTCTTCCTGTCCCTTCCCTTCCTCCAGCAAGGCTCATATGCACAAAGCAGAGACATCTTTCCTATCAAAAAATTCCCCCTTTTGGTTTTCTAACTGAACCTAGCCTGGGCTCTACCCACAGGAAGACCAACTCATTGTACCCTCAAAAGGACACCCCATCTTCCAAAGCTGGGGAAGGCAGAGAATTTAGATACTGCAGTACATGAAAAGCAAAACCTGCAACCAGAGCCCCTCACTGTATGTCCTCTGCTCAAGGCCCACGTGCCCCATGAACTGAATATGGCTTACATGCAGCCCATGTTAATCCCCCTTCAGCTGAGAGCCACGGAAAGTGGACAGCGGAGGGCATCTGCAGTGATGCTCACCAGTGGGAGTGGGTTGTGGCAGTTCTTTGTGCAGAAACCAGTCACGAGCCCAAAACGCAAGCTGACCATGACACAGAGGCTCATCCACACAGAGGCTGAGGGAGGCACAGGGCAAACCCAACCAGCTGCACGCAGCTTGTTTGAGGCCCCAGCACATGACTCTTCTTCATGTCTCCCTGCCAAGGCACCAGCATGCTCCTCCAGCACCAGGCTGAGATCTCTGTGATCCGCAAGCAGCTACAGCTGTGGTCTGCAGCAGATGTTGTGAGGAGTATAAGGACTGATCTTTTCCTCTGCTTCTGGAAACCAATGATGTAAGGACTTTTCAAGACAGAGGCTGAACATGGATCTTCATATTTCATAGCTAGCCATCCCTCTATGAATTCCTATACTGCCTTTTAGAAGCCATTTTTAACAAGGACATTTCCAACTTCCTACAGCAATGACTTTCATGGTTTAATCCTGTGCCCTGCTCCCCTAGATGTGCTGCTTGATCTCTGCATGGAATGCTGACCGAAACTGAAAAAACAGCAACCTTCTTGTTCTTTCCACTATTCGCAGTTCCATAGCTCTCCATCTCAGCCCACAGAAGCAAGTCAGCAGAAAGACCTGAACACCAAAGTGCAGGTATTCATGCTCTGTTGAGACAGGTTTTGAAGACCCCCTAATCAGGGGGTGATGTTTGGAAAGCAGTGTGCACCTGCTGTGTGCCACACATGCCTCCAAAATCAACCATAGCCCTTATGAGCAGCTGGGAGCCAGGACACCTCTTCTTTAAAGAGAAAGAAAAATGCCCGGCCTTTTCACAAATACAGAAGGCCTTGGCACAAGCTGAGGGCACAGGAACAAAGCCAAAGCACATGGAAAACAGCAGCAGCAGCAGTTCTTACTGCTGCCTGTCTAATTGGAGAGCTGGGACACCACCCCAGAGCAAGGGATCCACTGCAAGCTCCTGACAAGCTGCACAGGGTGCCCCAACATGGAGAAAGACCCCTCCAGCACTGCCTTGATGGCCCCAGCCCATCAGCACTTGCTCTTGTCACATGCTGCTCTTCCTCAAAAGCCTGTGAAGCATGTTGGCTGAGTCCCAATGAAAGCACCTTCTAATGGGATTTTTCAGATTTCAAGGATATCAGTGTCTGGCACAGGCTGAAGTAATTACGAGGACATCCAACAGGCGATCTGGCATTGATTAACTAGCTATTTACCCGATAAGTCCCACTCTAAAACTCTGCACCAAAACACTTGCTTTTTCCTAATTGTTTTCTCCCTTGCCCCATCCTTGCCTTTCATAAAGCTCAGCTGCAGTCTCTCTCACACTACTCCTCCCTCAGCCTCATCACACTTTGCCTTGCTAAATAAACCATGATGGTGTCAGCCGGGCTAAAGCTGGAAGGCTTGCTGAGGGTTAAAGGGAAAAGCGTGTTGCTCTTGGCAAGCAGATGAACCCAGTTTTCACTGAACAGGCCTCAAGATGGACAGCCACAGCCACATGTGCTTGCAATCATCATGTTAGCATTTGACTCTTCCTATTAAATACTAGGGTAAGAAAAACTTTGGGCTGCTCTCATTTCTACCGGCTTCACTGGGCTGATCCCTACACAGCCACAGATCTGTTCATGATCAAGTTCTTCCAGACCAGAGACATCCCTCAAGCTGCAACAGCTAAGTTGTAGGTAGACTCACTTCACCACAACTCCCTCCTACATCACATAGAAAGTGTTCCCGGAGGAGCAGAAAACAGGTAGCCCTGGAGGGAATGGTTTGTAGGCACCTGTGAAGTTACTGGTGGCATTTAACACCTCACAGGAATGGTAATGCAAATTCTGCAGGGAGAGAGCATTCAAAGACAGGATCTGTTACAGAAGCCGAGACAGCAGGTCCAGCTTCACTGGAGGCAGGCTGGGGCCTCCACCCAGGGGAAGACCAACCCATACAGCAGGCTGGGCAAGCCCTGCAAAGTTTGTTAGAGGTCTTATCATGCAACAGCCCAACACACAGAGAACCAATGATCAATTGGGGTTTAAGAGCAACTGCTGTTTCCACACACAGACCAGACTGCATATCACACTGTATGGGCCACCTCTTCTATACACCCCAAGCAAATTATAAGAGTACTTCCACATTCTGCATGAAGTATCACCATGGGGTACCTCCCCCCCTCTCTCTGAAAGAGAAGTAGGAAGGTTTCCTACTCCCAGGGAGCTCCACAGGAGTAAAATGCACCCAGCACGTCCAGTATTTGGGTTCCCCCATCAAAGCTATATTATCTTTCCTCCCAGTGCCCCCAGAGCAGCATGTGAGATGCATGGAAAGACTAGGAATTGGTGGGGCAGGCCTCTGTCTCTTTTAAGGTCTGCAGAATACTATGCAAATTGATGGGGCAGCAGAAATATGTATTATTAAGGAAGTGTAAGGGGAGAATGGAAACTGCTAATCAATAATGAAAAGCAGAAGTGAATAAAGCCTTTAGAGAAAATTCCCCAGAAGCTTCTTACTCATTCCTAAAATACAGCCGTAATGGAGAGCCACAGAAGAAGGCAGGATAAATTGGTCAGATAGATACTAGAAAAGTGCAACTGGGGAAAATCTGACCATCTACAGTTAAGTATATGAAGACCAAAAAGGAATTTTAAATACCCAACTGTTACTGAGATGAAGACTACTTACTGGATGAGGCAAACACGGACAATCCAAATAATTAGCTACTGGAACAGTTTACAAAAGGGTTGATAGCATCTCCTGTTATGAGGAATTTTAAAGGCAAAACTGAATAGGTTTTGTAACACTCTAGTCAAAACAGCAATTCACACTGCAAAAATCTGTGGTCTGAACTTGATCAGGAGTCAGGCTTGAGGATGGAACACCATCTTTCTGGCCTTAAAGCTGTGAAAAATGAACCTGGGAGCACCAGAGATGGATGCACCTAGAAGGCCTGACATTGCATGGGCTGAGCCCTCAACCCAATACTTCCAAAGAACAAGGCATTGCTCAGATCAGATCTGCTACTGCAGAGCTGGTAAGCATGGGACATAAGTCTCCAGATGATGATTTCTTACAAAAGCAGCCTTGTCAGTTTCCAGGACTGATGAGGTTAGCATAAATCCTTAAATCAGACAGGAAATGAGGCAGCGTTGATACAACAGAGCAGCTCCGGAGATGGACAAAGGAACAATCTCTTAATAGAGCATCAGGTGGTGGAAAATGTGAGAAGTCATCAGAGAAGTCATCCAGACAAATTAACTGGAAAATGGCAGAAGGCTGATGAATATTTGGCCCTGAAACAGCCATCAGCCTCCCTGGGATGTTCCCAGAATGAAACTGTAGAATGAGCTGTAAATAGTCTGAAGTGCATCTTGCTCCCTTGCCCCAAAGGCAGCACGGGTGTGCTGAGGGAGCTCAGAGGTGGGTAAAAGCAAATGCCTAAAATCCAGCTCTCATTGAGTCACAGGAATAAATCACTCTACAGCAATCTACAAAGGACCACTGTAAGATGAGGAAGAGCCTTCTGGAGAGCTTAAAGGCATGTGATGTGTCTCAATTTCTCTCCTGACAGCTTTTGTTTCATTTGCAATTAAAGTATCAGAGATGCCAGCTATCCTTTTCCCTGTTTCTGCTGGGGCTGTTGGCCTCAATGTATCTGATACCTCCTCTGGAGCAACCAGTTCTCTATCAAGGGCTTCCTAAGTTTACCATATTATCTAGTAGTTATTTTAGTTACATAGCTCTAAAACAAGGGCTTTGTTTTAAAGTCTTCTCCCATTTCCCCATTGCAAATATTAACTTTCTGAACACTTGCCATTTCTCCATTCCCTAAATCCCTTTTATTGAAAGTTTAAGGTCACAAAGTACAGATTTCCTCATTTCTGTCCCCTCCTCTCCTCCTCCTCTCCCCCTCCCACCTCCCTCCCCCAACCTGGTGTAATTTGACTTGGCTGCAAGGCAAAATCTAGAGCCTAAAGAAAACAAATAGGACACTTCTGTTACCCTGAAATGCTGAGCAATAAAATCTCAGTAAATAAATAAATAGATGGAAACTTGCTTTAGGTCAGAGTATGTCATGCTGCTTGGTTTGCTACAATTAAAAATAAAAACTATTAAAAAAACCAAACAACCAAACCAACAAACAAACAAAACCAAAAGCCAAACCAAAACAACAGACAGGCAGACTGTGGTCCTACACCTAGAAAACAGTATGAACAAAGACAGCAAGAGATCTCTACATTCTTCATTCCCTTTGAAAATTCAGTACAGTAACTTACCGTGAAACATGAGCACTGCTTTAGCTTAGATCTAACTGCACTTTGAATCAGACCCCACATTCTCAACACAATTTTATTTCGGTGAAAAAATATTGATCTCTAACAACCACTCTCCCATGACAAAACTTCCCTTTGCCAAGCCAAAGGAACATGACATGTGGCCTTCCTCTTCCCCTAGCAAGGGGGCTTTAGGGTAAGATGCAGTGGAGTGGAACAAACCAGAGCCTGATGATGACAGAAGCAACCTAACCTAGTGTTCCAATCCCTTTGGCAGGGGGGTTAGAACGAGATGAACTTTAAGGTCCCTTCCAACCCAGACGATTCTATGATTCTATGAAGGTTAGCTCTACATTTCCGTGTGCACTGACAAAATCTGCTGGAACCATAAGCAGAACTAAAAAGATTTTTAAATTCTTGTTTAAGTAAAAAAACCAAAAAAAAACCAGAAAAAACCCTCCCTAGCAAGGGCCTCCTGAGCCACTGGATGTGGGACTTGCCATCAGCCACATCACACCACCTTCTGTAGCAGCAGAAAAGCAACTGCCCTGCCCTCCAGGTTCCACCTGCAGAAGATATCCTAGAAGGACAGTGCTCCAGCCAGCAGAAGATGCTGTGTTTTCTAGACAGGATATTATTAGGACCAAGTTATGGTATGCTGTCCTCATGCCAGCACCCTTCTCTAGCTTACGGCACTTTTTCCCCTCCCTGTCTTTGTTTCCCTCCTGTACCTCACAAGAGCAGCCAAGTCCTCCTCTGCCAAGCCCTCTCCATGGCACATGCTCCCACTGCCCTGGAGCTCATCCCTGCACCTGCACCTGCCCACAGCCATTTGTTCAAGTTCATGACTGCAGTCCAGGGCTTGCCAGCTGCTTTCAGAGGGACTAATGCTTCCCTTCCCATGCGACACTTCTCCCTGGATATAGGGTGACTGGCTGCAAAGCAGGACAAGTTACAGTCTACTCTCATCCTGGGATCAATTATAACATACAGGGCTTAACTGTCCACTGACAGATTTTGCTAGCAAAAGTCCCATTTAAGTCTTTCCAGCCTGGTCTTTCACTGCCTGTCCCAGCACTCTGTGCTATTCAGTTTTATCCCATTCCTGACCCTGTCACTCCTCCACATCACTTATCCTAAAGAGTCTTCCTAAGCTTTCTCTCTCCATGACAATAAACATAACTCAGTGCAATCACAGGTATTCAACACCTTCACACCTACAGTTTCCACCACAGCTATCACTGCCAACCCATAGCCAGGCACACCTCACTTATTCTGGAGGAGGCCTCTGCACACAAATCCAACCATCCCCACACAAGCCTCTGTCACTCCCTCACCACTGAGGGAATGATCAGGCAAACTGACTTGCCTTGCCACTATTTTAAGGAGTATCTTCTCACATGCATTTGTGTCTATTGCTCCATGGGAGACAACACAGACAACTCATTTTTCAGAAAACTGCAGTGCATCAGACAACAACATCAGCTCAGCTAAGAGCTACAGCAGTCAACACGCCATGATCCACCTTTGCTGTATCTGCTTGGCATTCACCTTTATTACTTTAATAAGGACTTCAGTCTTTTATTACCCTGTCCTCCAGATCTACCAGTGTCATCCACAGCTGAGGCTGGATTAATGGGTCTATATTTGTCTGAATCACTCCCCCACCTTTGGCAATCTGAAATACTGGGTCCCTGTCTCCTATTTGCCACCAGGACCTAAAAATCTTTGAATGTTGTTGGATTCTTTGGTTTTTCTTTTCTTTTCGTCAGCTGGTTTTGTCCTGGTCCCTTCAGGAACTGGGGCCAGTGTTCCTGGCTTCTTTTCTCTGACCAATTTCAATCAATTTAATTATTTGACTTTTGGTTTTTCCCCTGTTTTCAGTGTTTCCATGTCTTCATCCTTTCCAACTGTACTGAACACTGAAGCAAAGTTTGGTTAATACTGGAGCCATACCTAGATCATCTTTAATCTCCAGTTGGTCTTCACTGCACAGCAGCTTCAAGTCTCTTTTTATTTATATAGCTGAGAAACCTGTTGCTATTTGTTTTAATTTCCTTTGCCAGGCCTAACGCAGCTTGACTTTTGGCAATTCTCATTTTATCCCTACCCCTCCTGACCTCTAAGACATTGCTTTTTTGCCAATTAGTCTTTTTTTCCATTACTTGCAGACTCTCTATTTAATCCCAACTATCCTTTTTAAGGTGGCTATTCATGAGCTTCAGGAAGGAGCCCTTTCCTGCTGTATTTTCCTCTTTTGCTTGGGATCCCTGGTCCAGATAATTTCTGTACCTCTGAATTACATAGAGGCTCTGCATCCTCTGCATTCAAGTTTTTGCATTTCTCTGCCCAGATGACTTCACCCAGTAGGTTTCTTCATTTTTCAAAGTTTGCCCTTTCAAAGACAAGCATCCTAGTTCCAGACGTACTTTTGTTTAGGCTTCCATTTAATTTAAAAGGAATCCATTTTATGAGCACAGTCCAAGATTCCTCTGTACAACAAGGCCCTCCTGTAACATCAACACTAGTTACCAAAACAAAACCTAAAATAACACCTCCATTTGCTGGTGCTGTTACTATTTAATGAAAAAATCTGGGCTATCATATCCAGGAATATCTATGTTTTACCTTATTAATACAATGTAGTTGCCAGCGTGTATTCCTAGATATTAAGATACATTCCTAGGCTCCCACAGCAATATTATTTTGGTAATATTATCTTTCTAACAACATTACAGACAGATCTATCCACACAGCTCCTGCCACTCCTCATTTCACAGTCTGCAGCTCTATCTGTCTATTTACCTATTTATCTATCTATCCATCCATATCTATTTCCCAAGGTACGTTGATGAACTGCAGCCTTCTAAGTTATTTTGCGAATACCTTCAAGTGGCCCTATCACCAGGATGGCTCTCCAAACAACCAGCCCATCACAGGAACAACTATACCAGCTCACACCACAGGTCCACATAGCCTCTTCTCCTACAGCAGACAAATAGTGGGTGGAGACTGAGGGGATTTCAACCCCCATTAATTTCCCCAGTCTCCCCTTGAGCACTTGGAAATTTTGAGCATTCACAGCATCCTCTGCAATGCAAACCCACATCTCAGCTACTGATGCTATGGAAAGGCACATTCTTTTATTTGGGCAGCCTCTGACCTCTCAGCTGTGGTCCTTGAAAGAGACCTTCAAAAGGCAAGCTTGGAAACAAGCATTCATAACTCTACTAGATACTAGAAATCCTGGTCTCAACAAGGAGATTGGCTTTATTGTCTACTGTAGTTCTGTCCTGCCTCCCCCCAGATAATCCCACGTTCAACAGATGTTTGGGGTTTTTTCTCTCCCACAGAAAGTAATTTCCTTCATTTCACTTCTTTTTTTTTTTTTTTTTTTTTGCTAACAGCCCTTTCATATACAGGTATGAATTACCTTTCTCTCCAACAATCTACATAATTAACCTTCCTCATTAAGCTTGGAGTATTTGCTCTCAAACTCAGTGTAGCTTTGAAGATTGTCATCTCTGTTCCAAACTTCAACATATGTACCTGAAAGTTTGGCTAACAGCCTAATAAGAAAAGTTACCCTTCCCCACAAAGCCTGCCTTGCTAATGTCCTTAGCCTACTACAGCTAGGGCAACAACACTTGTCTACATAGTCTACATGCTAGTGCTTGTGGGGTCACCAACTCTGGGGCCCTTGACTTCTGATCACAGCCACCCAGACCCTCCTCCTTTCTGAGGATACTATTAAAGAAAACAAAACGCACCACCACATAAAAACACCACCACTAAAAACCTTCACTGAAGATCATTTAAGTTTTTGCTGCTTGTGTCCTCATCTCTGGCCTGCTTGAGATGGACTCAGGACTGTTTTCTCAGTGTAAGGAACTGTGAATGGACTTGTCATGGAAGTCACAGGCTCTGGCATGTTTCTTCATCAAAACCAATGTTATCCAAAAAAAAGGGAAAATGCAAATGAGAAAGGATGAATTAAACTAAGACAAAAATAGATCCTGGTAGACTAAGGAAGTCCTAGTGCCCATTCCGTTGCTGACGGTGAGGCCAAAGAGCTTTGCTTTCAGTACGGTCTTTGTTCCTGCTCCCACTCCAATTTCTGTACACTGTGTTTCACAGTAAAGTCCTTAAAAGCAGCTAATGTCCTGGCCATAATCTGCTTAAGGCAGTTTACACTGGTGCAATATAGCCGACCTCAGGGAAGTAAATCCTGACACCAGGAAGGTCCCATAAACAGTCTCAGAGCCAAGTTCATGAACTGGGATTCAAGAAAATTGAATTCAAGCTGTCTTACCCTCCTTCCCCCTCAAGAGACCTTGAGGAAGTAATTTTATCACTCCATCCAGCAGTAAAAATCTATAAAAAAGAGGTCATAAAAATCCCATACTTGACAGAATGACTGTTAGCTTTAAGCCAGCAGATAGAAGGAAGTCCTTGTAACTATGGCAAGGACAGCCATATAGCCACACTGGATAGATACTTAGGTACAAGTCCCTTGCTCTGACAATGACTGTGCTTTTAGTGCCATATAAATAATTCCACCTTATTTTTCACATTATTATCTCTGCATATACAGGTTAAAGTGAAAAGGGGGAGAAAAAAAAAAGGCAGCTTGCTTTCTCTCTTCAGCCCTGTAAAGGCTGAAGCTGTTTAGTGAAATCTGAGGGGGAAAAGACTGTGGCAATTACCTCACCTACTTTACTCTGAAGACTGCCTCTTCACAAAAAAACTCATGCATTGCAGCTGCCCAAACTAAGACAACACCTGAGCTGTGCATCTGACTTGTGTTTTATCTCAGGCTATGCAGAATAAGCAAAACTGACCCCATGCAGAAACCCAGGAGAGATAGCTGCCTCTGGATGCTAACCCTGACATGGCTTCCACCCCAAACCACCCAGCAGGCTGCAGGAGAAATGCAGCTCTTTCCCCACTACACCAAACACAATCCACCTAACCATATCACCTTGTTACCTACTGGAAAGCTTCTATTCTTGCTTGGCACCAGGCCCTGTGATTACTGAGTGTGGCAGAAGTTCGAACTCCTCAAACTCGGGACTGTCAGGAAAAATTTGGATGTATCTTCATTTACCTCCCATAAAATAAGAATCAGCAATTTTGCAGTATTTGCATTTTCTCAGCTCAGTCATTTTTCATATCAAAGAGATGTACGTGCCAAAACACACATGAGCCTAGGCACGTAAGAGGTAGCAGGAGTCTCCAACTTGCCCTTGAGAAAAGTCAGGCAGGAACAAGCTATTTACTCATGGGGAAAAAGCTGCTCCCAGTCAGTGAACAGCTTGAGGGACCAAGGTTTGGTCTCAAAAGAACTGAAAGACCCCAGGAGAAAAGGTCAGATTCTGACTTCTAGATGTGATAAATCTAATTCTACACCTGAGCCACTTCATTGAATGCTATTGCTGTCACTTAAGATGAACATGTTGACCTGAGGTCTCTTCAGGACAACATAGGCCCATCTCACAATTTGCTGAACAAACCTATTTATAGAGCTAATCTTGTCTCCTAAACACTTCTTCATCGAAGCAAAACAGCCAGGCTTTAAGTGAAGAGATGAGCACCCCTAATCTCATTGCTTCATGATTGGATTAGCTAATGTGGATCTTCAGGTTCAAGCCCTGAAGCTGAGCTCCCTCAAATCCACCTGCTCCTGCTGGACCTCCTGGGGCCTGGCTGACTGAAAGGCTGCAGTAATCAGACATATTATGGAGAAAGTCCTCCAGCCCAGAGCCTTCATTCTCCTTGGATGCATCAAGGTTTATAAGTTCTCCGAAATCAACAGTGCACCATCACAATGCTTACATACAGCAGACAGGCAAGCTGGAGCAACTTGGGTCATCTGCTCAAGATCATGCAGACGTCCATGGCAGATCTGGGAGACAGTCCTAGCCCTTGCTTTTTCCACAGTGGATAGCGTAACTCCAGGGTTAGGCAACTTGACTTGTGCAAGTCCAGACTGACTGCTCCTCCCACCATAACAAATGCTCTTGCCTACTTTCCATTGTATGATCTGGATGGCCATGGGTTTGGAAGTAGGACAAAGCAGAGACAAAGGAACAATACAGCGGTATAAGACAGCAGCCTGGTCTCTCATGTTGCCCTATCTCCTCAGCTGGTTATAATCTCTTCTACAAAATGAAATAACAAGAGGATGACTAATGACTGGAAGATGACAACCCCTTGCTGAAGCAACACAGCAGGGCAAAGGACCCTTGCCAAGGGCAGTGAAGAATCTTATTTCATTGCTTCCATGAATACAGCAGCCATTTACCTATCTCACCAGATCTCATTATGCCTTCAGTATGCTGCTGCAATGAAAAGAAAAAACCCAACCCTTACCTTCCACTGATTAGTGGTCTCAAATCATCTTAGTTGCTCTGAACCCATTTTTCCATAATGAGCTAGGCCAGCTCTATGCTGTTCCACCACAGCTGTTCACAAGCACCTATTAGAGGTATCTCAAGCACCCAGAGAAAGCAGTATGAACAGGATCAGCCAGGAAATCCCCAGATGGCCTAAGGGGAGGGAAAAAAGGCTGCATGATGCAACCTTTTACTGAAATAAACCTGCCTTAACCAGTTCCCATCTAGAGTAATTTCTTTCTGAGGCAAATGAATTTCTTCCTGAGACAGCTGTTCAGTCACTTACAGGGGAGGACACTCTTCCCTTTTCTGTTTCCCCTCCATATTTCTACACCTTGGACCAAACGTTCACTGTCTCTCTTCTGAGAGACACAGTAACTTGTGACCCTGTCTTTCCTTCTGCTCTGATGCCAAATACGTACTAGTTCAAACCCATTCCATAATCATGATTCCCACCTGGATGAACCTCTAGGGACTACAGCAATTTCTGTACCAGCTTAGTTTGAATTTGAGTGTTGTTCTGTGCTGCATAATCAAAAAACGTTTGGAGAAAGGGAACTGGGCTCAGGATGCTGAGGAAGGAACCAGGAAGGTCTGACAGACATTAACTTGCCATCAGCGTGGGTGGATGCAGCAGCAGGTCTTAGGAAAGAAAATGTTTGACAAACCAGAAAGGAATAAATACCTTAAAATGGCCAGATTTCATTCCTACCATTATTCTTGGGTTAGGGGAAGATGAAGCCATTTTCAGCATCTCTTCTGCCCAAAATGACAATGAACAGGATCGAGGAGGCCAGCTGTCCAGGGGACTGGCACAGATGAATGCTTTCCATGTGGTTCTCTGACATCAAATTCATAGTCTTACAAGGGTCTCATCTCTGCCAATTTTCACCAAATGAATAACAAATAAATGGCTTCAAAGGTTATTACATTTGGAACACAATCAAATGATTGAAACACAGGGAGTATCACTACTTACATTGAGAAACATGCTGAAAAAAATCACCCATAGGACCTGACTCCCCAGAGTCTAGAAAGGCTGACAAGAAACTATACGTTTACTTACTAACAAATTTTTCCTTCCCAAGCATTACCCTCCCCAAAGTCCAGCCTAACATGGAAGTACACTGAGTCAAGTTGGGGCTGGAAAAATTCCTGGTGCCAGGCAGTAGCTGCGTGCCACTGCAGCTGGGCAAGGCAGGTAAAGGACTTGACATACTCAACTAACTGTGCAAGACAAGCCAATGAGTCTGCAACGAACATCTCCCCTCTACGAGGCCTAACACCCACAAAAAATGCGATTAACACAAGGTGGTCCACAAGGTTTTTCTTCCAGTCTCCTCCTTTAGCTCCTCACACTCACTGCAGAACGTGTGACCTTCATGACAGGAGCAGAGATGATGCCCCAGGATAAGCTCCAGAGAGACCCAGAAGACAGACATCCATGCAGTGGGAGTGTCAGCAAGTCATCTCCCGCAGCCAGAAACACTGGCTAATTAGAAACATCTTTAAATCCCCAACTGGGGAGGTGCCTGACAAAAGCCAAAACATAATAATGATGATGATGATGATATTTGTAACTGCTGTTACTTGTTATCTTCTCAAAATGTTGACAGCAGCTCTTAGCAAGCACACATCAATGAACAGCTTACATGCACTAATTCTCTCTTAAAAAGCACATGTTTAACCCTCATCAGCAAGAGCACTTCTCCATCCCACATGAAACCTTAGGAATTGCCAAAATTATTTAAAACCCTAGCAAACAAGAGCTCTTGGAGGTGATAATCAACCCCCTCTTGCCCACACGTGACTCTGAAGGTCTGTTTCTCATGCTCTACAGTTTCCAGCTGGGACCCATCAGCAAGCTATCAATTGCCCCTTACATACAGATGAACAGATAATTAGTAAAATGAACTAATTAATATTAATACACTTGAGTGATAGAACTAACAAAGCTTGATTTTTAAGTTTGAGGGGTTTTTTTAATGTAGCTCTTTCCCGAAGCTGATTGAGAGTTGGTTTTATGTTCTCTGATGTCTAATACTGGCTGAATTTCTGCTACAACCCACCAGGAGAGGTGAACAAGGCACAGTCCCACCACCCAGCAACTATTTTCATAAAGTATCTTACAGCTCAATCCCTCCAGTGAATTTTATGGTTCAAAAGTTTTCAGGGTAGCCATAGAGACAAAGATAATCCACACGTGCCCACACATAAGGCTTATTTGGAAGAAAGCCAGGCTTAAAATGGGACAGCCAGTACATTGCTTTGAAACAAGAAAGAGGAGTCATTATTGAGTAGAAGAGCTAAACAAGGACCATGTTTGTACTTTATCACCCAGATGCCTTCCCAGCAGAGTTAATACAGCATGGCACAGCACCGAGATGTTAAGGGGGAAAAGATCTGTGCTGTGACTGTAATCAGATGCTCTGGTTGCACACAGCATGCACATGCTTGACAGGGATCAAAAATGTAATATTTGGGAATTTTAAGGGGTGGGGAGAGACAAAGAATGGGCACAGTGAACCCAGCCTTGCAAAACACATGCATGCACTCGCCTGCACTAAGCGGAGACGCTGAGAACTTCGGCGTCAGGTTCTGGAGCAGCACAGGGAATCCCGCCCACCCTCCCCATCCCTGGGGCTCAGGCGATGGCATGAATAAGCAGGGACAGACATGTTATGGAGCAGCCCACAGGGAAGCAGAAAGCCAGTTGCTCACCTTGCAAAGCCTGCAGGCAAAGCTTGCTCACCCCTGCCCCCAGCTGCTGTGGCAAGATGTCATCCCTCCATGCACAATGCCAGTGGGGCAGCACCCCAGGGAAAGTGCAGAGACAGGTAGCCCCATACAAAGAAATGGGATGTTTAACTGCAAACACCATTCAGCCCTGGCTGTGTTCCCATGTCTCCATGACTCCAGCACATCCCATGCAGACAAAACCCAAGGACAGGGCTGGATCAAGGAGGCCTACAGAGATGATGGGGAGGGACTCTTCATCAGGTACTGTAGTGATACAACAAGCTATAACGGGTTAAAACTTAAACTGAGGAGATTTAGGTTAGATATAACAAAGAAGTTCTTTACTGTGAAAGTGCTGAGGCACTGGAATGGGTTGCCCAAGGAAGTTGTGAATGCTCCATCTCTGGCAGTGTTCAAGGCCAGGCTGGACAGAGCCTTGGGTGACATGGTTTAGTGTGAGGTGTCCCTACCCATGGCAGAAGGGTTGGAACTAGATGATCTTAAGGTCCTTTCCAACCCTAACTATTCTATGATTCTACAATTCAGATAAAGCAGGAAGAATTAAGTTTGAATTCACTTAAAGCAATTTTATGACCCAAACAAAATAGAACGGGCCTGCCGGACCCTGCTAGCTGGGGTGGCCACACTGCTTATGAGAAATTCAGGGCACTTTCTGCAGGGGCGAGACTTCCCAGACTCAGTGCCTGCAATAAGCAGTATTTGCCCTTGTGCCGTATCACCAAAGAGGCTATCGAGCTAGTCAGCAATTCGAATATTCTCACAACTCTCCTGCTCTCCTCAGGTTGGGATGGTTTTCACGGAACATTGTCAAAGCTGACATAGCCCTAAAAACCCCACCACACGTCACAGTCCCAGCCTGAACCCTTCACAAATGAGAGAGGGAGAGGAGAGAAAGGAAAAGAGCTGTGTCAGGATGGAGGACACAGCACAAAGGATGCTAGCACAGGCACGTTGACAGCACCTGGGAAGGGGGGGGGGGGGGGGCAGGGGGTTGAAACAAAGCCCAGACCTGCTGCTTAGCAGCTGGGCTTTTAACACTTGTTGCAGCAAGATATATTAGTAACAGAAATCAGCTCAGAGAGAGATGGGGGTGTCAGATTCAAGGCTTGTGCTGCACTAAGGAAGAGCAGCAAAAGTGGTCCTCAGGGAAGGGTTGATTGGCTTTGTTCTGCTCTGGTTTATATTTCTGTAAGCAGTTCTTCTGACTCCTGACCACAGTCCCAGGAGATGGACACCCTCCCTTAGATATTCCCATTCCACCATCTTGGTGCATCGCCAAAGCATGAACACCCTGGAAACGAGAAAAGCAAGTGAATTTGTATTATTTTCTCTGCTGGAGCTTTTAGGGAGTCAAAGAAAATGCTTTTGTGAATGCCAACAGCTAGCTTTGTTATCTGTAGTCCTCTCCACTGGTCCTTATAAAGTATTGAAAGAGCAAAATGAAAAACAAAACAAACCCATATTACCCCATCTCACAGCAGTTCAGCTCCAGCCCACATCCCACAGACATTTGGATTACCACTGTGAATCAAGTGTGTTGGTGCTGCCCAGGCATCGCCCACTGCATGGCTCCTTCAACACAAGGCCACCCCACAGCTCAGAACCCCCATCCCCTGGGGATGCAGGGGAAACACAAGGGAGTGAAGGTGATCAGGAGCCACACTCACCATCTTCTCAGGACAACCCTATCCTCATTCCTGCTGCAGGTATTCTGCAAACATCGGGCTCTGTGGTGATAGCAAAGGCACAGGAGGAGCCTTCCCTGCCATCCCATCAGCGTGCACAAGATCCCCCTGACAGCAGCATGGGTGCAAGTGCATTTGGGGCAGCACAGGGCACTCACACCCCCCTCAGAGCAGCCTCCTGGGCCATCAGCTGAGCCACAGCAGCCTCCCCACATGCAGTGCTCCCAGGAGTCTCAGCACATCCAGCCCCTCACTTCCACTTCCACCTTAGTTGGTTCATAACAAACTCAAGTGTCTGGGTTGGTTTAGGCTAAGCCATTTTTGTTTCACAACTGGAGTGGAGGAAGAGCAGGCTTGTGCTCAATGACCCTGCTTCCACCAATAGGAGAAACCTCTGCCCTGCAAGGTGCTGATGCTTGTGCCTACACAGATTCAAACCCCACAGAGGTTCCCTGCAAGTGGAGGATTATTTTTACATAGAACTAATGAAGTAATCATTTGTGCCAAACTATGACTTTAAACTGATGCTATACTGGGCTTGCATGGCAAAGTTTTCATAGTGACGGGCAACAGAGGTGGCTTCTGTGGGAAGCTGCTTGAAGCTTCCAATGTCCAATACCACAAATGCCAGCAAGCTCCAAGATGGACCTGATGAACCCCATTCCGATCCCTCTGCACTGCTGGAAGAGGTAAATAAAAACAGAAGTAAAGTTAATCCCAGGAAGAAGGGAGGGATGAGGGGAAGGTGGTTTTAATATTCGGGTTTTTATTTTCTCATTATCCTGCTCTGCTTTGATCGGTAATAAGTTAAGCTAATTTCTCCAAGTCAGGTTTTACCTGATGGTAACTGGTGAATGAGCTCTCCCTGTCCTTATCTCAACCCACAAACCATTTGTTATACTTTTCTCCCACTGTCTAGTTGAGGGGGAGTACAGAGCAGCTTTGGTGGGCACCTGCCATGTGGCCAGGGTCAACCCACCACAGATGCATAGCACAGGTAGGCTTCTATTTGAGATTTAACAGGTGCCAGCAGCAGCTCAGTGCTCTCCTACATCAGGATAAGCAGCGAACACCTCCATCCTGCTTCTGAAATTGTCTGAACAAAATAAAAGACAGAGCTTAGCCACCATCCATCTGAGCCAAATCACTGAAGTGAAGGCTCCTGAGTTTTTCCCATTACCTTTGCACTGGGACTACATTTCTGTTATAGCTGCAGAGTATCACAGTCTGCTTCTGAAATTTCTTCCTGCAAGGAATGTGAACCACTTGGAAATGCTAGTGGCTTTCCTACACGGATGCAGGCAGGGAAGCTGAGACACCAGGCAACCGCAGCCTCTCAGAAAAGAATTTGCGATGAAAAATGACAGCTTTCCCTTCCAGCAGGAGTAACCTTAAACTGGGAGAGGCTCTAGACCCACATTCTGCACTGCTGTCACTTGCTCCAAGCAGAGATCTCAAAGCACAGAGTTGCCAGATAAGGACTGTACCTATACATCAGGACTCTTTCTAAAGCATGCCAGTCAATGAAGAGACTCAGCAGAAGCCTTGTTGGGCTGGTGGACAAAAGGGAGGGGACAGGGAAAAACTGTGACAAATTGAAAATTCAACATGGATTGCATAACTGCATGAATAATTCCTTTTAAGCCAAACGAGATTCTCGCAGAAGAGGTAGTTTGCTGCAGTCCCTCAGCTCCACTTAATGAAAGAACCCTCAGACAGTTAAGTGGTTTACTGACTTTGCGGGGGGGGGGGCGGTGTTGGTTGGATTTTTGTTGTTTGTTGGGTTTTGTTTAGTTTCTGTTGGTTTTGCCTTTTTGTTTTTTATTGCTTATAACCCTGCCAGAAGATCAGTCCCATCTTACAGCCTACATCAGCAGAGAATAGATGGGAAAATCAACCAAACAGGCAACACTAGAGACAGATTTCCCTGGCTGGTCGAGAAACTTGCTCATAATGGCAAAGATGCTCGTTCCCTTTTGCTAGAGACAATTTGTAATTAATGAAAACAATATAAGAGTTATTCATGGGGAGAAGGAAGATCTGCTAACAAATATTTTCTCTAAACCAGAGACTTCTGAAAGCGTGGGATCACATCCCAGCGGGAAAGAGGAATTGGTGAAATGAAGACAAGAAGGCTGGAAAAGCAGGATAAAAACAGTAAGATTTACTTAAGTTATTGAGTGCCATGTCCAGAAGTTGGGAAGCCCCATATCTCAAGCTATAGGATGCAAACCTGGCACCACGTAACACAAGTAAGGGCCCCATTCCCTGCATTTCTCAGCTGCCATGGCAGGGTTAAGCTTTTCCATGTGCAAAATCTAACTCTGCGAGAATCTGTTCTGGCCACATTGCCTGCAAGAGATACTGGTCCCACTGTGTTACCATACAACCCTAAAAGCACCCAAACTGACTTAGACCAAAGGCCCATTTCTGCTCTGCATCCTGCCTCCTGCCAGGGCCAACAGATGCACAGGAGGGTGTCCACACCCTGCAAAATCAACAGCCACCCAAACCCCTGGGCCTAACAAGATCCTCTCAGCAACAGCCAAATGACCCTTCTTTAGAGGCAGCAGTCCCCAAGAGGAAAGGAGAGGGTGTCCAAAGTATTTCACCTGGTGAGAATAGGGAACTGGGGGACAGAAGGGGAAAGAGGCTGTCCCTGAACTGAGGAGAGACCTTACCACTCTGTACAACTACCTGAAAGGAGGTTGTAGAAAGGTGGGTGTTGGTCTCTTCTCCCAAGAAACAAGCCATAAGACAATAAGAAATGGGCTCAAGTTGTGCCAGGGAACATTTAGATTGGATATTACAAAAACTTCCTTTACCAAAAGGAATATCAAGCATTGGAACAGGCTGCACAGGGAAGCAGTTGAGTCACCATCCCTGGAGATATTTAGAAGATGTGTACCCTATGTGGTGCTTAGGGACATGGGTTAGTGGTGGACTTGGCAGTGCTAGATTTATGATTGAACTCAATGGTTTTAAGGGTCTTTTCCATGACCTTTCTATGGAAAAGGGTCAATTCTATGATTTTGATGCAGAAAGTACATTGTTTCCCGAAGGGAGAGCCAGCCATCTCAGAAGCAGTGCTACCCATGAGTGCTTCTTGCTCACAAGCACCCTCATAGATGTCCCGATGTCTAACATGGTTATTGAACCTGCACTATAGCCTTTCCTCTCCAAGCAGGCACTAGCAGAGCCTTTCCTCTCGTACCTGGCCAGTGATTTCCACCAAATTTTCAGGAAGGAAATCACTGGTCAGACCTGTGCACCATCCCACCTGCAGGGAGCTGATCAATTGATCAAAAAAAGAGTGGGAAAGGGAAAACCTTTACAGAAATCAGGCTAAAATGCATTCCCTCCAGTGGGATCTTTAGGAGCCAAGCCCACAGGCTTTGGAGCTCCTTCTTTGAATCCCACATCATATTTTACACTGTTCGCCTAAAACCAGATCCCCAACTCTGCCAAACCCTCATAATCCATCAGCTTCAAGGCCAGGACTGCAGCCCACTCCACAAGTTCCTCCTCCCCTCTCTCAGACAGCGCCAGCTTCTCTTCCTTTTCCATGAAGACCAGTCCCACACTGCTTATTCACCATTTTATATCTCCACCCCAGTTCCCCTTCCTCCTTCTTTTTGTTTCCCACATGAACTTAATGAGTCCTAACTCCCATCCCAGCCAAATCCAGGTCCTATTTTGTTCAGGAGAGACTAGATGTCTATCATGAGCTCCAGGACCAAGCATGAAGACCAGAGAAAGGGACAGGATGGCAGGTTGGGTGTTTTGGAGGCTGCTGCTCATTGGGAGGGTGGGAGAACACCATTCCTTTTTTCCCTACTTGTGTCTCTATTTGGGGGTAGGGATGCATGAAAAGGGTTCAGGACTGCCTCTTTCTCTAGCCCCTTGGTTGGCAAAAGCAATTTTGCAGCTTGGTGCTTCACATCAGCTCAGGATGGCTCTGAGCACCCACACTGCTACCAGGAAACGCTGCTCCACGTGCTCCCACCCCACTCAAGACAGTGCTCACATGGCATAGCCCAGCCTCTCCACCCTCCTGTCCAGCTCAGCTGGGGCACAAGCAGCAAAACCCATGGCCTGACCCCCAGCAGCTGTGCTGCACAAGCGCTGACTCAGGCATGAGCAACACCAGCACCAGGGCATCACCTGCCCTTGGCATCCAGGGCCCAGACAGCCCGCAGCCTCAGCCCAGAACATGCTCTGCCCCAGTGAATCACACACCAATCCTGGCAAGTCCTTTCAAGACCCATCAGTCACCAGAGGGGAAAAAAAAATATTACATGCACACAAAGTAATTAGAGGTGTAACCCTCTCCCCTCCCTCTGTGCAGGCTTAATGCTCCCTTTGTCCGGGCATGTTTGCCTCACTAAGTCTTGCCTCGGGACAGCTTTCTTGACAGAAAACAAAGGTTAATTAATAAAACAAAAAAAAAACACAAGGAGAAACCTCTCATTAGAATGGTCACCCTCTCTGCATGGCTCTCTACCCTGACTGGTCCTTCCTGGAAACAGAACTGACCCATGGCTGTGACCCCTCCAAAAAAGCCAAATCACACATAGCCAGCTGAGGGCTGTCTCCAGCTGCGGAGGGATGGGAAACCAGGCCGTGGAGCAGACCCAAGACACAGCAAGGTGCAAACCTGATGTTTGTTATTCCATCTCACCCACTGAAATCCCAGTCTCCCTGACCATTTGTCTCCTGTGAAATTAAAACCTTCCCCTGGTAGCTTGGTGGCACACATCCTGTGACCTACTGTAGCTCTGCTACCCCTTGCACCAACAGCTCTTGGGAGTGCATTACAGAAGATGGGCTATCAACTGCCAAAGATACTCAGCTCGATCCCTCTTTATCTGAGAAACTGAAACCACAGCAAACTTCACTTCCAGTTTACCACCAGCATTATCAAATGCTTCACCCCCCCCAATGGAAGTCTCTTCTTATAGCATAGACATGAGAAACACAGGTAGAAGTCTGCTTCAAACCTGTAATGTGCAAGTGCAAAAACATCCCTCCCATGTACTCATCCAGTTTACCTTGGACACACATGAGCACTTCTGATCCTGTTAGTTAGAGAGGTGGTGAAAGCACACGCACGTGCATGCTCACCAGGCAGCTCATTAAACCTAATTAGACAGTCTTCCAGGGGGAATTTTGAAATGCATATCCAGCAATTGCTGTGCACTGCTCTTTCCTCAACCCTCTGGATGTATGAGCATGATTACTCATTACATGAAAAATAAAAACCAGTGTGAAACTTCAGGGACCTACCATACTTGCAATTAACAGAGGTGCACTGTAGTTTAATCAGAGTCTTCCTGCTTAGAGACAAGTATGGTGGCAACAATATAGAGAAGGAACACCCAAGCCTCAGGTGGAGATCCAAAGGTTTCCAAGAAATTGACTATCCAGCATACCAAAAGTTTTCCTTGGTGACTTTATAAAGAATTTACTCTGTTGACATTCTGGTGTGTAAGATGTGGAGCAAACACACATGCACCATGAATACAACTCAGCCAAAGTACAAGGGACTGAATTTTGAGGGCTTAGAGAAAATTAAAATATCCTCTTCATGAGCTTCCAGTAAGGAAAATTGTGACTTCAGACCCGATATATCATGTATAGGATATATGAGGATTAAGCACTAAAGTGGAGCATCTAATGCCTTCCCTAAACTGTTCTCCATCCCCAGCTCTGCCAACACTACCAAGCAGGGGCAGTTATTGCCAGCTCCAGGGACATTCCCTGTGCTCAGGATGGATGTCCTTTAAAACTTCTGCTTCACTGCATCAAATCACACAACAGAAACCCTCAACTGGCTTGTTTACACAGGGGAAGCTTAATCTGAATTTGCTTTCTCAGTAAAGTAGCTAAACAGTGTTAAACATGCCAACACAATACAGAGCATCCCTCCTTTGAGTTTGCCTTCTTATTTGCAGGGAGAATTCTGCTTACTTTGAAAAAGGAGCATTTAAATTCTGAATAAGTATACTGCATTAAACCTTCTATAGATAAAACTAATCCAAACTATAATACACATCATTAATTCCTGAGAGCCCCTGGGCACCCAGACCCAGCAGCCTTCCATCATGCCTAATTCAGCAGATCCCAGATGGGTTTGGTAAACTCCTGGTTTTCTGGCTGATGTGAAAGCACCCCAGCAGGTTTGATAAGGAGATGCCAACAGTATTGCTCATCTGCAGCAGCCTATGGATGATACTCAGGAGACCAAAAAAAAAGGCATCTCTTCTGGAGCCCATAATTTCTTTAAGCTATGTTCTTAGTTAGGGTGATGTGTCACCTAGAACTTTCTACTGAAAGCAGAGAAATGATGTCCATTCAAACCATTTATACACACGTAAAATATAAATAAAAATATGCATTTTGCATTGCAGGGGTCTTAGTCTGGTGTCTCCGTGTCCAAGCCTGAGCAACCAAACACAAGCATGGAAAGGCTCCCACTGACCTTTTGGGAGCTGGATATAACATTCACATAGATGCACTCACACAGGGCACAACTAGTTAAGCACAAGGTGGGTATGTTCAGTCAATTTGCAAGCTTGGCTAGTGAAGCCAAAGGGGTTGCAATTTCCATAAATCAAGCAATTCCCATTTTTTTTCACCCTTGCTCTGTCAGGTCTTAAAGACAAAAAAAGAAAAGAAAACAGATACACCAAAAGCTCCTGAAGTATGAAAAATCATGGAATACAATGGACTAAACCAACCATCACTCATTCATACAGGTGACATTTGCAGCATTTGCCTTTTGTTTTTCTTGCTGGTTAAGTATCTAACACGTTCCTACCATTTTTCTTGCTGGTTAAGTGGCATGCACACATATGGCTGCACAGACCAAGCTGTTCGAATTTTATGCTTATTCCAATAAATCAACTTCTTCCAGACACTACAGTTTCAATTTAAAAAACATTAGAAATTAACTTTGAACTGCAGTATATAAAACCAGAGAATAGCTAGCTATCAAAACACAACAAAATCCCTAAATATGTTTTTACCAGTAAGACATTTCAGGAGAAGATTAAGATTTCAGTGAAGTGATACAGCCAGTAAGTGATAGAAGGAAACTGTAATTAAAAAAAACAACCAGAAACTAAACCAAACTGCTTTCCATAATTTGTCGTGACCCTACATTAGGTGACTTTTTATTGTGGATCATGGTCAGAGACAGCAGTGACATTTTCAACTTTTTTTCCATTTTGGTCTGCAAACTTTGCATAGCAGCAATAACTAAAAAGAGAACCTGTAAAAACTGAGACACAATGCAACTAAAGGCTTAGCTGTATTAGACAGTTGGCTTTGCTCTATAAATGTGTTCTTTCTGCAAGAAAGCTGAAAGATAACAAGACATTTACTCTGAGTACTGGAAATTGCAGATATTAGCCCTAGATTATATCCTGTTAAAAACAAAAGCTATGGGAGGGGAAAAACTTTTTTAAAGTATTAAAGTCACAACAGCTTCACAGAGACAGAGAGAAGCAACCTGAATATAAATAAGTGTCCAAAATAGGTCAGCACTCTCTTCTTGGCCACAGAAGTTTGATACTTTTCCCTAGAGGTTAGCCTGGATGGTGGAGGCACACACACTGCAGGGACAGAGGCTTAGCCCACAGGCAGCTCTGATCTTGAAGTGAGCTCCAGTGCCCCAACCACGGTGCCATAGTGAAAGGTGAGGTCTCACACATGGAGCATCACCAGGCACACTCAAGGAAACCGCCACACACTCTGCAGCAGTACCTGTTTCCCCTGACTGTATGGGCTTCCAATACAACATCAGTCCAGTTCCAGGAGGGGTTTGAAATGCTGTGTCCACAGTCAGTTTTGAGTTTATCAAGCAAGAAACATGGTAAGAAACAGGGAGGTTTCCAAAACCCCCACCAAGAACCAGCAGCTCCATGCTTTCAGCCCAGAGCATCCTAGCCATACCCTGGCAAGAAGCAGCTCTTTGTGCCAGGGCAGAATTGGGCCCTGCACAATCCAGTAGACAAAGCCATTACCTCTCCATCAGAGGTTACAGCACCTTAAACCAAAGCAGAGGGCAGTTTTAGACCCAAAAATCAGGACACAAGGTACAGAGCATGCATCTTGGCTGTTCTGCCATTGCTTCCACAGGGGAGGCTGGTGAGAGCAGTAAGGTCTGGCTGCAGGAGAGCCACAGGTTCTCTCTTTTGTTTTTTAAAAGGAAAAAAGTGAACAAGTTATTTCTACAGCACTGAGCAGCAAGCCTGCCAGTCCAGCCTCGGCAGCATTCCTGCCTAGCTCGGCTTGTTTACCACCAATAAAAAGCCCATTAGTTGCACAATGTGCCTGTTAAAAATAACTCAAAAAAAAATTCATTACTGGCAAATTAGTAAGACATCAGGACACACAGACACCTCTGCGTGGTGTTATGGAAACCACAGAGGAGTCAGGCTTCCCTCAGGAAATTTTCCCAAGGAAGACGAGCCCAAAGATTTCTCTACCTTTGAGTGGACCCAGCTAATTTGACAGGTTCAGGACCAAAATACAGCAGTCACCAAACCAACCAACACAGGGTTTCAAATCAAGTGACTTCCAGAGAAAGTAAACTGATCAAGCTCAGAGGCTGCTGGTCTGTGCTAATGAGAGTACAAAGTCCCCCTTGCACAGGGGCAGCCCATGGACGAGGCTGCCATGCTCTGGGGCTTCCCCAGATATTGACACTACCGTGCAGGATCTGATACAGCAGTAGCAACAGGTGCTGACTCAGCACAGCCCCATCCCTGGCCCAGGGACAACGACCTAAATTTTCCCCCTCTATTTTAACATAACTGCTGTAAAAAAATACCCAGCTCCCAGCCCAGTTCCTGACCAAATGAAACACAAAACTCAGCACTTAGCCATGCCACCTGCCACACACACCACTACGCTCCAGCTAGGGAGCTCACAGCAGCACAACTCAGACCTTGCAGCCACAGCTTAGAGTAACTTTTCTGATCACTGCTCCCAAACTTGTGCAATTCAGGGGTCGCTCTGAAGTTGACCCCGGGGTTCACGCAGACAGTGGAAAGAGTGGAGTTACTACCCGGCTTCCCACAACTTTCTTGAGCACCCAGAGCCAAGGACACAAAGGGGGACATGGACCAAGTTCAGGAAGCTGCTACCCTGTGGGTTGTGGGCTGAAGAGCTGAAGCTTTTCACAATACTGTTCCTCTCAGCAAAACCCTCTAAGGACTGAGCACCCCCGGGAGCTGCTCTAAATTTAAGAGCAATATTGCTTTTCCTCCCGAGCCCAACCAACTTACTTGGAGGCTGCCCAGACAAACAGCCCAAATCCCTACATCTCTGCCTAACCCACCATTATCTAGTTAGCAAAAACCTGAAGCTACTGCTTTGCAAGGATGCAACCTAACTTTGTTCACTCTCCCCCCGCCACAGGGGGTGTCTGTGACTCTTCTGCAATTTGTGTGTTTCCATGAGCACCCACAGCCCCTTCCACAAGCCCAGCTGTACCTTTCCACAACCCCTTGAGAAAAAGCTCCTTTCAGAGTATGCCAAGCAGAGATACACATTGAAGACACTGCATTTTTGAAATAAGATGAGGATCCCCTTCTGCTAACGAGATAAGAGGCGATTTCAAAAGCAGCTGCAAATATCCAAGGAGGCGATTGAGATTGACCTTTTCAAAGGAGAAAGCTCTCTTCCTGTGCTCACACAAGAAAGCAAATGTATTTTTCAGACATGCACTTGATCCTCCAGATTAGTAAGAATGAAAATGTGGTCACGAAAGCAGGTGAGCGCTGGGCTAAAGCTTAGCTGAAAATATAATCTCTGGATATAAGAAATAAAGACACCCATCAGCACACAGGGTCTACAGTATCTTCATAACTACTGCTAGTAACAATTCTCCTACAGAACCCTGAACACTGAAAATTCCCAAGCAAGACCCAAATGCCATGTCAGAAGCACTCACTATCCTCAGATTGGAGGACAACAGTTGCATAAACCACACTAAGAGACTCACACCCAGGGGAAAAAGAGGTTCTCTCAGCCTGGGAAGGAGAAACAAACAGCCGATCCCCCTCTCACCTAACATTTAAAGTCAGGTAAGACTTGATGGAGACAACAAAGGGATTAAGAGCTACAACCAAATTAGTAGCCCATGTTTTGTCAGGGATGATGAAAATGCTCACCTGCTTCAGCTATGACCATCTCCAGCTGGAAATGGGTGAGAGGCATTCCCCTGTATTCCTGAATAGGGTCTCTATTCCTAAACCAGTGAGGTTACATTGGGGAATATTTTGGCCTGTCAAAGTCCCTACCAGTTATGTTTTTTAACAAACAGCAAAGGAGCTTCTTCAAACTGAGCCATCAAACTGCAGCGTGCTTTGAATGCCATGCAGGGATGGAGGTGGATGTGGCTATGTCAGAACAAGGCACAGCAGAGCTTTGCTGGACCACTCTCCTCATGGAGACCTCATCAGCCATGCTCCTGCTGAGGTGCCATCACCTCCAGCCCCACAAGAATTCTATATTACCACATCATTTTAACTAAGTAGCTTATGCCAGAGGTTCTCCGGATGCTACCTCCATTCTGAGGGTGTTTAAAATCACACCTAAACCATGATGGCCAGCGACCCACTCCACTCTCCTCCCTGCAGCATAGAAAGCATCCAAAACAATTTCAGGGATGATGGAAGGAGGGGTGACTCCAGTCCAGCAGATTTCACGCCAGACAGAGTATCATATCATCTGCGCTGCTGTAATGTGAGGCCGGCAAAGTACCGTCAGCACTGCCGTGGCAAGGCAGCATGCCAGCACAAACACCGTGTCGGGTGCTCTGGCTGGCTCCACAGCAACACAATCATATCCTCGGGCCAGATCGAGACCAAAGCCTGCCAGCCAAGCTGGACACATGCATCTCCGGTGCCGACAGCCATGGAAACAGAGCTTTGGTTTGCACTGGTTAAGCCATTTTTGGGTGCAGGGCTGTCCCCTGAGCCCGCACAGGGGAAGAGGAGGTGCAAGCCCTGGGAGTTTGCAATAAAGGAGATCTGTGTGGCTGGTGAGTGCAAGGTCTCCTGGGAATGGCCCTTTTACTGGGTTCCAGATGCTGTGGAGTGATTGCTTATACGAAGGCGGGGGAGGCGTCTTTACTGTTTCTCATTTCCTCCTTTTTTGCTTCCCCCCCCCCCCCCGATTTCCTGGTTTTGTTCAGAAGCACAAGAGAGTCATTCATCATTTTTCTTCCAGCACAAGGAACCCTCTCACCTCCCCCTAACCCCTAAATCCCTCCCCATCAGAAAAGGGCACACGTTCGCCAGCCAAAAAGTCTCGCAGCAGGGAAGGCAAAGCTCCCCTACTCCTGCAAACAGCTCTGGCACAAAGGGCCACATTCTCAGCTGGGTTCTCTGGGTGCCAGCCCCCAAAGGGTGAAGGCCAAAACTCAACGGCAGCAGAAATGCTAAGTCAGAAAACGGGTATCAGCAGAGCAGGAAAGCAATTTGCACTGGTTTGAATTACGCGTGATGCAAAGCAGAGAGGAATTTGCATGCTGAGGAGACAGACAGCACTGCAGGTAACTGGAAAGAAAGAGCTAAGAGATGAAGGTCTGCGTATGTCTCAGCCTGAGTGCTCTGATGGGCACTCAATTCACTGAAACCCAGGAAATCTTTCCTTGCAGAGCTGTCCCCCGCCCTCCTCTGGAAACTGGACAGGCACTGGTCCAAGTGCAGTCCAGGTGCTGGACTTGCACTGCTGTACGTGACAGCAAGCCATCAGCCCCAGCTTTGGGATGGGCTTCCAGGAAAACCCTGTTTAGCTTGCAGGAGGGGGGGAAAAGGGGTAGCTACAGATGCAGACATTTAACCCATCTGGAGGATCAATGACATCCCCAGGAAAACTTCACTGTAGGGCTTTTCTCCAAAGGCCACTTGGGTTCACAATCACTCTGATTCCTTCCATGGCTTCTTGATGGCCTTTCCTTGCCCCATCTTGGACAGGGGGTGCCATGACTAAAACCTCTCAGTACAGCTGCAACAGAGAAGAGCAGCTGTCTCCAAATGCCCTTGAGGAGACTGAGTAGGAGCACCCCAAAGTAATCCAAATTCTTTTATAAAGCAACTGAATGTTAGCATGAAGACCAGGACAGTGCAAACACCTGGGGTCTGTTTGGGGCTTTATGGTTTGGCTGTTGATCTGGAAAAAAGGAAATAAAACCGGACATACAGAAAATGTTATGGGTTTTGGTTTTCTTTGGGTTTAATCACCGCAATAACAGCAACCAAGTCAAAAATATCTGCTTATGGTCAAACCCAAGGTTTCTTTTTGGTCATTTTAGAAGGAAAAGAAATGGAAGATCATGGTCAGTATTGGGGCCGGTTGGGTGGAGGGGAGCCTGTGTACCAGCAGCTCCACCGATGGAGTACGTTTATGGCACAATTTCAGCAAGAATTGTATGAGCAATGAAGACACAAGCCACCATTTAGGACTAAACTCTTCCACAGCCACTGAGCCAAAGATCCTGGGGCTCCTCCAGCTACTGCTCATGTTTTGGGCAAAGGAAGAGTCTGAGGCCACTTTTTGCACATCCTGGGTCACTGTGTGAACTGGTGGCATGCTCCATGGGGCCTCTTTTGACAGTCTGGCTATTTCTTCCCTTTGCTTTCTTTAAAAATGCTCAAATGGTAAAATCTTTAGCTGCTAGTATACCTCAACATCTTTGCAAACTTGTTTGGAAGCCCCTTTGTGCTCTAAAGGAGAGAGACACCAATATTTCAAAGTTACCTGAATAAAACCTTAGACTCCGCTCTTTTTTTCTTCTTTTTTTTTCTTTTTTTTTTCTTTTTTTTTTTTTTTTTTTTATTTTTATTTAATGCTTTGGCAGCCAAACCAAAAGGATCAGCCCTAAGCAGGAACCAACATGTGGGCTCCATTGTGCTCCAAACCCAGCCTGTGTCACCTCCAGAGTTCCCAGACGTGCTCATGCAGAGCTCTGTGCCTAACCCTCCCACCCTGGCAGGATAGCCCCTGACGGCTCCTCTCTCTGGAGCACCGGCAGGTTTCAGCAGCTCTTCACTGAGCCAGACAAGTCAAAATGAGCCTCCCAGCACCCTGCTGACAATATGCAAAGTAAACCTGACAGCCGGCACAGGGAGAGGTGAGGCCAGCCGAAACGCAGCAAGGGGAAACAGCAGCAAGAAAGAGAGCACTTTATAGCAGGAAAAAAAATAAACTTGCTGACCAAAAAAAAGCCCAGCCATAACTGGGAAAACGTACAGGGCTCTAGAGAAGAAAAAGCAGCAAAGGAGGAAGGTAAGAGGGGATGGGTACAATGGTGTGCATTTTCTTCTCAGCACCAAGGAGATCCTCAATGGCCCCAAAAAGCCTTTTGCAAATCAGGACCAAGCTCCTGGGTGCAGCAGCTGCTGGATCATTCCTTACCAGGCGGGCTCTCATCCCACAAAAGTCCAGACTTCTGCTGTTGGAAAATAAACTCCAAAAAATCCCAGTGGATTTTGCACTGGAGCCTTTTCAGTGTTTTCTTCACCCTGGCATCTTCAAACTAGGTGACATGTGGCACCATCATGGTTCTGTAGTGTTCATCACTGGAGCAACTAGCAAGCTGTTCAGGCTAAGAAACTTGCTCTCCTGAGATACACTGAGTCTTCCAGAACCAAAGGGTAAGTATCCCCAAGAACAACACACCCAGCAGTACCTGCCTCACTTTCCTGGACTGCCATGTCAGGCTTTTACAGAGCAGCAAAGGCCAAACACTGGCCGCAGAGCAGCAGAACCACATTTGGGGAGGGATGAGATTAATTACATGAATAACAAAAAGCCGGATACCAGCCCCCACCCCATGTAGCTCAGATGGCGGCACAGGGGATGCTCAAAACACAGAAGAGGTCCCAAATGAGGCCAGACTTACCCTGTTCCAGCTACAGACCTGCATCTTGGCCTTCACAAGGGCCAGGAAAAGCCCTGCACATTTTCTTTAGAAAGGAGCACAACAGTGAAAAGCCCCCAGTAGGAGTTTTCCTTTCAGCCTGACCTGGACCGTCCTGTGCATCCGCCACAAGGGCACGGCCACCAGGAGCCAGCTCCCCTGCTTGGGGAGGAGAAAGGGAAGTTAATTTTCACAGCCAACAGAAAATAGGGATTTCTTTTTAGATGGCAGGAATATAACCGTGACGTTTAGTCACTTGATATTCCTGCTTCCTGGGTATGTCTCTCTGCAGGAAAGCCCCTTGCAACATATCCACTGAAGGTCCCTGTGCCAGCTCCTTGGGGAGCTGCAGGGGTTTTGGAGATGTTCAGTCTCACCCACTCTGTGCCTTGGCTCCATGTGTCTAGCTGGACAAAGGACAAACTTGCAGCCTTGGCCTAAGGCTGCCCAGGGTCTGACTCACATGCTCAAAACAGCATTGCCCCACTCTCTCTATGACATGCATGCCAGGACAGGATGGCAGCATGCACTGCACCAGCCCCTGCGCTGCGTGAAGCCAGGTTCAGAGTGGAGGAGAACCAGCACCACATCTCCAGCTCTGAAAAGCAGCCATTCACCACCATCATGATGGGGAAATTGCATTTGCTCCATACTGAGCTGTGAGGATGAACAACCCTACCTCATGGCATTGCTCCTGCAATGCAGCTAGCACCCCCAGCTCCACCACGGGGACAGTATCTAATCTGCAGCGTCCCAGTCCCTGCCGGGCTGTGGCTACGTGCCCTGTAGGCGTTGCACCTACACAGTTGGAGAGAGAAGAGAGCAGCCCAGCTCGGGGTTACTCCAGTACAGGGCAGGCTGCACACCTTGCACAACACACCCCAGGTACCAGCTTCAGGCAGACAGCTCAGTTCAGGTCACGCTGCTGACACTGCTCAGCGCATGATTCCAGGGATTTCCAGAGCACAGCCCAGTCTGCAGCTGCTCATAGAGGTACCTTCTTCGTTGTGTCGCCGCACTGATTTCAGTCTTGCATTGCAGAGCTTTCTGCCACACAGCTTCAAGTCCCACCCATTCACACTTCCTTCTTGGGCAAAATTTTGGGAACTTCCCCCATTAAAAAGGTTTTGTAAATCTGACGGGAGTCCACTGCTTCAAGGGCTGCAAAAGCTTACTGCAGACTCTGCAGTTTTTCAGGATACAGTTTATATGGCAGTGGGCAGCCCACAGTAGGCTGTAAACATTCCCACAGGAGCATCCACATGCTCAATGCTGAGCTCAGTGTCAGTCTCGAACATGGGTAATGATGACAGGAGACAAGCAAGATGCATAATTTAACTGCCGAAAATGCTGCTTCATTAGGGGATGCCATGGAGGGGATATGCAGAATGCACAGGCAAAGAAAAGTAAAAGAGAAAACTAGGGGGAGAAAAGAGAAACATGGACTCAGTTAAATATTTATAGAGCTGCTGCATTTTACTTGCAAGCAGCTTTTTAGGTCAGCTGAGACATTTCAGCTCTGCTGGTCACATCAGCTCCAGGGAGCAAGACATTGCTGATAACCACAACGCAAAGACCCAACTCTCCTAGCACGTAACTCAGAGAAAAAGCAGATCTGGGCAGGGTTGTGCTTCCACTGGGCACAGCCCCAGTGATGAGACCTTCCTTCAGACCATGGCTGATGCTCCTGGATATACAGATGGCAGGAAATGGGAACAGGTAGCAAACAGGATTCACAGGAGCAAGCTCAAATTGGTCTCGTATGTGGAGAAACTCCTATCCCAAAGCATCAAGACACTGCAGTGATGCACTTGGCTGAGGGTTTTCTTGCCTCCCCCAGCACTTGAAGCCTCACTGCTAGCAGTCAGGAGGGCAGCTCACTCAACAAAGACAGTACCACTGTGAGCAGCCAGCTGACTGGGCTATGCATTGGGAATCCCTGAAACCACGGACCAAGTGGTGTCGGCAGCCTGATGGGTCTCCATAGCACTGTGCCCACCTCACAAGGCTCACCCCATATTTTCATGAATTCCCAGCTGGCTACCACCTAAGGGCGGATTACGGGCTTGAGGGACCTTTGTCCAGGATGGTCTGCTGCCTGGTCATATCTGCACTGCCCAAGTGCCTTAAGCATAGTCTGAATTTGCAAAGGTCGGTTTCAGCGTGGGCAGGACCAGCCTAATGGCCAGGGGTTAAGGTAACAAATCCTTGAAACCAGCCTGATAAAAAGAATAAACAAAAAAAATGGGGGAAAGCAATGGCTGAAATCAATAACAAACATTACTAGAAAGACGGAAGCTTTGCAACTGTCCGAGATTAGAAGAATCTATGTCTGCATTATCATTTTTTACTCTTTTTTTGCCAGGCACGTTTTGTTCATGCTGAAAATCTTGTATTTCAGCCCTTTGTTGGCTCAGCTGGCCTCAGTCCTTGCAGGATGGGTCACAATTCTCAAGAGGGCTGAGCAACTGATTTGTGCAGTGGGACCTGCAGTAACTTCACCACCTCCCTTATCAGCTTTGCAGTGTTGGACTCACTTCATCCAAAACAAGGGAAAGAAAGCAAACAAGTTAAACCCTGGTTCACAACAGTAGGGTTGAGCAGAAAGGAGGGGTTAGACTCAAAAGGAGAACCCCCTGTCCAAACACAAGTATCTGATGCAGTATTCATAAAGCAAACACTGGAATGACCAGCAAACAGCACGCATTTTGCACACCTGCCCCTTAACATTAGGCAAATCTCAAGACATCAGTGCTTGTAAAGAGGGATGAAAATAAAAGCACACTTTGTTCATGGACAACCTTTGTTCAAAAGCCACGCGAGAGGCAGTAAGTTTCTACAGGCTGACTCCCCACAAAGTAAGTAAGGGAAAGTTACCAGCTCTGGGCTCCCAAAATATTTACTCAATCTAATGTTATTCCGACTGCTCTTGAGCAGGCCTTTCCAAAGTCCCATGCTGTCATTTTTATGGCATACCCTTGACCAAAACTCAAATGCAGAGCACCCTTTCCCAAGGGCATTTCCAAGCACTCATTGCCATAGAAGCAACGTCCTTGCAAGGCAGAAATGGTGCTATGGAAACCCATCCCCTGGGGAGAGAAGGCTAAAGGTGCTCAGCCTCTGCTGTGCAACATCCAAGTGTCACACTGCATCAAGCTGAAACTGTGGGAGTCATTAAGAAGCCAAGATAAATGGCTTAAGCTGATCAAGGGCCAAGAGGCTGGGAAGACACCCTCATGGAGCAGGCTGGGGTGTTTTAGTGGATGCAATTGATCTAAAATTTGGGTTTAGATCTCATCTGGCCACAAGCCACATCTTGGGAAGCACATCTGGTGGAGGCTGTCGGTACACTCTGCGTGTTTCCTTACAAAGGCTTGGGATACCAGTTCTTATTTTTAGTACTATTTTTAATTCTTCATGTAATGAGTTCAGTGTTTCAGGCAGCCCTGGAGGAGCAGGAAGAACATGTCCTGTAATAAAACTAATTAATTCATGTGGAATTTCTAGCCATTATTGTGAAAGTGGCCAAATTCCTCACTCCTGAAAAGCTGCCAAAATGGCCATTAATCTGGCTGTGGTCATGAGCAGGATTCCTGTGGCCTCCTGCAACACCCAACCGGCCCCCTGGGACAAGAGACTGCAGAAACCAAAGTGGATGTTGTTATTTCCTCACACCGACTCCCACAGCCCAAGTTTTACTAAACAAGACAGTTGCCTCAGAGGGCTCCATGCCAAATTCCTCCCAGTGTCCCCATACCAAGCATGCCCCAGTCATGTGCAGAGAGGTCTAGACCTTCCTAGACCTCAAAAGTCAACCCAAATCAGGTATTTTAGCATTATTCAAAGCTCTGAGGACCAAGCATTTCCACCTGCCCAGCCTTGACCATGCTCTCAGTGCCAGTTGCCCTGAAGAAAGCAGGGTAAAGAATCCACCCTAAAGACATCAGAGGTTGTATTCCCACTACCCAGCTGGTTATACAAGGAGGCTGAGCTTTTCAGGTCCCATCTGCAGGCAATGGGAAACTGGGCTCCTCCACAGAGAAATTCCAGGCAAGAATCTCATCAACTGAAATCCCTCAATAATGCACAGGAATTAAGGGAATCTGTCTCACTCACTGCAAGCTGGAGGTGACAGGGTCTGTGGGGCCTGGCAGTGAAAAAATCACAGAATAAACTTATTTTAGTCACTAAAATCAACAACAACAAAATGACTCAGAATACCCCCAGGGATCTGACCTGTTGTGTAAGAAGGCACCATTTTGCCACAGTCTCTTTTTTCTCCCCCAGTTCTGGATTGCTCTTTAAATTCAGGATGGATTACAGGGTTAGCCTCTAAATAGTACCTCTGGTGCTGTCCCACCACCCAGTCCCAGGAATGGCAATATCCCCTGAACACCACTAGAAATCTAGACCTGCCCCAAATGTCATCTGTAATGGACTGTCCGTCACAACCCGGATTTCTAACAGTCTAAACAAAATCCTCACAAAACCACTTCTGCACAAGCTATGGAGGCAGCACTCGCCGTTCATAATGGCCAAAGGAAGAGGTCCCCTACCATGGCCAGCCACTGCTTTAGGCCTCCTCATCCCAGTTTCCATCATGGCAAATTATGTTCCTGTGCATTCACACCACAGTCAGATGAAGATGGTGCAGCAGTGATTTCCCTGCAATTCTATCAATCCGGATTCCTGTGATGTTCAAAAGAAAGTAAGGTGCCCTTAACACATCTGGGATCATATCAAACTTATGGCTCTTGATTAGTGTGGGTATTACGCTAGAAAAAGAACGGCTGTTGGAGCCCAGTCATGCAGAGAGAGAAGGTTCCAGCACAAGAATGTTGTCCTTGATCAGCCGGACTGTGAGATACCTTTTTGGAGCATGGAGGAGTTCTTCCAGCCTCCAAAAAGCAGTGATAAGTCTTGCTATAGTGTTATCACCTGGCATTTTCCTCACACTGGTTCAACTGCAAACCTAGAAATGCTATGGTGTGGAGGGTCAGCACCCTGACAAGTGTGCCCAAGAAGTAAGACATAATTCATCAATAGAGCTGGAATTTGTCTTCAGCACAGGCACTCCAGGGCGAGACAGGAGTAATGAAAAACAGCCACGGAAAGTCCCAAAACTGTTGGGTTAACCTCACTGCAAACAGAAACACCAAGGTGGCCAACCACTCCGAACCTACAACCTCCACTCCAAACTCTTCCAGGGGCCAAGACCCAGCGGACACAAACCAGGCACCACGTGGAGCCCTTGAGCCACTCACTTTACATTATTTGCAGCCTCTGCAACTACACAACCCCACTGGAGCTATGGGGCAGTGCCCCAGCACCAGCTCCAGCCTCCAGTGGCACAGGAGGATGGAGCTCTCCATCGGCCACCCTCCTGCTTCTCCTCCTCATGCCATTCCTCTTTGCTAAACCTGAATTCCTCTCCCCATTTCTGCTTGCTTTTGAAGTGCCAGATGAAACAGCACCAGATGGAGGCGAGCCGCTCGCCCGCTGAAAGCAACAGGAGACGAGCATTTCCACATGGGCTGCGCGGGAGGGCTGACATCGCGCCGGTTGCAAACCCTGTGTCTACCCATGGCTCAGCTTGCAGCCCAATGAGCTGAGCACTGCACACAAAACCTCCTGGATCCAAACAGAAAATGACCCCCAAGGAACTTTCCCCATGAAAAAAGGAGGACAGATCCTGGCCAGTTTCACTGCTTCTGCTCTTCTGCCTTCACTGGGGATGCTCAGGATCTGTCCTGCTCCTCTCAAGAGCAGAATTTGGGACTTCTAAAATACAGGGTGCTCCTTATTCTACAGGAGATAGGTCATACTGAGGGACACACACCTGATCTTCGGAGGTATCAAAAAGGGTCTTGGAGGACACCCAAAACCACAAAAACACCTTCAACAGCTCACTGCACCCACCAGTCCCCCTAGACTGATCAGCAAGCATTCCTGAGACATGAACATCAGGTGCCCACCCTTTTCTAAACCAGCAAGAGGAAAACCTGGGAAGGTTATCAGATAACCTCCTCACCAAACCAAGAGAAGTCCATTAGCATGGACTGGGCATCCTACAACTAGCCAGAAGAGCTGAGAACAGGCTGCCCTGGCTTAAGTATGAAAAACAAGATCTTATGGGGAAATCTAACTGTGGTCTCGAGCAAAAATACTGGGCAAAGCTTTCTGAGTTTTTCCCAACATTATAGGATTACAGGACTCTCCCAAAGACAACGCCATGCAAGTGACTGCAACAGCATGTCACTGCTGTAGGCATCCTGCATCACCTGGCTGCAAGAACAGGCTGCAAGGAGGCACAAAAACACCTCTATAAAATTGCCTCAAGCAACTAGAGTGTTGGAAACATTATTAATTTCAAGGGCAGAGCATTAGAAATCCCCTCATCCCACCTGAGCTGGTTTATCTGCAGAAAATTGTAAGGGAAAGCAGGGATTTCAACACAGTCCAATTCCCACCAGCGCTTTGTGTCACTCTCAATTACACTCCACAATGAAATACCAAGAAATCGTTCCTCACGGCCGGCAGAATTAATGGGATCTTTGACTACAGAGAGCACCAGGCAGTGGACTTGTTCCCTTACCAGCCAAGAGGCACAGTGCAGCTTTCTTCAGAATAAAAGCTGCAATGTCAAAGGATAGTTTAAGGCTTATAAAAGTGACCTGATGTTTCCCAGTATTCCAGTCCATAAGAAAGGCACATGATTACTGACCCTTTCCTTTCTAAAGCAATTTATTCCTACCATAAGCTGATGCAGCAAGAGACTTTATATTCCCACTGGTACCTAGTAAATTACATGTGGGCAAAACACTGAACAGAAGACAATCAATAATGCAGTTACAACAAGCTGCCAAATGCTGGGCTGCTACAAAGTTCCAATAACTGTGCACTAGCCCCTTTCTCTTAAGCCTTTGCCTAGGATAGCCACCACATCACGTTCACTTGTAATTAGATGTCAACTTGCACGTTTAATGAGGTCACGCTTGGCCAGTTCGCGAATGAGAAACACCTCCCAGCTTGCTGGCAGTGACTGCTGAAAGCAAGCAAAGATGTTTCAGTCAGTCTGCTGAAGGTAGTTTGTCTTTATGGAAATAACAGTAAGACTGGACTTGCAATCTTTTAAACTGGCAGAAAACTCATCCTTACAGAAAAGTGAAGATTTTGCTGAGTTAACTCCCTGTCATGGTTCATCCCAGGTTCAAAGACCAAGACTTGTATGATGGAGTATGGGGATGGAGCACCAGGACAGGGAGGGAGTGGGGCATGACTGCCACTAGATCAGCTCAGCAGGGATGAAAGGCAACCAAGAATAACCTGCACAACACATTAGGACCCCCAGAAGGGTTTTTTCCTTCTCTCCCCAGTCCATTTCAGGAGCATGTACCATAGTTAGCCTCCAAATCCCACAGCACACTCAATACCTGTCAAGCAGCATCTTGCTGAATGTCACAGAGCAAAGGAACAGGTAACACAACTCCCTTCCCCAGGCAGACATCGAGCACTAACACAGCTTCCTCCACAAGGCTAATGCCATCAGGTAAAGCCTCACTCTTCCACTGAGGACAAACCTGCCTCTTCAGGCAGATGCAGTCAGCAAGGACAAGTTGGAAAGCGAAGCTCAATGTGTTGCTGCTACAGGACACCCTCAAAACTGGACACACACACATTGATTCAGGCAGCATCTCCCCAAGGAAGAGCCAAGGGTGAAGAAGGGTGGAAGCGGTAGTGGAAGTGCATGCAAAGGCAATGGCTTTGCATCCCTCTGATACAGAATGGATCTGCTAAGCAGCCACTGGATTGAAGATGCATATTTCACCCTGATTCAGAGAAAGAAGGCAGGAATTCTTTCACCTAGAAACTCAGTACACCACCAAGCTCCACCCTCCTTCCATTAACATAAAAGCTTGAAAAGCACCTTTACATTTTACATTGGCCTTCCTCTTACTCTGTCTGCCTAGAGCAAAAGTTCTTTCCTGAAGGAATCACAGACCCAGGAGGGAAGGCAGATGTGGCCAAGCTCAGAAAGCTGGAATTGCCCAATCCAAACAGAAACACAAGAAATCCACTGGCCAAACTGCTGTTCCTCCTTGCTCCTTAGTGCTGAACATGCGACCAGGCAAAGCAGGTACAGGAGTGCTGCTGGTCACTGACATGAAACCCTGCCTTCACAAATCCAGCTGTGTTTGTGGACAGCAGTGACAGCTGCCTATCAGGCAGATAAATTAGTCCCAGCTAATACTGTAGCCAGGTCTAGAAGAGAGCCAAACACAAACACACCTCTCGCACTCCAGTTTTCACTGTTTTGCCTCCCAAATTGTTTATCCCAGCTCAGTTCCTGGATGTGGATAAAACAAACGACATGGACTTTCTCACAGAAGGAGCTTCTTGCTGTTCCCTTGACAAACACCATGCCCAGCGAGTATGAGCCTGAAACACAGAGGAAAGGAAACAACTGCAAAGGACAAGAAGGAAACAGATCATTTGCCAAGGGACAGCATGAAAACACGTTCCTCCTGTGGGCCAGAGCCTTGAAATCTTCCCAGGCTTCCACCTCCCTCCAAACCACCATTTTCACACAACCACCAACTCCAACACAGCAAAGTCTAGTGGGACTGAGGCAGGGGGTAGCATTATTTTCAAGAAGCTGCTCCACAAGGTGTTATTTATTGTCTTAATACTTAAAGATGACAGTCAGTACAGGGCCCAACAGGTTAGCTCTTGACCAGCCACAGCTGCCACAAAGGGGCTTGGAGACCTGTTCCACCTACTGGCAAAGCCCCAGAAGCAGTGAGGACAGATGAGCTGTGTGGGTTTTCTTCATTCATGTATTATCCTTAGAGCTATTAGTAACTGCATTTCACTTTTAATATTTTTTCCAAGGCAAGAAGCTTTGCAGACTTTTCTTTTATGCCGGGCAGAGCCACTCTAGTGGCTCTGGAGATAGGTATTAACACACTCCTGTGGATTTGGTTCTTACAGTTGCTTTTCTGGTGTCTAATAATGTCCAAGCTTGCTTAAGCCAGCCTGAACACCTGGTTGCAGCACTTGGAACTAACCTCTCTCCTGCTCCTGTGCTTCTGCCTCAAAAGGCATCTAGCACAGGACAAGGGAGACACTCACAGCCTGGCTCTCCTCTACCTCTCGCCCACTTCTGAGCAACACAGTGCCTTCAGGATCTTCATTGCTGTGTTGGACCTGGCCAACCTGACTAACAGGGTCAGAAGTTGTGAGGGCAGAAGGACAGATACACACATGCAGATTGTGATGGATGCTTCATTTCCTTATAAAAGCAGGAGAAAAGCAGAAGTCTCTCTGGCAATTCAGTGGACATGAAAAATGCGCTCATAGCATTACTGGCACAGTTTTCAAGTTGCTGTTAAAATTCCACTTATTTTATGCTACCTCCAGCCTCGGAGTCTTCTGTGTTTTGGAGCAATACATTAAACTGTCTTTTAGCAGCTGCCTGCCAAGGGGAAACGAAGGTTTTGACATTTGACCCGTAAGGAAGGATGTGTGGCATTTGGGGCCATAAGGATTTTAGCTGGATGCTAAAACAAGCTGCGTTTTTAACAGTTAACTATTTTGACGCTGTTTTTATATCATGGGAGTTCAAAGTGGAGTCCCTGACCAGGTGAATGAGGCAACCCCAGCCCTGTACGTTCAAGTTTGCCTGGGGCTGCATTCTTCGCACAGCTCTTTCCATTCGGAAAGGTTACTTTGCACTGTCATGAACTAAAAAAAAACACATTTGTTTTAATAAAGAACTGAGATTCCAAAGCAGGACTCAATAGCCAGCAGTGGGTTCTGAGGCAGATCCCTCAGAATTAGTACAAATATCCTGACAACAAAATAAAACAATACTACAAACCCAACTGAACTGCACTGCCAAAGGGAAAAAGATAATTCCTTTAACTGGTCAGTTTTGAACAGTGGCTCAAGAACCTTTTTTTTTCAGAGTGGAACAAATTTTATTCCTAGGACCTTGTCTCCATTAGAAGAAAATGGATGATTTTCAGCTATTCTCATAACTTGGGCAAGACAATTTTGGACACTGCTGAGATCGCTAAGATCTGCCCTGATCCATCTCCTAGCACAAGTTCCTGTCGTGGAGCATTACTGGCACCCTGCTGCATCTTGCCAGTTCAGGGCATTGATCTGCCAGAACAACAACTTGTTTCCTGGGGCTGGCTTTCTGCAGGATTAGCTCTGAACCAGGCTACTCTTACCCAAGGTGACATCTAAACCCAGCAGAAGGAAGGGAAAAGGACAAGAGCTGGACAAGACCATGCAAGCCCCCAGTTCCAGTTCATGATGGCCAAAGCGGAAGGCAGCATCCCCACCCTCCAGCTGAGACTGGAGAGGCTGAGAGACCCCAACGGTACCTGAAACACCTCCCAAAGCATGTTGTCTCTCCAGTACCCATTCAGACCTGAGCCACCCTGACCATGCTTGGGGAGAAGGTGGCTATCAGCAACTGGGACATTATCTGTCATGAAACAGACTGTTAATATGATGTACAGACAACCCTTACTCTGCTCCCTGTGTCCTGGTGGACTTCAGGCACATCATTTACTTCATCTGCAAAACAGCATGCCAATCTCCCTGAGGTGCTGAAAGAATAAACACACTCGAGACTGGCATGAACTCTGCGAGCTTTGCACACACAGTAACAACCCTCTGTCCCCAGTTCAGGCAGTTCCAGTCAGCCATTAGGGTACGTAAAGTTTGTTAAGTGATGACCTGAAATAAGCTGTTAAAGAGTGTGGTCCAGTGGCATCAAAACTATTTTAGAGGCCCTGATCCCTGGAGGGGCTGAGCCTCCATCTTGCTCCCACCCTTGGTGGGAGTTCATGCACTCGTCTCCCCAGAGGGGTACAAGTTCTCAGCCTGATTTCCACAGACTGCTGCTATTTAGTTCCAACATTCCCAAAATCTTCAAAATACCCAAAGCCTCTTGTGCAATGAGCAACATCCCCTGCTTCCTAGCTACACAGTGGTTTATGTTACTTTCTGCCTACAACCATTTCAGGATTGGCTTTACAGACCTAAGTGGAAGACTAAACAATGCTGGAGCCACAGCAGGAGAATTTGTGGAGTTTCATTTCTTGTTTCGTTTGGGCAATCCTTCTGCCTCTCATCAGGGACAAAAAACTTGCCAACCTCTTAATTTAGGAATAGTGAGAGCTCTGCATTCCAGTCCTGAACCAGCCAAAGGAGCCTTTTCAAGCTGGAAAAGGGAAATAGGGCAAATACCTTTAAGCACATTAAAAAAAGGAAAAAAAAAGGAAAAAAAAAAAAGAGCCTCAACACCTGCCTTTTGCAGGCAAAAACCTGCTCTTGGGGCACTCTTGAAACTGGCCTGACATCAGCATTTGAAAGCAAATTCCAATCCCTGCTCTTTTGGGTGCCAGAGTCCTTTCCCTGTCACTGCTTTAAACAAAAAGCAAACTCTCCCTAGTATATGCTTTGTAGGCATGCTGCAGATGGAAGCACGAGTCCGAACAGAATAGTATCACGTGAAGCTGGCTGACTGGGTTTTGTTTTTGTTGGGGGTTTGGTTGTATTGGTTTTGGAGTTTGGTTTTTGGGTTGTTTTTTTTCTAATGGCTACAACAACCTGTTAAAAGTTTTGTCATCTGAAGAGAGCAAACCCTTTTCTGGATGTCCAAGATCCTTTGCCAAGACATGCTGAACTCTGAATATTCCAGCTGCATGTTTCACATCATGCTAGTTAAGGATGTGGCAGTATTTTTATTATTAACCCCCTATGGACATTACAGAGCACCACATACATTAAAGTGTTCTTAAACTGTGCTATTTATGTGTGCATGTATTACACATAGAGATATGGTTAAATAAATCACACCCATTGTAACAGAATAAAGACAATAAAATCAAGCAAAATACCCAGTCAAGTCACATAATTCTGAAATAAAGTCCATAAAATCAAAAAAAAAGCATCATTAACTCAGAAAGTCACCTCTCAACCTATCACTGCAATGCTTTCTCTCCCCCCACCCCAACTTCTTGTAAAAGCATAAGCTTGGAAGTCAGTGCCAGATTCCTTAAATCTACATGCCCTTGGCTTCTTCTAGAGTGTAAAATTCACTCCCTTGACACTCATATTCTGTAGTCAAGCAAGATTTTACATCAACTTGTTCTCCAGACTCCCAGCTCTCCACAGCCCTTCGCAGCCGGGCAAAGGAGGGAGAACAGGAGTGGGGACTGCAGCATTCTCAGCCTGAGTGCACGGAAGCAGCATCTTGCAACGTGCGATGCTTTCCCTGCTGCTGGTTTTTCTTCGCTCCCCTCTCTCCGTCTCTCCTCTTCAAGCAGGGACTGGGTGCACAGGTACCCAGAGCAGCGTGCACGGGCACCTGGCTATGCTCCCATTCTCCTGGGGAGTGAAGCCAGGAGGTACAGTTCAGTTCATAGCACTTTTCAATAAAGCCTCAACAAGAGAGAAGGGAGGGAATTCAAAGTTGTGCTGCTGAACTAGTTATGCAAAGAAGGGTCAGAGCCGCAGTCATAGCCAGGGGAGCAAAGCCAACAAGGAGGCAGAAGTCAAGGAGGGGTGATTTCAAAGGAGAAAGTGCTGGTTTCTACTCCCAGACCTGATTCGGCAATTTTCAGCATTCCACGGAAAGGGAAAGAGCTTGCGGCCGATCGCAAGGGAGAGGAAGCATTAATAAAACCCAAGCTCAGCTGTATCGGCATCCCCAAGAGCGCTCCCTCCCACACTCATTGCAGCAACAGGTCAGGAGCCTGTTGGCATCCCCGTCCTCGGGGCTGTGCCCTCAGGGGATGCTCCTCTTCCTCCGGCACCCGGTACCTGGATCGGAGGGAATGGAGGGGACCGGGACCCCTCACGGCCGCGGGCAGTGGCCACCGCAGCTCCGAGGTGGGCTCTGCTGGGAAGGCACCCACAGGGAACGGGCTCCTCACAGAGCAAGGCCCCGCAGTCCCTCAAGCACCCCCTTCCCACCAAGCAGCACATGGTCCTCCCACACTAATGCTCCCCGTATGTTTGGGGGTCCACCACCCTCCGGAGTGATTTTACACCTCCAACCCCAAATCTGAACCTCCACCTCCCTCTGCTCGCTAAGGGCTCCCACTCCCCTCAACTGCATCTCCCCGAACTTCACCCTTATCTGCCCACAAGGGTTTTCTTCTCTAGAAGACCCCAACCTGGCCCCGCCCCGGGGAAGTCCTTACATTCCCCCCGTTACACCCCACCCCTGGGATTCCTGCCCCTTGCCAGGAAACCTCTCTAACCCCAGGGGTAGCTGCACCCCCAAAAAAAACATTTTCCCCTCTCCCCCAAGGACGCACTCACGCTCCTTCGCCCCTCCATCGCCTTTTTCCTTCCTGTCCCCTTGTTCCCCCCCGGACTCTCCCCTCTCCGGCAGGAATCCCCCTTCCCTACCCTCCCGAGGTGTCCCTCTGTCCAGGGAGTGCACCCTTCAGACCACCCTTTAGGATTCTGTAGATGTGCCGGTGCCCCGCGGCAACTGGGTCGCGGGTGCGTGGTGCCCAGCGCCCAAGCCCGGTGCGCAGCGCACAACGCACTGTACCCGGTGCTCGGTCTCCTGTGCCCCCCGCCCGGAGCGCGACGCGCAGTGCCCTGTCCCCAGCATCAGGTCGCCGGTCCCTAGCACGCAGGGCGCTCGGTGCCGCGTCCTCGGTGCTCGGCTCTCCGGGGTCCGCGGTGCGGTCCGCGGGGCGCGCGGAGCGGGGCGCTGCTCACCTGCGGGGCGCTCGGCGCTCGCGCCGTACTCGGTCGTGTCGCGGCGGCGGGCGCAGGTGCCCTGCCCCTGCACCAGGGCTTGCAGGGGCAGCTCGGCGCCGGGGTCGGGGTAGCATCGCAAGCCGGCGGCGCAGCGCGGAGTGTAGACGCCGCACGCCTCGGCCTCCAGGCGGGCGCACACCGGGCAGCAGCCGCAGCCCGGCTCCCGCACCAGCTCGGGGCAGGGCGGGCGGGCGGCCGGGGGGCAGGCGGCCAGGCGCTCCGCCGTGCAGGGCGGGCAGCGGAACAGCACCTCGGGCAGCGCCGGCCCCGCCAGCGCCAGTGCCGCTGCCGCTGCCGTTACCAGCAGCCGCGGCCAGGCGGCCCGCGCCGCGCCGCCGCGACCGACCCCGCCGAGCGCCATGGCGGGACTGACGGGTGGCGGGGCCGGCAGGTGGACACGCCGCTCGGCCCCCCGGCGGCGCGGCACGGCGCGCGCGGCTCGCAAAGGAGCGGAGCGGCGCGGCACGGCACGGATCAGTGCGGTGAAGAGCGGAGCCGATCGGGGCCGGGCGCGCCTCGGCGTCGCCGGGTCCTAGAGCCGCCCCCGCGCCCGCCCCCCACCACCATACCTCCCCCGAGGGGGTCGGGGCTGCCCCGGTTGGAAGAGGGGGGCCACTCCAACGCGGAGAGGGGATCAGACCCAGAGGGGGTCGGGGGCTGCTGCGCAGGAGGTTGGGGATGTCCCAAAGAGGAAATGGGGGTGTGAAACTGGGGGCAGAAACACCTAGTACAGGGAGGGATGGAGATCCTACCCCACAAGAGGGTTGCGGTCCTTCCCCACAGGGACATCCAGTGCTGGGGGGAACTGTGTGCTCTCCACACTCCCAGAGAGACCCGAGACCTGGGCTGGGGCGCAGGTGGGGGCCCATGTTCACCCCGTTGCCCCAGAAGTGCCAGGCGAGCCACAAGCAGCCACGTGCCAGGCCAGGTCCCACCATGGAGACAGGGGGCTAAAACCTGGGCCCAGGGAAAGTCCCGCCATCCAGCCCACCACCAAATGCTGGGCCTGGGAGTCACCCTGCCTCCATGGGAGCCGAATCCTGATGTCAGGTGAGCCCCTTTGAAGACGCAGGGTTCTATGTCCATAGCCCTGCCTGCATCTCTAGCCTGGCTCCCCACAGGGCATCTGCACCCTCAGACCAAACCCATCTGCAGCAGGCTCCGTGTCTCCCTACAGCAATGCCCCACAAGGGTGCCTGAAACCCGGGGTACAACTGGGATTTTGGTGTTAAGTACCCATTTCGGAACTCATCTCTCACTGCTGCTGAACTGTCACAGGCTACGCAGAGGATTTTAAATACAAGGGGTATCACATAGAGGTGACTTTATTTCATGAATAAAAAACATTAACAACAAAGCCAAGGGAATGCAGCCAAGCTACTGAAGCTGGGAAACTCAGTATTGTTGTGGGGTTGTATGGTTAAATCCAGGCACTGAGGCAGCCTGAGTTTCCTCAGCCTCCAGAATGTCAGCTTTAGGGCATTTAAAGTTAACACTTGCTGCTGTCATTTTCTGTTGGTTTGGTTTTGGTTTTTCGAATTATGAAAAATACAAAATGCTGCTGTTGATGACTTCTGTGGGACAACTTTCAGCACAGGATTACTCATGGCCATAGAGTTATACAAGATGTTTGTTTGTGGGCTCAACTATCACAGGGTGGGATGATGATCTGCAGTGTTCTGCACACCCCATGAAATGCCTGTGCTACATCCTGGGACCAAGCATGCTGTCCCAGTAACTTGGGTTTTACAAGAGTTTAACCAAGCATGGTCCCTTTCTCTGGCTGCCCATCATGCTGCAGATACCTCATTGTGGAAGAGCTGCCCATTCATTTTCCTTTTTAAAACATACAATTGCTTGTTTGCACCTCACTCAAGCTAGGCAGTGATTTTAACCATCCTTGTTTCACCTCTGGAGGAATCCAGTTAGTTTTGGGGTCCCTATGGCAGCAGCACTCATCACTGCATACAGCACCCATCACTCCGAGCATGGGGGACTCCGAAACTCCAAGCCGACAAAAATGTTTCCCTGAAATTAGAAGCAAATTACAAAGATATTTTTATTTCACTGCATGTTACAGAATCCCTTTTTTATTACAGAACCTGGATTTTATCCTGAGTGACTCAAAGAAGTCTCTTCAAGAAGATAACAACAACAAAAAAAACCCACAGAAAAAAGCTCAGCACAGGCTTTGCACTCATTACTCCCACAAATCACAAAGTGGGAAAATGGGAAGCACAGCACACAAGCAGCCCCTTGAAAGCCTTCCTTTAAAACAGATTTGCCAGCAGATGTTCAATAGAAAATGGAGTGAATTATTTTCCCTGCACACTCACGACTTCTCAGAGATGGAGGAAGGGGGCTCTCGGTACCTTTTTTATGATCTGCCATTGACTTCACTAATGACTCACATTTGGTTCCAATGAGGTATTTTCATATGACTAATGAATCTATATTTGGAGGCATAAGAGGGTTTGGTTAATTATCTGTTTCAGTCAGTTAAATATTCCAACAATTCAAAGTAGGTTTTCTTCCCGTGGCAAATGTTATGCCCCCATGGTCTGTCTTCCCCTGGTGCTTTAAAAGCAGCCCAGCACTTCGACTCGTACAAAGCTGACATCTGGGTTTCTGCATGTGTAAGCACAAGAGATGGCCTGAACTTAATTATACAGCGAACCAATCCTGCATTTTTCAGGTGGCCAATAGGTCATTCCCTGAGGGACGGTTTAAACCCGATTTTTCAACACGCACTTGATGCTTGCAGCGGCCCGTTTTGCTGGGGGCATTTACTGGGGTGCCATTAATAACTCCTGGCAGGGGCAAATTCCTTATAAGCACCGTTGTGTAGGCTGCCTGTGCACAAATCATTTTTCCACAGGGAGAACTGGAAATCTGATGAGAGAAGAGAAGGGAGAGAGGAGGGGGAGGGAAGGGGCTTCATCAGCTCAGCTGCCTGAATTGCAGGAGGACATTAAACATAATGATCCTGGAGGGAAAGAAACCGTACGCAGCTCAGATGTGGGAACGAGCCAGGATTTCCTGCTCATATGCCTCTTTAGTAGGTGCTTGGGCTGTGCTCCTTCTTTTATCGCTGTCATTTTCTTTGTTCGCCACCAAAGCAATAACGCTGGTGCAGATACAATGGATCAGATGTTCCCTTGCCCCTGCTGCTGCAGCCCTCGGCCAGGAGGACCTCTCTGTGCTGCTCTCCGACTCAAGCAGAACAATAAAGAAGATTTTACAGCTGTTGTGGGGATGGGGGGAGGCGCGGAGGCAGAGGGAAAACAGCTTGTGTGCCCGTGGCCAGCTATAATTTCTCCAGTGGGTCTTTGCTGACAGTTTTAGGATTAACAAGTGAGCTCTGTTCCCAGGCATTTACCCCTCTGGATAAGCTGGCCTGTTTGTTCTCAAGGGTTTGTTTTACCCTACGAAATATGGCATTGCCAAACAGATGTAGGCTTGTTCCTAGAAAGGCAAGTTATAGCTGAAGCTGCATCTCACAGAGGCTTTAGCCCTTGGAATTGTTTGGAAATGCTACAGTATTCCTCCAGCCCTTTTCAGGGTAGTTTTTTCCCACAGACGTGCTGGTCGATTCTTTTATAGCTCTGTCCTTTGTCAAGAATGAATTAGGAAAAATAAACTTGCAAACAAAAAGTGGAGGCCCAGCACAGAGATCCTCTTGCTCCCAATGATTAAAAAGTATTTTACAGCTCCGGGTATGTGAGGGGAAGAAAACAATGTGCTCTCCTGCAGTTATTTTCCTCCTCGTTTTCAAGTTCCTGGGTAATGGGGGGAGAAAGGAAAAAAAAAAGAAAAAAGAGGAAAGAAGAATAAAACAGTTTTATTACTTTTAAGGGCCTCATTTTCAATAGACCAACACAAAGTGCTTTATGGCGAGGGCTGCAGAAAGCCTTCTGTGTCCCACAGCTGGCATGGTGAGGGGCAGGTGATAAGGAAGGGAAGGCTGAGAGGAGGGCTGCAAGGATGTGTGCTGGGCCTCATGTGGATATTTGTGGTCAGGATCTTGTTTTCTTCCTGGACATTCTGCAGATGTTGGCCATGAGTAAGGGTTTGCCACTGACTTAAAGAGAAAGAGGGCAGGGCAGCAAGGGGTCTGCCCTCCTGCACCCTGTCCCTCCCCAGGGAGTAACAGGGGACATGCTTAAGGTCAGGGCCCATAGGTGGTTATGGCAGAAGGAGCTCTGCCCCAATCCCTATCCTCTGCATGGGGGACCTCAGTTCCCCTTCAAAAGGAATAAAATAGCCTTAAAATCCAGTTATGGAGATGCCAATTACGGAAACGTGTGTGTGTGTGTGTATGTGTGTGTGTGTGTGTGTGTGTTCATGGTCTCAGGTGATGCCCTGCCTTTGTCAGACAGCGCATTTTTTCCCCTCAGCAGCAATCACGCTGCCAGAGTTTTGGGGGTCAGATCTCCACCTTGCACACTCTAGGAGGGAAATCCCATGAGCCCAGCTCCCCTTCCCTAGGCTGTCATTTGGGACATGGATCCCTGTCTCTCCCTACATCTTCCCTAGGGCCATAAAGTCCTTGACACTTCAGCTCCATGCTGCCTTGCCCACCAGCCACAGAAGCAGGGAGAGTGAAACTTAACCAGTCTTCAGACACCCTAGTTCAGCAGCTTTGCCCACTGAATCAGGGTATTGAGGATGAGATGAGCACTGCAGGGAGGAGGAAGGCACTATGAGACCCACTTGATCCAGCCTGCTCCTAGTCCTGGTTGCTTTCCAAGGCAATCACGCTGAAAATGGCAAGCTTTCAAGGAAATAAAAGAATGGCCCAGAAATAAGTTCCCAGCATCACCTTTTCTTCCTTTTTCCTGCCCACCAGGCTTGGTAAGCAAAAGTGGGTGAACATGGAAGCAGGGATAGTTCTCAACTGAAATGAAGCTCATGTTTTCTCACTTTGAGGAATGAGTGGGCTCATTCCTTCCTCTGCTGCCACACAAGACAGGGACAGAGCTGCACCTGGGTTGCTGCAGGTCTCTCCAGCGCACCCTCTGACTGTCCCTGCCCGCCAGCCTTCACTCCTGGTGGTGACCCGTGGTCGCACCTCAGCCTCTTGTCATTCCTTCACACCAAAACTCATCCAGCATTTTTAATGCTTCCCTCAGCATTTGCTCTCTGGAGCTTGGTTATCTCTGGTGTGAGAAGTGTGGGTACCCTGCGAGCTCCTGCGGCTCTGATCCACACCTTAGCTCTGCTGCTCCACAGGTCACACTCAGATGTAGGTCTGAACCTGCCTGATGCCCCAGGCCCCCCTCTCCATCCTCAAATTGCTTTCCCCAGGTGCACCAGCCTGGCCAGAGGTCAGATGTCAGCATGAGGTCAATTATAGGCTGCTTTCTTTACATTTACCCTATCTGAGATGGTTTTAGAACAGCCCTAAACACACTATCTGTGAGCCAGATCCAGTAATTACAAATGCTTTGGAGTGATCCAGGCTAGTTTGTTTAGGTTTCTCCAGCACTGATTAGAGATCAGGAGAGCTCAAACCACCCGTTACCCGGAAGGCATAAAGCAGCATGGTTTTCATACCTGTGCTCTGTCTCCCAGGCACTGCTGCTCTCCAGTAAGGGTGCAGAGGAGGGCGGCAGAGTGCCATGAGTTTGTCTGGTCTGCAGTTGCCATACATAGCAGAGGATTGTGGATTTGGATACACTGGTAGCCAGGCTCCTTGCTCATCCCTAAGCATCCCTCAAAGATGTCTTCACTAGTCTCAGGTGTTCAAAGGCAGTTTGAAACCAAGCAGCTGACCAGGAGAAGGTGATGCAAAAAGGGTTAAATATTGACCTAGGCTGGTCAGGCACAGCGATTGGCTTATAGGGAAGATGAAACAAGAGCAGAGAGGATTTGTGTGGAGATTGTTCTTGACTTCAGCAGCTACAAGGATTAATTGATTGTTGGAAGAGGACCTGGCGAAGATGAAGGAGATGTGGCTGAGGGAGGAGAAGGAAAAGCCCTTATCTCGGTCCAAAGTAGCATCACATCTTTGCAGAGATACTCCTTCTTTAAACAAATCTCTGTTTGAAGTGGGCCTTGTGTGGCTGAAAGACCACTGCTTCTGTGTTAGTTTCTCCGTTGCAGTCCTCAGGATATGAGCAGAAGGTGACCTCTTTGCAAAGACCCAAAACCTTCAGCACTTTTTCAGACATCACAAAATCCCAGCCCTAACCTGTAGGGAACAGAATTAATACTCTCTGGGTCTGGTGGCTAGCAGCCCTAGCTTCTTACCTTAGGACCTGCTCCTTTGGCCTCAGAGACCTTCCCTCTTCCGGCCCCTCAACCCTGATTTCCCTTCACTGGTAGTTCTCCCACAAACTCACAGGCCTGGGCATAAGAGCCACCACAACACTTACACCTACCGAGTCTTCCAGTGTGCAGTTTGGTTTCCATCAGGATTTAGATCCCCAGGTAGAAGTTGGATTCAAATCTCTTTGCTTCATTGAGTCCAGATGCTAGAGGGTCCAGCTCCTGGGAGAGGGCTGGAACAGCCTCCCAGCCCTGCGACACAGAGGGAATAAGAAATGGGCAGGATCCCCTGACAAATATGAGAAACCAAAGATCCCTCTGACATTTACATTGACAGGCTTTCGCTTGGTGCCTGGTACCCCTTGAGCAGGGCAGTGGGATGAAAGCATTTCAAAGCTCACATAGATGCTGAAGAATTTTATTAGCAGCATCAGCCAACATTTCCGCTTGCTTTGTATTTGCTGTTGGAAATGTAATAACAGCTTTGGAGAACCTACCCAGGAGAGAAAACAGCTCTTTCCTAGGCACCACACTGGGATACTGCTTTGAGTAACAACATTGCGTGCAGGGATGGAGTGAAAAGGGGCTGCAGCCCCAGGAGGAGCAGCGATTCCTTACACAAGCCCACAGAAAATGCTTCAGTGGAACAGGAAGAAGGAAAGTGTGGTGTGACTACATATGAAGAAAAGACTCCAGCTGCTGGTTTCTAGCTGCCCATGTCAAAGCCTCCTCAGGGAGGTAACTTTATTTGTCTCTTGGGACAAATAAAAAAAATACTGGAAAAAAATATAGGCAATGGTCTTGTGTTGGCTAGGGAAGAGGCAAACCATTCAGATTTTAACCCAAAGCACAGAATTCTCCTAGGGAAAGAGAAGTATTTGAAGGTGCGCTGATACTTAACCTTTAACACAAAGGAAACCCCATGCCCCTGCAATCTCCTGGCTGCTGAGGAACAGGAGCTACTCCAGGACTAGTGAGCATGCAGGCTATGCTGCCATTGACCTCCTACCAACTCCTAAAACAAGAATTTCACCAGTCCTGTTTCTGCACCTCTCTTGGCTCTGACTCATGTCTGGAGATGTGGCCAAGGCAGAGGGAGATCCAAGAGCTGGGGGGACAGAGCACCTTGCAGAAACAGGTCCTCATCCCACAGCTCCCCTGGCAAGCTCTGTCCCTTCTCAGTGGTAAAAGCAGAGACTATTCTTAGGGCATTTTGGGGCAACATCGATTCTGCCTTTCTGCCTCCAGACAAAACCCCTTGTCTTCCTCAGCAACAGCACAGGAGAAAAACTGAGGAATAAACCCCATGTAAGTGTCTTTTTCTGCTAGCAGTTACAGATTAACTTCTCTGGTAAGCATCACAGCCGTTCAACTGATAATGGTACTTAACTAAGAAACGAGGAGAAAACCACAGGGCCTCAATTCAGAGTATTTAATCATATGCTTTAATGCATGCTACCTGTCAAGGCAGGTGTGGGAGGGGGTGATCTGGCTGATCTCACTCCATGGCAACGCAATGAGCCCTCCTGCTGTGTTGCAGCCTTGCTGAGACAGCCAGGCAGGTGGGTTCCCCTTGAGGAGACTCCCACAGCAGCAAAGCAAGTCTTTCCATTTCTTCAGTATGTTTATCCCTGCCAGCCTGTGAACACAAGCAGTGACACGCAGCCCACAGGCAGGACCTCTTCTGTGACCTTCTGCCCAAGAATCACTGTTCCCCCTCTGGATCCTCAACTGATTCTTGTTACGCAGAAGGAGCTGGACTAACAAGCTTTCCCCCTTCTTGCTGACGTGGACACCCTGCCAAAGAAAATGCATGACAATAGTAACAGAGATGGGCCACCACTGCTCAAGGCTGTGTATTCCTTCCACCTCAGTAAAAGGTCCTCTGATGACTTCACAAAACTGTACCTTCTGGAGCCCCCCACCACAAGCAAACTGATTATGTGCAAAGCAGAGTGTTTGTCTAGAGACTTCCAGAGGTCCCCTTTAGAGCTGGAAAAGGTTGTTCAGGGTCTGTTCTGGTCCAGTTTTTAATAACTCCAGGGATGGAGATCCCACAGCCTCTCTGGGCTAAACCACTCTCACTGTGAACCTTCTTTCTTTCTATCTCTCCCATCAACTAGTCCCTGTTGCTCCTTCCATGGTGCCCCTCAAAAAGAGGCCTGTTCCATTCCTTATGAACCCTCCCTTCTGAAAGTCAAATACAGCAATTAACTGTCCAGCCCGCAGCCCCTCCTCATCACTTGCAATCACATGCTAGTTATTACCCAGACCTTTTATTAAAGTTTCTGGTGTCTCACTCAGCAGTACAGCATGATTTTAGGTTTATAGCTCTTTGTCTATTTCCAAGAATATTTTACTGGCCTAATGTACAAAGCTACTTAAACCTTAAAATGAAGTCATCTCTGCTGCAGAACACAGCTTGCTAATTAACCCTTCACAGCATGAGCACCAGCATAGACTAATGAAAGGGCAGAGGGCTTTTAGGGAGATAACAGGAGGGATCCAGATCATGGGTTTGCCTGAACATCAGAGCTATAGGAGCCAAGATCTATCATGTTGCTTTGAAAGCAAGCAGACATTAAAGACAAGGATGCTCCCACACAAATAAACTAAATGTGGATATTAAGTGCAGCCCCACTCTGCAAAGCAGCTCTATAAAAATGTCACTGTGGGACTTCCTGTTTATTGTCTCTCTTAGACCCCAGATGAAATCCATCCCACCAAAAAAAAGCTGTTTACTTGAATGCAGGTTCTCCTCCCTCATCCACCAGCTCTAAAACAAACAGTCCAACTCTATGTCCCCAAACCTTACGCAACACCCAGGCTTTTGGGATATCCACCTAGCCAGAACCTGCTAATCCACTTTCCTGCCCCATACTGGATCCATACTTCTCCTTCAGCATCTACCTTTCTCATGGGTCACTCTGCCCACGGGCACTGCTGCTGTGGCTGCAGGGGGATATGGGGAGCAAACACAGGCCTTATCTTAAGCAATAAACCAGCTACTCACTTTTTTACCTGTGAGCTGGAGTAAAGCCTACTTACCTTCATTGCTGGGATTTTCCAGAAAAGCCTAAGAGAACCAGCTCTGTGCACTACAGGCATTCAAAGGCAAATGAGTACTTGATTTCCTACAGCATTTTTAACCCTCCCAGCCTGCAGCAAATAACAGCCCAATCCTGACCCTTTGAAGGAAGCAAATACACAACAACTGGTGCTGGTTTTCCACAGTGTCTTTTGGGAGCTGAACCACACTTTAAAGCACTCTGAGGATGAGCACACACTAATTTGTCCTGAGAATAAAGAGAGAGCACTCCCCCCAAAAAAAAAGGAGAAATATCTGCTTTGCTTCAAACTTGTTTGTTTTGGGGTTTTTAATTTTAATTTGCTTGTTAAACCTCATCCAGGTCTAAGGGTGAACAGTGCACATCCCCAGAAAAAACTGGTCAGTTTTGATTAGGTCAGTTTTGTCCTGCAGCACATGGGACTGCCAGCTAAAACAGTAACAGGTAACAGTGTGAATGTATGGATGCACTATAGCTGTAAAGGAGAAGCAGGCACACTTTGAGCAATGTCTGTGCACACCTTGGGAGAACTGCTCCTTGCTTATAGCTGTCATGCTGTGAATGCTCCATCCTTGGCAGTGTTCGAGGCCAGGTTGGATGAGGCCTTGGGTGGCATGGTTTAGTGTGGGGTGTCCCTGCCCATGGCTGGGGGGCTGGAACTAGATGATCTCAAGGTCCTTTCCAACCTTAACTATTCTATGATTCTATGATTACTTTTCCAGGTAATCAGCTTTCAAGACTCCAGGGCTTGTGATCCAAAGTGGACCAAAAGAAGAGGAAGATGTCTTCCAAAACAGCAGGAGACAGACACAGAAAACAAAAAACGTACAAAAAGTATCTAGCCACTTTAGTGAGGCTGAAAAATAGTTAAAAACTTTGAATATAAAATCATGCCAGTACCAATTCGGGTACCACTGTAGCAAAGAATAAAATATGGTGCTACTGGCCAGGAGAAATGGCAAGATGCAGCCAAGTGAAGAGGGGAAAAAGGAGCTGGATAATGTAATCTTGTCTGCTGAGAGCCCAGAGCAGTCCCTAACGATCTTTCCTGAACAGTCTGATGGGTTTGCTGCTCTGGGCTGACCTGAGGAGCATAGGAGGGGTGGCAGGACAGGGCTGCTCTCGCAGCTCTCTTGCTTGCCCTCTGCCGGGTGCAAGAAGCTCGGCGAGCACAGCCCCGTACTCGGAGCACCTGGGCTAAAGTCAGCTCTTCGCCAGCCCACTGCTGTATTTCTGCGGAGCTCATGTGCTGGGAACTGCAAGGGGAAGGAGTAGGAAAAATTGAACTTAAGGTACGGCACAGCTAGAAATTGCAATGCATACAGGAAGGGATGGAGTGGAAATTAAAAAAAGGAAAAAACATCTTCCTCTGGTTACATGTACCTCTCTGAATTGCCCAATGTCTCAATGACACAAGCTTTTTCTAGCTCAGATTATCAAGATTTGGGTGTCTGTCTTCCTGAAGGAGATCAACACTGCTTTCTAGCGCTGTATTAACATGCCTGGAAGAACAAGAGGTGGATGTCAAGAGAGTACTGCCATCCTTCTGTCTAAGCAGGACTGCTCTGTCCCATGGAGAGGAGATGGGGGCACAGCTGGTACTATGAGAAGACATCCAGCTTTCAAATTCCTCCAGTGTCCTGGTTTCAGCTGGCATAGAGTTAATTTTCTTCTTAGTAGCTGGTACAATGCTGTGGTTTGGGATTTAGTATGAGAATAATGTTGATATCTCACCGATGTTTTAGTTGTTGCTAAGTAGCACTTACTCAAAGTCAAGGACTTTTCAGTTTCCCATGCTCTGCCAGTGAAGAGGGGCACAAGAAGCTGCGAGGGAATAGAGACAGGACATCTAACCCAAACTAGCCAAAGGGATTACTGTACCTACCAAAGAATTTCATGCTCAGTATATAAACTGGGGGTCAGCTGGCCAGGAGGCACAGGTCTCTGCCTGGGGTCAGGCTGGGCATTAGTCAGCAGGTGGTGAGGAATCGTAGTGCATCACTTGTTTTTTGGGGGCTTATTTCACTCTTTGTTTTGTCCCTTTTCATTAGTGTTGCTGTTATTATTGTTTATATTATTACTTCATTAAAAGTGTTAAGCTGTTCTTATCTCAACCCATGGGTTTTACGTTCTTTCCAATTCTCCTCCCTGTCCCACCAGGTGGGAAGGGAGTGAGCAAGCAGCTGCATGGTACTTGTTGGCTGGAATTAAACCACAATATCCAGCCACTTAGCCACTGCAGAAACAACCCTGAGCCCCGTGGCTTTTGTGGGCCAGCCCAACCAAGCAGAGCATAAACAAAAAAGATCTCCTAGGAAATAGCTTCTGCTTCTCTTTATATCACGGGACAGGTCAGGGCAGGGAGCTGCATGGGAGCCAGCCAGGATTCCTGTATACACACACCGCCAACAGCCTGCACACGAGCTCCCACGAGGCTTAAATCATGATCTGTGAGAAAACATCAGCTTCTCTAGACAAACTATTCACATCAAAAAAACCCAGTGGTAATGACAAGCACCTGGAGAGGTTTAACAGCAAGCTCAGCATGATCCACATGGCGCTGTGATATCCTCCCAGACAGGTAGAGTCTTTCTTAGGGCACTGCACAGATCCCCCACTGCTAGTAATACACTGGAAAACCCACCCTGCGGTAGCAGAGACAGGACCCAACCATGTGGCTTCCTATACCCAACACTGAAGCTTGCAAAATCACCACCATTGCCCTCTACACTCACTTTTCCCCCTCAAAAGCAAGTAGACACTTCCACTCCAGCATGACAGTAACCTCTCACATGAGGACAAAGGGTGTCACCACATGCACATTGCCATTTTGCCAATAAACACGGTCATTACTCAAAGAAGGGCAAAAGCACAGTGAACAGTATGAGGAGTTTGGTAAACCAGTTCGCCACATTGGTCTGACTGGGAAGAGCTGTGGGAGATCAGCCTGCCAAGCCCTCCACTGGAGTTGTTCCAATTACCCAAGGCAGGCAGGATAGTGCAGCTTGGCTGGGCAGCTGATGGGATGGGGCATTTACAGGCAGCTGGACTTCCCCTGTGTCTAGACTGATCTGGGGGGGCATTGTTGCACTCTGTGGCTCTCCCCAGGCACCTGGCAGCATGGCAGTGGCCTCTGCTGTCCCCTGCAAAACCCAGCAGCCAGGGTGGAGGAGGCTGTGTGCATGATCCTGAGGAGAACCAGTCTGCAGCTGGGTCTGGGTGCTGAGATGCTCTGGCTGGGGGTCAAGCAGTCTGGCTGCAACCTCTGTGCCCAGCTCTGAGAGCACAGACAGACAAACCTGCTCCATCACTGCTCTGTCCATGCCCCGTTCTGTACATAACTCATGGGTCAGAGGCGACACTACTACTCTACCTGAGCTTGTCCCCAGAATGGGACTCATCTGCTGGCCACATTAATCACACATGAACACTTGCCTCACATAAGGCCCGGAGCTCTGTAGCTGAAATCCAAGACTTAGTTCATGTGTTCTGGGTGATCAGAAACACTGGTCCAGTCCTGAGCAGACACCCAGCTCCTGAGCCCTTAGGCAGGTCCTTCAAACATGAGCAGGCCAGAGCTTTGGATATGTGCTTTCAAACCCGCTCTTGATCTGGCAGCATGGATGTCACAGCTAACTTGTGGCTGCCACAATCTAGCGTGAGCCCAGAAAGTTTAACAGGGGTGTGCTTCACACTGGGACAATAAAGCCAACATTCTCTGGGACAGCAATGAACTGTCCTCAGAAAAGAACAGCTCTGCTGGCATAACTGGACTGGGGACTAAGGCTAGCTAAAGCCACTCACAAATCCTATCACCCACCACCCCTGACCCGCATAGCTCTGCGGGTAAAGTCTGTACCATTGCTCTGGCCAGAAACATTAGACATAACAAATGTATTTTTTAAACAAGGGGGAGGAACATTTTTCAGGCCTGGGGGGTAGAGGCTGTTGGCTTGAACTGCAGGAAAAAGTTCAAGGTCAAATGCTCCTGCATGCAAACCAGCTCCTCTGGCAATGCTTTGCAGCAGTGCCAAGCATCAGTCCTGATTCTGACATCTTCCACACAAGTACCTCTCTGCTTGGGGCACACACATACTTCTGAAAAATATCGGGCTGAAAATCAGTTCTGCTCCTACCTGGTAAAGTCCTCAAGGTAAGGACAGGGTCCAAATAATACCTGAAAACCACGTGACAGACAGCTGGATGATGCTGCCTTTCTCACACCAAGATGCGGGTGTGCTGGCCTATGCTTCTCATTCAGGATCCCAGTGGAAGGTTTGGGCTTCATAACCCTTATCACCTCTTGCAAGAGGGTGGACATGAAGCCGGTTGGGACAGGGACAGGTGGACAAGCAGATCATACATCAGTAAAATGGATCACATTTAAAGCACCTCTGACTCTTCACTGCGGCTTCATCCCACTAAGAAACCAACTTGAAAGACCCTGGGTCGCTCTCAAGGGACACCTATCCAAAACCCCTTTCCAGAGTGCCCAAAGCCTCAGTATTTGTAGTAGTTGTCCCAACCAACCAAAGGGCTATTTTGTGGATTGCGCTCCAGTCAGTTGACAAAAGCAAGAGCTAACACCAGACTGAAGTTCTACCTTGGGCCTCACTACCAACACATAAAGTTTTATGAGCTGGTTTTCTTGGGGTATTTTTGAAGTATTTTACTCTCCCCCTTACTGGAAGAGAAGCAAGTGGTTGAGCGTAGAGAAGGAAGTGATGAAGCCCACCCCACTCACAATGTTTTGTTGATCTCACTTATCTTCCCCAGCCTGAGCCACAGCAGATACTGCACAAGTTAGATCTGTAAGACAAAGTTATCTCTTAAAATATGTCTAGTTGGGGATTTTGGTGAGCAGTATTTCCTGCAATGAAACCGCTTGTTGTAGGTATGCTTCCTCCCCTGAAGAAATGTCCTTGTGTACAGTAGATTAATCACTGTCCCCTGGGCACAGTGTTCCTTCATTTTTATTACAGTATTTTCAGGAAAAATACTGCATCAGGAAATTAACTGCTATGCAGATGCTAAAAAATGTATCTTGTACGACTCAAAGCAATCAGCATGGTCATTTTTCTGCTCTACCCATTTTCAGTTCCCTGCCACCCCTAAAAACGATTGAGGAGGATGCATAGTAGAGGTGCTGCAATTTTCTCCTGAGGTCTTTACCTGCTCTTTAATTCAGCTGAATACTCAACAGAATATTTTTCACGTGCCTGTCCAAAAGCAGCCCACCATTCAAGAGCTCACCTGTGACTTCAAAGCACCCATTAACTGCTTTCTTTATAGTTTCCCTCACTGCATAGGCATCCATCATGCTTTCCAAAGGCTTTGGGGAGGCAGTCACCCTGGGATGGCACTTGGCAGGCTCTGGGCATGGCTGGGCAGAGCCCTGCAACAGGAGGAGGAAGCTCTGGACATCTCATGGGAACACACCGTCAGCGCGGCAGCATGCCAGAGTCAACACTCGTGCTGACCTTCAGCTGCAAGCAAGAAAATACCATAACAGACACCGTGCCACAAACATCTGTGCTCTTGCCGTGGCCAGGTGGAATTACTGTAATGGACTGCTAATTAGCCTGCCCCTGAAACCGGTCCAGGTGCAGCAGTGCTGGGGATTGTGCAGTACAAGAGAAACGGTGGTTGTACTCTCCAATGTGCTCCCCATCTGGGCAGCCCCCACCTCGGCTTTCAGTGGGTCACCTTCAGGCTTCTCAGATCAGCCAGAGTCACCCCATCTCTGATGAGGCCGTTCATTTCAGAACTCTCCACTTGAAGGAGATCTGATGTGCTGATCTGTCCTCCAGGCCGCCCATAGAGACCCACCAGTGGCTGGCTGGCCCACAGGGAACAGATTCTCCCCTTGACAGCTCACCTGGCTCTACAGACATAGTATAGATCTCCTTTTGCTGGTGGCTGGTGATGAGAGAGCCACCCCTGGTGCCATGTTCTCCTCCGCTGCCTGGCTGTATGCTGGGACAACTGGCTTCATGTCCAAATTTTTCAAATATTTTGCTTTGTGGTTTTTTATGCAGTGCTCAAGATATTTTGCAAAAGGCACCTTATAAATTGACTCAATAAATACACATAAAACACCATGTTTAATCCTTCCTTTCACATTCTTCTTTTCGTTATTAAAATGTCCCCAACCAACCGACTCCTTCCCCACCCTGTGTTTAGGCTGGTTCAGTCCAACTTGAAATACTTTTGGCTTCTACAGGAAGACTGGAAAATGACTATTTTATTTCAAGGAAGCTTGTTTTGGAGTAAAATCAGGCCTTGTAAATGGTCAAAGCAAAGAATGGCTGTAAGGGCTATCACATCAGGTGCACAAATAATGACAGCCCTGTGGTGTTTTCACACCAAGGGGCCCAGTATCCTACAACAAGACCTCCATGCACCAGCCCTTCCTAATTGGGGCATCCTGAATGGGAAAAAGTACATACAAAAGAAGAAAAAAATCTCAGGAACAGAAGCTAAAGGACACCCAGACATGGGTTTAGCAGTGTGGGTACAGCCTTGGAGACAGGCAGGACATTCCCACACCAATGGTGAGACTGTCTCCCTTATATGGGACAAAAAATTCCCTGATTGCAGTGAATGACTTCTAAAAGATGAGTTCAGCCCCTCCAAAAACCAGGTCAGGTGGACACTGGTCTGGAATTAACTTTAGAGGAAGACCCATCATACCTGCTTTGGTTACCTCGTCACCCTGGTGTTCGAATCATATCCAGCACCAGGGATGCTCAGCCGCCCAACTGTCTGATCTCATCTGCCTCCAGCTCCCATCTTCTCCTTGCAGCCCAGCTCTGCTCAGCACCAATGGACCATTTCTGGGCCCTCCATGCATTAAAGAAGCAATGGGACAAGTCAATAAGGAGAAGCAAAGGTCTAATTGTAATGGCAGCAGTTTAGCCTGCACTGGCCCATAGTCTGCACCTCATAGGATTCCTCCAGCAGCTGAGAGATGGAGAGAGACAGCAAAGTACCAGAAGAGCATTTTGTACATCACCAGCTAATGCCTGAGTATTCAAGATTTCCTCTGCTACCAGGTGACAGAGCCTCATCTGAAAAATGAGAATTAAGCTTGATTACCTGCATCACAGCTACAGGGCACACCGGGAGACTCATGCGATCCATAGGGGCAGGAGGGCACCCTCATCCTACAGGGCTCTGAGTGACAAGCCCCAGAGGATAACACAATATCCATGCTCTTTAAAAAGCACAAATCTCCCATATAGAGTCCCATCAGTCAAGAGGTCAGAGCAGCTAAGGCACCACACTAGCCTGCATTTTGTTCCTGGAGCCCTAACCCTGTGGTTTAACTTTCTTAAGATTCCTTTAAGGATCACAATGTTCTGGCCAAGAGACCTTTGGGACCTCTTGGGTAAACGTGGGCATTTCTTGTATTCATTACCAGCCTCTGGCTGCATTAATACCTTAGCTATTTCATCACAGGCCTCTCATGCCTGTTAATATGTCTTTTGGACTCATTTCAGCCCGCAAGCCTCTCAGTACCACAGTTTTGTTGAACAGCTTTGTCCTTTTTCAGAAGGAGCTGAGCACTGTGGTCTGGAGGTTAAAGCCCTGGAGGCCTGAGCATGGGACAGCTGGCCTCCATCCCTGGCTCACTGCAGCCCGGGCACCCCATTTACCCTTTCCATCCCTCTAAGCCTGGTGGAGAAAACCAGCAGCAGCAGGGTGACCTGTCCTGTGGTGTTTATGAGAGTAGGAATTACCTCTGCACAGTGCAATGTTCTCACTTCTTTGCTGATAACCCCATAAGCAGTGAGACCAGGCATGGTGCCAGCTCAAATAGCCACATCCAACACTGGTAAAGCTTTACTTGAAAACCTGAAAGGCAGATCAGGCTGTTTTGTCCAGTAAACGAAGGGATAAATCCACCTTTTGACACAACTCTAATTATTTAAAGATGGCCACAGGCCCAAATGGAGCTTTGTCCTCAAGGTCTAAAACAGGAAAGACTTAAGAGTACTTTGTCATGGGATTTTTCTGGATTTTTCCTTGCAGAAATACTTTGGTCCGGGGATCAGGGAGAGCTTGCAAGCAGAGCCAGAGAGAGCAAACCCAGGTCCAAGTTCTTAACAAAAACCAAGCCTTAAGAAGTGGGCATGGCGACAATCTCCAATGCCTTCTCTAGGAGGAAGATGCACAGAGCAGATGAAGACCATAGCCCAGTCCCTGCTCCATGCATTCCTGATGGCTTTCCTGCCCATCTCCCAGAATGTCCATCCTCACTCTCTTTCCTTTGGAGGTGCAGAAAAACTGGAGCTCATGTGCAACCTGGAGTTTTTCACCTCTGTGAGGGCCCAAACTCCAAGGCTTGGGTCACAGGAGCTGGCAACTAAATGATTTGGACTGGCCACCTTGGACTAGCAAGGTTGTGGCCCTGCCACTAGGCTGTTTGAGAAGCACATTCCAGGCAGCTGGCTCTGGTGCCACCTAAGCATGGAGGCTTTCTTCCTCTTTAAGGCTTCTAACAGTGGTTTAATGAACAAGCTAGTCAGAAAGAAAGGTTGTTAAAATGTTGTTCCTTTTCCCTGCTAAAAAATGTCATTATCCTCGACCTCTTTTTCATATGTTTCTCAGGTTTAGGATGAAGAAATAAAACCTCCAAGGCTTCCAGCAAAGGCCCATAAATTTGTTTTAAAAGAAAATAACCTCAGAGTTGGGGTTATTTGGTCAGTTTCCCATGAAAAATCTAGGGAAAAAATCCTCAGCGAGACATGCCCTGTTGAAATGCTCTGTTTCACAAAAAGGACTGGTTTTCATCGTAGAAAAACAACTTCTGTAAGAAAATTAGAAGCACATCTGATGAGATAGTTCATACACGTTTTGTTCAATAGGAGTGACTGGATGTGGTATTCTTATATTCTTACGCTGTCACACTCTTTCTGAAACTGCCAGTAAAAGAACCTGCACCCTATAGCCAGGTAACTAAATGAGATTGATGCATCTTTGCTCTTTTCATTATAGACAGGGATTTGTTGCTCTTGAAGGCCTTAATTTGTAGTATTCAACAGCTTAACAATTTCCCCACCCCTTTTGCTCATTAATTGCATCAATGAAAGGAATGCATTTGATTTATATCCATCTACGTCAAAAACCATTGCAAGTGACACTTTTTAATCGGAACAATGTATTCAGCAAGAAGAGAAATGTCACAGTGCTTTCTAGCATGACAATAAACTGATAGGTCTTGGAATTTTTAAAATAGGGATAAGGTAAATTAATTCAAATTGTTCTTTCTTGTGCTAAGTCTGAAGCTGATGCCTTGCCAAATCTACTATAGAAGTGCAAATTGGTGAGGGAGAAGCAATGAAAGATATGAACTTGTCACTTATTTTCCTGTTGCTCCAGACAGGATCTCAAACCATCTTGTCTGAAACAGCTGGATTCATGGCACACACATACTACCCAAAGAGAAATCCTTGAAGAAAATCCCTTTTTCCCTCAGTTCCCTTCACCCTTCAAGGGAGCAAATACAGGTCTCTCCCAACTGTGAACTGCAGGTGGTGACTTCAAGGACCTTACCTGTGGGCAGGAGAGTGAGGAAGGAGGAGCTGGAAACGATATTGTCACTTCTGCAGGCAGATATGCAGATGCAGATAAACTGGCTTATTGCTATCCAAAATGTACAGCACCCCTTCAAAAGAACTATCCGACTATGCTTGTGCCTATCAGCAAGCCCACAAGATCTGCCAGTGTTTCTTCCCATGAATGCTGTTGTGCAGGTCTGATCAGTGCAGACAGTTCCACACCGGTGGCTCTGGAAACTTCATTCATTTTGCGTAGAGGAGAAGCTGGCCAACTGAGCTTCCTGCCTGAAGCTTCAGATCAAACAGGAATGGAGAAAGAGAAGCCTGTCTTTTACCAGTGCCCTCTGCAGACAAGTTTGTTGAGCTGAGGTTTGGAGCTGTGGCTGAAACATATGGGAATGAAAATGACTGAGAACAAAAGATGGATGGGGACAACAAATTCAGAGATGTATCTTCAAATCTGAAAATGTGACATGAGCCATTCAGTCCATCAATGACATAACTCTGAGGTGACTTGGTTGAGGCAATGATTATGCACATGGAGAAGAAAACAGATGGGGACTTCTCAGCCTGACAGACTGCAGCATAATGCAATCATTGTATAGCAGCAAAATTGGCCAAATTCAGCAGAGAAATAAGCTTGGTAGAAGAAATTGCCCATTGGCACCATGCCCCAGCTGTGATGGCTTCCCCATCACTGCCAATTAAGAACAGTGGGTGGATATTTCCTTAAGAGACCTGCTCTTGCAGTCCTGAAAACTAGCACTAGGACTGTTCAGGATAGTGGATGATTAGCATCCCCTTCATCTTACCTGAACCACTGTTCAGCCAACTGCTGTGGACTAGTTGAGATGAGCAAGGCAATCAGTTCATCAGAATGAACTGATGACCTACATTGGGAGAGGACTATGCTTCAGCACTGGGCTCCTGAACAATGCAGTTTGCTGGCCAGATATTTCTCTCCCTCTGCCTAATCCATCGGCTCAGAAACCAGCCAGAAGACACCAAAACCATCACTCAGTTTGAAGTCTTGCACAAAACAGACCACAGAGCCTGCCCCAGTAATTCCTGCATGAATACAGTGCAGTCCTGAGCCACTGGGAATACAGGGCTGGAAACAATAGCTTTGGAAAAACAAATCAAACTTATAAAACAAAACAAAAAAAAAGAAAAAGGAGGGGGAGCAATAAAAGTCGTGATGAGTCAAGGAGGTAATTATGTGTGATAGCAGGGTTTCTTTGGCTGGAGACCAGTAAGAAACACTGTCTGCATCCAACCCCTAGGATGTGCATGATAGTGCAGTTTGTGCTGCAGAGAATTAAAAGTCTCCAGACCGGAGAAAGGTGAGGGAAAAGGCAGCAACCTGAGATGGGGACAGGCCTAACTCAGACACGAACAAGTCATTAAGTTAATGTCTCTCAGCTAATTGCACACACAGAGACGTATCCTGCAAGGAAAACAGCCTGAGAAACAGCCTCGTGGAACAGGCATTAAACAAATGCATTAAGCAGAACAGTAATCCTTTTTCAGTGCCAGCAGGGTGTGAGGCATTTCTCATCCACAGGACCGCAGCCATTCAGTCACAGTCAGCCCACGGGAATCCCACAGAAGCAAGAAGCTGCAAGAAGCTACAAGCCCCCCCATCGTCACTTCGTGTACAAAGGGTCAGGGCAAAGAGGAAGAGATCTGGCTTATGATACATTTGTGCTGTTAAACATACCTCCCTGGAAAGAACTGCAAGCTCCACGTTCAGATTTAGTAATAAAATCATGAAATGGGAGCAGAGGAAGGAGGCCAAGACTCCTGGGTATTGTTCGCAGCTCTGCCCATGTTTGCTCAGTGATTCAACCCGGTATTATTGGGTCTTTTAGAAACAGGCCATGAGTCATCAACACCATTGGTTCCTTCCCTCTCTAGAAACCCCTCAATCCAGGAGGGTGAACATGGGGGAACAGCATTTTTCTTGATGAAACTGTCCAGCCTCCCGGGTTCCCCCATCTTTTCTCATCTGTAAACCTCAAGCTCCTCCAAGCAGGAACGGAGGATGGATAGCCCAATGCCCTCAGATGTCAGTGCTTGAAAAGTAGGACCTGCTGTTCTTTAAAGCCAAAGCCAGAGGGGACATCAGGAGGACAGTTTGCTTTCACTCCTCCAGTATCAGCTCTTCCTGAGACATTTCTGACAAGTGTTTGCCTAATCTCCAAGTTGTAACTTCCAGAGATGACATTACTGCCACCTCACTTCATCACTGTGGCCATCCTTAGGGCAGGGAAGTTGTTCCTATTGCAGAATTGTGTAAGTTTTCACCTGGAAAGGAGCTCCAGAGGTCTCTGCTCCAACCTCAACTCAAAGTAAGCCCAACCAGGTCTACTTGACTAGATGTTGTCCAACCAACACCTAACCTGTATCTCTCTTGCTGCAGTTTTAACCATTATTTGTGAGGTCTGCTATGGATACAGAGGTCTGATGAGACCCTTTCACCTTACAGCAACATCTGTGTATTAAAAAAAATGCTTTCAAAAATCCTTTCTTTCTTCAGATCCTTCCCCTTTCCTCATAGATCTTGAGACCACTGATCTTTTATGCCTCCTCCCACAGACAGGCTGACTAGTCTCCAGCCACACAGATCTTGAAGCTGCCAAACTCATGAAGACTACTGTGACTGTAAATGCGAAGAGTTAGAAGCATGTGCCTTCCTGCATGGAGAGAGAAGACAGAGAAAAGCAGGCAAAGCAGAAACAGTTCCTCAGATGCTTGGAATACCAGCCTTCCCTTGGGCCACTTTTCCTCATGTCTCTGACAACCTCTAGCTTGAAGATGCATAAAACCCCCAAGTGCTCACTTCAGTTGTTGATAGCTGTTGTACTTCTTGCTGTGTCTGCTCTTGCAGTCCTGAAACCTAGCACTAGGACTGTTCAGGATACTATTGCATGCCCCAGTTCTTCCCCAGGGCTAGCAGCATGAAAAAGTAGAAAACCTAACTCATGAGACATTACCGTTACTGTTTTCTTACAGGGTCCTCCTAAAAAAACCTTCCACCCAGAAGAAAGCTGTTTTGTGCCATGAACAGACCAAACACAGTCCAACTGCTGACCAGCAGACTGGGAGGAGAGGCTTATGGTGAGATGTGTTCCTTAAGATCCAGAAAAGTTAGGACCAGGCCTCCCTTGGCTCTAAGTTCACTCTTGGTTATTCTCTACTTCTCAAATCCCTTCACTGAATCAACCTGTCCTCCTGGTACTATCCTGTTAGCTGTGCTTCAACATCCTTCGTTGCCTGTCCCCATGCCCCAGAGCATTTGTCACCTGCACAAACACCAGAAAAACTGTCATTTGACTTCTCTTCAACCTGCCCTAGCCCTGCATTCTCATGTCCTTCCCCTCCCCAACCACACATGCACTTTTAGGGCTGCGAAACTCCAGTCCAACAGTAGGAGCTTTGGGAGAACAGAGCTTTATAAAGAAAAGGCCTTGCCATGTTAACTAGAGGCACCTGCCAGCCAACAGCCCAGCCTCTGAATGCGCAAGGAATTTTGACCTCACATAGTGAAATTTCCTAGAACTTTAAACCTTTGTTGTTGTTTTTGTTGTTGTTGTCGTTTCTTTGGCTCTCTCTTGCTTTTCAATTTTCCACTTGGCAACTGTGTTGAAATGATGCAAGGAAGTAGCCACTGCTTAACTGCAAATTATTAATTAGATGCCAAGAAGTCTGTGCATGACTGCACGCAGGGCAAGGGGGGCTGTGTCCTACATTACAAAATCAACAGGCTGGATTGGCATTGCTTTTCTGCCCAGAGATATAATTTAGTGGCTGGTCTCCATTTGCTCCAGAACCAATTCCTAAAAGAGAAGGCACTTGCACAGTCTATTGAGAAGGAGAGTGGGTGGGAATAAAAACCACAACAAAACCAACAAAAAACCCACCCTTGGTGACCAAGGCCTGATCCTTTAGCTGTTGAAACTCTTTCCTAAGAGCCTCAATCACTGTTAAAACAAATACTAATTGTTCTGAGCTAGGGGCTCGCTATAAATAGCCTGACTGAAGACATTGTGCTGTAAAACACCAATTTGGTGACATTGAGAAAGACTTCAGGTACTTAGGGCTACCCAGGTCTCTGAGTTTTCCTAAGACTGATTGCCACCGCAGTGGGAGCTGACACCCCTCTGCTGAGACAGCGCATCTGCCCACACGCGTCCTCCCAGGCTGCTGCAGCACAACTGAAAGTAGGTTTGCACAAGCCATGGCTGAAGGCGCTGCGGTTTTCGGTGCTGTACATACACTTTGCCCTAGACACGTCTCTCTGCTCAGAGAACCTCATAGTTTAAATACTGGAGACCAAGAAACATCCCGGGGGGGGGGGGGTAAGAGGGAGGGGGGAAGATATGTTCCAATGGGTAATTACCCTCATTGTTAAAAATTAACAACAAAACAATAATCATAGACAGCTGAGCCTTTAGTGCCTTTTATAGCAACATTCCCACAGCTCTGCGAGAGACATTGTTTGGGATTCACAAATAAATTTTCACCCCAATTCAGGATAAATCCTTAGCCGACTGTTTCAGATGCTTTCCCAAGAGGGAACAGCTACTTCCCATGTTACTCTCCCCATGGCATACCTTCCTGACATGCATATCCTGGGCAGCAGGGCTGAGGGACTTTAATGTTTGTAGGAGCCAAGCTCCAGAACGTGCTTATGCACCAAAGTTGCTGTATCCCTCATTTTCTGGGTGTTTTTACTCACAGCATTGCCCAGCCTTGGCACTGACAGAGAGCACTCTCCAAAAGATTTGCTGGTAGCGTATGGCCCAGGGCAAAGGGAGGCTCAAGGAGAAGTGTATGCATATAAAAAGCTGTAGTCAGCTCATCTTCAAGAGGTGACCAGGAGATGGGCTGAAACTGATGAAACAACCCCAGATCCTGCAAGCCAATAATCTTGAAGACTGGCAGAGGTCTGACAGGAAGGGTAGAGGGAGGTTGGTCAGCTGTAATGATGTGCATCCTTGTAGCCAAAAGAGCATGTTTGGCTTGGAGTGCTCCAAGTGCCAAATCCTGAGTGGTCTTGGCACTGTCATTTGAAGGCAGACCTCAGCTGCACCCTGCTCATTTCAGGCTTGGGTATCATCCCCTTCACCACCCATAAAAATTCATATTTCTGTATGCCGGGAAATGCTAACCAAGATCGGGGTGAGGGTTGCAAGTGGCAAGAAAACCCTTCCACAGCTCCTCTAGGCACTGCTGCTGATCACAGCTGCTCAACAGTATGACATGAAACCAGAGCAGAATGTTGGAAACCATCACATCGACCCTGTCAGGGTTAGCAGGAACAGACAGTGCTCAGTCCCTGCCATGAGAATCAGAAAGTGTCAGTAGTCCAGACCCAGAAACATCCCTGGGGAATCTACTCCAGTGGTTAATCACCATTACCCTTAAAAATTAATAACAAAACAATAATAGTAGACAGCTGTACTTTTCCTGCCTTTTATAGCAATGTTCCCACAGCACAGTGAGGGACATTGTTTTGGGTTCCGAAACAGCTTTAGGACACATTCATGTCTTCATCTCTTTTTCCATAGCCTACCTCTCACCTGCTCGGACTCCAATCACCAGACAGCGGCCAGCCTGGCAGTTCCACTGCCATAAAACAAACCAGCCAGCAGAAAAGCACATGGACTTGGTTTTGTGCGGCAAAGTTTTGGTAGGAAGGGGCTACAGGAGTGGCTTCTGTGAGAAGCTGCCAGAAGCTTCCCCCATGTCTGACAGCCAGTGCCAGCCAGCTCCAAGATGGACACACTGCTGGCCCAGGCTGAACCCATCAGCAATGGGGGTAGCACCTCTAGGATAACATAGTTAAGAAATGGGAGGGAAGAGGGAACTCCATGCAACAGCAATCGCAGCCAGTGAGAGGAGTGATAATATGTGATAGAAACAGCTGTACATACACAAGATGAATGAAGAAGGAAGGCAGGAGGTGTTCCAGGTGCCAGATCAGATTCCCTTGCAGCCCGTGTTGCAGACCATAGTGAGGCAGGCTGTGCCCTTGCAAGCCTATGGAGAACCCCACACTGGAAGAGGGGGTTGCCCAAAGAGGCTCCTGGCAGGACCTGTGGCCCCATGGAGAGATGAGCACATGTTGGAGCAGGTTTACTGCAGGACCTGTGACCCCATGGGGGATCCATATTGGAACAGTTCATGAAGAGTTGCAGCCTGTGGGAAGGACTCATGCTGGAGAAGTTCATGGAAAACTGTCTCCCATGGGAAAGACCCCTCACTGGGGCAGGGGAAGAGTGTGAGGAGTCATCCTCTGAGGAGGAAGGAGCAGCAGGAATGTCCGTGATGAACTGACCACAACCCGCATTCCCCATCCTCCTGTGCCACTGGTGAGAAGGAGCTAGAGAATTTGGGAATAAAAACAAGCCCAGGAAGGAGGGAGGGGTGGAGGGAAGATGTTTTTAAGATTTAGTTTTATTTCTCATTAACCAACTCTGATTGCATTTGTAGTAAATTAAACTAATTTCCCCAAGTTGAGTCTGTTTCACCTGTGACGGTAATTGCTGGGTGATCTCTCCCTGTCCTTATCTAAACCCATGAGCTTTTCATTTTATTTTCTCTCTGCCTCTCCAGTTAAGGAGGGGACTGATAGAGCAGCTTTGGTGGGCACCTGATGTCCAGCCACTGTCATCCCACCACACAGACACATACAGTAAGTTTGGTCCTAGCCTGGGTGAACCTTAGCATTGTGGTCAATGGCTCGATGTCCAACTGAAGACCGGTAACGAGTGGTGTCCCTCAGGGATCGGTGTTGGGACCGGTCTTGTTCAACATCTTTGTCGGTGACATGGACAGTGGGATTGAGTGCGCCCTCAGCAAGTTTGCCAATGACACCAAGCTGTGTGGTTTGGTTGATACGCCGGAGGGAAGGGATGCCATCCAGAGGGACCTTGACATGCTTGTGAGGTGGGCTGATGCCAACCTGATGAAGTTTAACCATGCCAAGTGCAAGGTCCTACACCTGGGTCAGAGCAATCCCAGGCATGGCTACAGGTTGGGCAGAGAAGAGATTCAGAGCAGCCCTGCAGAGAAGGACTTGGGGGTGTTGGTCGATGAGAAAATGAACATGAGCTGGCTTCAGTGTGCGCTCGCAGCCCAGAAAGCCAACCGTATCCTGGGCTGCATCAAAAGGAGCGTGACCAGCAGGTCGAAGGAGGTGATCCTGCCCCTCTACTCTGCTCTCGTGAGACCTCACTTGCAGTATTGTGTGCAGTTCTGGTGTCCTCAACATAAAAAGGACATGGAACTGTTGGAACAAGTCCAGAGGAGGGCCACGAGGATGATCAGGGGCCTGGAGCACCTCCCATATGGAGATAGGCTGAGAAAGTTGGGGCTGTTCAGCCTGGAGAAGAGAAGGCTGCGTGGAGACCTCATAGCAGCCTTCCAGTATCTGAAGGGGGCCTACAAGGGTGCTGGGGATGGACTCTTCATCAGGGACTGTAGTGACAGGACAAGGGGTAACGGGTTCAAACTTAAACAGGGGAAGTTTAGATTGGATATAAGGAAGAAATTCTTTACTGAGAGGGTGGTGAGGCACTGGAATGGGTTGCCCAGGGAGGTTGTGAATGCTCCATCCCTGGCGGTGTTCAAGGCCAGGTTGGATGAGGCCTTGGGTGGCATGGTTTAGTGTGAGGTGTCCCTGCCCATGGCAGGGGGATTGGAACTAGATGATCTTAAGGTCCTTTCCAACCCTGACTATTCTATGATTCGATGATTCCTTCACATTCTGGGTTGTGGAAAGAGTTGTTCAAAGCAGGCTTATAGCAACCTTTTAGACGTTGCACTCAAAGTTATGTAAAATATTTTCCTTGCCCTGGTAGTTGGCAAACTTTATTTTATAAGACAAATGGAATTTATTAATGTAAAATATTTATCAAGTCTTTGTACTTTTTTTCCAGGGGACTAGAGAGGTTGACCAGGAGTCTTTCATCTTTCATTGGCTTCTGAATGTTAAAAATGCAGCTGATTTAGAGCAAGACTACAAGCCAGAGTCTCTCTCATTTCCATGCAACCCTTTTTTCTGTAAATGATGGCAAGTTCTCCCTTTGACAAAAGTACCATCTTCCTGCAGTGATGGCAGGGAGTGTATTCTCAAAGGCTAGGGTGATCTCCATCCTAGAGACGAACAATAGAGGTAAAAGGCAGTGTGCATGGTTCTCTGTGCTTAGATCTCCACAGATGGGCAAAACACGAGATACTCCATGCCTCAGGGACCTCACATCACCCAGGAGGGTGCCTGTAAGGTGAGAACACACCAAAAAGGAAGGGAAATATTGGCAAAGGGGAAGACAGTACATCAGCCAGATGATCCCCACATCAACCACTCTGGTCACTGACTCCACCCTGTGTCTAATGCCTTGGATTCTCCAGGTCAGCAATGAGAAATGACTCATCAGTGTTTAAGATCCATGTTGCAAAACCCATCACTGTCTTAAGCTGCTATGCACTGATTCAGTAATAACCCAAACGGAAGCTCTTTGCAACTGTCAGGCTGCTGATGGACCCAGATCACAAACGAGTTTCTTTAGGCTTCTGTAGCTGTTTGATTGTTTATCATCATCTATCTTTTCCTTTGACTGTTTCCTTCTTCATTTTGATAGCTACCAGCATAGCCTACAACTGAGGACTATAAGGACTGTCACATTTTTGTCAGAGATGGACCTACTTCAGAATAAACACCTCTGCTTGCTAGAGGAAGTTGCATGCATTTCTTTCTTATTCTTCATGCACAAAGAATACGCCTTCAGCTGACTTAGGTTAAAAATAAGTTGGCTAATGCCTAGCTAATTTATCTCTTCCCCTTCTTACCTTGCATGACTTTGGTTTACTCTGCATTTAAGGGTTTTTCAAATGTTCCCTTTACATATTTGCCTTTCAATCTCAAATTCAATCTATTACAGTACAAAGTTTCAAACTCAACAGCTTAAACGGAAACAGACATGATTGACAGAGACCAACATCATATCTTCAAGCAATCAATTTGGACTCACAGGTGGGAAATCATATTTATTTGGAGGAATTGGGTCGTCTCTCTACACTTTTAAGAACTGGTGCAGTTCCAGAATTGCCTGAAGGGAAGAGCAAAGCATAAACTTGCAGGACATTTGTCTCAGGGTGGGCAAGGGCTTCAAGGGTAAAATGTTCCTCTTGCAATATGAGATTTAATCAAAGAAATGGAGAGGCCTCACAGAGCAAATTCCTGAAACCAAAGTCACAAGTTATAAATAAATTTTTCCTGGTGTGGACAGAAGTCCCTTAGGAAAAGCCCACTGATTCACGGCTGAAAACACTCCAGTTTTGTGAATAAAGTGGCAAAAAGAAGTTATTATTAACATGAGAGCTACCAGGTCCAGGAAAAGCAGTTCTCTGCTCTCCAGGTTACTGGGCCCATTTGACAGGAGTGGGTCAAAGTCACAACAGTCTGAGCAGACAGAGTGTGAACAAGAAGCACCTTAGTGGAAAAGTGGGGAGTCATCACTTGGCCTGGACTACCCTTCCAGTTGTTTCAAGTATGGCCTCTTCTGTGCCAAGGCCTGCTCTTGGCTTTCCAGCACTCTTGCTTACCCCTTTAATGTGATAAATGCAGGCTCTGTGGCCTCACAGCTTAACTTCTTCTGCAACAACTTCCCTACATCTCCTGCTGAGCTCTTTCCACAAAAAGCAAATAGGACTGAGCACAGGGAGGCAAACTACATCCCAAATCGAACACGAACACTTGCTCCCAAGGTGTGTCCATCAGATGATGGGAGGCCAGGAGAGCATGTCAGAGGCAAAGCCCAGGAAACCTTTTACAGAATTCACAGTTGAAAAGGGCAGGCCAAAGCCTCAGGTGGTGAAATCTAGCAATATTGGGTGAGGAATTGCACAGAAACAAGAAACCCAGGCAAGCTCTCTCTCTGCTGCCACAGGGGCAAGGGGCTCTTCCCCTGGCCATGTATCAGGATACTTGGGCACTTTCCCATACTGACTGCTCACCCTCTGGGCCAGGAGGTGAGTAAGAAAGGACAAGAGAAGAAACAAAAGGTGAGTAACGGTCAAGGGAAAGTTGGGAAGGCTGACTCTCCAAATGCTTATGCAAGATTGTCTCTAGTGAAGCTCAAGGGTGGTTTGTAGCCTGACCTATCAATGGATGCCAGAGTCCTGGGAGGTTTCCTTTAGGGAGACACTGGAGTTTCAGCCATGCTGCACTGGCTTCTCCTGGCTTACTTCGCCTTGGCAGTTTCAGATGCTAGAGCAGCACTGCCCTTTGCCTGGGGCAGAGGGAGAGAAGCAGCCCATGCCTAAAGTTCTAATCTGCAGCTCTGCTTTTCCCTGACTGGCTGTAGGAACCAGCTCCAGGACGGATTCTACACTGGTATTAACCATTGGGGAGAAACAAAAGGGGAGCACTACAGCTTCATTCACTTGCTAATAGGCTACTGAAAGAGAGACATCAAATCTACTATTGCAGTGAAAGGATGCAGTCCAACTTGCTAAAAACAGAGGAAAAAAGCAAGGCAGGGCAAGGGAGGAGAAGAAATAAATAAGGTTTTCCAGAAGCACCCCAAAATCCACGCTTCCAACTCAACAGGAGCCCCACGAGGCTGAGCATGGCAGTGACACCAAACTGGTGAACACCAAAGAGGCGCTTTTTTCAGCTCTGGTTAGAAAAAGCATTTCTTGCAGAGCTGCCGTAGTTCATATGCTCAGAGCAACAGTGTGCAGAAAGAAGAAAGGTTCTGGTTTTTCAGGAAGGGAGGTGGAAAAAAAAAGAGAGAGCACAAACCGTGCACTGGGAAAGCCACACCGATGAGCTTGTTAACATTTGAAGAGACTGCTTGGCGTGATTCCTCACACAGATTCCTGCCAAGAATTTGCAAGAGGAAAGTATATTTAGCAATCCAAGGCATGCCAAAGCCTTGTCAAGAGAGAAAAAAAAAGTTTTGAATATGTGGAATAGCAATTAGACATTTTCTAAGCAGCCATTTTCAAAATGCATCCAGGCATCTAACAAGGGCACCTGAGGCATATCCACACTCCGCCACACTCCAGGCCTACAAAGACATCCACTAAGGACCGAATTCTCTGAGGAGGGATATGTTACTGATGGCAACTGCCCATTTCCAGAACACTGCGGCTGGTTTCAAGCTGGCTGGTCTCTGTGCCCCTGAGCCACTGTAAATGCAGTCTCATGCCACTGCATATCATTTCGTAGCATCCTTTAAGGAATCATTTCTCTATAGCTGGGAAATGGAGAGGTGTTGCCTGCCCACTTCTTTCATGGAAGCTGGACCAGCTCTGCAATGCTCTGTGAGCCCAAGAGAAGCTGCTGAGCATCCAGGTGAGATGAGCAGCAGGTGGAAGCTAGGACAATATGTTAAATCGCATGGTGACTTGCAGCTTGTTGAAGTGGTGCTCACATCATACCCCAGCTCTGGCCGATTCTCTCATTGTCCAGTGCTCTGAGGTGCAAAGCTAGCAATAAACCTCATCACTAAAGCTCCTTTCTTTCTAGGGAGACACCTAGAAAATTTTCCCAGAACAGGTGTATCTGCCCCAGGAAAGTGACTCACCAGTATCACTCACTCTTGTTTCTGAAGTGCTGTTGGGAATCTCCATAGGATGCAGCATGGAGGAAGAGGCATGAAGAAGCTCAGGAAGGCAATGGCCTCTTGTGCCCTTTATTGTGCACAAGGATGAAGGCAGCTGACCATACAGTACAGCAAGGCCAAGACATTTGCTGTTCACAGAAGTTGGAAATCACACTGGGAAATGCTTCTTAAAACATGGTACCCATCGCTTGTAACTGTCAGGCTATATTACAGTCTATATACTTAGGAAAGAAACAAAGCCAGAAGGGAGTACCTGCCTATGAGCTGAATTCACACTGCCTTTAAGTCATGACACAGAGAAGGAACAATCAATGTCTGTGGCTGACGTTTCTCATCCCTGTGGGCCCTAAGCCCCAAGAGTCTTCAATATGTAGCATAACACAAACACAAATGGTATCCCCAAGCCTTAATATCATTGTTTGTGATCCACCATAGGCCAAACAGGCTGTCAGTGAGCAATAGGGCAAAAGAAGTGAAAACGTGGTAAAACCAAAGGAATAATTTTTCTTTTGGAAACAGGTAGATACTTAACAGAGAAATCAGAATGAGGATGGTTTCCCTGAGCTCCTTCAGGTTTTTGTTTCCAAGTTCCTTTGGGCTCCTGAAACACCTTTGGGCACCAGAAATACCACCTTGATTACAGCCACCACGCTTTTGGATTATATACTTGATCCTGAAAAAAATCCCATGGGACTGACAGATTGCTCTGAGAAAAGAGGTCCCCTTCTCACCTGCTCTTCAAAAGCAATCAAGATTGACCAACCTGCTCAGCCACATCTACAAAACATTCCATCAGACTCAAAGTCTCTGTTTCCATCAAATCCTCCTCCAATTTCCATAGCTGTAGCAATCCAGATGGGTCAGACAGTGCCGTAAGCTCACACCCTCCAAGATGCTGCCAGCACTTTGCTCTCTGCTTCTACTGCATCTAAGGCAACTCCATCCAAGTTCCTGACTAAAGCTCAACAACTGAAAGCAGTAAGTAAAATTGCTAAGAATTCCTGTTTTCACCCTAGATTCCCAGGATCACCTGGCCAAATCAACTAGCTGCTGATACAACAAATTCTCCTAGGATATATCCAGGGTTTGGATAGAGCAACAACACAAATTCAGTTCTGTTAAAGGCGACAAGCCACCATAAAATCTCTGTCTCCATCCTCCCCATTCCTATTTCTACCTCCTCATCTTTGGCACAGATTCCTGTTCCAGTCTAAAATCATCGTCATGGTCTATTTTGGGGGAGGAAGCATGAAACGCTAAGCTAAGAAGCTACAGTAGCCACACAGGTGAGCAGACAGTCTTCCTCCTGCATGGAAAGAGAAGCTGGGAAGATGCAGCCAAGCAGCCGCCGTGCAGCACTGAGCACAGAGCGGCAGTGTCGCCCGCTGGCCGCTCGCAGCATTGCCAGCTCACAGCGCTCCGACCACAGCACCCTTCCTCTTCCCCGACCTCTTCACCTTCCTCCCTCCTCGCGCCTTGGGAAAACGTGAGGGACTGGCAGGCCTGAAGGTTCAGCAGCACAAAACGCCTCTGCTCAGAAGCAGGCCAAGGCACCACAGCTCCTCTGGGAGAACACAAGCAGCCCAGGAGACCTGTGGACACAGCCCATGCAGGGATGCAGGCAGGACCACACAGTCCAGAGAAGATATCATTTCACAAGTTTATCTTCTCACTCTGCCCAGCTTCCACCCTCTGCGAATATTAATCCCAAAGGTAATTAAGTACTTCCTCGGCAGGAATAGAAGTCACCTTAGATAAGATACCTGTGCAATCACCTTGGGATATCAACATAATGAAGCATATCCTCTGCATCTGTCAATAGCTGCTTCATAGCAGTCGAGTGGGCTTTAATCAGAAACCTGTGCTTTAATTATGACCTCTGCATTAATGAAAAAGCACAGAGGTATGCAGAGTCATAGCTCAGCTCCCAGGAGTGGGAGGGTAGAGAGACATGGAAATGTGACCCAAGCACACTGAGTCAAGAATAAAAGACAAGATGCAGAACACCACCATCGTGTTTGTAAAAGGCAGGAAGAGCTGGTAACACACATCCACACCACAGCTGTCACAGCCAGCTACAAGCCTTTGAGACAGCAGGTAAATCCGAATTTCTCAGGAGCAAGCTCACTACCTTGCCACTTACATCTGGATTCATTCAGTGGGTCAAGAACTCCAGAAGAGAGAAAGATGTGTTCAACCAGGGGACACCTGCAGCTGTTCCAAGCACTGAGCAGTACTTTTCTTTAGTGATCACCAAGGCATAACAGCGACTGTTTGGTGGCAGATGAGCCACATCTATTGCTCCTGTATCACTGCAGCTCCCTGTGAATGCCTCATGTTCACAGTGAGCAGATGAGTAGGAATACCTCATGCAGGTGGCGCCTGAGTTTCGGACCTCTTCTGCAACTTCACTAGAAACAGCATTTCCCCCTCCCATCCTCAAGCCCACCACCCAGGCTGCTGTTTCCAGGCTGTCAGGCCTCCCCTGCTTCAATTGCTGCACAGTGTCTCCTTGCAGAAATGAGGACTTCCACAGAGCAACCCAAACCTCACAAAGCCCCTTTTAAAGGGCAGAGCTGTACAGCTGTATCACCAAAGGATGATGCACAAAGCATTTTACCAACAGAGTCTTTCTCACAATGAAGTAGCAAGCAAAGTAATCAGTGCTCATGTGGTTTCACCACAATTTCCAAAAAAAGGGTTCACATGAAGACACCTTTAGTATAATGTATGTTGTCTTTATTTTGATGCAGTTTTTCAGGGTTTTTTAAGTAATCATTGCTCAGAAATCTTCTAGAAAGTGCTGAGGTGATGCACAGATGTGTGGCTGGTATGTCCTGAGCTCACTCACCTCCATGTGAGCTGGTGACTACAGCGGCTCCCCCACATCCTCATCCCCTATTTTCCTGGAGGTCCAAGCAAGGACACAGAGCTGTTTCTGCACATTCAGTCTATGCCAGTTCCCCAGCCCTTCCTTCCTCTTTGAAGCTGGGGAAAAGGTTCCTACTTCGGTCCAATTCTGAATTTATTTTTCAAATAGATCAGGTTCATTAATGACATTATTGTCACAGCTCATGATCACTCAAATCCACTTAAAGCTTAAGCTGCCCCAAGAGTAAGCAACCACTATGCTTCCTGTTTACTATTCTTCCTCCAGCAGCTGACCAGGGTTATTAGCAAGACTCATGTTTTCTGACCTGTATTAAGGACAGAAGAGATGCTGTAGTCACCAAAAACTCAGACAAAAACAAGCCTCAAACCAAATCTCACCTGACTATCAGATCATAAAAAGTGTTCCAGCATCTTGAGCTTGACAGTCTAAAGAGGTGGTCTGGAGGCAATTATTAATTCAAACAGCAGCTTTTTCTCCAAGGCTGATGTCCCAGGAGTTGGCTCAATATGAAGATTTACTGTTGCAACTTAGCATGGATTAGACAACTTGAACATGCAGCCCTGGAAGCCTGCTATCACACTTAGAAAGAACAAGCCTCAGAGAGCATGCAGGTGGAATAATGTCGAGATCTGCAGGCAACAGACATGCTATGCGTTGTAGTAAGCAATCATCTCTAGCTGGTGCTGGAAAATTAGTGGCACTGGCCAGCAATAGAGGATGATAACAGCTCTCTGACCATTCCAACCTCTGCCCCCAAGCCAGCCATGATGCTCCATTTCTCTCCATCTTGCAGCACGTGCCCTACTCCCCAATCCCTCTTCAAAGGCAAATGGGAAGAGACAGAGGAGTATTTTATGCGTTCTCTCCCCTGCCCTTACATCTGCGCATTCCTCCACTCATGGAACATTACACCATTCCTCAAGGCACAGACACAAAGGACAGATCAACGATGAGCCAGGCTTCTTCAAGCTATTTAAGCTTTCCTCAGACTCACCACAGTGCATTCAAGCAACAAAGTATGCAATTACCTGGAAAGGAAAAGTGGTTTCTAATGGCTTCACCAATAAGAAGAGTCACTCTGCTGATGGATAACACTACTAATGTTGCCATAGTTATATAAATACAGTATACATGTATTGGATTTGTGTAGCAAGGTTTTGGTAGCAGCTGGGATACAGGAGTGGCTTGTAGGCCAAATTGCTAAAAGCTTCCAGTGTCTGATAAAGCCAATGCCAGCCAGCTCCAAGATGGACCCACTGTTGGCCAAGGCCAAGCCCATCAGCAGTGGGGGGGTAACACCTCTGTGACATAAAGAAAGAGGGGAAAAACCCCTCCAAACTGCACAACAGCAACTACAGCCAGAGAGAGGAGTGGTAGTGTGTGATAGAAACAGCTCTGCAGACACCCAGGTCAGTGTAGGATGGGAAGAGATGCTCCAGATGCCAGAGCAGAGATTCCCCTGCAGCCAGTGCTGTAGCCTGTGGTGAGGCAGGTTGTCCCCATGCAGCGCACAGAGGCCCAGAGTGGAGCAGATTACACCTGCAGCTCAGGACACCACACTGGAACAGAAGGATGGCTGAAGGAGGCTTGACCCTGTGGGAAGCCTGTGCTGGAGCAGGCTCCTGGCAGGACTTGAGGCCCTGTGGAGAGAGGAGCCCACACTGAAGGTTTGCTGCAGGACTTGTGACCCCACAGGGGGCCCATGCTGGGGCAGTCTGTTCCTGAAGGACTGCACCCATGGAAGAGACCCACTCAGGAGCAGTTAATGAATCACTGCAGCCTGTGGGAGAGACCACACAGTGAAGAACAGCAAGAGTGCGAGGAGTCCTCCCTCTGAGAAGATAGGAGCAGCAGAAATGTCTGTGACCAACTGACCACAACCCCCATTCCCCATCCTACTGTGCCACTGGTGAGGAGGAGGTAGAGAATTTGGGAATAAGACCAGGAAGAAGGGAGGAGTGGGGGAAAGGTGTTTCTAAGATTTAGTTTTTTCATTAACATGCTCTGATTTAATTTGTAATAATTAAACTAACTTCCCCAAGCTGAGTCTGTTTTGCCTGTGACAGTAATTGCCAAGTGATCTCTCCCTGACCTTATCTCAACTGATGAGCCTTCTGATATATCTTCTAACCCTCTGTCCAATTCAGGAGGGGACTGATAGAGCAGCTTTGGTGGGCACCTGATGTCCAGCCACTGTCAACCCACCACATACAGCAAGACAGATCGAAATTATTGTAGAAAGATGATCATGATTCCACTCCATTATTACATTTTTATTGTTGAAATAAAAACAACAATAGGACAGATCTTAGCAGAGGGGAAAAAAGGATGTTTCACAAGGAGAATGGGAAGTAGTTTCTACTGGTCTTTCAATTCCTTCAGTCTTCTGATGGCAGATTTGACCGTCACCGCAGAGGTGGTACTGGAAGAAGCAACAGAATCATTCGCAGTAGAATCATAGCAGCAGAACAACCCATGACTGTTATTTTTTTGAGAAAACATTAATCATTTCCAATAGTCACACTCTGATTGCATGGTCAACAGGGGCTAATTCCACTTCGATTTTCATGACAACAAAGCAACCTTTTGAAGATGCAACTTCACAAGCTACATCTTAACTCAAATTAGTCAGTCACGCATTGACGACATGCACAAGCAAGTGGGCTCAGATTACTAGTGACTGTTATGTGTGGGGCAACAGTGTCTTTTACAAGAACTGTGGGGGAAGGAGAGTAAAGGAAGGGAGTAAGCAAGAGGACCATTACAAGGACCATAATGATTCAATGCTTTTAAAACAAAAAGAAAACATGGAAATCATTTTTCTTGGAGTAAATCTGGTTTTGCTTATTGTATCTGTGCCTATGACTGAAAAAGCTGGGGGAGGCGTAAACACAAAAAAACCCACAGCTTAGGCTTTGAAAGAAGAGTTCCCTCACATAATTAAGATTTTTATACAGTCAAAAGAATCAAGGAAGGGAAAATAATCCCAAGGCCTAATAAATTATCCCCAGCAGCTGTTGAAGCTCTTTTCAGAGTAAGTCAGTGGGACATCTGTCCGGTATCATCCACCCAATGATTCCACCCCAAGATAGCTGGATGAACCAGCCATTCTCTCTGTTCCTTTTCTTCCATCACCAGAAAACTGGCCCAAGCCTATTACCTCACACAAGCAGCAACTGTAGTTTACAGCTCCAGTAAGAAATGCTACTACAGCTGAGGCACAGAGGAGACTATTTTAAAAAAGCATTTACAAGTGTTTCAAATTCCTTATTTGAAGTTTAGGAGAAGATGCAGTGTTTCCATTTCTGAATAAAACAACTGCTTCAATAAAGCCCAGCAAGATAAAGAAATTTTGGAGGGGCCCACCAAAACCAGTAGCAGTAATATGGTGGGTAAAAAGCAACATTCTCAGAAGCTGCACAACAGACACTGGAAAAAACAGCAATCAAATCCAGTTTGATCCATTCCAAAAAAATTTAAACAACGCATGAAAAAAAAACCCCACATATCACTGACTGGAAACAGACCTACTTAAAGGTTAGTAGATTAACACTAAAAAAATTAAAAAAAAAAAAAAAAGAAAAAAGAAAAAAGCTCTCTTATGTTTCAGGTGGGTGACAATAAATGCTGATAAGAGCCTCTTTATTTCCTTACTTGTAAGTCCAAGCACCACCAGCAACTGTCTTCATGCAGGATCCACAGTGCCAGATACCCACAGCCTTCCTCTTCATCTTGGTCTGTAATAAAAGGGGAAAAAAAAAAAAAAAAGTAATGCACTCTCCATCAGCTGAAAAAGCCAAACTGTTGGACCCCCTTTGAATAGCATCTAATGAGTGAGTGTGGGGTACTGAAGCTCCTTTCACCAGGGCAAGTCTCCCATCACCAAAGACAGTTTGCCTAGACCTACACTGCATTTAGGCAGCTCTGCAAATGGGGTTATTGACATTCCCACATCACATGAGCAAGACACTAAATATAAAATAAAAAAAACAGCTGGAAATATTTTTAAATTTCCAGCCACTTAAAGATACCCACTTTACAGATATAGAAAAAAATTATCTGGGTAAAGTACAAGCTGATGAGCCTCTCAAACTGCCAAAAAACAGTTAAGAGTCAATTTTGATTATCTACATAAGCAGATAAGATTACTTATCAGAATTTCTTTTCCATACAGAGTTCTACAGCACACAAACATTAGCAACTGCAATGAAAAGTTGTAAGTGGGAAAAGCAAGCTCTCTTCTTCCTCCAGGTAAGGTGTAAAGTTACTGAAGAGGGGAGGAAGCTCAAATTCATGCCTTAATTATCAAAATAGCAAACGTGTTGCTTTAATTCAGTTAGGTCTTTTCATTAGATACCTAAAATGTGTGGTATGACAATATTTCTCACTATTTTTGTAATAAAATATAACTTGTTTTCATTTAACTACCACTAAACATGCATGTGAAATGTCTACTATTTTTATTTTATAAAGGCTCTGACAGTAGCCTAAAGCTCAAAATAATCACTGTCTCAAAACTAGCGGAGTTCCCTTCAGCAGAAAAATTAACAAAGCATAAAATCACATTCCTAACATCAGTAACCAAGTTACTTAGAAAGACATTTTGAGGGAAGGAGGTCTCTCACCTTGCCACAGAAGGAGCAGGTATACTTGGCATGCTGGCTAATCTCAATCTTCTTCACCATCTTCCTAAGAGACGCACCATAACGGGTACCATATTTACCCACAATCCCAACCTTCTTGGTGCGCTTAGCCTGTTGGGAGACAAACCAGAACAAGTTCAACTTTAGGGAAACTGCCATCTCGGCTGCACCCCTCACCTGACACATCAAGGTGCTCGACACCCAAAACCGCCGCCGCAGCCGACCGACGCCTCTCCCTGACGCTGTAATTAAGCGCGTTAGTTGTGCAAGGCCGGGAGGCTCACGCTGCGCAGCCTCCCAGCTCCTACCGGGCCGCCTCGGGCAGCCAAGCATGAGCAGAGCCACATCTTCCCCGCGGGCCCAGCCCGCTCTCACATGGAGCGCTGCAGACCGCAGAGCCACCCGCCAGGCACCACCAACCCCCACAGTGGTCCCAGCGCTGTGACCCGGCACCGCCTCTCCTTGGGACCCCCACCCGCTCACCAGCGTCTCCCCATCATTCCTTCAACCTGCCATTCCTCTCAACTCGCGCCATCTCCCACGGGCCGCTCAGGCGGGAGCGAGCCCGTCTCGCAGACAGTGCCGGGACAGAACCTGACCCCACACAGGTCCCGGCCCATGCCCCGCCGCAGCGGGCTCTACATCGCCCTGCGCCATGAAGTGCCGCCGGGACGGATGGCGGCGGATGTGTCACGACACCCCAACCCCACTCACCATCTTCCTGCGTAGCACCGCCGCGGAGAGAGTAAGCCCTCGCTGCGCAGGCGCAGTATGAGCCGCCGACGGAAGTGAGGGAGGAGTCACCCGGAAGTAAGGCGGGAGCTGGTGTTTGTGTGTGTGTATGCTGCAGCAGCGAGTGGTCGTGACCATGGGGTTATCTAGAGCCTGAAGCGCATAAACAGGAACGCAGCTGCACCTTGATGGTGAAAGATGCATCGCTTAGAAAGCACCGTGCATCAGGATGAAGCCTCAAGCGGTACAACAGCCCCGGCAGCGGTGGCGACGGGAGCCGCCAGAACTCAGGTTCCTGGATTTGCGCTCTAGAAGGTCACGCCAGGAAAGGAGATCATACAATCAGCTAGGTTGGAAAAGCCCTTTAAGATCATCAAGTCCAACCTTTACCCCAGGACTGCCAAGATCACCACTAAAGCATATTACCGAGGGCCTCATCTGCACGGGTTTTGAACACTTACATTCACTCACCTAATTTTTAAAGAGAATAGTAGGTAGATAGAAGTAAAAAAAAATAAGTGAGGATGAATTCTCGTGTTCAGATACACCAGCCCAAAGCCCAGAAGTTTCAGGATAACCACACCAGGTGCAGCATGACACCTGCCTGGTTTCCGTGGGGTCATCCAGCATTAAGACAACCATCCATAAAAGCGTCTGTGTGCCACTTGGAGGTGGGCTCCTGACACTCAGATGGTGCTCCTAGATGCCCGGTGCTCCTGAGCTACCACCAGCACCAAAGCGCAGGGCCTGGACCCAGTAGGGCTCCTGCACTGCTTGGACCCAGTACACATGTCACTTGCCTGTACCAGCACCGCTGAGCTGCAATGCTTGTAACAGGATTAACAATCATTAACAACCCCTTAAGAAATGTAATCCGGTCAGCCTGAGTGCTTTTTAATGCATAGAGCTGCCTGGAGCTCATCCTCTCCCCAGAAGGGAGCCAGGGCTGCCCAGGTGCTTTTCCTCCCATGACAGCCCCACCTGCCTCAACCCGCAACAGCCTCCTCTTCATTTGCAGCCTACGTAATTAATGGGGAATTAACACATAGAGCACATGCCACCACTATGCTAGCCTTTCGCTGGCTGGGGTCTGTACTTCAAGATGCTCAAGGGCAGACACCGCAGCTGCTTTTGCTCTGGAGGTTTGAACCCTCAACTTTTTTAATTCCCTCTGTTGCACCAGGCTCCCTGTTTTCCACTCATCCCTGCAAGCTTTCCTCCTGTCTGAGCAGGAGCTCCTCCTGGGAGCTGTTGGGCCAGAGCCTTGTTCAGTGTGAGGACACAGCAGGGCTTTAGGCAGTGGTATTTATATCTCCCTCTGTTGAGTCAAATTCTGATTTGATATATCCTAGGAATATATTTACCCTTTTCAGATCCTTATTATGATGACCACAGGATACATTTTTGCTACCAACATATTAAAAAAAATTAAAAAGTTCCTTTTGATGTTTTTGGACCATTTTGTAAAAAGAAAAAACACAAACACAACCAAACAACCATCAGCCAACATACCCAGGACAGAGGATCTGCTGCTGGTCTGTACCTACGGAGTTAAAGTATCACTGTGACAATACAGCATGTGATTGTATCCTTTAGGTGTCAGCATTATAGACAGCTCTGCCAACAACTGAACCCGCCCCCCTCGGATGACTGCTATTCCCAGCACTGCCAAAATAAACGTACATTTCCAAGTGACTGGGAAGACGGATGGATGGAGATAGGCCGGTAAAGCTCCAAAAGCCTTGCATCAGTAGTCCACCACTCTGAATTCTTCTGCTTGCTGCAGGCTGGCCAGCTTCATGTGCTGAGGATGTAGTTTGAACTGCTCCAGTGTTCAGGTTGTTTTTCCCTACTGTTCCTGATTTGGCATCCTTCCTCGAAACATACCTTTCTTTAACATGGGTGAGAGCACAGACACAGATGTACAAGCAGGCATCCTGTCACAGTTATATGCTCCAGGTTCCAGTAACATGGATCCTTCCCTTTACTGGGCTTTAGATAATGCCAAAATGTTACAGCTACACCATCACCTGATGAGCAGTTGTCACGATGCCCAAGAGCATCGCATGTTCCTCAACCTGCCTGTAGGTCTCACTGGCAACCTGCATACTACCTTGTACAAATCCCCATGATCAAGCCTTAGAGACCTTGTCTGAGCCTGCTGGCAGCTTCCCAGACACCTCCTCATCATATTCATAACAGACTAATGGTGTAATTAGGTTAAGGCCTGCACAGACTTTCCGGCCCCTTGAGATATAATGACGAAAAGCACTTTCCTGCAAGATTCTTCTCCTCTCCATCTAAGTAAGGATAAAGTGAATCTCAAGTGTACTTGAAGAGCCTTTGCAACTCTGCAGCAAACCAGCTGAGATTCTATGGGTCCTAACACAGAAAGAGTACACCTAGCATTGCTCCAACAGGGATGGGATTTATCAATACATGGATAAAATGAGTTTATGAGAAGCAGAATTCACCAAGGGTACTTCCAGCAGATTTCAGAAGAATACTGTTGTGAAGTAGCTGTAGCTTTACAAGTAGTATGAAAATTACTCCCACAGGAGATGATGGTATGGATATACAAATAATGTCTTCCATATTTTTTTTTTAGTTGGCAGACAGCAGCATTTCTCCTCTCTTACTCAGAGCAGCCCTCTCTGCAGGTTGAAAGATCACATGGCCTAGAAGCAGATTAAATAATCTGTATTCAAGAACAAAGACATTTAAAAATGTTGAAAGTTATCTCCTGGCCAGCTGTTGCAGCAAGAGAAATGATGTATAACTTTCAGTCTAAAATCCAAAGATAAAGCATTTCCTTCAGTTGGCCAGCCACATGATCCTCAGTCCTACTCTGCTTGCACACACAACAAACCACCTTGTGCAGTCAAGAATGAAAAGCAAGTCTCCCCTCAGCACAACTGCATGCACAGTCTGTAGGGCATTTCCATTATGACACTTCCTGACAATGGGATCATCAAACCCTTCAATGCAGGAAAAAATATCATTATTCATCAGATGATCTTGTAGCACAAACTTTTCCTCCTCAACCGTGGAAGAGAGATCTTTTTGTCAGTGTCTGGTATCTGCGCATAGCCAAGCATGCTGCCTGCACAGCACATTGGCTCCTGGCCTCAAGACACTAAATGTAAGCCTCCAGTTTGTTTTTCTCCACCCCTGTTTAGAGCTTATGGCTATAAACCATAGCTAACTGGTACCTCCATGTAATTCTGTCTTCTTACTCCCTAGTCACATTTGCTTAACACTAGCCCATTTCCCAGTATCTTTGAGTATGAAGACCAGAAGTATGAAAAACATTAACTTGGGATCACACTATACTGGCAATAATGCACACACACAGAAAATTGAATATGACCATGCAGATGTGCCTGAGAAGACCAGTTGTGATAAACAGAGCCATTCACCTTTACATCAAGCCCACATCAAAAATGGCCTCTAGAGCTTTTGAAGAGGCATCACTGCTGTGAAGTGGAATCAGGGCATGCCTAAGAAACAACAACTGTATCACAGCCTCCTGAAAAGAGCCAAAGAGCAGGTTTGCTTGGGCAGCACCGATGCTGGGGATCAGTTCATAGGCCTGAGGGCATGTTGGAGACTATCACAAATCCCAAAGCAATCATATCACGACAGGCATTTTTAATCACTGCACCACGCAAGTTGTGCAGTGATTAAAAAAGCACCACGGTGCTGCTTTAGGCATTCTGTATAACCTGCACAGAACTGTAATGGGAGCAAATAACACATTCTAGGGTACCAACCTAAACGTCTTATTGAAGTTGCTGTTGATTCATCTGTAAGCGTTTGCCGAGGTGAGCAGCTCCAGAGAGCTCCTTCAACCCCGGAGGGAGAGGAAACCCCGCGTCCAGAATCCTCAGGTCTCAGAGGCGAAAGCCACCGAGGGAACCTCGAACCCCCGCCAGATGTTGCCCAGGAGCCGGCAGCTCCGCTGAGCAGAGCGCGGACTCACAGGGGCGGTGCCAGGAGGGACGGCCCCGCCCTGAGCGGGGAAAACCCGACCCAGGGAGTGAGCGCTCGCCTCAGGCTCAGGTCCCGCTCAGGGAGCTCTGCTCTGGGTGCGCCGGGGGGGGCAGCGTCGGCAGCAGACAGAGCCGGTGAGAGGGGAGGCTGCAGCGCGGAGCTCGGGGTGCAGGAAGTGCCTGCGCTGGGCTTGTGAGGCGAGGGTGCGCAATGGGCAGGGCTGCGCTCGGTGCGCCCCGGTGGAGGTCCTGCTGCAGCAGGGGCTGAGCTGCGGGGCACTGTCAGTAGCTGAAAGGTGTCAGGGGAGCTGAGAAGGAGCATGGACTGCTTGCTCCAGGCCCAAACTGTGCAGGGGCCGCAAGCGTCCGTCATAGCTCACACAGAAAAGAAGGGCAGTAATCCAGGGAGCTACTAACAAAAAATCCAACAAAAAATGGAGGAAGAGGTGATTGTCCTGCTGTAATCAGTGCTGGTGCAGGCTGACCTGGAGTACTGCGTGCAGTTCTAGGCCCCACCATTTAAGACGAACATGAAGGTCCTTGAATGCGTCCAGGAGGGGAACCAAGCTGGTGAAGGGCTGGAAGGCATGTCCTGTGAGAGCAGCTGAGGACACTGGATTGACCTCACTGCTCTCTACAGGTCTTCCCAAGGAGGAAAAGTGGAGGGGGAGGTGCTGATCTCACTGGGATCCATTGATAGGACATGAGGGAACGATTCAGAGCTGTGCCTGGGGAGGTTTAGAGTAGACATTAGGAAGCATTTCTTTACCCAGAGGGTGCCCAAACCAGGAACAGGCTTCCCAGAGAGGTGGCCAGTGCCCTCTGCCCATCAGTGTTTCAGAGGCATTTGTACAGCACCCTTAATAACATGCTTTAACTTTCAGCCTCCCCAATGTGGTCGAGCAGTTGGACTTGATGATCACTGTAGGTCTCTTCCAACTTCCAGTTTTTGTTCTTTCTACTTCCATCTTTCCCTAACAGTACATGCTGAGGAGATACTGGATGACATTTCTTCCCAGCCCCGCACTAGTGGAAGGGATTGCAATGGGTATCGTGCCCCGTCATAGGCATTGACTCTGTCACTGTGGGCTGTGCCTTCTGATGGGGGTGAGAGATGTCAATTATCTCTGGATAGTTTGAGCATCTGAACAGATTTGTGAAAAACACGTGTAAACTGGGATTTGAAACTCTTCTGTGTTCATTGGGTTTATTTGGGTTTCCACAGGATAGCAAAAGACCACATCTCTGGCATCAGTGAGGCTTCAAGCCCTCAGCCTGAAGCAGGATGTGCTCCTGAACTAAATGATTGCAAATCTTGTTTATGTGGGCTATAGCTGCTCATTTCCTTGTGATTTCGCTCCGCTCCCAACCCCACCCCTCCCCAAATACTGGCTTTTAAAATGCCTGAGTTGTTGCTTTTGGAGAAACAGAACAAAACACAAGAGCCTGAGAGCAACACCACTCCATCAGGAGTCCATCTGGCCCAATACTCTGTCTCCAGTGGCACCCCATACATGTTTAAAGGAGAGTATATGAGGAGTGCAGGTCTACTTCTGTCAGGGTCCAGTGGGTGTTCACAGGCCTCAGTGTCTGAGACCGGCCTCCCTCGGGACCTGCACTGCAGATGGCCCCTCAGACCTATGCTAGAGCTTGTCATGCAGAGTTTTATGCATAGCATATCATAGCTGTCTGTTCTATTCTGTTCTGTTCTATTCCATTCTGTTCCATTCCATTCTCTTCTGTTCTATTCTGTTCCATTCCTTGCACTGACAGTGAGGTGTATAATGATGAGACCATTATTTACCTGAAATGCCAAGGGGTTTTCAGCACCAAAAAACACTTTCAAAGACACAAATCAGAAAGGTTACAGGTGGAAAGACTATTTTATTTCTTTATAAATAAAGTTATTTTACTTATTTTAGTTCAGCTTAGTTTAGTTAATTTTAGTCTAATTTAGTTTAGTTTAGATTGTATTTTCTTTTTCTAAATCTCTCAGAGCTGGTGCTCGCAAGCATTAACACAGTGCACATGTGTAGCCAGCACCAGGCTGACACATCCTTCAGTTTAGCTTAAAAAAACATCCCTTGTGGCCTGACAAAGGAAAGCTGGGGTAGGAGCGTTGCCATGGTGGTGCAAGTGCAATGCAAGAACCCAGCCAGAATGGGCCAGGGAAGACCTGACAAGGGGGGGTGCTGAATGCTAACAGACGACAGCAGCAAGTCCCGTGGCAAGTCCCTGGGGCCACCCTGGGAGTACTGAACGCTGCCTTGCCCCGGATGCGGGGTATGAGGGCCAGCTGCGTGGAGCACGAGCTGCTGCCTTTGGGCCACAATAACCCGAAGGAGCCCCATGAAGGGGCTGTGCTCGGCTCCAGAGGAGGCAAAAATCCCCAGGGACACTTGCTAGTCCACCTGGGGAGAAAAAAGCCATCGCCCCCCAAGCTGCAGGACACGAGGGCCACCTTCGTGGAGCATGAGCACCAGGCGATAACCCAGAGCACCAGAACCAGAGAAGCCCTGACAAGTGGTCATGCTCAGTGCTCAGAGGAAGGCAAAAAACCCCCAAGGCCAGTGCCAGTCTGCCCTGGAGGAAAATTCCTTCTTGACCCCAGCGCTTGCGTGATCCGCTACTCCCTGAGCACATGAGCAAGACCTGCTCCTGGTCCATGGGCTGGTTATGCCTCTAAGGGGACAAGGGGACACTGGCAATGCCTTTTCTGCCTCTACCTGGAGCCATCTCAGTGGCTTCCAAGAACAGCAAAATGCCGCTGGCCTGATCAACTCTGGGAGCAAGAACCCTTCCTGTGCCTGGCAGTGGGAGCTCCAAAGCACTGGGGGAGGGCACTGGGCCATCTGTGGATCCTATTTCTTATGGCTGCTGCCACGATCTCCCCAGAAGATGAGGATGGTGAGCTCCCCGAAGACTGATGATGAGCTGTGAGTGTGGCTCCTCCAGGAGCTGGAATTGCAGCAGAGAACCTCCAGCAGCTTCGGGCAGTCTTCCCCACTCTGCCCCTCCAAGTAATTCCACTGGTGCCTCAAGGAATTCCTCTCGGATCCCTCCAGGCTGCCAGCTCTGTCCTGGTGGCAAAGCCGGGCAGTCTGGCAGCGGGACACAGGAGAGGATGCCTTATACTTGCCCCAGAGTATTGTGATGCTGCGTTGGCAGGTGGTGGTAATATGACACAGGGGTGACAGGTCCCCCACAGCCCTGCCCACCGCAGCCCTGCTGCTGCCCCTTCGCCCAGCATGCCTTGGAGAAAAGCCTTTGGGGTGCTGGCCCTGAGGCAGTGCCTGTGACCAGGAAGCCCTGGGGGAATGTCCCTTCCCATGGTGGCCACACACTGGGCACCACTGTGTGGGATCCCTGTAAACTAATTTGTATGTTCAGATTGTGTCAATAAAGGTGTTTATACCACATGCAATCATTTTACTGTGGCGACCCCAGAGATGAAAGAAAGGGGTTTTGGCTCCCTCAGTGTGAACTTTGCAGAAATGTGGAGAGCATACAGGATGTCCTCACCATTCCTTATCAATACACCAAGTGGCATTTGCTACAGTGCTGCTTATGGTGAGGTCTTCTTCTTGGAAAGAAGATGGATGTAAGAAATCTCTTCTGCGTTTGTTACACAGGGTGTTTATAGATATTTGCTTGTGTTTATTAACATTTGCGTGTCTAGCTTAGGGATTCACCTCACACAGAGAATGAAGACCTTAGGCCCACTGTAGGAGAGGATCAGGTGTGAGATCATCTTAAGAACCTGAATGTGCTCAAGTCCATGGGACCTGATGAAATCCATCCGCAGGTCCTGAAGGAGCTGGCGAATGAAGTTGCTAAGCCACTGTCCATCAAATTTCAAAAATCATGGCAGGGAGGTGAAGTTCCCGACGACTGGAAGAAGGGAAATATAACCCCCATTTTCAAGAAGGGGAAAATGGATGACCCAGGGAACTACAGACCAGTCAGTCTCACCTCTGTGCCTGGCAAAATCTTGGAGCAGATTCTCCTGGAAGGCATGCTAAGGCACATGAAAAACAAGGAGGTGGTTGGTGACAGCCAGCATGGCTTCACCAAGGGGAAATCCTGCCTGACCAATTTGGTGGCCTTCTACAATGGGGCTATGGAACTAATGGATAGGGGCAAAGTATTTGATGTTGTCTGCCTGGACTTGTGCAAAGCATTTGACATTGTCCCGCATGACATCGTCCTTGTCTCTAAGTTGGAGAGACATCAATTTGATAGATGGACCAGGCAGTGGATGAAGGACTGGCTGGATGGCCGCACGCAAAGATTTGTAGTCAATGGCTCAGTGTCCAGTTGGAGACCTGTAACGAAGGACTTGGGGGTGTTGGTCGATGAGAAACTTAACATGAGCTGGCAGCATGCACTCAGAGCCCAGAAAGCCAACCATATCCTGGGCTGCATCAAAAGGAACATGACCAGCAGGTCGAAGGAGATGATCCTGCCCCTCTACTCTGCTCTCGTGAGACCTCACTTCGAGTATTGTGCACAGTTCTGGTGTCCTCAACATAAAAAGGACATGGAACTGTTGGAACAAGTCCAGAGGAGGGCCGCGAGGATGATAAAGGGGCTCAAGCAACTCCCGTATGAAGATAGGCTGAGAAAGTTTGGGCTGTTCAGCCTGGAGAAGAGAAGACCTCATAGCAGCCTTCCAGTATCTAGGGGTCTACAGTGATGCTGGAGAGGGACTCTTCATTAGGAACTGTAGTGGCAGGACAAGGGGCAATGGGTTTAAACTTAAACAGGGGAAGTTTAGGTTAGATATATGGAAGAAATCCTTTACTGTGAGGGTGGTGAGCCACTGGAATGGGTTGCCCAAAGAAGTTGTGAATGCTCCATCCCTGGCAGTGTTCAAGGCCAGGTTGGACAGTCTTGGGTGACATGTTCTAGTGTGAGGTGTTCCTGCCCATCGCAGGGGGGTTGGAACTAGATGATTGTAAGGTCCCTTCCAACCCTAACTATTCTATGAATCTAAGAAAAGTATCGTGGAAGTTTCCCTTTTGAAAGCTGATGCATTCTAGAAAGCACAAAGGAAGTCCCCAGAGGACCTGTCTTTTGCAGGCATTGTGAATATTAAGAAAAAATAAAAAACCAAAACCCTTAATATTTCCACTGCATCACATATTTCTCAAGCTGAAGTTCCAAACGGGAGATGAAATTCTGAAATAGAAAAAGTACTAAAAGTTTGGGAACCATGACTTAAAATAACTCTTTATTTAAACAGCTCAGTCCAGAATTAGTTTCTTACAAAGCAAGAGCAAAAGTCTACACATACTCCCCTCTCCTCACTCATCTGTGGAAGTCAGCCTCGAGTCTTTCCCCTTTCTGAGCAGCCAGGCTTAATCCCTGGCAGTCAGCATAAGCTTCACCCTCTGCTGACACAAGAAGCACGTGCTATGGAGCAGGTCCTAAGATTTAGCAGATAAGGCCAAGGATCAGGGTGGTCAGGCAAACTTGTACCTAACAGACAACATACACCTCCTGGCAGAGAGCTGTACTACTTGGTTTCAAAATACTGACTGTTCTGCACAGAAATATCTGGGTCTCTCTCTCTTCTTCCTAAACAAAACAGAACATCAGGATCTGTCTGGATCTTTTTTCTTCACTGCCAAACTGAATATCAGAGAGCCAGTTTGTGAGTGACACAAGGGCCAAATTTTGTCAGTGAACTGACTCTTATAAATGCAGACTAAAATTCTTGGGGATGGAAGACTGTTATAAGCAATCTGCAGCTGCTGAGCAGTTAGTTTTCACAACAGTTCTACCTTGTAGCCTGACAACCATTAAATGCTTCTTAAACAAAACAGCACATTACTTGTCCATAGCCCTTCAGTCATCAGCAAAACTAGGACCACAAAACATGCAGGCTGCCAGGTATGGGCTGCTCATCTGTCACACTGTCAGACAGCCTTCTCATCCTTTAAGATGAAACACACTAGAGATACAGAACACGTAGTCTTTTATTTTTGAAAACTCATAATACTTGATTGCTTTTGTCTTTTTTTTAATAAAAAAAGTATCTTAGCTGCAGTCTCTTTTGCTGTCACCATTACACTTTAAAAAACTCCTCAATACGCCGCTTTCTGGGGGGACTCACTGAACACATTTCTCCTGTATCTTGCGAGGCACTGCCAGAGTCAAACTTGCAGCAAGCATCAGCTGCCTCCAAAAGCAAAGCTTCGTCAGTGTTATCCTGGCTGTCAGAAAAGGTCCTCTGGAAAAGGTCATAGATGGTCTTCTGCTTTGGATCTGCCTGAGAAAGAAGAACAGACACAATGTGCATGCACATTGTCATATAAAAACAAAGTGAGCAACAATCAGAGGGCACTCCCCCAGACAGTGCACATGTATGTACATATCATATGATACATATATCATACATACGCACACACATAAATCTCAGACACATATATGCTACGGAGGCTATCATGTCTCCTTGAATGCAGCATGCTGGTTTGGGAACTCTCTGTGGAGAGTCCAAGTCGAGGCATGGTTTCTGGGCGGAATTGGATAATCTGGTCTGTGGCATTAAAGGCAGAACAGGTGTAAGGTCAGCCTGCCAATCACCTGCCTATCTAGATGTACACAAGCCAAAGCCCGTTCAGTCTCTCCTAGGGACCATCAATATTCTTTCAGGTCAATTACCTTAGGGCAGTAATTACTGGATTCAGCTGTTGTGGAGAAATTGGTTTCTGAAAGACCAGCTTCCCCCAGCACTTTAATTTTCTCTTCAATTATTGGCCTAGGAAAGGTAAACAGGTATTACTGAAAGGAAGAAAATATCATGCAAGGACATTATGTCATTTACTGTGGGTAGATGAAAAAGATAACGGGTATAAAGATGGCTTTTCTACCAAAGCTTGTTAGTTCCTTAACCTATCCTGCTATTGTTTATGATGTCTTGGGGTATCAAGTCAATCCTATCTAAATAAGTGTCAACCCTATCTAAGTAAGTATTAATCCAATTTAAATAAATAACAAGAAGAGGCTATAAATATTTAGAGAACACACATGTCTGATAGGGAAACCAGTTGACTGAGGCAACACCAATGGTATAAAGTCAGAACAAGAATATGCACCTAACCAATAGCCTGCATATTCAGTCTCCAAGGCAGGCAATGGTAAATCCCCATCAACACATTCATCAGCACTTCTAGAGTATCTCCCAATGTACCGCAGGAGGAAGAATCCATCACTGCCCTAAAAAGTCCCAACCACACCTGTGGACTGCACACTTCAAAAGAAGCAAAGACTACAGCACACAATTAATGCATTTACCAAACAGCTTCATCATCTTGTTCTTTTTCTTGCCTTTAAAAAGGACACCACTGTCTTCCTTTGAAGAGCCACATTTCCTTCCCATTTAGCACTGCTGACTGCACAGACAGCATTTCACAAATAAAGGCAGAATTACTGTCATTAACTTTCCATGAAACATGGGCGATGCATCAGTTTCCAGATCCCTGCATTGTAGGGTTATAATTATTTGCCATCATGATATTCTGGGAACTGCACAAGTTCACTGAGTTCATTCAGTCCTTTAAATAAGGTAATAAAGAAGTAATTTTGGACTTCAAATGAACCAGCTGGTGGACAATTTCTTTTCATCATTTGCAGGTCAGTTCCCTTGCAGCATTAAGGATTTCTCAGATCCTCCCGTCCCCCAGGATGTCAGATTCCCCAGCCTTAAGGACCAGTGTCCACTGATAGCTCTCAATGCAGCCAAAAAGGCTCAAGACCATAACTTTCCAGAGGCAGGTCAGCAGCAATTTTTTAGTCCATCCAAAGGTCTCACTGAAAAGCAACAGAAAAGCTATAGTGCAGTCCTCCTTCACAGCTCCCTTTCCAAGCACTCAGCAGCCAGATTGCTCCTCAGACCTGACCTACAATATGCAACCATCTCCAGTATGCTGACTTTGCTTGAAAGTACTTGGCACTTTACCGTACCCCAGCACAAATGTTCCAAGCTGTATCCAAGACAACTCCTTCTCTTCTCTCAACAGCTCCTTCTTTGTCAGGTAACTACTTCTATTCCTCCTGCTTGTCATACCCACTTATGTCCACCATGTCCACTGCAGTCACCAGCTCACAGCAGCCCTGATTGGCAGTTTTGCTCCTCCCCTTACAGGCTGTGGAAATCAGAACTAACATTAACATTTGATGGATGGACCACTCTGTGGATAAAGAACTGGCTGGATGGCTGCATGCAGAGTTGTGGTCAATGGCTCAATATCCAATTGGAGACCAGTAATGAGTGGTGCCCTTCAGGGGTCAGTGTTGGGACTGGTCTTGTTCAACATCTTTGTCAGTGACATGGACAGTGGGACTGAGTGCGCCCTCAGCAAGTCTGCCGATGGCATCAAGCTGTGTGGTTCGGTTGATACGCTGGAGGGAAGGGATGCCATCCAGAGGGACCTTGATGCCCTTGAGAGGTGGCCAATGCTAACCTCATGAAGTTCAACCAAGCCAAGTGCAAGGTCCTACACCTGGGTCGGGGCAATCCCAGGCACAGCTACAGGTTGGGTGGAGAAAAGATTCAGAGCAGCCCTGCAGAGGAGGACTTGGAGGTGTTGGTCGATGAGAAACGTAACATGAGCTGGCTTCAGTGTGTGCTCGCAGCCCAGAAAGCCAACCGTATCCTGGGCTGCATCAAGAGGAGTGTGACCAGCAGGTCGAAGGAAATGATCCTGCCCCTCTACTCTGCTCTTATGAGACCCCACTTGGAGTAGTGTGTACAGTTCTAGTTCTCAACCTAAGAAGGATATAGAGCTGTTGGAGCAAGTCCAGAGAAAGACCATGAGGATAAGGGGGCTTGAGCACCTCCCATATGAAGATAGGCTGAGAAAGTTGGGGCTGTTCAGCCTGGAGAAGAGAAGGCTGGCTGCGTGGAGACCGCATAGCAGCCTTCCAGTATCTGAAGGGGGCCTACAAGGATGCTGGGGAGGGACTATTCATTAGGGACTGTAGGGGACAAGGGGTTAATGAGTTCAAATTTAAATAGGAGCAGTTTAGGTTAGATACAAGGAAGAAGTTCTTTACTGTGAGGATGATGAAGCACTGGCACAGGTTGCCCAAGTGGTAAATGCTCCATCCCTGGCAGTGTTCAAGGCCACATTGGACAGAGTCTTGGGTGACATGGTTTAGTGTGTGGTGTCCCTGTCCATGGCCAGCAGGTTGGAACTAGATGATTGTAAGGTCCTTTCCGACCCTAACTATTCTATGATTCTATGATTAAGCATCTTACATCATCATGTGACAAACAGTGAAAACAGGTGGCAGGAGAGCCAAAGTGTCTTTCTCACTTCCTACCATAAGTAGTCATCTGCTGTGCCTTTAGCCACCAGGTAGTGAACGTTAACGGAGCTGGTCTGTCCAATTCGATGTGCCCGATCTTCTGCTTGGATCAAAACCTTTATGTAAAGACATGACAAAGAAAATAAAGTGTGAACTCCAACATTTAAGAAATAGTGTAAGCACCAGAGAACAGGGAGATCTCATTTCTCATGCTTAGCAACTATTTCTCATCTGGATCCTCTCAACACCCACATCCTCAAACACAGACTAAACCAAGTAATCTGGTGCACCAGGTTCCCTAAAGGCACTGAGCATTTTTCAGTAGCATTAATAATGGACCCTTTCAGGTCTTGGCTGGGCGAGCAATTGAGAGCTCTGTCAAATTAAGAAACAGAAGCATGTTTCCCTTTCACATCATATTCTCCAGGCAGCAAGCTGTGTAACCAGACTCACTGGCTCAAGCCCCAGCACCTGGGGGTGAACAGACAAGTAGCCGTCAGAGAAAGAAACAGAAAAACCCTAGAGAAATTTCCCTGCCTATTACATCTTTCCCTTAGCACCAATGTTTCTGCTGTCCAGGGAGCATCCAACCCCTGTCCCCTCCAGGATGCGTACCCCTGGGTTCCAGAAGAGCTCTGCAAACACCACCAAGTCCGCAGCAGACAATGTCAGGCCCATGTTTGCAGCAGTGAGGGACAGAACAGCCACCACCTGCTTCTCTGACAACTGGAACTTCTGGCACAGAGACTGTCGCTCAGCTGAAGGTGTGGAGCCATCAATGCGAATGTATTCAACATGCTGTGAAAAGGCAGAAGAGACTTTTTAGAGGCCATGTGTCCCCTTTCCTGTATCCTCCTTCCATATTTTAGTGGATTCTGTTTTCCTTCCCCACAGCAGAACCAGGATAGTAAAAAGGCACCAGTTGTCTTTTTGAAACCTTTCCTCATCTTCAAGGCAGAGGCACTGTAGCTCAGCATATAACATACCTCCCCTCTGTTCACAATGCATAACTTGCTCTTATTTCCACTGCTCTCCCACCAGTTCTGAGCAACAGGAAGGACAGCAACAAGCTGGCAACTCAAGTACAGTGGAAATGCAACTGGCTTAATACAAAGCTGAACATTGCTGATATTACAGCTGCTACAACCTCCCCAACCTTCTTAAGTCTTCCCCTGTTTGCAATGGGAGGAGATGGAATCCTGCACTTCTTAGTTGCTCTGTGGTAGGCTCAGGAGAGGCATGATAAACTTGGGTAATATAGACCCATAACTCTTTGGTGTCCATTCTCCTTGCTCTACTGGAGGATGCAGCCACAGAGGCAGCACTGCCACAGTGGTTTATGGTTTGGAGTATTAACTTTAAACCATCCTTTACACTGCCCCAGCGTGACCCAGAACTCTTCAGGGGCATTCCATGAAGTCTCACATGAACAATTAACCAAACACTTTTGAAGTCAGAGAGATGACTGGCAGGTCTAACAAGTCTCCCTACAGTATCCCAGTTCAAAAATGTAACAGCACCACAGAGATAAAGGGAAGCAGCCATAGCCGTTACATTCTCCCTCTCTTAGGAAAGCCTGGAGGACAAAGCAGAGATGGCCACACAGGGTAAAACTCCAAGAATTCACAAGCTCCAGGGCAGATAGTGAGATTAAAGGACATTAAATACAACAAAAGCTATTCAGCTAATACAAAATGCATCCTGTGAGGCATTCACCCTGACAGCTCAGCTCCCTCAGTGAAGGGCACATTCAGAAACACAGCAAGTAGAAATGATTTCTGTCACTAACTTTCATAAACTATCTGACCGGATATAACTCTGGGGAGCTCTTAAACAGCTTTGAAGCTGGAGTAGTGATAAAGTTAAGATGACTCAGTCTATTACTTACTTCCTTCTCCAGCTCTGCAACTATTGCATCCAGCACTATCTTGTGATGAGCAAACACCAGGAATTTATTATTGCCACTTTCCAGTAAGTCCAGGACGTATTCTCTACATGAAAAAGGAAAAAACAAAACAAAACCAAATCAGAACTCTAAAATTATGTGCTGAGAGAATACAGGCTTTGCTCATGACTATACAGTTCATCTATACAGAGAAACTAGGAAATAGGCTAGCATAAAAAAGCTGCAGTAAAATGCAAGTAGCAAGTCAGGTTTCCTACAGATTAAAAAAAGACACTACAGGATAATCCACTCGTTTTTCTTCACTGCAGCTGGATAGCTGCCTACATTTATTTATGGATATCACTGAGAATCAATTTATTATATCCCACTTGAAACATGACATCCAGACCAATCAACTGGAAGTCATCTATATGTATTTGATGACCTCATTCACCCTCCTGTATTTCTAACTTTTCACAACCACAGTATGTTAAGATAATCTGTGTACAATTATCACTCCTGTGTTCACTTAGGACTGTTTCTATTTTAGGAGAAAAGGGCTCTAAATGCATAGATCAGAGTATCCTAAAAGTAGCTTTTCTCACACACTGACAACTTACTATGGCTTAGCAATCTAAATACAAAAGCTGTTTCTAGAAATTACCCATATGCACATAGACTAATGACCAATAAAAGGCAACAACACCCCTTTTAAACATTTAAACGGTGTTAATAAAATGCAGACATCTGGCTTGGACATGGACTAACAGCAAAGCTACAAAACCCATTCCTATGTAGTAACCTATGCTACAATCACATCAGCTGGAGCCTGAAAATCACCTATTAAACCTATAGAGATGATACAACTTTCATTTTTTCTTTGGAATAGTGAAGTTGTTGCGAAGATCAGGAATTCCAAGTTCTTTGCTAAATACATCACAGCTTAGGTCAGCAGCAACTGTCAGAAAACACCCAGCAGCACTTCCAGCCCAGTATTAAGGTGTATCAGTGCCTTGCACATAGCTCCCAAGGTTCATGATGTTCAGATTCCAGTTACATGACAATATCATTTAACAAAAAAAGCTGGGAGAGAAGCAGGATTGCTGGTTTTTAAAACAAATATCAAAGTGAACATTCAGTGTAGCAACCAGATGCCAACACATCACAACTATCTTATACCTCATTCTCCATATTCCATTTAACAAACGTCTAGTTGTTTTGATGGAAGCAATGGAAATCACTGTCAACAAGGGTAAAACATGGGAGGTGATGAGGATCATAGGACACTACAATTAGCTAGACAGTACTGTCCTTCAGCAGCTTCTAATAAGCAGTATTTTAAATGCTACTAAACCTTGAAAAAAAAATGGACTAGTCCCTAACAGAGAGTCAAGTAAACAGCACTTCATGGTTTTATATTCAGTTCACACTTGCAACTGAAATAAAAGGAAGTCTTCTAACTGTTCACTAACATAAAAGAAACTCTTCTATAGAAATGCGCACTGGGACTCTGAAGTGCAGTTCTGTGCTGAACAGGCAAATTCTGCAGCAAGGTCTGAGACTGTGAAATCACTCAGTGCACATCATCTGGTCCTTATATTCAGAGATTTGCAAAAAAGCAAAGAAGCTCCTTGCAGTCCCAGCAGAAAGGCTAAGGATGAAAGGGCACAGAAAGTCATAGAAGGAAATTATTCCTAGGGAAAACAGAGTTAAAAGCACACTTATGATAAAAAACTTTTGCTGCTGAGGTCCTATGTAAGCCCTGTGGAAGAGCAAAGAACTTCAGTAGGGTCTGTAACATCCCAACAGCATGCTACAGCTGAAGCTCAGTCCACCTCATAAGCTTTCTGGTTCAGGGTTCCTGCTGAAGCAGGACTGCAGCATTTGTTTTCTCAAATTCTGCTTCTCAAATTGATACTTCTAATTTCATTACTCCCCCTGCTCCTCAAATTGCAATGGGGTCTGGACCAGGGAATTTGATCAAAATCACAAACATCAAGCAGTTTTAGATGGTTCAAATGACAGTTTAGATCCATTATCTGGAATGAAATCAGAAGACTTATTCCACCTAGGAACTCCAAGAGAAGAGAATGTTTAGTGCATTGTAATTAAAATCAATTTTTTTCTACACTAGCTTAAGGCTATGCTTTGTGTCCCTGCATTGTTATCTCTAAGGCACCATTTTCCGGTTCTCAGCAAAAAAACACATTTTCCTAGGCAAGAATGAAGCAATGACATGCAGCTTACACAACTGAATGGATTTTAGCTTCTGCCGTGCTGCTGTAGAAGATGAGAAGTGCTTCCTTCTCCTGTTGTTTCTGTAGAGAGAAAGATAAATAAATGTGAGCTTCAGAAATGCCTTTTCTCCTTCTTCCTTACAGATCTGGGGTGTTTGCTGCTGCCAATAAACACTTTGCTAGGAGGAAAAATCAGCCTAAAAAAGCACAACAAAAGGGGACTGGATGGGGGAGTCTACTCGCTACTGTGTATGGCAGATACTCACACACTCCTACTTCTGACACCTCCTTTCCTACCTCCAACTCAACTCCTACAAATTGGATGACAAGCATATCAAACATGTAGTTTTAGTTGAGAAAGCACTTCCAAACTAAAATGGCAAGGAAAAACTCCTAAGTTCTTACAGAACTGTACTGGCAACCTAGGAGCCTAGAACATTTGCCATCCATACAAGGAAAACAGAGCGGGGGGTAGAAAGGCAAAAATATACTTCACATTTTTGGCTACTGCTGTGCTCACAACGCAGCTTCAACAGGGCTGTGTTTGTAGGGTGAATGGGATTACAAGGCACGACAGAAAAGTACAGAGGCAGGAGGTACAAAAGACAACTAGAAAGGACTAATGAGAGGGGAAAAAAAAGGAAGAGGAAATGGTATTTCATACAAAAAGGGACAAAGTAGACCACTTAAAATGGAAAAAAGGCTGAGCTGTTTTGACTGTGTTATACATTCATTTAAAACTGTGCCTTCAACAGCCTTCTGCTGTGCCTTCACACGAGATGGGGCTCTGGCCTTCCTTGCAAGTCAGGGTACTTTTTTTCCAGTGATGCTTTAAATAAGGTACCTGAAACACCAATGGCTCATCATGAAAATAGCTTCCAGCTTACACTTTTGTATCCTTTTGTCATTGTCTTTGCTTCAGCTGCCAAGACAGCCTTGGTCTTTGCACTAATCTTTTCAGGAGCCACCACAACCATTTTGCGTTGCTTTGCTGGAAGCTGGGAAAGCACATCTGATTTCAGACGTCGGATCATGATGGACTCTTCCAGCAAAATTTTCAGTTCAGTTAAGTTGGATGATCCAGAGTAGTCCCAACCCCATGGCATCTGGTAAAGATCAAAGCAGTTATCAGTGTCAAACTTACAAGAGACTGGTCTGCAGGTGATCCAAGAGTCGAATAAACTTCCAGGAAAACTGCACAAGGCAGGTTGGTAGGGGAGATTTGACAAAATGGCAATAAGGTTGAACTGTACTAACTAATCCACCCAACATGAGAAGGTAGTTTATAAACTTCCCCTTTTTTAACCTACAAATGCTTGGGGAGGTGCAGGAAAGAGGACTATGCAGAAAGGCAGGGATCCCTCCCACAGTGCTGTGCCCTGGTATTCATCCTCACACAACAAGGTGTTTCTGCTCTAACAGCATGAGGACAAACATCCTTAACCCAAATGCCTTCACACAGGTGTAACACTTGTCTGACATGCTTGGTAAATGCTAGGTCAAAATTGCCTGTTTTCCACTGTGACCTGTCTCTTGATCTGCTTCCTGACATACTGTTTCTGCCATTACCACATTTGGCTTAGACTCAAGCAAACCATAAATAAACTATGGCCCAAAACATCTCTCCAAGTATTGTCCCTTCAAAGTATCATCACTTCAAAGCTCCTCTGAAACCCTTCATTTACTCCTCCTTGAAGCACTTGCCACTGAACCTGCCCTATCCTCCAAGAACCTGTGTGCCAACAATATATACCTGCTCTATTAATCTCAGCTCATCACTTCTCCTGCTAGTAACCCCAGAGCCTATCATTTGTTCTTTTCTGGAAAAGAACAACTAAGCTGACAAACATGGGCATCAAAATTGGTACATTCCCAAAAGAAATATCTGTAACCAACTCTTTTTTTTTGGAGAGGAGACCAATAAGGTTTTTATGCTGAAGGATAGCGAGACACCTTCCTGATGGAAGTTTTCACAAATAAGTGTATGAGATATAGCTACGGTAATACTGTAAACTAAGGCAGGGGAGAGGCCAGATCTTCCTCACAGCTCTAATTCCAAGTCCTACTGGCAGTGTCACCAAAAGAAAGAAGCCAAAAAATGCAACCTCTGGTCTTGGGAGTGACAACCCAAAGCAACCTGATACACCCTCCTGAAATGCATACAGAGGACATGTGCAAAGCCTCAGCACCAACCCCTCTGATCTGCTGCTCCACTCTTCAGTCACATTAATGGCTAAGATAGATTTAGCCTTAAAAATCTATGTATCTCTTATTTGCCTTCCCCAAGAGAAACCTGCTGCAACACAGAAATGGGAGTAAAATAGGAAAACACTCCAAAGTATTCACTGCACCCTCCATCCTCCTGTAGAATGCATGAGACAAAAATAAAATCATACCAGCCATGAGCTTAGTCATGTTACTGAGTGCATTAAGGGATGGTGCTTTGATGGAACATGGATGAGAACATGCTATGAGAGAGAAAGAGGAGGAATCAAACAGCTTATAGGCAATTAAGACCTCCCTGTTATCTGGAAGTGAACATTCCTACTTCAGGTTGAGACATAACAGGACAATCTGCAATTCCATTCCATATTGTACTGATGTGAAACATTAACTGACTTCAGATTCTAGCATGGCCATCATTAAAACTCATTTGACTTAATCCATTCCTAGATAATTATGGTACTATCCGATTATCTATAGTCAGCTCATTAAAGCAGGAAACAATTCAAACCCTAGACAATTTGGATCCTGCAGAGTTAAAACTTTGGCTCTGACAACAGCACAGTGGTATACAGCTAGAGGTAATAAGCCCACCTGGATCAAACCCAATGTTGCCTTCCTAAAAAAGGCAACATGGTTATTACTGCGTCACTTCTCTGAAACCAGGAGTGCAATGCAGGCATATCCCTCTGGTCTGTGAAAAGCTGGTTCAAATTTAGCTGAGTCTATTAGCTTGAGGCATGCTGCAGGAAAGCTGACAGTGCTGAGCCCCAGTCTTTGTGCCCCTTTTCTGCATTTCTTCAGGCTGTATGGACCCAGCAGAAGAGATGTACAGGACCAAGAACGACCCACCTGGTGCTGCACCCAGCCTCATAAGCCCTCTGCTCAGTGCACTGGTACCTAAGAAGCAGGGATCAACATTGACCAGGCTGCTGAGCAAGACCTGCTTCAGGGCCTGGACATCTCCTCAGGCTATGCATGCAGCCCATGTTTTTCCACTTCCACAGAACACAGAAGAAAACTGTATGTTCCAATACACAGAACATATGTATTACTTACTTCCAAGCAAGTAATACATTTGTGTCCATGTAGCACCATTTATTTCAGTTCATAATACCATCATAACTGAAAGAATAGGTGTAAATCAAAAGCCAGTATACTATCATATTAAAAGCATATACACGCAGAATCCCTGAAATATGTTCAGGTTACTGTATCTTTTATGGTGACTGTTGCTGGAACAATATTCAAACAAGGAAACATGCCAGTTCTGTGCTGCACCTAATTAGTGATAAAAAGATTATTAGTCTTGGAATTATTAAAATATAGTTTAGTATATCCTATTGTAAAAAATTACAGAAAAGAAGAACATGTATTTTGCTAAAACACGTCTGGCTTTGATCCATAGCATTCCAGAACAAATGCTTTCAACTGTGATTTTGTTACCAAAGTGTCACAGCATCTTACATGAGTCAGTAAACTTATTACAGTGTTAGTAGAAGCTGCCAAACTCTTACAAATTCAGAGCATGTACTCAGATAGAAATTATTTAATATTTGCCAACATCACCCAGTTTGAAAAATGAATTCACAGCATGTATTTTCGGAAACAGACTTGAGATATTTTGTAAATAAGCAGGTGACATTTCACTTGCTGCATTTTTAAGAGTACAGATGCTAGGAGGTTGAATTACAAAATTATAAACTTTTTTTTTCTCTTTTCTCATTATGTCTGCCAGATATTTGCAATTTCTGTCATAAAAATCTATTCTCTTCAAACAGGAACTAGTCAAGTTTAATTTTAAATTGAATGGTGCAAGTTTGTCAATTTTTCTTTGATCTTGTAATGAAATCAGATTTATTAGTAATACCAAAACATTTTTATGTAGCATCTTTCATCCTGACAGTTCTCCCAAAACCATGCAAAACCTTTCCGGTTATGTGCAATTCCATTTCCACTCGTAATGCTGCCATTTTCAAGACAGAAAGAACCTATTTAAGTTATGACAGCAGAAGTACCACAACAGCTCTTCAGAGAGGATGTAACTCTTAACAATCTCAGTTTACAGTTGCAAAAAGGAACATGAGGGACATACTACCACCATGAGGGAACAACTACAGTCATCAAAACACCTTTTAATTTACTTATTGCTGAGTGGATCTAAGGCAACCCAATATTCAGCAGTACCATTTTTAACTCTAATACTATCCACATCTCTATTTCCAGCAGTCCCATTTCTTCTCTAAATAACTAAATTCTTTCTAGGTTCACTCTATCATTTACTGACATTAACTGTAGCAAAATGTCCCAGAGGAGGACTGAGACCAGTAATGTTCAACTGTCTAGCAGTGGTAGGTCAGAGAAACAAAATTGTACCAGAAACCCTGCAGAGGTTTGAAGGGAAGCTGATACAGACTGTGCCCTCCATGCTGAGTTTCACTGTGGGTTCAAAACTCATTTACACAGAATACACTGTTACAACCTGGATCATGTAAAACAATTTTATTTCTTCCATCCAATTCAACATTTTACCTGAGGTCTATATGCCTTGCAACTGAAGCAACAACTAGTCATGCAGAACTTTACCCTCAAAGGGTTTAAGAAACTCCAAACCTATTTAGACTCATATGTTGCAATTCAACTTTCCTTTTTACTGCAGAAAACCAACAAGATTAAACTACATCTCTTAATTTCCCTCTAGGAAGCATTCTGGACACTACTGAAACAGAAATCCTTCAACAAAGATAATCAAGCTCAGCAGAAGACATGGCACTCTCCCTCCATGATTCCTACTATGGATGGAGTAAGCTTATCCTGTCAGGGAAACAGCACTTTGCTAACTTGAATCTTCCAGAACTCTGTATCTGTGATTCTGCATGCTAACAGCCTTACTTTAATCAGCCTTACTTTAATGGCACCAGCATACAAGTAACAAAGCCAATGAATTGCTCATCTAGCTTGCATATTTGATCATATGTAGAAGAGCACTACGCTGGCTATGAAAGTAAAAGTGGGCATTCAGATCTAGGAAAAAAGAGGACTTCAGAACTTTACATGAGACTGCAGTATGAATCTTCTTGAGAAAACTTGGCATATGTTAGCTTCCCCAAACAGGGAAAAGAAAACAAGCACAAAACCCCTACAAATAGCTGTAATAATTTTTATACTGTATAATGATGTTCAGTTCTTCTGCATATATTTTTGAGCACTGAAATCGTCATTTCCAGCCACTCTGCTGAAAGTTATTGCCTAGTCTTACAGAAAATGAGGCACAAGAAGTGAAATGGATTATCTAACAACAAAGCAAAGTAAGCAAGTTCATGTATCACAGGTCCATGTTCAGAATGCCAAGCCTGGGGTAACAGTTGGACTTGATGATCTTATGCTGGAACTAGATGATCTTAAGGTCCTTTCCAACCCTAACTATTCTATGATTCTATGATCTTAAAAGTCTTTTCCAACCTAGTTGACTCTATGATTCTGTGCCACATGGTAATTGCTACATGCTTGTTCTGGAGGAGCTGAAGGGCAAGCCAGATTAGAGGGCTCTTGCTCCAGATCAGAACTCAGGGGAACTTTGGTTCCCATTTTTGTGTCTATGCAACCAGCACAGAAGATCCCAGAGCCTTCAAGTACAACAGGCTGCAGCAAAAGCTCTTCTCTTAACAGTGTGTGTTTTAACACATGCAGCAGCCCTAGAGATGGAAAATCCAAGCACAGGTATGATGCTTTTACATTGGGAGCAAGGCAGACACCTGCCATCATGGTTGCAAATGGTGGCTTCCTGCGAGGACAAGAACTTGCAGTGATTGGACTCAACGACTCTGCTGAAACCACTGCTGAGCAGCTCGCAGAGATAAAATTTAATTTATTGTCAAGATACTGTGACTGAGGATCACATCTATTTCCTGAATTAGAAGAGGGTAGAATACAAGGATGGACTACAAGTCTTCATTTCTGACTTACCTGGAGGTATAAAATCCCAAGCAACCAAGGCCTTTGTTGAACACAGTCACAAAAGCAGACCACACACTTTGGGGAGGGTTTTAATCAATAAGCCCAAAACTGCAGCAGCGTAATCATCTCATAGTTACTCTGCCCATTTAAAACACTCTAGGAGCAAATTCTCATTAGAATAGGCTCCTTTCTCCAGCTACGGCTTATTTATTTATTAAAGCTATCTACTTCTGTGGCTTTCAGGACAGATTTTGACAAGAAACATTACTGCCTCCATGTCTCAGGAGCAGCATCTAGAGCTTCTCATGTTAGAGCTTTCAAGATGTTACTCTGCAGTGAGACTTCCTCAAAAAAGAACATGTAACATGAGACAGACGGAAAAAGCCTCCACATTTTGAAAAAAATGAGATGATGTTTGCTTAAGTACCTTCCTGGCATCACAATAGCGTAGCCCAAAGGAGTGGAACTGTGGGAAGAAGGCTGGCTGGACAGCTGCAATCTGTGTGTAGAGCTCTGCAGGCCGTGACATGGCAGGGGTTCCTGAAAGCAAGATCACTCTCCTGGCAGCCTGGGAAAGTAAAATAGAATATTGTCATCATATAGCTTACAATATAAGCAGAACCTGCAAACTAGTCATCCCCAGTCCTGAAGAAAAGTCCCACAGCCATGGTCCAAGCACCCTAAATGGAGGAGTGCTTCACCATCCACAGATACTTGCAGCCTTCACTGCCTGAAGACACTTAAGGACAGTGCTTAAAACTTCTAGGAAGCAAGAAAAAAAACATACTGTTTTTGATTCATTCTCCACATGCTGTAAGGGAAGGGGACATCAATTTTTACGACACATTACTTTCTGAATTGGCACTTACCCACTAGGCATGTTAATAGCTTATGCCTGGCTCAAGATTTCATTTGTCATCAGATGTCACAGGAAAGTGACGCACCCTTTCAGGTACATCCTCACCTCCAAAATAAATTCTCTTGTAATAAACCTGCCACAGCAAGCCACAGATAGATTGTCTTCCTCATAAAAGCAGAAAAGATCCAGAGAAGTAAGATTTTTTTCTTACTTTTAGTTCTTTTTCCTTTTAAAATTCTACTAGCAAGGAGAGAAAGATGCTGCTGCCTGAAGCAGGACCAGAAGATGCCAATCTGACAGCCATGGTGAGTCTAGGCATAGCTGACTGGATGCTAGAACGAGTTCATAAATATGAATCATGTAAGAAGATTGTAGGGGACACAGGAAGAGGGTGGGAAACCCCTATCTAAAGTATGTGCTTCCAAAAAGATTACGCTATAGACATAAAAAAAATACGCTATAGACATAAAAGCCTTTCTACCCTCATACCTCCATTATTATATAATTCTATTCTTGGATGAGAGCTATGAATTTTTACTGCTGTAAATTCACATATAGTAGTTAAATTACACATGCCTTGTAATTTCCTGCATGGTTTAATGCAGGTTCATTAAAATAACAAAGAGATTCTTGAGTGACATCTGTACCAACAGCTTATTCACATTTAAATGAAAAAGAAAATTAAATTCTTTTATCATTTCACTGAGATCTACCAGTCAATCCAAATCTATTCAGCTGATTCATCCACTCACCAACCAAACCTGATAGAAAAAAAGAGTTCACAGATCAGCTACCGGAAATTAACTTCAGGACTCTATCAGATACTTATATATAGGTTGTAGTCAGTGGGACTTGCTTTCTCCCAATAAATTCCCATAAACATTTGAGACAATTCCCATAAGCATTTAAAAAAGAAGGATATTTATTGAACTTACTAAAAGGAGAGGTCAAACCTTTGGATATGTCAGAACGCAAGAGTTAAGTCTGCACAAGACAGAGGAGTCCTAAAGACCAAAGATACCAGATCCCATAAGGAAACACAGTGATAAAACAGAAATGAGGTCAGTTTTGGAAATTAAGGTAACAGTGGAGGCAGCTGAGCAGAACCTAGACAATATGTGATCCCTTGTAGAAGCCTTTGAGGAGTAAACTGACACCATCCTGAGAAACCTGTTGAAATACAAGATAAGCTAGTCCCACATGTGCAAGAAACCTCCAAATTAAACTTTTTCTTCCTGGGCTAACAGAAGGCTACTCCTAGGAAAAAGACAACATGAAGCTCATGCAATTACAGTTCATTTAAAAATAACTCTGGATTAAGCTAAAGCAAGAAACATTAACTCAAACAGACCAGGGACATACTAAATGCAACATAAACCCAACTGTGTTAAAAGGTTTTATGCCATTCTCAAGACTCCTCTCTGGAGAGTGTTCCCTAGGAACTACATGAGACAAGACTGGAACACTAAACCCCCAGTAGTCAAAACAATTAGCCTACTTCCCCAATCCCTAGATAGGTACCCAAAGACAGAATGATGAAGTTACAGGTTATTTGAATTCTAAACTTGTCCAGCTACAGTTTTGCAGTGCACAACTTATTTCTGAACAGAAGTAGCATCTAACCACTGCAAGCACCTACCAAGGGCTGTGATACGTCTCCTACGATTAACCGTTTTAAGCAAATTGAGAAGTAAAAATTAGCAAGAAAAACCAAACCAAACCAACAAAAAACAAAAAAACACTAGCTCTATAAGAACCATGAAGAACTTAAAGAAATTAGTTCCAGAAAATTGTGTGGAACACAGGTGATGCAATTCTTTATCCCAAGGGTCCCTTTAAGTTTTAAAATCCATGCCAGAAGGAGCCCAAGAAAGAAGGAAAAAAAAAAATCTTAGGAAGACAAGCTTCCAAATGTTGAAGGTTTACTTAAAGTCTGGATGAAAGAAACAGCTTTGATTCACATTTCCTTTTCTAGTGGCAACTCATTTTGAATAGATGCCAATAAAGATTTGCTCCCGCAGAGAAGTCTCTGCTGATCACTGCTTAATTCTTGTTTCCTGCTGGAGCTTCTGTGCTGTCAAGAGTGAGAGCTTATCCTCTTTCTTGGGAGGTCTATAAGAATAATATGGAGCAGCAGCACAGAAAATAAGATTGCAGGGACCAGAAAGGACTTTCTAGCAAAACCAGATCTGTAATCAATTGATACATATTTACACAGAAGAGAACTAACATTAGGTGCTCATTAGCATTTAGGCATGAAATTAAATCTTCCTTAGAAGTGCTCCTCTCTCATGGGTCTCTGTGACTGTTCTTAGAGCTACTTTCTCATGAAAAAGGAAACTTTCTTGTGTTTAAGGGAACTCTGACAGTGGCTTGACTAGTGGAGACATGGTCTACAGCTCATTTACTAAGTTACATTAAGACAGTTGTGGCTTTTTATCATTACACTTGCACACACAATTCTACAGCTGTGACATTTACAAAAGTTATTTTTGAAAGTCAAAGAGTAACTTATGGCACTTACTTCAGAGTTCAAAACCCTGCACCCAACCGATTCGAAGGGGAGTAGGTGAAAAGGAGAGGTTATGCCACAAACAAGTAATTGAGCATTCAAAGAGCCTTATTAACTTACAGCGGCTGTCCTGTGTTAAATGACTTCCATAGCATGAGCTCTGCCATATGCTAACAGACTGACACTTTTTTAGATAAGTGTGGCTGATTCTGGCTGTACAGTTACTTGTGTCCCCAGTTTTTGCTTACTCTGTCATTCTGAGCTGCTTAGCATAAGGATATCTTATCCGGTGAAATAAAAAAATCTGACAGTGACCATAATATAATAATCACCTGATGAAATAGAAGATTTGATAAAGGGAAAGTGTTGCAGCTGTTTTGGGGAGTCTGTTTCTGTACTTGGGTAAGACAGAAAGGGCTCTACATTTCATAGGATGATCCTACAGTGGTTATTCACAAGAATATAAATGCCTTTCCCTATTCTTAAGTGAACATCTTAGAGAATGTGTGTCCAGTGGTGATAATCAGCTATGACTGAAGTAAATTACACTACGTCCCTATTTCAATAAGAAAGGGAAATCGGAACGTAACAGCAGAAGTGAAGACATAGCCTTGAGGCTTCTCCAGTTTCAAGATTAAGTTCCTTCTCTCAGCAAATGACAACAAGCAAAGGCTTACGTATCCAATCCATATGGATTTGCAATGCCTAAAGACAGCTTCTATTTATTTCCCACTGGAAAGGGAGATTTTTGTGGTCCCTCCTCACATTCTACCTTCAGCATTGATCCATTTCCCTCTATTATTTGTGTTTCTTTATTAAAACAAGTACAAAGAATACTAGACTCCAGACACACAATGTATTTGGGCTTCCATAATAGAAACAAAGACCATTAACCCTGCAAACATGAGGATGTACATCACGCTATTAACCTGAACAGCAGCTCAATGGGAACAATCACATTACCTAAATACTGCGGAAGAAAGCCCATAAAGAGCATAAGACTACTAAGACCATTTTATGCCACTGAAATATTCGATTAGATACTACTTTTTATTTCTCAGTTTCCAACCCAGTTCTTCACCAAGAACTTACTGATATGCTTCCAAGAAACTTATCCATGTTCCACTGGGACCTTCCCCAGTTTCCACTGTGTTGCAGTACCCCATGCAATTACAGAAGAATAAAGATCATGCAGCACTTTGGCTGGTTGAAGGATGTAGAATCCTTTTCACTCCAGTCCCCAAGAGATCCCACCACTGATCAGTGAAAAACTTTTTGTTTTGCTGTTTCTTCTTCATCTATGCCCCTGTGGCTTTGTTATTTTATGGATGCTGGTAGCAAATATACTCCCTCTCCTATGTTCATTTCTCTGGGCCAGTCTAATCTTGGAAGGCAAAAATAAAATGTTTACAAAAGGCGTAACACCATGATACTTTCTGCCTCTGAGATGCACAGTAGAGGTGAAGGGAACAACCAGTATTGTCACTACACCCAGGAGAACTTAGTCCCAGTCACGACAGTAAAGAAAACAGCAAGGTGACAAGTAGGTCCTATTACTCATTGCCACAGCTCTGGATTAGGGGCAGGGACAAGCCAGGCATGATCAGGCCTTTAGGCAACTCAACCAAAGCCAGTAGCATGAAGCTATTCTCGCTTTGAAGTGTGGAAACAAGACAAAAGGACCACTTTGAATACAGGAACTTCTAGCTCTCTTAAATACCATGAGAGATGCTGAAGCTGGGGAGAGATCTCACACAGCTGCCGGCACAAACTGGTCAGTGTGAATGCTGGCTGAGCTTGAAAGCAGGGTTTTTGCCACATGCCAAAACATCAAAGGACTGTTTTGTACTATGGCTTTCAATCCATCCACCTCCGTAATTTTGCAGGGATGCACACAGACTGTGTACAAACTCTGCCACCTGGTTCCATGTAGGCAGATGAAGTATTCTCCCCCTTGTACAAGTCTGCACACCCACAAGTTTTCACATTCATTGGGAATGTGAAGGGAATAAGAAATGAGGCCTAAACATTTTATTGCTGTTAATTCAGCTCACCCTATCTTACTGTTTCTCTAACTATTAGTTCCTCTAAAATTTTTGACCAGTAACAATAAATTGGGCACAGCATGTCTATATACCAAACCTATGTATACCAAACCAAATACAAATGTCTATATCCAAACCAATGACAACCTATAGCAAGCTACCAGTAGTGATAATGGTTACTGCATACACCCAGCCATTGTAAAAGTGCACTTAAAAAAGTCTTTCTGGTTACACTTCCCACTGCCCAAAGCCAAACTTTCCTAGATCTCTGTCAGGGTAGCAGCTAACTATGTAGCAAAAGCAGCAAATACTACACACACCAAATACTGCGCGCACACACACACACAGAGTTTGTAAGTTTTTTTAATATTAGAAAAATGTCTATAAGTTCCCAACTGACAAACTTAGGCCACAGATTTAATGCATGGTTCTGCTTGATAATTCCATACCGGACTTGCTCCGTAACATATACAAGGAAGCAGAAAAAGATGAATTATTACTGAGTGGCTAAAAATACCACTTCACTTTGAAAACCAGTAAGTGTCAGATATTAAAACTAAAATGAGGCTTTAAATGCTGTAACCATAGGTTAAGTATTTCAGAAGTGGAGATTCAGCTTGGCTAACAAGGCAGATTCAAAATTAATATTCAAGGTAAGTCATCGTTATTATGAATGTATGGATTTAATCTGATTATTGTGCAGTTCTGCCTAAATACTCACAACAATTTTTATATGTTACTTATTATTCAAATGGAGAAGTCACAGGAGCAGATTCTATCAAGATGAAAAGAATCCATTAAGTACAGATGGAAGCGACAGAAACATTTCAGGCTCAGAAAAAATTCAGCTTGGATCTGTCCAGTGTCATTATGGACTCAAGTGCGTGTAGCATATAAGGACCAAGGATCACATTTCTTAGGTGTTGAGTTTTTTTTTCTTTTCTGGCCCCAAAATTCAGGCCAAACCTAAGCTTTCATGCAAAAGGATGTTGGGAATCTTGTTGGAAATATAAACAACTATGGCAACTTCAGAAAGTTTAAAGTAGTATAAGGCTAACAACAGTTAGAAATGGCAATGATTGTGGCAATGCTCATAAGGTAGACAATGCACGAGTTGGCTCCAGCAGCTTTGGTTACAGTACTGGCATGGCTTCACATAGAAACTGAGGTGCTAGAAGCAGCATACCTATCAAGGGGTGACCTATGGATACATGTTTTCTTGGTCTCTTCCAAGAACCCCAGTATTGCTCTAATCCTTTTAACATAAAGAAGGCAAGAGCAAGAATATTCTCCCCCAGCAGCATGTTTCCATGTTTATCAGTGTCTTTTATTTAATAATCTCAAAGCGCCATGTAAAATACTGAAAATACTCAATTTTTACCAGATTGACTATTTACTATAAAAATGACACAATACAGTTGTTAAATCCAGTATTCAAGTGATGAAAATGCCTCATATTTTGGCAGTCATTCAAATACGAAAGCACTGCTGTGACGTGCTGTGCCAATAGTGAACACAGCATCACTCACTAATACTTGAAGATAAAGCTGCCAAAGGGACTCGTTTTAAAGGAAAACACCTGTGTTGGAAAACAAGGAGGGCAAAAGAGTAGCTATTACAGCAAATACTCACTTTAGAAGTTAATAGTCAGCAAGCAGAATAAAATTTACCTGAACATCTACCTTGAACTACCTGGTGCTGTATACTGTTTACAGGTGAGATAATGCATGATATGAACACAAAAATCTTATGCTTTCAGAATACTGAAATTCAGTTTCAGAAGCACCAGTTCTCAATTCTTTAAGACCAGTGATGTGGCAGCATAAAAATGTAAGTTCTCAGTAAGTGCGCAAAGCCAATTAACCTCTGCCTAACAGCTACCATCTTTCATTCTCATATCTTTTAGCCTGCAAATAATTTCGACAAACTGATCCTTACAAAGCTACAAGTAGGAAAGGATGAGACCACTTTTTGAGCATTTTGTAAAGAGATTAATTTTCCTCCAGGAGGAATTTCCTCCAATGAGGTTATTTTCCACCATTTTGAGATATACACTCTAATTATTGTAATTCAAACTGCTCATAAAACTGGACCTTCTACTTAAGTTTCCAAATGCTACAAGCCTGAAGTGATTTGAAAGCCAAGAGAAGAGTCAGGCCTTTAAAGGGAACAATGAAGCTATTCAAGGACAACCACCTTCAGCTTGCCATTAAGAATCTTTCATATAAAAGTAGGTTGCAATAAAGCCATCACAGATCAAATCTCTTTATACACACTTGCTGATAATTGCTGAAGAGGAACTGCATTTACCTTGGTCTAATGTACATGTTCTAATACTGTGTAGTACCTAGAAACTACTGGTAACTTTAATCTGCTAAAGGCTACCAGGGAGACTTTGATTCCTTGATCCCAGGGCAACAGGTAGACATGAAAATTTACATTTCTCCTGTTACTGCATAATTGAATATTGCCTCCTTCCTGTGGGCCACTTGTCTTGCTAACGCCACATTTTGCCATTTCCTACTAGCTCTGTACATTTAACCAGCAGGAGTGCTCCTGAACCCCAGCCACACAAATTCACTGAATGCTTGCAGGAACAGAGTAAAGCCCTAAACCAAAGCCAAGGAACAAACCTATGTAATGTTACTTTGATATACAGCAGCAATCTGTGTGTCAAGAAGTAACTGATAGTGATTATTAAACAAGCTTCATTGACACTACTATTCTTTCTGCTCTCCCTGAACACATCAGGTAAGTTTTCCCATCCAGTAAGATATTCCCTTTTTCCCATCACCATAAAACTCATCAGTGGCAGTACTTCTGAAGTTCTTTTGTTAGGTTTTACCATCTAACATTTGTATGGAAACAAGTGACAAAGCCAGAGACAAATTTTGCTCTGGGATCTACAACATTACCTGGATTTCCACTTGCGCAACAGAATTCATCTGCTGGCTCCTAAACCTGGTAAATGGAGCAACACTGCTTTGGGAGCCTGACCTTAGCTGCTGGAGGTTTAGAACCCAGAATACGCACCTTGAGTAGAGGCATGGCAGCCCGGCATCGTGCAGTTTTTATGTTCTTTAGGAAATGAGATTCATCCTGAAACGAAACAAGCATGAAAGTGAAGACAGTTCTGAGCCATAGTTCAACTGCAGGCTACAGGAGAAATTCCCAGTATTCTCTGCTATCTAATATTTCAAGCCTATTATCCCAGAGGATATTTCAAGCACTGGGACAGCCATATCAAATCCTAAGTGAAAAGACAGCATGGGGAATAGCAGGCTTTCCTACATTCAAAAACACAGTGGCAAGCAAACAGCACAGAAATCAAACCTTAAGGCTATGAATCTCAAATGACCAGATACAAGTGAGCAGAGGGGGCTGGAGAGGGAAGGAGAAACAGGAACATTATTTCTACCACCAATACTCATTTGCCCCTGTGTGTCCTTTAAATGCAGAAAATATAGGAGGCCTATACAGTGCCACTTCCCTAAATAAGGGGTTAATGAAAACGATGAGGGGGGAAAAAAAGAAATCTAATTAGGATCCAACTGTTCTGCTGATAGGGCTCACCAGGTGGATAACAACCTCCTACTTGAGATATCACCCCCAGACAGACTTCATTTCTACTGCTGTAGCAAGGCAGAACTTAGACACAAAAAGTAGTCGGTGACCTCCAAGGGTACATTCTCGTCTTTACACTTGTGGATGAGCACGTGACCATACATGAAAAGACAATACAACTGGTTAGCCTCTCAAGCACTGCCTTCTCCCTCCTGATTAACAAATAAGCTACATTAATGTTCCCAGACATCAAAAGAAGATTGGGAGAAAAAGCAGGGAAGCTCAGGACTCAGTAAGACTACTATCATCTGTAAAAATATATACAGGGTCCAAATTTGAACACATAAACACACAGAAAGAACATCCGTCATTTCACAGTTTTAGGCCAGTAGCCCTAGAGCCCAAGTCCCTTTACTCCAAGAACCAGCATATGAAAGTAACAATTCACATTTCCACCCTGACAGAATGGCTTGTCAGGGAGTGGGCAGGGGAAAAAATAAAAATGGAGGGGGGAGGGAATCAATTCCCCCATAAGTAGTTTGATCTCTAGAGAACTCCATCTATTCCCACATTCCCTTCTGATGCTGAGAAACAAAAGGATTATTACATTCTAATTGTCATGATCTTAGGGACAGGTGCATATGTATGCTGAAAACCAGACTGAGAACATCAAACACTCACAGTAAGCTACAGATACACTTTTGGTCTCTATTGATCCAAGCTGGATTTGAAACACTAGATGTTTTGAATTTCTAGTAACAGAAATCTAGAAAAATGCACTTCATCATGGCTCTGTAAAAGGTTAAATAATGGATTTAAAAGTAATTCATAAAAGAAATAATACAAGTGATCGCAGAAGGCTTAATGCAGATTGTCAGTGGAACACAAGCAAAGGGAGTTTTTTTATGCTTTATCCACATACTTGATGTTGACACGCTACCTGGTTTACCGGATAAATACTACCACCACCCTAAAGTCCAATCCCCTTAAAAGATATGACTCCAAGACTACTGTATTGAAGCACCACATTAAATACCATTCTCTCCAGCAGAGGACATGCCCAACCACAATGTAATCAGAGGGGCACCATAACAAGTAAAAGAGAAAACACAGCTTCAGGAATCATAAATGAATAACTCTACTAGTTATCTCAAAAGGTTTCAGGGAAACCTCCTACTTCTACTCATGAAGACAGCTATGATCACAGCCCCAATTATGACTCAGTTTCAGTCTTAAATAAGGCCTGCTTTACACTTCTCCACTGTACAACACAAAGGTCACCCCATTTGCAGCATACAATTAACTTCAAAATTTTAGTGTACCACTTACAATAATAACTACTTGGAAAGTGCTCTGAAGTTGCTTGTCCATCTTGCTGAGGAGGTCAAAGCTGACAATGTTGATCAAGCCTGCTGTTAGGTTGTCTTTGCCAGTCACTATGACATTGGTGCTACCTGGACTCAAGGACGGAAGCCACCTGTGAAATGCCTGGAGGAAAAGGAAAGCAATTAATTGTGTTTTGGTGCTTATGTTCTCTGTCAGGATCCCAAAGCACTTCACAAAGCATTCTTAGAAATGCTTAGAACATGGAGCCACCCCACCCACCACCATTAGACATCAACTTGGAGCACAGTAAGGATAAACAGTCTCTCCAAGGAAACAATCCTAGTAGTGAGAAGATAAAGAACAAAACTATAAGGCCAAATCTATCTTCCATAGCTAGGAAGGCTCAAACATGCTCTATTCTTCTCTCTTACTGAAAACCAAAATCTGATGTGTAATAGAAATTTGCGTAACCTCCTGACAATGTTACCTGTTTCGCTCAGAGCCAGAGATAGTGACAACTACTAACAGGGAAGTTCAGTATTCCCACTAAACAGCAAACTCAGGCTGTGAAGCACAAACTTTTAAGTGGTAAACATCTCTCACTATAGCAATGTTTACTCCACCGTGAGGATGAAGTACAACTCATCCAGATCGACAAAAAATCATCCACAACCTCTCCTTCTTAAAGCATCTATAAAAAATACTCCAAACAAACAAACAAAATGAAAAGGTCAAGTTGACAACACACCAGCTGCTCTATGATAGCAGCTGAAATACATGTGTCATTCAAATAAACCTTTTGAAGTGCTCCACACACCAGAGCAAGATATCCTCCCCCAAACTCATCTGTTAGCTACTGAGCACCCACCGTTTCCCTTGTTATTGTGTCCCAAATGACACCAACCTCTCTGCATCATTTGAGTTCTGCTGATGTTGCTCTGCAGAGAAAGGCTAGGGCTTCAGCAATCAGGATCTGCTTCCCTTTAGGAAAATGTATCCAAGTGGTGATGAGAAATGGCATCTCTGCCTCTAGGCCCTTCACTTGTGGAAGTCTCCCAAGTATCATTCTTCTCCTCTGTTCAGTAACCACATGCAGCAGCCAGAGGAGTTAAATGTGAGCTTCTCGCATTTCTCGGCATGTGAGAAACTGACAATTAACTATCCTTCACACTTATGGCAAGCACCACAACAAAAAATGGGCCAACAAGTGGACAAAGTTAGATCCCAACCAAAGACTATGTGACTAACACTAAGCCAGAACTTGAAGACAAACATGGCAGCAACAGGGAAGTATATGAAAGCTCCTAGCTGTACTGCCCTCTTCTTTTATGAAGGCACACGACTAGCTCACACCATAAAAGTGACCCTGTATTTATTACTTGATGTTGACCTCTGTCCACAAGAAGTGCTTTGAAATTGCTCTGAACATTAATTATTCAAGTTCCATTGCCAAACTCTAAATGTGCATGGCTGCAGTACTTCTCATCCAGAGTACCTGACATTGTCCTGCCGGCTTCCTACGGCAGTTTGAATGTAAAGGCACTCAGTGGCCTGAGCCCTCAGAAAGCCAAAATAAAATGCTAACAACTCTGAGATGAAGACAATTTCTGGCAATTCAGCTCCAGAGACACTAAAAAACCTTCTACTATTATAGTAAAACACAGGTGTACAACAATGGACAGAGTAGACAGTAATGAACACCACCTTCTTCCACTGTCTGTGACACATTTTAATTAGACTTGCACCTTTTACATTCACACAACGCAACACAACTCATTCTAAAGCAAACATCCTAACAAAACATCTCCAACAACAGCCTCCTGGGAGTAGGGGAAGGAAGCACTCACAGAAGGAAAAAAAAAAAAAAACACCCCACCTCATATTGTTTAAATCTCTTGAAGGACACCAGTTAGTTGGCAGGTGCCCAGTACTTCAGGAAACCAGGGACCAGATTGTTACCGGTAGGTATCCCACAGAAGCCTTGAATTTACATGTTGACCCAGAGGTCTACAAGCCTTTGAAATATCAGACATGATGAGCATCACTTCTTCGTTCAGAAAATAATTTTCTTTTCCTGTTGCCCAACATTTTGTTGCACTACTGGACATAAAAACAAACACTAAGATGCTCTAACAAACTGCTACAGCACAAAGCCAGCAAATTCCAATCAATACACTTCTCATCAATGCAACATTCCAGCGAAGGCTAAACTTCCACCCCCTGTTGCTCAAGCACAAAATTACTGACCTAAAACCTCTGGCTCACCTTTTTCTCCCATAGTGAACATCTCACTAGCCTATGGCAACTCAACAGTCTCAGTGTAAAAGTCATGACAATAATTTATTTCAAGATATATTTCTCAACTATGCAAGCTTTCATGGGCTTCTGATCAACATTAATAAAGGACTCAGAGGAGTCAGCAGCACACAGTGGACAAGCCAAAAGATATGACAGACACTTAATGATGATGAGAATGAAGCCTCTTCAACAAAGTGGAGAATCCCAGCATCTGGGCTTCTGTTCCAGCCAAGGGACTAGCAAATACTGCTATGAAGGACTTGAATACAACAGAGAATTGCTTGAATGCAATTACTGTTTTGGCACTGATGAGTAGAACACCTCATTAGAGCCAGCTGACTTTCAGGAGCAAAGTTAACAGAGGGTCAGGGAGATACTTTCTCTAGATGTCCCTCTTTCCAGCAGATCATCTGGATCACAAAACAAAAATCAGCCAATAAAATCAAATACGCGTATATCATACAGGCAGTGCCATGCAATTCCCCTCTCGCCCCCCACCTTAATACACATATTTTAAAAATTTTAACTTATACAGAGTGCAACACAGCACAACCATCACACATGCCCTCTAGCAGGCACCTGTGCATGCTCAAGCTCACGGTACCTCTGCCCACGTAAACCTCACAGAAGAAGGAGTCACCACCAGCAAGGGCCATTCCTTCTGGTAATACGCAGCAATGCAGATCGCCTGGAGAGTCTTGCCCAAGCCCATGTCATCCGCAATAAGTAAACGTCCGTTTCTTAAAATTGCAAAACTGGGGAAAAGAGAGAGGGGAATTAAGTAAGAGTCAAGAACTGGATTACTATGTGTCATGGCAGCCAAGATGAGAACAACTCACCACCAAGCTTATAATGTGGCTCACCTGGAGGTGATCTGGGTTCTTCAGTAAACCTGGAGCTCTTCCCTGAGTCTTAACACAAGTGAAGCAACTCTCACAAACCTCTCAAACTTGAAGGCTCCTCAACAGTGGTTCAACTCAATCTTTAGAGACTTTGATTTCATGAGTAGTCATCTCAAGACCTACAGTTATTTAAAGCACATTCTTTCCACAATATTACTCATATTCTGTCCCAGAGTTCATCCTGGCTGAGCTAAGAAAATATTAATACCAATGCCCTTTTAACACCAGTAAGTACAGGCTTTCATGGACTGCATCTTGAAGTCAACAACTAATGACCATATATGATGGAGACAGGGACATTTAAAAGTTTATCTCTACATACAATTAGCCACTTTAAATCTTTCAGGGCCTAGGTCCCATTTGCTGGCACTTTCCCATGTGCAGTTATTATTCAAAAAACAACAACAAGAAATGCACTTGGAAGAAAACAAAAAAAACGAACAAAAACCGATGACCTTAAAACATAAAATAATCATATGACAATTAGGCACACACTGAATCACAAGAGGGAGATCAGAAATGTATCATTTGAACAAATGACTCATGATGAAGAATTCTAGCTAGAAACGGAATAGATGTGTCACTCAAAATAAATCCACAACACCACCCCAACAAAACAAACCATACCACACGAAATAACCAAGAGCCCTGAGCAACAGGACGTAACAGCCCAAGACTCTGAGGTAATGCTGAACTCTCCACAGAAGAGAATGCAGTCCGGGTACCAATATAGAGTACGCAATTCTAGGCAAGGACTAGCTCTTAATAGCATGCAAAAAGGACATACTTCACACCTTCCCGTTGAAAGGGCATGAGACTCTTCACAATTTTGGAGTCCACTACTGAGAGGTCAGCATCAGGAACGTCTGTCTGTGATGTAGATCTCTGTATTTGAGCAGCAAAGGCTTGTATCACTGCCTCTGGCAGTGGCTCCACTTCTACTGACACAAGGCTCTGTAACACTTTCACTGCAAAGAACAGAGCATTTTATTATCAGAAAGGGGCAATATACGCACAACTTACATTATGGATGTTATGGAACACCCTCAGCCTCATTAACAATAATATTTCCTGTCCTGAAACAGCTCAAGAAAGTACTGCATCATGCACAGGTGTTGACCTGGCCTCTTCCCTAAAGTCTATTTCAGAGCCACATGATGAATCACATCTCCTCCCCTCATATTTAGACTTGGTTATAAAAAAAAAAATACTCTGAGTCTGATGCCATCATTCAGAGATGATTGCTGCTAATACAGCTGGAGCTAGATTATTCACACTGAGTGCAGCTTAGGGCACACTATACTCAGAAATAAAAGTATTGATTTGAACAAAAGAGCTCATGAAGCCTAGAAGGCAGGGGCATCTTTACCCTGACCTTGGGATTATGCATTAAACACCTACGAGGTCTCCACTCTGAGTGATCAGGAGTGACCTGAGACACAGTTACCTAAAGAATATCATACAACTTCAGCTTTGAAAATTGTCTTCTCAAATTCACACAGGTTTGGCTCTGTCTCCACTTTATTGTCCCTCTTTTACCACATTTGGAGAAGAAAACAGGAAGCACCTCAAGACTCAGAGAAACTGCTCCTGTATCACCATCAGCAGCACTTTGACAGCCATCCTTCAGGGACAGAGTACCAATAGCAACTCCCTGCTGAGCTATTATCCACTGCTGTTCTCTTGGATTGGAGTAGCTTGCAAGTCAGAACCAGCCCACAGGCAGTCACTTGAGTCCCTCACCACCACTGTTGTTTCAGCCATGAAGCCTCTCAGTTTTATTTACAGCATAAAGCCTTCCCAATCAAACTAAAGAGATCTCCAGCCTCCATTATGCAAAGACCTTGGGGCCTTCATCTTTTCAACCCATGCATCACAACAAGCAGAGCATTAGAGCAACTCTCCTTCTAGACAACCTTATTTCAGTTCCCTCCAGTTACCTATACCTCATCCCAGAAAGATAAAAGTATTTCTTTTTAAGCCAACAACAACTTTTTATGAAAACAAATACCAGTTTAAAACATGCAGTGATTTGGGATGAGGAAAACATGTTTAGCAATCAATCTTTGACCACTGACTGAGAAATAAGAGACACCTCTACACTAGGAACCCAAATACATGTGCACAGATCCTTTACTGCAGGAAGCAACTCTTTTTTTTTTTTTTTTTAGTGGTTGGTTTGTGTATGAAATCAAAAAGACATAAAACAACTCTTTGCAAAAATAACTGAAACAAGAACTCACTATACCAGCAGTAAATGCACCTCCAGAATCCAGTTAAGTATTTTTATTTCAGCTATCTCCAAGTGGAAAGCAGCAGGATGGACCCCTGCCATATGAAAAGGGAAAGCAATTCCAAGAATACCCATATGAAAAGATTTCCATTTGTGGTTGGGCAACAACCAAACTTTTTAAACTCTCCAGTTTAATTTATACTTCCTCAATAGCAGGAATTCTCTCCACCCGAAGTGCAGCACAAGCTTGTTATTACACTCACAGACTGAGCTATGTAGCATAATTGCTACAATTTGCTCACTGATAATTCTGTTGCTATTGTTCTGTACATGAGCTGGGAGAGTGATTAAGATGTATCTGCCACCAGCATGATTCATCCCACAGACATTTTTTTTACTGAAGTGACCTTTACATAAAGATGACTGAGCAACTAGGCAGAGACATTAACCTCCGCAAACAGTTACCAGCCAACAGATCTCTCTGCTGGAAATGGCAACCAGCCTTTAAAAAATTCTTTTATTTTGATGTAGGTAAACAAACAGGCACAAAGCAAATGCTGTTCCTCAAAAAGGCATGTGCCAGAAGCCTCAAATGCCCTCACAAATTACACCCTGCAAGAAGATTTATGATTTCTTTTCTTTCCTCAAATCTGTAGGATTCTGAATACTTCACATGATGTATACAACTGCCAGCCAGCATGGCTGAGAGAGTGACAGACTGGGAGATGATGGTTTTGTTCATACTGCCTACCACATGCTACAGGATCAGGCCCTATGGACATACAAAAGGCCCTTATAGCAAATTGTGAGAGATCAGCAGCTCTCACGAAATCAGGGTCTGTCAGCATCCCAATCCTGGAGTTCCGCAATAGCCTCCACCAAAACACACTCACGTGTTTTCAAGATCTGGAACTCCTACAAGGCCCTGCATTACATGCATCATAGGAGCATGCAGATATTCAATTATTAAATGCACTTCAGTATCCTGTGAATGCAGGAGCTCATGCTAGAGGAAAACTCTGAGCAACAGCATTTCAGCTCTGTAACACACTGTCATACTTAGAAAGTGTGATGTGTGGAGCACCTTATTACCTGCCTGAAGCTTACCCCAATCAAATTCCACAGCCACATAGCTTCACACGAGTACGAAGGCAAACACAGCAGGTCAACTGGGTTGATATATAATAATGATAATACTTAGGACTTGCATAATGCTATTCATCTCAAAACACTCTGTAAACATAACTAAACTTAAACTAAGAAACAGATGTGCCAGGAGCATGCTGCTGAGACTGGATTATTTCTCAAAGTGGCATCCATTTAAAAAAAAAAACAACAAAAACAAACAAAAAAACCAACCAAACAAAAAACCAACAAAACACAACAAACCACAGCTCTTCATTTTAGATCAGTGAGTCAGTTTCACCAGCATTACACAGATGGACAAAGGCAGGAGTCTAATGGTCAACTTCAATCAAGAAATGAAAGTTGTAGCAACACTATGTGCTTAGATCCACACACAGGGGAAAATACAATGCTCTTTTAAAAAGATTTTTTTGCTTCCTTTTAAGCGTCCATCAACCAGCTTCAAATAAATTTGGATTTCTATGAAATATGAAATTCTGCTTCAAGATGAAGGCCTTTGTTCAAGCAGATCTGCACACTTCTGCAAGAGAAACAAGCAGCTCTTATTTGCCTCAGAATCAACTCAGCTATGGAAGCAACCTGAATTCTAACCTGCCTTGTACATCAATTAAAAACGTAACAGTTGTGTGCTGCCTGCAAAGCCATTACTACCAGCTGTAACATAGGAGGCTGAACAAAATCAGCCAGGCAGCAACTAGACCTATAACTGTGGATGAGCTGGTTGTTACAGAAATCATTTGACTTGAAAATCTAGCACTCTGACCTGAAACACAAAATGTGCTGTGAAATGAAACAGCACAATACTGTGCAAACTGCTTAAAGAACCGGAAGTAAGACAGCCTGATATGTGTTTGTTTTCTAAGCAAGGGGTGCCTGTGCCAGTTTATGAATTGATATACACATAAAAGGGAGTAATGTGGGCAGGACAGTGCAGCTAAAAAGAGTAAGACAGAACTTCTGTAAGGACAGGAAGGCTTGGCAGCCACCACACTGACCTCTTCAAATTTGGCAAATGGTAACAGAGGAATCCATTTTCCTGCACCTCCTTAGTTCAAGTAGAGCTGCTGTGTTAGTAATAAAAATAGCTTTGTGATAGTAAATACATCCATGAGCTCTAAAAAACAGCACAGGAATTCAGTGCAGAATCTGACAAAACAGCCATCTTCCCAATGCTTCCCTAAAGGACTGCCATGAATAACACACATTTATAAAATTTTGAGTCTGGACAAACAGTATAAATGTCTGACAAAACAGTAAGACACCTGCTTCACAGTTCGTTAGCAAATTATCTCCCCACAGTGAAAAGGCTTAGCCTGAGAAATGAAGTTAGAATTCATTTGCCTCCCCAGAAAATAGCCCTAGCCAGGAAAATGCAGCTACTCACTTAGTCTGGGATAGTCCTCCAGCAGGAAATTCCACTTTTTGGTGTTGATATCTGCAATAGTTACAAACACTGTCATAAGTGTCTTTTAAAAGACTGAATTCTCTGTCCCTAAGAACATGGCTATCCATCTATATCCTCTGCATTTCAGAACTGCTTTAAAAGAATTTTTACTTATCCAGCAATCAATTCTCCTCTGCTTCTTTTGAAGCAGTCTGAAGTACAATTAAAAGTATGAGCACACATCTAGAAGTGGTGGTATCACCAGAGCAAGCCAAGGTCAGCTCCCCTAATGAACCTTTGCAAAAACCCCCATGCCCAAGGATTCTGGCAACCACTTTCTCTTCACTGCAAGAAAGGATGAAGAATGTGTGTGAAGGTTCTTATTTGTCAACCAACAAACTTTAGCAGCTTCCGTCAGTAACACCATTGCTTTCAATTTTACCTCTGTACCTTACAAAAGATGTGCTCCAGATGGTACAGAGGAAATTCATCAACTCATCAATACCCAAAATGTAACTTGAAGACTTGTCTGGCAGGTTTATCCCTGGGTAGCACCTGCCTACAACTTCCACAGAAGGCAGAGTGAATTCAGTCAGCTAAAGACACAATGAGCCAGCTGGCTCATGAGCCACCTGCCCAAACAAGAGCCCCAGGATCTGTTCCCCATGTTGTCACTGACATGCTATGACACTGCACATGTCACCTCATTACTCTGTGCCTCAATTCCCACATTACAAGTGGAAAAAACTGTCATTTATCATTGAAATCTGAATGCCAACAGAGAAGCACTCTACAGTTCCACTTGCCCCAAAACCTAAGTAAACCAGTAAAGCTGCTGGTAAACTGGATCTGCTCAGGCAGTTGCAGTCATTATACATCACAGAAAAAAAGAAATATAGGAATGTCTAACTGCATTTGATGATACAGACAAGAACTTATGCATGGTCATCATACTGCTGGCAAATTATCCAACTTCAACAGTAAATATAGTTGTGCTGAGTCCTGAAGTATCACCTTGGCCCAGAAGAGTACATGTTCTGCCATGGAGTGCAGAACACAGATATAGCACTATGCCGTAACTACGGGAGTTCAAAATCTTCACCAAAGCACAGCCTCCCTGAAGTGTTCACAGCATTCCAAAAGTAGCCCAAACAATGTAACTAGAATAAAACAGAAACAACAGAGACTCACCATAATTTCTGGAACCCATCTGCTTGAACACTCCAATTACTTCTGCAGAATACCCAATATCAACCTCAAACCGCAAGCGAGAGATCAGCACACACTTCCCTTTGACACAGGCTGAGGGTTTCTTCCAGTTCTTACACATCTTCAAGAGGGATTTCACATCAATCCTATTGCCAGCAAAACAAGAGCTTGATACCAAGCCAACTGCATTTTCTCCTTTCAGTGGTGCCAGAATTACTGACGAAAGTTGATTTGCTGCTTCCACTAGGGAGAAAAACATGAGATACAGACAAAAGAATTAATAGGGAAGAACACTGATGAACTAAAGATGCACAGGATGGTTTGGGAAGATAAAGGACAGGAGGATGACAAACAAATCATGCATCTTCAAGTTTAAAAGGCATGATGATTCCCCGCTTTCACTCACAGGGATAAGGACTAGAGAGAGTGATGGCCTGGAGGAGCAGGTTGATGTGATTTTCCACAGAGAATACAGCAGGGGCAGAAGGCATACGTGACAGTAGGTGAACAAGGGCCTGTCCAGCACTGTTACTACATTAGCCTTCCTACTGGCAATTCCAAAATGTGGCTTATTAGGGCAGGGGAAGCAAACTGCAGATTTACATGAGCAGTAAATTACACACAGCCACACAGCATTTTCACTTACGAAGTCGCAGGGATAGGGGCATGGTGATCAATAGTATGTGCCTTAAAAGATGGAAGGTTACTTCTGCAAACAGCAAAGGAGAAGGATCTAAAAATATCTGCCTCCTGCCTCATGTTAGTGTCTGATATGCAACCTCATCTAGGAGGACTGCTGTATGTTCACAATCCTTTAGGAAGGATATCAGGAAGGAATCTAGTCCAAACCCCTAAAACTCCTTCGTTACAATTTAAGTCCATAACCCTTTATTCTACTGTGCCTTAGAGTTTGACTTTTACTTTCCCCCAACCATTTGCCCTCCAATCTTACTGCTGACTAGCAACCACCTCTGTCATGATGCCAGGGCATGTGGAGAGAGGGGACACAGCATTTTACACCTGTTAGCCTGAAACCACAGCTATCCACACTAGTAAACATTCCACTTCTCCCTGTGTTCCTCTGCCAATCTACACACATACGTTGTTTTTATTATTACAGCCAAACTGTGATGGTTAAGAATAACTTTTTTCTTGTATTTTTACAGCATCATAATTCATCCCCAAGACTCCAACTCATAGGTATCACAGTAAAACAAAGATTCATGAACATCTCTACTCCATTAGACTCAAAAGCAATGGACCCCTAAGCACATGTATTTGTAGAGAGAAGCAATCTTCCCTATCAGGCAGTATTTTAGCACAAATTCAGTCCTCTCAGCATTAAGCTGCACATCATGATCCACTCGGCTTGTTCTTAAATAGTCCAGCTTACTGATACGCAACACAAACATGCAAAATCTAAGTTCAGTGGTTAAGATTTGAAAAGGGAAAAAAAGGAAGAAATAAACTCAGACACTTTCTTCCTAATCAGAAATAAATAAAAAAAACATTTGGACTTAATTCAACTTTATTTTAAAATAATAACTGACTTCCAGAATAAACTCAAGCATTTGAAATTTATACTCCAAAGAAAAAATTTAAAAAATTAAAGTGAAACTAACTCTTAAAGTAGAGGACTAGGAAGCCATCAATTTATACTTTCTACTCCCACTGCATCAAGCAAAAGATTTTAGATGTGATGTAGCATTACATAGTTAGATCTCACCTCTACAACAAATACTGAAATTGTAAAAAAAACCCAAAAACCAAAAAAACAAACCCAAACTTTTTTTTACTCTTTTATTTCAACATCATTTTCTAAGTTTGACTACATGTTTAATTATTTATAGTACAAAGAAATAAATGTAGTACAGGGTAACACTATTCAGAAGAACAAAATTAACTGTAGGAACCTTTAAAATAATTGTTTTTACACTTACAAGTCTTCAAACCAAGGCCCTTTTAAGTCAGTTCCCTTTTTTCAGGGTACTTTTCTCCTGATACCATTGCCCAGTGATGATCACATACTGTCTTCACTTGTCAATGTGAACTTTCCAGAAAGAACTCATATTTGATAGCCTTAAGGAAAACCTCTGATCTCCAAAACCCATCCTCTTCTCTTGTAAGCTACTTGGTGCAGAGACTCTGCTCTCATCTGTACATGATAAACTTCAAGCAAACCAGCAGCACTTAAATTATAAATGTGTGGCAACCCACATGGGAAGCTAAAATACCAGCACTCAACTGTGGGTTTTTCAAAGTGCTCAACTCAGGCCTAATTCTGTTCCCACTGAAATCAATAGTGATTTATCACTCACTTCAATACAATATGCTTTTGAAAAGCTTACCTGTAGTGTTTGCCTCTATCATCTCTCAATCTTTCCAGAATAAAATGACAGGAAAGAAAGAAAAGACCATACTTGGTATGCCAAAAAAAGGCAAATCCATTTTCAGGCTCACTCAAAGCCCTAAGGTATTACTCTTTTTCCTTTTCTGACACCCAAATTAACAGGAAAACACGTCTGTTGTGTGGTTTGTTTTGGGTTTTTTCTCAAAAAAAAAAGAAAAAAAAGCTGTTTAGGAAGAAAATACATGAATAGACCTAGAAATTAAGCATCAGCAAGTAGAACACAGCTCTCTAATAGAGATTCATATGAAGTACGTGCACAATAGATGTTTTTCCTATGATCAGGCTTGTTGGACACTGGAAAATTCAGCAACATCAGAAAAAGTTAAATGTATGCTTGGTATTTATATTATGTGAAAAATTAAGTTATTTCTGATGAACTACAAAGTGTCAGAAAAATGTTATGAGCCAGATGCCTAAGAGATAGGCATTATGTTTGAGTAGCATTGGTTTTGTTACTCCAGACAATAACAAAACTAAATAATAATTATGGAAGACAGTGGAAGGGGGTCAAAATTTGGATTCTTTTTTATCATGTACTTACTGAAACTGCTGTAATCTTTCAGGCTGAAATTCCATTTTTTCGTATCAGGATCTAAAATAGGGCAGAATACAAATCATGTTGAGTAGGAAAAACATGGTGGTGTGAAACACTCATGCAAGGTAAGAGAGAACTCAAGCTTCTCATGCAAGCTTTTTTATACACATCTGAAAAACAGTATGCTCAAGTTTACAGCTACATGACACCAAAAAAAGCCGTAGTGAATATCAATACTAAACCAAGAAGAACCAGCAGCCATTCACAGGGAGCAGCAACACATGGGAGAAACAAAAGTGGAATATAACAAATAAATGCAGTGAGGAAAGACCAGAAGCAAGCCAAAAGGTGGAGACTCCACTGCTCCCAGTAACCCAGTTAATAGAATCACCTCATCAACTCTGAACTACAGCTGTAGTGACCCATTTTCTCATACCAATTTATGATCACTTCTTTCGCTCCCAAAGGCTCCAAGCAGCTGCTGTCACTACACTTCTTAGAGCACTGTCCATAAAGCAGGGCTTCTAACTTTTTGGCTAAATCCAAGCCCAAGCTATTTACACCCAGAATTTCTTTCCAATTTCAGCTGTCTTTGCTTTTCCAATCCCCATTTAATACACATATTTAACCCAGCAATAGCTACACTTCTAAGAGCATATAGCAACTACAGTTCCAGCAGATGCTGAAACTTCAATCCCATGTAAACAGAGATCATAGTTCAGGTTGGAAAGAACCTTAAGATCATCTAGTTCCAATCCCCCTGCCATGGGCAGGGACACCAGATAACAGCAACCAACCAACTCTTACCATAGCTTTTGCTTGGTATCTTCTTAAACACTGCAATAAGTTCAGCATTATACCCTATTTCAACCTGAAATCGGTCTTCCCCATATTTCACGCATTTTCCTCTTGTAACACTATTTCCTTTCTTGCAAGAGGCAGCTTCAGAGGTAGAGCCTGCACTGATGCAGCTGGTCAGCTTCTGCATCCTACCTCCTCCCCCTTCTCTTTCCTTTGGTCTCCTTGTGTTTATCAGCATTTCTGTATCACTGCGGTTGGCACTGCTTGGTGGCGTAACATATTTTATGGCAGATTTTTTCTGACTCTGTAAATCTTTACTATCATCAGGGTGCCCGTTACCAATTAATCTGGGATGAGATGATTCTGTAGGGGTTTTGAAAGCTGGGTAGCATTTGGGCTGCTGGAATGTACCAAGATTAATTAAAGCTTGTTGTCCATGTTCCTGACCATCAGCATCCACATAATGTTTATGGGAATAACTCAGAGGATTTGGGATCATTGTAGGCTTAATGCCACTTGCTTGTTCCGAGTTCTCTGAACAATTCTTTTGTTGCTCTCCATGTGAATCAGCCATCTGTTGGTTTGCAGTGTAATGATTATAATCTTTCTGAAGACAGCTCTTCTGCTCCACGGGACTGTTTGGATTCTGATTGTGCTGGCTAATGAATCTGACATGATTGTTCTCTTCCTTCAAGCTTCCCTGATGGCCTGGACTCTGTTCTTTCACCTGAGGTCCAGTGACTCCCACATGCCCACCTCTGTGGGCTGCCAACCTCTCTGCTCTCCTAGCCAAAGCCAACTGGCGGTTCTCTTCAATTCTTCTCTTTTGTTCCTCTGTAAGGCCTGATGACATCTTCAACAATTCAAACAATAAATCGGAATCAAAACTGCATCAGGAATTAATCACAGTCACATGTGTCTGTAAAAGACAGTAAAAAGAGACAGGAAGTTTCAACTGTGCTCCCCACAAAAATGCTTACTGTATTGATAACTAAGTATTATTAGCGATTATTACTGTAACTGATCCTACACAAAACCCCAGTAGTACAGCAAAGCTGTCAGACCAATGCTGAGCCATTATCAGCAAGCAGATGCTGACAGCCACTGCTGGGGTGTTGCATGTCAGTTCCACATAAATAAAACATATAGAAAAAGGAGAAAATCCCTATTCTGCTACAGTTCTGAGCATGCTTCTCTGCAAATCCCAGCAGAACTGGTAAAATAGCTAAGGCACAGGGACACCTTGCAAAGAGATGAAAGCAAAGCAATACATTTCTGCACAGCCTTGTGTGGAAGTGCTTCATATTTCTGGTACCTAACAGCAAAGATGGGGAAAAACCCTATCTTTCCTGATCACCTTCCAGTCTGTGGGCATCTCACAATGTGTAGCAGATACCTACTGAACACCAAAGTGCAGAATCAGCTGCTGCCTTCAGAAAGGGCCACTTAAAAGACCAAAGTCTGATAATAGCGAGGACCTGGCTCTCACCACCTCTCCCGTGAGCTGGCCTCACTCCATCTACTCCCTGCTCCATGCCCCAAGGGGTTGCCCACCTTGCAGCACTGAAACCTATTTTCCTCATCACCCTATAAGAAGTGAGGCTCACCCCTTGCCCCGCTCGTTTCCCAGGCACCCAGCTCCCCTGTCCAAAACTGCACTGAGGTCGCGGCCCCCACCCTGCAGGCTGGGGCCCCCACCATCCTCAAGCACTGCCGCTACCACACCACACTGAGGCCAGGGGCCACGCCCGCTCCCTCCTGTCCCCCGGGAGCTCCACTACAGCCCGCGGTGGGCCCAGCCCCGGCCGGGCCGCTTCCCCCCATCAAAAGCCCGCGCACCCACCGGCTGGCAGAGGCCAGGATCGCAGCCACAGCGCTCGCAGCCGCACAGACTACAACTCCCAGCAGAGCCCACATTCCCGCCCGGCGGCGAGAAGCAGCCGCAAAGTGTGGCATATCGGGAACTAAGAAGCGCGCGTGGGGCGCTGGGCCCACTGGGAAATGTAGTCTTCCCCTCCCGGCGCCATCTTAGGGGCGCTGGAGCCCTTTCCGCCATACTCTTGTCGAGGTTGGACTCAAGCACACACGCTGTATGCAGGGACCCTGTTGTCGACCACGGGCTGAGGCTCTGCCCCAGACAGCACCCTGTGCTGCACGGCTAGGGCAGTGCTCCCTCATCGACTGCTTTTGGTGTGGGGGGTGTGGTACGCCAATGTGCGTGGCTTTTAGATGGGTGACTGTGAATGGGGAATAAAAAATGGTGGTAATGTATGAGAAAGGATGAAAACACTGTTGTGAGCAGTGAGGAGGGAATCCACCCCAGAGTGTTAAGAGCAGTGGCTGACATTTGTGCAAGGCTGCTGTCTGTAATGTTTGAGTAGTGGTGGAGATGAAGGGGTGACCTTCATGACCAGAAGAGGGCAAGTATCAGAGCTATCTACAAGGAGGGCCCAAAAAAGGACCAAGAAAAATACAAGAGAAAGTATTAGAGTGATTCTTCCTAAAAATGATCCCAAACCGAATGAAAGTGATGACAAGGAAAAGCCTTGCAGATCATGCCAGATTCACCTGATCACCTACAACAAAATAGCATTCCTGTCTACATAGGGAGAGCAGTGGATGTTATTCACCTGGACTTCAGCAAAGCATTCAGCCCTGTTTCTCACAGCCTCCTCCTGGATGAACTGGCCAGATAAAACTAGAGGGGTGGTCTATGAGGTGGGTAGGAAATTGGCTTACAGGCTACATGCAGAAGGCAGTGGTCAATGGGTTTTACTAAGGCTGGCAGCCTGTCACAAGTGGGGTCCCTCAGAGGTCAGTACTGGGCCCCATGCTGCTCAACAAGTTGCACTGGAAGAAGTTTCATCTTGATATAAGAAAGAAATCGTTTACATTGAGAACAATCTATCACTGGAAAGACCTGCCCAGGCACAGGGTGGTGTCCTCATCACTGGAGGTTTACAAGGTACAATTGGGCAGGGTGCTAGATAGCTTGTGTAGGCTCCCTTTCCCACAAAAGGCTGGACCAGGTGATCTTTCAAGGTCCCTTCCAACACAGGCTGTTCTGTGGTTCAGTGAATACCTTCATAATAAGGTAATTAACTCATATTTGCATCAAAATTCTGAATAAAAGAGTCTCCCAGGGTTTTAATTATATATGGGGCTTGATTACACACATCAAGCTGCCACTCCTGGATGATCATGATCCTCAGGTGCATGACCAGAGCAGTACCTGGGGAGAATCGTAATCCCCTCCCATCTCTGACACACCGCCTTGCCCAGTGGCAGGTCTGGAGCTGCCATCCTGTCCCCAGATGCCATTTTCTCCCCCTGGCAGACCCTTTGGCTGAGGACACCGATGGCAGCTGGCTGTTTCACAGTTTATTCACTCTTCTCTCTGATGGTTAATTAGAAAAGGTTATCCTTAAATTGCTTCCTGATTAAGCAGCAGTGACTGCCATTAGTCAGGAGCTCATCAGCCTGAGAAAAACAAGGCAGGCAGCAAGAATGGGTGCAACTTGACACACAGCAAAACCCCGGGAGTGCTGTTACTCACCTGGGAATCACACAAACACAGACATGAGCACACTATGTGCACACTGGTGCTGGCAAACACACCACTTCTAAGGAAAACCACAGGGCTGAGCAGAGGCCCAGGCCCAGGGTTTTGTCCCAGCTTCTCTCAAGAAATAAAGTTGAACCTTTTTCCAGATCCAGGCTCCCTCACTGCTCAAGGGGTTTGCTAGGAAGGGATGATCAGCCCATGACCTCCCTTCAGATCCTCTGCCATTGCCCTTTCTTCCCCTACAAGCCAGCAGACTTCAGCTGACTAGGCAGCAGAAAGAGAAAGAAATGGATGAGGGACCTTATTTAATCCTCCTTGTCACACTTTTAACTGCCCAAAGCTAAGCCAGATTCCAGTGTCACATATGGGAGAGAGGGAGAGAACATGCAGAGCATAACTGTGCAACTATTTGCAGACACCTTCTGCCCCCCAGCAGCTATCCAGTCCCAGGTCTCTGGTGATGGCTTCTTATGCTTTGGGAGATCTGGGGCTGGGGGGAGGGAAGGAGGAGATTTGGGAAAAGTGGAGAAAAGACCCTATCAGGGAATGTCCCCAAGTTATGAAAATGATGAGAGAGGGGAGCATCGTTTGCAGAGAGTTCTTGGGTTGCACAGTCAGGCCGACACACAGACAGACGCTGGAGCATTTGTTCCAAATGGCACAACTTCAGCAAGGCACAAGGAACAGCCCAGCCATGCAGTGAACAGACCTACAAAATGAGAGGCCATTTGTGAGCAGTTTGCTGGTAGCACTCCAGGTGTCCTTTCAGTCGGAACATGCTTCCAGCAGTGGCTTGGACTCACTCTCCACGTAGTGGATCAGGGAGCAGAGATGCAGTAAAAAAATCTTGGGTAGACTGGGAGGGTTAGCACACCTCAGCTCTGTTGCAGAGGAAATGGTTCACCCACTTCTGAAGAAATGCTCCCATTGGTGAAAAAGAAATAAGGAATTTGGGTTCCAATGCTGTTCTTAACGGGATCTTTCCATCACTTGGATCATGCTCTAAACACTCTCTCAATGGCTGGGCGTCTGGTCCTGACGTCTTGCTCCCAAGTGAGGACAGAACTGCATCTTGTATGAGTAGCAGCTAATATCCAAAATATGAGTGACCCAAGACCCCAGAGCTATTCTGGAGTCTCATGGATTGTCCTCTGAGAGGTTTTGAGCTGCTCTTAGGAGGTCCTACTGCTGCCACAGTGAATGTTCACCCCATTCCTCTGCCTTGCCAACACACCTTGGTGGTTCTTCACATGAACAGAGCTGGCTGCCTTCATCCTGGATGAAGGGCAAGCCTGCACTCTCTGCTGGAGCTGAATTGCATGTAGAGCAGCTGTGCATAGCAAGGACATCCAGCAGACGACTGAAAATCAGCCCAGGCTGATAGTCCTCAGCTGCCCCAGCTTCTTGTAGGGTTTTGGTAGTTCACGCTCAGCTCAGAGACACCATTACCAGTGCCCAAATGTGCCAGTCTTTGACCAGCTATAGAGAACTTGTAGAACCTTCCAAAATAAATTAATCCCATGCTAGTGAGCCTTATCAGTTCCTTCCCAGCTAAAATCAGTCAAGTGGCTGGACTGGGGACATGCAGGTCAGCTCTTCAGAGGACTTGGAGCAGGAAAGTCAGAGAGAACACTCTCGACTGGCAGAACTTCTGGTTGGAGAAACCCTTTCTTGTAAGCTGCTAGGGTCTGACCTGAATACTTTCTACAGCACCTGTCCTCTGTAAGCTGCAGTGTTGTGCTTCCTCTGCTCTGGTTTGGTGTCCTCAGTGTGATCTAAGCTGGCTAATGGGCAACCACAGCCCAAGGCTTGGAGGGTGTTTGGGGGAATGCTGAATCTGCATATCCCCACCCCACCCCACCCCATGCCAGTTCTTTCTGGGTATCTTGGACATGTGCTATTCACTTTTACTCTCCCCCTGCAGTCATGGCACATCAAGGGCCTGCTGGCCCATTTGACAGCCCAGCTAGTACTGCAAGTTAACTCTGAATCAGGCCCTTTCTCCAAGCATCTTTGTAGCACCAGAGGCAAAATTTGGAGTCTGCTGTATCCATCTGCCCTTGAAACTCTGATGAAAGAGGACCTGCAGAGGCTGTTCTTTGAGCTTTTCCAGCATGAAAAGGTTGCTCCACTCCTCTGACTGCCAGCTCAGTGAAGACCACTTTTTCCCTGCTCTTTGGCCACCCAGTGCAAGGAAAATTAGTCACCCTCCACTCTTTTGAAGCAGCCTCTTTTATCTGCACAGCTTGTCCCTCCCTGGCATGCTGAAGCCCTCCTGCTCTTGTTTATAGTACAACCCCTCCAACAGATTGCAGGGTCTCTTTTTTGCCTTCTGTCCTTCTTGGCTGGATTCCTCTCCACAGCTCCAGTCCAGAGCAATGGTCTGCATAGCACATGGCCTCCACTTCGCTGCCAGGCCACTGCCACACTCACAGGGCTGCTGAAAATCTATTTTCTTTTTTTTGCGATGCAGCCCAGGTGCAGGGGTCAGTTTGCTCACAGATTTTAAAGAGAAAAAACCCACATCATACACTGAGATACAGACAGTGCTTCCAAAGCTTCTTGTCACCAGCATTTCGTACAATGTGAGCTGTGATCCAGCAAGGTGAGGGCATCAGCAATGTGGACTCTCCAATGTCTTATAGTATGCTTAATATCAAGGCAGGGCACATCCCTCTGCTTTAAACAACTGTGGTTTTTTGCTCCACGTGCTGAACAAACCTTATCTTAGTGAAACATGGTTGAACTGGGTGCAAAGTTAGAAGGAAGGACTTGTGTGTACACAGAAAATTAACTGCATAAGCTTTATTTCCATAGGAAACCAGTTTAAAACAAAGTTGCGTTCCCAGTTCTATTCTGGAGTTTAAATTACTGGCCTGGTTTTCAAGCTCAGAATAAGCAGCTAATCCTATGGCTTTAGTATTGATGTGAATCCAACTTTTAAGATACTGTTTATTAAATCTAGCCACAGTTTTTTGCCTTTTCTCTTCCTGTTGCATGAGAGACCCAGAGATATGGAGAAGTCCTTTAAGCAGGAGCATCAGAGGTTAGTGATGTTAAATAATTAATCACCAATGTAATATTAATGGTCCTTTGCCCTTGCACAGGAGCAGCGTCTCTCCTTGGAGGATCTCAAAGCATACTCCAGACCAAGAGGAGTTTGTGGAGCAGATGTGGACTTCTGTGGGATGCAAAGTCTGATGCCAAGGGGGCTTCCAAGAGGCAGACACACGGCTGTGGCATGCCCAAGACTTTCCTAAAAGCTCTGAGCTTACAGCGGGTTCTGATACAACTGTTTGCATCGTCTGTTGTGACTTAGTTGGGAGCAGCATAAGACCACTGCTTTAATTAGGAACATGGACTTAGCACAGGACTCTGTTCTGCCTCAGTCTTTACTCAACCAATGATGCAAGAAGGCTGCTCTCATCTTAGAAACCTCTGTGAATGCAGTTAATGGAAAGTGAGCTAGGATCCGGCCTTGGCAAATGGCATACTTAAGCACACACTTAACTTCAAGAGTGTGCTTAAGCTGGTTGAGCCTCCTCCTTCAACAGAGATGATTTTCCTTTATGTTGGGAGTCTCATCTGCTACAGAAGGGGGGAGTCACAAGGTGATTTATTTGTTATGCTTTGTATAGCAGCCTGATCTAGAAAACACTTGCCGTCAGCTGCAGTATTTTGCTACCAGCTTGTCTCAGTGACTTCCACTGGGCTCCATGGGATAGCAATTATTCCACAACAGGGAGTGCTCTTGAAGTGTCTGGGCGGCATTCTCACAAGGTGCTGATGCAGTCTGCCTGGGCGGTGCTATCCATCTCTCATTATAAATAACAAGGGTCATAGGCAATGAGAATGCACATGCCTTTATTGGGGGGGGTGTTTCCCCATTTTGATCACAGTAAAAATTATGATAGCCAGATCCTAAGAAACAGCTACAAAAGTTCTATTTAAAAGAATGTGGCTACATAAAGCAGATGCTCATCAAGTTAAATAAGGAATTTAATTAGCCTGCATTTTATCTTGTTTTCAGCAATATGATGACAAATCGCATCTTAATAAAATAACATCAGGGAGCAGCACAATTCCAGTGCTTCAGGAAATGAGAAGCAGTATAAGTTATATGCCTCTTCCCACCCAAAGAAGTCATTCTCATTCAGAAACCTGACATGATGTTAAGATGGATAATGTTTTAGCAAAATGGTGCTCTGGCATTTAGAAAGATTTACAGCCCCTTTCATCTTTAAAAGGCTTAATATAGGGTGGTGAGGGAGAAGGAAGTGGCATGAATGGCTCAAAGGACTGGTAGTACAATGAATATTTTTTATTCTTATGGTGGCACAGGCATGCAGGGTTCTTTACAGGTGAATAAAGAGTTGTTCTTTCTGCACTGGGACTATACCTAAACATAGACATCATACATTGTACAACAAGCAGTGGGTTTAGTGTTTGTCATGTAGTCGAGTATGCCAAAATTCAATTACAAGCTCGCATTTGAAAAGAAAAAAGAGAAAAGAGTTTTGTGTAACATCGTGAGGAGAGGCCATGCCTCACCCTGAGAAAGGCTGATGGAGGATCCACAGAAAGTTTGCTCACGTAATGGTTTGGCAGCTGTAAAAGTTTATCTAAGATCAGTTGTAACTTCTGGGACTCAAGAAACTAGCATTGTTTCGAATATTTCTGTCCAGTAAAAAGCATTACAAAACACAAAAGTTACCACAGTAAAAGATGATGTGATTTAGCTTAATTATACAAGAATAAAGGAACTATTCATCACATTCAGCATGATTGTCCACTGAATCCTTTCTTTTGTCTGTACCACGGATTAGATCCATGGTTTAGGTGATAGATCATGGGATTGTCACATGGCTGGCCCTGATAAAATGCACATTTTGATCCTGGGTGGTATCTTGAGGCAATATATTTCACTTGCTGCTCATAAAATGTAACAACAGTTAATCCTGGTGGTCTCTGATATTTTCCATCTTTCAGATTCAGTGGTTGCTCCATAGCTTTTGTATTAGGAAAGGAGAAAAGTGTAAGAGTTGGCTGATTGGATCTCATGTCATGCAAGGGTGTACACATACACAGACAGCACACACATTGAGTTTATACATGTATACATATTTGCATGTATACAAATATATATACTTGATGATATAGTAATTTTCTGGATTCGTGTTTTAGTGTATTAATCTGAGATTATGCTGCTGCTGCTAAGGACAAAAATGCTTCAGAAGTTTTTGATGAATTTGGAGTCTTCTGCCAGTAACTTCTTGGACTGCATTTAGTTTAGGTTGATGAGGGCTGGAAGCTGTTGCTCTGACAGCTGTTCACTGGTGTAAGTGAAATGAGTTTATGATTCTTGATTCAGATCCTAGAAAACAGATGTCTGTGCTGCAAACCCCACCTTTACTACTGAGACCCTCAATAACACCATGTACAGGGATAGTAATGAAGGTCTGCTCATTGCTATGGGGCGGCCTTGAATCAAAAGACAGTGTAGCCGTACAGGTTGGGAGTGGGTCTTCTCTTTTAACAAGCAACAAATTCCTTTTAAAATTATCTTGCAGGAGCTAGATTTAAGGCTGAGTGTAGAAGTGTGAGGTTTTCCCTTCTCTCTGTTGGTGGAAAAGTTTTTGAAATGTATTGACCTGGAAAATCCAGGCTCAGAAGCAGCAGCTGGGTTTTCAGCAAATCCCTTTGTTCTTTCCCTGTTGTCCATCTGGATTCACTTTAACACCAAGAAGTCAAGCATTGCCTCTGAGATCAAGTAAAGTTTGGAAATGGCCACTATTTCCATACAGTTTTGCTAGGGTGGGTGGTGCTCTCTCGTGCTGTGGGAACACTGCTTGCTGGTTGTCAGGGGCTCAGGTCTGTAAGCAGTTGTGCGTATGAATTTTCTCTTTGCAGAATTGGGTCTTAAGCCCTCTTGGAGCGAATTGTGAAGCAATACACAAATCAAGACGCTGACTGTGACTGCATCACAGCACAGTATCATGCTGACAGAATTTGAGGCTAAAAGCACTGACATTCATGTCTAGCGATGTCTAATACATCATGTGGTTGTAAAGTGACAACTGAGTCTTGGAGGACAAAGACTAACTCCCCTATGCCCTGCAAATATTTTCCAGTCCACAGACAAAGACCAGGTCTTTAAAATCATTTGATGCAGTGCCTGAACTTGATCTGTTAACAGCAGAACAGGTAGTTCCTTCTGAATTTGCACATGCTGCCAAGTTTTATTCATGGTCATGACACCATGCGGTATTAATTTTCCCTGTGGATTCAACCAACTTTTTAAACAGATTTTCCAGACTTTTATTAATTACTTAATTGACACACAATAATACAAGAAATGAAGCGTATTCCTATAGGGCAGTCATACTTCAAACACGCAACAAGCTTCCTGAAAGCAGAATTAAAAAAACCCAATAGAAACATTTTCAGTTGTCTCTGCCTCTGTTGAAATCCCCAATTTCAACAACAAAGCTGTTATATTGCCAGTTCCTGATCCCACTACCTGGGATTTGTCCAGGTTGAGGACTTATTAGTGTTTAATTGAGGGAAGAGGGAGAGAGAGAGAACACAGCTTGTATAAATCAGATTAAAGTATTGACAACTCCTAAGCAATGCTCATTCCAAGAACAAGCTCACTATGTGATAACATTGCTGCTATAAAAGAAGTGCATTTTGAATGCATGCCACTTTGCAAATACCTAGTGGGTCATGAGTTCTTAAGGCTGAGAAAACAGGATTGCTGTAGAAGTTAAATACTCTGGATGGAGATTATCCAAATGATAATTATTATATAGAGGAGAGATTTAGCAGCCACTGGACCTTGCTTTGTCTGTAGTTGATGGTCCAGAACCATCTTGGGTAAGAATAGAGTAGTAGTTGTTATAACTGATACACACTGTATGAAAAAAATTAGGGTCTTGGCTCAGGCCTAGTGGGCAAAGAACTCCACTGTGTGCTATGATTAGCTTTGGCTTGCACATTCAGTGGGAAGGGCATGGTTAAATGTGAACCTAGAAGGACAAACTCTTGTCTCTCAGTGTGGTTGCTGGACGTCAGGGACATGAAATATTAATAGTTAGTGTGTGTTAAGAGTCCCTCCCTCTGCCTGATACACAGACTATGTGCATCTGTCTCTGCTTTCAGCCATGGAGTTTAGCTCAAGCTGTGGACACTGGTGCTTTTTGCTTGGGAGCCCTTAATCCACCTGGCAGCAGGGCAGCTTTGCCACTGGTGTCGAGTCTGGGCTTGGCAGATGGCTCCAGCTTCCTGACTGTCATGCTGGCATCTTGCATCAGCACTAAAACCTCCTGTGTTATTTTTATTTGATACATCAGTCTCTTTTTTGCCTCAAAGCAGAACATGAGCAAAGGATTGGAGGCAATGTGAGATGACCAGAGGAGGGATGGATAGTAGGTGAGTAGGAAGGAAAGGAGAGAGCTACAGCTACAGGGAGATCTTCAGTGGCTCTACCAGTATCCCATCCGTTTTCCCCATCCTTCTTTCACAGGCACACAGAGAGCTGAGCGGTGGCAGATGGGGAAAGAAAATAGATAAATAAAAGTGTCATTAGGATGAATCGGTTTGCACTTGATTTCCTCTCATCTCTCTGCATATGTCTGCTGGCATGTAAAGATCACACAACCAAGGGACTTGGCACTGACCTGCAAATTTATACCACTGAACATAAAAATTAATCAAAAAGAAAAATGGAGGAAGGGGGTGGTCAGGGAAGAGAACAAAAGGAGATTAATTACTTTTCTTTTCCTGCGTATTTCAGGATTACATTAGGACAGCAATTTTGTGGGAACACATATTGCCAGTGCCACTGCCGGAGCAGCTCTGCCTCAATAAAAAAAAGAGGCGTGGTGTGCAGTTTCCTGTCCTGAAATCCCTCATGGTTTTGATCCTTATGTGCCTAAATGAAGGCTTCCCACAGGGCAGCAAAAATGGACAGAGGTGAGCTCAGCAGCAGAATCCCAACACGATGGCTTCAGATAGAAGAAATGCTCTCTCCAAATGCAAGCTCTCCTTATATCGCACACCCAAACCACATTGGTCAGGGCAGGAGGAGGATGTATCTCAGGGTACTCTGAGCCAATTTTCCTGTGAGATTCCAATTTTCCAGTAAGCTGGTGTGCCCGGAGGAAGCATTTCCCTTGGTGTGGTGCCACCATCTCATTGGACAAGCAGCACCCCAAGGAAGAGATTGTCTGCCTGCCTGCACTGCCTTTTGCTTGGATGATGATATCTCCAGCTATGGGCTTTGTTTAGCACATGTCAGCAGCAGTTCCTCATCATCATAATGTATATATTGTACATAATGTATACTGCTGCAGTCGTGTCAGCTTATGATCTTGCTGTGGGTCTCATCAGACCCAGGCCCATTCCCAGAGTTACCATGGTACCACAACACCATGACCTGCAGGTGAAAAAAGCTGGACCTACACTGGGCTAAGCTCACTTGACCTATGCACCCTCCTGGGTGCAGGGGGCCTCGGCGGAGACCCATGACATTGCCACCATGATGGGGTTGGGTGATGGTTGGAAGCAGGAGAAACAACAGCCACCAGCTTCTCTGGCGGGACCATGGCAAGCCTGAATGCCCATCACTGCTCCTTACGGGGTAGGTGAGAAGGATCTGGGACACCACGTTGCTGGCTCTCCTGACCTCCATGTCTAGCATGGAAGCCTTACTCAGGACCACAGACAGCTTCAGTGGTGGAATGAGACTCAAATTTAGCCTGTGTCTTATGCATGGAACCCTCCCTTTTTAGAACATGCTGGAAACTTTTTCCTAAGGCACTATTTATCCTCCAGGGCATCCTTTCCTCCTTCTCATTGATAGTTTCTACAGAAATGCAGAAACTTTGGTGCTTAGTCAGTCTACCATTCCTGCTGTTTATTGCCTTCAGCAGGCGTAATTCTCTGCTCGGGAGAACTTAGTGAGTTGCTGTGGAGGAGCTGTGGGCTGTTGTCATCCAGTTTCCAGAGGGCAATAAACAGCAGCAGTCAAACTTCCATGGAACAAAGATTGTGTGATTATTCAGTCGTAAAGAGAGGGAAGAAAAACAGATATATATTGTGTGTGCTTATTTGCACATCACCCAGGGATGTGCAAATTACTTTCAGAAGAGAGCCTTGCTATGAGGTAAAATAGGTCCCCATGTAGTGCTTCACTGCTGACTAGAATGAGGAAATTCTCCTGCCTGTGCCTCGGTTTCCCTTTGCAAATTGAAGGGCTTGTAGCTCTTGCCATCTAGCTTAAGTGCTTTCAGAGCCAGGAGTTTATTCATGCCCTTAGAGGGAAGTTCAGAAAGGCAGAGATGTGAGTTTGGGGTTAATACAAGGGAGGGAAGTGTTTCTGGGGGTTAATGTATTGTGTTTTCCCCCTCTTCTTGAATGAGAGCAGGCATTTTTCTGGGAGGAAGGTCCGGAAAAATATATTAGTCTTAAGATGGAATGGACTGGTATTAGAGTCAGCCTATCACCACAGCCATCTTCATCTGACCTGTGGATTAAAAAAACATCACCAGAGGAGGATGAAGCTTTTTAGGAAGGAAAAGCCCCTTCAACAGCAGGGAATTGCTGCCTATGTGCAGACAATGGCTCAGAAGCAAGTGCTTTTGCAGGTTTCCTTTTGGGGGCCGTGAGACTGAATACTTCAGTCTAGTGGGACTTGCTCGTTAAGAGCTGCATGACCCCAAGGACCAGAGGAGATTTCAGCTCATCAGCTGTGAGGGTTCAGGCTACTGAGAAACCCAGCACCTTCATGGAGGTGCTCGTCACCTGACAGCACCCATCCCTAAAATGCATAAAATGTAATTACAAAACACTTTAACTACATAAATTTCTAAATCAACTTTCCTGGCAAGAAAACATATGGTTTTGAAATCTCCCTTTAATTAACATAACATGTGTTAGCAAGCAGTAGATCTAGGCCATCACTTGGACTTAACAGTCTCAGTTCACATGCTCCTGAGTCCCTGGGAGAGTGTGTCAATGCAATGGTCAATCTCCTTTTCAAATGCTGTGTCTGGACCGCATGCAAGGCCAAGACCGCCCTTTCAGAACAAGGATTCCATTCTGAGGTACTATTGGAGGACCCTCCTTAGAAGTCCAGATATCAAAAATCAACTCCTGTTTCCACTGGTGTAAATCCATTAACTTTTCCCACTCACTGCACTTCCATTTCTTGCTGCTTTCATTGCCAGCAGCACTCCATCTCTGACAGCCTTGCCTTTAAATCCATACTTATCCTCTTATCTCTGTCTTGTCTCTGCCTGATGAAGCCCTCTGTTCTTTCATTGGCAGACACTGCACTTGTTCTTTGTGCAGAGGCACAGGGGGAAGTCACCAAGAAGAGTGTTACCTGCCAGTGAAATCTTCATGCACTTACTAGCAACAGTCGTGAGCTTTCCTGTATTTCTGATGTGCATTGGAGCATATTCAGGGCAAGAGAGAGAGGGGCAACACAGCATCTTAATGGGCTGAGGGTAAGCCCTGTGTCTTGTACCTGACGTTTCCAGGCACATCTGAAAACTGATTGTTCCTGATGTGAAAATGATGTGGAGCTGGTGCACGTGGAGGGTGCTTGCTTCTTCATCAAGGGAGAAACTAGAATGTCCTCCTACAATGTTCATAGAGTGGATCATAGAAACATAAGAATGTTTTAGGTTGGAAGGGACCTTAAAGATCATCTAGTTCCAACTCCCTGCCACAGGCAGGGACACCTTCTACTAGACCAGGTTGCTCAAAGCTTCATCCAACCTGGTCTTAAACACTGCCAGGGAGGGAGCAGCCTCAACTTCTCTGGGCAACCTGTGCCAGGGCCTCACTACCCTCACAGTAAAGAATTTCTTCCTAACATCTTATCTAAATCTACCATCTTACAGCTTAAAGCCATTCCCCCTTGTCCTATCACTACATACCCTTGTAGAAGTCCCTCTCCAGATTTCTTGTAAGCCCTCTCTAGGCACTGGAAGGCTGCTATAATGTCTCTCTGGAGCCTTCTCTTCTCCAGCCTGAACAAGCCCAACTTCTCAGACTGTCTTTGTAGGAGAGGTGCTCTAGCCCCCTGACACTCTTTGTGGCCCTCCTTTGGACTTGCTCTAACAGGTCCACATCCTTCTTGTGTTGGGAGCCTCAGAGCTGAATGCAATACTCCAGGTGGGGTCTCAGAGAGCAGAGTAATTCTTTACTATGTGCCCTTCTCTGATCTCCAGTGTCCCCTCCCTTCTCAAGACCCACTATATTCAATGAGGGTCACTTCAGAGACACCTAAAATGGCCTTCTCCTCATATTTCTCATATCTCCTCATATTCTCCTCATATCTCCTCACCTTGGCCTCTGCCAACGTGGAAACTCATCTACTACTGATGAAACTAAATAAGATTATCGAGCTCATAAGTGACCTCAGTGCCTGCATTGTATTCATGCAGTATTTGTATATTTTCCTGCTGATCCAGAAAAAAACTCCCGTAGCTGAGAAAGATATGTGGGCAGCCTAAGATGTTAAATCCTAAGATACAGATTTATAAGAATTTGGGAAAACAAGTCTCAGATATTCAAGATTTTCAGTATACTGAAGCAGAGTTGTATCTTAAGCACAGAATACACAAGGTTCATCTCCTGGACATCCTGGCATGGTGTCACCACACATGACCCCTTTGTGCCATGAATGGATCATCCTGAGGACAGACATACACAGTTGCTTCTGTTTTCTTAAGCTGAGTATGGCAGCGTTGTGCCACAGTATAATCATGATGGTCCTAAGAGGAATATCCTCAGTGTTCCTATGTATTATTATGAATGTTAGTCACTAAGCAAATGCCTGGTGATGTGCTAGATCCTCTCAGTTCACCTTGATTTGAGGAGCATGGCATATCTCTCAGGATCAGCCTCTAACAGGCTTGTTCAACAACATTGTTTCTCTTTAAATCCCACGTCAGACAAGTGAGAGCTAGTTCTAGGACTGTTGCATGTCGCTAAAATAACATGCATCTGAGAATGCAATTAGAGACTTGGAGCAAATTTGACTTGACTCAGGAGAGTAGTAGAAATATCAAAGGAACCTGTGATTATATACGTTCTCTTTTTTTAATGTCTAAATTCCAGGTCCTTTTAGGTTTGGAATTTCATGATGATTACTGCATTCCTGGATAGTTAAAACCACTCAACATTTGGCTCAGTGCCTTCTGAAGATATCCTGAAATGCACCATCTATTGCACCTGCTCTATTCAAGTCAGAATTCTGACTAGTCACCCAAGGGGACAAGGAATTCCTTTTGTAGGAGTTAGTGTAGGACTTGTTACCAGGAAAGCTCTATGTTTAGGGTTGTCTAGTCCTGAAGAGAAGTGCTGTGGCTTTTCAAGTTTGAATTTGAAATCCAGATCCTAAAGGAGGAAAGGTGGGGGCTGTCCTCATCAGCAATTGCATCAGCTGTCTCACATACTTCTGCACATTGACTGGCCTCAAGACTGCTTGCAGAGAAAGCTCAATAAAACAAAGACCTGGATTTCTTACTATACCAAAGGCAATGCAGTTGTATTTCCCTGCTTGGGTGTCTGTTGTAGGACATGCCTGATTTTTCAAGAAAGAATAATTTCTTCTTTTCTCTTAGCAGAAAGCAAGCTGCCATGGAGAAAAAATAAAACATTTCCTCTGTATCACATAAGAGGCAGCCCATGATCCTTACAGGACAGCAGTGAGTGGAAGTTCAGTCCCTGCTTGAGGAGAAAGCAATAGCACAGGGACTCCCTGTGTGAAGAGTATTATGCTTTTTGTTCCAGCCCAAGGCAGCAGATATACTAAGGCACAGCACTCCAGAAGTTATTTCTGATCTCCTTTGAGATGATCATTCCAATCAATATATGGATTATTTCTGGATGCTTGGAGGATGCATAAACCCCACAGGCTTCCCAGCAGCAGCATGCTTTGCATCAGCATATTTGCAGCTGCCCAGAAAGAAAGACCAAAGAAAATGTGACAGAGCTCCTTCCACCCCTGGTTGTGTGTGCCCACAAGCTTTGTCAACTGAGTTATGGTAATTACATCACTTGAGATTAATTTAATATCTCCATCCGGGAAAAAGAACCAGGAAGTCTGGCTGTGACAAGCAATCAGAGGGTACTCAGCTGATGAGCAGCTCCCAATCACTAAGAGAGCAGTAGGAACCTGCGATGGATTAGATTTAAAATAATGGTTTGTCAGAGGGATGGGGCCCATGCCACAGCAATCAAAGCTTCTCTGCACCATTAAGGACCTGTAAGTGGAGCAGGAGGCGCAATGCAGCTATTGACTGAGTAGGTGGGCTTAAAAATGGGTTTAGGTAACTGTTTACTTCCTTAAAGGTGGAAAACAAAAAGATATGTTTCTTTGCAGCTTTCTGGCTCTATGATCCTGGATGTCTGTATCAGCATTTATATTGTCTGTCTTTCACATAGTTGTGCACAATGGCTGATATGCTCTGGTCAAGCTGTTCAGCTGCAGTCCATACAGAGCTTTCCTGCTTACATTTGCCTTCTCACTATCTCTACCATTTTTAAAATCTCTGACCTAACAATATTAAAAAAAAAATAAAATCTGACATGATTTTTTGTCAGACCACCACATAGAAAGATCAAGAATCACTGCAGCAATAGCCGCCCTTTCTTCCTTTTTCCACCTCCTCTGCACTGAGCGATGGCTTGTAGAGATAGGTGAGGGAAAGGGACATACATAAACAATAATTCTAGAGCTCTGGAAGACTAGAGTTAGAATATCTGCTGTGAAACTGACCTGGCAGCTGAATCCATCCCAATGCAGGATCTGTAACAGTCAGGCATGTAGGTCTGTGCTGAGATACCTGGGCATCTCCCCTTCTGATTTACTAGTTGGTAGATCAGATGTAGCCAATCAAGAGGAACAGTTCTGCACTCTCAGCTGATGTATCCGTGCTTTTTTTTCTCTCTTTTTGTACTTGAGGAGAGCAGGGGTAGTGTGCGCCAGAGCTGATGCCCCCAATATGTTTCCTCCCTGTGTTAACCTCATGACTATTAGTGGGCTCAAGAGACACAGCATACAAAACTCCTAGAGATAGGCCTTTCTGCAGAAGGACAAGGTGTTGAGCATTGTTTGCTTGCTTTCCATGGAGCAAAGTTAGGAAGGCTGCATTGGCCTCCTGACAGCCCCCTGCTCCCACTGGGATCTCACAAAAGTGTCTTGCACCAGCTCTTTCCAGTGCGAGCATTTCAAGCAAGGCACCTTGATCCTTACCAAAATACTTGAATGCAGCATCTAAGTGTGAAAACATTGGCTGCTGTCCCATTTACCTGAAAGGAATAATAGTACCCACTCACCTCTGGGAAGCATATGGAACACCTCTGATTTATTATTTGTTTTATTTATTTTGTCACATTTATCAGCCATTCAACTCTGGGCATACAGCCCATACATTAAAAACCAGAGTATACTACAAACATCTCTACCCTGAGAATATCCTTTCCGTAAAACCAGTCATGGGCAAGAGGGAAGGGTAAAAGATGCTTTACAGAAGCAAAGAATGACAACAATATATATTTTTCTCCAATTCCGTTATTGATGGAACCATTCTAAAAGTGTTGGCGACATCAAGACAAGAAGATGTGGGCAATAAAAAGCATGGGGGATGTAAAGCCCTCCTGAAGCATGGCTACAGAATCTCAGCCTCTAGCCAGCCTGTCTCATGTTCAGGAAGTCCCTAGAATGCTCTTTACAGTATTATTTCTCTAATGACCCCATTAGAAACATGTGAAATTCTGAGAAGCCTTAGATATGTTGTAGAGAGCCACATTGGCAAATATGCCCAGCTCTTCTAAGAAATGGCAGGCTGCAGCGATGAATAGTTTAGCTTTAGTGCATCACAATGTGTAATTTATTTGCTGGAAATTAATTGCATGTGCTGGTTTAATTTTCCTGTAGCAAATAATCAGTTTTGCTCCCTTTTTAATTAGGTAACAACATAGATTCCTCTGCTGATCATGGCACAGTGGTTTATGCATGTCACGTCTTATTCAAAGACAATTTCAAATGGTTTTCTAGGCCCCAGCACAATTTTTGAGTGACATCAGATTGTCTATAAGTTGTAGCTCCTTGATCACTGCCAATGAAGACCTCATACACAGGACTAACTAGAGAAAGAACTCAGCCTGGGCATTGGTACATGTTCTATCCTGCTGCAACAGGAGTATGAGGAAACCCTATGGTGAAACCAAATTGAGGACCCTGAAATTTCAATGGTGTTGACATGATGTCAGACCCAGGCCCAGCTCTATGTCATTAAATCTGGTGGGTGTTCTCTTGTACCTGAGTCGAAACATTGCACTGACATTGGCCAGATTGCATAGGCTAGGAGTCTTTGGATCACCTGTATCATTGATAATTTTGGTCCACATCAAACCAGCACCTTTGTTAGCTCTTCCAGCTGGGATGGCAAAGGCAAAGCCCCAGTGGAGAGCTGACTTTCCCCATGCATTCGGAGGCTGGATGGGGCTGCATGGCCACACAGAGCAGGACAATGTGGAGAAACCCACCTTTGCTGATGTTTGCAGAGAGAAGCTAATGGGCTTAAGTAGCAGCTGCTACTTAAGATTAATCAAATAGGCTGAAGAGAGTAAAACCTGTCCCCTTTAGCAGCCACTGGTTTCTTTCTGCAAATCTCTAATTAAGAGATAGTGTTCAGGCATATCTGGCCTTCACTGGGCTACAAGGAACCCGTATTTCTACTGAAATATATGCTTCTGAGACAAAACAAGTCCATCAGCAAGCTAACGCTGCTGGAGTGAAATGAAAAAAAAAATTATCATGGCTATTAAACCATGGAATCCTCTGCAACTAATTAATCTGCTAGGGGAAAGTTTGTTAGTGGGATTTAGGCTTCCTGTTGAGAATCTAAAGCAGCCACCACTACCCGAGAAATCGCCGAATAGTCGGTCGCTGCCACCTGCCCCTGAAAGTTTCCTTGTCTCGTAGGTCCCTGCAACAGCCGGTGGGAGGTGAAAAACAGTCTGAAAACGCGCCAGAGCGCAGAGGTTTCGTTGCCTTCCGTATCCTCTGAGGCGGCGGGGCCGCTCCTGCAGCAGCCGCACTCGGTAGGGCCGGCTGCGGGGCTCCCCGGCGGCGGGGGGCAGCGGGGCCGGGGCTGCGCAGCGCGGAGGCGCCGCGCCCCGCCCGGTGGAGCTGTCCGCGGTCCGTGGTGCTGAAGCCGCAACGGCCGCCCAGCCCCTTCCTCGCCCCTCCTCCCTTCCTCGCCGGCGTGGGCTCTTGCCGGCAGCCCGGAGCATCAAAGGTTGGGAAGGGACCCATTTCTCCCTTTGATTCTCCCCCTTTCACTCCGCCTTTTTGCTGCTTCCCCCTCTCCCCCTTTTTGTATTTTTTTCCTTAAGGCCGGGGGAGGGAGGAGAGCGCAGCCACGTTACACCCCTCCCTTCCTGCAAATCCCCGCTTGCACTGCAAACAATCTGCCTTCCCCATTGCATCCGAGTGAGATAGCAACAGCAACATCATCACGGCAAGCCGGATGGGAGAGCGGAGAGGAGGCTGCTGCTGAGGGAGAAAGGCACACACGCACACACCAGCTCGGTGTTGCCAAAGCGGTGGGAGCCGCACGAAAAATAAGCCATGCTGCCCTGTGTGTCTGGCGCATTGTGCTCCATCCGAGCCTTTTAGGAGGAAGAAGAGAATTATCTGCTCTGATTTTTCCCCCCCGACAACGAGAGTGCGACAGACTTGAAATGGTTGAATGTCAATGCCTGTGAGAGAGAACAACAGTCAGAGGAGGAGGAGGACAGAAGGGGAGGAAAATGAAGGTGGGGACGGTGGTGGAGAGAAAGAAGGAGCCTCGTCCAATGCATCAAAAGGAGGTCCCTGCAGTTGCTGATAGAGCCCTGGCCGCCTTGCCATCCACAATGGTCTGTACAAGCTGCCAATGCGTTTGATGACGTTCCTGTTTTGTGAAGGGAGGAAAGGAAACGTGACCATGTAAGATCCACGTTTCCCCGGTCAATTACATGCGAAGAATAGATCCGATTTCGACGGGATTTTTTTTTTGGTCCAGGATGGTAACACCTTAGGGAATAATACAGCCGCCTTCCCTCACCAATTTTGCTCTGATTTTTTTTTTTTTTTTTTGTGTGGTCCGTACAGCTGCTGGAATAGAGAAGGTCAGAATATATAAATATATATAAAATATATATGATATATTATATATATTATATATATAAATATATTTATCTCAGTACGTCTGGGATTAAGCTCATTGAATGCTAATTATTTCTTTCAGGACTTTTAATATTTGCAATGAGATCTTTTAAAGGCAACGGTAAAATCTGAAGCCACCTGGGAGTACAGTGTTGGAAACGTAGGGTGTTTTCCCATAAACAATGTGAAGGTCTTTTTTTTTTTTTTTTTTCTCTAAGAGGCAATTTTGATAATAACAACAGCTACCAATTTTGCATTTTGATAGCCAGACCGGCTGCTATTTTGTCTGGGTGCACACCGGGTCTCGTGTGATCGGGTTTTATTTTTTAATTGAAAAGAAAAAAAGAAAAAGATATATATATAAAATAGAAGAAAAGGAAAAATTACTTGAGATGCCAAATACTGTCTAGAGAACCATATTCTTCCTCCTCCCCACACCCACCGGAGAAGACGTGGACCCTTCTTTTTTACAGGCTTAGGAGTTGGGAAGAGCTGATCGGGGGCTTTCTCCCGAGCCCGCCGCCCGCGCCGCGGACCCGCGGGCGTGGGAGATTCATTTCCTCCTCCTACTGATTTCTAAACAAACTTGTGGAAGGGGGAAAGGATCCCTCCGGAACGCAGAGCCGGGGAGGGGGGGGGCTGGTGGTTTGGAATATTTTGTTTATTTTGGGGGATTTTTGTAATTGTCATCCTCGCCGGACTACCGCGGGCTGCCGGGGCATTCACCCCTCGTCCTCGGCCCCTGCTTGTGTCGTTTCCCCGCTGGCCAGCGCTCCCCCCGCCGGCACTGAGGCCGCAGCGGAGCCCCCCCGGCCGCGGGGCGCCCGGCTCCTGCCTTGTTCTTTCCCGCCCCGTCCCCGCCTGCCAAGGAAAGGCACATGTTAATACCACCCGGCGCGGTCATTTTCTGTTACTGCTGCTGCGGGCTCCTCCGTCCGAGACAGATGTTGCGAAACCAAGGCCTCCTCAAGTGCCGCTGCCGCATGCTCTTCAATGACCTGAAGGTCTTCCTGCTGCGGAGACCCCCCGCGCCGCCGCCGCCCTCCCCGCCGCCGCCGCTCCCCATGCTCGGCGGCGCAGAGGCGGCGGCGGGCGGCCCGGCGGGGGCCGCACCGCTCGTGGGGCGCGGGCTCGGCTGGCGGGCGGCGGGCGGCGGCGGCGGCGGAGCGGGCAGCCCGGCCGCCGAGGAGTGGGGCAGCCCCGCCGGGGAGCCGCCCGCCTCCTTGCCCAGCAGCACCTCCTCGGATGACTTCGGCAAGAGCAAGGCCGAGGACCGCTACTCGCTGGGCAGCAGCGTCGACAGCGGCATCCGCACCCCGCTCTGCAGGATCTGCTTCCAGGGGCCCGAGCAGGTGAGCCCGCTGGGGGCGGGGGATAACGGAGGAGCAGCGATGCTCTGGCCTGCGGGAACCGGGGCCTGCTGCTCGCAGGGAACAGGACCTCAAAACCCAGAGGGCATCTTGGCCTCTGCCCAGGGCCTGGGCTGCAGGATTTTGTGCCTTGGTAGTGTTTCCCAGGGAAATGTGGGGTGGAGGCTGGCTCCATCCCTCTCTGCTGCCCGGCAGCCTTGCCCCAGGCACCCATGCCTGGCCTCAGAGCCCTGCAGCCCTGGCATGGACAGGACTCGTGGACTCCTTTATGGGGCATGTGTATGTTGTCTAGGGGGCTTTTTGTCAGCTCCGGGGTACCCAGTTGCAATGAATGCAGAAGTGATGCAAAAGATGTATTTAATGTGCTGTTCGCTTTTAAAAATACAACTTCAGTCGGTATAAACACGTGGCAGGAGGCAGCCCCACTTCATCAGTGGTTCCCAGGGGATGGCTAGTAGAAGCTCTGCAGGTTTACCTCTGCTCCTGTGCTCCCAGTTGCACTAGCTGGAGAAAGAAGGCTGCTGGTTGCATTTGGATCTGCTGAAGCTGCAGCCTTGAGATGCTTTTTGGTACAAACTGAGGTTAGGTTAGTGAAGTTTCCCTCCACCACACAGGAGAATGAACCAAATGCAACCTCACTAGAACTAAGGTGCTACCCTGGGGTGTCATTCTCCCTGCTTATGACAATTCAAAACAGTTCATGTATTTTCAGTCTGGCAACTTCCTTACAGTGGTATACACAGCAATATTTGTACCCAACGTGACATAGCTGCAGGTGGCAAGGAAGGCTGCAGACCTCTGCTTGTGAGATCAAGGCCGAATATGCGATAAGCTTTATTTCTCAGGATAGCCTTGTTACCTGTGATAAGGGATCCTTGCATGAGAAGGTGTTGAGAGGTTTGACTTGACTGATACCCATTTCCATTTTAGGCACAGATCCTGGCATGTAAGGCAATACATTGAAATCTTGAGCAAAACAGGTTTTGCCCCATGTCTTCTTTCCCCTTCATAGACCTGTGTGGTCTATGAAAGAAAGCCAGTGCTAATCTGAGAGTGGCCACGCTCTAGCACACATCCTGCCTGTCCCAAGGCTGGTCACATCTATAATGCAGTGGTTGTGCCTTCCCTTGTGTTGATCTGAGGATGCTGGTGATCGGGGCTGGGAGGTGGGGAATGGGCTTCCATTCTTCTTTGGGAGAAGTGGGGCCTGCCACCAGCTCATCAGAATATCCACAGCCCTGCTGGATATGTCATACCAAGGATTCCATAGATCATAGCTCAGTGTTCAATGAACTGTAGCCTTCTCTAATGGTTTATGCAGCTGACTGATAGCTGTGAGACGTGGTTTTCACCATAGGCTTTCAGATGGGGAGGGGAAAGAGTTCTTTTTTGAAGATGCTGTATGCCTTCCTCACTTGAGTGTCTCCTTCCCATCTCTTCTAAAAGTTGGAAGCCATGCGACTTACTCCATAGGAATTTGCATTATTCCACATTTCTAGTACTCTTTGTTGGCTTGCCATTCTGCCTGTGTACACGAGACATAGTGCCTTCAAGATTGGCTTACATGTCTGAGCAAATAGTGTCTAAGCAGAATTAAAATAGAGGTAACTTGCTTCCTTGGAGAACATTAGTGCTTGAAAATAATTGGATGCTAATTCTCACACTGAAAACCTGTGTAGGTTGCATTGTAAAAGTGAGACTATTTGCTGACCATCTGCCAGCCTACCTGAGTGAGAAGCTGAGCAGACGTGACTGGCATCTAATTGCGTTTCACCAGGATTTCTCTTTTTTGCTTCTCACAGTTTCTGACCAGTATAATAAGACATTGACAGCTGGATTCTGCCACTTGTCCTTGAGCAGCACCTTGTTCCATAAATAATTTTTTCTTCACCAGCATGGCTTGAGGAGAATCTGAAACCCTTTTCCCTGCAGCAGCTGGGAAGTTCAAGTCGTTATGGAGGCACAACTCCTCATGGAGGCCCAAATTGTGGGATTTTAAAGCATATCTAGGTCCTGACACAGCTTCCTAGAAGTATGGCTCAGAGTAACTGAGAGCTGCATCAGTTCAGCTGATGTCAAAACCTGCAGTTTGGTTTCTTTGGCCCTTACATCAATAAAACTCCAACAGGGCTAAATCCCAAATTCCTTGCTCCCTTTTACTATGATGGTTATTACTGGTTTAGCCTTTATTTCCCGTTCATTTTCCAACTCAACAGCTGAGCAAAGACTCTTCATGGTTTGGACCCTCACAACTATAAAAGTCATAGATGCACATATTCCACCCCTGCCAAGATCATCATAAGAATTTATCCACTTGGAAAGAAAATATAATTGCTAGTTCTTTACTCTGCAGATTAATAACAATGACAGATATAAACAGTGTTTTATTTACCTGTCAAAAACATCTGAAACTGATGCAGCTGTGGGCAAATTTGTGAGGCTGCATCACAGTATGAAGAACAAAAGCCTTCATTATGAATTGACTGTTAGGCACTTTAAGCTTATTTACCCAGATAAAATGACAGTGAGCTTCCAAAAGATGTTTTAATCCTGTTTTGATTTAAAAAGAAAATAATAAAAATACAACAGCCAAAGAGGTTTCTTACTAATCTGGCTTTGCAAGCAGGTTTTATTTAATATCTAATGCAAAACAAAATCGGCAGGGATTTTCACTTTAAATTTATGATTGCCCAACATGCATGATACTTCAGGCTACTGAATTGCTTATATCTTAAGCTCCTCATGTTTGTTTGTGGCTCTTCTGGGTAAGCTGATTCATATAAAAATGTGCTGAGGACTGTAGGAAGGAGTAAAGCTCATTATTGTGAAACTCTTCTGATACTTGCATGTTACTCAAGAGAAGCCAGGGATCCAGATGAGAAAGAATGGGTCTGATGACCAGGTGATCACAGCATTTGGGCTCCTGGTTTGAGGGCATGAAAAGCAAGCCTTGCTCAGGTCTGGCAGTTAAAAAAGGCAGCTGCTTTTATTGAAAATGAGAGTTTAACATCAAGAAAGCTGATGGGCTGAACTCTGCTGTTGGTAATGGCATTGCCTTTCAGGGGCTTTTTTGGCATTTTCAAAGGTTTTGCTTGAACATCCTGCACCATTGTGTCAGCTAATTCTGAGATCCTGGATTGAATGGCAAAGCTCTGAAGAGGAAATGAGAAAGATAGATGCTGGAGTATTTGCTTCTGTTTTAGTAAATGCTCAGTGTTTGCAGAATTTTGTCTGCATTCCTGGATCTCTGACAGTGTTCTGCAGGAGAAAGAAACTCAGGCGAGCTCTGCTCTCACAAGTGTTTCACGGTATTTGGTATGGTTCCAGGTTGAAAGCAAGTCATGGAGAGTAGCAGGAAAAGACATGGGTGAAAAGCCTCTTCACATCAGTGGATAAACTGTTTGCCTGTGTCACAGGGCGTTAGCAGTACTATGGAGTTTAGGATCTTAAAGATGGTACTAGCTGTGCAGAAATTAAATAGAAAAGCATTCTTAAATGAAACTGAGTTCATTTGGAAATCAGTGTGTCTCAAGGACTGCTTGTTAGGTTGTCAGTTAGAGGGTGTGCACATCTTTTCTTACCTGTCAGTTTCTGTCTGTGTTCCTCTATTTCTCTGTTCTGGGAAAAAATGCTGTAAAGATGGAGATTTGAAAAGTCAGTGCAGGTAGGACTGATTGGCTAAGGAGGTTCAGAGAGAACAGACCAATATGGTCGCCTCCAGAAGGAGAGCTTGCAGTAAGGAGACTGTAGCAACTCAGACAGAGACCCTGCCCCAAACCATGGCTGTTCAGGTCTCTGGCTGCAGGGAGTGCCAGAGCCTGCTGCTGCCGAGGGAGGGAGGCCAACATTCCACCTGTGTGAGGTGTGAGCAGGTAGAAGATCTGCTTAGATTGGTGGCAGAACTTAAGGAGGAGGTCGAGACGCTGAGGACCATCAGGGAGTGTGACAGGGAGATGGACTGGTGGAGTAACTCCCTAGCATGTCAGCAGGAACGGTTCCAGGGAGATACCTCCCAAAAGGGGATGGACCCCCTGCCCTCTCAGACAGAGGGGGATGATCCGAGACAGCCCCTGCTCTGTAGCTGTCGCGCAGAGGTAAGGGACCAAAAAGACGATGAGGGCTGGAAGTGAGTTCCAGTTCGGAACCGTGGGTAACCTTCCTCCCTTCCTGCCCTGCTTCCCCAGGTGCCCCTCAGTAATAGGTTTGAGGCCCTGGATCTTGATGGAGAGGTAAGTGAGGATGTGGTGCAAGGTCAGACTACAAGGTCACATAGGAAAAGGCGGTCGACTTCGCACCTCAAGACTGCCTCTGATAAGAAAGAAAGAAAAATCATTGTTGTAGGCGATTCTCTTCTGAGAGGAACAGAGGGTTCAACAGAGAGTTGACCCTCATCATAGGGAAGTGTGTAGTCTGCCTGGAGCCCGGATCAGGGATATCACCAGGGCGCTCCCCAGCCTGGTGCACCCGACAGACTACTACCCGCTGCTGGTCTTCCAGAGAGGTGGGGGGGAAGCTGCTTCCCGCAGTCTGAGGGGGATGAAGAAAGACTACAGGGCCTTGGGGCGGATGGTGAAAGAGTCGGGGGCTCAAGTGATCTTCTCCTCACTTCTTCCATCTTCCGGTGATGATGTGGGACTGAATGGGAACATTCAGTCCGTAAACAATTGGCTACAAGACTGGTGCTTTAGGCAGGGCTTTGGGTTCTTTGATAACAGCTGGTTTTATAAGGCTCCAGACCGGACAATGGCACGTGGGAAAGGTTTAACTCACAGAGGCAAAAGGATGCTGGGGCATGAATTAGCGGGGCTCATTTGGAGAGCTTTAAACTAGATTCGAAGGGGGATGGGGTTGTAACTGGGCTTGCCCCAGTGGGGCAGCACTCTAGAACTGATGAAGAATGGGAGGCCTCCTATAATCCTAGGGTGAAATCGGTGAGCTCAGCTCGCTCCTTGAAATGCCTGTACACCAATGCGTGCAGCATGGGAAATAAGCAGGAGGAGTTGGAGACCTGTGTTAAGTCAGGAGATTATGATCTGGCGGCAATTACAGAGACGTGGTGGGACAGCTCGCATGACTGGAATATACTCATGGAGGGCTATGTCCTTTTCAGGAAAGACAGGCCAGCCAGGCGGGGTGGTGGGGTTGCTCTTTATGTGCGAGAGCAGCTGCAATGTACTGAGTTATGTCCAGGAACAGGGGATGAGCGAGTTGAGAGTCTGTGGGTGAGAATTAAGGGGCAGGCTGGCAGGGGCGATACTGTTGTGGGTGTCTGTTACAGGCCACCAGATCAGGGTGAGGAAGTTGACGAGGCCTTCTACAGGCAGCTGAGAGCGGCCTCACAGTCACAGGACGTGGTCGTCGTGGGGGATTTTAATTTCCCTGGTGTTTGCTGGAAGGACTACTCAGCAACCCAGCCACAGTCCAGGAGGTTCCTCCAGTGTATGGATGATAACTTCCTCATCCAAATGGTGGATCAGCCAACCAGGAGAGGAGCGCTGCTGGATCTCATCCTCACTAACAAGGAGGGTCTGGTCGAAGCAGTAAAGGTTGAGGGCTGCCTTGGTTGCAGCGACCACGAGATGGTGGAATTCAGGATCTTGTGTGGTAGGACCAGTACAATAGCAAGTAGAATTGCAACCCTGGACTTTAGCAGGGCAAACTTTGGCCTTTTCAAACAATTGCTAGGGGAAGTCCCATGGGCAAGGCTGCTTGAAGGTAAAGGGGCCCAAGATAGTTGGTTGACATTCAAGAATTGCTTATTCCAAGCTCAAGAGCAGAGCATCCCGACACGTAGGAAGTCAAGGAAGAGGGCCAGGAGACCTGCGTGGCTAAATAAGGAACTGCTGGGTATGCTCAAGTGGAAGAGGAGAGTTTATAGGTCATGGAAGGAGGGGCTGGCCACTCGGGAGGAATATAAGGCTGCTGCTAGAGGATGTAGGAAGGCAGCTAGGATGGCTAAGGCCTCCTTAGAATTAAATCTGGCCAGAGGGGTCAAGGACAACAGAAAGAGCTTTTTCAAATACATAGCTGATAAAACTAACACCAGAGGCAAGGTTGGCCCACTGGTGAACGGGATGGGTGCCCTGGTGACAGAAGATACTGAGATGGCAGAGTTATTGAATGCCTTCTTTGTCTCTGTCTACTCTGCCGGAGGCAGTCCTGAAGAGCCCTGTACCCCTGAGACCTCAGATGAAGTCAGGTCACTGGAGCGGTTTGCCTTAGTCCATGAGGAATGGGTTAGGGACCAGTTGAGCAATCTGGACATCCATAAATCCATGGGTCCAGATGGGATGCACCCGCGGGTGCTGAGGGAACTGGCGGAAGTCATTGCTAGACCACTCTCCATCATCTTTACCAAGTCTTGGGAAACAGGAGAGGTGCCTGAGGACTGGAGGAAAGCAAATGTCACTCCAGTCTTCAAAAAGGGCAAGAAGGAGGACCCGGGTAACTATAGACCGGTCAGCCTCACCTCCATCCCTGGGAAAGTGATGGAACACCTTATCCTTGATGCCATCTTAAGGCATGTCAAGGATAAGAGGGTTATGAGGGGCAGACAACATGGCTTTACCAAGGGGAAGTCATGCTTGACCAACCTCCTAGCCTTTTATGAGGAAATACCACGGTGGATGGATGATGGCAGAGCGGTGGATGTGGTCTACCTTGACTTCAGCAAAGCATTTGACACAGTCTCCCACAGCATCCTCATAGCTAAATTGAGGAAGTGTGGCCTGGATGATCAGGTAGTGAGGTGGACTGCGAACTGGCTGAAGGACAGAAGCCAGAGAGTTGTAGTCTATGGGGCGGAGTCCAGTTGGAGGCCTGTATCTAGTGGAGTGCCTCAAGGGTCAGTATTGGGACCAGTATTATTTAATATATTCATCAACGATTTAGATGAGGGAATTGAGTGTACTGTCAGCAAGTTTGCTGATGACACTAAGCTGAGAGGAGTGGCTGACACGCCAGAAGGCTGTGCTGCCATCCAGCGAGACCTGGACAGGCTGGAGAGTTGGGCAGGGAGAAACTTGATGAAATATAACAAGGGAAAGTGTAGAGTCCTGCATCTGGGCAGGAACAACCCCAGGTTCCAATATAGGTTGGGGAACGACCTGTTAGAGAGTAGTGTAGGGGAGAGGGACCTGGGGGTCCTAGTGGATGGCAGGATGACCATGAGCCAACACTGTGCCCTTGTGGCCAAGAAGGCCAATGGCATCCTGGGGTGTATTAGAAGGGGGGTGGTCAGTAGGTCGAGAGAGGTCCTCCTTCCCCTCTGCTCTGCCCTGGTGAGACCGCATCTGGAATATTGTGTCCAGTTCTGGGCCCCTCAGTTCAAGAAGGACAGGGACCTGCTGGAGAGAGTCCAGCGCAGGGCAACTAAGATGATGAAGGGAGTGGAGCATCTCCCTTATGAGGAAAGGCTGAGGGAGCTGGGTCTCTATAGTTTGGAGAAGAGGAGACTGCGGGGTGACCTTATTAGTGTATATAAATATATAAAGGGGGAGTGTCATGAGGATGGAGCCAGGCTCTTCTCAATGGCTAACAATGATAAGACAAGGGGTAATGGGTACAAACTGGAACACAAGAGGTTCCACTTAAACTTGAGAAGAAACTTCTTCTCAGTGAGGGTGACGGAACACTGGAACAGGCTGCCCAGGGAGGTTGTGGAGTCTCCTTCTCTGGAGACATTCAAAACCCGCCTGGACACATTCCTGTGTAACCTTATCTAGGTGTTCCTGCTCTGGCAGGGGGATTGGACTAGATGATCTTTTGAGGTCCCTTCCAATCTCTAACATACTGTGATACTGTGAGACTGTGAGACTGTGAAGTGTTTTGTCTGCAGGCTGCTAGTTTGGACCTGGCTTGGCATTCAATGGAAATGTTTGCAAATAGACTATTCTTCCCATCAAAGTCCCCTCCAGACTTTAAGAACACCAGCTCATTAATACAAAAACATGAAAACCTTCAAGAAAATTGGAAGGGAAGACAACTTATGTTGGATACTGGGACATACATTTCCATGTGATATGTAATGAGGCTATGGACATTAGCATGACAAAGAACTAAACTTAAGTCTAATGAAGGATTGCAAAGCCATGTGGTTACTAAGAGTATCTAGAGTAATTGCAATTAATGATAACACTTCTGAAAGTAAAATTTATGCTTTAGGTCTGAAGCCAATCTAGAGATGATGGTAACACTGAAGAGGAGAGCCCTGGGACTATCGTCTATTGCCCGATCTCACCAGGCCCTTGTGCGTGGCCAGTAGGACCCAACTCTCAAAATACCTGTTTGGACTTCATGCCTGTGCAAATGTAATGTCCTCAGCATGTAGACACCTGCTATGCTCAGGACTTCTCTAGAGCTAAGGTGACGCTGAATTACTCCGTCTGGATTAACACATAGTTCTTGGGGTCCCTGTGTAGGATTACTGAATGGTTAGTACCATCAGATGGTTGGTCATTAGCATGTGTTGCTTGAAATAACTAGTGAGAATCTCAGCCCTGTTGCTGTTACAAATACAGACACAGGCAAAAGCCATCATTAGCTTCCTGCCTGGTGGTGTCTGCAGAGAAGGCATGAACTAAACCAGGAAATACTGCCACTCTACAGACTGATCTCTCAGCAGCACAGAGGAGTGGATAAAGTCTCTGGGATTCTTGATTTCTGATTTACAACATTGTAAGATTGAGGAGAATCAGGTATCTCTTTACTGGAGTGAGGCAAAGAGGAAAAGAGGTAGTCTGTGACGGAATTCAGGGCCTGAGCATGATAATGATTGAGCGGAAGAAGAAACAACTGTGCAACCAGCATCACAAGCATGTTCAAAGCCAGGGATACTCAAGAAGGGGGATGCTGGTGTTTGCTGGGGTCTGTCCAAACTGCCTAGACCATCAGGACACTGTTTTCAAATGTGTTGAATCACATAAGGATGCTGCAGGCTTCTCATCCATGTCCTTTTCATAGGTATGTTTCCACAGGATTCATTTACTTAGTGTTGAAAGAAGAATCATTCATTGGAAAGCAGCCAGTCCTGCTAAAACTGAACACGAGAGATGCCAGGATGCAGCCCCTTAGATTTCAGTCAGTAGGTCGTAATTTATGTCGAAAAGGAAGATACTTTGTGTGACATTCAGTCCACCCCTCTGCTTTCCCGTCTTTGAATTTTAACACCTCTACAGCTAACTGTCCCATTTCACCTGTCCCAGGATCAAATCTGTACTGTGCAGGAAGAACATTTTTGGCTTTGGCAAAACCTTTGCTTGAGCCATCAACTGAATGGAGCCCAGGATGTAATCTATTTTAGATTTAGACTCTGTTGCCACAGAGTTGATTGGCAAAGCTCCCATTAACTTCAACAGCAAAAGGGTAGGCATCCAGTAGCAGGGACTTGACCCCTGTATTTCAGTAATGTTGTGCACACAGTGGGATTTCTATGAATAATAGTGAGGGCCACTAATCCCGTTGACTTTTAATTGCTCCAGGAGACAGGGCTTTTACCTTTTGTGCCTGCTGAAACTCTGATGCCTGACCCATTTATTTCAGTGCCACTAGATAGCCTGAGGAGCAGTTTTTCTTTTCTTTCACTTTTCCCCATATAAAAGGCTTCATGAAGGAACTTGTCTGTGTTTGTGTCACTGTTTCCTAAATATACATTTCAGGCTATGATTAACAGTAGCTGATGTCAGTTAGTGACAGAACAAGCAATGCAAAAGCATGTAGCTCCATTGTTTGCATCTGTAGAGTCACTGTTTTTTCCACAAAGGCAACACTTGCTCCTGGAAGGGCTCTGTTCGTACAAAACTGCATTGCATTCAGGTTGTCTTTCAAGTAAAATTTGTTCTCAGCGAGGGCCTCCTCTGTGTCAGCCTTTTGCTCACATTGGTACTTTTCCATTCAAGGTTAGACTAGTCCAGAAGTTAGGAACGTGGTTGTTCCAAAAATCTGTGATGCTGTGTGTCTGCACATCACTCCTATGCCTGGAGTAAGATAGCAAAATAGACTATAGTTGTTATTGATCCATGCCTGTGGCCACCACATCCCTTTTATTAGCTGATTGGTAAAGGAATAAAGCCAGGTGATGGTGTTAGATGTTAATGTTCATCAGCCCTTCTCTAAACCTACTGGCCCATTTCAGCTAGATTTGGCAGAGAATGCAGATCTGAAAGGAATTAAATTCCTGAAAGTTCCATGAAAACTGGCTGGATGAAAAAGAGGAAAGCTAAAAACATCATATTGCGGGAGAGATTATAGCATTGGCCATAAAACACACTAGGTAAAGTCTATGCAGGACAGACCTTCAGCAAGAGCAACAGCTCTAACAGGAATGTGTATCCCATTAGACAAAAAAAGAAACCCAACATGATGTGGTTTCCATGGGAAACCAGACTCAAATAATACTCACAGAATAGCTTGTTACCTTTTTATCTTTCTCCTTTTCCTTTGTTAATTAGGGTTACTTGCCTAAAATGTATTGCTTGTTGCTGAAGACATCCTTAGCTTTGGAAGCCATCTTTCCACAACTGACCTGTTATCCTTTTCTGATTCATCACTAGTTACAGTAGAACAGATTTCATTGTTGGATGTGGAGAATGATGAGTGATGGCTTTCTTCTGGTGAGGAAAATAACAGCAAGACCTGGAAACCTATATAGATAATAAATAGGCTGTCCCTATGCCCCTTTGTGAAAAGTGATAAGACAAAATGTTGGTGGGCAGATTGGTTCTAATGGCAGGGCCCGGATCTTGAAATCCTCACACATCTTTTCTTCTGTCATATAATTTTCTTTGCATCCTTTGGTGGTTTTCTCTTTTCTTTCTTCTTCTTGGCCAAAGTCAATTGACACATCAGCTGTGGTTCCACTCATCCTATCTGACTCTATTCTGCACAGGTTGTCCTATGGTCTATGTACCTTCTTGTCCAAGCATCCTCTGTTTGGAGCATGAACAATGTTGGCATCACTCACAACAGTTACAAAGGTTTAACCTGCTTCCCTGGGTGAGAGTGAGGGAAGGGATAATACAGATGGGGGAATGGTAAGCAAAAATATGGTTTACATGTTGTTTTATTCTTTCTACGTGTGATGGAGAAACCAGGATGTGCTTGGGGACAACTGTGTAAACTCCATGAATGAAAAGGTTAGTTCAGTCTTGAATGATTCCTGAGAAAGTTTTGTCTCCTCTGTAGAAGAACTTTGTAGGGAACTTCCATTGTGGTTGGAGAATAGGACTGTCAGCCATCCGTTTTACCATGGACTTACAGATCTTTTAGATAGCCAGCTCTATGTACAAGACAACTTTGCAGAACATGAGAGAGAAAATTAACTTGATATTCCACCAGTTTAGGACACCAAAGACTGGTCCTGTCTTTGTGGTGTCCCATTGTGCCATGTTGCTCTAAGCAGAAGTTTACCAAGGGTTGCTTGATTCACAGCATTTATGTTTTAGGTAAGGCCATGAGGTCACCTTTTCCGTGCAAAAAGGTTGTGTCATTAGCTAAGAGGTCCAAGTAAGAAGCATCTTTAAAGTTTGTAGTGCATTGAGCATTTGGAGGGGTTTGTCCTCACTGGATGCAGACAGTTCCGTAGCTGTAGCCTCTGTGAAGTTGTTCCCTGATACTACCATCATAACCTCCGGTACTATGTGGGTTTAGCTTCTGTTACTTAATCCATGCACTGATCATGCCCAAGCACTAGGCGATGCCCAGATCTCTAAAGATCAATTAGTTCACCCATCCAGAATCCTGACAGAGGCTGATCTAACCAGTTCTCAAGGGTGATCATGGTTGGAGACTACATCTTTCCTGCTGCAACCCATGTCTTCTTGCCCTGCCCATCAGGAAGAAAGCAGATTATTTTTACTGTTTTCTTTTTTTCCAAGCAGTAATTTATAAGGTATTATCCAGTAGTTACATATGAATACAGTGAAAATTCGTCCTTTGAGGACTTCACAAATTCAAGTGACAACTGAAGCCGTAACACTGCTTGTTATTCTCTACACCAAACAATCCAAATTCTACCTTTGCTCTTATGACATGATTCTAGACCTTTAATAATCCTTGGTATTATCCTCTGGACTCTCACCAAACAGTCCATATTTTGCTTTAAATGCATTGTCTAAAGTTGGAAACTGTTCTCAAGCTATGTCTTTCTCAGTGCTGAGCAGTACAGAAAGGTTTTGAATCCTGTTTAATAGATAACAGATGTCATCCATTTCAAGGCTATGTTTGCCCTATTTATTTATTAATTTATTAATGTATTTATTTATTTATTTATCTATTTATGGTTCAGCAGATTATTGATTGTTACTCAACTCATGATCCTGTATAATCTTTATGTCCTTCAGTTCTGCTTCTGGGCCAGTTCTCCACCCTGGCAGTATGCATTTGGCATTACTGCCTTGGTGGAAGACCTATACTTGGCCCTGCTGAACTGCATCCTTTTTTATCCAGTCCTCTCCTCCACAATAGCTACCCCTTCCACGTGGGCCTGCAGATGCAGTAGGCATTAACTCTATTGAACCTTCCATGTCATTAATGACTTGAGCTTGTCTGCCTTGAATCCTGAGGAGAGTTGGGAGGAAAAGGCTGGAAGAGCAGCTGTGCTTTTCTTTAAGGATCCCTTGGCTGCCAGAGATGAGACTTAGGACTGGGGCTGGTCTTGTCACTGCTCTGTTATAACCACGTGCAGGAGGAGAGAATGGATCCTCATTACTTCAGTTCATGTGTCTGTTCTCTGCCCCCAATTAAAGCTACTCTCATCAAGATGGAATATGACCTTTCCTGACAGATGCAGACCTCCAGCCAGCAACAGGAAAGTTGCTCCCACCACCCATTTCTCTCCTGCTTCTCTAATCACTTTATCATTGATGGAGTGGCTCACATTTCCTCCACAATCCCCTAACAGTGTCCGACAAAGCTCCTTTCTCCTTTTCCTTCCTGTCTTTCTTCAGCTCATCCACATCCTCCATAATGTCATCCCTTATGGCTGGCTCTGCAGTCTTGATTTGCTTCAGTCCAACCACAGGTCTCCTTCTGTCTCCCAGACATCTGTTATTGGATGCTCTGGCATTAGCTCAGATTTCTTTTATCCAGCATTTTCTTCCATGTCCATCCTTTTTCTGCCTCTTTCTTGTGCTAGCACTGTCACACGGGGCATTAACCCTACCCTCAGCTTGAGCTTGTTTGCTCTCACTTTCCATCTGTGTATTCGTGTTGTGCCCAGATCTTTGTTTTCTTTCTTTTGGGTTGCACAGATATTTGCTTGGATGCTCATTTCTTGTCTTCATGTCTGTGATCCCTTCTTCTACACCTTACCAGCAGAGACATTGTGCTGCTTCAGATGAGTCAAAACCAAGGTACAGAGATCACTTCTTTTACTGGTATTTTGGTGGAAGAAGTGTTTTTTCTGAGAACTTCCATGTGCACCGCTGCTCCCATCAGTGTTCCCTGTCCTTACCCAGGTAGGTCCTGTGGTGCTTTTTACTCCAATTCCCAGTCTCTGGGAGAGAAAAAGAAGAAGGCTCAGTGGATGGATCTGATGAAGACATAACATACAGCACTGGCACACAGGAATCCTGTGGACACTTCACCCACATCACATCAGCACCTGCCTTTGCAATTTCATGCAAGTGCTGAACTAAATCTCAAAGGATGGCTTGTACTTTCTGCAAGTATAGGGCCATGAACTAAAGCTGCCCCTCCAAGCACCCCAGCACTTTCAGTTGTGTCAGGTCGTCTTCTCAGCCTGTCTGGTATCTTGCATGACCTTGCCTTGATTGATGAATGAAGCACTTTTCCTTTCCTTTTCTACTTGTTAAGCACACTAGGACCTGTCAGGATTAAAGGTGCTGGAGAAGTACAAGCCGATTATTATCCCGTTCCAAGTGATATTAAAAGAACATTAAGACGGATCAGATGAACATTCAAGAAAAGTAGGTAATAATAAAATACTATATCAGAGAGAAATAGCAGTTAAGTAATTAAAGAGAGGGTTTGCACAAGAGGCAGAAGTAAAGTTATGGATGCTTCTGGCCTCTAGACCATTCCTTATTTTAATACTGTGGTAACCTTTAGAGGATGTCGCTATGTCAAGCATTGCACCACAAAGTGAAACAAAGGCTTTTCTTGCCCTAAAGAGTTCACATTTTAGGACATAAACCCCCAACATTACCTTAACACTGCAGAGAGGTGAATTTTTACAACATTTAGGGCCAGAGGGGGTTATTGGGCTAGTCTAGTCTGAACCTTGCTGTAATAGTGGTGAAATAAATTCCCTCAATCAAATTGCTGCTTGAAGGGTAATAGCTGTGCAAGGACTGGAGAAGAAATACCCCATCTTGATTTTAAAACAATGGAAATTGTTGCAATGCCCAAGGAGAAAAATCTGGGGAAACATAGAACTGAAACTGTCTTTGGATATGAACTTTTGTGTTTTCTGTCACGGAAAGGGCTGTGTACTCTATTCATCCTTAGTAACCAGCTTCAGAAACTCTTGGGCTGGCTGGCAGAGAAGATTTACTTCATAGAAAAAGTTATGAGTTTGAAGACAGTTTTATTCCACATCAAATTAAAAGCAAGAAACGTGCAACCTGGGAAAACACGCATGGAATTCAGTTAGTTAGGAAAAACCAGTTCATGGCCTCCTCTGACATATGACAGCAGAAATGCTGTCACCTACATTTAACCCACATTTGGAAAATTTTCTTCATAGACAGGATGGCTACATCATTTCTAAGAAAAACATTTCCACAGCCCCATAGCCTGCAGTGAGGAGTTCTACTTAAATCCAGCTTCTGCTAAGCTGCCAACTGCCATTGTTATTCTTTTTCCCAGTACTTATGGATTTATTTCTTGCCCTTCTTGTCCTGTGAAAATCTGCAGGGGATCCCCTGGCCTTCCCATCCTGCAGTTATTCAGGAGATTTCTTCTCCTTTTTTTTTTTTTCTTAGTGTTGCCAAACAAGATCTTCATCTCTTTGCAGATGTGCTCAGGCATGTGATGCAAATGTCTGGTGAAGGTGACTATTCTGAGTGTTATAGCTCAGGTCAAACAAAATCACACAACCCCAGAATAATTTAGGATGCAGGGACCTCTGGAGTTCATCTTGTCCAACCCCCCTACTCAAGCAGATCTAGTCAGATCAGGTTGCTCTGGGCCTTGTCCATCTGGAGTACTGTGTCCACTTCTGGGCTTCTCAGTACAAGAAAAACAAGGAGCTACTGGAGAAGGTTCACTAGAGACCTACAGGGATGATCAGGGTCTGGAGCATTTCTCTTATGAGGAGAGATTGTGGGAGCTGGGTCTGTTTACTGTAGGAAAGAGAAGACTGAGAGGGGATCTCATTAATGAATATAAGTATCTCAAAGGCAGGTGCCACGAGGTTGGTGCTACACTGTTTTCAGTGGTGCCCAGCAACAGAACAAGGAGCAGTGGCCAGAAACTAAAACACAAGAAGTTTCACCTCAACATGAGGAAGAACTTCCTTACATTGAGGGTGGCAGAGCACTGGGACAGATTGCCCAGGGGGGTTGTGGATTCTCCCTCTCTGGAGACATTCAAAACCCACCTGGATGCATTCCTGTGTAATCTGCTCTAGGTGGCCCTGCCTTGGCAAAGGGGTTAGATTAGATGATATCCAGAGGTCCCTTCCAAATCTAGTCAAATATTTTATCCCCTTCGTGGTGATTTATTTTTTTTTTCTGATTTCTAGTCAGAATTTCTTGTATTCCAAATTGTGTCTGTTGCTTCTTGTCTTATAACCATGCACCTTTGAGAATAGTCTGGTGTTCTTTGCTGTACTTTTCCACGAAGTGGCTAAAGACAGTAGTAAGATCTCTGCTTAGCTTTTACAGTGATTTTAGGAGGAGCTGTGCAAAAGATAGGATTAAACGTCTGCTCTGGCTCCCTAGGGTGGATTTAGACAGGGGCTGAGATTTTTGTTATGGTAGTCAGATAAATACCAAGAGAAAATAGCTGCCAAGCCATAGACTGAAGAAAGAACAAGCATCGCTAATAATAGCACAAGCTCAGATATTTCTGTTTGTCATAGCTAAGACACTTCTTGTTCCAATAATCACTAAACCTCCAAGAGGTGATACTATTTCAAATCAGAGTCTTACAGAAATACTGGTTGTAGAAGAGCTTGATTGAACAAGAACTGTTTCTGTTTAAATGGAACAGAAGGAGAAGCAGAAAGAGATCTGTAACTAAGGTTATCAACTTTGCAAAAGCAGATTTTGAAAAATTAGGAATCTAAAAAAATTTGGAATATAGCAGAAATTTATTTTACGTTGTCTTATGACTAACAAATCAGCCATTAGTCTCTTTATTACAAACAAAAGCATTCTGTTACAACTGCTGCTTTCTGGAAGCTCACAGTCATTCTCCCTGTTATGGGTTATTTTTGCTTTCTGTCTTCAATTAATTTGTTTGGAAAGCTGTTCAAAACCGGTCCCAGGTTTTTTAATAAAAATGAAGAATGTTCTTTTCTCTCTTTTCTCTCTTTCTAGCTTGCTTCCCTAAGCATCAGTACTTATCCATGTAAATCCTATTTACAAGTCCACAAGATACACTCTGACATTTAAACTTGTTGGCCAAATTCAGCGAACTTTGATAAAGAAAGGCTGCAGAATTCCTAAGCTCTTATGAGTTGTATGAAAATATGTAGCCAAGTGGGGCATACCCTCACTTTGGGTTTGTGATGTCATGGAGGGGAACTGTCATAAGAGGTCCACCAGTACTAGACATGAAAAGAAGGTACAATTCAGGGGGCACCTCGACTTTGGCTCCATTGCTCTGAGAATGTCTGTTTTTGCTGTTGTGTTTGTTCTCCACTCTTGAGCCCAGCAAGTTTGAATGCAGAACTAGGGTATTTCAGAAAAACATGCATTTAGAAAAACCAAGGAACCATGTAGTAAAAGTTTTAGAGTCTTCTCCACTGGTCACAGTCCTGGATCTGTTATTTCAGTTGCTCTCTCTCAAGAGTGCTTCACAACAGGGCAGTTACCCTTAGCCAAATGATGGTGTCTGCCCTTCAGGCAGCGCAGGCCATGGAGGAGGTTGGTGTAGACCTACTTACAATGGCCTGAAAGCCTGAAGCAGCATCTTTGGTAGTTTGTTGATGGCAGAACCTCTTCCCCAAGCCTGCAGAACCCCATGCATCACTCAATTGCTATAGCAAACTCAGCTGGAGTGGAGAGGTGATCAGAGGAATGACTGTAGACCAGTGAAACGAGCATGAATTGTGGGGAGAATATCAGAAGTAATTCTCTGCAACTTAACGAGGGGAGGAGCTTTGATCAGAGGCAACCAAAGTGTGTCTGTCAGTGGGAAAGCAAAATGGGACTCTTCAGCAGTTGTTATTGTCATGGTAAGCCAAGAAAGGTGCAGAAATGGCTACAGGCTTATGGATTGCCACAGAGCAGTTTGAGAGGCTCCTTACGAGAGATTGTTTGCGAACACAACGCATAAAATGTGTGTGTAACTGAGAGCTCTGTGTGTGTTTGGGAGGATGAGAAACATATGGGGCAAATGTTGCAATGTCCTCTGAAGCTGGCAGGAGGTTTGCTACCATAGCATGGCTCTGTTTTCTGTTTGGGTTCAATCCAGTTATTTTTCCCTGTAATGGATGTGAGGAGACCACTGAAATTGTGTTTCTCCGATGAAACAGAAGGTTCAGGGGGATGATCTTGGGAGAGAAGCAGCTAGAAAACATGTGTTCTGCTTCTTTGATCAGCACATAGTTCTGTTGGACGTGATGGAGCATCACTCATTCATTCCTGCAGACAATCCCTGCCTGCCACCGAAAGAGCCCAGTGATGTTCATCTGCTGCTTGCTTCTTTGCATCACTCACATTTCTGCTTTTCACCACTTGTGTGTCTCTTTCCACCGGATTTATAACTTCATCCCTTTCCAGATGATGTCTTTCCAATGCAGGAATGTAACTTTGTCTTTTCCCAACAGATAATCATAGAATCATAGAATAGTTAGGGTTGGAGAGGACCTTAAGATCATCTAGTTCCAACCCCCCTGCCATGGGCAGGGGCACCACACACTAAACCATGTCACCCAAGGCTCTGTCCAACGTGGCTTTGAACACCACCAGGGATGGAGCATTCACAACTTCCTTGGGCAACCCATTCCAGTGCCTCACCACCCTCACAGTAAAGAACTTCCTCCTTATATCCAATCTAAACTTCCTCTGTTTAAGTGTTAACCCGTTACCCCTTGTCCTGTCACTACAGTCCCTAATGAATAGTCCCTCCCCAGCATCCTTATAGGCCCCCTTCAGATACTGGAAGGCTGCTATGAGGTCTCCACGCAGCCTTCTCTTCTCCAGGCTGAACAGCCACAATTTTCTCAGCCTATCTTCATATGGGAGGTGCTCCAGTCCCCTGATCATCCTCGTGGCCCTCCTCTGGACTTGTTCCAACAGTTCCATGTCCTTTTTATGTTGAGGACACCAGAACTGCACACAATACTGCAAGTGAGGTCTCACGAGAGCAGAGTAGAGGGGCAGGATCAGCTCCCTTGACCTGCTGGTCACGCTCCTCTTGATGCAGCCCAGGATACGGTTGCTTTCTGGGCTGCAAGCACACACTGCAGCCGGCTCATGTTCGTTTTCTCATCGACCAACACCCCCAAGTCCTTCTCTACAGGGCTGCTCTGAATCTCTTCTCTGCCCAACCTGTAGCTGTGCCTGGGATTGCTCTGACCCAGGTGTAGGACCTTGCACTTGGCATGGTTAAACTTCATAAGGCTGGCATCAGCCCACCTCACAAGGGTATCAAGGTCCCTCTGGATGGCATCCCTTCCCTCCAGCGTATCAACCAAACCACACAGCTTGGTGTCATCGGCAAACTTGCTGAGGGCGCACTCAATCCCACTGTCCATGTCACCGACAAAGATGTTGAACAAGACCGGTCCCAACACCGATTCCTGAGGGACACCACTCGTTACCGGTCTTCAGTTGGACATCGAGCCATTGACCACAACTCTTTGCATGCGGCCATCCAGCCAGTTCTTTATCCACCAAGTGGTCCACCCATCAAATTGATGTCTCTCCAATTTAGAGACAAGGATGTCATGTGGGACAGTGTCAAATGCTTTGCACAAGTCCAGGTGGATGACATCAACTGCTCTGCCCCTGTCCATCAGTTCCGTAGCCCCATCATAAAAGGCCACCAAATTGGTCAGGCAGGATTTCCCCTCAGTGAAGCCATGCTGGCTGTCACCAAGCACCTTGTTGTTTTTTATGTGCCTCAGCATGCCTTCCAGGAGAATCTGCTCCAAGATTTTGCCAGGCACAGAGGTGAGACTGACTGGTCTGTAATTCCCCGGGTCATCCATTTTCCCCTTCTTGAAAATGGGGGTTATATTTCCCTTCTTCCAGTCGTTGGGAACTTCACCTGACTGCCATGATTTTTCAAATACGATGAACATCTTAGATAATCTTCTACCCCTGAGTGCTGTGATTGGAGCAGCAATACCAGCCCTCCCTAGGCTACATGGGTGATTTCCACCTTCTCTAACTGCACCTTGAATGTTCCCAGTTTTTTAGCATGCTCTGCATTTTGGCCTGATTAGGCTATTTGTTCGGTTGTATTGCAGAGACAAGGAGTGGTGGTTAGGCACAAGAGAGTCTGTTCTCTCTGTATACTGTAAAATAAGGAGAAAATTTGCTCAGCTGGAAATGAAACAACCTAGAGTTCAAAACCCACTTCCACTGACAGCTGTTTTGCACTTTCATACACTTACCAGCCATCAGTACTGGCCAAGATCTTTACCCCTAGGTAAATGCCCCTAAAGCACTTAGCTTTTTGTATGCTGGAGATACTGATGAGTCAAAAAGAGGCTGTACAAACACATGGAGATTGGGAAACCGTCCAGTTCCCTGCCATTTATCCTGCCTTAATCACATCTGGAACAAATATGCACCTGCTGACTCACCTTTCTCAGACTGCACCGTGGTACTTGGTCTCTCAGATAAAACTCATGAGTCCTCCTGGTGGACACTGTTTGGTAACCCTCTGACACAGCTTTAGGTATAATGAAGGCTGCAGCATGAATAATAGCTCTTCCCATGATTTAGACCCTGTCAAGGAGTAGGGAGGAATTTTTGACAGATATCTATAAATGCATATGGTATAACTGCTGGGACATGGCTGCACTTATGTGACTGTCTTTAGTCTGTTTCCTTTTAAATCACCGTGTCTGTATTGCCTTGAGCTGGTTTTTTTCCCTCCTGAAAATGTGCACAGGAGCCTTGGAGGTAGGTGTCTTCAGTGTTCCACTCCTAGACTGAACACCCTCCAGCATTTTCATGAGATGGTTGGAGGACCATGGAGGTTGGGGACCTTGGCTTCCACTGACACATCTTCTGACCCCTCTGTCTTTGAAAGTTCAGCAGGATTTCCAGGCAACGGCCGGCCATCATCCACGGCCTCAGCATGTGCTAATTCCAGCACTCACTATTAGGCAGGGATTGGCTGTGCACATGTTTGTGGCAGCATGGTGGAAGGCAGATGCCACCTGGCTGAGCCAAATTGGATAGAGAAGCAGATTAAGTGGTCACTTGTGGGTCAGCTGTTCCTACAGAGGGCAACTTGGTGTCATGGTGCACATCTGGACTGTTGGGCAGATGCAGCAGAATTTCAGGCTGCTGCAAGGCATTTTCCTGAAAGTCTTTGCTGAGTTCAGTGCAGGGTTAGAGACACAACACACCAACCAAGAGCTTCTGCAGCCACAGACTTTCTGCATAGAAAGTGGTCCTTTGAAAGGTGACTACTCTTTGCTGTAACTGGTGCATTTGTACTCACAAATTAACACTGGCTGTTTTTCCCAGTAGCTTGTGCATGGCATGTCCAGTACAGCATGGTGATTTGCAGGGTATCATGACTGGGCTGAATCAGGAAGGTTTGTCTTGTTTTTTCAGTCTCCATACCAGTGCTCAGTGTCCACCCACTGAAAAAGCTGACCTGGTTGGTCAGCTATGAGGTTTACCAGCTCATGAAAGCAGGATGACCTGGAAAGATCCAAGATATGAGCATGTTTCAGAACTTAGGCTTGGTTTAGCCTTGAGCGCTTTCTGACCCTGGGATGTCAGGACTGTGACTGTGAAACAGTAGTGGGCCCTTGCTGGATAATAAATAGGTCCCAATCCAGCTGAAGGGCTGCTCACTGGCTCTAAAAGGACACACTTAGAGTAGCTCCCCCATGGTGACAACTTGAGTGGAGAAGGTTCCTCTTCCAGTTCAAGCAGATGAGCAGCGACCCAAGGATCTCTGCTTCTCCTCTGAGCTTTGTAAACACGCCATAATCCTGGGCATATCATTGAGGGGGACCACAGCTCTGGATTTCAGACACCTCAATGCGAGTGTCGCAACATAGGTGTCTGCATGTGGACTGGGGTCTAGGCAGTGAAAAATCAGGAGATAAGGAGCTTGACTCATGCCCACACAATGATTTCTTAGAGGAAAACATCTCGAGGTAGGTAATTGTGCCCCTAGTCAATACAGTCAGTGGAGCTGGAGGGCTAGACACCTACATTTGCTCAGCTGACTCATTCCTGGGGCTTCACTGTCAACATTGACTAGACCTCCATTGATTATATGGGAACACAGATACCCGGTGCACATAGTGCTGCTGCATCTAGATATAGTCTGGACCTGGATTCACCTGCAGTGATATGTGGTGGTGGCCCTTTCATGCCACTGTAAAGCAGGACTAGAAAGCTTCACGTCCTCCTAGGAAAGCTGTAAGGGATCCTTGCTCAGCTATAAAACACCTAAACAACTTCAAAGCTACATGCTCTGCAAATGCTGAGTGTTCGCATTATTGTAAGTAAACAGCAACTTGGAAATGCACACACAACATTGAAGAGTAGTAAACAGATGGGAAAAGTTACCAAGTAAGGCCATGCTGAAGCGGGGAGCAAAAATAAGTGTTAGAGACTGTATGACATTTTTATAGCAATACAGACGCAGCCAGGATTTGAAGCATATAGCAATGAAATGAGGTCAAGGAGGTGAGCTGCCTTTTCTTGGCCAAGTTCTTCTCCTGTTGGGCAGTCCCTTCTATGCTCAGACAGCAAGTGTTCCTCGTTGCTGGCCTAGCTGGGGGTTTTCAAGATAATCACAGCTCCAGTGGACAAAGCAGGAAGAGTGATATTGTTTGTGATGAGCTTCTGTGTGGGAGAAAAGAGATTTTAAACACAGCCTTGAAGTCACTGGGTTACACCAGCACTGGGCTGAGTTGAACTGACAACTACTAATTACTGAGAGAAAAATGACTCACTAAAACCCAATAAAAATTGTCTTACGTGTAATTAAAGTGGATGATTTACAGTCAAATAGAAAACTACAGTCTTGGCACAGGGGACATGCAGAATGTGATGGACAGCCTGCAGCCTCACGTATCTCTTACAGAAAGAGTGCAAAAGTTGTGCAAGATGTACTGTATTTTAATTAATCAAAGCCCAGAGAGGCTGTTCTGTAGACCTGGGCAGACACTGCATGAGGACACCATTCTCCTGGCAAGACACTGGAAGTCCAGTCTGATGCTGCTAACAGCAAAATTCCTCTGGCTTTTGAAGGGGTCACTGGTTTTCCTTTTCCAGTATCTGAAATTGCTGCTGGAAACTCCTCTGTGGGAAGGGGAGAGCATCATCAGGAAGGGTTTCCACAGAGAAATAGTGAGAGGGAGCAATTCTTGGGCACTGATGTGGTAAATGTGACAGGCAGTTCTGAAAATTCGTGTGTCTGTCAGAGACTTTAAAACTATTTCCTGTTGGTGTGATAAGAATGTATGAAATATTTTCCAGGGTTTACACAAGCACGGATTATGAGGAAAGCTCTTGTATTTTAAGGGATTACATAGTTTATTACAGTATATGCTACCCAAGTAGTACTGAGAACAGTTCTTGTGTGTATGTCTCTGGGCTACAAGGGAACAGTAAGCAAAAGGCAAATGGTGATTGGTGGTCTCAGGTGTAATTTGGATGAACAGGCATGGCTTTCCTTTTTCTGGCACCCAGAATGATCTTTTCACCTCCATAAAGCAACCCAAAGTCTGTCTGAAAACTGAGCTGATGTTTTGGGGGTAAATGGCTCCATTACGCATCTTGGGCATCAGAGCTCAGGGGATCTGTCTCTGGTTCCCAAACATTTTAACCTTGAGCAAAGTGTTCAGCAGACCTTGGGTCTGAATTTCAAGCTTCTGGGCCCACTCAGCAGAAGGAGGTGTCTGCTGAGGAGCAAGGCACATGGCACCATCAGTTTGATGTAATTTTTGTTTTTTAAGAAGTTAGCTTAGTTGGCCTTTGCATTACTGTTACCTTCCCATGCATATGTTGATAATTCCTTATTATTGGGTCATTTCTGGTTGTAAAACACTTTAAGTACAGTTCAACACCAGTGTGGGGCACAATCTTCCCTAGTGGTAGTGGCCTCCTGTTTGCCTCCCCTTCTCCTTTTCTCTCTCTCTTGGAATTGCTTGAATGTTCCCGTGAGCCTTTGCTTGGGTGGTTCACCCTGGACTCAAAATAGTAACAGCCTTAATTCAGGGGACTTCTCTAATCCTGGGGTCAGAGTGGGAGGCATGAGTGAGTGCTCTAAGCAGCAAGCACATTTATGCAGTGTTTCTGAGCAGCATCATTGAGGAAGGATGAGATTAGAAGGATATCACTGGCAAAATGACTAAGAGATTTATCTCATTCATAGGCTTGGCTTGTACTTAAGGAATTTACATTATTGGGATTTTTCAAAATCTGAGCTGGCTGAATCTATCCTTCTTTCAGCAGTATCACAGATACAGAAGGCTGCTTGTTTCCTTTCTAATTCATACCTTCCAGCACCAACACACCTCTCCCATTGCTTTATCTGTTGCTTTTCCACACTTCTTTTCAAATGCCAGGAGTACAAGAGCCTTCCCCAAGTCCCTAAGAGATTATCATAAGGCAATTCAGTGTCAAGATATTTTCCCAGGTATTCAGCCTGTTTTTTTCTTTTGCTTAATTAATTTATTCCTGAATTGCCTAGTTAATACTGTCTGGAAGGATTAAGAGGGATGCATCTCCCTCTGACGCTAACATGTCTGGGTATTTATAATTAAGAAGAGTTAGATCTTGAAACTTCTAGGTCAGAGATCCCCTCTAGAGAGGGAGCTGGGCCAGACCATAGGATGGAGATGGAGATACATATTTCTGTGCATCTGTCCAGAGAGAAAACGCTCAGGAGGACAGACCTCAGGGAGCCCTTACCCCAGCTGATACTGGGGATGCCAGCATGACACCCCCAGCTTGCAACACTGAGGGAAGTCCTGGAGTACCTTTACTCCATAGGACTGTGTATTCACACAGACTACTTGGGAAATCAGCAAAACCCCTGTCCTCCTCTGCTGATGAAGACTGACACCTTGCTGGGGGCTTTGGAGGGTTGACAGGGCTGTGCTGGGTGAGGAGTGGGGATGGCTGGGCTGGCACCAACAAGGAAAGGCTAAGTGGAAGAAGACATGCAATGCTGGAAGGCAAAACATGCACGGTGAGCAAAGTCAGGCTAAAGTCAGTTCAGAAAGTCTGTCCTCCCAGTATGGTGTCTTCCTGCTCAGCAGCTGAGCCAGGAGCAGCAGGGACGTTCCCAAGGGGAAAAAATAGGTGTCACTGAAGTTGCAGGTGAGGAAGGAAGGAAGGCAAAAGCCTATTCTGCAACCTTCCCTCAGCATAAGAATGACTTTCCAGTCTCTTGGTGGTGTGTGTTCATGAGCAAGCTGAGCGAATCTAAGCTCACACAGCTCTGCATTTCCACCCTTTCCAAGCTGTAGCACCAGTGACCATGCAGCCAGGGACTGGATCCAACAAGAACCAACTTTTACATCTTTATTGGCTTTCAGTTGCATCAGTACCCCAGTTTGACCACCCAGTCACCAGCACAGCACCGGTGAGGCGGCAGGGCAGCACACGTATGAGGGCAAGGGGGAGCGGGAGATGGCAGCACAGATTTAGGCATAAGCTGTGTGTGGAATTGCATCCTGATACTACAAATTTAGCAACTCCTATCTAGCAACAATTAAGTATAAGGCATTTGAAGATATACCTCAGCAATTTCAAGCGGATTATTCTAAATCCAGCCCTGTGAGGTAAAGCAAACTTTGGGTTCAGCTCTTCAAGAAAAAGAATCTCCCTGCCTGACATCTGAATATCTGTCCCAGCAGGGAGTCCATTTCACCTTTGTAAAAGGAAAAAGAAAACTAGTGGCACTTTTAGGCATGGAGCCATGCCATTTTTGTTTTCATATGCTTTGCAGTTTTTCCCAAATGACACTGCTCATTCCCATGTTACAGATGCAGCGTCTTCCGACAACCTGGGAGGAAAGGCTGTACTAGGGCTAGATGAGGCAGTTCCAGTCTGCAGTTTCAGAGGTTTTCTTCTTAGTGCCTAAAGACCCCCCCATGACACAAGAGAGGTTGATCATCCAGGCTAGTCCAGTGGGGGCTGCTAAAAGGTAAAGAGGCAGAAGCACATAATGTGTGAGGAGGTGTGTAGGGAGTTGGGCTTGTTCAGTCTCGCAACAAGAAGATGAAAGGGGAAATCTGCTACAGAGCGCGGGACTGACAAGTGGTTGCACTCGTAGGATTTGAACACTTCTTGTTCTGGAGAAAGCATTTGGCAGAGAAGAAGATTTTTATGCATGCAGAGATAGGTGCCCATTCAGTTCCCCACTCAGGGGAAAGCAGCCAGAAAGGCAAAAGCACTTATATGGCCAACCTGATTTACTGCAGGTTACCCCAGGTCCCTCCAGTGTAACATTTCAACATTTTCCAAACTTAAACAGGGGAGATTTAGGTTAGATATAAGGAAGAAGTTCTTTACTGTGAGGGTGGTGAGGCACTGGCACAGGTTGACAAGGAAGTTGTGGCTGCTCCATTCCTGGCAGCGTTCAAGGCCACGTTGGATGGGGCTTTGAGCAACCTGGTCTAGTGGAAGGTGCCCCTGCCCATGGTAAAGGGGTTGGAACTGGATGACCTTATGGTCCTTTTCAACCCTAACTATTCTATGATTCTAACACCAGACCCCTGCTCTCCTGATCATCAAACCCTTTGTTTTCAGTATTATTTCCAGTCCATCTTGCTCATGCATCCCAGAACCCCATCATCCCCAGTCACTGTCACCTCAGAGCCACACTTAGCAGCACTTCTCTTACACCCCCATTTCCAAGCTCAGTACTGCCAACACACTTGTGACTGTTCTCACACAGGGCTCTTTTCCCTCTGGTACATCCCCATCACCTGCATATCCCCCATGCCCTGCTCTCCCAGTGGCTTGCCCAGCCCAGCCTCCAGCAGTGGTCCTTCCAGGTGCCCTCCTTTCCTCTTCACCTTTTTCCCTGGCTGGGGTGTAGGAGGAGAAAGCAGGCAAAACCGCTCCCATAGAGTGGGTGTGCTTAATTTGGTGTTTGTTTTCAGTGCCGCCTGCTCAGTCACTGCTTAATGGAGTCCATTTCTGATGTTCAAAGTAAAAGAGAAAAAGAAAAAGAAAAAAAAAAAGATACATATCCCTGCCTCACTGCAGCACCTTCTGTCAAGGGAAAGTACCTTCCCTGTTTGCCTGTGGATGCTGTTTTCTGTCTGTGATGTTCAGCTAACAAAAGGCTTTAGTGCGGTCACTTGAAGCGTACTTTGAAATGCTGCTTATTTTCTCCCTCAAGGAAGCAGGTGAAAAGGTTTTAAATCTGATCCTGGTCTGCCAAGGGAGAAAGTGGTGCCAAAATGCAGCCTGTCTGCCCCAGCAGAGGAGCCAGGAGGAGAGGACAGCTCTGGAAAGGCAGCATCACCTCTCCAGGTCTGGCCATCACAGGCAACCCCTCTATCTCCTGAGCATACCCAGCATCAACAGAAAGGGGATTTCTTCCCCACCTGCTTTTGCTGGGGTCAGACCAAAAGCATACCTGTGCTGGGAATGGCCAGGAAATCTCATCTGGTTGCTAGCCTGCCCACGAGCCCAGGCTACTTGAGACACATTTCATTTTGTGTCCACAAAGTCCTTTATTTAACCAAAGTCAGGCCTTAAGCATCCAGAAGTGTGAAATAGATGATTCATACTCCTTTAAATTGCTATTAATTTCCTCTTTTAAAGTCTCCCTCCCATTCTCCTGCACTATCTGAGTTTGGATAAGGTGCCACAACCAGCCTCTCTGTTCCTGGACAGCGGCAGCTTTCCCAGCCTCCACATAGGGTTTAGTACCAGACCACTGATCTGTGGAGGAGCCATTTTCCTGACTGTGGGATGGGTTTTGACTCTTTCTCAAGCTGCTATGAAAGCAGAGTTATAGGGGAATGGCTATGAGGTCCCCAGAGAGCCAGACCCAAGCAGAAGTGTGAAATGTCACTGTGCCGGTGGGTGAGAAGGAAGAAAGTGCGTTAATGCTTTTTAGAAGCACTGTCAGACCACAGACTCTGTTTCTCAGCCATCCACCTCACCACCCTATTCAGCAAACCGCAAATAGTAACACCTCCCTTCATCCCTCCATTCCTCCCTCTCTCCCAGGAGCTGGGAGGAAAAATTAACTATTGCAAAGCCCACTGGGCACATGAAACAAAGAGTCTAACGGGTCTATGAAAAAGCCTTTCCAAGGTGTAAATTCTCACTTAATGTATTTTAGGCTTTTCATAGAATTAAAGATAAAGCAAGACAAGCCTGCTCCCAGCGCTCAGAGCTGGGTATGTGTACAAGGCAGATTTCAGCTCAAAGCAGGCGCTGCTCTCCACAGCATGAGCAACTTGAAGCAGCCAGCAGCCTTGCATTGTGCTTTTTGCACAAAAGGATGGATTTTGAGGCTCGCTGCAAAGGAGTAGCCACCGTGCTCCCACCTTCATTATGGCAGAGTGCACTGCCAGGAGCAATTAGGCAATACGAGTTTTGTTCTCTCAGAGAGCAAGAGTTCTTTTGTGGAGAGGTTGCTTCTCACTGCTAGAATGTGGCTTAGCTCATGAATTTGCTGTGGTTTTTGAAGGGGTGTTGCCAGGCAGGGTAGGACCAACAGGTTGCATTATAAAGAGGATAAATGTGAAGCTGGGGAGGGGCGTACGGGCTGGTTAAAGGAAGGAAGGATAGTGCCAAGATGAAACCTCTTGCCTGGCACTTGGAAGCCTGTGATATAAATCCCTGCTCTGCTGGAGACCTTCCATGCGTCCTCCAGTGAGTCTCTGCCCACAAACCAGCTCCCGCCTGAGTGCTGGGGACACTAGGCTGCTCCTCTTTCCTAGGGAGACTATCGAGGTAAAGGCACTGACAATTACACAGCCCTCAGACAGTATGAACAAAGGAGACATGCACACATGCCCAAGATAGCCGCTATTAACCTTGCCTCATTTTATATATTTTTACAGCTGCAGCAGATACCTGTGTCTCCCTGGAGGGACATTAGGTACTTAGAACCCTTTCGGCTCAGACAGAGCTGCCTAGAGGAGCTGACAGCTTTGGCCCCAGCTCCACGAGGCTCCCTCCTCATGGGCAGGCTGATTGAAGTCGGTCAAATCATCCCTGCCCTGAAAGGGACTTGTCTGTGAGAGTGTGGCTGGGTCGGTGCTGGCAGCCGCTCACCTGGATCTAATTGCAAACTCGGGACGTAAATAAGACAGGGAATAAATAAGGAAAGATATGCTGGGAAGCCCCACAAGAGGAAATAAGGATATTATTATTGATTAATAAAGATGATAACAGTAGTAGTTATTGACTTGATCTTGCAGCATCATGCGCACCAGCCATGTTGTGCTAATGCAGGAGAGGTGACAGGTGCAGCAAGCCCTGCACGCCAGTCACACAGCGTGTTTGCTCTCGCTGAGCTGAACCGGAGAGAGCACGTTTGTAAAATGAATAAGCTAAAGTGACCTGTAGGATTTTCCTACTACACCTCCCACCTGGGAGCTGTTTGCAGCAGTATCAGAAATACTTTTCTGTGCCACCAGCCCAGAGGGTGGTGGCATTGCTGGGAAATGTGCTGAATTTGTAGAGCTTTGGAGCTGGCTGGGAGAGTCTTGCAGAACGTGGAGAGGAATTGAGTTTTGGTGTCAGGGCACTGCTGGCTCCCAGTCCGAGGCTCTGTAACAAACTGGTCTCCTGCTGTAAGCCCCCAGCAAGATGGGTGCAAAAAAACGCATCACCCACCTTCCTGATGAGGTCTGCACAGATTCAAGAGGTGGAAGAAAACGTGTGATTTTCATTGTGCTGTGGCCATCTCTGCTGTGCCTCAAAGTGATTTTTTTTTTTTCCTATCAAAGATTACTTTCCCTGATCTTCCCTAGCTGCCTGATGCTTGCCTGGCCCTGGCCAGGGCTCACCCTTTGCAGTGTGTGGGTGGTATCTGAGCATCACATCTCCAGGCACCCTGGCTGGTAGGTTAGCCTGGCTTTGAGTGGGGACTTGAAGCAGCCAGGAGCAGGACACCTTGACAGACAGCTCCGTCACCTGCTTTCCGTGCTCTTCATCCTATGGATATACCAAGCAGGGGCTGCCCCACCCCAGTCCTGCCTCTTTGCTCTGCCTCCTGTGTGTCCTCACTGGCTTGATATGCAAAATGCTGATTAGCCAAATGGAGATCCCCTTGTGAAGGGCATTTCCCAGCTTCTGGAGTTGCTCAATAGGGCAGGTTTGGTTGCTGGAAAGCCAGTGTCCCTGGCACATCCCAATTCCCTGCAGTTTCCAGCTGCTTCCTTTGCCCCAGTTGTGCCTTGTTTTCCCCGTATATGAAGTCCAAATGGGAGTAGTCAGCTCTGTTTGGTACTAGGATGCTTAATATCACAGTATCACAGTATCACAGTATGTTAGAGATTGGAAGGGACCTCAAAAGATCACCTAGTCCAATCCCCCTGCCAGAGCAGGAACACATCAAAGATCACACAGCACCTGGATAGCCTCAGATGAAAGCACATGGAAAATGGCTCCATATTTTTATTAAATACATTTTTTACCATTCATTCTGTGCTTCCTCTCCAAAGCCACCAAGTCCCTTGCAGATGAGGCAGAAATCTTGTACCGAGCAGCCAAGCCAGCCGCAGGGACTTGCTGGCGGCAGAGCTACTCCTGGGCTCACTGTAGCTCCCTGGGCTCAGGGCTGGCACAGCCATCCCTGAACATGCTGTGTGGTGGGATGTATTTCTCCTGCCCCAGGTCAGTGTGCACACCCGGACCCCCAGGCAGAGGATGCTCTCCACAGAGCTAAACACTAAATGTATTTGCTGTCCTCTGCTTTGTGGTCTCCCAGCCACCTCTCTGCCTCACAAGGCAGGTAGCTTTTAATTGGGGAAAGGACTACCAAGATGCTGCAGCAGCTGCTGGCATGGAAAACAAGTTACAAACAGCACAAGTGAGAAAATGCTGAGCTTGGGTATCCCTCACCCACAGGGGCTGTGGGATGGACACAGCCCTGGCCTGAGTAAGAGGCTTATGTGTGTTACGGCAAGCATATGTCATGCTGCCGTAACATGAGGAGCAGCTCATGTTTGCTTTGTCCTCTCACCCTCTAAATCTGATTTAGAGTGCCCTTGTCTATGAGGAATCCTGTTTAATTCCCATTCCTTCAGTCTGTTTCAGATCACCCTGCTGGCCACCATGCTAGTGTGTGGATATATGTGTGTGTAGAAGGGTGTTAAGCCCTTTAGAGCATGAAATGTGATAGTTCTCCCCGCATGCAGTGAACTGGAGCTGCAAAGGGAGATTGGAATTAATTGCACCCAGCAGTAGAAGTTGATTGACAGCATCGAGGCAGTGGGGAGGTGAGTCTGCAAAGGAGTGAGCTTTATCAAAATGCTGGGAGTTGGCTTAATCAGGGCAGTAGCCGGTAGCTGGACAGAAAAAATCATGAAAAATTTGGTTTGATGTGACCGTAATAAATTGGCCACAGACAAGTCCCTGGGATGGGGACTGTCAGTGAGGGCTTGGGACTGATCTCAAATACCAGATTTAAAAGTGAATTTTGAAGGTAGCAATTTTCAGAAGTTGCTGCCCCAGGCAGCTGAGTTGGAGGATAAAGGACATTTAACTGCTCATCTTGAGTGAGATCCATTCAACCTGGCATTTCTGGTCCCAGAGCATGGAGCATGAACCTGCTGTGCCAGGGCAGGGTAAAGCACAGTTCTAGTCAAAGTTGTTTTTACTGTGCGGTGGGCAGCACTGATGGCTAATCTCCAATCCTAGCTTCCTGTGGAAGACTTTATTAAACATCTCCGTAACCCCAAAACCACTCTGTACAATGTGTTGATTCAGGGTCCCCACTAGGGCTAGATCATCAGTGACTCCAACTTAGTGTCTTTCCGTCCTTGGTGCCATGGAGAGGTTTTACTGCATGCATTGGAGATGTGACCACCCAGGCTGATCAGTCCAAGGCTGATAGTGTCTATAATGACAAATTACCCCATAGGTCTGCCTTTTGTTACAGGGCTATTGCCACCATGCCTGTGACATACAGATGAATCATTTTGCCCGGCGGTAGCGCACAGCCTCCTCCAGAATGGCTGCTGGTTACTCATGCACAGCAGCAGTACGTGCTGGCTTACTGCTCCAGGACTGTCAGCTTCAGCTGCCACTTCAAAATGCAAGAAGAGGGTGATTTAGACCTGCTCCATGCCATAGCTGAGTGGGGCCAAACCACTAGGTGGGCAAAAAGAGGGGCAGCAAATGGTCCCTGTCCCTCTATGGAGAGCAGAGTTGCCCAGATTCTACTGAGCATAAGGAAGAACCAGGATTTCCATTCTTGCATAAAGTCAGTTGAGCTGATCTCAATGGGAGGCACAACTGGACAGCAGTGCCCCTGAGCCCAGAATTCAGCTCATAACTGATTCACTGCCCGACAAGGGAAAATGAACTAGGGCTTGTCTGCACCAGAGAATGTCCCCCTGCACTAATCTGGTCTGGCAGGGGAGGCAGATTGAGGTGCCAGAATGCCTTTTTTTTATCTTTTTCTTTTCCTTTTCATCCTCTTTTCAAATAGTAGTTCAGCTGATGGGCAAAGCATGGTCTAGCATTTCAGGCAGCAGAAAAATTAGTTCAGCTTTTACCCTCATTAGCTGATTGCCAGTAATTAACACTTTGTCATTAACTACAGCTGCTTATGGCCTGGAAGAGAAGTTTGGTGTCTCCACATTAGTGCTCGGAAATGCACTGATTATGTCCATTTAATTGGTTGTTTGTGCCTCAGTTTCCTTATCTGCTGAGGGGAAAAAGAGTTATAATGACTCACCCCCACTCTCTACTTCACATCTCAGTTTATAAGGGCTGTCAAAAGAGGATGTGCTGCCTCTAGATACGGTTCTTTTTAGGAAGGTCAGCTTCAGCAGATGCAGTACTCTCTATAGGCTGCCAGCCCTTTGCTTTAATGAGCCTTATTGTCCAATAGATCATAATCTCCTTGGCATTAAGTGACAGCATTAAGTGACTTTTCATTGTGTCCTGGAGCTTTATTCAAACTATTATCATCAAATAAGTGTGGATTCCCATAGGTGCATTCATGCCTGGTTTTGGTAGCACCTGGATCTTTTGCAGATGGTTACACTAAGCCGAGGCTCAGGTGGACCATCCCATCCTGAAGACCCTGATACTGGTCTGAAAAAGCAAGCATAGCCTAGCCTGTGAGTCCCAAACTCAGAGGCAAACATTCGTGTCATCCTCATGCCTTCTCCCTCTTAGATAAGCTTCTGTATCTCCCTGGGTTTTAGTACAAATTCTTCTATACTTCTTGTATTCTCATTAAAATAAATGCATTTATGTAGCAACGTCTTCTGCAGGAGTAACCCCACAGCAGTAAATCCATGTGCGTCAGCCTGGCATTTCAGAGCAACAGTGTAATGGGAAATAAAGCCAGCTGGAGTTTCATCAGGAGAGTTAAAAGTGAGCTCCTTCTCCCCTGTGAACACTACTCCTGCCTGGGGCACTAAGCATAGCCCCAGCAACATGATGTGGTTTTGCTTTTCCTTCCCTGTTATTCCCAATTCAGGTGCAGTGACCCCAGAAAACATGAAAGGCAGCAGCACTCAGTGCAGAAGTGTTTCCAGGAGGCTGCTGTGTCACTTGAGTGAACAGGGAGCCTGGGTAGGTAGGAAGAACTGGAAAATTATGCACAATATCCTGCCAGTTTCCCTTTGAAAGTCATTCCTGTTTATGGCCCCAGCACACCCCTCTCCCTTTCCTACTGCTGCTACTGGGAGCCTCAGCACTCTGCTTTCAGCCATTCCTCCTTCTTTGCCTACTTAGCAATTGCCACCTTTTGATGCTCTTTACGAGCAGAGGGGTGCAAAATGGAGATTGACAATGGAGTTCAAAGGCCCTGGGGATCAAGCAGTGCCACTTTCTCACGCTACAGCGACTCTGAGTCTCTTTTTCCTCTGGCTCCACAATCAGGGTTGTACACCAGCGCCTCTCCCAGGTATAGCTACTGTCTCTGCAGGCTGAGACAAAGGCTGTGGCACTATCTGGAGATAGTGGCCCTTTTCAGTAGGAGGGAACGTATGTTTTCAGCAGAGCTAAAGGCAGCTGGGTGGTTTGTGGTTCACACAGCAGGCCTGGCGCTCATCTGCTCTCTGCATGGGCAGGATGAGCTTGCGTGTGCCAGCAAAATGCACATCGATGCAGCCTCCTGCACAGCAGCTTTGGCTGCCAGTGTGGTACCCACTGTATTTATATCCCAGTAGTGCAGAGTCACGCTGTTAATAGGTGTCAACGTCAGCACAAGCAGCTTTGACTGCCCCTAGGGAGAGCTTGTATTGAAGGACAGGAACATGAGGGCATTGCAATACCAGGCTGGGGCTGCTTGAGCACACGACAGGAGTGTTGCTTTTGGAGTCTGGGGACATGCTGTCGTGCTGGGGGCACATGATACAGTCACACCTGATGTAGTTAGTGTCAGAGCAGTGACCTATTGGGATGACTTGTAAATCCTAGTGGCTGTATTAGCTGTACCCTGCAAGTTCTGTCTCACTGGGGCAGCTTTGCACAAGGCAGGAATCCATAGTCTCTGTTCTTGGCAGACAGGCTTTCCTCATGCAGTAAAACCTCCAAACACCTACAGGATCCAAGTGGATGGAAGGCTCTTTTCTGATGAAGTCTCTGCCTTTCCTGCTCTTCAGAACACCACCCAGTTGCCTGGGGTGACACAGCTGATTTGCAGGCAGAGAGGCAGCTCCAGAGGGGCCTGGAAAATGGGTTCTTCCTGCTTGTTAGATACCTTCAAGGTGGGAAGATCTTCCATCAACAGCCTCAGCAAACTTCGTCTCCCGTGCTGGCACCCTTGTCCTAGCTCCATGGTTTCATGAGGAGGAAAAGACCCTGGGTCTTCAGTGGAGGTCTTGACAAAAAGGGTGGACCAAGGCTGATCAAGTCTGCTTTCGTCTGTGCCTCTGTGCTTTGCAGTCAAATTCTCTGATGCTTAACCGTGTGAACTAAAGCAATTTCCAGGATACTAGAGCATTTCTGACGCTTGCCTTTGTGTCCTCTCCATCTTTGTGAGTACTCCAGAGTCTAATAAGGAATTCAGCTCAGTCCATTGATTTTCATACTTTGGTAGGGTTTAATAAGGTTTTTCTCTTCTGTGCGTTCCCATATTTTTAAGAAACATAAGAAAATTTATTATTTTGGAGCCCTCCAATCCTTGCAAAATTTGGCTGAAAGTGGCCAGTGACTTAAAAATGAGGTTTTGGGTGGTATACACAGACCCACATGTTACCAACAATGTAGTCCTGTAAGCTTCATTTCCATTAAAAACCATACAAAAAAGGGGAAGATCAGATATCATCTGTGATATCTGATGAGATGAGGAAAGTCATGAAGAGGGGAGATGAAATGCTATAGAGGTGGCAATGAAGACAGAGCAGAGGTGGGGTGGCTCTGACTGCAGGAGAGAAGGAAGACTTAAATTCAGCAGTGCTGCTGAAATGATGAGGTGTATCTGACATATGCTGGCTAAAGTGTGTGCTAGGATAATCCAGAAGACTACAGCTCCTGCCAAAGACTGACATTTCAGGTGTGACAGAGCATTGGTTCAAACGCCTGCGTTCTAAGATCTTGTGGGTTTCCTGGGGTTTGAGCTAGAGAACACTGGGAAAATTTTAGCAGGACAGGAACTAGTTCATTTCTGCCCATGTTAGTGCACAAGCATGTTGTGTCCTCAGGAGGGGCTTCAGGGCTGGACTGCCAAAGTGTTTAAAATGGTTTGGACAAGAAGGTCTGTGACAAGTGCTCAGTGTGAGAATGGAAAAGCCCAAGGACATATTGCCATTCCTGTGGCAACTAGGTGAGAAGGTTCTTGATTCTCTTGGCCCTTTGGTCACCAGATGAAGGCCAGCAAGACCATTTTGCTTGTTGGAACTTTTTCTTGGGTTTTTTTGTTTTTGTTTTTTTAAGAACAACTGCTTCCAGGTGGGGGCTGGAGAGGCATCTGGAACTTAGCGTGAGCCTGAGCAGCACAGAGATCTTCCTCACACCCCAGCAAGCATGAAACCCGGGAGAAACACGTTCCAGACTGGGAGCCAGATGTTCTGGCTGGATTGAGATGCCTTTGCAGCCTCTGAGTGGATCCAGGGGAGAGGCAGGGAACGTCTGCGCCCAAAAGATGTGGGGATAAAACAATGTGAGAAGAGAGCATGGGGATGGGCTTGAGGAGGCAGGTTGTTCCGGTCACGTATAGGCGAGGAGCAGAGGTCATAGTTACTGTAGGACCCTTGAAAACTGGAGGAGAGGAGCAGTATGTGCAAGTGATTAAGAGTCTGAATAACATTCTCTCTTGGAGAATGTGTGTAACTGCATTATACACAACTAATGTCTGGAAGGCAACAGCTATGAAACAGATACTCAGAAGCCTTTAGGAAGCAAAGATAAATTCATGGATTTTTTGAAGTGGGTCTTCTATAAACCAGCTATACTGTTTTGTCTGTTGTGTGAAATTCTAGCAGGTTCCCTGTATTTCATACCCAGTGACATGTATCATTTTAAACATAACCAGCTTTTGCTTAAGACTTCAGGAGCTGGAGGACCTAGTGCATCTCTACATAGGTTCTTTAATGGCTAATTGCTTTCAATGTTTCAAAAAAAAAAAGCACTCTATTTCTAGACTGTGTCTGCTCGCCTTCATCTTCCATCCACTGGGTCTCATTCTGCCTGTCTACTGGATTAAAAAGCCCTCCACTGTTAAAAGCCTTCTCCCAGTGGTAGTACTTAAGAGATTGCAGCCATGTCACGTCTTCATATTCTCTTCATTAAGCTAAGCAGATTAAGCTTCTCTCTCCACTCACCAGATAGGCAGGTTATCCTAAACGTGGACTCACAGTTCTGCTTTCGAAAATTGTAGGAAGGTTGTGGAAAGCCAGGGTATACTCCAGATGGTCCAGATCACCAGACTAACCTCAAGACACGAGGATAAGGTGCAGGCTGCTTTTGAGAGGCTAAACACACTTTGAGATGCTGATTTGCTAGACCTTGGTCCGTGGAGTGGACAGGGCAATATTGTCTTGGACACCTCACCTCTCTACCATATCCCTTTCCAGGATGTATTTACAGGAATGGGAGGTACATGGGAGGACATCCTCTCCGCATCTGGCAATCCTTGGGTTAATCTTGCACTTGGAAGGTTACATGATTTGCAGAAATCTCCTGCTTATTTCTTGTGTATGCTTTGTTAAGGATAGGCCCATATGTCCTGTCTGCTCACCTAGTACGAAGAGGATTGACACAAATGAATGGTGCAATCCACAGCATGATCATACTTGGTGTCCTTGCATTTGGCAGAGGCTGTGGAGCTAGCTTTAAAAAAAGAATAAAGAAAAAAAACCTGTAAGATGCTGTCAACTCTGCTTTCCTAAAGGGCTTCTTAGAAGGTGTAAGAATCTGCTCAGCATGTTTGTGATTTGATCAAGAGTACCTAGGGGGAATGAGGGAAGCAATCCGGAAGGAATAAGAATTGATTCAAAGCTCAGCCTGAAACTTACTGGAGGTTTGTAAGTTTGAGCAACTTCATGTTCCCATTGCTACTTTCATGAGCTCCCACCTTACTAACACTGAGACCAGGACCCTGAATAACAGAACTGCTCTAAAGCCAGGATGTGCCCTGCCTGACCAGACATGCCAAGTCTGGAAGAGGATCTCTGTCTCAGGATTTCTGGCCAAGCCACACTCCTTGATGGGATGTTCCTCCCTCAGTGTAAATGTTCCGTTTCTCATCCTGGCAGTCTGAGAAGATGCTGTCATTGCTGCCACCCAGGAGCAGTGGGTGGGATAGGCATATGAGCTGGGGACTGAAAGATGTCCAACCCGTCTGCATGCTGTTTGTGATGTTGTCTGTTAAACATGGATACCTTAGTAGTTGATTTGGTTTAATGTACTCAGATTGTTTTGTGTCAAGAAAAGCCTCTCCTGTCCTCTCTGGTTTGTGAAGAGTCTGGAAAGGGATGTCTGGCTGACCAAACTGTGCCAAAAACTGAAGAGTCCTTGAAACTCAGAAGTTCTCAAGACAACACAGAAAGCTTTAGTGAGGGAGAAGACCAAGCAGAAAACAGCTCCAAGCATCAGGAGGGGTAGGAAGAAGAGTAATTGTTGGAAGTGATCCCACTGTCAACCACAATGGGCCTGCCTGCTGATTGGAGACCTTTCCAGTCCGTGCCCAGCAGACTGCCTAAAGAAGTGCTACTGAGTTAAGGAGATATCTCCCTCCTGCCTCCAGTCTCCGGTGTGATGTTAGGGTTTGTGTTTATCTCAAGAAGCTTGCTTTGAGTCAGAATAGCAGTGTCTCTTCCCACTGGAGGCTGTGAAAGTTCTCATAATGCTTTTGGAAAGGGCATCCAAACAAAAGTGTCCTGGCAAAAGGGCATTCAAACAAGTGTCTGGGACACTTACCAAGCCGGGGAAATCACTGTGCCTGCAGTTGCCTAGATCTCTCCTTAGTTATTAATTTGTGGTAAACCTGCCAACACTAGTGGCATTGAGAGTAAATTACTACTTTTAGTAGCAGTCTACTGCCTCCCTGCTTTGGGCCCTAATCTGCCACATTTCCAGTTACCTATTGACGTACATACACCTCCTCTCCGTGTGTCAGGTAGGTGAGTTGTACATTAAGCAATAAATTTGATGGCTTCACATGGCACTGGACTTTCCAGAGCAACTTGACTTTTCCAGAGGGAGAATCTGCTTTTCAGGACATGAGATAGTAATGGTTGGGTGGCAGCCCAGGAAATGCCTCTGGTGTGTCACACCATATGATGAAAAAGTGGTTGTGGGATTTCATGCCTAGTGCATGAAACTTAGGGATACAAGGGTACATGTTAATTGTTGAGTTGTGCAAATACTATGTGCATAATGGGACCCAGTTCCCTTTCTGTCCTGTTAGTAGCAGAAGTGAAAGGTCTTAGATAGGAAACACTCTCAGTTTCAATGTTAAGACTAAAAATACTTAATCCTTATGCATGCTAACTAAAAATTCAAGGAGTCACCTGCCTGTTTGGTTTTAAATCTCAACTAAATGTGTTTACCACAGTCAAACATGTAATTTAACACTGACTATATTTCTCTGTAAGCAAGGAGATTATTAGCTGTCTGGGCAGGAAGAATGGATCACAGTTCTGATCCTTACAAGGCAGTGCCCTGTGATGGTTAAAATGTCCCCTCTGTGTCCCCGTGGGCTTCTGCAAAACACACAGGGTACGATGTTTAATCATACAAACTTCAGGTCAAGCCTCAGGGGACCTGAGAACACTAAACCCACTAAGACTACGGAAGGGACTGTTCAGCACTGAAGAAATCTCCCACTCAAAGGTCCTTTTCCATGTAGTAGTCATGGGTGTTCACAGTATATACATGTATGGATTCACGTTCCTTTTTGTACATTAAAAACAGAGAAAATGAGAAAGTTGGGAAAACACAGATATAAAAATAAAATATAAGAAAAAAGGAAAAGAAATCAAAATTATGCGTAACACAGAGAGTGCTGCAATCTCTTCAGCTTTCTCCGTCTCTGAACACTGCCAGAATAAGCACCAGAACTGCAGTCTCTGCACTGCTAGCACAGCCTTGGCCATTGCTGCTGGCATGGTGGTTTTTGCTTATCAGGTTTCCCAAGGGGCAGGGAAAGCCTGATTGAAGGACAGTGGCTTGGTGGGCTATTACAGGAATGTGCTAATGAAATTTGCTGATGATACGAGGTTCAGAGGCATTGGCTGTGGAGAGGAGAATGAGAGTCTCAGCTTTGGATTACTCAGGGTAATAGAAATGACATGAAATGGAGCAGGGCTACAGGGAATAACAGCCCGAACTTGCAGTGTTGCAGCTGGAAAGGGCAGTGATGGACGTAGTAGGCCAGGTGTTTCCTGCAGAGGCAGGAAAATCATGAGCATGGCATTGGCAAGCTCTCCTCGGGAGGCCTGTGCAATGGAGGGTTTCTGGGAAAGCCACAGGCGTGGAAGCCCCATCGGATGTCAGGAAGACACCAGCCATGTTTTTAGCCTAACAAAACAAAGTCTGCAGGAGAAATGCTGGGCTATTCTAGCTCTGATGGATGTAGAAGACTACAGGAATGTACACCAGTGGTCAACACTGATTCTCAAAGGAGACAAATTCAGAAACAGCCTCTCAATAGGAATAACAAGAAGAGGAAAACTGCTTGTAAGAGGAGCCCGAGTCCTTTATTTGGGATTGAGGCTTGCCTTGGAGTCATGCAACTTGATCTACCCAAGTTCAAAGTTTCCCCTATAGGAACAGTCAGTTCAGAAAAGTCTTGCATAAATCACCCACCATTTTATGTCCCAGAGTCTGTACCCCTACTGTTCTTCACACATCCAGCTCCCATTTGCTAACAATAATAAATAAGGTAGCATGGAACAGGTAAGAAGAAGATGACATGTTTGGCTGGAGAGGAGGATTTGAGATTCCAACATTAGGTATACAATTGTATATGTACAGCTTGTAAATCCCGACTGGATTTGTTTGTTTTAGTCATTTGAGACTCATCCAGTAGTAAAAATAAAAACTTCAAACTTACGACTGTTTCATCATCTGTGGTTTCTTTTCCCTTACCAAAACCTAGAGCTACAGTTCATCTTTATAATCTACATCTAGTTAAAGAACTGCTATCCTGGGTCTTAATCAGAGTAAAGCCTCCTTTGGGCACAGAATATTCAATTTGGGAAAGGTCTAGATCTGCACACACATTCTTCATCCCATGTAAACAGCCAGGTCTGCTGTCAGGAGGCATAGAGAAGAGATTTTCCCTGGTCCAGCTCCTGCTCTCATAAGCAAGGACACAGCAAGCACAGACACTAAGACCTTGTCTTGGCCTTGTCTCAGCTCTCATGGCTTTGCAGAGACAAGACAGATAAGATGCAAATCATTCAGATCAGTGTTTAAACTTCCACTCACTGTCCAGCTGGTGATCTGTCAAAACACGGCTATCTGAGGATAACCCAACTGATCAGCAGGCAACTGGGTTTGGCATTACCTGTAGCTGATTTCGTGCAGCTAGTGCAAGCTCTTTGGAGGTAGCAAAAGTCCCATTGCACCTCAGCCGTCTGTGGAAGGCAGTGCAATCTCTCCAGCACCTGAAGTTACGAACATACTAGGCAAAAACTTAAACACTCCTAGTGTTTAGTGCAGCTGGTTCTCGAGCTCCCTTCCTGGGCTTGACCAAGGGGCAGCAGACTTTCCATCTGACATCAAAGGACTTACAGAGACTGTATTTTTCCACTGAGAAAATGCAAGGTAGAAAATGGGTAGCTTCATCTTTCCTGAGATCTCATGAAAAGGTGGAAAGTACAGGCAGACAGTCTTTGGGGTAGCTGGTCTCCGTGGAAAGCAGTCTCCTGTTGCCCTACACCATGTGGCAGACCCCTGCAGACTGCTCCATCTAGAAGTATCTCTAGGCACTTCACAGCCCCACAAATCAGGGTCCTAAAAAGGTGGCAGGAGGGTAGCTGAGCAAGGGGGAGTCTGGCCATGCTTGCTGGTCAATCCCAGAGTGATGCCTTGCATTTCTCCTTCACTCAGAGGAGGTTGCTGACCTCCATCAGCCCCAAGGTAAACTCTGTATGCAGTTATTCCTTCAGCCTTCACAGATGGTAGGACGTCATATAAACTCTTCAAATGCCCCTCACTTAGTGTTCCCTTGTAACATGCTTTCTCCTGGTCCTGTCTATGCCCTACACATAAGACTTCTGGCTTTTGTTGGGCATCTCCAGCCCTGCTGGAACTGCTTTCCAGGACATGGCAGACCTGATACACAGGCTGGTTTGTTTACCATCGAAAACCCTGTTCCCAACCTGCTTCATCATGGCCTCTGTGCAAACAGAAAACCTCCCCTCCAGCCTCAGTGGGCCTGGAAAGGGGTTTGAACATACCCTTTGAGTGACCTACCCTAAGACTGTGCTGTAGAGAGGCATAAGTTACCCAGCTCTTGCTGGCTGAGCAGAGACCATTAAAAGACTCACTAGGCTTTTCTGCCAATTTGTTGGGGTTTTTTTCTCTTTATTATTATTATTTAGCCTCCAAAAGCATTTTTCGTATCCTCTCATCTGCTTTTAATGGAATGCACTCAGTTTACTTTTTTTTTTTTTTTTTACCCAGGATTAAGGCATGATTTTCTCTTTTTAAACCTGGGCTGGTCATTATCTCTGTCAAAGTTTTTAGTATGTCTGGGGTTCCTTTACCATGTGCATTAGGGAGAGCAGGACTCGAAGCAAGAATAGATATCTAACATTTATTCACTGTGCCTACCGTGAAAGCGGTTCCTGTTTGAAATGAAGTCTTGTTATCTCAAAGATGCCTCTTACTTCTGCAGTGGCAGCTGCCAGAGGAAATGCATTACGCTTCAAGCTTGTACAGGGGGGGTTGTCCCTGCGTATGTGGGAAGAGGCGTGTTTTTACTGGAAGGACCCTTTACCCAAGTGCAGATGCCTTTCCAGCACAAAATACTTGCTCCTGGGATGAGGGACACCAGGAGAAGCAAAGATGGAGTCTGCTCCTCGGGAAAACATGGGAAGAGCAATTGAGATGAATGGTGTGAGCATGTTGCATTTTTAGGCAGTCTCTACTGTTACTTGGCTCTGGCGAAGGCTAACATGCTTTTCTGGTGGAGCAGAGGGCCTCCAAGAGGAGCAGCACAGCCCTCAGTGCCCACCTACACAACAGCACATCAAGGTCTCAATCCCAGCCTTTCCTGAAGCCTTAGCCAGCCCTGTATATGGGGGCGTGTGTGGATGAGACTGGTGCTTCTCTGAGCAGCTCTCAGAGTTACGTCACTGGAAATAAACGAGGAATACAGGCACAGTGCAGGGAAGGGGGAGGGAGGTAAACTGGGAGGGTGAGCCCAGAAGCAGGCAAGGGAGAGGAGAACAGCAAAATGCCAGAATCAGAGGCAAAAAGAGAGCTTGATGCTGTCATCAACCCAGGAGGATCAGGCGAAGAGCACGGGTGTTCCAAGGACTGTGTGTGGCTATGCTGGGACTTGTGGGTGTATTTGCTGTCTGACGGAGATTGCACAGCATCTTCATCATCCCTATCTAATATATTGATTGTGATTAATCCTATTACGCGGGATATCTGATTAATTAACAATGGCTTCTCACTTGTGACTACTCCTAGACCAGCAAGTGCATCAGCTCTCGCCTGGCAGATGCTGGCACTGGTATTGCGGGTGCTGACAGTGTGGCTGCCTGAGTGAGAGCATGGTGGCCAGGGCACTAACAAAAGGACTGGAGGAGAAGTGCAAAAAGCACCATGTTGGCGGCAAACTGAGCTTTATCACAGGAGGTGTGGGGTGGCCCATTCTGCCAGCAGGAAGGATAACAAATGGGAGGATGTTCATCTGGTCAGACGGAGCAGGAGGCTTGGAGAAGTCAGAGTTGCCCCTATGGAGGGCCTTCATCTTCCTCACAGCACTGCCTCTCAACCAGCAGACTGTAGGCTTTGATCCCTCTCCAAATGGAGGTCTCAGCACTATTTGGACAGGCGGGTTTGAGGCTCTTCATTGCCTTACATGTCCTCCTTATTTGGCATTAACTGTTTTTTCTCCCCTGTATAGTTCTCCAGCTTTGTCAGGGAAAAGGCAATAGGAGAGCCTCCTCTCCCTGACCTCCATGGCAGGGGAAATCAGGAGCCTGCATGGCTGCATCTCCTCTCTTGTGCTCAAAAGCCATCTTGATTTGCTGCCACAGTAACCAAAGGAAAGTGGTGAATTTTTTGCAGCCTCTTGTGTGTGCAGGACAGCTCTCTCCCATCTTTCCCCTCATCCAGGGGCAAAGCTACCCTTTGGCATCTCCTTCCCTGCTGTGTGTCCACCCTCCCCCTGCCCCAGTTGCCATCTCTCCTTGTGATATTTTTTTTGTGGATGGTTTTTGATAGCTGATAACCTGTTACCATGACAACTGGCCTCTGCTGTGACATCGGTCTTGAAACAAGCCCAGGCTGACGGTTTTCAAAGTTCCCCCATGCCTCAAGCAGTCAGAGGGCTGCCTTTGTGCCCTCTGTTCATCCCTGGCATGTCTCTGAGGCCAAGAGGAGGGGGGTGAAGTTTCCCTCTAATGAGGGCAGTGGGTGCCCGGCTACATTTCTGTGTATTAGTGAACCAGAGACAGATTAAAGGAAATAGGCTCCACTAAAGGATTAGCAGATTTGGGTATTCAACTATCTCTTTAAATTATTATCCCTAATTGCAAGTATGATGAAAGTCCACTTGGTGAGGGATTAGAAGAGTCAGATGCAGCTCTTGGGGCTCTTGTGCTAGTGCTGGGCTCCGGGGAAGATCTCCACGTTATGCTTTTGTGTGCTCCACTCTGCTCTTGCCTGTTCAAGTTAGAACAACCCACTTAAGGGCAGGCTGATGTCCTGGTGTTCCCTTTCCTCCCCTCTGAACCCAGTGAGATGTCCCATGTACAAGAGAAGACGAAGGCGAGCAGGACCCTGTCCCCTTCCTGGCTCCTTACCATTTCCCTTTGCTTCCATTTCTGATTGGACATGGTTTCTTTGTCTTCCCACATCATGACATGATTAGAGCCTCATCATCTTTTGCAAATCCCCTTGGGGTCCTCATGTATGCTCTAGACAGAAAAATTATTAGTGTTTAAAATCCACTCCATATGTAGTCTTTGCTACATATAGATCTTTTGCATCTGCTACATTATTTTCCACTTAAAGGGCTCCAAAGTGATTTTCAGGGACAAGACTCTGGTTCCTGCTGCTGCTGGAACTTGTGGTGGCAGGGAAGAAGGTCACTGTCACCAAAGACGCAACAGTTCAAATGGGCCCAGCCATTGGAAGTGCTCGGCAAATGGGTGAGCTGAAGGACAGGGACTTCTTCCTAGGAAGAAAGTTGAAATTGTGGCAGGAGATAGGGACCAACCACCTATGCCTGCAAAGTGCACACAGAGAGGTTTTAGGTGATTTTGGGGGATGCTGAACCCCCATTTTCCTGGGAAGCTAGCACATTTCTTCCTGGCAGCCTCTGGGGTCTGGAGTGAGAGTCAATTATGATACAGTGCTGAGCACTGGGGACCAGAAAGGGGTCTAAGCCCAGGAGTTGAACTAAGTAAGCTCAAACACCTCCTGGGAAAGGATGAGGCTGAGAGGGCTGGGGAGCGGGAGAAGCAGCTGGTATCCATGGGACTGGGTTTTGTCAGGGACTTGGTGGCAGTAATCCCATGGGAAGAGCAGACCTTACTGGCAGCTGGAAGAAGGACCCTACAACCCTGTGTGTGAACCATGCCTTTTAAGGACCACAGCTCTTAAAGACACCCAAACCCAGGGGCAGCAGCCTGGGTTCTCTTGTGGCTGTGATGTTGCGTTATAGATTTGACTGAATAATTCCTTTCTTTGGGTGTTGGGTGTTTGGGGGTGGGAGAGGGTAAATCATTGGCAAGCATTGGAAACACAGCAATTAATAGGATTAAAGTGTCATGTTTTACAGGACTGTGTACACAACTTACAATAATGGGAATTGTAAAAGTTCTCCCAACTGACGAGGAAGGCGCAGCTTTGCGAGTTGGAGTGCCTTATCCAGCACACCAGAGCATCTTTTTGGGATGGGGAAGAAATGAGCAGCAGTGCTTGGGAATGGCATCACCTGGGGGCAGGAGTTAGTATATAGGCTTGTAAAGGAAGCCTGAGTGGGCCCAGGTGGGGAATGGAAACCACATCCAAACCAGACATCATTATCACTGCAGAGCTCCAAGTTATGTCCTGGTAACCAGATCAGTATTGTTCTCAAATGGTGATAACCATGGCTTTGTTGAGCTTCTTGCTGAGGAGAGGGAAGGAGGAGATCAGAGAAATGAGAAACCACACTTTGATTACTGTGACTCACAGAGATACGTGATCTGCCAGTTTTGCTACAGCAATGACCTTAGGTTTGTGTATCTGGTGGAATAATTTTGAATGAACAAGGAGCTCTACATAGCAGTGAGCATCAGTGTGGTGAATCGAAAGTGTTCTAGTGCCCAGACATCTGCTGCCTCTGTCGCTGCCCTGTCTGCAAGACATGGTGGCTCCATGGTCCATGTCTCAAAGGGAGGGTCTTTGGGGCATGCTCAGGGTGGTCAATTAGTAACATCACAATCCTTAGCCAAGAGGTGTCATTAATTTGACTTTACCGCTTCATTTTATCTGCAGCATGTAAATGTGGCGATCTCCCAGGGGGATCAGTGCCAAACAGAGCTGGATTTTTGGACAGTTTCTGTGTTGGTGATATCTCTGAGGTTGGCTGTAACATGAACTCCTCTTGGGCCCCTGCATATGGCTGACATCCAGACCTGGTTCTAATGTACTCCCAATGGCCGTGGGCTTAGCTACTTGCCAGCAGGTAGGAGGAGACCCAGGCTTTGTGCATTACCTGGGTAAATGGCGCATCCTGAGCAATGGTATGTTGTCCCTAGCCTGGCTGATGTGGGAAACACCGCCTGGTAAATAAACTAAGAAGCTTGAGAGAAGTGATCTGAGTACTGTTTCTACAAGCTTCATCTCACACCATTAACAACAGAAGATGAATTTTACCTGTTATTTTGCAGTCCTGGAGCTGGTTTTGTGGTGCTGTCTTGTAGCGGCAGGTTCAGATTCAACTGGGCTGACTGACGCAACCCCCTGTGCTCCACAGCATCACAGTGATTTAGACCAGCTACAATGTCAGTGTTGTGGGCGCAAGCACATTCCATCAGGATCTGCCACTTTTCTTTGTCTGCCAGAGAGCCATGGAGCTTCCCATAAATTGTTCCCTCACTACACAAAGGTATAGTCCAAAAACATCTCACTTTTCCAGGAAAGAAGCCAGGATTAAGTTCCCTATGAAGATCAGCCTTGTCATCCTCAGGTCTCCAGCTGAAAATAGTCAAGTCAGTCGCTACATTGTCTAGTACACCAGGGCTGTGACCTCTGAATCAAATAGTTCCCAAATTAGGAGTCCTCTTAGCCAGTGGTGTCACAAACCCCTGGGAAATACATCCCTAGAAATGTAATGAACCCAGCAGTGCTGTAGGAAGTAGATCATCCATGAGAAAGTCTGGATCCAACAGGGCTAGAAACTGCCACCACAAAGAAAGCTGAGATTGTCACTGAGGGGGAACAGGTCCCACTGGCAGGAGAGGTGGCACAAAATCTGTTTCCTTTAGTTTCCATGGGAAACACCCACTGTAGACAGGAGCAAAATATGTGTCCTTCTCCTGACACTAGTAAGCAGTTACCAGGTTCTTTTGTGTGAAGATCTGCACAACGACACTACAATATTTGGGAGATGCGAAGGGCAGAGGGTGGACTAGATTTATTCAAATCCAATTTAGGAGAGATTTCTTTATGTGTTGTCTCTGAAATTCACAGCAAGGACAGAACAACGCTCATGCAGCACCAAAGCCTAACAGGAAAAAACACCAAACAAGTGAGCAGCTCAGCATGGGCAGTTAATCCCCTATTGTCAAGGAAAGCTGGAAAGCAAACCTCAAGCTTGTGATGTGCCCACCTTCCTGCCAGGCTGGTCTGCAAAACCTCTGCCCCCAGCGGAGACTCCTCCTAGCTCTGTGCAATTGTTGCTTCTGCACCATTTCATCACAAACCTCTTATGTCATGTTTACAAGGTGCTGATGGAAACCTGATTCATAACTCTCAGATGAGGAGCTGGGGCTGTGTTGAATGAAAAGCAAGAGTTAGAAGCAAATGTTGCCTTGGATGAGATCAGTTGTTACAGGTTTACATTTCTTTCAGATTTATATCCCTGTTCAGCCCTCCTCTGTGGCCAGGGGTCACTGCTGCAAATAATTAATAGATAAGTGAAATGCTGTGCTGAGATTCCTGCATTTAAGCAGAAGCACACTCCCTCTTGAGCTAGTTTTCTGATGGCTGGCAAGGAACAGAACAACTCAGAACTCCCTGTCCCTTTAGCTGAATGCTTTTCTGTCATTTTTCAGTAACAGCATTCAAAGTCACCCTCTTGCTGATTTAAATATTTCACAGCTTGCAGGGCCTTAAATGAGTTGTGTATTATGAACAATAAATTATATCACAGCATGTGCAATTGGGTTCAGCCTAAACATGAACACTCCTTTTCTTTTCTTGAGTCAGCGAGTTTTCCTGGATAACTTTTAAGGCCATTTGTTTAAATATCATCTGTACAGAGGATCTGGAACCTGTCTCTTCGAATGCTGAGGTCAATAACTGCCTACCGAACACCAGCAAGAGCAATAAGGATTTTAGTTACCCACACTCCTTTCGCCAGGGAGATGATTGCTTTGTTCACAGAAGTCTGTACTGGCTCTTGAGTCCTGAGTTTGACTCTTAAGTCCACATTTAGTCCGCTGGGGCATTTGCTCTTACCATGCCTCAGTTTCCCCAGCAGTAAATTTGAGATAGTGACTCTCCCTCCTTATAAAGTGCTATGAAGTAATCCTGAAAAACAACTCATGTAGTTTCAACATGGTGTTAATAAATACTGCGATAGGAATTATTTGGTAGCCTTACGTATAATTATATACCCTCCTTAATTATTGAACAGATGCTTTAATAAAACATGCAACAAATAATTCAATATCTATTCAAGGAAAAAGATGTACAAAAATTCTTCCTGTAAATATGTACAAAAAATAATTTGTGTATTATTTAAAAACCAGAGTAATCCTTTGCTCTGTCTATAGAGAATAATTGAATAGAAAAACACTGAAGTTAGCAAACAGCAAATTAATAATTCACATAGTATTTACAGTCACAGTACACCATATTTTCCACTAAATGCATGTTCTCTTCACCAGTCAACCAGATAGATGCTGCAGTCTAAGGCACTTGTACTGGGCACTTTTGTGAGCCATTTTGTGACTGGGGGATGCTGCTATCGGTGACTTATTAAGTTGTCCAGCTGACATTTGGGCTGGTGAAATCCTGCCAAGATGAAAAGCCAACCCCCAACCAGAGGTCTGCAACATTTCAGCTCCAGCATCCAGAGCATCATACAACCCATGCTTCATGTGAAGACCAGTTGTCTCCTTTGTATGATCTGCATGCTGGTCCCATTGTCATAGACTGAATCCAATTTATGACTTACAAAGAAATTACTTTAAATTACTTTCCTTGCTCCTAGCTCTGCAATGCTCAGTTTTAGAGGTGATTGTCCTATGTTAACATTTATTCTTCTCTGGAATTGTCTGAAAATCTATTGTTTGGCCTGTGCCAAAATCTGTGCGTTGCTCAGGAGAAATAAGTGGTCATTTAGGGTTCTCATTTAAAAAGGAAATGGCGGTAGGAACTAAACTTTGCCACAGATCTCCCGTGGGATCTTGGTGAATCACTCTAAGCCAACCTAAAACCATCACTAGTGTGCAGACTTTGGGAAAAATAGAACAATTTGGCTCACCTGCTCTCCTGAGCCCTCCTTCTTGCCCCCCTAGGGGGCAATGCAGAGAGGTGCTCACCCTCAGTACCCAGGTATTGGGTGCTCAGGGCTCCTCAGCGCTGAAGCAGCACTGCTACAGGGGTGGTTTGAAAGCAACCGCTTGTTGTGGAAACATGAGATGGTGTCTGTGCACAGCTTGTAGACAACCAGGTTGTACCCCCAAAAGGCAGCCTTATTCAGCAGTGAGGGCATCACTACTCCATCCCTGTCCCCAGCCACAACATGGGGAAGGTGTCCTCACACCCTGCACACATACCAGTACAGGAGGAGGCATACCAACGGCAGTGCTGGGCCAACCTCCATAAGGTCAGACACCAGGCTGGGGATGTCTGCACCTGGCTGCAACCCCCTGTTAAATCAAAGCCCCACACCTACCACTGGGGAGGCATTTGCTGTGGCTTTCAACTCCCATGCGTACAAGAGGCTGAAGCCTAAAAGTCAGATGGATTTAATGTGGGCAGCCCTCTGGGGAGGATTTCAGACCTGGACTCAGCAGCTTTTGGGCCACTTTAGTTCAGATTGGCTCCAATCTTACACTTTTGCCAATTACATTGCCCAGGGCATGTCTCTATAGAGTTCAGTGCCTTCAAAACTTGTGGGGGGTTTTGTGCTAAATCGTGGGGGACAAGGCCTTTTCACAAGCTCTTTGAACAGGTTTTCCCAAGATCTAGATTTCTATTGCATCCCTTCCCTTTCTTCAGACTGAAAATTAAGTACTGCCTGACTTCTCCAGGAAGTTATCCCCAGCATGGTGAGCTGTTGCTTCCTTTTGAAAACCCAGAGCATTCACAGCATCCATGAGCTCAGGGGACTGGAATCAGGGAAAAGAAGTGTTTTTCCCTTTCTAGCTCACTGATCAGCAAATGCCCATGCGGGGTGATCCTGTCAGGAGAAGAGATGAACCTTGGACAGGGCAGTTTCGAAGGAGTGAGATGCCAAGACATGCTCATAGCTAGGCATTAGCAGGGCTGAGATGGAGTCAGGGAGCTTTTGGGGGAGTCAGGAGCTTTGGTGAAAGGGGAGCAAGTGGTAGGTGGCTCTCTAGCATGGGCTGTGGTCAAGGAGAAGCCAAGAGCAAGGAAACATCTCTTCAGCCAGGAGTTAAGAATGCTAAACCCAAAAAGAGTGGAAGTGTTTGTGCAGAGCAGGGGAAGAAGGAGCCAGCAGCTGCCTTTGCATGACTGAGAGACCAGCCCTCCGGGGGGCATCTGGATCTGCTGATGAGGGTGGGGAGGGAGTCACTGGAGATTTGCATCAGGGTTATTTCTTCAGTCAGGTTCCTCTTGCTTTTCCTCCCAGTAGGCCCTGACTGACAGCTCTCCAGCAGGGATTCATGCCGTGCTGTCAGTCATTCATTACTGCCGGAGATGCTACGTGCTGATAGCAGCTGCTGGTGGGACGGCAAAGGTGCGGGAGGTGTCTGAGGGACAGGAGGTACATTTTACTCCATGTATCGTTTCCCCTCCTTGCCAGGGCTCTCGTGACTTTGTATCTGGCAAAGACAGGGGTATTATCTTCAGCTCTGTGACCAGATTTGAATGAGGCAATTCTTTAATTTCTGCTTTACATTCATTGAATGCCTGGATGCGGAGAGGAGGCATTGCACAGGGATTAAACCATTATCAAAATTGCCAACAGTGGCAAGTGAGAGTTGCCATTCATGCTTCTTGTCCCAGATCCCCCACAGAGGCTGTGATGGCCACCTTGCTGCAGTCAGGAATTTCAGTAGGGGATGGTCAGGCAGTTTGGGGTGAAAGTCATTTATGAAAACCAATTTCTACAGGGTTAAGGCAGTAAGACCATGGAGCATAAAAGGCTCACAAATGTTTCACAAATGTTGCCTTGCCATCCAGCAGGCAAAGGATGCAGGAACAGGTTATGACTGGAGTCTCCACTGGAAGCTCTTACGTGGTGAAGGCTGGTGGGGCTGAGTGTAGTGATGTGGCCAAATACCCACTGATACCAGAAGAGACTGCCCTAGACTGCCTCAGATGAGAGCAGGGAACATGTGTTATCCTGAGGGTGCAGTGTGGATGTATGTTAGGTCCATCCTGGTCAAAATGACCCTTTTGGTTCATGAGTTTTAGTGGATTTTCTTGGACACTCATAACCACATTAGGGAAAGCAGAAGAAAGTGAAAGGACAGGATCCACATGGCAACACCCGCTATTTTTGCTTCTCCATCCTCTCCCACATTTTTAGCTCACATCATCTATAACTGCTTGCTTAGGTGAGGTCCTCAGTCATGGCCTTGCCTTGGTTACAGGGCAGTGCCTGGAGAGCGGTGCTTCAGGTTTTGTGTAGTTCATCTCTCCTGGCACCCCTGCAGTTGTCCACTTACAGGTACAGTCTTGGCATTGTCCCACTCACTGGGTTGCACATTGGCAGGGGTCTAAATTTAGAGCCTGGCTGTTGCTGGTAGCAGTATCTGTTCTACCATCCAGGTGGACCAAGGGGATGCTCTGCTCCTTTATAGCTTTATCACTAAAGATAGACTTCATTGCTGCTGTAAAGAACTTATTCTGGACCTTTGTCATGTATTTAATATATTTAGCGTCTGTTTCATGCTAATACTGATGTTTTCTTTTGCTCCTGAGAGCACCAAAACAAGAACTGAAGTGAGATACAGATTTTCTTCTCCAAAAAATATAAAAGGCATTATTCACAGTACAGATATATTTAAATCAACTGAAAGTCTGTCTTCCCCTCTATATACACATAGTGCAATTTCAACTAAAATTTAAAAATGAGGAAAGTTATCCCTATAAAAGCTAATTATATTCAAAGACAATTAGAGTAAATGAGACATCGACTGATCAAAAATATTTTTGCATTTCTAAAATATTTAAATTCTAGCCAGCCTGATTGTGCAGGAAAAAGCCTAAAAATATCACATCTCAGATTTCTTGATATATAATTTCTGCCATTGAGATCAGAGAAGGGAAATTTCCAGGTGCACAGGGAAGGTAAGCATACTGCACCCCATACACCTCCAGAAATGTCCAGAAGCTAAGCACTGTCACCATGGATTAATAATGGATATGGCACAGGGAGGAAGTGTCAAGACCAGCTCATTGGCCATATCTAGTTAATGGTTACTGCTACAGCTCCCAGCCTGAGACTCTTCCCTAGCATTGCTGTCATCACATCAAAAAGCAGGTGTCCACATCTGTCTCAGCTTCCATTAGAGACAGTAGACTGTAGGACAGGCATCATCTCACCCAAAATAAGCCAAAAAACCTCTGCCCTCTCTCACCTGCCTTGACTCACCCCTAAACCAGGAGCCTAGAGAGGCAACCTCAGATGGAGATGTCTGCACAGGAGCACTGCACATTAGATGTGATAAATCCCACCCGCATTTCTCTCAAAGTGTTTCTCTTGCTGTCAGTGCTTTTCTCAATGTCTCTCTTCATTCCAGATTTTAAAAAGGCTGCTGTTGCCGCTATCTATAGGTTATGCAAATATATTTTTTTTTTCATCCAAAATACACCACCATCTGTGGAATACACCTTTGCTGTGTTTCTACAAAACAAGAAGCTGAGTAACTGGCTCACATCTGCTTCGTGAAGGAACGATAGTGGGAATTACAGGGCAGAAATCCGTAACATCCAGAATGGAGTGGAGTGCAAGAACAAGGAACAAGGGGTTGGAACTACATGACCTTATGGTCCTTTCCGACCCTAACTATTCTATGATTCTGTGATTCATTGCTTCTTCCAAGGTGCCCAGTTACCAGATAATTGGTCAAAAGGCAGGAAAAAAGGCACAATACATCAGCCAGAAGCTTATTTCCTTGGGATGACATGGGAGGAAAGAGACTAAAACAAATGAAAAAGGGATTAGCAGTTATTAAACTCAGTGGTCCAGAAGTGACCTCTTTCAATGAACTTTTGGTCTGACCCCATTCTTATGAAGACTGTCACTGTGAAATATTAACCCCAATGACTCTTGCAACCCCAAGAGGAATACTAATTAAAACATAGTTGCCTGGTCCAGGGCAGACAGTCCCCAGTAGCAATGGGAGGAGATTCAGCAGATATTGGTGACTTAGAGGCAGTATCATCTCCTGTCAACAAAGCAGAGGAGCCCAGATGGACTCTAAAAATAGGAAGCTGATCTGCATAGCCTCAGGCAAACCATTTCCTTGGTATTGCCTCTGACCCTGGTCTGTCTTCCTAACACGATGGTCACCCCTGTAGGGCAGGAGCAATCTTTTACTATTTGTCTGTTCAGTTCTTAGGAGAAATGAGTCGATCTCTCAGGCAGTGCCTCTCACTGTGCTTGCAGTAGAGACCCAAATTGGCAATAATTATGTCTATTATAGAAAAAAAAAAAAATCCAATCCACTCTGTATTTTATTCTGTATATTTGAAGCTGTTCCATTTACAGACACCCTCTATGTGTCACTCCACTTACAGACTCTGATGCAGATGGTCCAATTATTTATTAATCTGGTTTTAAAATAGCCTCAGAGTGTTTCAGCAGGAGATACTTTCTTCAAGGTCCCAGTTTCAGCAGAGTCAGTAAGAGTTTTGCTGTTGAATTTGCTGGAGAGCAGGATTGAGGTTTCTTTTTGTCCTTTCTAACCTTCCGTTTCACATACTACCAACATCTCTTAGACCTGGGAGAGGCATTCACTCTTGTGGTGCATATATATTTTTTAAATGTCTGAAATTGAAGGGATTGCATCTTAAATCTTTGCCTGCATCCCTTGAGTGCCCTCATACTCTCACAAGCCAAGGGAGCATGGATAAGAAAAAGCATAAAAATTTCTGTGAATTAAGTGGTAAAGATCTGGGTGTTTTTTTCTTACTGCCGCATGTCCCAGAAGACTTAGAAAGGTGAAATGTTTGCTATAGGCCTGAAAGAACTGGTTTTAGTGGCAGCTCCTTGGATTTTACCCCAGTCTTTGAGTATATAAAGCTGACCAGGTGATTCATTCAATCCAGGCACCACAGCTGAATCAGGCATCACTGTGACTCAGGGTTTTCTCTTGCTGTGACATGAAAAATGTTTCACTGCAGAATAAGCACGATCTCCTTTAGCCAGCCGTCAAACTGTCCACCAGCCACATTCATGGGCTACAACGTGTGCGGCGCTGAAACCCAAAGGCCAAATTCACCCAAATCACAGAGGACTTTAAACATCACCCTGGGGATCATGCCCTTCCTGAAAAAGCAGAGGAAGAAAAACACTAGGAAACTGATTTGCCACCTTGGTGTTTTTCCAGCACCATTAGCTGAGCACTGTTGCTGATGTGCTCAGGGCATGTCCAGAATCAAAAGGGTCCAGACAACAATCTCAGGTCTGTGCCTACAACCTGGCTTTACAGAAAGAGGTCTGAAAATAGCCATAGCCTTCAGAAAAATCACAGCAGAAAATAACACTCACAAGACGTTCCTCTTATGCATCCTGTGAACTTGAGGTCGTGGTACAACACTGCTGTTGCCATAGCCAGCCTGAGCACCCCTGGGAGAAGGACTGCTTGTACTGAATTGCACAGAGTGTATTTTAGAGGTCTGAACCTCTGCCTCCAGTTCAGTGCTCTGCCCCACATGCAGAAACATCTGGAGAGGCATAAATGAACAGGGCAGCAGGCTTTCCCATGACAGGTTCTTATTTGGCCTCATATCCTGACCTGCCTCTCAAAAGTACCTGTCATTCAAATCCCATCATAGCAAGGTTAAGCTCCCTTTTGTTGCACCAAGTGAGTAAATTTACAAAGTCAGTTAATTGGTATACTTGGTTTATAACTGTTAAATTACGGAGCAGCAGAAAAGATTTTCCAGAATAATTGTTTTATTCTTGGGAAGTGAAAGGAACTGTTTAATTCCCTTTTGTAGGTAACTGTTTGGACAACACAACATTTGAACTAATGGGTAGAAAACAAAGGAATTCTGCTATTAAAGAGAAGCAAAAGTCCTCCCAGCACTGCTGCTGATGGAGCAATCCTCCCACTCCCAGCTCCATGGCTGAAAGCATCACTGCACCTTGGGTCTTGGAGGGAAACACAGACAAGAGGGATATTCAGGACTTCTGCTTTGCTGAAGGAAATCTTCAGCTCATCCGGGCTTTTGCTGCCGTGCCCCTCCATGCTTTTTCTCCATATTTTCTGGCTTTTGTAGCCAGGGCTTTCTGTTATTTAAAGATCCTTTGGCTTCAGGAGAAGATTAGATCCTTACCCTGCCACTAAAGCGTACAGGATGTGAGGGGGTAGTGTGGGGTTTAGTACCAGATGAGACTTGGGCAAGTCTGGAGCTGATCTATTGTGGAACAGAGCCAAAGGTTATAAAAATCCTGTTATAAAAATCTCTTAGTCCCTAATGTACAAATATTAGACATTTTATAAACTTGTGCAGTTTGTGTAAATTTTATAAACTCTGAGGCTTCCACCTCAAACATGCTGGTCTCACAAGGCTCCAAAATGCGCCTTCTGGTACAAATAATATTCCTGCGCTTGCTGCTGTAAAGCCCTGCATGCATCAGAAGCATAAAGATGTGTGTTTCTTTCTTCCCCTAGAAAAGAGAGAAGGTAACTGAGCTCCTTGAGGAAGTCTGGTATCTGTGTCTAACACAAAGACTTGGTGTTGTCACTGAACATATGGTGATTTTGAATGAGGGGAGGCCTTCAACCAAGCAGCAGTGCGGAAACAGGCTATGCATATAACTACAGCAAGGTGATCTCATGAGCAGGAGTTTGGAAGTCGAGGAAAAAGAAACAGCTGCCAGGGGACCTGATTCTCCCTGTAAATCATAGAATAGAATCATAGAATAGTTAGGGTTGGAAAGGACCTTAAGATCATCCAGTTCCAACCCCCCTGCCATGGGCAGGGACACCACACACTAAACCATGCCACCCAAGGCTCTGTCCGACCTGGCCTTGAACACTGCCAGGGATGGAACATTCACAACTTCCTTGGGCAACCCATTCCAGTGCCTCACCACCCTCTCAGTAAAGAATTTCTTCCTTATATCCAATCTAAACTTCCCCTGTTTAAGTTTTAACCCACTACCCCTTGTCCTGTCACTACAGTCCCTAATGAATAGTCCATTTCCAGCATCCTTAAAGGCCCCCTTCAGATACTGGAAGGCTGCTATGAGGTCTCCACACAGTCGTCTCCAGGCTGAACAGCCCCAACTTTCTCAGCCTGTCAAAACACACAAGAGGGAGAACTCTGGGGATTGGATAAGTGGGAAGAGACCTGATCAAGCCCTCCACATTATTTTGCAACAGGAATACTAAATACGTATAGAACTGGAATTAATTTCAGGTGAAAATCATAAGTAAGTTTCTAAATGACCAAGTACTGAGGTTTTGGATATTTGCAGAAGGAGCTGGGGCATTAAATTGAACTGATTTTGTAATGGAGAAGAGCACATTTGCAAGCAAATTTATATGACATGCAGTAACAGGAGGCTGGAGTTGGCCACTGAAGTGATCTCTTCAATCTTGTATCTGCCTGTTCAAAGCAGGCTCCAATTTCTTAATGTAAAGGCATTTACCTTAGTTAGGACGGGAAGATGCATGGCTGGCCACCAGCACAAGGACCCCTTCCCACAGCCCAGATCTGCTTCCCATGGTCTGCCCTCTCTGTGGTTGGGCTGGAGGCTCCCAATATTTGGTCTAAGGAGATACTGTTAAGCTACTGTTCAAGGCAACAGAAACCACAGCACCAAATAAACCCCTTCCTCTAAAGCCAAACCCAACTGTATTCTCTTTCTGGAAGAGCCTTCCTTGAACCCTTTTAGGATTTTTTTTAACCGCTGGCTACCACGATGAAGGTGTGTTATTCCTTACACAGAAGCAATCCAGAAAAGGCACCCACAGAAACAGCGGAAGCATCATGGTTCATGACACATGAAGGCTGAACCAGAGTCTGTGTGAGGGGAAGACCCTTCCCAGCCCAGGAGAGCATCATCCAGCCTAAGGTGGACCCTTGTCATGTGGGGATTTTTGTTCAATTTCTCCCATTACTTCTCCTTGAACTTTGCTAGTCTCTCCTTCCCTGATCTCGCAGCTTTCAGCAGGTTGTGTGCACAGTGGGACTACCTGTTCCTCTCCAGGCTTTTTGCTGGCTTCTACCACAGTATTCCCCTATGATAAACCCCCTCTGGGTTTTGTCAATTGGAAACAGGATAAGCAATCCTCAGATCAGTCACAATCACTGAAAGCAGCCAGCTCCAAACCCGCATACATGTGAAGGCACAAGTAAACCTCAAACTGGTAAACAGCTTATTGCTCATTTAATATTATCCCTCAAAGCTCCCAGATTGCTAACACACCTGTGTGATCTTGTTGCAATTACTGTTGAATTGCAGAGGAGCATCCTCCAAGATAGTTCCAGGTAGATAGTACTTGGCTGGCAGATAGCTCTGAGTAACTCCCAAGTGAAATATGTACTGTTTCCACCTGAACAGGACCTAACAAGCCATTCAGGAAAATAGAGAAAAAAGGTCCTTGCCCCGAGGAAAAGCATCCCAAAGAACTCAACAGCACCTCTGGCCTGCTCCTGGCAGGGCTTGTCTCACAGGCAATACCGGCAACATTAGTTTGCTTAAAGTGTAAAGGAAAATACAGAATTAGGTGGAGGAAGTCTTTGGGGTACAGATTTCATAATTGCTCCCAAGAGTCTCAGTATTCAGTTTCACAATATCTTAGCCTGTCACACTTGCAAAAAAAAGATAGATAAATATGGATTGTGGTGGTTGCAGAGAGCCAAACACAGGTCAGCTGAGTGGTGGCTCATCGCAGGTTCGTGAAGCGCAGGTAGCAGCGTTAGCACTGCCAACAACCACTTCACAACTCAAAAGCACATAATTACAGCAGAATTACACAGAAGAAAAGTGAACACCTACCTGAAAGGCTGCAGGGCTGTGACAACACGTTTTTATGACGGTGGGGGTAGGGCAGGGAGATTCAGTTCTCCATGGAGTCCTGTAGTCCACAGCAAGGTTTGTAGAAAATGGTAAATGGCTTTCATCAGCTGAGCTGATAGTGGTGAAAAAAACCAGCCTGACCCACAGGAAAACCTGTGTCAAGTAAAGACCAGATACTTGGATTAATCTGGTTGCACAGGAAGAGTTCATGGTGGGCAGCCCCAGGAGGTAGCTGGATGTTAGAATGAGGAGGGAAAGTCCGCAAGTCCCAAATGGAGAGAGAAGGATGCTGAGCACCAGCCAAAACAGGGTAAGCAGCCTCATTGCTTAAACCTGAGAGAAACAGTGGTTCATGGAGAAAAAACCTGATTTTTAGCCATAAGATTATCTCAAAGTCTTGAGGATCAGAGAGGAACAACAACAAAAGAAATCAGACCTGGATGAGCTCTCTGGTGAAAAATATTACCATTGACTGTCTCTATTCAAGTTCACAGGAGAGGAGACAACTTTGGAACCTAAAACACAACAAGGGTGAGGCAGGTTAGACATAACCTACCATTCTTCGTATCTATGGGAGTTCCATGTTCTAGTCTTGCACTGTGCAGAACAGAAAGTCTCCTCTAGGGACTGGAGAACTGTGAGGGGCTTCTGAATCACAGAAGCTTGAAGATAAAATGTGATTAGCACCAGGTTAGAAAGCTCTTGCCAACTCTACTCACGTTCAGCCATTTATCTGCTCTTGAGAGATTTTGTACCTGAGAAACATACAGAGTAAATGTGCACGCAGGAGGAATCACAGTCAGATCATTGCAGAGCTTATGTTTCCATTGGCTGCATTGTGGACTAGGTCCCCAGGAGCTCCAAAGTGACTCTAGGGGCTGCCCAGCCAGTTTGGGGGAAGAAAACAAATTCCATGATGAGAGAGTGGTCTTCGATTTTTTTCTAGTCATTGCAGGCACCAGGTGACTTTTTCTTCCCTATACAGTGGCTTCACGTACTTCAACCCCCTTCCACCCTGCTTCCAAGAACAGGTTCCCTTCTGTGTATCTAGCCCTTCTCTGGCCCACCAAAGCCTTCAGTTTTTCCCAGGTTGGTTTTCAGCCAGACCAGCAGAACTGGACAAGCATACAGCCACCCAAGTGCCAGCAGCAGCACTAATGAGCCAGCAAAAAATTCCCACATGTCTACATTCTTACATGTCCCACAGTAAACCCACACCCAGCAACCTCTCTGCCTTAGTAGTGGCTTCTGAAAGTACCTCCTCAGAGCTGCTCTGGGATGCAATTCAGCTACAGAGGCTCTGCTCCTGAGGATACTGGTACTGTTCCTAAGTGGGTAGCCTGAGACTCCCCCAAGAAAGAATCCTACTACCACATCCAAACCCTAAATCAGCCTTACTTTCCACTCTTAAAGGGTGTACATAGGATGCTCAGGTGTGTCTGATAACAAGGGACAGGGCTGTGGAAATGAGACACATGGCTTTCCACAGGTGCCTTTAATAACCAAGTTAAAGGGAAGGCTTGGACAGGAGAAGTTCTGGGATGCTTTTTGGCAAGGTATAGCATTGCAGCTGCTGATAGGCTGTGATGCTGAGGATGTCTGAGCTGGAGAAATCCCACATTCTCCTCAAGTGGTATTTTATGAAGTTCAGTCTCTGAAAACTTTTTCTGCTTTAGCCAGGATGCTTTTAGTTTTAATTCAATATTAATACTTAAAAACAAAGGCTGTAATAAGACTCTTCTCATATTCCAGGGCACTTTAGGATCCCACTGCTTGGTGGAAACAGGGGAGCTTTTCTATGTGTGACAACCTCCATATAACTGAGTATCAGTGTGCAAAAAGCCTGGGTACACACAAACTGATGATAGATAATGGCATTTCCCTCATAGCCCTCTGCTTCCTCTGTTTGTCCCCAGACACTGCCCCCATCATCTTTCATGGCTGTACCATATGATGCTTCTCCCAAGAGAAGAGGGCATGACGTAGTGTAAGCAGCTGTCTATTGCTATGTCCTCCCAATAGTCTGGGATGAAACGAGAAACTGGTGTATGTAGAGAGGTCATGTAAAGAGCAGACAGGGAGGAAAGGAAAGGTTATGGCAGAGTCATTCAGGCAGTTTTGAGTGACTGGCTTTGCATATCTGAGCTTGTTTTGTAGTTGATGCAGGGAAAATATTGGGTTTGGCTCTTGAAAACAATGCGCAAAGGTCTGTACAAAGCTGGGACAGTGCAAAGCCCTGCTTCGAAGGGCTTGTGTCCCAGGACAATGAGCAGGTAACCAACCAGCCCTGAGATCCCCCTGCCAAAAATCCCAAGGCCTGAAACAAATAGTCAAAGCATCAGCCGGGTGAAGGCAGGATTGGACCTGCCGGCAGTCTCGAGGTGGTGTGACTTAAACACGTTCAGTCTTAGCTGCAGTTTATCCCTGCCTCATGGGGAAAACCAAACCACAGATCTCCCCGGGTGGCCGCCTTGCTGTTCCTGCACAGCCAGCACTGCGATCGACTGTGGCCAGCGTGCAGTAGCACCGGGCAAGGCTCGGCGCCTGCTGCCAGCCTGTGTTTACTCCTCACACCGCAGCTCTCCGCGTCTGTTTCCTTTGCAGTTTCACACCTCGCTCCCTTTCATCACATTACACCGAGGTGACCGCTTCCTCTCTGCATTCCTTTTTGTGCGCTGCCTCCCGTGCGCTGCCTCCCAAGCGCTGAGCGTGGCCTTCACACGCCCTAGTTACCTGCAGGCTGTGCAAATAAAATCGTTCCCTCGGTGACAAACGTGCCTGTATTTCTGGCTCACACTGGGGAAAATCTCGCTTAGCTTATGTCCCTGTTTCCTTGCAATCTAATCAGGTAAGGGGGAGGTGAGTTCCCCTCTGTAGCAATGGGCAGAGCTAATAGTCACAGGCTTGGACTTTTATTATTCTTTTCCTATTAAGCAATGAATTTAACCAGAAAACAAGCTGTCAGGAGCAACCTGGGCACCCTGCTCTCTACAATATAGCCAGCCTGAAACACGTGGCAGCGTAGCACAGCATGTTTCAAGACCTGCCCCCTGTGTTCATCAGTGCTGTTACCAGGCAGACCTTCATCTCCGACATCTCCAAAGAAATTAAAGAAAATAAATAAAATTAAACATTAAAAAACTGTTGCTCTCCTCCCAGCAGCAGGAGGGAAAAATTGCTGTAGATCCTGGACAGAGAAAACCAGGATGCAGGTCCCACCTGGAGATCCCGCTCAGCTTCCCTGGCTGTTGGCAGAGCTGAGGGATGGTGGCCCAGCACAAGGAGAGGATCTGGAGAACGCAGAAGCAGCATTTCCTCCCGCCAGGCCCTGGGACTGTCAGAAATCCTCCAACTTCTCAGGATGATTGCAGGTACCCTTGCCAGCAGGCACCACTGCTTTCATTTCCTACTCACTGCCCTTCAAAGACAATCTCTGAGTGAATTTACTGCCTGTGGAAACGCGAGGATGTGAGAGATGAAGGCAGATACGGCTTGGCAGGAGGCATGGATGCAGCCATGTCTCTGCCAAGGCACCTCGACCCCTTTCTACCATTCCCAGAGCCAGGAACCTCACTGAACACTAGCACTTCCCAGAGGCTTGCATGGTAGCTGGAGGTACTAGTTTTGGAAATTAAGTATAAAAAGTTCATCTCCCACTGCCTGTTCTTTTCAGCAAGGACACAGAAATCAGACTGAGGATTTAGTGTAAGCATACTCAATGAGAGAAGCCCCCTCACTAGCAGGATAACTTCTTTTCCCTCAAAGGCTCAAATTGCTTTAACATAATGCTTCCAGATGACTCTGAAGGACATGTTTCATGTAAACAGTCCTGCAGGTGGACAGGGCCATTGCAAGGGATGGGACCTTCCTCCAGAGTGGACATGGGCTGCCTCAGTGCTCAAGGCTGGGACACACTCTGATTGCCAGAGCAGCAAAGGCGCACGAGTGAAGATCAATGTCCATGCAGATGGGTGGCCAGCCACATTTAATCATTTGCTCTTCAACAGCCTTATTTATTCAAGATCTTAAAGTCCTTGAATAATGCAGATAAATGAAGTGTTTGGTTGGCCATCTGCAGCGGATAAGAGTCATTACCCTGACACACAGAGCAAGGATCCCAACGTGGAGATTGCCTCAAACGCAAGAGCATGTCATCAGCAGAACTGCAGGAGAAAGAGCCAAAGCCAGGACCTGCTTTTCCCATGCTGACCTCAGACGGCTGTGCTTCCCAGTGTGCTGTAGCCCACAAGGAGCATGCCTGGCTGCTGCAGATATTTCTCATTCCTGGAGCATCGCAGTGAAGGGTGATGGCTGAGTAATGAGTTTCTTTAGTCTTGCCTGAATGCTTTTGGCTCTGCAAACAACTTCTCAGCGTTCAGCACCAAAGAGCAGATGAGTAGCTGATTACACACTACCCTGCCCTCAACACAAATCTGAACAATTAGTGAGACTTCTTCCAGGTAATACACATCTGTGAATAGTGATCATTCTGTGCTTATCTCTCTACCAGCCCCAGTTCTGCAAAGGCAAGAAAAAAACCCACGAACTTTCAAAAACCTCTTAAAATCTTCTTGGCATATTGAAGCCTAGGAGCACCTCGCTAAAAGGTCTCAGCTCTTGGGACTTGCACCTCTGGACACTTTGCATCCATAACACCCAGAGCAAAGCAATGAGACCAGCATCCCTCTTTCCTCCTCCTTCTCTGATGGCCCAGCTGGTGACCGTCTTGCTTCCCAGCTGCTTGCAGCATTAATGGTAGTGAAGGAGTAACTAATCCTGCCAGAAGACAGCAGGTCATTGTCAGGGAAGCGGGCTGGCCAAGCATCTCATCTCTGTGTTGCTCTTAGCTTGGTGCACCAGGAAGTGAAGTAGAGCAGCTGGGTGGAGGTAAATGACAATCCCATCCTAAAAGCTGACTGCAGGTTAGAAGGACAATAAAATCTCTACCCTGGAGAGTGTGATGGAGTGGTGTCTCTGTGCAGCTTGAGTGGCTGTAACCCGTGGTCACTGCACACAAACTTTTCCCCCAACGCTGCCCAAGAGCAGGCTGAGCAGCAGTTTCATTGCTTATGCCTTTGGCTTCATTACCAAGGCAAAAGGAAAGCCTGGCCAGGAACAGGTACTTGACACTTCATGTGCAGAGACACGACTTGCTAAGGGAACTGTAAGTTGTTGCAGAGATTGTTCCTTCCTTCAGAGGAAGGCAGCTACCCTCTAGATAAAGGAGGATGTTGGAAGACCTATCACAGCCCAGTCTGACTGGACATAGCTCCCTGAGTTAAATAACCTAATCCAGGTGTGGTAGGAGGAACCTCGTGGGAAAAACAGGTTCTGTAAATCCCATGTACGGGTTTCAGCAAATCCCATGGGGAGGGAGCAGGAGAAGCAATTTGACAAAGCACAATAAAGACCACCAACAGAGGGGGTAATAATACGTATTTCAATAGGGCATCTTTCATGCTGAGGGATAAAACTCATTTGGCCACTGTTTGAAATTCAGCCACCTCTGGAGTGGAACATAGCCGTGCATAACATCTGACATTGCCTCAGTGTTGATGTGTTTGTTAATATGCAAATTACTAATCAGTGTATCTTCAAAAGTTTATTGCAGGGTTAGATAATATATTAGCCCTATGTAATGCTTAGTATCTTTACACTGACAGTGCTGAAACCTCAAAGCCCTGGCTTTATATATTCATGTCCCTGTGTGTGTATTTCACTCTTACACACACAGTCATAGAATCATAGAATTTTTTAGGTTGGGAAAGACCTTTAAGACCATCAAGGCCAACTGTCTTCCAAGCTACACCAGAAATGCTGGCGTATAAACCTTATATTGTTCTTGTGCAAAAGGAAGACTGAAAGAAGAAATCAAAAATGGCCTCTGTAGCCCACTTTACTGGTGTTACGGCTACGCTTACATTGATGTCTACTTTTTACTTCTATCTGTTTTATACTCTACCTGCAAAAGCGAAAACTGTATTCCCCAGCTGGAGCAGGAAAACATGACAAGGCTTTTCAACAGGAGGTATATGCAGGCAAAGAGTGAAACACATGGATTCATGCAGCTTCTATACAGAAGGCCTTTGGCCAGGGCAGCATTGAAAACTCAGAATAAATGTTGTGCAGCTTCCGCCGGCGATAGTGCAGCCAGCACCACTGCTACCTTCAGCTCTATCCTCTAGAGCTTCTCTCAGCTGGAAAGTTGTCATGCAAGGCAAAGGGATTTGGGGATTAAGCTGCCTCTTCTCCTTTCCCATGGTCTATTTTTACTGCACTTCAACTAAATGAGCCTATGGGTTTATGAGCTCTGGACCATACTTCTGTGGTGGAGTGGAGAGGAGGGTGCTGAGAGTCAGCAAGAGCCTGCTCACCCACCTCCTAATCCCAGCATTTCCCCATGGGATTTCACCTACTTTTCTAGTACCAAGGATGCCTTAAAGTAGGAAGAAATTGAAGGGGCAACCCCTCCCTCATCCCACCACTTTTTCCAGCTGCTCCAATGTTGCCATTGGTTATCCCATTGAATTTGCAGCCCTGTGACTCCCCCAGGCATGACCCTGAGCTGCCAGCCCTGCAGACACCTCCCACCCCAGCCCCATGGGTCCTTCCCCAGATCCCATTGAAGATGTATTACCAGCGGTGGTTGGTTTGGCCTGTTGGGGTTTGTGAGCAGCATCCGTCACTCCTTCATGAATGCATCCTGCTGGCAGTTGCTCTGCTGCCGCTTCACCCGCCAGCTCGGCATATACCTACTGAAGAAACGTTTTATATTTAAAATTTTTATCTCATTGCCAGTAAAGGCATTTCAGCTTCACTCTGTAACTGCATCGTTTTCCAAAGGAGGTGCCTTTACCTCCTGTGCACATTTGTGCCAACAAGCATTTTGACTTTCTGCCAAACATTTAAGTGACCTTATGGAGGGATTGGAAGGCAAGGCTCTGGAGCTCTACCATCTGTGATCCCTGAGGGCCTCTATTCTCTCCTCTGCTGCCTCCTTCATATATTTTTGTTCAGCATCTCTGCTTTCAGGGTTGCCTGAGACATTGAAAATAAATGCCTTCTCCACTAAGACAGTCTGTAGTAATGAGGAACTTGATCTCACATAAATTGGGATGTTCTGAGACCATTTTAATTTCTGCTAATCGCAGATGAAAAATGAATTACTTCAGATATCATGTCCTACTGCACGAGTCTTGTAACATTTGGAAAAGCCATAGCAGAGTTACCCAGTAATTGAAGGGCTCTACATGAGTGAACTTTGTAATTGCGTATTCTTCTCCTCAAGACCAGGAGGCAGAAAGGAGAAGCGGATCAGGCCATGTCTTAATGAAACGGCTTAGTCCTGCAGCGCTACCGAAGCTAAAAGTAAACAAACCATGCTCATTATTTTATATCCCAGCTCCCTGGCTGCTGTGGCAGCCCTGTGTGTGATGTGCTGTCTCCCACTTCACTGCCCCTTTACCACTTCTGCTTTGAACCCCACGCCATGCTGCCCTCATCCTTCAGCCTGAGTGGCTGCCCCTGTCCCAGCACTACTCAACAGAGCAGCAGACACAAATGGCTTTGGAGACATGAATGGCTTTGGAAGGTTTCATCTCTGAGTTGCTGGTCCTGACCAGCTGGGGCAGAGCAGGAAAAGCTCCTGCATAACTCTCCCCATCCAGACCTGTTGGGGTGGCCTCTCCTGCCAAATCCCCATCTCCACTCCCAGCTGGGAAACGCTGTCTTCAAATACTTGAGACATGCTCTGCTCTTCTGTCTGCACTTTATTTTTGGCTTCTACTTATTGAATGTGCACACAGCTCCCCCAGTTCCCACCCCACTGCCCTTAGTCCTGGCTGGGGATCACTTGAGGGTACTATGGCAAACAGGAACCCCTAGATCCTGTGGTACCTTCATTTTCCACTCCCATCCATTGACGAACTGATGGTACCGGCATGAAGCAGCTGTTCAGCAGTTGCTGCACTTTCAGGAGGAGGATCTCACTGCTGTAAGGCTGCCACAGCACCTGACCATTTTCCCATTTGTGAAGAAAGTGGAAAGATGAGGCAAATACAGAGTAAAGTTTTTCTTAGCTCTTATGTTGAAAAGTTTTTCAGCTGTCTCAGGAAAAAAAAAAAAAGAAAAAGAAGAAGTGTATTGCTCTCTTTGTTTCACTCTCTTTAAAAGTGGGATCTATCATCTGGAGAGTCAAACCAGCATCCATTTCTGTGGATTTGCCATGGCTGCTGCTCCGCTGACAGCATAATGTTTTCCGAAACGGCCATTAGCTGAGTATCTTTATGAACAGCTTCCCAGGGAAGTAGCTGCAAAGTTCAATTTGCTGAATTATAAGCACATCTCTGATAAGAATTGCATTATACGGTACTTGCATGCTGAAAGCATTAACCTTATACTTAGAACTTTCAAAATACGCATTGATGGATCTGATGAGGACTGAAGAAGCAGAAAGGTGAAGGTCCCCAAGGATTAGAGATAACAAGGAATAATTACTGCCTTATTTTTCCCCATGAAAAGAAGTGGTATATTTAGAAGAATTCTATTTAGCTGAGGCTTTTTCACTGAAAAAGCAATTTGCACATAAAAAAAAATAAATAGAAGACCTCTTTAATTGGTTGAAAATTTACCACAAGCCATAACTTAAGGGCACTTGATTTGTGCTGAAGAGCTGTTTGGCTTCATGGAGTCACATCAGATTTACCCCACCATACTAGGGAGTAAAATTGTGCTCACTCTTTTTCTCACACAGAATAAATCTAAGTGTTGCCTGAAATAATATATTTATTTTTTTTTAATTAAGAATAACCAGAGCAAAACAACAGCAGATTTCCCTTTCAGAAGAGACTAGATTGTTCTAGCTCACAAAATGGATGTGGTCTTTACTAAATCTACAGAAGTTTAAAGCTTCAATACTTTGGGTGAAAGTCCAGGAGCTACAGGCTAGAACACTTCTCTGGGATGCTGAGCCAGCTCCTCTGTGTGTTCAGGATAAGTCTGAAGCTGAACTTCCTCGAACACCCAAGTGGTCTGGTGTTCAGGTATCTCAATTTCACATGCACAGGGCTGTGATTTCTGTGCACTGAAGGCTCTTCACTTCATCGATGCTATTATCAGACCTGATGAGGCACAGCAGGTGATATTTGAGATGCTTGCCTTTTGATTCCTTGCCACTGAGCAACATTTAGTAAGAATTACTTAAATCAGCTAATCAAAAATATGTTCCATGATATTAGAATGAAGTGGGCTCTAGAACACCTAAGTAAAGATATTTTTCTTGTGGAAATCCTTCTGTAGAGAGAAAAGCAAATAAATCCCAATGTGATCTATATTTTGTAAGCTCTCTGTTCCTTGGGCTATTGATAATTCCTGAAAATCCTTTGTTATTCCATATTTTGGGCAAGGTTTGACTTTATTCTGATGGAACAGGTTTTTCAAAACCTTTTCTACTCATATTTTGGTGGCACAGCTGAGACTGGCCGAAAGCTTGTGATAGCTGCCAGAGCAAGGGCACGGAGTATGGCTGGGCTCTGCAAACACACCTGTGCGTAACTGGGACAACCTGGTGTCTGCCTCCTTGTGGCAGGGAGACAGGATGGTGGGCCTCTTTGCAGGTGTGATATTGACAGTGGTACATATAGGCTGTGGTATGGTCCTTTGCAGCATTGGTCCACTAGATGTCTTTTCTGTTGAGTAAGTTTTCATCCCCTAGGAAGGGTGTTCTCCAGCTTTAGGAAATTAATTTGCCTGGAGTTTGGCTGCCCACAAGGGCTGATTCTGAAAGGACAAGGTAGTGGAGCTGTAAAGGTGCAAAGCGTGAAGCTTGGTTCAGTGAGCAGAGCAGGGGGCAATTCACCTCCAGCTTCTGGTCACTTGCTCTGTCCATGTGGAGGGGACCGCAATGTTTCATGCCACAGAGGCGTGAGGGACTGGCCAGGTACACTGGGGACACACTGCCAGACTGCACAGACTGCAAAATGATGGCTTCCAGTTTGCTGATGAACAAAGCCAGGGACACTGCTGTCAGACTGCTGGAGAAAAACACTTGCAGAAAGTCATGGCCCATGTTTTCTCCTCTCTGAAGTTGGTAGAACCCTTCTGCTGGCCCCATCTGCTAGGCACAGGGCTGGATCAGTCCCAGCTTCTTCTTGGATTCAGTGGTGGCAGCAACAGCGTGACAGGACTGCTTGCAGGTCCCTGTGTTTGCTTTTTTTTCTTGCTCTGAGGACTGATGGATCAGGATTCCTGTTTAGAGGAATGTCTTCCTGGAAGGCCAGTGTTTTCGCAGGACCTGCACACAGAGGTGGAGCTCAGCATCTTCCCTCTCAGTTAAAGACACCTTTAGGGTATCCTTCCCTCTCAGTGGCTGTCCTAGGTGAGAACCAGCCCCCAGCATCCTTTTCCATGCTGTCCCCCTTTCATAGTCGGATGATACTTACATCTTAGGGCTTTCTGCCCATCATCTTTCACTGGCTTGAAACCAGGTGTTAAAATCCTCCATAGCTCATTGCACAAAAAACACCCTGTGATCCTCTGTTTCTCACAAAAAATGTGTGCTTTCTGCTCCTTTAAAGTACTTTCCCTTAAAGGAAATTGATGTTAAACCATGAGATATCTTGTTCTACCTGTACCAGCTCCCTTTGGATGGGATGTGCCTAGAGCTGGTGGTTTGTGCCTGCCTATGGGTGGGCAAACACATGAGCAAGTTACTATCAGGTAAATATTGAAGGAGCCCTAGCCTAGATTAAATCCCATTCCCTCCCTCCTTTTTCGAATGGGAAAGGGTAGGGCTATGTCCAAATATTTCATATTAAACTCTGCAACATTCCTGCTTTTTCTATTTCTGAGGCATTGCGCAAATGTGCCTCAGCTCCCTGACAGCTCACATTAAGTCTGTGGAGCTGCGTTCAATCACCTTCCCTTGGAAGTCAGTGAAGGAGTGAGGGCAGAGCCATGCGGCAGAGCCACCGCTCCCGACTGCTCCCAGAATGAGTCACAGCGCCAAAGGCTCGTCACTCTCTAATGCGATGGGCTTCCTGCGCCATGATCTTCTCAAGCCTCTTCCTCCTTCTTTCTTTTCTTCCTGAGTTTTTATTCCTCATCTTCATTTCTCTTGAAATTGCCTTAAATTTCTTGTCTTCATTTTCTCCTGTCCTGCAGAGTTCTTTATGGTTTTAGCAATTAAAGGGGGAAAAAAGCCATCCTTTTTTGTGCTCCCTGGCAGGCTGGAGGGCTGATCTGCATGCAGAGGAGACTGGCCCTGCCCAACCCTCTTGCACCATTGCTTACCCTGTGGGAAAGGTGGAGTATGGAGGTTGCCCTCAGGCTTTTTGAATGTGGCACAAATCCTTGTTAATAAGTGGTGGGGATGCCACGGGGGAACACAGGCAGTGCTGTGGGGGTCTTGCTTTTGAACATCCCATTCAGAGGTAGCAGAGGAGGAGCCAGGCAATTTGGTAAAGAGGACAACCAGTGCCATGGTGCAGCTCAGGGTCCCTGTGGGGCTTTGCTGTGCTCTGCTGACCAAGGCACAGCCCTGGGATGGGGTTTGGCCAGATGCCTCTCCCCTGAATCCCTGAACTGTTGTTGGGCATGGAGGCACAGGGGTTTTCCCTGATGTCTTCCTCCAACATAGCTGAGCATCCTGAGTCATCCACTTGAACAAAAAAAAACCCATCTTTTGGCTTAAAACTTGCTGATGCCTTAGTGAGCAGCCCAGATGGGGTGATGGTCCTCTAGCTCTGCAGCAACAAAAAGTCCCCGTGGTGATTCGTAAGGCTCAGATAAAGAAAGTCTCCCTCCTCCATCCCACTCCCAAATTCTGAGCTGCCACCTCTGGCTCTGTCCATCCATCCATCTGTCCCAGCAGCAGTGACAGGCACAAGACACTGGAGGTGGGAAGTAGCAGAGATCACTTAAAATTCCCCTTGGCCATGGTAAAGCCAAAGGCTGTGGGCAGCAGCTGCTCCGTCGGAAAGTCGTGTTGCTTGCAGTAGCGGTGGGATGAGTTTTCCTGCAGAAGGGGGCTGCGGACCAGGTCCCACCCTTCCCTCCCACAGCTGTGGCGGCAGCCTCTTGTATTTTCATCAGAGAGGTGCAGAAAAAGCCTGAGCAGCATGTCAGCCTCGGTGCTCCTCGCAGCCTCTGTGGGTGGAAAGACAATTAGAGCTGTTTTCAGAGGATCAGGAGCTCTGCAGACATGGTGGCTTTCCAGACAGGACTTGCTCTGGAACAAACATTTGTCTCAGCTCAGGCCCATGTGAGACATGTCCCTCTCCTGACCAGCATCCGTGTTTCCAGACATCACCAGAATACACCTTACGGTCCCAGAGAGGTGCCTGGTGGTTTCACTGGGTGCATTACAGCCGAGCTGCCTTTCTGCTCACACCCAGCCTATAGGCAGAGAGATGCCTGTGTTTTGTTGCTAGATTAGTCATCACCCTGTTAGGGAGAAGTGCCCCATCCGCAGGGCTGCCAGAACCCTATATATGAACCCAATACCCATTGAAAACTGCAGAAAACCACAAAAAGGTAGAGCTGCATCAAATACACCCATCTCAGAGCCCCCATGCTGCCATGCCAGGCTGTGGCAGTTCCTACTGCCATGGGGATGAGGAGCAGGAGTGCATGGTCTTGTGGGGGAGCTGTGGGATGAGCCAGTCCTGGTCATGGAGGTGGCATGGCAGCAGTGGTGGCACCTGGGGATGGGAAAGGAGCTCCAAGGATTCTGAGTGGTGTCTTTTTGTAATCACTAGCATAGATTTTCCTATGGGTTCCCCAGGTTTTAGGGAGCTGCTCAGTTGGTGGATCCCCTGCCAAGAAAAGTCTCTCAGCAAATTGCTGCCAAGACAGAGATTGGGGTCAGCACCCAGCTCTGCCCAGGTTACTGGGAGATGCCATCTCACCACAGAGGTACATAACTGTGTCCTTTGCTGTTCTAACACCACAGGAGAGGTAAGCCCACTCCTCTCTCAGTCCACACTCTGCATCAATTTCCCACAATGCTGGAGAATTTAATGCAATATATATATATTTATAGATACTTATTTCAAGCCCCTTGTTGTCTGCTGCTGGTTGGCACTGTGCTTGCACGCGGGAGGGTACTCCAGGGAAGCATTTAAGATGCTGATAGTAATGTCTGTGTTTAGTTTAAAATGATGGAAGGGCAGTTCTTGAAAGTGTGTGTGAAGACAGAGTGATCATTAGTACATGTTTATTGAAGTTTACCAGCTGTGTAACAATGGGGTTTTCTTTGCCATTGGACTTCATTCCTCTGTAATTATGTTCCTAATATAGAAATAATTTGGCATTTATTTGCCATAATAAAACTTCCCATTACATTTAAATTCAATGTGAAGATTTAAGTGTATTTAGGAGACTCAGTTGAAGACCTGAAATTAAATATTCCCGGTTTCTTTTTCCAAACAAGACAAACTCAGATAAATTCTAGCAATCAGATCCATGCATACAGCTACTCCCATGAGCAGTGGCAGCTGCATGAGCATATCCAGACAGAGATGGTAGCCCTTGTGATGTGAACAACTCTTTCAGCATCTTCTCACTGCCTTGCTCTGGTCCAGGGCACTGGGCGATGCTGATGACTGATGCTCCTTTGTACATCTGAGCATGGAAAACACACAGTTGAGGAAAAACTGCAGGTGTTAAACTCACCATCAGCCACCCCAGTTACCTGTACAGCTTGCACTGGTTTTCAGATTTTTTGCTTTAATAGTTGTGGTAGCAAGATGTTGCTCTTTCCAGCTGAGCTGGTGCTTAGGAGCAGCCCAGGCAGCAGGTGTAGGTCAGCGAGCTGGAGCTGGGATATGCCAGAAGATGACATACTGTCCCAGTGACACCATCATCCCCATGTTCAAGAGAGAGCAGGTGGGCAAATTTCCTATACTTCATTTATAGTTGAAAGAATAGGCCTGGGAACACATCCCATGAGTGCTTGCTGGTTGGTGAGCTGCTGCAGCTTCAGTAGCAATGTGTGGATGGGCTTCCAGCACTGACACACAAAACATTCAGGCGAAACACTGACATCAGCACTCAACAGGGGTGACGCTGCTCCTGACATCATTTTCTCCCTGGATGTACCAAGCATCAGAAGCACACACTGGCAATAATTTTTTTCCATCCTTTCTCAGAACTCCTCCCAGTAGACTTAAAGTAGCAGGGCCCAGATAATCGTTAACCACTTTGACACATTGCAATGGGCACAGATTGGGAATTCATAAGGAGAGGACAGAGCTGGAACAGACCTACACTCCCCGTTCATCTCCGGCAGTATCATCCATCTCAGGGTAAAGCCAGTTCATCCTGGCTTTGCCCTTGCTGCTCCTAGAGACCAGCTCCCACCACAGACAGAAAGAAGGAATAATATTCTATATAATTGCGTAATATTTTCTCAGAAGTAGACTAATATATAGGGAAGAGTATTTCATCTGTATGTTGAGATGGCTGTGGCCAAAGCCAGAGCACCCTTCCCTTTTGTTAACTCTGGTTTTTCACCTTTGAAACGAGCCCAAAGTTAGACTTGGGTAGTAACAAAAAAAAAAAAAAAGGCAGGTGCCTTGATTCCAAAGCCCGCTTGATTGTTTCGGGGGAACAAGATGGTACTGAGCAAGCTGAGGATGAAGCTTGCAGCTGGAGGACATTTCTCTGACAAAGCAGAAATGCTGATTAAAGTAGTGGGGTGTAACTCTAAAGGGAAAACTGCCAAAATAAGTGTTGGGAAGTAGAGCCTTCAAAGGGTCTTTGGAGAGCAGTCCCCAAAGGGAACTGGTGGGAACATTGTTATTTGAAGCACTGGAGAATATGCTGTGCAGAGCTTTCTTTTGCAAACCTACAGAAATCGCCATGGGGATTTAATTTCCGTCTCTAATTGCTGTGATCTGCACCTCATTTGGGGCTTACTTTTGTGTGCTTGTAGCTTTTAGCAGAGGTCTCTGCGCAACAAATCCTTCATGTGTACCACAGCCAATGGACTGTTCCTGAGGTCACTGTAGAGCCAGCAAGGAGGCTTGTTCTCTTTTACTGTACAAGGGATTTATTCCCTTAATATGCTGCTGGTGTTTATTTTTCTGCTGGTATAGGAGTGTGTGCTTGTGTGTGTGCATGTGGCAGTGTTTTACAAATGCCTGCTGTGGACAGAATAGGGCTTCACAGAATGCAAAAATAGCTATATGCCACACTGAAGGATAAAATATTTCACATGGCTGGAGAAAACGTGGTAAATCAGAGTTTTGCTGGATTTGCAAAAGATCAAGAAACTGTGGGATTCATCTCCACAGTTGAGTCCTGAGCTCTTGCAGGAGCTGGCAGGACTGCCTAGATTGAAAGGGGACTGAGTCCCCTCGGCAGTGTAGGGCATCTACGGACATCTTTTGGCTCAGAAGAGACAAGCTTAGATTTCACAGACTCATTTATTACGGAGCCCAAGAAGCCAATGTGAGTCCAGGCTGCAGCTGCAGCTTTCCTCCTCTGCCTTTGCCTCGAGGTTGTTCCTCCTAGTTCCTGCTCAGTTCTGCCCCGTTCCTAATCCCTCATCACTGGTGCCTCCAGCTGCTCATTAGACAAAACTCAGGTCTCTCACTCACCATTTTGAGGGAAGAGAAAGGCAGGGATGCATCACATTTCACCTCACATTGGGAGTTTGAGTTCCAAGTGTCAATGCTCCTTCCACATGCACCCTCCTCCCCTCTCATCCTTCCCTGCTTCCCTTCTTTTGGCTTGTCCTGTCACACCTTTCCAGGTGAAAAAAGTTCACAGATTCTACAACCCTCCTTGCTCCCCCTCTCCCTTTTCATCCCCTCCAGTGTGTAATGAAAAGCAGTGACAGGTAGAGCTGAGCCTGGTTCTGTAATGTAAACAGTTATTTACAGTTTTGCTAAAATTTCATGGAAGGTGACATTTTTAGGTCACCCAGCTGAAGCAAATGAACTGATTAAACTGTTTGCATTAGGTTTCCTAAAAAACCCAGCACTCGTTCCCAGTGTGGTTCTCAGTTCCTCAGGTTCTCAGACCTGATGTGGTACTCTGAAAGCTAAGGCAGTTTCCCACCAAGGTTAGCAAGAGCAGGATCTGGTTTTCTAAGCCAAGGCAGTTGGATGGACAGCTGACTGTGTCCAGCAGCCTCAGACACTGGGGTCTGTTATCCTGGGGCTCCATCAGTGGTAATGATGGGGCTGATCTAGGGGTGTTAGAGGAAATATCCTCTTCCCAACACTGAAAGTATGATGCCAGCCTTCCCATCCCGTAGATATTCCTATTCTACCTTTTAAAGTTTTTAAATCATGGAGCACACCACTGGAATCTATACTGCAGTTCTTAAATACTAAGAGGTGGGGAGAAAAATATAGTGGCTCTGTTCTTCCGTAAATAAGTGATGGCAAATGACTGTAAAATGAGCTCCTGAGCTTGCGTGTGCAGAGAGGAATTTAGTCCCATGGTGAACAGAATGATAGCAGATGAATCAGAATAATACTGGGGTTTTGTGGATCCCCTGTTTAAAGCTACACCAGAAACAAGGGAGCGAGTCAGGAGGTTCAGTGTTTTGGCCACCATTCATAAATATCTGTCTCTCACAAGCCAGGACTCCGTTTGTTCATCTCGTTCGCTTCTAGGGTGGAAATAGGCAGCCTTATTGGCTATGCATCACTATGACTCACCTTCGGGACAGACTGTCTGGGGGAAGTAGGGGATGTGTGAAATTTGAGGACCTTTTTCCTGCTGGGCTATGAGTACACAAAGACCTGGACCCAAAGCACACACCTGCCACTCACAGCCAGGTTCATCCCTCCCAGTCCAGGAACATTAGAAAGGAGACTCCTGTGTCTCACGCTGCAAATGCCCACTGCCTGCAAGTCTTGGGAGGTAGTGCATAGCACTGGGCTCAGTCCAGCTCCTGGAGAGGAGTGCACCTCCATGGCTGGCATGAGCTAACCTGCATGGAGAGGCCAAGAACTGCTGTGTCTGTGCCTGGCTGGGCTCGAGGAAGCCACCCTGGGCTGAGCAGGACAGCAATCTGCCCCACAGCTATCCCCACACCAAACATGCTTTCTGAAATAGGGAGCAGAGAGACAAACCTGAGCAGTGAAACAGTGGCATCTGGTCTCCAACAGAGCTGTGTCCACTGATTGTGGTCTAGTGTGGGTCCTCTGGTGTCTAGTAAGAGTTGTGCTTATCTAGCTTTTCCTTCATCAGTGGTATTAGGCATCTCTTATCTACACAGCTGCTTCTTTCTTAAAAAAAAAAAAAAAAAGTAGGACCCAAGTATTTGGGACTGTTACATCCCTGTCAAACTTTGTTCACATCAGACAAGAAGTATTTGAGGGAAAGCAGGTGGAGGCAGCACAATTACCAAAGTCAAACCAGGTAAAAATGAACAAAAAGCAAATGGGATGATGGAGGTTCTGTTATGCCAAGCCATGCCATGCCTGTGGGAGGAGGGGTGCCTCACTGATGCTCTCTGTTTTTTCCAGGGGGAGTTGCTGAGCCCATGTCGATGTGATGGATCGGTGAAGTGCACGCACCAGCCATGTCTGATCAAATGGATTAGCGAGAGAGGCTGCTGGAGCTGTGAGCTGTGTTACTACAAGTATCACGTCATTGCCATAAGCACAAAGAACCCTCTGCAGGTAAAGGTACTAGAGAAATTTCAAAGTCTATTTATTCTTGTTTCTATTTTTGTTTCTGGGAGCAACTGGATTTTACCTGTGTGGGTCTTCCTTCCCTGCACACAGTGATCCGTATGTCTGAGACACTTAGAAAAGGTTGTCAGGGGCTGGTCCAAAGCTGCCTCATGTTCTGCTCATTGGGGGCATCCCTTGGGAGTTTGCTCCTGCTCTTTCTGTCCTTTGACAATTCCCACATTCACTTGCCTCCTGTTGAAACTGCCAGTGTGAACACGATAGTGCTGTTACACCTCACAGCCCTTCAAATGTGCTCATCCCCTGGAGACCACAGGTATGCTGCTGTCTCCAGGGGCAGGCAGGGACAGAGCTGTTACGGGATTTGCTACAACAGAGCACACAGTCTGTGACAGAGCAGTATGTTGAGACTCCACTTGTCTATACTTGTGCCATTAACACTGATCTCCTGCTGAGCCTCCTCTGTGTTGGCATGAGGGATGGAGTAAGCGAGTGGAGGGCTTTTACAGCTCTCCTCTGTGTTCCCACCACTCCTTTCACTTTACTGCTCCCCCATGATCAAATAAATCCTGGCATGGCACAAGGGGTGTGTGATGCTCTGGCCTCTCCCAGCCTGATTCTCAGTGGGTGTTTGCAGATGTGCACACAACATCTTAATGTGAGTGGCTGTGAAAGGTATCGGAGGACCCACCTTCTTTCTCTTCCGAGTTCAAAAGACTTGTGTTTTAACAATCCCCACTGCAGGCTGGTAATTTAAAATCAAGATTCAGAATGGGGAAACCTGTGCGACTGTTAAAAATGAGATCAATTATCCTTAATAGCTATTGATTTATTGTGGGGGCTACACCTGAAGATGGATTAATTGCTGCATGGCTTTGATGAGCACCATTAGTGCCTTGGACGTAGGAAGCATATTACATCTAGGTAGTACTGCTTAATTAGCATCATCTGGACTGGAGAGATATTACAGCAGCATGCTGTGCTTAGAGATGGGGGTAATGTCAGTAATAGTCTGTCCAGTACTTGGTGAAGCTTTTTGGCTCTCTGCTGATCACCCTGCTCTCTAACAGGAGGCAGGGACTTTGTCCCAGTTGTGGAGGAGTAGGATGGAATGCAAACTCTGCTCTCTTCTCCAAACTGCAGTCTCTTTTTCCAGGCCTGAGGTCACTAGCTGCAGTGAGGAAATAGGAGCCCTTTAGGACTTCAGATTTAAATGAAGTAGTGAAATTAGTGAGATGTCATGGGGAACTTTTGCTGGGAGGAAGAAAAAAGACTGCCTGCTCTCTGCAAGTCTCTGCAGCTTCTGATTTGATTTTCCATGTGCCCTGCGATGGGAGAGATCAGTAGTTTCATCCCAAGGCACAGACCCAAGGTGTTTTAATTTCTTCGCTCTAGTAACTCGGAGCAGATTGAAACACAGGAGGAGAGATGTGGACAAAGAAGCATTTGTTTATTTCTGGAAAGCTGGTCTATGAGTGCCCTAATGCTTCCTGTGCCTTAGATTGGGGGTGCAATGCTGAGCAGTATTGAAGGTTTGTGGGTGCAGATTTGTAAGCATGTGTGTAGCCTGTCACTGAATGATCTCCAAATGCTCTACACCTTCAGGTGGCTCAGGGCAATGGATCAGTGACTTTCCTCCTGTTCCTCATTCAGTTAACATTTGTTGGAGCTATACACGCATTTGCAAAGCCTGAGCAAAGCATTGGTCTTTCTGGGCTCCCCTGTTAGAAAGGGGCCTGATCTGATGGCCTTTGCCACGAATACAAGGAGTAAGTGGCAGGAGCAACTGAGAGAGAGCCCAGCTCCAGGAGTGAGGGTCTCAGAGGACCATGCAAACCCTGGTCTCGAAAGCTTCACGCTGCTGACTCAGACTTCACAGCACTTCTTGCAGGAGCACTGGGAGGTTTCAGGGGTGGGAAGAAGCAACTGCAGTGAAAAGCCACACGATCTGGAACAAATGCAGCATGTGTGGAGTTTCATCTGTGTGCCCGGGTGCCCTGTCTGGTGCCAGCACAAAGGCACTTCTGGGAAGCAGATGCTACTCTAGCAATAGTATGTGAAATCCTGTGGGAAGCGGCTGATATACCAGGCCTCAGCTTCCCATGAGGACTAAGGGCTTGGGCCCCCCGTAACCCATTGCCACATATGTCTTGTTCCTCCATGGCTCTCACCATGGTCTGACACTGGGAAAGGGAGGCAGAGAGCACCCAGGTGACTGCAATGTTTTGACACTATGTGCCATAACAATATGTCACAGCATGTGCAGGTGGGAAGAGCATCTTTTCTGCTCAGTCTTCAGCCCACATGTGGATAACAGGGGCCACCTGGACATAGAAGCATTTCCCTAAGTAAAACAGTAGTCCCTGACCTTCCTTCTCAGGGTCTGCTGGAACTTCTGCCCAGCTTTATTCTTACTAGAAAGCTCCAAATTTCTCAAGCACAGGTTTTAGAGGGCAAATGCTGTAGACATTCACAGTTTTCCGTTAATTCCAGACCAGCCATCATGGAGGCAAAGACCACACAAACCTCGCCTCCTTGTCAACTTAAACCTGTTTGGGTGATGCTCTTAGCCTGGCTAGATTTTAACCAGCAACGTGGCCTACCTATCCCGTGTCCTCTCCTGTGACAGACCGCTGGAAAGCCAAACCCAGGTAGCTGGCAGGCCCTGGGCTCCCTGAGGCATGTCCAGTTGATCCAAGCACACCCGACACCCACATGTTCCCCAGGACCTGTGTGTTCCTCTGCCCATGTTCACATCTGCTGCCCCATTTTTGGAATTCCTAGAAGCACGGCATGGGCCAGATGTGTGGAGGGAGACTCATGGCACAGGCAGAGAAGTTACAGCAGGGGGAACATGGTTCATGCATAATTAACACAGACTCCCTCCAGCCTCCAGGCTGTTATGATGTTTCATACCAGAGAGAGGCTTTTAGTCTGGTATTTTGGCAGAATGAATCTCTATAAATTAAAGCCTCTTGTCCCATCCCTGTATTGCAGGCCTTTAAAAGCAAAGGTCTTAAAGCAGCAGTGGGTGCAGTAAGAGACTTTTTGGCCCTCCTTCCTCCCTGCTGCCTTTCTAGTATCTGAATAAGCCAGAGCATCTGTAAGTGTACAGCAGGGAAGCTATCACAGTGGTAGCATAACTTTGCTTGATGAATTCATAAAAAGAAAAGCCATCCTCCAGAGATAACTGAGGAACATGGCCAGGGCCTCGTGACAGCAGTGAGTGGAGAGCCAGACCTAAGCAATGCTGGGAATGGTCCACTCCAACCTTCTAGGAAAAACCTCTGCCTGCTTGTGATCGTGGGTCTGAAGATTAAATTGCTGACTGGCACGGCTCAGGATGTTAATGATACGTACTAAGGGGACGTGCCAGATACAGCAATAAAAATAAACTGAACTGCCTGAGGCAGGCATGGGGGAGCTCTCAGAGGAGTGCAGGGAGGCTTTTCCAGCAAGCAAGTTCTCTTTGCAAGCTGCTGCAGTGAGACACAGCTATCTTCTGCAGGCAAATATCTGCCTTGGATCTGCTCATGCTGGTGCTTGGGAACATTTGGAGACCGCTGGTGCCAAAGAAAGAGAAATATGTATCAGGACTTAAATACTATAGTAATGACATTCTTAATCTGTGTTACATTAGCAGTGGGAGTTTTCTTTTACAAACCTCTGAGCAGAAGCTCTGAAGCAAACAGGCAAACAGGTTTGTTCCTGTCCTGGTTTCAGCTGGAATAAAGTTATTTTTGATTCTTAGTATCTGGTGCAGTGCTGTGTTTTGGCTTTAGTCTGAGAACAATGCTGATAACACACCGATGTTTTAGCTATTGCTCAGTAGCATTTACCTGGCTCAAGGACTTTTCAGTCTCATGCTTTGCCAGTGAGGAAGGGCACAAGAAGCTGAGAGGGAGCAGACAGGACACCTGACCCAAACTGGCCAAAAGGATATGGGTATTCCATAGCACAGGGCTTCATGCTCAGTATATAAACTGGGGGGAGTTGGCCAGAAGGGACTGATCGCTGCTTGGGTCAGGCTGGGTATCAGTCAGCGAGTGGTGAGCAATTGTATTGTGCATCACTTGTGTTTTCTGAATTTTCATTTCTCTTTTTTTTTTTGTTGTTTTTGTTGAGGTTTTTTTGTCTGTTTGTTTGTTTGTTCCGTATTATTACCATCAGTATTGTTGGTATTATTTCTATTATCATTATATTTTACTTAATTTCAATTATTAAACTGTTCTTAACCTTCTTCTGATTCTCTTCTCCATCCCACCTGGGGTGGGGAGGTGGCAGGGAAGAGCAAGTGGCTGCATGGTACTTAGTTGCCAGGTGGGTTCAAAATGTAAGTTATGAAACAGTGCAAGAGAACAGGAGTGACGTGACTGGCAGGCACCAGTCCTGGCTTGGTCCCTGACTAAGGTCATTCCAAATGTTAGACCTGGGCTCCAAAGAAACCTTTTCTGAGGCAATGGAGAAACCTGGGGAAAGTCAGTCCAAGAGAGCATTGTGTTTTGCACGTGCACATCTGGGTGGTGTGCCAATGCGCTCGGCCAAGGGGAGCGGAGCAGAGGACAGACAGACAGCTCCTGAGTGAATGAGGACATTTCTCCAGGATGGTCTGGAGGGATGAAGCCTTTTTTCCAGTGCAACTGGCAAGCCACTGCAGAGAGCTGGGCATGCTCTGAAGCCATTGTTAGCCTGGCACTCACAAAGCTGCCCCTGTTATCCTGCAGGAGCTTTTAAAGCTTTCTGTTTTCACCGAGTCCTTAGTTCTGCCCTGTTCAGCACTGGCAGAGCATCTGTAGAGCTTTCTGCCTGCCTAACAATCACATTCCTGATTGACAACCTGGGTAAGCTGCTGGTTGTTAAAAGTGCACTTCAGTACAGCTCAGCTGTTACCTGGGACTCAACAGTCATTATCAGCTGAGGAAAGAAGGGCTCCCGTTTAGGTTTGCTGTCTCCCTGCAAGGTGGGATTGCTTGACACTGTGACCTTGCTGGAGTTTGAACGTCTGAGCTGGAGATCTGGAGGGCGGGAGGTGTCTGCAGCCAGGCATTCACACAAAGAGCATTGGGCGTTTCAGACCTGCTGGTAAAGGGACTCTGCAGCGTAGCTGAGACCTTTCTTTGCAGCTCCAGTGGTGACCAAGGGACCGTAGGGTTACCCACCAAATCCCTGGTCTGCTGGCCATAGTGATGGTAGAAGGGGGTTAGGAAAATGTGTGGTTTTACAAGGGCTGTTAAGAAATCTGAAAGGCACAGCACTGTGACTGGGGAGAGCTCCCAAGGCCACCAGTGCAGGGATGCATCAGGGCCAGCTTCTGCAGCTGAAATTTACCAGTATGTTCCATCTCTGAACAGCTCTTGGACCCTTCTGTGTGTGCTCTCACTGGCTAACATGCTTTATCCTCTGTCTCACCCTTTTTCTTCTCTCTGTGCAAGCCTCATACCATAAGACGTGTACCAAAATGGAATTAAAAGATTAAAAATAATGACTCCGGTTATTGGTGGCTCTGGCTAGATGTGGGATGCTAAATTGCAGCTCTTAGGGTTGTCAGAGAGGAAATACAACATTTATTACTTACTTCTTTTTATTTTTTTTTTTTCTGAAAAATATTAAATTCTCCTGCAAGCTGGTTATTTTCCTCAGTGTTCAGTTCAGACCCATTTACCTCCTTGCCAGAGGGTAATCACACCCCAGTGCCACCTCCTGAACATAGTCGGGACTGCTGCTGCGTGTGTCACTGTCAGTGCCAGATGCGGGGGGAGAATCTCCTACCCCCTGGCACAGCTGACGGATTCCAGCCTCTTCATTATCACCACAGTGAACTTCCCGGAGCTGCTGCCAGCTAGGCAGCGTCAGGCAGCATCCCTGCCTGTGTTTCAGCCTCTCTGTTCCCAACCAAAGGGAGCAGGACTTCTTTGCGCTCAGATGTAACTTCTTTGTGCTCTGAGCTCCATCCCTTTGACAGTATATTTAGTACAACACCTAAGCCTCTATCTCTGCAAAGCAGTGGTGCTCGTTGTTCATGGCTGCTAGTTGTAGAAAACAGCTCCTTCTTTTTCTGTCTTAATTGCTAACTTGGAAAGACCCCTTGCCAACACAGGCCTTGCAGTGTGCCAGACAGATGGTGAGGAGCCAGTCCATTGCCTCCTCTTGAGAGAGAAATGATGCAGAATGATTTGGCTGGCACAGGCACACAGGGATCAGTGTGAGGGACCTGCAGTAAAACCTTCACATGCAGCACCAGGCTCCAGGCTCCCTTCACTCTCATCCCCTCGGTGTTTGACAGTTAATGGAAGGGAAGATGAGGTCTGGGAAAAGTGGCAGGGTGAAAGTGCAACCCCATGCACATAGCCAAACCCCCTCCCTGCCACATGCCTCTAGTCCTGGAGCTCTGAGCTGATGGCAGCAGTTGTGGATTTGTCCTGCATTGGCTTATGGTGTTGTTGAGAACGAAGGTGAAGAGCGGACAGGAGGACAGCATAGCTTCTGATCGCACCATCAGAATTCAGATTTGGAGGCAATGGGTGCTGGTGGCCTTTGTTCTGTCTTATATCAGAAGAGTTGCAGAGCTGTGCATCTTCTGTGGACTCCAGCACCCCTGCATCTAGCTTTGGCCTGTTTCAACTGGCACCACCAAGCTTCCAACCCTAAGGGGAGGGCTGTTCACCATCTCAACTTCTTCATGGCACAAAGGGGCTGGTTGTGTGGCTGGATTTGGTGGAGCTGTGCAATAAATCGTGCTATGGCAGAGTGGGAACGAGCTGTTGAAGGGATCACTCATTGGGCATTCCCAGTGCTTGGTGTTTGCCTTGGCAGGGCCAGCTCCTGGAGCATATGGCAGGAAGAGGACTGGAGTAAGCTGAGCCTGGGATGGGGATGTGGCCCAGTCCTGCTTCAGCAGGGAGCAAACTCGCTCTCTGCTCTGCAGCTTTATGGCCATTTACTCTGTGGCCAACTACAAAATAAGCTGTTACCACCCACCTCACTGATGATGCACATCCCTGACATATGATTTGAGAGCTGACTGCCCCTGCAGGATGTAAGCCAAGGAGCAAGGCTGGCAAAGGCAGACACTTCAGCTCACCTCTGAGCCAAGCCAGGCAATCTCCTTCCAGTTGCAAGCCACAGACCTCAGCCCCAGGCAGAAGCTCTCATCTGTGCCTTTCCAAAGGCAGCCCTTTGCAGGGGAGTGCATTCAGTTCAGAGGTCGGTCACTGGACTGGTAGCAATGGCTGCCTGAACCACCACAAGTTGCCTGTGGTACTTCAGCCAGGTTTCAAAGTCCTCCTTACCTGCCAAAACCACCGGTAGCTCCTGGTTGGCCTGCGTATTAAAGAGAGACCCAGCAACTGAACTCACTTCTTGCCCTGCAAAAGGATGGGCCAAGGCTTGACAGGTGACCCTGCTGTCGCAGGGTATGTTTGACAAACATGCAGGGTGCTGAGAGCTTGGCAGAGATGCAGCTTCACAGGGACACTGAGTTTGGGCTGAATCCAGGCTGAACATTTTCAATTCCTCTGAATCCTTTATACCTGCAGGAGGTTGAAGTCTGCATTTATCCTTCTGCCAGTCCCACTGAGATTTCAAGGGCATGTATCTCACAGCTAAAGGTGGCCTATATGCTTCAATGCCAGGAGAGACTGTCTCTCCCCAGCCTGTTTATTCATTCGATTTCTGATCTGCAGGAGGGGCTACAGACCCTGTCCCCAGGTCTTGTTAAAGAAAGTAATTTCTGCTCTTGGTTTTTATAGGGCAGTTCTCTCAGCAGTGTAAATCTGAGTGGGGAGGTTTTATGCTGGATGACAGAGAGGCTTAGGATATTTATACTGTAGTTTATACAAAGCTGTTTGACATAGTGAATGGATTTGGGGAAGTTATTTCTACTTTTATTTCTTCTGGGAAAGAAGCATTGACGTTTACCTTGGAACACAGCCTTAATGTGTCATCACCTAAAGACAGGGTGTCCTGACCACAGCAGCTTGTGTGCTTTGTAGCATGTTTTGTGGGATGTGCCTACCTAGTACTGTGATCTCATCAGATCTCACAAAGTGGCACAGAGCCAGCTCATGGGAGGCTTCCAAATGAAAGCCTGGCTCTCTGAGACAGTTCTCTTGGTAGTAGGATGCCCTGGCTGAGGATGCTGCCTGGCATCTATTTGAGGTAGCAACTGAATGTCCTGGCTTGTGATGGCCACCACAGAGCTACTGTCATGGGGATGTTATATTTGGTGTCTTGCTCCCAATCCATTCTGCCTCCCTCAGGTCTCTGTGCTTTCCTGGTGAAATGCAGGATTTCTCCCCATTGCCTCCTTCAGCAGTGCTATCAGGAAACATGGGGCCATGCACTGTTGAACAACTGCCATGCTCCACCCCAGAGCATGGGGGACCTTTGGACCAGGTAAAAGCACATACGCTCGTAGATGCTCTTTGACATGTCCAAAACCACCACCTATGATGTAAAACAGCGACATGTCCCAAGTAACTAATCTCTTCTCTTTTTCATTCCTCCTTCCCCTTGTCCCCTCTCCTCTCCCTGTTCCCTCCCCTTGCAGTGGCAGGCCATCTCTCTGACAGTCATTGAGAAGGTTCAGATTGCAGCAGCCATCCTGGGTTCCCTCTTCCTCATCGCCAGTATCTCGTGGCTCATCTGGTCGACCTTCAGTCCTTCGGCCAAATGGCAGCGCCAGGACCTGCTCTTCCAGATCTGTTATGGAATGTACGGCTTCATGGACATTGTCTGTATAGGTGGGTGATCGTATCTCATGGCACGTCCGAGGTTGCCCACCCGCTCACCCGTGGAGAGGAGCAGGAGATGGTGTAAAGTCAGCCTGTGCAACTCAGCTCATATTGAGCCTCCCCAGCTTTTCCTCCCATTTGCTTTTGTGGCACCTTTTTTACAGTCCACTCTGCTCTTGTGGGGTGTCCCGGAGTGTCTCCTTGGCTGGGCAGGCAGAGGGATCTGCAGCAACCCCAGAGAGACACAAGTCTCTCTTCAGAGCAAGAAGAGGGTGGGGAGGTCTGGAGGAGACTGGGGAGTGTAAGGCTTTTGAGAAACTCCTTTCCTGGAATAGCTAGTCAGAGACTGCCCCATGGTTGGGTATGGCAGGGGCTCTCCACATGCAGCTCCTTGGCTCTCTGCTGGAAAAGGGTGGCTGCCCCTTCTTTGACCCACCCTGGAGCTGCAAGACCCAACCAGCCCAGGTCATGGCCCAGCCTGGGGTCATCGTCGGGTTGCTGGTACAGAGCAGCTCTGAGGGCAAAGCTGCCCACAGTGAGCAAGCCCAGACAGCAAAGGAGATGCTGGCACAGGTCCCCAGCAGGGTCTCCATGCGAGCTTGAGCTGTATTCCCAATGCAGGTCTGCAGAATGAGGGATCATAGCTGACAATACCTATGGGCAGAGGCACTCACCAGCCAGGCTGTTGAAAGACTGATGGTTACCATAACAGTTCGGTGAACACCAGCTACCTCCAAACATGCTCCTGAGCAGTGTCCACCCAAGCACAGGCCACCAGATAATGTCAGTTCAAGTGGCCCTGCCAGGAAGCAAAGAGGATCTCAGAGACCTCTTCGTGTCTGGGTTCTTCCATCATTCATATAAAGGGAGAAGGAGCCTCTCAGAAACTCGGTGGGACAAAGCAGTCCTCTTGATTTGGTGTATATATGTTTGTGTGCCATTCCAGAGGGAAGGAGCACAGCCCCCAGTTAGCCCTCAGGAGGAGCAGGGCTATATCGCAGCCATTCTGTTGCCAGGAACACTACAGAGCCATGGCTGGGACAGCCACTTGTATCATAGTCGTCCCTACACAGCTGGCAGTCCTGGTGGGCCAGGCTTGCTGGGTTGCTGGCTTTTTCACAAACTCAAAAGCAAGTGGGAAGCATTACAGATGCTATGAGTTACCATGTCTGTATGTGGCTTCTGTTGCTCAGCACCTCAGAGACTACCCAGAGGTGACTCCACTAGTGCTGTGTGCAGCATGCCTGCCTCTGCTGCCAGGCAGCCCTGCCATGCTTGATCAGGAGAGATGATGTTCTGGACCATGTGAGCCTTCATATACATTTCCCTAGGAAAGCTCCCATGTGCATGCAGCCAGCCCTAGTGTAAAACTTGCTTGTATTGTCCATTAGTACTCTTTGCAGTCCCAGCTGCTGCTGCTCTGGGGTCTGCAATGGAGGGGAAAGGAGCTCTGAGCCATGCTAGCTGAAATCTGGTGTTCTCCTCCTCTTTTCTGTCTGCTCAGGTTGAACCAAACGACAAATGAGGTCTCCCTGAGGAGCTGTGACTCCCTGATTAATGCAGTCAGGTCTTTTCCTCTGAGTGACTTCTCTCCTGCCCCGCTGATTTCAGGGGGCTACACTTGTGCTACCCAAAGGTTGGGCTGTCCTGTGGAGAGGCCAGGCTGGACTAGACCAGCAGAAGGGGCTGATCAAAGGGAACTCTGGAACTGGGTTTAATTCCTTGTTCATTTTAGCTATGCTCAACTGTAATGGATGCAGCAATGCCAGCTCCCTAGAAGACTCGCAGTATGTTCCTCACTGTGGAACAGCTATTCTCCCCCATCTTCCTCCTTCTCCCCAACCTTGCAGCCTCACATAGGGTTTTTGATCACAGCCAGGCAAAGCCAGCAGCAGAGATTCAGAGTTCTTCTCCAGACTGCCAGCATGGCCTGAAGCCTCTTATTACTCCTCCATGGGCTTTAGTCCCACTTCTGCAAGTTCAGGATACAACCTCTCACAGATAATTGCAGTGACAACAGTTCTTGAACTACCATTTTGGTGACTCCTCCTTTGCAGTCCATCCCTTTTCCCCTTTTGTTTTCCAGCCTGTGGGTGGGTAGGAAAGATTAAGGGACTAAGAAATGCTCAGTGATGGGGAAAGAGCAGGACATTAAGTGCACTCAGTTCTACTACACTTGTTTTTTTCAGCTAGTGTAACACACACATTGTGCATTGCTTGGTAACAGGCTGTGCAGCCTTAGCTAGCAGAATGTTATACTGTAGGTCTAGACTAATTGTATGAATTCCTATTGTTCCTTTCCCCAGTTTGACCCCAAGCTTTGCTTTCACTGGCAGAGGAGCAGAGGTTTGAAAGACAAGGTATTTACTAAAGAGCAGATGCACTGAAGCAGAGTTCCTCTGTAGTTCCGTCCAGTTCACACTTTGGTTGGCCTTGGATGTCTCATGTCCAATGAGTTGCCAGCAGTATTTGTCCAGGAGGCCAGTTTACAAAGCTTTGCACTGGAGGTGTTTGGTAGGACACTTCTTCTGGCACTGTAGAGTCTCACAGTTGTAGATGACACCAAATCTACAAAGATCCTGACTACCATCAGGCAGGGAGTACACACCTAGTCAAAAACTGCCCAGCTGTTTTGTGTGATCTCCTTTCTACCAAGTTGTTAAGGGAATTAGGTAGTAATTTGCCAAGACAGAGATATCTGTGGCAATTTGCATAGGCAATCACGTTGCAGCACTATGCTTTCCATTGTGGAGGCAAAGGTGAGGACATGGATGCTCACTTGCATTTATAGCTCCCTAAGCACAGATCATTTGGTGGTTGTTATCTTCACTTGAGCTATACTTGATCTGAAATGGTCACATTATCTCCAAGCTGAGTTCTCAAAATATGGCTGTTAACTCAGACTATTGATCCATGCATCAAAATCCAGGGGTCTTGGGTTTGATCCTCAACCACTCACATTCAGTAATACACTAGTTTTCTTTGAACTTTGCTGGATCCTAGCATGCTCTGTGAAAACAGTTATAAGGGACTTTGCTACCTTTTCTGCCACTATGAAAACAAAACCACAATCAAAGTAAGATGAGTCTACTCCTCATGACCAGCAGGACAGATGGTATGTCCCCAGGTACTAGAAGCTACGTCCATCTGGGCAAAATGTGCAAGATGTCCTTTCAACATTGTTCTCCCCCTTGCTCTCAGACATCTAACAGGAGGGCAAGAAGCACTCGAAAGGGTTGCTTGGGATTTGTGGGAGTCTCCAATACTGGAATTTCTGTTAAGAACCTTTTAGAAAACAGATGTCAAGAACAGGTTGCAGAGAGATGATCCGGGTTTGTGAAGGAGGAACAAGACTAAATGCTTCCTGATATCCAGCCAGCCCCAACTTCCTTGATTTTGATCTCTTGTGTCTGCTGTCTCTGGTCATGTCTGTAGGAGATACAAGAGCTGCATTGAACTAGAAACTGGTAATAGTGCCAGCATAGGTATTGCTCTACTATGAAACCATCTATAACATGGACATTTGAGATCAGCAACCAGGAAGTGAATGAAAAGTGAGATGGGGACTGTTCATTTGATTAACTGCTCTCTCCATGGGTCCATGAGAGGTAAATCCAGAAAGCTGGTATAGAGAGGGATTAGCAGAAATGCAGTTATCAAAATACAGAGATAAATGGAGCGAGCCTTCATAGGACTGAGTTACTGAGTAGTGAGAGTGTCTGCTTAGAGCTGGGCTGTAATCCTGAGAGATACCTGCCTGTTAATTAAATGACAGTCCTTGCAGAGGATAGGAGGAGTTTGCCTCTCTCTCTGTCAAAGTGCAATTAGAGAAAGTCATAGTTTGTAAATTAAGGTGTCATGTGGGGTCAGGAGGACAGGAAACTATCTCCCTTTAACAAGGAGGAACTCTGCCAGATAATGAGAGCATGTCACAGTGTAGGCTCAGGCATTACCAGATTGGCTCCAAGGGGGAAGCACATCTCAGGAAGGCCATTAGCAGGCTGTGTGCACAGGGCCATCATTGTGCCAACCTGCTCGTGCTCACACAGGGGTATCCCTGTGATTGATATGCTGTGTGGCTCACTCCCAGTGATGCAAAAGCAGTCCGATCTGCCTCCCCTTGGTGGATTCACTGTCTGGTGGGGCCTGTTTCTTTGTCCATGCCCACCCAGTCCTTGCTCTCTTGACTCACCTTGCCTTGGTGCTGACAGCAGTGTACTTTTGCAGGCAGTAAATCCTCATGCTCTTTGAAGCTTTTCCCTCTTTCATTGGCAGCTAGTCCCTCAGGGTAGATGCCTTCACAACAGTAACTGCGCTGCAGCTCAATAGCACAAGAGACAGGCAAACCAGGACCATTCATCCTGCCAACGATTTTTGTTGGCACACCATGGCAGTCCGTTACAGATCAGGAAGTGTGTGCCCACTGTTTTTAATCCCAGCTGCCAGCAAGAATAATCAAAAGCATCCAGTACGTCTGACGGCATCTCAGCACAACTGTAGGTAATAACATAAGAAATCAATAGCCAATTAAAACTGATCCACAGTGTTTGATCTTTCATAGTGCAATGGGAACAGTAATTAATGGAGCTTCCTTGAGACAGTCGCAATTCAAGCTTCCTGCCAAGACTAATGTGGGATCATTTTAAATGAGATTTTTTCCTAAAGGAAATGCCAGGCTGAGGTAGCCTTAGGGTGTTTTCTAGCAAGGTCACTTGGGCCCTCAGCATTCAAAGGATTTAGGAGTCCAAGCAAAATAAAGAGAAACTGATAAATTAGGTGTCTTCAAGGTCTTGGTCTTCATCTATATTGATCTGATTCTCAAAAGGAAAGCTGCTGTTTTCAGTTCAGGTCTCCATAGGCCCCAAGGTACAAAGCAGGAAGATTTGCTACAGTAGCAGGGAATCAGTTTTGGGAAGCACCAAGCCCTAACACTGGTTTGATGGCACCCTAAAGGCAGAGAAGTTCAGCAAATGTCTCTGAAGGAGAAACCTGAAGCCAACAGGCAGCAAATGTATATGGCTTCGACATACCTGCAAGAGACCCATGAAAGTATGCAGAAGCCTTCCATGCCCTTCAGCTTAACACACTGCTTGCCATGCTGTGCATGCACTTCTTTCCCAGTGTGCCTGTAAACCGGAGCTAACTGGAGCTAACTGGAGTGACCAGATCCAGGGCCTATCATCAAAGTAGGCATCTGGGATAAAGTCAGGCAGCCTATTCAGGGATTTTTTCACTGCATACATTCAGCCATGGGGTGCATGCTTGAAAAATCACTGAGCAAATCATTGATTTATCAGCTGTAATGGGGAAATAGAGACCGGAACAGTCCCCAGAGGGCACGTCATGGGGCAGGGCAGGGACTACCCCTGAGAGCAGTCACGGAGGGCCCTGTACCTGGGCCAGCAGCAGCAGAAGCGATGCTGCACAACTGATCTGCTGACTTCTTGGCTGCTATACAGGGAGAGTGGATGCTCAGAAAAGTCAAGACATGCCACCCCTCCGTTCCTGAAAGATGGCACCTATTTTTAGCTAATGCTGCATTGATTATTCAATAAGAGAGCAGAGTGGGACAGCTGGCATGTGTGCATGTGTGCTGCTTTCACCAGCAGGCATTCCTGCAGGGCTCAATGCACCTACTGAACTCCAGTGCAGCTCCGGCAGCTCTCCGCAGAACAATCATGTCACTGCTGAGCAAAGAGCCATGGGGTTTGGACCTGCCTCTGAGCCCCCTCCCTTCTTGCAGGGAAGGAGCTTGGCTTCCAGCACAGTCAGAGCAGCACCTTTCACACATGTCCTTTCAACTCCGCACTCCTTCACTACATCCATCCCCATGCAGTTTCTCACTGTTGCAACAGGGCTCCAGAGATATATTTTGTCATGAATAACCATATGGTACTCTCTGCTTCAGTGGATCAGTGTGTTTAGCATTTAATGAGGGCAACATAATTAACGTTTTTGAGGGAGAAAATAAATCCTTTTGCCTTATGAACTGCATCTTGTGCTTTTGAGGGTGATATGTTATAATCAGAATGATGCTTCCCTATCACTAAATCCCATGCTGGAATCAAGTGTCTGATGTCCCTGGGTTAAGTTCCCACCTATGGGCAGAGGCGGAAGCACTCGCCTGCCTGTCATAGCTCCTAGACTATGGCAGGAGATTTCCTCATTGTCAGCTGGTAGGATCTCCTGCATCAGCTGCATAAATTGTGCTGTCTAGTAAAGGATGGGAAAAGTCCTCAGCTCTATGCCAGGCTGTGTTTTTACAACTGCCTTCTGTCCCATTACTCCTTCTACTACAGCTTCTATCCCTGCAGACACATTACTCCTGGAGGTGGGAGGCTACGGTCCATGGCATGTCATTGTGGTGATAGCAAGAGAAGTCAACTCTGTAGTCAAAGATGAGGCTACAGGGTGTCATTCCGCATGCATAGGGGATGAGGCTGTTTTTTGTGTGTCACCAGCTCTGTAGGGAGCCAGAAGCAGAGGTAAGAAGAGATTAACATGAAGCCACATTATTCCAGCTCTGGGGTAGCTTCTTAAAGTAGTGACTGATTGGTTCTTTTCCTGGAGAGACGGCTACCTAACAACAGAGACATCTGTCAGACCTAGACAGAACAGTCTGTAAGCAAGAATACTGCAAACGGGCCCATGGACTAAATTGCTAAACCTCTTCTGCCTGGAAGTTACTCCCTAAAGCAGCACTTTTCTTCCTGAGCCAGCCTGAGTCCTTCTGCCCCATGGCAGAGCTGGATCCACAATACCCATATGACCATGCAGTGTTCAGCAGAAGTTGTTCAATAAGATTAAATAATGCCAGGGAACCTGTGCCCAGTAGTGCAGCCATCACTTTACCTTCTCAGAAGAGGTACAGCCAGCAAACAAACCCACGACAGTAACATTCAGGCAGGGCCAGTGTGGGGCAGGCAGTCATCACTACCTGCTGAATGCAGAGAAGTGTGAAGAGCCGAAGGTCCAGGCATTTACTATGCCAGGTGGGACAATTCACTCTGCTCAGCCATGGCTGTATCATGGACCTCCCTGTGTCCTACAAGGCTCTTCTCTAGACTTTGTTGCTGGCTTAGCCACTCTCAGTTCCTTTCACTGTTTTCATTTTTGTCAGCTCAGTACTGACTGATCCCATAGGTGCATATGAACTCTTACCTGCCCCTTTCAGCCTGCACCAGCATGCACTCAGCTGGCGGTATCGCAGCCCCTAAAAAGGTCTTCAGATCTGCTGGAAGAAATCTGTATACCCAGAGCAGGAAGGCAAAAGTTTTGCCTCCCCAGAGATCCTAGCTAGTAACAGATTCAGAAACGATAGACCCCTGTCCTCTTGGCTCCTACTGCCTTCCTTAATTTTGTGTAGTGCCTCTGTGTGAGAGGTGAAGACTTTTACAGGGGAGAAGGTGGGATGAGACCTATGGGGACACTGAGGGGAGCAAACCAGAGAGGCCAAAGCACCCAAGGTGTAAGGGTCCTGGAAATCTCACAGGAATTCTGGGATCTGCAGTGAAAGATTTTGTCATGGCTCTGGAGGACAAAGCAGCCAAAGAAAGGCTGCACCATAGTGTGTCCCATTGTCCTGACAACAGGCTAGCCAAAAAGCACCATGAGCAACTTCTACTTCATGTCCTTGGGACGCCTTCCTACATGGCAGAGGGGAATCTCACTCTAACAGGAGAGTAGAAGCAATCGCAATGATTTGCAACTGACTTGCAACTTCAGAGGCACTCCCAGGTCCATTAATTTTGTCTATGTGCCTACACAACCCTGAGGGAACCTCTGTTAAGGGTAATTTTTACTCACCTTTATGTCTATCCTAACTGGCCCCTATTCCTCTTAGTGGAAGAGCACTTGGGTGGCTGGAGGGACTGGGCTCAGACAGGACCTGCATCCCTTAGAAAATGAAAAACTCTGAAACTATTCCAATTTTTTCTTACAGAATTTCATTTGCTAATAAAAGCAAAGAGGGAGGCATTAGTTCTACCTTCAATAAGCAAATGTCATGTTTTGATCATCATTGAACAAAGCATTTAGATTTAGCATTTAGAGATGACTGCTCATGCTGAGTATTTTAAATTCAGTGTCAGAACTGGAATACAACATTTTAAAAAATTCAAGACCAAATGAAACATTCTCACCTGTCTGAAAATACGTATTTATTCTTCTATTCTGGGGGGCAGCGTGACTTTTTCAAGTCTCACTCCAAGAAAGTGTGAAGCCAGATTTCCAAACCCTACACAAACCAGTGCTGTTGTCTAGCTTTGCCTTTAAAGAAGTGTCCCAGGAATGGCGGAGGATCTAGCACCACTGCACAGGAAGCACTTTGGTGAAAGTAACATTAGCTATTGGATGGGAAGGTTCAGGATGCAGACTAGGAGGATTGACTGCCATGGTAGAAGCGTAGTGAAATGGGAACCATGTGTTCTTGATCCCCTCACCATGACTATTCATCTGCATGGACTTCTGTAAGGGAACGTCTGGAAACCTGAAGGTAGAAAAGATACATAAAATCACCCAGAGACCAAGGTGTGCATTTGTCCAGTGCTCCCTTCAATCTAGTGTGAAATGATTAGTTACTCCCTTCTTTGAAAGACCTAAGAGTATGTGCCATGCACACAACTTGTGCACAGAAGTCTTTTGAAGATACGGCGTGTTGCTGTCATCTCCATTTTAAATCTGGGAAAAGAAAGCATCAAGAGGTTCTATATAATCCTAGCTCCACAGCAAGAAGGGGAAACTTTAAGAGAACAAGGGGGTATATGGGTAATGCCTCCAAGCCTTCCTATACTGGCACAGTTATGGGTAGACTCACAAGTGGGGAATGCTGCTGGAGATGCATGAATCAGAAGCAAGGCTGGTGTGCTGGTGGAGCTCTCATTTTCATTTATTTATTTGCTTTTTCCAAAAAGAGTCTCATTTCTTGCTGCCTGCATGGCTAGAGACTGCCCTTTAATCCTCTGCTTTATTGTGCGCTATGAATTAAATACCACATGAGTACAAAAGCCCTTAAGGGCACAACATCCATTTTGCTGTAGCTGTCTACAGCCAGCTGAGTTTACAGGAGTGCTTTTGTTTATGGTTTATCTGTTGCCTGAGCAAGGGTTTCTCTGGTTTTTATTTTACCTATTTTTCACTGTTATTTCTTGGTTTGTTTTTTTTTTTTTTTTTTGTTCCAGTTTTGAGGCAGGGTGTAAAAGTGCTAGTCTGGGCAGGGCAGGATAAGGTTGTAGTGTTTAGTAGCCCATATGCTTGCAGTGGAAAATACTGCAGCATTTCTAAAGCAATGGTGGTGCTTTGTGTGGTTCCCAGGGTCAGCCCAGCTCCTCTGTCACAGATGGCATCCTACAGACAGCTGATGCTGGTTTTCCCACTGCAAATAAACCATGTGGGAGTTCTGAACAAAAAGGAATTTCCTCTCCCTTGAACAACTGCTACCAGCTCCTTAATTTTGCCAGTCTTTCCTCATTTTGGGCCTTACCAGCTCATCCCTGCAGGGCTCAGCCTGTGTCTTGTAGGCCAGTGAGCAGAGGACATGGCTAAGGATGGCTGCTCTGCGACGAAGGCAGCACCTTGCAGAGAAGCTGGTATCTACCTTCTAGCCATAAAAACTCCCCAAATGCTCTGCAACATACTGTCTCTAGCACCCACCAGCTCCACAAGCCCCATGACAGGCAGCCCTACCTGTCCTCTCAATTCATCCCAGTGGATTAAGTGTTCCTTCTTCCATAGCTACAAATGCTATGTATGTGAGATGGATTGCTCCTTCTCCCAAGAGGAATCCATAGCATCTTATGCACATGGGAATTACTGCCACGTATACGTATTACATGAACTCATGATGTGCTGCAGTTACGACATGGAAATTGTCTCTTGCCATATAGCTCAGCAGCATCCTGCAAAATCACAGTGATGCCTGCAGGAGAGACACTGCCCACTGGCACACCAAGAGCTGCCCTCAGGAATAGAACACCTGCCTCCTTTCTCTGGCCCCCCACACTCTGCCCCAGTGTGGAAGGTGGTAAGGTCTGCTATCATCGCTTGCCTGGTGGAACAGCAACTATGGGGACCCTCTGAGATGCCGGCATGCTGGATCCATCTCCCACCCTGCAGGGCTCTGGATGAGTCTGGGGGTAGGTGTTAATGGCTGCAGGGAGCTTGGGGTGTAGTGTAACCACCTGCCCAGATGGGACCTGCTGCTTCCGTTGCTCTGCCAGATGGAGTGGAGGAAGCAAGGAAGGAGAAGGGCTCTTGCTGCCTTTGTGGGGGATCCTGGCCCACCTGGGGCTGAGGAAGCTTTGAGGCAGAAGCACCCTTGAGCCCCAGCTTGCATGAGAGAAGATAAGCTGTAATAAACACAAGGTTTGTTGGTTAGTTGTGATCCAGCCTGCTTGTGCTGTTAATGACCCAAAATGCAGGAGTTCCCACCTCCATAAAATACCTCCCCAAGACAGACGGGAGTAGTTTTCCCATATACACTGGTGAGGGCTCTGCCCAGGCCATGGAGGTCTCACTCTCTGAGGGGCTCAGTTTCAGTTTTGCTGGAGTTGTGGCCCCTGTGGCCTGAAGAGAACTAAGCATGGCATACACATCGCTGTGAAAGCTGCCTGCCAGTGGAGCCCCATTAAAGCAAATGTGCTTAAAGGACAATGAGCAAAAGGAGTGTTTTATCTTCCCCAGACCCAAGCGCTCCATGATGGTACATGTCATCCAGTGATCAACAGTACTCAACAGGATCCAGCCGTGCAGCCACCCTGGTTCTGCAAAGCCAAAGCACAGCCCAGATTTGTACATATTTAATCAGTTCTTGAGAGATTTAAAAATGTCCATGGAGAATGATTGATAAGAAGATGTCTGATTATAATCAGCTAATTATTTTTTCCATATGCCAAGAATTCACTCGAGCGCTAATCATTATGAACACATTTTCAGTTTATACTGTACGTCATTCAATGCTGGCAATTGCTAAGCTTGCACAACCTGCTTGTATAGTTCCAGCATTATTCAGAGCAGACCTTTGCTAGATGTCTTCTGGAGTAGAGACATCCTGCACACTGGTCCAGTGTCCTGCAACTACTCTAAAAGACAGCACCAGAAGTTCCCATTCACCCTTTACCTGAACTTCTCCTGTATGCAGAAGAAGCTCTTGAAACATTCTGGGAACAGAATTTATATTTTGGGAAGTGTAGGTGACAGTTATGAAGGAGTCTATGCTTCCTGTTTGATTCCACCAGAAAGCAAAGGATCCCTGAAAATCTGAATGTAGCAATAGTTTGTATGAGAACTGACTGTGCGATGAAAGCATTCCTGAGCTGAAGAAAAGTATGATGTGAGCATAATGGACTCCAGAAAAGCAGCAGCAGCAGCCTCAGGGGACCAGAGCAGGGAGTGTCTCCTGTGAAGAGAATCTGAAGGATAAAAGAGCTGCGAACAGCTCACGGCTGCCAAAAGGGATGATACTAAGGGCACAACAGCAAACTGTGCCTAAGCAAGGGAAAGCTCAGAAGTGTGGGAAGAGAGCACTGAGGCTGCATTAGGAGCTCTTTGAGGACCCAAAATCGGCAGTTGCAATCATACAAGGGCAGAAGGAAGAGCCTGCAACTAATGAAAAGTCTCTAGAAATCACACAGGCAAGGGGAGCTGTCAGAGCTGAACCCCAGGATGACCATCCAGAGATACAAGAGGCAGTAAGAAATGGGTCCATGAGCAACATAAAGAACATGGCAAGTCCAAGAGCTCAAACAATATTTGATACAAAAAAGGGCCAAAGCGTTGAATGTTGCTTTTGTTTCAGTCTTCAAAACTTAACTAAAATAATTTTAATGAGGAGAAAGAAGCCCAGGGCAGAATCAGGAAAGAACAGACTCAAAAACATTCAAATGAGTTAGCTTTGTCCTTGTCAGCATGTCCTAATGAACTTCAGAGGAAGCTGTAGTGGCAGTCTCTGACCCATGAACATTTCATCATCACGAACTTGGGGAGGACACAGGAGGTGCCAGGCAGCTGGGGAAATGCAAGCGGAGTACCTAGCTTTAAATATGATCTCTATCATTAAAGAAGGTAGAACTGAGAATCAAGAAAATGAAGGGCAAATCAGCTTTACTGATTCACAGAAAGATATTGGAATATTTTTGTAACTAACCATGTGAGGAGCATGAGAGTATAATTGTATCTTATCTGAGAGGGTAATTGACCTAGGGGCTGAGGAGGAAGCAGACAGGTATGCTGTAATTTGGGCAGTGCTTTTGGTGCTTTGGGTTGATACTCTTGAGCAAACCAGAGAAATGTGGTCTAGATTAAATAACTATAACACAGGTGCACAGCCAATCAAAAAACTGCTTTCTCAGAAGTTGTCAGTGGTGTGCTGGAGACTGGAAACACATTTCAAGTAGGACTGTTTTGGACTCTGCTCTCTTCAATATTTTTATTAATGGCTTCGATAATGAAACAGGAATAGCTGTTATAAAATTTACAGCTGACAACAAGCTTGGAAAGGCTGCAAGCACTTTGGAGGATCAGATCAGCAATTGAAATTATCTTGGCAAATCTGAGAAATCAACAAGATGGAATTCAATAAGGAGAATTGCAAATAGCTACCCTTATGAAGACGAAATCAGAATCCCAAACACAAGCTGAGCCAGGCAGTCACACTGCCAAAGACAGTGACATGCCAAAAACTGTGACATGCTAGTTTATTTCATCAGGGAATCAAAAGGAAGTTGTACAATCCTGATCCTTCACCTCTCTGCTCAGGGGACTGCACCCTCCTGGGGAGTTCGGTTGCAGAAAAAGAAGGACAAAATGAAGAGGTTCTGGAGATGATGAACAGGAGTGAGGAAAGGGAGGGCATTACCTGATTCTCCACCTGATCAGTGCCAATGTTCACATCTCCTCTCCCAAATCAGCCCAAGTGCAGAGCCACACTGGTGCTATGACATTACTTTCAGTTATGAATCTACCTCTCCCCATGCCTTGGTACATCTTCCTCATTGTCTGCAGAGCATAGCTCTGCAGCCCTGAGTCTCAGCCACTGGAGGATTTAAATAAGCTAGATTGTTTAAAGAACTTGTCATATTCAAGAGAACTGACCCTGCAACAATATGAGGGGATGCCACATACTAGGTCCACCTTTCCCATCTCATATTTCCTGGAAAAGGTCCCTCTGGCTCTCTTTTCCCAGTTTATCAGCAAGGACTGTCATGCGTCATGGATGAGGGATGAAGTAGAGAGGATTGCAGTGGAAAGCAGTATGATTGGAAGGGTCCAGTGGGAATTCAGTGACTCATATTGCACATACTGTGAGATACTTGTGAAGCTGGGATGAGGCAGATATTCATGGTTATTTCTAAAGCCCTTTTTGGAATGAAGTAATCTTATGGGGACTATGTATGAGAATTTGGGAAGTGGTGGGGCAGCCTAACTTGAGTAAATGCAGAGCAAAGTCTATATACTTTACTGTACTACACTAGAAACCTATGGTTAGGGTACATAAATGAGCCAAAAGAGACCACTTGTGGCTATGTATGGCCCCTGCAGTGTGCAGAGCCCATCAAGTAAACATCACTCTCCTGGCTTTGTTTTTACACCTTCCTTGTACTGTTGGCCACTGCTAGAGACAGGATGCTACAAGAAACAGACCGCTTGTCTGAGCCAATGCAGCCACTTTTCTACTCTTAGGTTAAGACAAAAGACAGCAAGGATGAAGCATATAGGATGAGATTAAGGCAAAGAGATAAGTGAGGGCTGAGCTGCAGGAGCTTTGTAAATAAAAGTGGGGAAATTTGAGATTGTCACAAAAGATTAAAGAATTCCCAGAAAGAGAGAGAAGGGTTTGTGTAGGCAATGATGTCAATAAAGAGAAAGGCCAGCAATGAATGTGTTATCTCCCAGGAGGGCTGGTTTACCTTGGCCTAAGTCACTTCCTCTATGGATGCAAACCTTTGCATGCTTTGATCAGAACTGCCATAATCTTCCCTTGACACCCAGCAATGAAAGCAGCAGAAATGGGCTGAAGCATGGCAACTGTGTCTGAGGTGAGACTGCATTTGGAAAGGAAACTGAAGGGTGAAAGTGCTGCTGAAGGTGGAAACAAGAGGTGGCTCAGGCGGCAGGACGGGCTTTATGAGAAGCAGGACAGAGTAACTGGCCTGAATGAACTGTGATATTTTCTCCTGTAGGTAATATGAATGTCAGCACAGGGGTGATGTACTCACTGTCAGCAGAAGCCACGTTTTTAATGGTTTCTTTACTGGTAAATAGGAGAAACAATTCCTGCCTGAAGATTTTACCCATCTCTTTCAATAAAATATGTGGCACGTGTTGGAATAAGAGGAAGGTTAATTAGAGGCTGAAAGTCCTGGTGACAGGATCACTTGGTGGCAGAGTCTGACAATGCGAGAAGGGGACTGCTTGTCATTTCTGGAAAACTACTGCTCTAAAGTTGCCTTAAGTTGGAGGCTCACAACTGCTCAGGTTAATCTCAGGATGGTGGTACACCAACTGACTCCCCCTCACCCATCCAGAGGCACAAACAGAATTGCTCTTATTACATCTGGGTTTTGCCCATGTTCTTCCAACAGCCCTTCTAGCTATTGAGCTGAGGACCTCTCTCTTGACCAGTCTTGCCACAGGCCTCCTGATGGCAAAGCACCTCTGTCCTGACTAATCCCAAGAAACAAAGGGCCACCTGCACACAGCTCATATGTGTCCACCCTCAGCACCAAGAACATTTCCTTGCACGGAGACTGTCCACGTGAATCATGTTGTGGTGTGGGCAGGTATTTCAAGGCTTAGAGAAATCCTGCAGTGACATGAGCCTTACCTCTGTGCTTTGATATTCACCCTTGGTCATGCTTCCCTTTCTAACTCTTGTATTTGAAGAGCCTAACTCAGGATTAGCTATGGCAATCAATAGAACATAGAAATTAAACTGCTTTCACCAGTGCTAGCTCTGTTGCAGATTGCATCTTGATCATCTGGAAAAGAAACAGTCCAGTTATTCTTGCTCTGGGATGAAAAGGGGTAGGAGAGTGGTGGTAAGTGGAAAAGATGTCTTTCCGCAGAATCAACAGTTGTCAGCCTGTTCTCCCAGATGCTATGGACATGCACTGATTTGGCATTCAACTGCACTGACACAACCCTTGCGTAGCTAACTTGTACTGATGTTGCTTACCTGTTGCTTTAAATCAAATCTGGCACCAGGCTCTGTGCGCTTTGGAGCTGGGTCACTTACTGCCAGAGTTTTGAGTAAGAGCTGTGGTGAGGTTCTGGGTACTCTCCCATGTGTAATAAATGAAAGGAAGAGTAAGATACCAGTGTAAGCAATGTGTACAGGTTTGGTATGACCTATTGCCAAGGTATTGTTCTGTTTGCCTGTGCTGTGAAGCACAAAGCAACTTCTCAGCTCTGGGAAGTAATTGCTGCACCCAGCACCATAACTAGTCCTGCTTGCGTGGACTCTACAGAGTTCCACAGGGCTGACCATGATCTGTCCCTCTGCATGGACTCGATAACAAAAAAAGCCACAAGAGAAACAGCAAAAAAGTCTAACATATAGAGAGAATGAACACAGTGAAAAGAGATCAATATGGTTTCCTGTACATACTGTTTCAGGTTCAGAATGTGTTAATTCAGAGCACTGCACTGGGTTAGCCCTGCCATATTAGCTCAGAGTTACTATGTCTTGTCCTGGGAACAGCACAGCCGCACCAACATAGCAATGCAGGCAGAGGCATTAGAATTAATTTTTTTTTGACTTTGCTGTCAGGTTAATGATCCCACCACATCATATGGGCAGAGCCATCTGGGAGATCTTTTCATGGCACAAGCCATTGCAAGTAGAAATATCTAAGAATATAACAGCCAAGTCTCCATCTAGCCAGCTGCCCTGCTTCCATCATTGGCCATGAACAGACTGAAAAGTGAGATAAGAGTGAAATAAGAACAAGACAAGTATATGATATAGTTCCCCTGAATATTTCTTCCAGCATTCCACAAATTTTCAGCTCAAGGAATTTCTTCTGATGCTGGTCCAGCCAGATCCCTTAATGAGAAAATGGTAATGAGAACAGCATGTCTCCATAGGAGTCTCCTTTCGCCAGCACCACAAACAACAGACTTCTGGACCAGCACGTTTTGCATAAACCAAGAGATTTTCCTTCTGAAGAGGATGGTTTTCACAGAGGATCTACTGAGAAGAGATTTTATGAAGCAGAGAGGGCAAGATAAACTTGGGAGGAGTGGAAAAAGATTAGGCCACTACCAGAATCCATCTGAAGTTCTCATACAGACATTTCGGCACTGAAGAGAGATAACTGCACAACATGTAGCTCACACCAACCTGCTATCTTCCCCACATACACAGGATTTTGCTTATGGAATAATTGCTTCTAGCTGGACAATCCTAGTTAAATACAGTTCTTCCTGAAGGATTTCCCACTGAAGTCTGGCCTTTAATTGGAAAGTTTCACCTCTGTAAATAAGAATGATGCTAGAGGGAGGAGTGTTTCTATAAAGGGATGCACAGAGCTGAACATAGGAATTCCAATCCTAATTTATCTCAGGCAGACAAAATTTGTTTCGATGGGAGCATTAAGCATCCTGCAGCTTGATATAAACTGATGGGCTCTTGCTTACTCTTGGCATTTACTCTTGCAAATGAATCACTGTTACTTCCGCCTCCCTGCCCACCCCTCCACTTGGTTCCTTTTTAATTTTACAGTTTCCTGAGCTTGACACTGGGAAATCGATAAGTAATTTAGAGCCCAGTAAATACAGATGGAAACAAGTTACCTTGTACTTTTATAAATATTGGGAAACCACAATAATCTAAGAAAACAGGTGCTCAGTTGACTCAGCAACCCATCCATCAGCATCACACAGTTAATTGCATAAGATCATAAACATTTATAATTAGAAGGCAAACAAACAAGAATTTTATAAACAGCCCTCTTGAATCAGGCTGCGCATTAAATATTTGTGATAAGGTAATTAAGAATAGATTTACAATTCTGGCTCAGTGTTTAATACTTCGGAGAATGGATTTGATTCTACGGAGAATGTTCTACAGCCAAGGAGAAAACATTTGATTTTGGCTCTTTTATCCGAGGCTTAAAGTGGTCTCAGAGAAACTTTGGCTCTGTCATTGATCAGAGAGGAATTTCATTCATTACAGATCAGACAGCTCATTTAAATATATGCCTAATGTCCCTTGTCATGGGCTGATCCACTTCAGGCCTGCTTCAAAGCTCTGTCTCCTTGGCTGGAACTGCAGGCTTTCCCTAAGTCCTGCTTTTTATGGTTGATGCTTTGATCAGAGGACGTCAGAATTCTCAAAGCAGGGAGGAAAACCCATGTTTTTCTATTAATACATCATGGTGTTTTGTTATGAAATGCCAGCATAACTAAAGAATTACAGCTGTGTAATTTCAGTGGTCTGTGGGAACCACAGGGAAGATTTCTCTCATACTGTAGTGCCCATTGCCATTCCTTGTCCCAGAATAGCCAGATCTGCATACTTCAACTATCCAATGTAATTACTTCTACAGCCAGTAAGCAGGCTCAGCACCCCAATACAACAAATGTGAGAGTCTCCCTGAAGCTAATCTGTGATCAAGTCAGCAGGGCTTCTAGTTATGCTTAAAACCAGAGAGGCTAGAAGCTCAATCTGTACTTAAAGTAGGGTTTAAACTCTGAAAAATCAGGTGCAAACTCTAAGAAAACAGAGGGCTGCACCCCATCAGTAGTAATAGGGAGATTAGTTGTAAGGGTAAGATGACCTTCAGATATTTTGATTTTTGATATAGCACAGGTTTAGTCCAGTAGTTATTTGCCATCAGAAACTAGAACAGTCTGGAAAAGGTGGGCGAAGAGTAAAGCTGTAGCATTTGATTCATCAGGGATAGCCATAAACCACTTTATTCTGTGGTGACCATCATCTCTCCACACATTGCTGGTTAAGACAACCTCCTCATTCAGGCATGATTTTGCTTCTTATTTCTTCTGGGTCTTTTGTTCTTTGCAGTTGTATTTATATGCTTGCAACAGGGCAGGGAAGAGAGCTGTTCTTCCTAGAAACATTTCTGATAACCTTGATCCTGAGCAAGGACGGTGAAGCCATTGTTATTAATAACAAGCTATCCATGTGCTAATTTACCCAGTCCTATCTTGCTGGTCTGGCCTCAGTTACATGAGACACAAAAGCCCTTTCCCAACATGCAGATTGCTGCAAAACAAGGAGATTCAGACTCCCTAATTCTGCATAGATCCCACTCTGTAGCAAAGCTTGTCAGTTACAGTACAGTGTGTCAGCTACATCAATCTACATGAGATGTTGCAGCTTCCTTCAGCCTCAGCGGAGAACAGCAATGCAGTGTTGCAGTTACTGCTGGACCTAGTGCTTTCAAAGGGTCTATCCAGAGACCAGCAGCTTGAATAATAAGATCTTAATGCTCAAGTACTGTCATCATTTGAACAACTTCTAACATTATTTAATCCTTCCGTCTTCTAGCAAGGGTGGGGAGGATGACAGGGCCTGCTGGGAGGTGAGCTAACTGCTGGTGGAACTGCTTGTTGTCTTGTTTAACTGTAGAGAACATTAGAAGTCAGGTGTCCCATAGCTCAGTGCCATCCCCTGGGCATCAGCTCTGGTATATGAGGATGGGTAGCAGGTCATACACATTACATGCATACTCGGAGCACTCACAGTGTACGCTCATCTGCCCTTTCTTTCAAGTATGTTTTCTGCCCCCTTGGAAGGGAGCAGTGATGTACAATGAGGGACCTGTTCTGCAGATACTTCATTGTACACAAAACTTTGCCTAGGATGACAAACCATTTACAGGTATTGACAGACCTTTTGCTTTGCTCTATTGCGGCCTCTGGCCTCCATGTGCATGTCTGCTCTGCTGCTGTGTGTATGGGGAGAGACTCGGGCTGTGCACACACATGACACTGGTGCAGCAGACGTCACCAGCACATCAAAGCCAGGTACACCCCCTCCAAACACACGCTGTTAGCTGGGTGAATCATGCCTATGCAGCATGCGAAACTAGTCCAGTGATAGATAAACCTCAGGCATTTATTGGTAAACAGATACTGTTTTGCTATAAGGGCATAACTCACTCTGCTGCATTTACGATCTGTTTATTGATTGCTGGGATAAAGCTGTAATCCTTTTAATTCAGGGGAAAAAGGATCCAGCAGAGCAGGAGCATCGGTGCTGTGCCAGTCGGTAATTAAAATACGTGATTTATCATTGAATAAACACTGGCTGGAGAAGAGCTGAGCTAACCAGCTAGCTGGGGGCAGGATGCTGGGGTAGGTTTATGGTTCTTTCTAAAGTTTTGTTTCTGTTTTATGTTTATTTCTTTCCCCCTTCCCTCCAGGTCTAATAATACATGAAGGGCCCTCGGTTTACCGGATTTTTAAGCGGTGGCAGGCGGTCAATCAGCAGTGGAAAGTGCTGAACTATGACAAAACAAAGGACATGGAGGAACAAAAAACAGGGACCAGGACAAATCAGCGCCCCTCCTCCCAAACCACCCACTCGTCCTCCACTGGTGGTACAGCCACTAACTCCGCTCCAGCCGACAGCGGGGCACGGGCTGCCGGCCATGCCACAGGCACTCTCTCTGACCACCACTGTGCTTATACCATCCTGCATATACTCAGCCACCTGAGGCCTCACGAACAGAGGAGTCAGTCTAGTAGTAACAGAGAGCTCGTCATGAGAGTCACGACGGTCTGAGCCGAGGAATTCAGGAGGCCTTAACACAAAGCGGAGGAGACAGAGAACTCATAAAGCAGAGGAGCATGGTGTGCCTTTTTCTTTCTCTTTCCTTTTCTTCTGGTTTTTTTTTTTTTTATTCCTTTTTTGTTTGTTTGTTTGTTTTTTCTTCTCCTCTCCTTTTCTTTGTTGGAAACTGCACAAGATATAAGAGGCGGCACCTGGCCAGCTGAGGAAAAAAGCAGGTGGAGGGAGAGCTGCACACTCATGCTAAAGAGGTTAATGTTTTCCAGCCTGTTTAAAAAAGAAAAAAAAAAAAAAAAAAGAAAAAAAAAAAAGAAAAAAAAATTCAACAACACAAATCACAAAAAAAAAGCAAACAACAAAACAAGTGCAATACAGACTACAAACTGAGTAGGCAGAGTTCTGGGGAAGCAGAGGAACAGACGGTTTAGCATGTCTTACAAATCTGGTTACCTGGAACAGGTAACGCTCTGTACGCACCCCCCTTACACACACGCACGCGCACACACACACACAGAGTGTGAGATTTATAAAAACAAGGAAGGGAATGAAATATTTTGGAGTATTTTTGTTTTCCAGACTGTGATTAACCAGGGCTATGAGTTGTTTTGTTTCGTGGGTCACTCTGGAGCCTTGTTCAATTTACCACAGGATATCTAAAGTGAAATGGCTGGGGAATTTTCAGTACTGATTTGCAGAAAGAGAGATTTAATCATCCCGCTAAGAAAATCTAACAAAACCCAGGCATACCCAAATTTCACCAAAAATCCTGATTTTTTTCCTAAGGTTCCTGACAAGGGGTTTGTGAGGGTGGAACTGGGAGAGGGGAGGGTGCTCCATGATCTTTATTCGACATGTAGGCATTTTTGGCAAATTTTATACAAATGCTCCACAGGTGTTTCAAGCACAAGTACTGGTGTGATTTATGCCTTCATAACCCCAAATCCAGCGTCCAAATCTTGCCACTCACACACATCATTTTCCATGCAAACATTCCAGGTTAATTTCCTTCCATTTTACTCCAATCACAAGAAGCCGACCCACCTTGGTGGGCTTCTGCTTCCTTGCTGATTCTGACAGTCATGATTAGACATATACATCCTTTTTTTGTTTTGGTGTCTGTATCCCTGCTGCTCGATTTGAAACAGTCTCACTCAGTCTTGTAGGCTGAGCCTTTCACATCCGGTCTGTTAGCTGATTATAGACTCTATTCCATTCAGTCATTCAAGAGAGTTAGTCTGAAGAAGGAGCACAGTTGCTGATCAAATATGTAACACTTCAAATAGCCTCCTTCTCTGGGATATATCCTTGAAGGTACTGGTTGCTCTTCAGGAACATTCTCTTTCAATGCACAATGGCCGAATCATTTGTGGATATTAAAGGGACACTGTCAAGTACTTTTTAAATAGTTTTTAGGGTTTGGGCTTTTTTTACTCTCCATTGTTTGTAATATTCTCTTACAAGCTTGAAAATAAAATTTCTTTCCCTACTGTTTTTGTCCTTTTCCATTTGGGCATGTATCGTTCTCTCTGCTCACCCCGTTCCTTTCACCTGTCCTCCTCCTCACCTTTCTTCTGCAACAGGAGGAAATCCACATTACTGATTTCCTGCTGTCTGTCCTCGCTCTATGGAGGGTATGTCCCAGCTCTACGGGGTTGAGCTGTTTTGCTTGTGCAACTGCTAAAAAAGGAAGCATAAGAGCAGGAAACCTAAAAATATGGAGATTAGCTAATTGAGGAGCAACAGCTCAGCAATCCCAAAATAATGAACCTATAGTGATCAAGCCTGAACCCAGCTCCCCCCAGATTTAAGATAAGGACTTCAGCCAGTCTGCATCCATTGAGCAGCAGTGCTGAGCAGCATTGCACCATGGCTGTGTCCAACTGCCCTCCGTCACCTTCTCAGCATCTCTCACAGCATCTGTTGGAGCCAGGGTGAACATGGGCCACCAGCTCCTTTTGGCAGCTAGGCTCTCATGGCTCAGGTGTTTCTGGACCAGAGAAGGTGTCAACAGATTTGAACATACTAGCCATTCTGAAACGTTGAAGAGAGAGGTTAGCATCTTAAGGCAGGTCATATTTTTCACCTCGATTACTTGACAGTGTCCCTTTGAATATCAGAATGCAACAGAACAGGTACTTCTTTGGCAGAGAATGTGGAAGGTGAAACACCAGCCAAGAAAGCTGACTTACTGAGCACCCATGTGAAACAGCATGGTTTCTGAGGCCACTGTACCTTTATCTGATCAATCCTATTATCTACCAAAGAGTGCTTTTGGCAGAGGACAGGGAAAGGATGTTGGTGGGCAGAGGAAGAGGGAAGGGGCAATTCCAGTCATCTCTAAAAGCAGCTATTCCCGGAATGAAGGTGTTGCAATGAGCAGTCTCTGGAAGAACCACTTCTGATCCACAGTAGAGAGAAACCTGGCCAAAGCAAGCAATCACAGCAGCCTCTCACCCCAATGCCTGTCCTGGAAGCTGTCCTCCTTCCAAGAAATGAGTAATTGTGGTGGGTTTTGGAAGGGGGAAGCATACACGGATGAAGGGACAGCTGTCAGACATGATGTTGTTTCCCTCCCTGCCATCCGCTCATTTAATATGGAGAAGTCAAATTCCTTTAATTTGGCTAATGGTTTAAAAGTTCATGAGGTCAGAAGCACAACTTGCCATGAAAGAGTGGTGTGATCTAGTACACTGAGCACACAGGACTCTGCATACTCTCACTCCAGCTCTGCCACTGACTCTGTAGCCTTGGGCTGTTTGGCTCAGTCCCCCCTCCACGCAAAGGGGGAATAACAATACGTACCTACCTCACAGGGGTGTTGTGAGAATCCACGTTGGTAAAGCCTGTTGAAGTGCTAAGTCTACCACTGGTAGTCACGAAGTGTGTGGTGGGGGTGAGCAGCGCTGCCCTTTTGCTGGTTACAGTCCGAATCACTCAGCGGGAGTCCCATCAGCCCTCTCCTGCTTGGAGATCCTCCTTGATCTGAAGCGGAGAGTCTCGTCCGAGTGCCCTCTCCTCCATTGCATGACATTTTAAGCGGCTGTGAGGTGCAGGGTAGTGACAGACAAGAAGTCCTACTTGACCAGGGATTTGCTACAACGTTTTCTATATCTGTGGGGTTTGTTGGTTTGTTTTTTCCATATATTGTGCTTAGAAATAAACTTTCCACTTAGGGCTGGCGGTTTGGGGTCTATTCTGTTGCATGGCAATGTATACAAGTCTTATTGTCTGTCTTACTGTGCAAATGATCCCGCAGCCCAATTTCAGAGATGGGTATGGTCTGAGCCTTTTCATAGCGGCATAAGACTCAAAAGCCTGTCTAGACTGTTTAATATTTAAACAACACTATGAACTTGTCAATTGTATGTGTTCTGTGCAATACAAAGCATGTCATTAGCTGGCTTGATGGGCAGAGGGGCTAAAGAAAGGTCAAAACTTGTTCCAGGAGCTCCATACATGTGCCAGATGGAGCTGAAGGGCTGTCACCAGCAAAGCAAACTCGGGGAAACCACTGGAAACTGTTTTTATAACAGTTAACTCCAGAACAAGGTACATCTGAGTTTATGAACTTCTAGGCTGCCAGCCTGAGAGAACAAGTGCAAATGTAGTGTGGGGTTTGGGGTTTTGGATTCACTTTTTCTTTCCTCTCCAGAGTATTGATAGCAGAAATACTGATGAGGGTCTCTTCCTTCCACAGCACAGTTCTCTTGTCTCCTACAACCTCCTTGTGCTATCCCCTCTGTGCTACTATGCAGGACTTTAAAAGGTGCAAATGAAGATAGTAAGTTCCCGAGACATGCAAAATACGTTGTGTATTGGGGGATTCTAACAGACAGAGGAGATGGGGCAGAGCTATGCTGCAGAAGGCATCTCTTCCCCCCCACATCTTTCCTCTAGTCTTGTATGCTGAGTTCCTGAAGAGACGTTCTCTGTATTTTGTTACAAGTCAGTCAGATCTCAGCTTCCACTGACAAACAAAGCTTGCAGAGTTTGGCAGCTGTTTCTCCCAGTGGAAAAAATTCCAGGTCCTACCACTGTGGAGACCCCTCAGTTCTTGGGCTTTGTGGTCCTCCAACACAGTTTGGGGGTGGTCAGTGTGGAGGACTGTGTTCAGCCATCATCAGAAATCGTGTGTGTGGTCCTGCTCATTCTTGTGATTTCTGCTAGTCCCCTGATTTTCCATCAGTTTTGACAGGTCTTTCTGGTAATGCTTTTCTGGTTATGCTCTTCAGAGGTGTTTTGCTCTGTGTCAGTTGCCAATGCTATTCTTGCCTATTGAAACATCAGTGCTGGCCTCCAGCTTCCACAGCTTTTCTGTTCTTGCCATGCAGTCTCTTGGTATACCCACTGCCAAGTTCAGACCCTCTTTGTGCCTGCAGTGACTCAAGCACATGCACTAACCCAAGGGTCATCAGAGAACACAGGGACCATTAAGTCTGCATCAAGAGTCAGACTCTGTAACCATCTGTCAGTCCTCTCTGATATATTCACTTTGCCAATCTCAGTGCCTGCTGTTAATTGGTTGCCCCAAAACCCCCATAATGCTAGCAAAACCCATATACCCACCTAACACTTGGCTTTCAGTTTCAAATGTCAGAAGTTATGGACTGTTTTTTGTTTTTCAAGTAAGTCAGGTATGTTCCCTGTTGTGGCTTCCCAAGCAAGGTGCAGAAGAGGTCCGTGTCTTACCTTACCATGATGGATAACTCAAGGAAAGAACAAGTCAGCAAGATAGATTTGAGTCAAGAGAGGCATTGGCTGTCCACTGTTTTTACTCAGGGAGACAGAAAAACACTGCTTTTGTCTGCCAGGTCCCTGAACTTTCTCAAAGCCCTTGTATCTGGCAGCAGTAAACCATCAGAGCCAATGCCTGTAAATGGAGGACAATTCTAAAGATTTTCCAGTTCTGAAGATGATCCCCTGCTCACATGTGGTGGTCAGTCCTTCAAGCACCTTCTCTTTGTTTTCCTCAAGCGAAGAAATATTATTCTGACTAAGCAAAGTACTGCTACTCTTCAGTGTCGGAGGAGGCTGCAACATTATCACTTCCAACCTGTGGTTTATCCACCAGGACCCCTGCACATCTCCTTGTAAGAACACATGACCAGAAGACCTATTCCTTCCTCTTACTGTTATATGTCAGTCAAGCATAAAGAGGGAAGTGCTTGGTCAACAGTGCTATTGTCTTAGTGACTACTTCCTCAGTATCCTAACCATCCCTCTACTCTCACTTCGCTTGTGACTACTCCTTCTTGTCCCTGAGCCAACAGATGCTTCATCCCCTCTGCCAACCCTAAACTCCAGCCCTGAATATTTCTTGAGCAGACAGACACAGGGTTCCTCACAGACTCATTTTAAAGTCTTCTACATCCTTCCTGTATCCATGCAGGCAAATTCATTTCATTGGTAGACAATGACATAGTTGAATTCTGAGAGGAGGAACAAGTGTTGGAGTTTATTACATTGACCTTCACCTCTTCCACATTGAAGGAGATACAATGAAAACATCAATTGGTTTCCATATGACAGCACTGAGCTGATGGCTTTATGAATATTTCCCTCAATAATGCAAGTCTGCTATGCTGCAGTTACTGAAGGCAGTCTTTGATCTCACATCTATCATGCTGGATACAAGGAGAACAGAATCTGACACTTCTGTGCTGTTTACACAAACATCAGAAACTATCTTAGTTCATTATTCAAATTAGCTCCAGGTCAGTGGGTAAATTTCTCCTTTGACGAAAGAATGATGCTTTCTCCTACAGAACTGGCATTGCAAGCTAAAATATATGTGTACATTTACATATATATTTAGAAATGTTATCCTGAAAACACAAAGAAAAAAAAAAACCAAAAAACAAATAAACCTGAAAGAATACTTAACTGTATTGAAAAAGTCTTCACAGGAGCTAAGGCGTTGCTGTGTGGAAAGTATGACATACAATTTGACTTCAAGAAAAGGGAAGACAGAAGAGGAAAGTGCTTTCATGTGACCTTTGACTCATCTCTGGTTCATGTTCATTATTGTATAGCATTTAATAAATGCAGAAGTATGTGGAAAACAGACATTCAGCTCCAGCAGCAGGAAACAGACTGAAGACCCCTTAAACTTATCTGAGCCATACTCAGCAAGCACAATGATGCAAAAGCACAAACACCTGCCATCACAAGTTTGAGAAGAGATGGATTTCTGAACAGGGGCAAGAACTCAGAGAGAATTTTTTCCAAGCCACATTGACAGTATTTTTGCTTGCTTGTTTACTTCCTATTACTAACCCCTTTTTTTCCTCAAGCATCTAAAAAAAAAAAACCAAAAGATAAAAAGAGGATTCTGATACACAGGACTTCAAGAATTAAGTAACAGTACGGAAGTACGAAGCAAAGATGCTCCTTTATATGTTATGTTATGCATCATGATGTGCTTTACCAAACAGAATTAGGACATCACATTCAGTTCCCTGCTTGTTCAAATAATGTCTGAGTGATTGAGTCCGCTCACAATCAAGGAGCCTTCCTAGAGCTTAGCCTTCTACAGGAGACCACAGCTTTCCCCTGGATGGGACACCCAGCATCAGGCAGAGAGATGCCCCTCTACCCTATTGTTAGCAGGTTGTTAGCAAGTCACTTCTGGGCAATTCGAGCATCTATCAGCTTATAAATGTTTTGTTATCAAAAATCATAGAATTCACACAAGCCAAGTGTGCCCCTGCAAGTTGCAGCTCTTTCATCCTTTCACAGTTCAAGTTGATGACAGTTACTGTGCTCTTTGCTCTTCATTACAAGACAGCTTTCCTTTAAAATCCAGCCTGCTGCACTTCTCTGGGAGTTTTTCCACTGCATATTATCTGTTCAGTTTAGTTCTTTTTCCTAGAAGGAGGAACAGATCTCTACCTAACCCACCTGATCGTCTTTCCCAACTAGAGAGGCAAAAATTGGTGTTTTCTGAACAGCTCATCTCAGTACCTGTGTTCTCATGAGATTACATTCTCCCTCCTCTTCCACTCACTGCTCCATAGTCTTTGCTTTTCTTTGGAAAGGGGTTATTCATGGTAGAGCGTCCGTCTGAGATGGGAGTGTGAACAGCCCTTCTACTCCTTACTAACAGGCTCACAAACCTTCCTCCTATCCTTCTAGACTGGTGTGGCCAGCAGAATCCTTTTTCATGGAGTTTAGCTTCTTGATCCAGAACAGCAAACACTTTCAGGTATCTCCTTCACTGTTATTGAGCTGTGGGACAATGGCATGGGTAACTTGTTTTTTCTTAGCCTCAGGGTAACTAGAGTGAATGATGTACCTGAGCCAAAACCACAGTAAGGACAAAGCATTTGTATTTTAGATGGTGGTAAAACTGGTTGAGGTCTGCCTTGATGGCAGGGAAACCAGAATCTTTGTCAGATTTATATGGTAGCAAAGCAAAAAGGCCTTGTCCCTCATGTTTAAGCTCATACACATCAGCTCTCTGTTACAAACAAGCCCTCTGCAGGCGACACAGGCCAGGCCTGGGGAGGAAATCTTCCTCATTCCAGAAGCACAACCAGCCCATAGCTATGCATCAACCCCTTCAGGACTTTTGCTCAAGAGGCTGAGAGTAAGAAGGGAGGTAGCTAGTGGGTATGGCAAGAACACTTCTCTGGATCTTCATCCCCAGCAGGCAGAATCCCAAAGTAGGCTAAATCTGCATCTCCTCATGTGAGTCCCTTTTGAAATCACTCCCAAGGATTATGGTCTGATCTTTCACTACTACAGGGTCTGCCTGGGAGAGGAAGCAGTGTCTCTGCATGGATCTCCAAGGTCTGTTGGGGTTCTGAGTCACGTCTGGAAGAAATCACTACATTCACTGAGGGATGAGTCAGTGGTGTGTCCATGCAGAAATACTCTCTTTGAGATTCTATAGAGATACCTGTGGGGTTGCGAGGGGGGTAGTTTTTGTTTACGGCAGGAAGCACAGGGAAGGGAAGGCTGTAATGTGAGAAATAATCAGCCACAAGGGAGGCGTTGACCAAGAGGAATGACCACGTCAACTGTGTTACTGTCCCGTCATTCTCCTGGACCCAGAATGGAAACTTCCAAGTGCTCTTCATGAGCTTACATTTATTAGAAGACTATTCCTGAGTGTTCAAGGTTGTTTTCTAATGAAAATATACATAATAAAAAAGCAAATGAATGACTCTTGTTAATCTTTTCATCTCCTCTGTTAACCTGTAACACACACTGTGAAACTTAACTCCTTCCTTGTTTGTTTACTGCCATTCCTGGTCAATAAAATCTCTCTCTTTCTGGTCACAATCTACACAGGGCTTTATCCATTAAGCTTTCATCTTCTGCCTACATATCAGAGGTCAAGACTTCACATGAGGGATTTGAACAAAATGCCATATGGCTTAGCACACGTAGCACAGTGTTTTAGTACTTTGATTTATAATTTGTTTATGGCATTAAAGAGCAAAAATCATTTACCAAACATCACGACAGCGTTCATGTGTGGTGCCTTCCCTGTATGTAAGAGAAGCTTGAGGTAACTGTGGTAAGTACAGGCGAGCACTGGAAAATGCCGCTATTTTCAGAGTACCCACCCTGATGTGCTAGGTCCTTCCAAGGGACAACACAGAACTGCCCTTGACAGTGAACATCTCCTGCCTAAGCAGTACTGGAGTCAGCCCTTACTCCAGGGCTTCTACAAATTGCTGTGTGAACTTCAAGACAGAAGGAACACTCAGAGCAAGCATGCACAGAGGAAGTGAAGATGAAGGAAGCCATTACCAATGCCATAGTAGGAAGGGGTTGATAAGCTAGACTAGATCCACAGCTCCCTTCCTGAATGCTGGGCATGACAGCAAGCTGTACTCCAGGACATCTTCTGAGGCTGCCACTTGTTTCTGTGTGCCCACTGAATGTCTATTCCAGCAAGTCTATTGAAATACACAGAGACAGAAAACGGAACAAATGGAGAAAAGGAAACGGGCAGGACAAGGAGCTTCTTGGAAAGAAGCAGCTGTGCTAATCAAAAGTGGAGGACAAAAAACAAGGGAGGGGATATGGCTGGGAAAGAAGATAGGGAGCAGGGATAGGACTGGCAAAGAGAAAGGAGACGTGGTGAGAAGAAGCTGGTGGCAACTATCGATTACTGCAGCCTGATGGTTTGGAGAAAAGAGGGCAAGACAGGCTCTAGACAATCCTCATGGAAGAGAGGAAGAGGCCATGAAACACAGGCAAACTGGACTTCACAGGGTCCTCTCCAATCAGTCTTTCTATGAGTCCAGGACCAAAAATGGGTCTTTTCAGACTACAGTCTGACAAACACCCTTCCTCTTAGATTATATCTCCTGATTGCCCAGGATAGGCAAACACGAATTACTGCACACATCATCTTACCCACAGCTCATTCCTACCAAAATATATTATTCCTAATTCAAGGCAGCTTCCCAGGGCTTGTTTTATTTTGTGCACACAGCTACATTGCTAAAAACTGTAATGTGCTCTGCACCTGCTCAGACCAAAAGTAATTTCCTACACCAGCCAGCCAGGGCTCTACTGAACTGTAGCAGCTATAAAATGCTGTGGTCTTTGCCAGCTCAGTGGATTTCAGGTGAACTGAAAGGCTTTCAGGGGATGCTGAAAGGCTGGGTTGCTCTAGAGACATAGAAGGTTGTCTGTAAAACAAGGAGGTTTGAGTGATATTGCAGCCTGGATTCCCTCACACACAGACAGGAGTGTTGCCAAAACACTGGGATCTGAACTCAAGCTGCAAAATTCACAACAGAATCACAAAAATTACAGGCTTGAGAATAAAGGCATTTCAGGCAAGGTGGTGGCAGGAAAAAGTTTTAACCACTGGCAACATGAAAATATTTTGGTTTAGAAATGGGTGAAAAAATTCAACACCTAACCTACAATGAATGTAGGTGCATCTGTGTGGGGAATATATTTATCTGAATCTTAAAGAAATAATAATCTTGTTTGCAAATTTCAAACAGAGAATGAATGTTTCCCATCCAGAAGTTACTGGCCACTTCCAGAATAGATACAACAGCCATCTGCTCAATGGCCAGAGGATGCCAACCCCTGAAGAAGATGGCTAAAAACTGTGAGCAATTACAGTGATAAAATTCCCAATATAATATAGGTCTATCAAACAACTAGTTGATTAATTTTGAACAAGATCAACTCAGGGACTGACATAAACCTATATGAAATCAGCAGGATCTTCCCTCGGGCTTTAGTGGGCATATAAGATCAGGACTGTGTCCCTGAGGCATTTCATGCTCCCAGCTCCTCAGTAGTTGCTTCTTCTTGTCTTATGATCCAGAAGCACAAAGCACAGGAGAGCAGTGAGTGGATCACCTCTGCGAGGCCAAATGAGTCAGTCTTACTGCAGGATTTGCAAAAGTAATTATTTTTACCATTCATCACAGAAAAAAACCTCATTTCCAGGGGAATTAATAGTCATTAATCTTAAAGCATCATCTCTGCAACAAAGTTTTCATGAATTTGCACACCTATGTCCAGTCATGCTTACGAGTGTAAACATATGCTTGTGTGAGATGGCACTCAAACTGCTATAGGCACACACAGTTAGTGCAAGGCCTGCTGGGAATGTGCCCTAGCTATGCTGTGATGACCCCTGATGTACATGGTCATACCATCCAATAAACTGGCAACAACTGAAGTGGAAATGCAGTTAGTTACCTTGCATCTGCAGAGGGAAAGAGCAGGTTCACAGGCAGTTATGAAACAATGTGAGTTCATTACCAAGATCAGTTATTCATCACTATGAGTAAGCAAGGCCTAACATCTCCAGAAATAGCCAACAGTAGCCCCATGCACTGGGGCAAGACACAGTCACAGAGTTGCACATCTCAGAAAGAGTAATTACAGTATTCCCCTCACTCTCATTTTGAATTTAGCTAGGAGCAACAAGCACTGGTTACTTAAGGTAAAGAGTGCCCTGGTTATTTAATGCACTAAATAATAACAGACATCCATAAACTCACTTATTTTACATACTTTTTAAATGCTCACAGCCTTGTCTAGTTTGTGAATTCTATGAACCTTATTGCACCACTAAAGCCTTATGAAACTTCGAAGTAGTCTCAGGTCAGAGCATAATGGATCATTTTCAATGCTATAAGCAGAGTAAAGGAAGACTAAATCATTTCACTAGATTCCCACTTTCATGTACAGTCCATGTACTTGTCCTTTCCATTCAGATAAGGTTTCATGACGGTGAAAGATGTCAAATCTGGAGTTGTCTCTGTTTGCAGCACAGGGAGTAACCCTGGAAGCTACATCTGTCCTCATATGGTTTCTCAATCTCCAGTAACTACTTCTATGAGTTGAACAATACTTAATGCCATATATTTCAGTGTGCTTTTATACGTATTTAACGTAGGCACCTACAGCTCACCCAACTTCATACATCTAAAGGCCACTTGTCAAACTCTGAGCTGCCTTAGTAATTGTCAGAGAAAAATAGGTACCTCCTAGGAATTATTCATCCCAATTGTATTCAGCACCAAACTGCCTACACAGTTGTCTAATATAATTTGAGATGCTTGACTAGCCTCCAATGTCTCAATTTTAAATTGACGCCCATCTCTAAAGTTAGGTAAAAAACCACCCACCCCTCTTTTGCATGTATTGGGTAGCCAGCAACCAAATTGGTCATCTTTCTCCTGACTTTATGAATCAAAGGAAGTTAGGCTGCCCAGGCTGAATACAAGATGTGGTCCCTGAAACATTGGTTTCTTCACTCATCTTACTGAAAAAGGGTTTTGTGAGGTTATCCCACCACCCACAATTAGGATGAGAGTCCAGCCACCAAATATCTTAACCCTGCAGTTGTTTGCTTATGGTCTACAGCTAGTTACATCTGTTGCTTGCAACCTGTCTCTCATTCTCAACTTTTATTCTGCATTTACAAAAAGGATGGAGTAATTCAGGGTGTTCAATTCAGGGGACTTTTTTAAAGAATACTTTTCCTAAAAGTAAAAACCCCACTTCTTAGGCAAATTTAGGCTCTTAAATTATTGCTACCTCCTGAAAATGCAGGCCTGAATTTCTGAATTCTAAATTAATAACCAACATCTTTTAAACAGCAAACTTTGCAAGGCTGTGAATGAAGCCTGGCAAAAAAGCAGTTCTCTAAACAGCAAGGCAGCTAGTCCTATGACTGTCAGCATTTGTGACTCGTGATACTGCAGAGATCTCTCATCATTTTACAGTGCATCTTCCTGTATCAGAAGCATCTTTCAGAGCTTTGGGGAATTGTTTGTTTTCTTGTTTAACGACTGCAGAAGGGTGGGGGTGGGAAGCTGGGTATCCACTGGGTATCCACTGAGTATCCAGGCAGAGTGGAACAAACACAGCCACAGTAGTCAGCAAGCTGGCCTGATAGAAGACCTAGCCTCACGCTAAAGAACAGCCCCTGGATTAGAAATCACCCCTGAAAATGTTTAACTAAGGCATTGCATGACACTCAAAGCAAACAAGCAGCAGCATACAGGGGTGCGTTTAGGCTTTAAAACACTATTTGCAAGGTTGAAGGAGATCAGGGGCTCAACAAGCCAAAGTTGTTGGTGCCCATTCTATTTTCCAAAGTAACAGATCTATGAAAGGGAATCACTCATGAACACAACAAGCAATTGATGTTTTATAGGGAAAGCTCCACAGCCAGGAGATATTCCTTGGACTGCCTTTCTCAGTTACCCAAACAGTTGTGCTCATCTCCTATCACTTGATCTGCAGCCTGTCTCGGTCTCCCTTTCTGGAAAGCCAAGACTTTCTATTCCACAGAGCAGGGACAGATGTCACTGGCTTCCCATCAGCACTCCATCCCCAGCAACCGGGCCACTGGGTGTGAGCTCACAAACACTGGCAACTATGGCAATATTATCCTATACTTCATGTGAATATTATCAAAGGGGATCAGCAATCCTGTTCTTTGTGCTGGGCTTCATTTGAACTTATGTTAAACTAAAACTACAGCCCAGAAGGCATTTGAAACATTCACAGTATATTTCTAAGCACACTGTCCTTGAGCATGTATAAAACAAATCCTGTTACTTTATGTCTCCAGAAAAAGTCCACTGTTCCTTTTGGCATCTGTCTCCACACTTCTTCAACACTTTTCTCTGGGCTATGGTGGTATTTGCTGCTGTTGCTCAGATGCACGAGATTATGCAACTGTCTAGCATTTTGATTTAATCAGCTAGGGGAAAAAAAGCTGTTCCAAATTCTATTAATAACTGGCAGTCAGCTCCCTCCTCCCCTCCCTCCCCAAATTCCCACAGAAAGAGGATCACAGACAGATCCCTGCAAGCACAAACTAGCAGCCTGACTGGATCAATAACATCCATGGAGCCAGAAATTTGCAATGAATTCTGGGTAATTAATCTGCCAGGGAAAGACAAGCTTAATTAAGAAAAGCCAAGCTGTTCTTTTCTCAAACCCTTTGATTAATAAAGCCACGGTATTGGTTTGGCTGAGGAGCTTGGTCTAAGCTTTAATGGGTTTTGTGTTCCTACCAAATGTTTTGAAAGCAAGCACACAGGCAGCAGTAGTCTTCAAGCAGCACTCAGAGATGTAAACTCTTTACTTTGCCTTTTTGACACCATATTAAATGATGTCATTAGTTAGGATGGCCTCAGTGTTTTGGGGAGAAGCTTGGATGGAAAGTGCCATGGGAAGGTTGCCCCCACCTTCACATAAAGAGGCTACAGTTAAGACTGTTACCCTCCCTCCCTTTCTTAGGAAGAGCATCCAGGACAAAAGGTTTCCTCTGAAGGCCAAATCTGCTTTCACATCCATTTCAGGCAATCCTGGAAATATCATTTGGAAGCAAAGGCAGCTTGCCAGCACCCATATTAGATTGCAAGCACATGCAGCCATTTGGATATGAACATTTGTACAGGTCACTCCAAAGTTCCTGAAGCAGCTGTTGTCATGAGGCAGTCATCAGTCCTCCCAGGAACCATGTCAAGATTTAGGAGGAGTATTGGGTATATTTCAGAGACGAGGGATTTAAGTCCTTTGCTCTTTTGCTTCTGGTTCTACTTCAAACTCCTTATTTCATGCATGATAAGTATCCACGGCAACATGTGCCTAGTACGCTCAGGACCTTTCTCTGGTGCTAATGCCAATTGGTACAGACTCAGCCAAGTCCAGAGTCTTACTCCTCAGGGCAGAAAAGGCCAAATGGTGGCCACATCCAAACTGCCTATTGATCCTGACCTGTGTTAACTCCTGAACCATGCTGGGTACTCTCATGGAGACATCCTGGCTAAAAGCATGTCAAAAACGAAGCTAAAAACTTACCAAGACAACTTCAGTGCCTGGAAGTGTATCCTGGGCATCCATTCAGATGGAGGACATGTCTCAAACCACTCTGGAAGGGCATATGCAGAAACACCCAAGAAACTCCCTTCAAAGTGGCATTATTCCCTTAAAGGACTTGGTCAGCTTTGAGCAAAACCCTTCTGCAGCAATTTGCATATCCAGTTTTGAGGGGCTAAGAGGTGAGTTCTTGCTGTTTTCCCAAGGTAAGAAGGCTGTTTTGGTCTGCTAAATGTGTGACAGTTGATCACATTTCTGTCTTGACACAGCACAAAAAGCCAGCAGACCAGACAGTTCAGAACAGGATGTTTCTGGAGGCGCTGGGTAAGTCACAAAAATTCCAGAGACTTTCAAAGGGAACTTTAATCTCACCATCCCTGCTCATCTTTGCAGGTCAAACCCTACTCACCTGTCTGAAGCCAAGGAGGTTCTACATATTTATTGGAAAAAAATTGCATTTTCCCTAATGGTATCCTGGATACAGGGTAATTATGGTAAAGATTGATGAAAATCATTTAACTCCTGCTATGGGGACAGCATGATGGCAGCTAGATTAAAGATGTCCTTTATAAACCATCACAGAGCAAGAGAACTTGATAATGAATGAGTTAATTACACCAGCATTTGAGGCTGATACTACCCATCTGCTGCTTTGACTAATTAAAACTCTGACTGACAACAATGAGGCCCTTCTCAGGTCTGAGAGCAATTAATTGCTGAGGTCCTCAATAAATCTAACAGCATCACTGACTGAACTGGAAAAAAGACCACTTCAAACAGCCCCAGAGGCAGCGAAGCAGATTATGGAGTTTGAAGCATCCCCAACATGATGAATTAATCTTTTGAGGTAACACTGGGAACTGGGGCCTAGCAATTTTAACTTTTGTTTTATTTCCTTCTCTCTCTCCTTTCTTTCCTCTCATGATCATAGGAAGGGGCAGTCTCAGTAAAGGACATGCACTGCTGAGGAGATTGTTAAGGACACATTGGCCCTTTTTGTCCTTTGTCCAGACTCTCCAAGATATACTGAATGGGTTAAAATTTTGCTCTTAACTGTCTGTTCTCCTTGGAGCAGTTATAACCAGTCCTGACAAAACAGGATTTTGGAGATGCAATGGGGAACCAAACTCTTCCAACGCTTTCCCTGCTCATTGTTCAAAGAATGACAAAAAGCAACAACAAGCCCAGCAAGTGGTGTCAAATCAAATCCCACTATGGTGAAGTCAAGGAAAGACTCTGAGAAACCAGAGACCATGGGGGTCAAGAGCAAAGGCAGAGCATAAGCAACAGAGGATGAAGCTGATCAAAGCATTTTCTACTGTGAGAAATCCTAGACTCCAGAACTGCTTTCCAAGGAAGGCAAACATGGAAAGCCCTAGTGCACAGCCATTTAGGGGCAAAAAACTTTGTCAATGTACTGTAGGATAAACTGGCCACAGCCAGCAGAGGGGAGGAATTAGGTTTTGCACTTTTTGTCCTCTGTCTACCCTGAATATCAGTCTTGCAAACTAAAGCCAGCTGGGGCACAACGGGATTCTGAGGGAACACCACAAAAGACCACTTTTTCAGCAAACAGAGCTAGAGGACATCAGACAATCTTCAAAGCCAGTGCAGCTCAAACATGTAGTCTGGAGACCTTGCAGAAGAAGATGCTGCTTTTTCAGAGATGGAGTTAAAAAAAAGCCTTTTTTTCCCCATCTTTATCCTACTTGTGCATTGTTAAGCAGCTCTTGCAATTCACCTCGAACACTTTCAATTAAGGAACTAAAGCTTCTTCATATTACAGATCCAAGACAATGATTAGTAAGAATTATCAGCAGTGATTAGTTAATATGACCACAATACAACAATCCCACTCCCTGCCAGTCACTTGCAGGCATCAGTACATTGAAGCATGGCAGCTGCTCTCATTAAACACTGCCTTGCTCCTGAGGACAAGAGGAGAATCCTCTTCACAGAGGCAGCCTCAGCTGAGTGTGATGCAGGCTGCAACTTCGCATGCTGGAATGGGGCAGGAAACAGAGTTTAGACATGTTGAAGTCAATACTGAATCATTGCTCTATAGTTATGTTAGAGAGAGGGTAATTATATCCTGGGTGCATGGCTTTTGCTTATTGCTAGGTCTTTAGTTCAGTAACTGAAAAGGAAACATGTATGAAAGGGTAAAAGAGGGGTAAGTAAGCAGAGGACAACAAAAAGGGTTTACTTACAGGGCTCCTGTTTCAAATTACAAAAACTGGTTATTCAAGTGTTGCAAAAGGGCTCACTATGGAAAGGAACTTTTAACATGCAAGTATAGTTAATAACAGACCCCTTTTCCAGTTACAGAAGAGAAGGAAACTAACCAAGCAAAGAAATGGACCTGAAAGGGGGACAGTAGGAAGGCACTTTCCAACAGACGAAGTGGCCATTTGCAAACATTAATAACTCTTTGTCTCCATCTAAACAAAGGAGGGTGAGAGACAGATGCCACATATGTACCTAGATTTCCCAGGAGAAGAATGGAAGGGAAATTAGAACAGACCAGATGTTCAAGAATTAAAATTTTTGAAGAGTAACTGAAACACTCAAGCAGCTGTTATTGCTCAGGTGAGCTCCAGCTGCCTCAAGGTATGTCTATCTCATGCAGTACAGAAGTAGGCAGATGTGCTCTGGGCATCTCAAAAGAGCCAGCTAGGTCAGAGTCATGCAAGTATCTCTTCAGAGCACTGCACTCCCCTGAACCCAGAGGGCGAGAGGAGGCTAATGTTCTGCCAGTGCATTTTAAGCCATCTTTGGAAAGCAGATAGCTCATCGTGTCTCTGCAGATCAGTTGACATGACAGATATGTACAGACATGCATATCCACTGTAGAGTGAATCCATCATCCAACCTAAGATTTGTATCAGATTTTCTGACTCCACCTGCAACTCAAGACAAGTCCGAAAAAAACAGAGGAACAAGGATGGAGTGGGGGGGGGTGCTCGCATTTTTGCTTTCTATCCCTTCCAAGTATCACATATTTAACTCATCTTAGTCTCCCAAAAGTCCTTTCCCTGGTGCCCAGCCCCAAAAGACTGTACATTCAGAAAGGAAACTAAGAAACCACTCTCCAAGGGCAGGGATTTTTTGTCCCAGTTTCAGGTTTGAATCCATTTTACATATTGTCTTTTAATGTTAAAGCACCTTTCAAATAGCTGCCTACAAAAAAAAAAAAAACCACCAGGTTAGAAGAAACAACTTTTTTAAACAACTTTAAAACCTTACAGCATTCCGCAAGAAGAACCACTGTGCCAAGCTCCCTGCAGAATTTGGCCAATGGAAGGTAAGACGGGGCTGAGGGTCTAACTTTAGCTTTGTATTTCTCTCTTAACCACTATCAGTTCAAGGTAAGCCCAAATGTTATTTTTATCCATTGTACAGACCGAGTGCTACAGAAGTACTTGTCACACTGAAAAACAAGTGTCATATTGAATTAGCAATTCTCTACTACACTTGTTCTGTTCCTCCACAAACAGGCTTGCAGTAGAAGTGTAATAGTAAAAAAAAACAAAACCAAAACCATACCAGTTTCTAACTCCTATATTATAAATCAGCTAATTCGTCCACTTACATGGCATTATTGTCATGGACAGTCAAGAGAAGCAGTAATTAGACTGGCACATTAGACACTTGTTAATTACATTCTGAGTTCTCAATGTCAGGGGAGTCTCTTGTTTGTACCTTTAGAAGCTGTGAGACGAGGAAGAGGGAAAACAAAAGCAACTCTTCTCTGATTGTAGCTGAATTGGCTAACCAGCTACTGCAGTGTAGTTGCCTTATTTTTGTCACAGACTAATGTATGCATCTGGAAGTGCAGATGGACTGATTTTATCCACAAGAATATACAAACCAAGTATCTCTCTATTGAAGTCAATGAAGCTGTACTGGTATGGAAACCAACAAAAATAAAATCAAAATGCAACACATCACTTCTAGCATATTGATCTTGGTTGGACCAGTTCAGCTGATAAAAACTCAGTTCATGAGACAAAAACACCATCTAGGTTTGAAGGAATTGGAACTAATATTTTTGATTCAGGCTCAACCCTGACTTGAACTGATTTTCCTCTCACTGTGTATATGGTACATCTTTTAGTATCTTTCTCTTCAACTAAACTATTACACTTCCCTCACACCTCTCCACCTCATGTACTTAACATGTATTCAATTAAAATGTAATTTTCACAGCTCTTTCACAGGTGGTCTTTGAGCCAAATATCCCTTCTGAAGCAGAGAAAGGGGAAGACGGCTGTCCAAGCAAGTGCCAAAGATGACTCCATCTATCAAAGAGCTCAAGAACTGACCAGTAAGTTGCTCTCAAACAAGGGAGCAATAAAAGAAGGAAAAATCGAGGACTAGAGTCAACATCCCTCTTACACAAAAACTGAACAAAGAGAAAGGTATATCAGGTCATTGCTGATACACAGCACAGCTGATACGCTGAGCAGCAGTGGAAACTGCAGTTAAAGCCCTGCTCCAAGCTCTGCTCAGCCAAATGACCTGAACCACGTGCTCCAGGGGGTAGAACTCACAGCAAAACTAAAAGTAGAACCCAGAAGCCCTCATCACAAATACTACAGTGAACTACCAACACATAAAATATGGCTACTAACACATAAGATCTTCCATCTGCTTTCATATGCTTTGATTCTCCAGGCAGAGAGCAACACCAACTCTGATGACACATTCCTGCATTGTCTTCTCTGATAGCCAAGCTGCAGCAGACAGCAAAGAGTGCACAAAACCCCTTTTGCACTGAAGTACTTGTGTCTGGAGCCCTCTTGCAAGCTCCCACAGAATTAAGCATAAACAATTAGATTCCTTTGACAGTTCTGGAAATGTTCTTTTAGACATTTTAAAAAGCAATCACAGGAGCACAGGCCTAGTTGAAAGGGAGTATGTTTGTTCCTTTGGAGCGAGGATCACAGGCAGCTGCCTGAGACAGCAAACCCCTACACACTGGCCTATAGCAGTCATCAGGGAACAACCACATCATGAAATGTCCTGAGCAGAAAGGAGTATGGGCTTTCTGTACCTCTTGCTTTTTAACTGCTGCATGTTTCCTCAGAGAAAAGGGCCACACACATATTGGCTTCTGCTAACCCAGCAATCTGCATAAGATGCTTAAAAAAGGGTCAGTGAACCTACCTTGAACAGAAGACACTTTTTCTCCCCTGAAAAATCATGGGGAAAAAGTTGGTTTTCCCCCATGTTCAAGAGTTTTTGCATTAGTCTCAGCCAATCCATGCTAGTGAAGGGTGTGAAAGTATTGCTCTATCTTACTTGAGAGATCTGAGGCAAAAGAAACCATTTAACACCTCACTTCCTCCTTTTTTCATACTCTAGTGTGCAAGCAAAAGTTTCTGCAGTCATGGATTTCTCACCTCAGAAGCAACAGTTGGCTCATTTGTTCTGACTTCTCCCATATCCCTTAGCTCCTCTGGCTAAGGGAAATGATGGCTGTCATGGTTTAAGCCAGTCGGCAAGTCAGCCATGCAGTTTCTACTCCCCCCCCCAACCCCTGAGGGATGGGGAGAAGAATTGAAAGAATGTAACTCTCACAGGTTGAGATAAAAACAGTCCAGTAACTAAGGTATAACACAAATCACTACTGCTACCACCAATAATAATAATGATAAGGGAAATAACAAGGGAAGAGAATATGATACCACCAGCCAGAAACAAGCCCGACTGAGCAGAGAACATGCCCTTTTGGGTAACTCCCAGTTACATCTCCGGGCATGATGTGCTGTGGTATGGAATACCTCTTTGGCTAGTTTGGGTCAGGTGTCCTGTCCCCGCTTCCTCCCGGCTTCTCCTCCTCCCTGGCAGAGCATGAGACTCACAAAGTCCTTGGTCAGGGTAAACATTCTGACCAGCAACTGAAAACATCGGCTTTATCAGTATTATTCCCAGGCCGAAAGTCAAAAACACAGCGCTGCACCAGCTACTAAGAAGGAGAAAAAGTGACTGCTGCTGCTGAACCCAGGACAATGGCTAATCATGAATTTTGTAGAAAGCAATCCAGAGCACTGATTTGAAGGCTTCAGGACATGGGAAAATCCACCAATTTCCTCAATAATTTGATCTAAACTGTCAGCACAGGGAATCAGGCTCTCCACGTCTGCTGCTGTTGCTGCTTTTCACTTAACTACACATTACAAACATCAAGAACAGGGCAAAAAGGATAATACCAGTTCACAAAAGTGCAGTGAGACTGTTGAAAGAAATATGGTGCTGATTAAAAACAGATTGTCTAGAGTTCAAGCACTGTCTGCAAAGTGAATCAAAACTTAAAGGTGTTACTACAGACAAATGCGTGTGCTAAAAATCAAAATTTCTCTGCCTATGTCAACTGTCTGTCACAGTTATAGCCTATATTTAACAAGGGAGACAAGCAAGCCATGCTTACTTTTTCAAAGTGCATTTCATGAGAATTTGCTATGCCATCTCCACTATAGTGCTTAGACAGCAGCAACAAGATGAGCTGGTAGAAAAGTTTGGCATATATTAGACTCAGTAAGATTAGATTGGAGAGTTATGAAGTCTGCATTTTGACAGGAGATGACAGGACAATGCTAGTCTCAACACAGGCACATTTTGAACCCACAGAGACACATTCTGCTATGAGGAACAGGAAGGGTATTTTTGGAATCATTCAGAATCTGCCTTGTAGCATGTCTTGTCACACTCCTCTTCAGCCTCCCACGCTTTCTCCAACCCTGCAGTGCAGGTAACGTCTGCATTTTTGCATCATTTGCACCCCTGAGGGCACATGGTTTTACAGTTGTCCCTTTCTGCTGCTTCTCACTGAGAAACCAGCACTGAAAAGCATTTGCTGTTAGAGCAAAGCCCACTGCTGAACACCATGATCTCAGAGAAAGGGTTCCAGAGATGAACCAGTTACTTGTCTTTTACAATCCAAATGGGCCCTGAAAAGCCGCTTGGGGCTTTTGTCACCACATTTGATGTTGGCTTGACTTCACCAGTGGCACAGGAAGACCATGTCACCAATGTCACTTCCCCACTGGCTTTGACTTGCCTAGCTCAAGTGTGCAAACCAGTCCATAAAGGTCTGTGGCAAGGACATGACTTGTCTTTGCCAGCCTGGACTACCTGAGGACTGCATCTTCCTTCCTCTAATAGGCACAGCTAGAGTAAGAGCTGCACAGGATGACAGTGCTGAAATGGTAATTTTACAGATCCCCGGTTGTTGTTTGTAACACCAAGTTGTGCACAAGGAGAGTGCTACATAAAGTTAGACCACCACCTCACTCACTGCTTGACTGATCAAGTGCAGGTGCTCTCTTAGTCACACTACACAAATTTCAGATAAAACTCCCAGGCAACACAGTGACCCCAAAAGCCCTAATGGCATGGGCTCAGATCAGTATCTCTTGCAGAGTAGGTGCTTGTGCTTTAGGATCAAGATACCAAGATGACTTCTCTGCAGCCTACACTAGCTTTCAATCTTGAAAGCTTACATGGGTGATGCTCTTTCCTTCCTCATGCTGATCTACAGATCAATATGAACCTCTTTATTCATCTGATTATAGCTGCAGGGGCTCTTCACAGTTCAAGTACATTTGTCTCCCTATGATGTTAATATAATCAGGCACAAAGATCACTTCATTAGAAGATCATCTATGCTTGATCTTATTTGAGCTGTAAAAATCACTTCTTTGTCATACAAACCTTATGGTGAAAAGTGCAAAGCTGGATGACTCATTTTAGATCAGGAAGCAGAGTTCAGCTCCAAATTGCAGCTGGAAGAGGAGCTGTCACCACGTAAAAGCAGCACTTCCACCATGATTCAGATGCAGGCATCACATTCCAAACCCCAGTTAGCCTTCTACTTAAGGCCCCAGATCAGCCAGTATCTTGGCACTATTTAAGCACTTAAGACACTTATTCCTGCCTTATGCTCAGACTGGTGAGACAGGAATGCAAGCATCCTTCAAAGCCAGCAGAGGTGACTGACTAGCTTGGCTGGCTTTGCAAAGCAGTGAGTCAGGCTGCGGCTCCCACTCCCTTTTTATCACAGAGCTGCTGGTGGGAAGGACAAGCCTCCAGCAAAGCAGCAGTCCCATAACAAAGCAGCAACAGCAGTAGTCTTCACCACTCCAGCTGAATCCAGGAGACACCCATCTCTGCCCAACAGGAGCTATCCACTACATAGATAGATGGACACTCTGCAATTGGATACATGGAGGAAATGAAGAGTACATTGAATGCAGGGTGCAAAGTATCTGTGGCGGAACCCAGAATGGAGTCTAGCTCTCCTGTCCTGTAAAATAATGTCCTTTTTTTTAACTCCTCCACCTTTCATATCCCCCCTGAAATGCAAAATGCAGGCTTTGCTTATTTATAGTGTGGTCAGACAGACACTGTACTCAGAGCAAAGGGGCTCTTTTCTAAGTGGCTGGTGCCCTAGAGGGGATGTTATCTGCAAAGGAGGCCAAGAATGTCCCAGCAAATGCAGCTTTAGGTTGGTACTTAAATAGCTTGATGTAGCTTCCAGCTGGTTACATGGTGAATATCACACTTCCGCAAAAGAACACACCTTTAGCAGTAAAGACTAAGATTCATGATTAACAGCTCAGAGGAAACAGGTAAAAATTTTAATTTGAGACTCCAATATTGGTAGAAAATGCATCAGCTCCTTGACTAGGCCAGACAATAACTGGGTAATGGAACAGCACAACCAGCCTGTGTCCACTAGATTTTTTTCAGATATAACCCATTTTCGCAGGTACCACCTAAGGACACCTACCCTCAGGCCTATGGTGAAGAACAGTCTTTGTTAATTCTGCAAGGAAAGCAATGCAGCCTTGGGACACTGGAGCGTGCACACAAAACATGCCGACAAAGCACAACCTCTGCCACCGTGTCCCAGTCCAAAAGGGACATCTTTTCTCCACAGAAATTACCTTGCTCTGCCAGTGTATTCTGTATGTCTACCAATACTGACCCATCTGTGTGGATACTGCCACTCTACACTAAAAAACACTCAGCTGAAAAATAGGAGCAATGCTTAATGCTTGCTTGAAAACATCAGGATGAAAGTAAGCTATTACAGCACTCTCTGTGCCACTAAGTTATAAATAAACACACAAAGTCCTGAAATCTTTCTAGCAGATTCTCACTGAAAAAAAAAAAACAAACATGCCACCTATACCTGCTAAAAATCCAGCAATATGGGAAAACCTGAATCCTCGGTTCATCCTTCATAGAAGTTTCCAGACAGGAATTACATATGCTTAACACCAGACATGCTCTTATAGCAGCACCATAATGCAAGTTGTTCTTTCCTTATCAGCCTGAATGGTTTTTCAGGAACTAGTGATCATAAGAAAATTCAGAGAGTGATAACTACAGGTCACCAGGCTGACACTGGTCCCAGAAAGCAGAGATTAGTTACTTGCAACAGAAACAAGATGAAAAACTTTAATGGAGCATCCCAGAACTAAAGACAATTGACAAGAGGTCTACCATGCAGCACTGGAGAAGTAGGAATGTCTCCAAAGAATGGTGGTTTGAAGCCTCCTTGGTACCCTTCTGGAGATGTGAATTCTGAAAAGCCATTAAGTCAGAAGAATTTGAGGGGTCTCATTCCAGCCCCTGGGAGTCAGAATCAGGTGGCAATTCCCTGCAACCAGTGGTTTTGCCTCCCAAACCTGGAAGTGCACCAGACAGTGCTGATTTCAGCTGAAGGTAAGAGCTGAGAATGAAGCAAAGCAGTAAAACAGGCTGGAGGGTGCAGTCATATGGCTGGAACTGGAAACTGCCAAAAAGGCGAAAGTGAGCAAAGCTGTATGGACACCCAAAAACTTGTCTCCAAGTACAAAAGTGCTTTGTACACAGTGCATATGGCATGTGAAGGAGGCAGAGAAACACACTGAGAAGGTGCTGTGCAGGAAAGAGATAGAAAATTTACAGTACTTCCATGTGAAGCCCCCTCCCCAGAAGCCACTTAGTCTTCTTCCTGCTAACCAGCAAGGTGGCGATGTCTATAGCGTGAGCCTCCATACCCTCAGCCTACGGCAGTTCGTAAACCACAAATTGCTTCTTGTCCCAAATTACAGTTAGTGGATCTGTTAATTCTGAAACTCATTTGCAAAAGCAGTGTGAAAGCAGTTGCACAAGGTGCCTAGACATGTAACAGATACACGTCAGACCCATGGCAATGGTAAGAAAGGAAAAAGCAGACATTAGAGACTTGGTGCACAGAGCCAGGCCAGCTCATTCCCAACTCACCTCTGCTGGTTTGGAGTGATGGCATTTCCCTATCTTTTCACATCAAAGCATTAATTAGCCTTCCAATAGCTGAAGGGGGGCTATAGGGATGCTGGGGATGGACTATTCATCAGGGACTGTAGTGACAGGACAAGGGGTAACGGGTTCAAACTTAAACAGGGGAAGTTTAGATTGGATATAAGGAAGAAATTCTTTACTGAGAGGGTGGTGAGGCACTGGAATGAGTTGCCCAGGGAGGTTGCGAATGCTCCATCCCTGGCGGTGTTCAAGGCCAGGTTGGATGAATCCTTGGGTGGCACGGTTTAGTGTGAGGTGTCCCTGCCCATGGCAGGGGGTTGGAACTAGATGATCTTAAGGTCCTTTCCAACCCTAACTATTCTATGATTCTATGATTAAAGTCTGGAGCTGTTCAAACACCAAGTAGCAAAGCCACTGTCACCCAACACATTGCCTTTCCTTTAAAATCTCACAGAGAAATATCACCTCCTTGAAGGGGTCACTTTGTTGTATTGTTCCATGCATAAGAGGCAAAGTACATGAGCACATTTTGTGCCCAGAAGTCTGCTGAGCTTGACATGAGACTGTATCTCCAAGGTCTGTTAGTAAATATAAAACATGCATTTCCTCGCAGGATGTTAACAGTCAGCTGGTCAGCAAATCAGCCTGTTAATGATCTCAGGGCATCAGTAAAAAAACCATAAATCATAAACTCAGCCTATGGCACCTTATAAAGAATTCATTGCTTCTTACCCCAAATTACAACAGCATGCAGGGGAAAGGTGTAAATTAATTTTGGGGACATCAGTGTTTCTGTTCCATGCTGCTATGAAGCTGTGGGCTCGTATGGGAATATCTGCCATGTGTGCATGTGCATTCACATGTGTACAGACATCAGCACCATAGGGGCAACCTTTCCTAAAAGAAACAGACAGGAAACTGAGAACCTGACTTAGGTTTGCCAGAAAGTTCCCACCCTATTGAACTCAGAAAAAAAAAACTGCACAGGGTGTGAAGGCTGTTTACATTATCATTCTGATAAACTTTTTTCTGTATGTTAGTCTTATTTTGCTGTAGGTGCAGCTTCTCAAGGATGGCTGCACAAGCAGGCAGGAACAAGCAGCCAGGAAGGACAATCATGCCAGTGGTAGCAGGCCATCAGCACCATGACACAAAGCTACAGGACTCCTCAGCCCTGATACCCCACCCTGGATCCTCATATCTGCACTTCTGATATAGACAGGCCAGATGCAACTGTTAAGGCTTATACAGCAATGCTGATGGAAGTGACAAACTTGCCCTCAATTAGCCAACTGAACAAATGCAAGAGAATGGAGCTGTTAGGTTCAGAAAGCACAACTGCTTATGAAAAGTCTGATGTATGAGAGAAATTGTGTAGCTCTGTGTTATGACTTTTTTTTTTTTTTAAATGTCCTTAGTCAGCAATGCAAGCCTGGGCAATCATTGTTAAAAGCATTCCATTATGGGACTGCTGCTCTAGGACATATGGGTGTTATCTACAAACAGCAAACGTGCATTAATAAAGACTAGTTTATACATCACAAATATTGACAAGCTCCATGCATAGCAGCTACACAAACTCTCTGTCACCAAGGAGGATTTTGAGCTGATGACATACAGCTAAATTCTGAAAGCCATGCAAAGACTAAGAACTTATTTTTTTCTACAGTACTGTGCTCCATGGGGGCTCTGTGTGTTCATTTAAGTGAATCCTAAGGCAATGTGCTTATTGATAGGATTTGCTCTCTTCTCATAGTAAATATTTTGCCCTTGTCTACTCATTTTTCCCCCCGATTGTCTTGAAGCACTATTTTTCAGCTAATACCAGATTCCAAAGTGTGTATATGTGTTTTGAATTACATTTCTCTTGTCTCAGTTCCCTTGATGCCTTTAATTCGTGCAGGGATCAATTCATGCTCCACAGACACAGCTGGCTTGTTAGGTACCCAACAAATCCCCAAATGAGTGTAAAGGAACAGCATTCACAGCAGTCAAGCAAGCTTCCCTGCAACCTGCTCCAAGAGCAGTTTGAACCTGAGCAACTGGGCTGCTACGCATACCTGGTGATTTTAGCTCAGTATCCTCTGTGTAGTCACTGCTATCTGGAGGAAAACTGATGCTGCCCAAGATAACTTTGGTGCAATGAAGACATCAACTTCTGCCCCATCTGCTAGTTTCATACCAACTCTGAGAGCACACAGGAAATCTGCAGAGACTTCAGGAAATCTTTGTACAATGAAGAATACAGACATGGGTAAGTTATCTTCAGGTGCATTTGCTCTTCTAGAATTTGGCAAGTGGGTTGATTGTTTCTTTAAAGAAAGATTTCAGGGGGTTGGACTAGATGACCTTCAAAGGTCCCTTCCAACCCAAATTATTGTATGATTTAAAGACAGAATTTCACAGAATTGCACCACAACAACTGTGGTGATTCTGAAGCTACCAAAACAATCACAGAAGCTTATTTTCTTCAGTTTCACTCATCCTTAGGCTTTTGTACCAGTCTTGAACCATTTGCAGCCTGGCCTAGAGAAATTTTTGAGACCAGATACTAGCAAAATCCCATCACATGGAAATTCCTGCACAAAAAATTCAGCAGGTAAACCGAAAGACAACAATTTGAGTACCTAACAATCTCCATGTAGTTGTGATTTGCCTTTCAGTTCTCTTTATCCCACAGTAAATCTCTGAAACTGCCCACAGCTCTTCCACAAAGAACTAGATTCTGCTCAGTCATGTTCCCTTGATGGCTGTTTAGGTGAAGCTGGTTCTGCCTTCTAGCACACACTCACTCTGTAACATAGACACAAAGATTCTGTCCCTTGATTTCCAGTGGTCCCCTTGGTTATATATCACTCTTTTTGTGTTTAAAGTTACAGTGACCTGTTGTAGGAAAAGGTCATTTCTGCATAGTTTTCTCTCTTCATGTTTTAATATCCTCTGTCTCATTGTAGCTCTTACATCTGAGTCATCACCAGCTTTGGGTTAATGGGGATTATATACAATCTTATGTGTAAACCTTGAGCTGTGAGTCATTCATATGCTAAAGCCTCTATTGCTTCCATCTCCGGAGGGCTGCAGAGAAATCACTCCTGGACAAGCTACAACCTAATTACATATTGTCTTGCTGGACTAACCCTATTCCTTCTACATTGATTTTGTCACTGCTAACTGAAGAGAACTTCGTGACCATTTGCATTTTTAAATAGGTCAGTGTGTGTGTGTCTGGGAGAACAGTAAATAAATGTTCATTAAGTAAAAGAGCTCATTTTTTTTCGGATTGTGAAAAAAGATATAGAAAGGCTGTTCTTTCCAATAATAAGCTTTGAAACCTCATCTGTTTCCTCCCATTGTTTTCAAAGTCATTAAGTAGAATAACTGATTGTCCATTTCTCCAGAATACCTCGGTCTTTGTCTGTTTAATGTCTGCCTTTCACATATTCCTGCTGCCTATGAGATACATAATGGAATTCCCACTGCTCCACTTCTCCTCAAGACTAATGATCATGCTCTCCTCACGTCCCAGGGAGCATCACAATAACTTGCTTTTGCCTTCATTTATTCCCCCCACTCCTAATTTTTTGCCATAAAATTTTTGCACTTACTCCCTGTATATGAAGTCTCATCCAACCAAAGGCCCTCAAAAGTCTTTAAACCTCCTGCTCTGTGAGATCCCCTAAGTAAACACCTTTCCCCAATTGCAAAGGGAGGATAATCAAGAGGCAGAGATTGAATAAGTGGCCCCAAATGAGTCTTCAACAGAACTAGGAATAATACCCTACTGTACTGTGCTCCACTAGTGAACCAAAAGATTAGCTCTCTCACTTTCTTATGAAACAAGACAATGAAAAATTTTTAATGAAGCTACAGGGGACACAGCCTGCTTCCCTGATTCTTTAACCTACAGGTTGAGAGAACATATGCCATCTAGAGTACCTTCTTTATCTCCCAAGAATCCTGACCACCAGATCGCACGAAGATTTGAACCATTGCTTTTGACAGAGCCACAGACCCCTTAGAAACAAGGTGCAACAAACTCAGCCAGCTCAGTGACACATAACAGTACTTGCAATTGCAGGGGTCCTCATGCTTTCCTTGTTTGCTAGCAAATACCAAAACCACAAACCTTCCCTATCTCTGTCCCTTCAAGACATTTCTGCAGTATGTGCATCCTCTAAAGGTAATGTTACTGCCGGCAAAGCATAACTCATACCAGACAAACAACTGTAGTTAGCTACAGAGCACACTGATAGTTCTGGTATTTCAAGTGGTAGAACATAATACAGAAGCAAGTTCATTAAACGTATGCAATTTCCGTATCCCCAAAAATGCTTTACTTCCCCAAACCCTTTGTCTCTTTTACTCCTTTTCCTCAGGGAGAAAAAGGACCTAACTGCTGGCTGATGTTCGCTTTGATAAGTTCCCTCATAACAAAATGAAGAATCAGCAAATTTAGCTTCTAGATGATTAGCGTATTAGTCAAAGGTGGGATTCAGATGATACACAAATTTGTACATTACCTAGCACAGTTTTGTTAAAGTTGAACCAGTTATTTGTTATGCTATGCTCTTCATGGAGAGCACACAACCTTCTAAACCTTGGGACAAAACTGGAACATGGAGATACTATGGTTGGTAACTGCTGAAAGTTCACAAGGACTAAGGGTGAAGAACCTATATCAGAAGTCACTAAACAAAGGTTGCAATATTTCTCATCTCACCTTTGCTTTTATCATATGTAGGCAGAGAAGTGACACTCCCTGAATGTTCAGGAAGGCTGAGGGCTAGAAGATGAAATTCACATGGGATTCATGCACAGTGTTATGGGATCACAGGGACAAGCTTTTGGCTCCTACCTATGCGGATCAGGCCTTTCCATGCTGGCCTGCCTGGGAACAAAGAATAAAATTCTTCCCCTTACTCCTCATTTTTAGTAAGTAAAGGCTCCCTAAGCATTCCGATATAGCTGCTATAGCTCTTGTGCAAAGCCAGCATGGTATAGGGGGCTATATACCACTTCTTCATATGAATATTTGTCATTTGACTATTTGCACTAGCAGGCTGGAGAAGGAATTCTCTTACATCCAAGCCATATAAAAGTCCAACAATTGGGTACTAGAACTATTTTACCTTATTTTACCTAGCATTATGTCTGATCCACATGCTTCAGGCAAAAATATCTGCACCACAGTTGGTCTCCTCAGGAGCTTGTGCTTCCTTCATGCATTGTCTCAGACAGCAGATAAAAAATGTTTCTAGTTATACTCTACATTGGAGGTATTTTTGTTTTCTGTTAGTATTTGGACAGGCCCAAGATTCACTCCCTTCTAGAAGAAAATGAAATGACAGTTACTACTGCTTATTATTGTGCATCAAAATAGGAAGAAAAATAGTGAAGAAAAACAATCCTTTGGTTTGATACATTGAAAGCAACATTAAATACATTTCTAGAGTCAACCTACCAACTCCACTGTAGACTCCCCATACTCTCAAAGGAGCCCATACAGAGGGGTCCTAAGTACATACATATACAACCAATTTTAAGTGTTTTTTAGTTCTGTGAAATTTCATTATTTGGTAGCAGCAAGAAGTACTGAGTACTCTAGGCTGCTGATAAAAACAGGTGCTTTTGACGGTCAGTACCTGAGAGGTGAGGCATCAGAAGAACAGGATTCATTTCACTGTGTCTAAACCACTCTGACTTCGCAAAGTTACTGGGAAGAGGAAGCAAATTAATTTCTGTCCAACTTAAATCACGGAATTAGAATAAGTATGTGCAGAGAGAAAGTCAGATGAGTGAAAGACATATTTGAAGGCCCTCTTAGCTCACAGATGCACTAAAATTATGCCTGGTCTGTAAAAACCAGAGGAAAGGACAGGTTTCCTAGTTTTTGTTTAGTTATTTCATTTTCATAAATGCTAATACCATTCCGAAACAGTAAATTTGGGGGAAAGGTTGGGGGGGAAAGTTGGGGGTCACTCTAATCATTCCAGTGATAAATATTTGCTACATGGAAAAATATGTTCAAACTTCTAGCTGTGTTCAAAAGTTTTCCAAGTAATTTTCTTGCACAATATGGTAACTCTGCCTCTATGCCAAATTTTTATGCACAGTTCAGTGTGGTTTTCATTCTTTGGGAAAGGCAAGAATGGCTAAAAATTACAGCCTCGACTTTTTAATAGACCTATTTTAGTTCTTTATATCAGATTATGACAGTATTACAAAAGAAAACTTCACCAATTCTGGTTTCATTTATCTTCCTTAGCATGTGGTAATCCTTTCTCTAAGATTTTCAGGTTCAACAATTATGAGAAGAGCCCAAACCGGCGCAGAGCTTCCCCCAAAGCTGCCTTCAAAACAGTGCACAGAAATGCTATATACATAAATTCCACCACCTAGAAAGACAAACTCTTAAAGCAGTGTCGTGGTTTAAGCCAGTTGGCAAGTCAGCCACGCAGTTTCTACCCATCCCACCCCCCTCCCCCCCGAGGGATGGGGAGGAGAATCGAAAGAATGTAACTCCCACGGGTTGAGATAAAAACAGTCCAGTAACTAAGGTATAACACAAATCACTACTGCTACCACCAATAATAATAATGATAAGGGAAATAACAAGGGAAGAGAATACAACACCACCCGCCAAAAACGAGTCCGACCGAGCAGAGTGTGCCCTTCTGGGTAACTCCCAGTTACATCTCCGGGCATGACGTGCTGTGGTATGGAATACCTCTTTGGCTAGTTTGGGTCAGGTGTCCTGTTCCTGCTTCCTCCCGGCTTCCCCTCCTCCCTGGCAGAGCATGAGACTCACAAAAGTCCTTGGTCAGGGTAAACATTCTGACCAGCAACTGAAAACATTGGCTTTATCAGTACTGTCCCCAGGCCGAAAGTCAAAAACATAGCACTACACCAGCTACTAAGAAGGAGAAAAATTGACTGCTGCTGCTGAACCCAGGACAGTATCCACCCCTTATTCCATACTGTTCACATTATGCTCAGATCCCACATTTTCAATATACCCTCACTCTCATCTCAGTGCACTGTTATCTTAGTGCGTGAACCAATCCCTATAAAGCTGCTGAGTCCATTCGGTCCATGATGTCAGGCTCCATCTCTTGTAACAGTCTTTCAGGGTAGGAGAGGCTGTGTGCAGTGTTGGATCGTTGCCTGCTGATGCTGATCGTTCCTTTACCGCAAAACTCGTCTGGTTCTATCAAAGTTCATTCTCTGTTGGGATGATGGTTGGAGGGAAGTCAGGGCCAGTCGCTGGTGCCCTGCAGACTTCTAGTTGATGGGCTAGAAAAGTATTATATAGCAGGCAACAGCATACGATTGAGTTCATTGGCTGTTTTCCCCTAAAATCAAATCCCCTTGAACTATACATCAGACTTCCCCATCTTCTCGCATTACCCACCAAGTATATCTAGGTCCCTGAACAAAAGCAATCCCACGAATGGGTTTAATAACAATAGCAGGAATAACCCAGACTGTCTTCTCCAGCAAATTCTTCATGTGCACCACAGGAACTTCGTCCCCCTCTACAATATGTAAAAGTTCTGACTGGGCTGGGCCAGCCCTGTTGGCAGATCCTCTGGTGTTGACCAACCAGGTGGCCTTTGGTAAGTGTGTATCCCAATGCTTGAAAGTTCCCCCACCCATTGCTCTCAGTGTAGTTTTTAACAGCCCATTGTATCGTTCGATTTTCTCAGAGGCTGGGGCATGGTAGGGGATGTGATATACCCACTCAATGCCATGCTCTTTGGCCCAAGTGTCTATAAGGTTATTCCGGAAATGAGTCCCATTGTCTGACTCAATTCTCTCTGGGGTGCTGTGTCGCCACAAAATCTGGTTCTCAAGGCCCAGGATAGTGTTCCGGGCAGTGGCATGGGGCACAGCGTAAGTTTCCAACCGTCCGGTGGTTGCTTCCACCATGGTAAGCACATGGCGCTTGCCTTGGCAGGTTGGTGGGAGTGTGATATAATCAATCTGCCAGGCCTCCCCATATTTACACTTCAGCCATCATCCTCCATACCAAAGAGGCTTTAACCATTTGGCTTGTTTAATTGCAGCACATGTTTCACACTCATGAATAACCTGGGCAATAGTGTCCATTGTTAAGTCCACCCCTCGATCACGAGCCCATCTATATGTTGCATCTCTGCCCTGATGACCTGAAGTGTCATGGGCCCACTGGGCCAAAACCAACTCACCTTTATGTTGCCAATCTAAGTCCATCTGAGCCACTTCAATCTTAGCAGCTTCATCCACTTGTTGGTTGTTCTGGTGTTCCTCAGTGGCCCAGCTCCTGGGTACATGAGTGTCTACATGGCGTACCTTCACCACCAGGTTCTGCACCCGGGCAGCGATATCTTGCCACAGTGCAGCAGCCCAGATGGGTTTACCTCTGCGTTGCCAGTTGCTCTGCTTCCATTGCTGCAACCACCCCCACAGGGCATTTGCCAACATCCATGAGTCAGGATAAAGTACTGGCCACTTTTCTCGTTCAGCAATGTCCAGAGCCAGCTGGATGGCTTTCACCTCGGCAAACTGACTCGATTCACCCTCTCCTTCAGCAGTTTCTGCAACTTGTCGTTGAGGACTCCATACGGCTGCCTTCCATCTCTGATGCTTTCCCACAATACGACAGGACCCATCAGTAAACAAGGCATACTGCTTTTCACTTTCTGACAGTTTATTATATGGTGGGGCCTCTTCAGCACACATCACCTCCTCCCTCTGGTGACATTCCAAAATCTTTGCCCTCTGGCCAGTCCATGATGACTTCTAGAATGCCTGGACGACTGCGATTTCCTGTTCAAGCTTGTTGTGTAATTAGTGCAACCCATTTACTCCATGCAGCATCAGTTGCATGATGTGTAGAGGAGACCCTACCTTTGAACATCCAGCCCAGCACAGGCAACCAGGGTGCCAGGAGGAGCTGTGCTTCAGTGCCAATCACCTCTGAAGCAGCTTGAACTCCTTCATAGGCTGCCAGTATCTCTTTCTCAGTTGGGGTATAGCTGGCCTCAGATCCTTTGTATTCCCGACTCCAAAAGCCGAGGGGTCAACCTTGAGTCTCCCCTGGAGCTTTCTGCCAGAGGCTCCAGGTAGGACCATTCTCCCCAGCTGTGGTGTACAGCACATTTTTTGCATCTGGCCTGGTCCAGACTGGTCCAAGGGCTACTGCATGAACTATCTCACGTTTAATTTGCTCAAAGGCTTGTTGTTGCTCAGGGCCCCATTTAAAATCATTCTTCTTCCGGGTCACATGATAGAGAGGGCTTACAATCGAACTGTAATTTGGGATGTGCATTCTCCAGAACCCCACAGCACCCAAGAAAGCTTGTGTTTCTTTCTTATTAGTTGGTGGAGACATTGCTGTTATTTTGTTGATCACATCTGTAGGGATCTGGCGATGTCCATCTTGCCATTTTATTCCCAAAAATTGAATCTCCTGTGCAGGTCCCTTGACCTTACTCCATTTTATGGCAAAACCAGCTTTCAGCAGGATTTGGATTATTTTCCTCCCTTTCTCAAAGACTTCTTCCGCTGTATCACCCCACACAATAATGTCATCAATGTACTGCACGTGTTCTGGAGCTTGCCCCTGTTCCACAGTGCATTCTGGATCAGTCCATGGCAGATGGTAGGGCTGTGTTTCCACCCCTGGGGCAGTCGGTTTCAAGTGTACTGGACGCCCCTCCAAGTAAAAGCAAACTGTGGCCTGCATTCTGCTGCCAAAGGAATTGAGAAGAATGCATTGGCAATATCAATCGTGGCATACCACTTGGCTGCCTTTGACTCCAGTTCATACTGAAGTTCTAGCATGTCCGGTATGGCAGCACTCAATGGTGGTGTGACTTCATTCAGGCCACGATAGTCTACTGTTAGTCTCCACTCTCTGTTAGACTTTCGCCCGGGCCATATGGGGCTATTAAAGGGTGAGCGGGTCCTGCTGGTCACCCCCTGACTCTCCAGTTTATGGATCAGCTTATGGATGGGAATCAGGGAGTCTCGGTTGGTGCAATATTGCCGCCGGTGCACTGTTGTGGTCGCGATTGGCACTTGTTGTTCTTCGACCCCACAACAGAATGATCCTCTGAGAGACCAGGCAAGGTGGACAGCTGCTCGGTTTCCTCAGTCTCCAAAGAAGCAATACCAAAAGCCCATCGGTACCCTTTTGGGTCTTTGAAGTACCCTCTCCTGAGGTAATCTATGCCGAGGATGCATGGAGCCTCTGGACCAGTCACAATGGGGTGCTTTTGCCATTTCCTCCCAGTCAGGCTGATCTCAGCCTCCAGTACAGTCAACTCTTGGGATCCTCCTGTCACTCCAGAGATATAGATGGGTTCCACCCCTTGACAGCTTGACGGCATCAGGGTACACTGTGCACTGGTATTTACTAGAGCCTTATACTTCTGTGGGACTGATGTGCCAGGCCATCTGATCCACACAGTCCAGTAAATCCGATTGTCCCCTACCTCCATCTGGCTGGAGGCAGGGCCCCTCTAATAGTCATCACAACATTGGACACTTAAGTCGTGTTGAAAGGAATTATTCTTCTTTATCACAGGAGCTGGAGTAAGATCAGCTCTTCCACTCCATTTGGGAACCTGCTCACCAGAGACTGAAGCCGCAGCTCTCATGGGACAATCAGCCTTGACCCTTGTTCCTATTTTCAATTCATGCACCCGTTCCTCCAAAGCTGAAGTAGGTTTTCCATCCCACTTCGTCATGTCTTCTCCGTGATCCCGCAGGTAAGACCATAGCGTGGCCCATGGCGTATATCTTCTGTATCTTCTCTCTCGAACAACAGGACACCTTTTGTTAAGAGCTGAGACGTGTGTTGGTACACATGAGGAGCTGGATAAATCAGATAGATTATCCCTTAGTTGTTTGAGGTCCTGGAACAGTTTTTCCACAGCTGAGATGATGGAAGGGGTGAGATTGTCTTTGAATTCACGGAGTTTATGAATCATTTCATCCACTGTTAGTGGTACTATGTCATTCCAGGTTACTGTTGCCAATGAATGGGCATATGATGACGGTGCATTCCGTGTAAGTTTTCGCCACATGGATCGTGTACATTCGACTCCATCTGGGTCTATGGGTACATCCCCATTATTCGGCTTGATGTGATAGATCATCTCTACGATGGCTGATTCCCTCAGAGACTGGATGCCTTTGTCTAAAGTAGTCCACTTGGCCAAACGACTCGTAACATCGTCCTTGTATGGAAATCTTTCTTTCACAGCTGCCAAGAGCCGCCTCCAAAGACTGAGGGACTTTTTCTTTCTTGCAATTGCTTTGTCAATTCCCCCTTCTCTAGCAAGTGATCCCAGCTGCTTGGCTTCTGTACCTTCAAGTTCGTGACCATCGGCCTCACTGTCCCAGCATCGGAGCAACCAGGTGATGATGTGCTCCCCTGGTTGACGGGTAAACTCTTTTTGCATATTCCGTAGCTCAGTTGAGGTCCTAGGTCGAAAAGTCACCTCTTCTTCTTCTTCTTTGTCATGTGATGATAACTCCTGATCAAATGCTGGACTGGGTGGTGAATACATTGTTTCTTTACCTTGCCTCACCCTTCTTGCCTCTTTTTTGCTTTTTCTTTTGCATACAGGAGCAACCGATATCGGTATGAATTGGTCCTCTGGTTTAACTGGAGTCATTATCACTGTGGTTTGAGTAGCAACTGTACTTGTCGCTGGGGGTGGTGTAGCTGCTGTGCTTGGAGCTGGGGTAGCTGCACTGTCTGTTGCAGTCAAAGTTTGAGTAGCTGCTGTACTTATCACTGGGGGTGGTATAGCTGCTGTGCTCGGAGCTGGAGTAGCTGCGCTGTCCGTTGCTTTGCCCTCAGATCCAGGGACATTTCTTTCCTTTTGAAGGTGCTGGATAGTGTTGAACAAGGCCCGGTAAGCATAGGCCAAGCCCCAGCACGTTGACATGATTTGTCCCTCTCTGGTGTGACCAGGATGACAACACACCTCATTTAAGTGTTTTACTAATTTGTCTGGATTTTGCACTTGTTCGGTGGTGAAATTCCAAAGCACTGGAGGGGCCCACTGACCTAGATACTTGCCCATACTATCCCACACACCCTGCCACTCATGGCTGTCCAGCCTCGGGGAAAATCTCTCGGTCCTCCTATATTGTCGTCTAACCCCAGACAAGACCCAAACCTGACTCTGCTTAACTCCTGAGATCAGACATAATGATTGTGGACAAAACACACTCTGTATGCGTGCCAACATGGTGACCCCCATCATGATCAGCAAACAGGTCTCAACAGTATTAAAAGGCCATTCAAAAACTTCAAAACTCTCAAATGATGCTGTAAACGGTCTGGGGGGGGCGCTGGGAGGGTAAGAGAGTGTCTCCTTCACAGGTTGACCAACCAAGAAGGAGAAAAAGTAGATGTGTAATTGCTAAGCACTTCTATTACATACTTCCCAAAGTATAAAGGTGGTGACCACACCGGGAACATAAGCCAGATCAGTTTCATGATCAATGATTCTATTGTATTACAAGTCATTACTATAAAGTACAATGAGACAATAACTTTAGCCCAAGCCCCACACTTGAAAAATACTAAACCAGCAAATACCAGCTCTAAGTAAGCTACGACATACTGAAACTGTGAGATCAAAAACAACAACTTTGAGAGCTAATAAATCAGCATTGTGACGAGTGACTATTAATCCGAAACACTGAATGCTTATCACAAATACGATTAGACACACTCCGGTCAGATCTGTCGTTGTCTCAACCCTTCATGCCCCACGTTGGGCACCAAAAAGAACTGTCGTGGTTTAAGCCAGTTGGCAAGTCAGCCACGCAGTTTCTACTTCCCCCACCTCCCGGAAGGACGGGGAGGAGAATCGAAAGAATGTAACTCCCACGGGTTGGGATAAAAACAGTCCAGTAACTAAGGTATAACACAAATCACTACTGCTACCACCAATAATAATAATGATAAGGGAAATAACAAGGGAAGAGAATACAACACCACCCGCCAAAAACGAGCCCGACCGAGCAGAGTGTGCCCTTCTGGGTAACTCCCAGTTACATCCCTGGGCATGACATGCTGTGGTATGGAATACCTCTTTGGTTAGTTTGGGTCAGGTGTCCTGTTCCTGCTTCGTCCCGGCTTCCCCTCCTCCCTGGCAGAGCATGAGATTCACAAAGTCCTTGGTTGGGTAAACATTCTGACCAGCAACTGAAAACATTGGCTTTATCAGTACTGTCCCCAGGCCGAAAGTCAAAAACACAGTGCTGCACAACTTACTAAGAAGGAGAAAAAGTGACTGCTGCTGCTGAACCCAGGACAAGAAGCCAATGCTATCTTCATTTACTAGCACCTTTCCAGTGGTGGGCTTAATAAAGAAAGCTGTTCTTTTCTATGCAGTAGTTCTTCAAAGAATTCAGAAACACAAGCCTTGGTGGGCCTCCAGTTCCCTGCTAGTGCTGGGAACATTTGATTTATTTTATTTTTTTTAAATAACCTTTGTAACTTGCATCTCGAAAGACAGAGGAGAAAACTTGGAAATTTTCTAGAAGTTTTCTACATCTGATACTTGTTAGATGCTGCCACGCACATAATTCTCCATTATGCATCCAAGGCCGTACTAGTACCAAGAGATAAAGAATGACAACAAAATTTAAAAGGAAACAAAGATTAAAGTTTGGTGGAACTGAGTTTTTCTCTGTCACAAACCAACAGCTTAAGTTAACTGCTTATTTCACTGGATGAGTGGCATGGTCAAATGAAACCAAACTCACCCCTTACTTATAAGCATAACACGAATATCTACCAGTATATTTGCCAGTTTAACAAAATGCAAGCCCAAACTCTTCTTTCCAGATTACCCCAACCCGCCTGATATCATGAGGGAACTCCTCCTTTCCCTTATATCATCTGACTTACGGTAGAGACCAGCAACTTCATCCTAAGAGCAGGATCTGCTATGGTAAGCAACATGGCAAACACAGAATATAAAGATGGGCCCTGTCTGTAGAATTCACAGCCTAAGTAACTTTTCCAGTCTTCCACAGATGATGGTGAATTTCCTTCCTCGTTTTCTAATTCTAAAGACCTTGCCCCAATACTAAACAGACAATCCTGCCAAACCCCAAATATCAGGAAAGTTGGCAAGCAGAAAATCTACCCTGGCAACTGAGAGACTGCAGTGCAGCACAATAATCTCTTCACAGAGGAAGCGTTTTGATGGTATCTGTCATACTTTCATGACACATTGTAAGGACAGAGGTAGAGCGTTGCTTCCAGAGCTCTCCAAACATGTTGACATCATACTGTTGACCTGACAATTAATTTGAAGCCAATATAGTGTCACATGAATCACAAGTCTTAATTATGTAACATTTTGGAAGTTATCTTCCACTACTTCCGTGACATTTTCGCAACTGTTCAAGAGCACAAACTGGGTTTCTGAAAAATGAATGAGACAAGACTTAAGAACTGTGTTACAGAGTCAGCAGACTCACTATTCAGTGAAAGAGGAACCAAGTTCATTAATAGAACAGATACAGCCTGGTTACTTACAGATTCCTGGTATGTTGTTACTGGAAGAGCCTCATTTTTCCTCTATGGCTCCCAAAGCCAGTATTTTGCCCTTTCTGTGGAGTAGTCACAGTTTCATGCTGCAGGCCCAGCTCCCTCCCATATTAATTATGCTTCCTGGTATGATACCTCTGGATTCTTTCCACCTCCCAAAGTCCATGCTGCGAAGTACCTTTTTTATAGTCTGCATTTCTCATTCAATAGAGGAAAAGACGACCTGCAGACTAAGCAACACATGATACTGATGATGTGTCATGATAATTAGCATGCTGTCTGGTACTTCTCAGCTGCCAAGCCAGCCAAAGAGGAACAACAGGCTGAACTCTATTCTTCTCCCTTTCACCGCTTCCCAGCATCAACTTCCATGAACATCTTTTAAAAGATAATACTAAAATCACTGTCTCTCCATCAAAGGTGACTGCTACTGCCCAATGAGTTAAAGAGCTATCAGAGCAGTAAATTAATAGAAAGACATAGACAACGATCATAAGCTTTGATCTCTCAGCAAACAAGGCTAACCATGGTTACTGTCTCATATTATTAGCACCCAAAATGCTTTCCAGAGAAGCATTCCTTACAGGGGAAAAATAAAATAAATCAGCAAGATACAACAAAATCACAGCCATTATCTTTTCTTTTTTTTAGACACTTGGATAATTTCTCTTTTATGAAGTACAGGACAAGGGATGTTCTGTTGCTTACAAGAAAACAAATTTGCATGGCATTTCCTGCATGTCTGCTTTAGAAATGGACAACAAGCTGCTCTACTGCTTCTGAAGACTGATCAGTATTGCGGTTCAGTACAAGCAACCTCAATGTAATTATAGCAAGTAACCAGGTCAGACTTCATAACTGAAAATGTGAACTTACGACTACGTGAAAGATCTCTTCCAGCTATTCAGTAAGAACCTGAAAGCAGATCCCTTGCCAAAAAAAAAAAGGGTGAAATCAGGCTGCTATCTGATAGACACTCAGTAAGATGTATCACAGGCTTTTGATGACTGATACATAGAAGGCTGAGCAGAACGAAAGATGCTTGCCTTCTAAGAATTTGCTTTCACTTACTTTGAGTCATATATTCCCATTCTCTTCTTCAGTACTTGCAACTCAGTTACCATACTGAGCCTAAATGTGCTGTACAGGTAACAAGATCTATGAAATTATACTCCATGAACTAAATCTTTATTGCTTGACAGAAGCAAAACTCTCTAAAAATATGGTCAACTGTTTCAAAAGAGACAGAAAGCCCTAATCCTTATTTTGATCTGTGAAGTAATCCTACATCCTCTCAAGTCTTGACCAAGACTTTTCATGATCTCTGCCAAAATGGTAAAAATTTTTTTATTGGGGTGTTGTACAGTTTAGAGTTTGAAAAGAACAAGTGATCATGCTCAGCTTCTATAGAGGAATTTTGCTATTCAGTGTTTGCATTGTATGCCCAGAAAAGGGGCTTTTGATAGATTCTCTTAGGTACTGCATAGACAGCTAATAATCTGATTTTAACAAACATGGTTTGAAGAAGACACCAGCAAATTTTTAAGTGTTTTATTAATTAAAGAAAAAAAAGTAAAAAACCTCAGCCAGTGTTATACTCTATAAATTGGCAAAGACATTCAAAACAATGGACTGGCCAAATATCTCTTATTTACAGTTAAGAAAAAATATCTTCCGGTGGCACAAATCCTCTAAAGACCTGGAAAGATCACTTATTCCCTGATATATGTATTTGAGAAACCCTTTCAAAGCCAGCATGAACTCAGTCAAGACATGATCTACTGTGAGGTGGTTGCAACTGGATGATCTTAAGGTCCTTTCTAACCAAAACCATTCTGTGATTCTATGATGGAAGAGAGAAGAGGGCAGGTCACAGTCTAGGGAGACAGGGCCTAAAACCAATCGCTCTTTCCCACACAGGAGCTGCTGTTCAGTATAAAGTGCAGATATTCCAGAATATTTTTTAACTCTTTTTTTTTTTTCTGTTTTATGATCTTAATATAATTTTGCACAGTATGTTTATACATTTGCAATAATGAATGAACATTTTAAATGAATGAATCTGATTGTATCAAATAAGCATCTGACAATGTGTCATTAGCGTATCTCCAGATCTGTATTCAAATTTGAGTATTTGCCTACTTTGGATTGCTATGTGTAGACAGCACTCCATTTTGGTTACCACTGTAACTATTAGCAGTTATCTGTCACAGGTGTCAGTGTACAGCAACAAAAACCGAATCCCAGCATATGCAACAGGACAATGTATACATAAAGGGACTGTTCAGCTGAGATGACAGGATGGAGGAACTGTATAAAGAGATGACTGTAATTACTGTGCTTTGAATTCTGTTGCATATTTCAAACTATTACTTTGTGATCCCCAGGCTTAGAATTTTTTCATAAGCCTTTGTGCATATTTTTGCTCTGTTTCTTTAATAGGAAAAAGCATGAATATAGAGACTTTTTCCCTTCTGTAACAATAATGCTATGGAGCTACCTTCACTACAGATTCAGCATTACCTGGTAACATCACTGTTATTTTTGTCTTCCTTCCCAGGCAATGTAACAAGAATTTCAGGCACCAGTGCAGATTCTCATTATATTTAGCAGTGTTTAGCTGAAAGCAATACAAAGGATAAGCTAAACTCAGTGTTTAACTAAACTAATGAACAAAAAAAAAGTAAGAATAGAAAAGAAAAAAAGAAAAAAGGAGATGCTTTAAAGGTATCATTACTTCACAAATACTTCAGATTATTTCAATCTTCCGTTCTACTATCTTCTGTTCCAGATTTGAAAAGTCAGATGACATTTTTACCAACTGGAAATTTCTCTGGAACTTCTGCTCTCATTTGAGAAAATAAAGATGGATAAACTGTCTTCTCATTAGTGTGTTTAGCACCCCATCTCACAGGGAGATCTCTTCCAAAACTTTGCTTGTATAGGCAGCATATATCACCCACTCACATCATGTCCAGCTGCAAATAGAAGAAACAGATTTGGAAGAAGCAGCATTGAATTCAAGTTATTTCTTATTGTGTTCAGCACTTAGAAAACAAAGCAAATTTGGAAATCCTTGTTGTATAACATAAATGGACTGCACAGAACTTAATACTAGGCTTCTATAAAGTACAAAAACAAACCTAAAACCCCTCATCTTCACATAATCGTATGTGCAATTTAAAGACTTAATAAAATTAGTTCAAAAGTAGAAATCTGTTTACTATTGAAGCTTCTTTAAAACTGTTTACACCATCAGCTTAAGCCTTGGAGACAGATTTGTAATGACTCAGCCTGAAAAAACAGCTTAAATATTTATTAAAAAAACCTCTTGAAATGCTTAAATTTCAGGAAGCCTATAGAGAGAAAGCTGAGAACATTAAAACATCTTTTTAAAAATTACTTTCAATTTTCAACCCACATAAATAGAGGTTCTAGATCTACAAGCTTTGTTATAATTTACTATAATAGCATTTAATAATCTGCAATCAAATAAGCAGCCTTACTAGCTCTTTTGAAACACACTAGAGGACACATTTAACCTATATAAACACCCGGGTTACTATATAATGTAGTATCATAGAATAGTTAGGGTTGGAAAGGACCTTAAGATCATCTAGTTCCAACCCCCCTGCCATGGGCAGGGACAAACATAGTATTAATATATAACATAGTATTTGCCATCATGAAATTACACACCTGGTTATGTTTTACAATAGCAAATAAGTAATTCCACGTGGCTCCTTTCTGACTCCATTTCTTAGGTGCTTTTTCTAAGCCACGCACATCTACTGCTTTAAGAAGCACTCACTCTCATGCATTTTTCAGTTACAGTTTAATTCTAAAGACACATAATGCCTTTACGGTACTCACCAAATCATCAACATCACCACCTTCATCTGTGGGAGGCAGAATTTCATTTTTCTTTTCTTTTGGAGCCAAGAACTGAAAATAAAAATATATTTATATGATATTGACAAAACTTGGGCCCTTAATGTTAAATTAACAGAATGTCCTCTTTATATTTCAAAACAAATCCACCTGTAATTAAGAATAATGAAGGAAGTTTGTTCTGGTTTCCACTCTCCAAAGTCATTTTGAACTACAAGAAATTTCTTAAGAGTTGCTTTTAAAGGATTTTATGGTGAAGCTTTAGACAAGGGCTAAAACACTGAGAAGTTACCAGCTGCATCCCATTTGTGGGAAAGTACCAGATATCCACTAGGATGAAAAGCAAATACATTGCTTCTGGTGAACATGAAAGACAGAGGAAGTGGACAACCCTCGCCAAGTTGACTCACTGCCCAAAGATCAGACCACTCCTACATCTTCAACGGCAACATCCAAGAGGAATGTAGAAATGTAGAAAGCTTATTTCTACAACAGACAACACTCATAATTTGAGCTCAGCATGTTAAAACATCATATAGATTTTGCAGCTGAAGAAAAAAAATAAAAATGAGAAGATGACAGGGCCAGAGGAAATTCGAATTACAAGATGCTGTATGTCTGTGTATCTATCTTTTTTGCTGGAAAAGTTCTCAATCTAGTAATAATATAAAGCACATACTATGAAACTAAAAGCTAGTAACACGCTCTGAAAGGCTTCTTAGGCCAGATCAGATTTCATTTTACACATTTAATTGAGAGTCAAATGGTATTTCTGAAAGTAGCACATTTTTTAAGTTTTCAAAATTAGCTTTCCCACACTAAGTTAGGTAAAGAAAGGTAAAATTTGAGGAAATGTATGATGAAGATTTGCAATAAATTGAAACCTTAAGTTTCCACCAAATGCTGAAGATCCAAAGTCGATTTTTTCCAAAGACTGCTTCACATTTATGCAAAAGCAAAGTACATATAATAGTTGTACTGAAATGCATTACCTTCCTTAAAGCACCAGAAAAAGCACTTGACATTTCTGCTCTTTTAACCTGTCATCCTCGTGCTCTAAAAAGAGTATCTCCACTATTACAGAGAAAAAAAAAGCCCTCTACCTAAAATAATTTTTTCTCAGTGATAGGAAAATACGCATGGATAATCCAGCTTAACCAAATCAAAGAAGAAAATTTTTATGTGTTACCTATCTAATAAGCAGCTCTGTAAGTCTTCTTTTCCCTTTCAAACAGCAACCCTATCAATCTGAAATCTTCTATTCAAAATAGTCCTGAAACTGCTTCAGCCAGCGATCTGGACAAAAGGCTTTTGTATCACATAGGACCACACTGACAGCCAACCCCCTGATCTACACACTTGCATGTGATCTAGTATAGAGATGAAGAAAACTTGCATCTTACCCTACTGTATGATATTTTAAAAGATTCAATATACCCTTTAGTGAATCGTATCACCTTCAGCATAGAAAACAAATGAACTGTTTCTGCAATCTACTACAGACAGAGAAAAAATCCTGGCTTACTCCAAGAATAAGTAGTCTTCCAGATTCTGAAGTGAAAAGCCATATGAACCCTCAACAGACAATGGCAAATCAGGGTTCTGGTTTTGGATCTTGAAAGTGCTTGGTAATGTGGTTATCTATCAAGTAAGTGGCATTGCCAACTGCCTAGTTAGCAGAGATGCAAATCATTTATTCTGAAAGTTAAGCTAACTGCCGTATTAGAGAACTTTGTTGCAGAGCAGATTTCATGCATCCTCTCTTACTCCATTATTTAAAAGGGAAGTTATGACTGCTGTAGGACCTTCAATCAATCACAAAGAAATTTCCTGCATTGCAACACCTGGCTGACTGTAGGATGATGTTAAACAGAAAAGCAATTTTGAAGTCAGTCTACAAATGCTTTGCTTCAGCTTAGCCTGGCAGCTGTAAATCTAGTCCACAGTACTCTGATTTGTACTGCATTCTTATGCAGGAACAGTATTTTTCAGTCACTTCAAGGTCACAGTTAAGACAACAGTATACTGTAAGGTCTTCATAGCTAGTAGAGATTTCTTTATGGAATAGTGGCTATTTCACATAGCATTAGCACATTTTGAGCATCAATGGTAGTTTAAGACTAGAAAGTGAAGTTCTCAAGAAAAGTACTGTCTTATGAAGTTTCCAAGTAAATTCATAGCATTTGGAATACACAACAACAACTGAAACTCTTTAAAATGACCACTGGGGGAAAAAGCTCTATACAATTATGTGTGATGAGAAACAGCCAGTAGGTCCTTCATGTCTAGAAATAACATCATATTCTGTCATTTGTACTCTGCACATGTGCTTAGCTTTCTAGTCTCCTACTTTGTTAGCTTTTCATTTTCATGACATTTCTGTGCCTCTTTCACTTTTAGGTAAATTGTTACAGATGAAAAAAGCAGTTTCTAAAATACAACCTTTTACCCACTCATTAATTCACTCATGGAGAACCTACTTCTACCCCTTTCGGTTATTGCTAATGTAAAGCCTGGAAGCTGCCAAATCAGTGTGGCATCTTTTAGAAAAGCTGCTTCTCTGCAAAGTACTTAAGTGATTCTAGCCACAGGTTTACCTTCGAGGTCTGTAATACAAGGACCTTCTTTCTCCTAAACTATTTAAAACCATGGCTAGCAGCCTGATAAAAAAAATGCCCGTATTACCATCACCACACAAATACAGTTTTTGACAGCAACTCTGAATCCCGCTTTCTTTGAAACAGAAGGCACTGCCTGTTAGAATTCATTCCTTTATAACTGTGACATCCTTTGTTCATCACTGCAGTTACTGAAGTGTTATATTCCTGTAGAAATAATACCTGCAAATACTCCAAAACTTTTGTTTCTAAAAGGATCTTACATGATCACAAATAATAATACCCGCATCATCTATGATGTTAATCAATCCACAAGAGCTCCATAAAGTGGAAAATACTGGAAAACTAGCCACAACAATTATATATTGCTAGAGTTCACAACACCTTAAACAAAAAAGGATCCTCATTTTTGAACTCATGTAACAATGAGATCGTGGTTCTTTCTATGAAGCTCAAAAAATAATCTTGCATATACAAATAGTCTGTTATTGTTCCACTGAATTCCTAGAGTTCCTATTCTTCGTAGAGGATATTTTCAAATAATGATGTCATTACATGCTACTTTCTAAAACCCAATTAAAGTAAAATGCTGTGGGACATGCCAGGGAATTATTTAAACTCTGAATTGGGGCAATTTCAACTGTGTGGCAAAAGACCATTCTTATTCCTTCATAAGGATCCTGTTTCATTCACCTAAAGATTTATCCACATAAGAAAGAATCTTCTATTCCACAGTAAGAACTCTATACAAATAGTTGTTCATTAAGAAGAAAGATACCTTTTCAGCCTCTTCACTAGTCACTGAACTTTCCTTTGCTTCATCTTTAGTGATCAAAGAAATTCTGTCTAAAAAAAAAAAAAAAAGATATAAAAATATCATTAGAAGGTCTCCCAAAACCATACTTAATGTTACAAAAAAACCCATCTTCCAAATTCCAACTTCTGACTGTGTCAGCAGAAGCAAAAAAAAAAAAAAAATTGCTTAAAGGAAAATATGACTTGCATAAATGAGTCAACTATCATATCAACTATGATACAAAAATAAATTAATGAGCATATTCATAAGATTGTGGAAGTATCCATTTAGGAAACTGCTAATATTATGACAATCAAACTAATGAGACACTGAAATCATAGATCACAGATGAAATGCTGAAAATCTATCAGAAATTACACTTTTAGTCATTCACAGCATGCTCTTAGGTCCTTAGAAAAATTAACTCCTAACATACAAACACTTATGCTGTGATTACCTACACTCTAATTAGCAAAGTGCTGGTCCTGCCCCACACTTTACTCCTTGGTTGTGTGAGCACCACTACCCTGTGCAGTGACCCCTGAAACAACAAATTAAAAAAATCTAAATTACTTTTTACCCCAATAGTTTTTCTTCAGTTTAGCTCATCACTTGGCTACACAAATGCCTGTGCCTCAATAAAGAAGCTGTAGGTGTGAGAGCAAAGAAAAGTCGATTCATAAAGGTTTCAGCAACAGCACAAATATACAGCCACCTTAATGGCCCCATAGAACTACACAGCAGGGTTTCATGAGACAAGTGAACTTGTCACAGATCTGCCTTGCTCTTGAGCTACTCACTCATTTACTCACTCCCATCCTCTTTTGGGGATTGCAGTCATTCATGACAATGCCCAATGTATGTCACATTTGGAAGAAAAGAGGGGATGAGTCATGTGGTAACAAGAAAGGAAAACAGGACTTCTGCTTTTGGTAGCAGCAAATGAAAAGCTATTTCAGCTGCCTAGTGAAAGCAGCTAGATTATGCACAAAGCACCATGATTTTATCATCTTCTTACAAGACAATCTATTTTGTATGAAAATATCATCTCTATATTTGTAATTCTGTTTTCTCAATACTATACTGCAGTTTTTTACAAACTCTGATTTATAAAATTATTCTAGCATTGCTTTGGAAGATCCAGGTTTCCTACTTTCAAAGTTTATTGGTTTCTGTTTTTCAAATTTCTTCAGAGGTCCTCTACAATACTTCTGAATATAACATTCTTTCAGTGTGGTCTTGTGCTGTTTGGGTTAAAAAACAAATTCCCATCTTGTAATTTGCAAAAGTTGGATGAAGTAGACATTACAGAGTGTCTACAGTTAATTACTTTAAGAAGTGCTATACAAAAGCATATATTTGCATTTTATAGCATGCACCTTTAAGAGATACAGCTGGGCAGTTAGCAGATTTTCTTATCACGGGTTCCAATTAAAAAGAGTATGACGTAAAAGATTATTTTAGTCCACCGTGTTTTGTATTTGTGCAAGTGTTCCTTTATTTATCGCCTGCATAGTCTCTGAATGCCTTTTAAACTGCACTGCCTTGTATCTTCCAGTTTAATCATAGGTAGGTGTTACACTACCACATATTCTGTCCTTCAGGTTGCTTAAATACAATATTATCAGTGACATATTTCGATACTATCTATGCCTTTTTTGAAGCTTAATTTGGAAGAATCTTTTTATATTGCTGCTGCATGAGTTTTTTCCATTTATTTTGAAATTCAGCTGAAATCATATCTTCTTCTCCTTACTCTGTAACATTTAATTTGTCTCACTTCTTCCACAATTAATTTATCATTTCAGCAAGACTTGGCAAGGCATTATGAACATTGCTGAAATATGAAACTATTAGTGCGAAAAAGGAAGTTGCAAAGTGAAAGATTATTTTGGGCTTTTTTGTTTGTTTGTTTTAAACTAACCCCAGAGCCATCTGTTAAATTGTCCCATTGCTAAAAAGAAGTTTTCTCTTAGATAAGGGATAATAAACTAGAAAAATGCCATGCTACCTTGCATTATGATCTCCCAGAAATCCGCTAAGGCTTTATCTTCCACCTTTGATTTCAGGGCCTGCAGAAAATCATTAAAGCACTGCACCTTGGACAGCTGAAAAAAATTACAGCAATGATAAACAAGAGATTAGAAATACTAAAGAGCACTGCAAACTTAATTCTTCATGAATGCATCTAACACAGTGAACACAAAAGTCATTACACATTTTGGTTTTTATCTCTACTAAAACCAAGAGTTCTAAGGAAAGGTGAGCCACTGCCTTTCAGAAAGCCAGAGAGACTTTCTTGTAACCAGCTTTATTGAAGAACAAATTGGTAGGATTGCTTATTTTTCTTTTACAAGCATCTTTTAAAAGAAAACAAACAAAAGCAAATAATACCAGAGAGGCTAGTCCCCATTTTGGTAAGAAACATAAAATGCAAACATATTTCTAATCTTTCAAATAATGTAACAGATTTTAATCTGTAAATCAATTCTTTTTGCTATAACAACAGATTATCAAGTTCCTAATAGAGCAAATAGATTCATCATGTCTTTAATTTGAAAGATATGAGAATTTTAACATATTACCTTCACAGCCTCCTCTCTGAAAACTCTGATACAATTGATCCCTTTCATGTAGTACTGAGAACCTTTATTTTCCAGGAACTGATCAATGCGGTTTATCAACTGCTGACTCACTGAAGAACAAAGAGAAATAAATGAAAGAATGCACACTTTCAAAGCAAAAAATATTTTTCTTTCACGTCTCTCTTTCTATTCCACAGGCATCTTTAAAGAGTTAATCATACCCCTACTGCCTCAAGCTACTTAAGTTGACAACTGTTACTTAAGCTACTGAAAATTACTTCAGCCTCTCTGGAAAAGGTAAGTATACTGGGAAGAAATGCAAGCATGGCCAAAACAAAAGCCTTTCACTGAAACCCAAGATAAAAAGCACTTGCCTCGCTGGTTTGATAGAAAGTAAAACTAAAACACTTGGGATCCTAAACTGAGGGAGGTTATGTTCTACAACACAAGCATATCCCCATAGCATCCTTTGAAATACATGCATATTTCAATAAAAGTGTTAAATATACAATGAAGATGTAATAATGTCAAAACAACATCTGTAGGCTGATTACAGTTATAAAAGAATACCTTCTTGTTATTGACATTAGAATATACCTTGTCTCTGTACAGGTAGTTTGATAACTTTTTATCCGGGCAATGCTGTTTATGATTATGGAGATAAGTATTATAAAATGTGCATGCAACAGAGAGCAACAGAGAGCAACAGAGAGAGAGCAACAGAGAGAGCAACAGAGGCAAACAACAAGACTTGTACCAACAAGAAGGGGAACACCAGATTCATTCTCACTGTTTAGCTTCTAAAAAGTAGGCAGCTGTAAAACACTGCAAATGTGACAAGTGAAAATGTCACTAAGAGCTTCTGCTCTTCTGATTTTACTATTTTCTTTTCTTCATATATCATTACAGGTGAAAAACAAAACGATTTTATCCTCTGGCAGACACCTCAGCCTAGGAAAAGACAAGTGGGTGAAGGATACAACAGTTATCTACAAACTCAGAAGCATTGTGAGGACGGTGAAGGGAGTGGTAGCCTTTCTCAAAACAAGAGTGAAGAACTGGGTTAAGAACATGTGGGGAAAAAAAAAAAAGAGTTCCTCTTCAAACAAAACCAGTTAACCTCTTTACCACAGGCTGCTGTAGGATGCTAGAAATTCTAACAGCTTAAAAAAATGCTGTAAGAAATTCTTTAATCAGGGAGATTAAAGGTGATGTTGACATTGAGGAAGAAAATGCAGGAAAGGATTCTGGAGAAGTCACACCATCTGCCTGTTCTGTTCTTGTACTGTTAAAGTTGGTTTACTACATTAGCAGAACCTTTAACCTTCTATAGGTTAAACCTATAGACCTTATTAAGTTCAGAAGTTATGGGCATAGATATCACTGCAAGTATTTCAGCCATGGAAACATCAACATAGAAAATAATCTGCCAGAGTGACGGAAGAGACAAGGGTAAGTAAACACACCAAGAAACAGACACTGTTTAAATATTGTATTCCACTCTGCTCACTGTAAGCATACACAGCAATAACTGTTATATTTATGTTCCATAAAATGCTTAACTGAATGTGAAGAACAGCATCTCTGAGTGAAAAAGATGTGAAACAAGACATGCTTGATATTCTTTCCCACTAGCTTTTTACAATTTCCAGAAAAGGAGGCAGACAATGGTTCTGGTCCAACAGCAGCCATCACACAAGAATGTGTGTGAAAGTGCTTACTGCTCCAGAGGTGATCTGCTAATTCTTTTTATTTACTTTACCAGTAGCTGACAAACTAAATTTAAGTCTCAGTACTTAAACTCCCTGAGTTAAGTCAGTCCATTTTTTCCATGGTTAACGATTTTCTCATTAAATGTTCTAATTTCTTATGAATTGCACTAATAAAAGCAAGTCCTGCTGGTTTTTTCAGTGGTGATGGTGGGTTTTTTTAAGCACTGCCTTTTCATTGATGTGTTAAATTAAAACCCCAGGCACTATGAGGGTGCAATAAATGTCTTTATTGTCAGAATGATTCCAGCATACTGTTTGAAATTATCAGATACTCTACTTCTTCCTTTGCATTTAATTTTTTTAAATCCCTTTCCATTTGATTGCACTGGCAGGCATCAGAAGACTTCTTGCTACTGACTGTGAATGCCTCCTTTTGAAATCTGTTTTAAGAAATAAAAAAAACCTTACATGTTTTATTAGGCACTGAGAGACTATATGTAGGAAACGGGTTAAAGGCAACACTATTTTAAGTCAGTTTTCTAATGTCTTTAAACAGCTTGGAGAAAGTTTGGTCTGTCCACTGGGCCTTGCTTAAGTGACAGGCAATAATTCATGAATCTAAAATAGATAAAATTCTTCTGATTAGATGACCAAATTATTTCAGGGGGCCAAAGACAATACCAAAGAAGGTAGATAAGGATTATAACTGGAAGTTCTCCAAAGTGGACTCTGTTTCTTTACATTTCTAGGTCTGAGAACTTTGGTGATTTCTTGTTGCTTGTCATCTGCCTGTTACTATGAATCTTTGGGTTTGGGTGCTGCAAAAAATAGATCTCCCTGCTTTTTGGCATGTGCTGCATAAAGATCTCTATTAAACTAAATTGTGAATGTTAAAATTAACTCGGATATGCCCCAGACAAATCTCAGGCATTGGGTTTTTGAAGAGCAAGTCCTAGAATTACAAACGGACACTCTATTCAGGACACTATTGTGTAGTACCAACTTTTTTTTATTTCTCTCCGAGCATCCATCATCCCATAGACACCTTTAAGGAAGTGAACTAATGAACTACATTTTACATAAACTGTAATTCCAGCACTCCTAATAGCCACCATGTTTTGCAGAGCAACCCAAGAAATTTTAATCTTCTGCTTCCTCCTTCTATTGTACCTGACTGGTTAGAAAACAAACATAGTGATTAAAGGCTGGAGAAGTACAGGGGAAAAAACATCTTTGAATACAACATCTTTTAGTTCTAACAGAATTTATTTCTTTCATCTCTGGCATTCAGATACATTTCCTATGCTAAAATACATTCACCAGTGCTGTTATTTCTCATGAAATATGCCATGAACAATTATATTCACTTCTTATCTCTGAATAGTTACAGTACGAAAGCGTAGTTATATTCTCATGTTTGTTCAGTTCTGTCCTTGTTCTTGATTACTATGTCATCCAGATTACAGAATAGTAATAGATAAAAACTGTATTAGAGTCCAAGTTCAATTACTTGGGGATTTTTTTTTCCTTAAAAACAAACAAACAAACAAACAAACAAAAACAAAACAAAACAAAACAAACAAACAAAAAGAAAACAACACCAGGTTAAAAAAACCAGTTCTTTCTGTAGATGCAAGACTCCTGTTGTTGTCTATCTTCTGATTTATCTGCTGGTGGTGGTAATGATTTATATTCATGGGCAGTGCTTAAAGTAAGAGTCACTGACAAATCAGTTAAATCACCTCATAATTCATTTTAAACTACTGCTCTGTAAGAATAACCTTTTTCTAAGTGAAAAGAAGAGATTCTAAACTGAAAACTGTCCTAATTTTTAAGGACTTCCTGCATCTTTAAGCCAAGAAATACAAATTTTAACATCAAGAGCTCCTGAACTACTTCAGTGTCCTATAAGGTGCAGTTCAGTTTTGAAATGCTGTCTCTAAAAGGCCTGTTGGTACAGACCAAAATGATTTAGACTGGACATCTGTAGGACATACAGCCTAAACCCCTGCTCAAACCAGGGTCTTTGTGAATCAGGTAGTTCAGTGATCCACAGACTTGAGTTCCAAGTAGCTCCAAAGATGGAGAGTCGCTAAGTTCTCTGGGCCCCTCTTTCTGCATTTGACTACCTTAATCATGATTTCCACCCCCCACAAATATCTAATTCAAATTCTGCTTGTTGCAACTCAGAGCTTTGCATCTCACCCAATCGCTAAGCCCTTCAAAGACAAATCTGGCTTCATCTTCTCTGTGAAGCAGACATACAGAAAACTTCAAAGTAATTTTATGTACTCGAATATTTGGTTTGCAAATATTCTTCTAATGACTGAATTATTTTCATCAAACCAGTCATTGCATTTGGCCTACCTAGCAGCAGAGCATGAATAGTCTCTGAAATACACAAAAACATCCAATAAGATAGAAATGCAGATGAACTGCAAATACATAACGCCAACAAAACCTGAAACTAAATACTTAAGAAAACCCCAAAAAACACCCCCAAAACTATCTTAGATCTAGAAGAGTAGCTAACTATACACATTTCTACAGAAAATCAATGAATTATCATCCTTATTGCAACTAATAAATTCCCACTGCAATCTCTTACATACAATTCTTTAAGCATACAAAGCATCCAGTGCAAAACCAATGTTTTACATTTTACTTAAAAAGCTATCTACATGCCATGGCAAAAGTGTGACATCTAGGTTTCAGCAAATACTGTTATGCCTGACGTGTGCAATTACTGACTCTTAACTTTATTTTTCTAGAAATGCCTTGTAATAAAAATATTAACAAGTTTGCTATAAATGACAGCTGGATACAATTTGTCTCTGGACATTTATGTCCATAACTGTACAGCTGTCATTGCAGATTTCTCTCTCCACTGACAGTACAATAAAAAAAAAAAAGCTCTTTCAACTACAGGACTTTAGACACCATTTTCTCAGATAGAAGTCCTGGAAGGTACAATGAAATCCAGCCTCTAAACTCACAAAATTCATAAACCAAAGAAAATACTATACATGTGCCAATATCTTTTTTTACTTCCCATTAAGACATCCTATCTTTTACAGAAGCCTATGAAAGTACAACACACAATATCAGACACCTTCGGCTCTTCAGAAATGCATACATGGATGGAAACCCATAAATAGTCCAACAGCATGAACTGATAGTCATGTGGCTACTCCTTTGGCATGACAAAGATGGCAAATACTCACTGCATTTGAGAACCGTCTTTGCAGCCACAGCAACGAAGAAATGCATTGTACACCCCTGGGAGTAACAATTAGATTCTGCTCAGGCAAAATAATCTATTTTATTTGCATTCATTGACAAAAATGTTAGCAGCTGTTATTAGAAAACTGCCCTTTGTGATGATTGTGCACTTGTAACCTGCTCAAAATAAGACCTGCATAAAATGACATCTCTCTGGCCATGAATGCAAATGAGAAAGATATCTGGAGGGGAAACACAAAACTAGTTACATGAGCAATCAACATTAGCCAGTAAGCTGACACCATCACACACAACGTATGACGTAAGCTGTGGGTTCCCTACTGCACTAAACTACACAGATGTCGATTTAAAACAAAGTTAATCACTGCTTCAGAAATTGAGCCACAAGTTTCAGAAAATCTAGCCCTAAGACGCTTACCAGTTTGAAACTCTCTGATTTTCTAAAAATAGGTATTTACACATTAGTGACCGAGTTCTCACTAACAGCAAATGCATTGTTTCTCCTGTGGGATGCAGCATCAGACTCAGGCTGTCTAACTTGCACTGAAGGCTTCTCCTGTGAATGGCACAAACATCAAATCCCAGTGAGGCTACTACATGAGATGCAGTGGTACTCATTTTGGTGATAAATATACCGTCAAGAGTTCTGACAAACTGGTAAAAAAACCAAACAAACTTGCTATACTTAGGTCTTGATAACTTCATTCCTTCTGGAGGGAGTCTTGCTGTGGACTGAAGAGGATGTGCCATTAACCCGCAGCTTAATTAAGAAGCCACTATACTGTCAATATTTGAAGTACGACTCTCCCTATTACTACAACTTCTCTAGCTACCAAAAATAACCCACCTCAACAAAACAATTGAACGGACTTTCTCCTCCATGTAGAGGGCCTCTGTTGTTGTTTTGTTTTAAACTGAGAATCTAAGCTCTATTCAGTTCGGAAGACTACACTGGATGCTCTTTTTATACAAGAAAAAAGCAAAACAGGATGCAACCTAGTAGTTCTCCTGTCTGCGTTGTGACATAAGAAATGTAACTTTTTCTTTTTTTTTTAACAAGCTATTTGGATGCCACAGATCATCCTTTCCTGCAAAGACATTTGACATTTCACATGTTCTAGCAGAGGGGAAAAAAAAAAAGTTTCATCATTAAATGTGATATAAAATTATACCAAAAAAACCCTCACACAGAACCACCGAACAGTTTTAAGGCGGATTTTACTATTTACATAACCAGAATGCAATTCAGCTAGCCATTAAAAACAAGCCTGTAATGTTTTATGTATCAAGCTACCTAAAAGGCTCTAAAGCAGAAAAAGGATTATGCAAAAGAAAAAGATAATATGCAGAACACGTTTTTATTTATAGTGGCTCCATCTCTCCTTTAAATGGGTGACTGTACTACATTCTGTCTAACTACACCTTATGATTACAGAGCAGATGACACATAAAATCAGATTGCTGAAAATTTCAGAAGCCATCCAAACATGTACTGCAATTATCTCTAGCACAGCTACCAAGTGGACATATTTAAGCACTCTTTAGAGTTAAACCACCTTTAAGGGTAATCACTTTACTTACTTCTGCCTTAAACCTTTCCTACATGATAAAATTAATTACCATAACAAAGTAGCCAACTGTTTCACAGTTTCTGTATTCTAATATATTGTACAATGCGGTTTTTTAGTGCATCTTTACTGCATTTGAGAACACAATTCTAACTAATTTTTCAATAAGCAATTTCTTTTGGATCTAATACAAACTGTAGGTAAAGAACTGCTTAACTGGCTTATAGGTCTGAAAATTCTGGAGAGAAATAGCTATGTAGGCATTAACAAACTGTACTGCAAATCAATATACTAGTCAACACGCTCCTGCAAGCCATGTCTAAAAGGACCAAAGGCCTTGTTGAAATAGCTAGCACCTCACTTCAGCACCTCTGCAAATTTTTTTCTTTGAAAAGAAACGCTACATTAGTGGCTATTCAGTAGGTGAGATTCACCTTGCCACAACCTTCAAATCACCCTTTAAAAGAAAAAAGGACCCCATCCATCTTGTGCATTCTTTTTAAGATACCTTCAGATGACTTACATCTTTGTATAGCTATTCCAGTAGGGAAATACCATACAAACAAATGATAATTCTGTTGCATTTTCAGATTCAGGGCATGCAAGACAGTGGCTGATCTGTGCTTTTTATTCTTCCTTGCCTCTACTTCAAAACCCTGTCTTATTGCACACTGAGAATAGAATAGATTCTATGATTGAATGGTTAGGGTTGGGAAGGACCTAAAGATCATCTAGTTCAAACACCCCTGCCATGGGCACTGAAACTTCCCACTAAACTATGTTGCCTAAGGCCCCATCCAATCTGGCACACAGAGTCAATTCAGTGCACACAGAATCACCTCTCATCTTTAGGAGTTACACACTACCTGCTCATTACACCCTAAATGCACCCGTGCATTCTTTTGCTCACAGCATGAAATAAAAAATGATCTTGGCATGTAAAGATTTAAATCCCAGGTATCAGATTCTTATTTCTTCCTTGAACAGAATAAGTAGACAGCAGAAGACAGGTTTCTCACACTGTGCACAGCCAACAGCTTTCCACTTCAAGCCAGAAAGATCATGCAAAGCTAGATGAGAAGCTGATACCCTTCAGAGATCTGTAAGAAACACCTGAGGAGTTGCTCAGATGCCTCAATATAGCTGTTTAGTGCCATCTTACACAAACATGGGTATCCAAGACTTTCAAATGAGGAAGGCAAGTATTGACATGGGAATTGAGTGACACCTTTCTTTGGTAAGTAGCACTAGAAGCTACCCAGAAAACTCCAAAGCATCTCACATAGTACTAGAAATTTATGCTTAGACAAATAGCCTGAATTTACTGAACCCTGAAGATGCTAAATATAATTAAGATAGAGAGAAGTCATTTACCATCTTTGAAGTCAGAATTTTTCTGCCTCACCAGAATCTGGAAATCTTCTGCTGGATTAACACTGCCAACCTACAAAAGGTCCGAAAAATGATACAACCATCAGCCAATATCCATCTCTTTCTTATGAGGCAACAAGGATCTTTATATTTCTGTTCATTTTAATGAGGAAACAGAAGCTCTACATTTTTCTGTGTGCAGACTGACAGAATGCAAGTCTTCCAATGTGTGTTAATGCACAGTACTCCCAACAGTAGTTATGACACAAGCAAGATGAACTTACACTTACTATGCTGCACTGTTATAAGCCGAATGTGTTCTCTAGGGTTCAGAGGTCAGAAGCACAGTAATTCAGGTTACCTGCTAGTTCAGCTTTGAAAATTTATGTAGCACAGACCTCTCTCTAACCTTGATAGGGGCTTAATGAGGAATGGAAGCTCCCAGGCATGTGGCTACAGAATCACTGGTTTGCCACTCCAATGGGACACTCAAAATTAAAAGCTTGCACTCAACTCATTTATCCTTTCTGGCTCAGTCTGACATCTTAAAGTTGAAGCTCTAAACAGGTGTACAAATGCAGAAGCCTTTCAAAAGGACTAAAACCAGGTGAAATATAAACACTTACTGAAAAATGGATGCAGCAACTTTAGGGAAAAAAAATTACATTGCTTAAAATTTTCTTACAAGAATGAAAATTCTCCTGAGTATAACTGAAATTTTTATGCTTGGCTGTCAAAATAATTTGTAGCTCTTCCAATTATCTTGCTTGGTCTCTTAGTCTTTCATTTAATTCTAGAAATGACACCTTTCAGGAAATATCAGATTTTCCAATATCAGAAATTCCAATATATTAAGAATTCTGAACATTTAAATATTTTTAGATTTTAAATATTTTTTAAAATCTGAATCATGCATTTTAAAGACCAAGCTTAAAAGATAGCACATTTGAAAACAACGGAAGGTATCTCAATATTAAATCACGCTTTTCCCTTCAATACTAAGAATCAAGTAAAGGAAGGTGCACAGTTATGATATAGGCTTCATCTACCCATGTGCACAACATCTGGAGTCAAGTTAGACCTAGCAGCAAGATGAAGCCAAATTTGCGATTTAGAACCCTGTCCTGGTTGCAGCAGAGAACAGTTTCGAAAACCACAGCAATACCTTCAATTTAATACACAGAAGGCAACTCCTATGTAGCAGATGGTATGAAAGAGAGCAAAACCAAAATTCAGCTACTGAACCCCAATTCCGAGATTCTGTTTTCTTCAGATCCTCAGGCTTGCCCTTTAGAGTTCTAGACACTTGGGTATTTTTTTGACAAAATTCTCCCCCAGACTGATGGGAATTTCTGCTAAAATAGACCTAAGGGCAGCAAATCTCTAGCAGAGTTTCAAACCTACAAGTTGATAGTATTTCAGTCATGTTTCAGCTAGAAACCCTGCTTTTATCAGGAATTCTATATATTCACTATAATAGAGAAACTAAACTTCCTCTTTAAGAAAGATTTGTAAAAATATGCTTACAGAGGTGACATTTCCTTCAGCAAGTTTCATGATGCTAAAGCTACCTTCCTCATCTTCAGTTCTTGGTTTCTTAGGGTTGGGTCCATCTTCACTGCTGCAAATGAGGATGAAAATTAATACAAACACTTGAAGTAAACTGTGCTGCCTACTAAGTAGAGAGTCAGTAAATTAATGAAATATACACTGAATACTGGACAAAACCTCATGATATAACTATTCCTAAATTAACACTAGACCAGTTTTCATTTTTCCTCACAGGCTGCACAAAGCAGACAGTAAAAACAGATCAAACTCTGTCTTGGCATAAAGCAAAGGCACTGCTTGCTGAAGGTGCAAGATTATTCATGCTTATTTCAGGAGTGAATTTACTTATACACATCTTTTCCACTTTTCTAAATATAGACTATCTCCAGTCACTTTATTTTGAAACTGTATACTGCATTAACATAATAATTACAGATTATGATTTACTGAATTACAGTATATTACATATAGTAATACATTACATATGTTACAGTATATTACAGTATATTACCCACTTCTGGTGATCCATGTGGGTGCTAGTGATGTTGATAGCAGTAGGCTGGAGAACATAAAGAAGGACTACAGAGCCCTGGGAAAGGTGGTTAGGGGCTCTGGAGCTCAGATTGTCTTTTCATCAATTCTCCAGGATACAGGGGGAAACCTTCAAAAAGCTAGGAGGACTGGCCAAGTTAATAAATGGTTAAAAGGATGGTGCCATAGTCAGGGGTTTGGGTGTTTTGAATACGGGACCCAAGTTAGTAGGCCAGGTCTACCGGGGGTTGGTAGAGCTGATCTGACAAGACGAAGAGTGGTTTTGGTAGGAGGCTTGCCAGGCTGGTCAAGGTTGCTTTAAACTAGATGTGTTGGGGGAGGGTGGCATCGTTCCATCCCAACACACCCAGTCAGTTGCCAGCACCTACAATAAATGCTCGGAGCAATGCAGAGATATTTCAGCTGCTCCAGCCAATGAGCCAGCTTCATTTGGAGCTCGGCTCAGATGCCTCTATACAAACGCCCGTAGCATAGGAAACAAACAAGAGAAATTAGAGATGTGTGCACGACTACAGGAGTATGATATAGTAGGCATGAAAGAAACATGGTGGGATGGCTCCTACAACTGGAATGTTGGAATGGAAGTTTACAGGCTCTCTAGAAAAGACAGGCCTGGCAGGCGGGGAGGGGGAGTTGCTATTTATGTTAGGGATAGGCTGGAAAGTATGGAACTCTGTCTGGGGATGGGTGAGCAGTTGACAGAGAGTTTGTGGGTCAGGGTTAAAGGGAGAGCAGCGATGGGGGACATCACTGTGGGGATCTGTTACAGACCTCCTGATCAAGAGGAATCTGTGGATGAAGCACTCTACAGACAGATAGGAACAGCCTCACGCTCGCAGGCCCTTGTTCTCATGGGAGACTTCAACCACCCTGAAATCTGTTGGAGTGAAGGTACGGCCCGGCACAAGCAATCCAGGAGGTTCCTCGATTGTGTGGAAGACAACTTCCTTCTGCAAGTGATTGAGGAGTCAACAAGGAGAGGTGCCATGCTTGACCTCGTGCTCACCAACAGGGAAGGGCTGGTTAGAAATGTGACGCTCCAGGGCAGTCTTGGTTGCAGTGACCATGAGATGGTCGAATTCGAGATCCTTGGGACAGTGAGAAGAGCATGCAGCAAGCTCACTGCCCTGGACTTCAAGAGAGCAGACTTTGGCCTCTTCAGGAACCTGATTAGTAAGGTTCCATGGGACACAGCCCTAGAGGGCAGGGAGGACCAAGACTCTTGGCTGTTATTCAAGGATCACCTGCTACAAGCTCAGGAATGTTGCATCCCAACTAGAAGAAAGTGCAGCAGGAGGGCCAGGAGACCTCCTTGGATGGATAAGGAGCTGCTCAGGAAAATTCAATGGAAAAAAGAGGCTTATAGAAGGTGGAAGCAGGGACAGGCGGCCTGGGAAGAATACAGGGATGCTGTCCGGGAAGCTAGGGACCAGGTGAGGAAGGCTAAGGCCTAGTTAGAATTGAACTTGGCTAGGGATGTTAAGGATAATAGGAAGGGATTCTATAGGTACGTAGCGAGTAAAAGACAGACTAGGGACAACGTAGGCCCCCTTTGGAAGGTATCGGGAGAACTGGCTACCCAGGATTTGGAGAAGGCTGAGGTTCTTAATGACTTCTTTGCCTCAGTCTTCACTGGCAAAGTCTCTGACCGCACCACCCAAGTCTTGGAAGGCGAACGCAGGGACTGTGAGAACGAAGACCCTAGGCCCACTGTAGGAGAGGATCTGGTTAGAGACCATCTTAAAAACCTAAATGTACACAAGTCCATGGGACCTGACGGAATCCATCCACGGGTCCTGAAGGAGCTGGTGAACGAAGTTGCTAAGCCACTGGCCATCATATTTGAAACACCATGGCAGTCAGGTGAAGTTCCCAACAACTGGAAAAAGGGAAATATAACCCCCATTTTCAAGAAGGGGAAAACGGATGACCTGGGGAATTACAAACCAGTCAGTCTCACCTCTGTGCCTGGCAAAATCTTGGAGCAGATTCTCCTGGAAGACATGCTAAGGCACATGAAAAACAAGGAAGTGGTTGGTGACAGCCAGCATGGCTTCACTAAGGGGAAATCCTGCCTGACCAATTTGGTGGCCTTCTATGATGGGGCTACGGAACTGATGGACGGGGCAGAGCAGTTGACGTCATCTGCCTGGACTTGTGCAAAGCCTTTGACACTGTCCCACATGACATCCTTGTCTCTAAATTGGAGAGACATCAATTTGATGGGTGGACCACTCGGTGGGTAAAGAACTGGCTGGATGGCCACATGCAAAGAGTTGTGGTCAATGACTCGATGTCCGGCTGGAGACCGGTAACGAGTGGTGTCCCTCAGGGATCGGTGTTGGGACCGGTCTTGTTCAACATCTTTGTCGGTGACATGGACAGTGGGATTGAGTGCGCCCTCAGCAAGTTTGCTGATGACACCAAGCTGTGTGGTTCGGTTGATACGCCGGAGGGAAGGGATGCCATCCAGAGGGACCTTGACACGCTTGTCAGGTGGGCTGATGCCAACCTGATGAAGTTTAACCATGCCAAGTGCAAGGTCCTACACCTGGGTCGGAGCAATCCCAGGCACAGCTACAGGTTGGGCAGAGAAGAGATTCAGAGCAGCCCTGCAGAGAAGGACTTGGGGGTGCTGGTCGATGAAAAAATGAACATGAGCCGGCTTCAGTGTGCACTCACAGCCCAGAAAGCCAACCGTATCCTGGGCTGCATCAAGAGGAGCGTGACCAGCAGGTCGAAGGAGGTGATCCTGCCCCTCTACTCTGCTCTTGTGAGACCTCACTTGGAGTATTGTGTGCAGTTCTGGTGTCCTCAACATAAAAAGGACACGGAACTGTTGGAACAAGTCCAGAGGAGGGCCACGAGGATGATCGGGGGACCGGAGCACCTTCCGTGTGGAGACAGGCTGAGAAAGTTGGGGCTGTTGAGCCTGGAGAAGAGAAGGCTGCGTGGAAGAAATTCTTTACTGAGAGGGTGGTGAGGCACTGGAATGGGTTGCCCAGGGAGGTTGTGAATGCTCCATCCCTGGCGGTGTTCAAGGCCAGGTTGGATGAGGCCTTGGGTGGTATGGTTTAGTGTGGGGTGTCCCTGCCCATGGCAGGGGGGTTGGAACTGGATGATCTTAAGTTCCTTTCCAACCCTAACTATTCTATGATTCTATGATTACATTTGGCATTCTCACCACATTTGTTGTAAATAGAAATAGCAATAAAAACTTAACATTTAAGTAAAAAAATTATTTACTCTTCAAAAATTACCTGCTAATTCCTGTACTGGAATTGATAGCTGCTACAAAACTGTTTATGTGGTGGCTTTTGAGTCTAATGACCCACACTCTCCACCAGCACACAAGAGCTTTATAAGCTTCCGAGTACAGCAGTCAAAAACCTGCTAGATAAACCCCAATTAAGTACATAAGAACTCTCAGGACATTTTAAGCTAATCGCAAAATGCTTTCCAAAGACTGTTGCTCTAAAAAAGCTAATTTTGAATTTAAGCTACTTTGTGGCTTTGTCCTTACAGAATCAGAATTACCAGGTTCGAAGGGACCTTCAAGATCATCGAGTCCAACCCATGCCTTACACCTTGACTAAACCATGTCACCAAGTGCCACATCCAATCTCTTATTAAACACATCCAGGGATGGTGACTCCACCACCACCCTGGGCAGACCATTCCAATATTTTATTATTCTTTCTGTGAAAAATTTCTTCCTAATATCCAACCTGTACCTTCCTTGGCGCAGTTTGAGACTGTGTCCTCTCGTTCTGTCAGTTGCTGCCTGGTGAAAGAGACCAACCCCCACCTGTCTACAACCTCCTTTCAGGAAGTTGTAGAGAGTGATAAGGTCACCTCTGAGTCTCCTCTTCTCCAGGCTAAACAACTCCAACTCTCTCAATCACGCCTCATAGGGCTTGGGGTCCAAGTCCCTCACCAGCCTCGTTGCCCTCCTTTGGACGCGCTCAATCATTTCCACATCCTTCTTAAACTGAGGAGCCCAGAACTGGACACAGTAGTCAAGGTGCGGCCTCACCAGTGCTGAGTACAGGGGAAGAATAACCTCCCCGTTTCTGCTGGCCACACCATTCCCAATGCAGGCTAGGATGTCATTGGCCTTCTTGGCCACCAGGGCACACTACCGGCTCATACAGGTAACATATATCAAGGTGTACGTTCAAACAAGGAACTTAACTGTAACATCTAATATGCCAATCTTTACAGCACGTCTTGGCAACAGAAGAAAATCAGATGCTGTGTTCTGTGTCACTTAATGTGACAGGCTACTGACACAGGAGAATCAATTTCAGTTTAAGAATGACTGAAAGCTACTCACCTATCTGAATGGCAGCACCTGTGTTCAAGGAATCCCAAAATAAAGTAAGAAGTTTTTCTCAAAAATTCTACTACTACAGTGAAAAGACTATATGGACAAAGCCAAGGCTCCTAGACTAGATGCCACTTTGCATTCTACAAGGTTAAAACTGATTTTAAAAACTGCATTGCACATTACAATCAACTATTAGAAGGCACTTGCACAGTCTTTTTACTTTCTATAGCACACCTTTCCCCTACTTTACAATCAGCATCTATCCCACTTTGTTTCAGCAGTTTTCTCTTATACTTAATTTTGTCCCTACCGAAATGAAATCCCTTCTCCTCAGCAACTCCTGTCATCCAACATAACCTTACTTATCACTCTAGGAGAAATTATTACTTCAGTTATGCCTCAGGACAAGAATAGGATACCTTGCTCCATCCTCAACCCTACTTTCTGGCTGACTTTGAACAAGGTGCTTAATTGTTTTGGACAGCAAATATGCCAGTCTGTAAAATGGAGAGAAACTGATACTTTTTTAACACCAGTGAGTTTACAACCTCTACTTGAACCAAAATCCTTGTATGTTGACGTGCTTTGATGAAAGGCACAAAGAACAATGAAAATTATCTTTCAGAATATTTTTCTCCAAAGCTGTTTTGCAATCAATTGCAATGTCTTGAAATCTTTTTCCTCCTGCATTATTTTCACTGATTCAAAATGCTTGGGGATTGGAGGAAGGAGGAGAACATAAATGCTGATGCTGCATTTAACTGCCGAGGACCAAATCCACAGCTGTCATTAATCAGTTCAGTACAGCAGAAACTAATGAATCCACACCCATTTATACCAGCCAAGGATCTGACATTTAGAATCTGTTACTGGCAATGCACTGATTACCAGTATTTTTAAACTGTAAAACGTGCAACAACTATTTGAGAAAAATTAATGAAATACAAGATTAATTTAAAACACCCACTTATGCATTTATATAGAAGCCTCTCACATATGCAAAGTTGGATGAGGCAACAGCCTCTCCAAAGCCAACCTAAGAAGGAAAAAGTAAAACACTTTCTGTTTTACTGGATTTTTTTAAACTACACAAAGATTAGCAAAAGTGAAACAAATGAATACTGAATATTAAAAACTGTGTTAAGATAGCATGCCTACATTTATGTCGCCTTAATCCCACTGGACCTTAAAAATTAAGTGGAGATGAATCTGGTCAATATGATGATAGGAGACACAAATTAGGCTTAGGAAAAAAAAAATAGGTCAGGAAAGCTTCTAGACAAACTTTTCAAAACATTTTGGTGAAATTATTTAGATCTGATAGTTTTAATAATTTGAATGTTATTTGTTGTTAAACATTTTTCTTCGTCATTGTCACAGTGCAATGCTTATTTAAATCTTCTTTATCAAAAGATTACATCACTCAGCTCTTCCTCAAACACAGAAAACCATACAGTTAACATTTCTGTTGAAGCAATGACAATACCATTATACCCATTCATTACTACAGCAATATCATTTATTCTGCAATTTCTAGAACTCTATTACCATTCATTCTTCTTTGCATAATTGAGTTTGTATCCTTTTATTTCCCTTACAGATTTTTTTAAACCAATTTTAATGCCCTACATAAATTTCTATCTTAATTATTTTTATACCTGCTTTCATCACCCTTCTAAAGGAAACCAGTTTTTAAACAAAATAGCTCTCCTACTTGCTTGTCAAATTGATGCCTTTGGGGTGATATGTTTTTAAGCGACTACCAATAAATTTTTGCTTATATGCTCTCTCTAGCTTGTTTGAATCTAGTTTTGCTTTCTTTGGTTTTGTTTTGGGTTTGTCTGGGGTTTTTTTTTAACTGGTTCTATCACCTTTTTAAAGTACACATAGAAATCTATTTATGTATACACACACACACACACACACACACAGAAACTGGGGCACAGAGCATGGACATAAGAGTTTGCTCAGTATGAATTCAAGGACACACCAGGACAAGACAGGCACACATAGCAACGAACAAAATAAAAAGCAAGGTGCTTCCCAGTTTGTATACAGAAATACATTCATCATTCTACAGAAGTAACGTGAGAAGTCCAATGTCATGTCTTGCCAAAGACAACATGCTGACAAGGCTCTAGCCATCCCCAGATAAGGGATATATGACAGCTCAGATAACCAAGGTCTCAGAATGGCTCAAAGACATTGTTACTAGCACTGAAAGGACTGAGCTAAAAAATGACAAAAGGGAGGGAGAAGGAGCTCATTAAGAACTCTCCAACATGTGAGAGTGGTGAGGCATGGAACAGGTTGCCCAAGGAAGTTGTGAATGTTCCATCCCTGTGTTCAAAGCCAGGGTGGACAGAGCCTTGAGCAACCTGGTCTCATGGAAGGTGTCCCTGCCCATGGCAAAAGGGTTGGAACTAGATGATCTTAAGGTCCCTTCCAACCCAACCCATTCTATGATTCTATGATCCCAGGGAACCCACTGGTCATATTATAAACATTCAATAAATTAAGCTCTAAGACACAGATTTCATTTCAGCTAATCGAGTTGGCTGGAGTGACAGTACTAATACAGTAGCAATTAAATGTTTATTCTTTATATCTGCAGCACAAATAAAGTAAACATAGTATACGTAACAACAACAACAAAAAAATCTTAAAAACTCTTCAGACAATAGATGTTTCAGAAAGCGTCTGTAGCAGTTTGATTCTTCAAGACATCCACATTTACTGCACAGAAGATAATAATGAAGCTGCTTTTCTTTTGATTTGGTATTCAAAAATGAAAGCTGCAGAACCACCTAAATTGAGCATGCTGAGAAAGAAGACTCATCTTTAAACTCAATTTAAAGCTCTGCAGCACTTATTGTAGAGCTAAATTAGACCCTCTGTTATTCTTATTTGAACTGCTTTGTTAACTACCAGTAGAGACCAGAGAGAGTAAGCTGCAACAGGTTGCTCAGAGAGGATGTTCAGTCTCCATCCAGACTGGGTGAAGCTGTAAGTTACATACTTAGGCCACAGATGACTCTGCTTTGACAGCAGACTGGGAAAGAAAGCTTCTGAGGCCCCTTCCAACCTGAGAGATTCTGTGACACCAAATACAGATATGAGGAAGTTACAGAACAGTTCCTAGTGTGTCTTGCCCAGTAATAGTAAGACCACTGTTAATCACAAAATACCCCAGACATACTGTGGTACCACAATATTCTCCACCCATCAGCATTTTTATAGTGTGTAGCTTATTGATTTTATGTTCCAAAGACCCTGAGACTGCTTCACCCAGCAAAAACAACTTGAAGTGTAAAACAAAGTTTAAAAAAATCCGTAGTACATCTCCAACTTACTTGTCTTTGAAGATGTCTTGAGCAGTCTTCTTGTCTTTTTTCTTGACAACCTCCTTTAGGGGGAAAAGTGCTTTTATTTTTTCAAGAGGACCCTGACACCTTTCTTTTACCACACTGGGCATCTCCAACATCTCTAAAAGGTGCTCTTCAATTGGTGGCAATGGCTCTTTGGGGTGAAAAGCCTTATGCTGCAAACACTGCAAGAAACAATTTCACCAAAGGAAAAATTTTAGTTTATGTGCTTTTAATATAATGTCCGTATGCCTGACATCATATGGTAAATGCAAAATATCTTCCATATTAAAGAAACAGTCTTCATATTGCTGAGAAATATTCCAGCTCACAAGTGCTCCAGTACAGAAGTGTATTGAAAGTCAATTGGTCAGCTGTTTGGGAAGCTAAATAATATTAAACAAGAACAGTGATGCAGATGAGTGTTCCCACACTCACTGGCATGAGTTCTATGAAAATTATTAGGAAAATCCCAGGAATGAAACAGTCATCTGCATCTATTCAGCTTTTTAACTTCACTTTGTCTTTAAAATGCAGTTCTATTATAAGAGTCACATGGCAGAGATTTCTACACATTCCAAAATTAGGAATTAGCAACAATATATATACCTCAATCATGTATTCCAGTTACTGTCACAGTTTGTTGTCCCTCAAAGAAAGTATTTCCTCTTGGTCAATAATACTCAACATGCACACAAGAGAAATTCTCACCAGCTTAAGAGCAAATGAAAAGAGAGAAGTTAAATGTGCACAGGTAAGACACAGAAAAAAGGTATGGTTGGAAATCAGCTTTGAAAGAGTGAGGGAATGAAGGCGCCTGACAGTTTACATCAAAGTTGGAACAGATGGTAGGAACTACAGAGAAGGCTTTTTCACCAAAGTGTAAAGGCAGTACACACAGTTAGGGAGCCAAGCAAAGGGAGAGAGGTAAGGTTAATGAGGCAGGCTATGGAAATTCCACTGAGAATTATAAAAGCAAAATAGGTATCTTAACTGTTCTGAAGTGTGGAATAGCAAAAGCGATGTATGTATACGTACATATAAAAATATATACAGATACTAGTGGATGCACACACACATGCATAAAACCACATAATCATAGAATGGTTTGGGTTGGAAGGGGCATAATGTACATGATTATTCTAAGCTCATTGTATTGGGTGTGTTAGACACAAGTGTGAAGGTAACCTCTCCCGGTAAACTAGAAATACAGCAGAAATTTGCTCCCCTGTTGGCTGTCAGACTTGCCATTAATTTAAAAAACAAAGCCAAAGCAAACAAACCCCTCTATTCATACTGAAAGGCTGCCAATAAAGAAAATCCAGACCATATGCTACACATCAATAGTGATGTGCTTTCATGCTGCTATTAAGATTCCAATCCATAATAGAGCATACTGTCAAAAGAAGGCAGTTATACAAGGCTATTGATTTGGAAAGACTTGTAATGATTTAAGGCATAATTACTTTGAAAGAGAGTAAAAATGTTGCCAGAAGCTGCAGTAATGGCTCTAGTGATACAAAAAAACCAATATTAAAACAACATTAGAGAACTGAATTAAACTCAGAAAGCAAAAACATTAAGTCTGCTGTTGTGAATATGTTTTCCATCTGAAATCATTATGAGTGCAGCTGGAAAAGCTGAGCAGATCGAGTAGCCACAACCTCCACTTGTTCCTCTTTTTAGAGTAGACAGCTACCTGTGAAACATGAGATGGTAGGTACCATCAAAACTCAGGTGCTAATTAGAAACTAAGTTGAACAGACTTAACCTATGCCCTGGACTTCAAGAGAGCAGACTTTGGCCTCTTCAGGAACCTGATTAGTAAGGTTCCATGGGACACAGCCCTAGAGGGCAGGGAGGACCAAGACTCTTGGCTGTTATTCAAGGATCACCTGCTACAAGCTCAGGAATGTTGCATCCCAACTAGAAGAAAGTGCAGCAGGAGGGCCAGGAGACCTCCTTGGATGGATAAGGAGCTGCTCAGGAAAATTCAATGGAAAAAAGAGGCTTATAGAAGGTGGAAGCAGGGACAGGCGGCCTGGGAAGAATACAGGGATGCTGTCCGGGAAGCTAGGGACCAGGTGAGGAAGGCTAAGGCCTAGTTAGAATTGAACTTGGCTAGGGATGTTAAGGATAATAGGAAGGGATTCTATAGGTACGTAGCGAGTAAAAGACAGACTAGGGACAACGTAGGCCCCCTTTGGAAGGTATCGGGAGAACTGGCTACCCAGGATTTGGAGAAGGCTGAGGTTCTTAATGACTTCTTTGCCTCAGTCTTCACTGGCAAAGTCTCTGACCGCACCACCCAAGTCTTGGAAGGCGAACGCAGGGACTGTGAGAACGAAGACCCTAGGCCCACTGTAGGAGAGGATCTGGTTAGAGACCATCTTAAAAACCTAAATGTACACAAGTCCATGGGACCTGACGGAATCCATCCACGGGTCCTGAAGGAGCTGGTGAACGAAGTTGCTAAGCCACTGGCCATCATATTTGAAACACCATGGCAGTCAGGTGAAGTTCCCAACAACTGGAAAAAGGGAAATATAACCCCCATTTTCAAGAAGGGGAAAATGGATGACCCGGGGAATTACAAACCAGTCAGTCTCACCTCTGTGCCTGGCAAAATCTTGGAGCAGATTCTCCTGGAAGACATGCTAAGGCACATGAAAAACAAGGAAGTGGTTGGTGACAGCCAGCATGGCTTCACTAAGGGGAAATCCTGCCTGACCAATTTGGTGGCCTTCTATGATGGGGCTACGGAACTGATGGACGGGGCAGAGCAGTTGACGTCATCTACCTGGACTTGTGCAAAGCCTTTGACACTGTCCCACATGACATCCTTGTCTCTAAATTGGAGAGACATCAATTTGATGGGTGGACCACTCGGTGGGTAAAGAACTGGCTGGATGGCTGCATGCAAAGAGTTGTGGTCAATGGCTCGATGTCCGGCTGGAGACCGGTAACGAGTGGTGTCCCTCAGGGATCGGTGTTGGGACCGGTCTTGTTCAACATCTTTGTCGGTGACATGGACAGTGGGATTGAGTGCGCCCTCAGCAAGTTTGCTGATGACACCAAGCTGTGTGGTTCGGTTGATACGCCGGAGGGAAGGGATGCCATCCAGAGGGACCTTGACACGCTTGTCAGGTGGGCTGATGCCAACCTGATGAAGTTTAACCATGCCAAGTGCAAGGTCCTACACCTGGGTCGGAGCAATCCCAGGCACAGCTACAGGTTGGGCAGACAAGAGATTCAGAGCAGCCCTGCAGAGAAGGACTTGGGGTGCTGGTCGATGAAAAAATGAACATGAGCCGGCAGTGTGCGCTCGCAGCCCAGAAAGCAACCGTATCCTGGGCTGCATCAAGAGGAGCGTGACCAGCAGGTCGAAGGAGGTGATCCTGCCCCTCTACTCTGCTCTTGTGAGACCTCACTTGGAGTATTGTGTGCAGTTCTGGTGTCCTCAACATAAAAAGGACACGGAACTGTTGGAACAAGTCCAGAGGAGGGCCACGAGGATGATCGGGGGACCGGAGCACCTTCCGTACGGAGACAGGCTGAGAAAGTTGGGGCTGTTGAGCCTGGAGAAGAGAAGGCTGCGTGGAGACCTCATAGCAGCCTTCCAGTATCTGAAGGGGGCCTACAAGGATGCTGGGGAGGGACTCTTCATCAGGGACTGTAGTGACAGGACAAGGGGTAACGGGTTCAAACTTAAACAGGGGAAGTTTAGATTGGATATAAGGAAGAAATTCTTTACTTTAAGGGTGGTGAGGCACTGGAATGGGTTGCCCAGGGAGGTTGTGAGTGCTCCATCCTTGGCGATGTTCAAGGCCAGGTTGGATGAGGCCTTGGGTGACATGGTTTAGTGTGGGGTGTCCCTGCCCATGGCAGGGGGGTTGGAACTAGATGATCTCAAGGTCCTTTCCAACCCTAACTATTCTATGATTCTATGATAACCTGGAGTTTCTAATTCCAAACAGTCCCTTTTAAACTTGCTTCATCTTCCTTCTGTGCTCAGCAAGAACCACTGCTACCTTCACCAGCTAGAAGCAACCCACACCGCCACCGGCATTCAGACTCACTGTTGTGTTCATGCGTGTTGCCAGCAACATACTAGCTCCTCCTTGCTCTTCCTTATTTCCTTACATTTCTAGCCTAGAGATGTAGCAAGCTTTCAGAAACAGGGGTCATGCTAAGATGCTGGTCAATGAAATGAAGAAGTGGGCTTTTCAAAGAATTTATTCCATGATAAGCAATGGCATAAATGCATGAATAGACAGGAATTTACTGCAAGAAAGCATCTTGCCTTGTTCCCTTCCACACAGCATTTAGAAACACACTTTTGTAAAGAACATATTTTAGCAAATCAATAATAAATCCTACAGCAACCTGGTAGTATTTAAAGCCTTAGAAATAAGAGACAGATTCGGCTAACTAAAAGATAAGCATCTAGCCTATCTCTACACCACCAAAATGATCATTTACTTATGATCTCCAAAACAAGAAGGATCAATTACTTTCCCAAGTTCTTATTCCATGGATTACGGAACAGGCTTGGACAAGTCAGCTGACACTAGTTATCTAGCTTTTGGGTGGTTAAACCTGTGTGAACTGAATCCCAACACGAGTGTCTTAAAGTTCAGTTTACAGCTAGTTTCTGACAATTTCAAAATGACCTTCCAAGAGATCCACTACGTTCAACTAAAGATAAGATTATTTTTTGTTGAAAGCCCTTAGACTTCTGTGAGCAACCTCCTGTCCCCTTCCATTCTGCTTTTTGGAAGAACATAACTGTCGTGGTTTAAGGCCAGGCCGTAAATTAGAACCACGCAGTCTACTTCCCCCCACCCCTTCTTCCCCGCCCCGCTTGTGAAGGGATGGGAAGGAGAATCGAAAGAATGCAACTCCCATGGGTTGAGATAAGAACGGTTTAGTAACTAAGGTATAACACAAATCACTGCTACTACCACCAATAATAATAATAACAATAAGAGAAATAACAAGGGAAGAGAACATAACACCTCACTGACTGATACCTCGCCCCCCACCCAGCAGCAAACCAGCCCTTCCGGGTCACTCTCAGTTACATCCTGGGCATGATGTGCTGTGGTATGGAGTACCTCTTTGGCTAGCTTGGGTCAGGTGTCCTGTTCCTGCTTCCTCCCAGCTTCCCCTCCTCCCTGGCAGAGCATGAGACTCACAAAGTCCTTGGTCAGAGTAAACATTCTGACCAGCAACTGAAAACATCAGTTTTATCAGTATTATCCCCAGGCTGAAAGTCAAAAACACAGCGCTGCACCAGCCACTAAGAAGTAGAAAAAAAATGACTGCTACTGCTAAACCAGGACAATAACCATACACTCCAACCATTTATAAACAAGCTCAGTCCTCTAGGGTCACTTACACACTTTACACAAGAGCCATTACAGCATATTTAGAGGCAGATTCTTCAGCTGGATCCCATGAAATACGTGATGCTGCAGGCTACTGTGCTCACAAGCCTTCCACCAGGTCTGTCTCAGTACAGAGGAATTGGTTTATTGGCTATCAAATAAAATGCACTGTGTTCCCCAAATATCGTACGTGTTTCAAATCCCTGTATTTAAGAGGAACAACTTAAACAGTGATGGTGGAAGTCTGCTACCACAAAAGCAATGGAAGTTCACTCAGGCTTTTCTCGAAGCAAGGAATAGAAGTTGAAACTCTGGATGTAGGATATTCCTCATCTTCCACTCCAGCAAGCTTAACAACTGCTTTCCACCACTCTCTCATTTCCTGATGCCTACCACTACTTCCAGAGACATAATTTAGCTTGACGTTTCTGTTTAAATCCTGGCTCTTGTCACTTACCATTCCAAATATCTTCATAAGGTAACAGAGCAAGGAAATTAAGAAGTTCATCTTTTCTTCGGAGTTATTTTTCCAAACTATTTGTAGGTCCTGTTTAGCCTAATCAATTTATTGGCTACATTCAAAAAATTATGCATAATTTTTCTTTGTATTTCTTCAGGAACCAGCAGTGCCACTAGGTCTACGAGCAAAATATTAAGAATCTGGAACACCTTTGCAGCAAATGAGAGAACAATCTGTCTGCCACTTACACAGATTAATAGCAGTTTTGTAACCACAACAAAAAAAAAAAAAAAAAAAAAAAGGGGGCTGTGCATGGCCAAAAGAAAGCACTAAAGGGACTGGCAATTTAAGGCTTTATAAACAGCAAGCACTGTGGACAGGAACTGTGTACTACCCAGCACATCAAAACAATCAATAAATACTTGTTCCACCAGTAGCATTCCCCCTTACAAAAAATCCTATTATCCTCTAAGGAAATTGGTGATTTACACAGTTACTCTCTTCTAGCAGCCCTTGACTCAACTGCTACAACACCATCATCACACTGTTCCAGAAGACAAATGAAACACCTAGAGAAAGATCTGTCATTTCCAGGCAATATCCACTGAACCAAAAGAATGCAAAATTGTATCTAGCAATACAACAGGGGATATTCTATCCCGTGTGTTTCATCTACAAGCAAAACTATTTTTTAATACCTAAGCTTCAAAATCCTTCCTAAAATACTAGCCATGCAGAGATCAATCCATTTTTAGCTCTTGCCCAGAAATAACCTTCTACTGACCAAATCTGGCATTCAGTTTACACATTGTCTTGTCAAGATGACTGGCAGAATTCAAAGGGAACACTGAGTTCTTAAAGTTTCAATCAGAGTAAGATTTGAAAAGAGTGGGCTTACATATATTCCTGAAACATATATATGACCTTCAGATCCTTTGGTTCTTTTGACAATACCGCGGTAGCGTGGCTAGTGGATGCTGGGGTAAGGTTTCTTAATTTAAAAAAAAATACTTGTAAACTGAAAAAAAATTATTTGCAATTGTTGAGATATGATGAACATGGCTGCTTTAACACCATTTCTGGTCAATTTTAAGAGTGGAGTCATGCACTCAATATATCTCCATGGCTCTGTATACAATACAATTCTGCAGCTGCATAAGTAATAATATAATTTTCCTTATTTTTGAATTTGCTGTGTCATTTTTTGAACACTGGAATTCCAAAGTATAATTAAGTCTCTCATCCTCACAGTTGCAATGAAAACCTCCATGATATGAAAGGAATGTAAATCAAAATGTAGACAGCTTGATGCAATAACTGCAAGAAGTGTGAACTGTTCAGCTCGCCTGTAAAGTGCATCAGCTCAGACACCCAAATGGAATATATTAAATGTCAACAGTGTTGACCATTTACTACTGACCAAGTTCACTCAGACTGATCGGCTTTGGAAACACTGCCAGATGTAACAGTGGACAGAAAAGTGACTGCTCAAGATTTGACAGGACACAGAATTAGAAGCTGAAGAGATCCCTGATTTTCAGTCAGTTTCTCTCTGCCCAGAAGTTGAAGACTGAGACTATGTCCACACTGTGATCACTGCAATACAGTGTTGAGATACCCAAGCAAGTTTTAATTTGTCTAGCCTAGGTCCTGTAAATATCACTGATGCTGTTGCAGACACCACAGCACAGGTGTTATTTCCTTTCCTCCCTGGAAATTGAAAAATTTAAGAAGTCTTATGTCAGAGAACATAGAAATCACTGGCTACCCTACTTGCTACTTAAATACAAAAGAATTTATATTCCATCTTCACAATACACATCTTTCCAATGTGAATCAAAGACAGAAAGGTGAAAAGCCTTAACAAAACAAGGTTTTTAGAAATGCCATGTAGTTCATCTCACCTGATACAGCCTCTGAAAATGAGGGTTTGGGATTTTGCTGGGCTTAAACAGGTCCTCAAAAGTTTCTCTGTCATCAGCTTCATAAATCAAACTCATGGAATCAATCAAAGAGTCAACAGCAGATAACTGATCCCCTAAGGCAGCAATAACATACAAAGAAAAGTAAATACGCTTACAGATGGATGCATTTCCTGGAAAAATTTCTAAATGAAGATTCACTTCAGAACGTGAGATTTTGACCAAGTCATTACATGCTACAGAATACACTACAGATATAGACATGCCAATACAGAATAACGGACACAATAATAAACACCCTACTTTATTTAAGGACTACAGTGTAAAGTCATAAAGCTTTTCTTTTCCCCCAAGACGTCAATTATTGCTGCCCTTCTGCTCCCATTTTTCTTCTTTTTCAAGATGTTTGTATTTGCAACAGAATGCTTATAGGCCATGTAGAAAATAATAATAATAGTAGATTTGAAGAACTAAAGGGCATAATATGAATTTTTAAAGTTCTGATGGCAAATTAACATAGTTCACAACAGTCAACTATTGCTTTGGTAAGTCAGGTTTGGGATTTGTTCTCAAACTACTGGTTAGAGGCAAGAAAACAGAAACTGTTTCAGAAACAAACCAGCATGCTTTATATAGCCTGATGTGCACATATCCATTTAATGAATCTCATAACAAATTTTAGAAGTGGGAGTTGATATTAAACTACATCCATTTAAACTCATTGCTATGCAAAATTCTCAGAACAGTGAGTTAAGCTTTGTATGGCTGCATGCTCTATGTCTCTCCAAAGACAACCTCCATCTGAACCTGGACACCAGTAGTGCATGCTTCAAAAAAACCCCAACACACCACAGAAAATAAATTCTTTGTCTTGTACGTTATATTAACAGGCCATACTGCAACTGGCTACAGGACCAGCTTTGAATGAATGGAGCTGACGCCTCTGTTCTAATTCTAACTGGCTAATCACACATCATAGCTCCCACAGGGTTTGCCATTTAGTCTCGCAAATGAGTTCAAAGATCAAAGGATACAGAGGACTAAATCTCCACTCTCTATATTAAGATCCTGTGAGACTATTAATCCCATAACCCAAGACAGAAGCCATTTAAAAGGACAGTTTTAAAAGACTGTGGGCAAACCTCAAGTCTGCTCAGCTTGCAACTAAGCTGGCAAAGTTTTGCTACAGGCTTTACTCATCAAGATCACATCACCATAATATACTCCCAAAGGGACAGGGTTGTTCTTCCTAAGCCAAAGTAATGACAAAGCTTATGTTTCCATTGGAAAGCCAGATATTCCTTTTTAGAGTATCTCAAATGAAGACAAATAGGTTACCTTGCCCAGCTGCCCAGCGAATTACTATCTTACCTGTAGGAATGCATTTTTTATTGTTTTTCAAGGATGAAAATATATACTGTCTTAAGTCTTCCATGTAGGGTAGTTGCACATAGATGAGACACTAAGTGAGGCAAAAGAAGAAACCACTGAGCCTGAAGAAAATAATCTAAAAGATCCCAGAGTGCCCTATCAGGGCAATATAAACATAAGAAAAAGCCAAAGATATACTATCTGTGTGCATGAAAATATTTAAATAAAACATTTACAGAGCAACACAGTTTTAAGCAGAATAAAACACAGAATTATTTTATAATATAGTGATGACTATACTCATTTTTTACTGGTAGAAAAAAAGACCTTTCAGGTCATCCAGTCATTTTTCTTGCACAGAGTTCCAACCAGCCAAGCTTTAAATAAGCCATATACTGGTGCTTTGGGAGGTTTCATCATAGCTTACTGTGTTCAAAAGTTGTTTTTTTTTTTTTCTTTTTTCATTCTCAGACTCATGTTTTCTTTATTCAAATACCTCTTCCAGTTCATACCACCCTAAATAATTCCTTTCCATCCTTTATGTTTATGTCCTTCAAAAGCCTGAAGATTGCTATGTCCGCCCCCACCTTCGTCACTGCTTCGCCATGTTATACATATTTAGCTCTTTCAATAGTCTCTCGTAAGTAAGATCAGTGGAAACATGCTGCAAAAATACTGATATGTGTTGCTTCTGGGTGTCTCAGAATTTTTTATATATATATTTCATATATGATTATGCTGCATACAGAATTCCTGTTTGTTTCTAAGAAACACTTCTTTTCCCTCCTGTTTCTTAAAATAACCTTTTCAAGTAAATACTGTCTTCCAAACTCTCCAGATGAATTTGAACAACAGCTTTAAATGCTGTGTCCTCCTCCCCTCAGTTCCAGTTGACTTGGAAATTTAACGACAACAGCCTAGTTGGACATGCTTGAAATGCCACATCAACTATCAAATTCAAATTCTGCACTACCAAGCAACCTGGAAATAAATACGCAGTTTAAGAAACTGAAGGAATCCAGTATAACATCAGACTGTATGCAGAGAGGTAGATAGTCACACAGCAAAAAAGCAGTGGCAACTTATTACATAACTATGGGATTATACTGGTTTTAGATACCAAAATTTTTGAGAGTTCCAGGATAGTAAAATGAAATTATTACTATGCTATTGAAACAAAAATCAGTATTATTTAAATCTGTAATATAGAGGATACTAGTGGAAGCATATTACATTATTTTTCCATGTATTTTTTCTAGGGAATTTTCTTATATTTTGTTACCTCTTTGTCCTAACAGTATTATGACTGAAAAGTCACATTGGTTTCTTCTGGTATTACAAAACACTGCATATGGTTCAAATATGATCATTTATTAATTGGTATTTGCAAAGCATCAGTATGGAAGCTCTTTACAGAAAGGTAAGAGTGAAAAATTACCTCATATGCATCCTTAATACATGGAAAAGCTGCTCCAATTTGTGGGTTGCTTCTTCTATCATAAGCATAACGTACTACAGCTACCACTTTCAACTCATCCAATGCATGAACAAGGGCAGAAAAAGCAACTGCTGCATTCTGGAAGGGAAAAAAAAAAAAAAAAATAAAATCCACACAGTCCTGCAAGCTGTTATTAGCCTGCTGAAATACATCTTTCACAGTGAACTCTACTGCACTGATTTTACTCAAGACTAGCTCCCATTTCAGCTATAACTTCAACAAAAGCATTTTTCATGTTCGAAAAATGGAGAAGCAGAAAGGTCAAATCTCATCATGACAGTGTATCAATTCAAAGCTGAGCAAACTTTAGATCTAGCACATTCCACCTTTTCCACTAGGTGTGAAGAGCTCTCAGAAGTATTACAAGAGAGAGAGAAAAAGAGGGAAGACAGACCCTTAAAGGAACACATCATAGCACCATACAGTGAGGTTTTTATCTCTGATTTTTAAAATAATTTGGAGGTCTGGTCTAAACAACACAGTGACAGAGCTTACCGTTGCTCTGCATGTGAATGGACTTAAGCACCAATTCTAGGTTCCAAATGCTCTTGCACAAGCATGGTATTTACCAGTTTCTCATTATTCATGGGTGAGGGTATTCATCTGGGGTCTAATCCAACTTCTTTTCATCCTAATGGGCAACGGAACAAGATCTACCTAACCTGCATTAGAACTATGTGCCTTATTAACACAGAAAGACAGGACAATCTCAAGTGCCACTATTATTCTTCTCTGTTCCATAGCAAAACACCCTTATCATTAAACTCCAGTTCATCTTACCTCATCATCTTTTGCTGCAAAGACCTTCAGAACCTGGTTGCCCATGTAGCAATGCCTCTGGATCTATAGATTAAAACGGCCAAGAGTTAGCCTGATCTAAAGAAAATGTCAGCAATGCAACTGGATCAGTGAAATTACGGAACAACTAACATCTTACTCAAGTGAGAAGCCACAAAATTTCATGACTGTGCATAGTAGTTAAAGCTTTGTATATGCGTCGTATCTCCATTTATCACTCAATATGGATATTCAGTCATATTCAATTTGACACTCTCACACCTCCATTATCATAGAATCATAGAATAGTTAGGGTTGGAAAGGACCTTAAGATCATGAAGTTCCAACCCCCTGCCATGGGCAGGGACACCTCACACTAAACCATGCCACCCAAGGCTTTGTCCAACCTGGCCTTGAAAACTGCCAGGGATGGAGCATTCACAACCTCCCTGGGCAACCCATTCCAGGGCCTCATCACCCTTACAGTAAAAAACTTCCTCCTTATATTCAATCTAAACTTGCCCTGCTGAAGTTTGAACCCATTACCCTTTGTCCTATCACTACAGTCCTAATAGAGTCCCTCCCCAGCATCCTTGTAGGCCCCCTTCAGGTACTGGAAGGCTGCTATGAGGTTTCCACGCAGCCTTCTCTTCTCCAGGCTGAATTCTCTTACGTGAGACTAAACCAAATTGACGCCACATCTATGCTATAAGATTTTCCTAGCAAAGATATGTCAAAAAGGAGCTGAAAAAGTCACATCCCTAAATAATAAAGCTACTTCAACAGCAATATGAAGCATATGCACCTGTGCTGCTGGCACTTCTGCTGGCAGAGTTTATGCTGTTCATGAACATGGCTGAACCATGCCACACACATCCCCAAAAATAAAAAATAATTTCTTCAAGGGTTATTGCTGGAATAGCTGTAACTACAGAGGCTGGGAGACACCCAGAGAAACACTAACAGGAGAACACCTGTCACTAAGACTGCATACTACTATGAACACCGGGTAAAATTACATTTCTTTGTCACAGAAAAATCTCTTCAAATTACTGTCCCAAACTAACGTGGAGTTGCATTATTTAGCAAATTACCATAATCCTGTTGAAGTCAGAGACAACTTGCATCCAAGAAGAACTGTTTAAAATACTACTGCACGATTTTTCAACTCAAATTATTCTACCTGCAATTATTCTTTGCTGTTCTGTCTTTAAAAACTCAGGAAATTTTACATTCAGTATAGTATAAATAACCAGATGTGTGTATCAGTACACCTTTTTGTGTCTGGGGTCAAAAAAAAAAAGGTCCCTTTGTAATATTTTCAAGTATTATTTCTTGATTTATATGGCATTACTTATAAATTAAAAATCAAAGTTTAAGCAGCCTCTGATCTTCTTTCCTGAGGGATGTGAATAACTCAGAAAAATAATATAAGGTGGTTCTATTCCTTCTTTAATTATGTATTTGAAGCTGTTCCAGTTTCTCTAGTTAATAATAATCTTTTCCCCAACATTTTTTAAAGAAACAATACAAAACATACATTTGAATAGTGTCAATATTACGATTCCAAACAATAAAATTCCAGAACCAAAACATAAGGAAAGCATGGGTTTTGAAAATTCCAGTCATAGTTGAAAACTTCCTGATATCATTATCTAACAGTGTAATTTTAATTCTGCAATCACACCTGAATAATTTTATTACACTGATGTCAACACAACTATTATGGGGCATAATTACTCACACTCCTAGTTACAGAATCAGAGCACACTTTACTTAAGATGTAATTCCTATGTGTTATGAAATCCACAAACCAGAGAAGCAAACCATAAAAAATTATCAAAAGCAATAAATAATAGATTTTGTGCACTGAGAAAATACAAACCAATTTGTTAATTGAGGCATATTTACGTGAATCAAGAATAATCCTAGAATTAATTATATTCTACAATTAATAATTAACTATGTATTTGAAGGTATTAACACATTATCTGACCACTGCGGGGGCGGAAGGGTGTGTGAAATCCACATGAAACAGCAGCTCATTTACAGGAGCATGATTTTTTCACCTGTTTTCCTCTTACTTTGTGTTTAAAATAAAAGTCAGACTTCAGGTCAACATAGGAGACCAGCCTCCAGCATAAGAAAATGCTGCATATGGTGAAATACATCTTGTGGAATTAAATGAAGACAGTAAGACTCAGCTTTAGGCCAAGTTAATAATATGCTTTGGACCACCACACTGCAATAACATAAGGGCATATCTAGCAACATGCAGGGGTCTCTGTGCCACCTGTACTGTAAAGTAAAAATATGTTTAGTAACATCCATTTGGGAGCAAGCTCCCACAGATACTACCTATTTTATTAGCATATCTCCTTCCTGGTAAAGGTAACGATTCCTCAGCTTTCATCACAGGTACTATTTTGTTCGGACAGCGAGACATTTCAAAGAACAGCAAGAGGGCTGAGAGCTTTCAGAACAGAAGGTGCAGTGCTGCCCTATGATTTTCTTTCTGTTTTGAGTGGTGAAGGAGACTGGGTGCAGTGAACTCCAACAGTAAAATTTCAGTCACTCTGTGCAATATCCTGGAGAAGAAAGAGTGTGAGCAGCTTAACATTACTAGCAAATACCGGCGCTCACATCTCTGTACTTTCATCCTTGTATGTCCTGCTTCAAGAAGGGTTTTCTTAAGCCTTTGACTAAGGCTTCCCTAATACTCAAGTCCTGGATTTTCTGCAGGAAACCACCTTTTGCTGGATAGCTTTTATTAAGGTACTTGCTCAATATAAGTTTCTTACATCTTCCAGGTAAAACAAGTAGCAGTTAATATCACAAGAACAGGTAAGTGCTTATAAACACCAAGCATCTCACTGAAATACGGAGAGCTTTTGAACGATGTTATCTTCATCTAAGTTCCATGAAGTCTTTGCTACATTTAGGTTTTGTTATAGTAGGAACAAGAAGCAAGTCACAGTTTACAAACTAGTCCTCACGGAAATAAGAATAAACCCAGTCAGTTCTCAGGCTTTCTGTGACATTTCTTTATGTTCAGAGAGAGACTTCTGCTCTCATGGCCAGACAAAACCCAAAAAGGCTATTGCATGATCTGAACAGAAGAGAGACCATCTTCTGTTGCAGATCTGGCATCACTATTTAAGTCCCTGAGATGAAATGAAACTACAATACCTCTTGACTCCACAGAGATCTGAGCTCAGTGGTTCTTACTTTACTTGAGGGCCCAATGGCCACATTTACGAACGTCTTTTCTCACAAGACTACATACTGTTTACATGTACTGGAATGACAAAGTCAAATCACTCCTGTATACATGACGGCAGATGCCTCGTTCCTAACACTGGAATGCAGTACAACATCACAACTTCAGTGAATTCAAACTGAAATCCATTGTTTGAACAACCCAGGTAGTTGAATGTGAACAGGCTTAGTACTGTACCTGAGAGGATCTGCTAAATCCCAAAACAGAAAAGCATTTTGCTTCTGTTTTGTATTTCATTTGCTCTTCATCTTCCTTGGAAAAAGGAACTATATCACTCCCATAGCGAAACCCTGGAGAATAAGACAAGAGCATCTGGTAAGCATATGGCCCTACAATTCTAACACCAAAATCAGCTCTCTGAATATTTTAACAATCATGCATGCCCCACAGCTACACTCCATGCACACTCATCAAATTACTTTCCCTGTTAACAAAAAAACCACACACTCATAGAAAGAAACACTTTGTACTTCATGAACAGCAGTTGCACTCCTTGTGCATTGTTTTATGTAATACACCTACCCTTGTAGAGAGAAGAAAATAAGGAAAAGGAACATCTTGCCCAACAAAGTTACACTTGCAGAATAGATTTAAGCAAATCAAAATAGAGTTCAGCAAATAGACTGCAACATTCCTTGCAAATGTAACAGAGAAAACCCCAAACATACCACAAAGCATGGACAAGAAACCAAAAGAGATCCAGAAAACAAAATGTGTTAACAGTGGAAGTGAGATACACCTTCATACACAAAGGTATAGGTTGTATGCAGAAGTGGTCTCTGTATGTATTTGTGTTTTACTTCCCATGCCTTACATTGCAGGGATACCTCCACAAAACAGGAAGTTGTTAGCTTCTCAGAGCTATCATCTGTTCCAACTGCTTATTCCCCCACTTCAAGCTCCAATATCCTCCCTATATGTAACATGGTCAATTTATTTATACTATAACAGACTAAGGACAGGTGCAAAGAAAGCAGGTGCAGAGAAAGCAGAAGGAATACAGATAAATCCCTGGATGAAAAACTATATGCAGATAGATTTTCCTGGAAACTGAAAAGCAAGCACACAAGCAGAATGAATGGAATTTCAGTACGGGTGCTTCACACACAAAATATTGTCTAATTACAGTATTTTTCAAAAAGTTCTCTATAGTCTCTGTGGGTCTCTATAGTTTGGAGAAGAGGAGACTGTGGGGGGACCTTATTAGTGTATATAAATATATAAAGGGGGAGTGTCACGAGGATGGAGCCAGGCTCTTCTCAGTGGCAATGATAGGACAAGGGGTAATGGGTACAAACTGGAATACAAGAGGTTCCACTAAAACTTGAGAAGAAACTTCTTCTCAGTGAGGGTGACAGAACACTGGAACAGGCTGCCCAGGGGGGTTGTGGAGTCTCCTTCTCTGGAGACATTCAAAACCCACCTGGACACATTCCTGTGTAACCTTATCTAGATATTCCTGCCCCGGCAGGGGGATTGGACTAGATGATCTTTTGAGGTCCCTTCCAATCTCTAACATACTGTGATACTGTGAAGTTCACTGACAGAAATTTTTGATCTCTTTGTTCAGAGTGAGCTGTTCATCCCTTCTTTTTACTAATATCCCACATCCACTCATCAACTTAGGCTGTCAGGACATCAGCAGAGAATGGTCACAAATGCTTCAAAATATATGTAAAATAAAAAGTGCACTTTTTAAATTTTATTACAAGTTTTGAAGTTATAAAACATAGACTACTACTGCTTACCTATCATTTCTGCTTAAAGAAACAACAACAACAAATAAAAAAATCACAGTCACTGGGACATTTTTATCTGCTACAAGACACCTATGATTGCTACAATTGAAAGATGTTAAATAAAAAAACAGTATTTAATTTTTAAATTTACTTTATCCATTTGAGAGCACTTTCTACACTGTTATCTCAATAGTTCTGCCCTTTATAGTTAATACGCTTGCCCTTGTGTGGGATAAAAACAGCAGAAGAAAGAAAAAAATTAGTAATAAAATATATTCATAAAAGCACAAAAATGTAAATATATTTGCTTAACTCAATTTTTTAAAACTAGAGCATTTCATACTTTTCTAGGGCCTTCAGTCTTCTCTGGAATTAAAACTGCTCTGAAACAAGCTGAAGGTTATAAAAGAAGTATTCTTCATAACACTACCTTGGATTGAACCTATTACAGAATTTAACAAACAAAACTAATAGACTCTTGAACACTAAACCTTCCTTTAATGGTTTCATCTTCCTAATTTCAGAGTATCTAGAGCAGCTGGTTATCTAGAAAAGAAAGCGTTATGAAAATATACATGTTATCGGCACAACTGAAGACTTGAAAACAGAATAGAGGTAGCAGCACTACTCAATACAGAACTGAAGTATGGTCCTCCAGCGAATATAGTTTAGGAAGCTGCAGTACCTTCCAAGTTCTACCTGGTGGTATTACTATTGTTATTCCTATTACTAGCAAAAGAAGGAATTTTTAAAATATCTGAAGACAAAGTCTCACATAATAGTGTCTGTGTTCCATCAGCTTACAGAGCTTACATTCTAAGATCACAGCTAGGCTTCAACGTATAAAACTGAAAGATGTTTAGGCGATTTAAAAGTACAAGCCATTATCATGATTTGTCTTCAGGGTGCACATAAAGAAGTCATACCTTGAATAGTATCATCTTTCTGAATCTCTGTCTCATCATCATCATTCAAGCAGTAAACAGTTTCTTTCCGCACATCATCTTTTCTGAGGGTTTTAGCATCCACAGTTGTCCAAACTTTTTTCACCTTCTCTTCTGTGACCTTTATATCAGAAGTCAAAGAAAAAGAACATCTTTCAGACTGCTTACAAAAACACGCAAAAAAGTGTTGCATTATTTTGCCAATAAGTGACTAATAATGACAGCCTCAAATATGTATCTCTGACTGCTGACACAGCGCTTTCAGCACAGATTGATCTGCTTGTGATCTAGCACCTGAACTGTATCATATTTGCCTTGATTACTCATTAAAGTAATGCACTAAGTCATTTGTAAAAGTCTTTTAGTCACAGGATAGCATGTAACTTGATATGTATTTTGCTTCCTCCACCTATATAAACACTTTTGACAAAAAAAATAGATATATGTTAAAGATGCAAGAAGATTCAATGCTTATTCAGCTTGTTTGGTCAAGTTTTGCATCAGGCTTACTACACTTCAGGATAAAAATACCAAATATTTCTGGAACTTCCCCAAAAGGCAGGAAAAGATCCAGCTGCATAACAGGACAGGGAGAGGAAAGAAGGAATAAATGTCTGCAATGACTGAATGTTTCCAAACTACAAGGAAAGAAAAATACTTTTTTTTAATCACTACTTTAGTGAAATCAATGGTGTATTTAGTGAATGAGAAGAAAAATGGAAAACTGCCCAGAAAACAGAAAAGACAGAACAGATTATGTCCATAGATATCACAAGTCTATTCCTAGCTCTGACCCAACTGCTGTATGACCTTTGGGCTAGTCATTCAGTTCATGTTGCTCACTCTCCCAAGCTTAACTTAAACACAAAATAAAGACCTTCAGGAGAGGACTTTTACTGTGTATTTGTACAGATCTGACATAATATCTCAATAAAAATAAATAAGCATAAATAAAAAGGCAGCAGAGATCTCTTTCAAGGCTAGTAAGCCTGTCTCTCCAAAATCAGATATATTTCAACTTCATAATACATCTTCCAGAAGCACTGTAACATTGGCCAGACTCTTGGTCTTGCGTTCAAATACAAACCAAGTAATTTCCATTTCACCAGGCCCATCAATGCTGCCACACTATATAGTTACCCATTAATTATTCAGTAACTGCAATTTTACACATTTTCTGTGTTTAAATACACTTACTTCTTCCTGGCACTGTGTGAAGGACCCACATAAACTGTAAGGGAAACAGACTATGCACAAGCTCTGCCAAAGAGTATAAAGCAAACAAGCCAAAAAAATACACCTTTTTTTCCAAGTCTGAAGTAACAACAGATGTGATTTGAAACAATAGGTGGTAAAACATTTAGGCCCACCATTTTACATACACATGTGCGTAATTCCTCTTGTGCCTAGAGCTTCAGAATCATATATTAAGTCTTATTGAGCTGCAGACATATCACTTTTGCCAAATGGAAAGCTTTACGTTTGCAGCATTCTTAATCAGGTTCATGAACCTCAACACCATTAAGTGTCACAGTAGATAGCAATTACTTTTATTTCTGTACATTGTGAATTTTAGTTCTTTAACATGTGTACAATAAGGTGAAGTTAGAGTTGCTGTGGGAACCACAGTTTCAGATGTACTAGCATCTAAGCACATAAAATCTCTGCCATAATTATTTTGGATGTTGTTTTATCTTTTATTTTCTTGGCTTTAAAGAAAAAACTTGCAGCTGCACCTAACTTGATGCCAAAGTACACTAAAACATACGATTCTATGAACTTACTGATTTGTAGGCCACAATCCTTATAGACAAATTAGAACCAATAGTGAGCTGGCAGGGCCACGCCATAGGTCTTCTTTCTATTTTCTTAAACATTGAAAGATGCTCCAGGCTTTCTCTAAATCAGGAAAACACAAACGAACTCTGGTAAACTGTAATAAAATATTACAGACAATATACTCTCTTCAAAGAGATGCAGGAGTCCAATCGTTTTAACTTAAGACTGCACAAACCACCAGAAAATAAACTGTATGAATAATCTTGTCATTAACTATTGTCAGAAAAAGAGAACGAAAAAAAGAGGTGGTACAGCAGATTATTCACATTTCAAGCCTTTATCATGGTGTGACATTAGTGCTTAAAGACAGTATGAAACTACACAATTTCTTATTAAGCGCTTTACAATTATCTTTGCTTACCCAATTAGGGCATGTAGCTAGTTGAAAAACCCGAATTAGAAAAAGCTCCCTAAGTGGCAAAATGTTTTCTGCAGTGGAGGTGAAGAAATAAAGAATCCAGTTTCAATTAACGAGATTTTGTTTGTGTGGTAATTAACTTTTGACACTTGGTTTTTTTATACAGTACTAATGAACTCATCATTTTCAGGGCATTCTGCTAGAGTTAAACAAGTTACTTTCAATGCTTCTAGCATAAACAGTATATATACAAGTTTATAAAGACAAAAAAAAAAAGGAACTGTAATGATTTTATACTAAAAAGTGTTAAATTCATTGCATAACTTTAAGCAGTGGAGTCCAAAAATTAAAAATCTACAGTAACTTATATTACTGTGAAATCAAATAGGCTTGCACCCCAGAACAGCTTCCAGCTAATACAAATCATATCAGCTATTTTGCTGTAAAATTACAATGCAGAGAAAGCAAACAATTTTTTTTTTTATTGCACAATGAAGCAAAGATAAAACAGTGCTGATCTGCTCTTTTGCACATGATGATAAAACCCAAAACCTACCTCTCTCTTCAGTAAAGCACTTGTCTGGCAGAAATCAGGCTTAACACCTAAATATTCAGTACAGAATTATTGGTATTTTCAAGTTTCTTAAGATGAGCTGACATTTTTAATGTCTAAGAGAATTTAAAACAGAATTAACAGTGAAAATGCACTGGGATTTTTATCATGAGATAAACATTACAGAATCATAGAATAGTTAGGGTTGGAAAGGACCTTAAGATCATCTAGTTCCAATCCCCTGACATAGGCAGGGACACCTCACACTAAACCATGGCACCCAAGGCTCTGTCCAACCTGGCCTCGAACACCGCCAGGGATGGAGCATTCACAACTTCCCTGGGCAACCCATTCCAGTGCCTCACAACTCTAACAGTAAAAAACTTCCTCCTTATATTCAATCTAAACTTGCCCTGCTGAAGTTTGAACCTGTCCTATCACTACAGTCCCTAATGAAGAGTCCATCCCCAGCATCTCTATAGCGCCCCTTCAGTTACTGGAAGGCTGCTATGAGGTCTCCATGCAGCCTTCTCTTCTCCAGGCTGAACAGCCCCAACTTTCTCAGCCTGTCTTCATATGGGAGGTGCTCCAGTCCCCTGATCATCCTCGTGGCCCTCCTCTGGACTTGTTCCAACAGTTCCATGTCCTTTTTATGTTGAGGACACCAGAACTGCACACAATATTCCAAGTGAGGTCCCATGAGAGCAGAGGGGCAGGATCACCTCCTTCGACCTGCTGGTCATGTTCGTTTTGATGCAGCCCAGGATACGGTTGGCTTTCTGGGCTGCAAGCACACACTGGCGGCTCATGTTCATTTTCTCATCAACCAACATCCCCCAAGTCCTTCTCCGCAGGGCTGCTCTGAATCTCTTCTCTGCTCAAACTGTAGCTGTGCCTGCGATTGCTCCGACCCAGGTGTAGGACCTTGCACTTGGCATGGTTAAACTTCATCAGGTTGGCATCAGCCCACCTCACAAGCGTGTTGAGGTCCCTCTGGATGGCATCCCTTCCCTCCAGCGTATCAACCGAACCACACAGCTTGGTGTCATCGGCAAACTTGCTGAGGGCGCACTCAATCCCACTGTCCATGTCACCGACAAAGATGTTGAAGAAGACCGGTCCCAACATCGATCCCTGAGGGACAGCACTCATTACTGGTCTCTAGCTGGACAGTGAGCCATTGACCACAGCTCTTTGCAAGTGGCTATCCAGGCAGTTCTTTAGCCATCAAGTGGTCTATCTATCAAATTTATGTCTCTCCAAGATAGAGATGAGGATGTCATGTGGGACAGTGTCGAACGTTTTCACAAGTCCACACTGTATTTTGTTTTTTCCTTATGGAAAGGAAGCAATAGAGACATCAACACAGGATTTTTAAAAGGAATCTGTTACATCATCAGTAAAAGTATTCAACATACATTCAAGAAGGTGTGTGAAAATCAAACACATGTCAAATGTCTAAAAATGTCATTTAAGCTCAATTTATGAACTCTGCCCTTTTAATTCCTTACATTTACAGAAGAAAAATGCTCCATCTTATCAAAGATGTAGCCAATAAAACCCTACTAAACACACATTTCAACTTGGGCTTTTAAAAAATGTCTTGTCTCTGTTCTCCAATCCCTTCCCCCAAAATCCAGAGGCAGCAGAAGTACCTCCTGTCCAACAGTCAGAATATCAAACCCTTTAAAACAAAACAAATCAAAAAAAAACAACTCAAAATTTGCTCACTTACTTTCTTGGCATGACTAATTTATGTTCACAAGAGTTGCAATATTTTTACAAGCAGGAATAATGAATATAGGGAAACAGAGAGTGTATCCCAGTTGGTAAATTATCATGACAGATTCACAAAGCTAACTTCTTAAACCTTGATAAGTAACGTAAACCTTGATAAGTAACTTAAGTGCATCTAAAACCTCACATTCTTAAACAACTAAAGCTTTAATCTATTAGCCATATGCCTATTTATCCAAAGATTTTGGACTTTCCCTGAAAGCATGGCACAAAGACAGCTTACACAGTAGCATGGACCTGTGATTAAAAAAAAAAATATAAAGAAGGTGACAAGCCATGTAGTAGCTTCATGCATATGGATTATCCTAATGGATAAATGGGCCCAGAAAGATACTGCTTTTCCATGCAACCTTTTGACAACTGACAAACCCTGCTTTCTTCTGCAGACTGACTCCCATGTTGACTAATATGGAGTACATACACAGTGATACATTTTTCTTCACTAATCCACACTAATGCAAAATAACAGTTTAACTGGCTGCTGAGGCGCAAAGCAGATCAGTTAGGCAGGGAGAGGGAAGGAAACCCCACAAATAAAATTATGAATAATAACATGCAAACCTTCAGATACAAACCTCATCTAAACATTACACTTGATAATCACATTGCAGTTATGGCTTACTAAGATTCCTGAAAAACACATTATCTAAAAGATGACACTCCATAATTGTAGAATAGAATTACTAAGACAGTAACATGAGACTTCTATAAAGCACATGGATGCATTTTGCTTGTTTCCCAACTGAGACAACACCTATATGGAAAAGTGTTGGATATATCATTAACTACAGTTTTTCAGACACAAATATATATTTGCATTCTTTCACTGGGGAAACATGAAGTGAAAAACCATCTTTCAATTCTTGCATTTAGGAATGCTTCTAAAAAAGTATATTATTTGGCACAACAGCACAGTAGTCTCTGATTAAAGACCAGGGAACTAGATGATCTTAAGGTCCTTTCCAACCCTAATCATTTTATGATTCAACAAACAACATAAAAAAGGACATGGAACTGTTGGATCAAGTCCAGAGGAGGGCCATGAGGATGATCAGGGGACTGGAGCACCTCCCGTATGAAGACAGGCTGAGAAAGTTGGGGCTGTTCAGCCTGGAGAAGAGAAGGCTGCATGGAGACCTCATAGCAGCCTTCCAGTAACTGAAGGGGCGCTATAGAGATGCTGGGGATGGACTCTTCATTAGGGACTGTAGTGATAGGACAGGTTCAAACTTCAGCAGGGCAAGTTTAGATTGAATATAAGGAGGAAGTTTTTTACTGTTAGAGTTGTGAGGCACTGGAATGGGTTGCCCAGGGAAGTTGTGAATGCTCCATCCCTGGTGGTGTTCGAGGCCAGGTTGGACAGAGCCTTGGGTGACACGGTTTAATGTGAGGTGCCCCTGCCCATGGCAGGGGGGCTGGAGCTACAGAATCTTAAGGTCCTTTCCAGCCCTAACTATTCTATGATTCTATGATTACTCAAAACATTAGTAGGAGTTCAGTAAACTAGTGAGCTAAAAGAACAAAGAACAAAGGCTACCATTAAACTCAAATGTTCTTTCCAAAACATGTTTTGCAATCTCATTTATAGAAACATTCTCTCCAAGACCCACCAAAATTTATCCAAATTCCACAGATAGAAGAAAATGGATTTCTTTTTCTTTAAATACAGAGATAGAAAATTCATTTCTACTGAAATCTGTAAGCTTTTCTGCCTATTTGAAGCCACAGAAAAAGCTGTTTGAAACGTACTGTGTGTACAATACGTTATAAAATTCACTGACTTCAGTGAAACTGGATTTCAAGTGACTGATTATTTAGTAAATTTCATCCTTCGGGGAAGAAATCAGAAATTAAATTTAAAGTATGATAAAGAAGATCAGCCAAGTTTACCTGAAAGTATAAATTTCTTCCAGCCCTCCTTCTTCGTCCAAAGTAAGCATCAGTTTCCTCACCACATCAATGCCTTCCTTCTGTTGCTCAGTTAAACCCTTTCTTGGAAAAGGGTTTCTGTGAATATGAGAACGTACACTGGCACTTGTATCTCCACCTCCATCATCAACATCCACTGGAAATGGCAGACTAAGAATACAAGCACAAGCAGCTAATTTTGACTTTCTTCTTAATTAAAGTAACAAACCAAAACAAAAATTGTATCAGGATCAACAGTTTCTGTCTAGCTGCTGTCAGATGTATAAAGAGCCACACGGCTTGTGAAACACATTAAGTAGTATTTCAAGTCTACTTGCATTGGTAACATCTTCACCAGGGTGCTGCACCAGTTCTGGGCATCATACAACAATAAAGATGTCCACATATGGGAAGGGATTAGGCAGTACAAACAATGTCAATTAGAAAACAGCTATGAAAACAGACTGAACAAAATAAAGCCCATAGAGAAGGGAGTCAGAGGGCAAGACAGTCTTAAATGTAAGTCTGCTGTTGCAGAAGGGAAGGGAACAATCGGCCTTACATACTCAGCTTGCACTCAAATTACATCATGGAGTCAGGCAGCTATTCCGAAAACTGATGCAGACATTTCAAACCATAATCTCTAAAACCAATTCCCTGAGGAGATAGAAAAGTCTCCATCACCGGAAATACTTATAAAGATTAGAGAAACACCACTCAGCAATGACATACACACAAATGACCCTGTCTGAAGTAAAGGATTGCTCTAGATAACTTGTTAAAAGCCACTCCAGGCTTGTGATTCTGCATCGGCTCCAAATGCCAGCAAACAGGACTTTCTCTGCAACGGAGCTGCTAGTTATTTCTGGAATATATGTTACTCTTTGAGATTTTAATAGCTTACACACCAGGTGAATTTCTGACTGAAGATGACATTCTTCCCTGCATTTAAGAATCAGATTCAAAAATTTAGCCAGGTGTTATAGATAAAATGATTCTGCTGCACTTCAAAATAACACAGAGCTAACAGTGTAATAATCACAGAAAAGAGACGAGTAAGATCCCCTACTCTGTGCTCCTGACAATGCCTGCAGATTTTTCAAACAGTCTTTCATCTAATCCAATTTTGAATGAACCACATGACACCTTTTACCACATTTCCACAAAGTAAAAGAAATTTGGCTTTGTATTATATTTTCAAGAAAGCAGCCTACAGATCTCTACCATACTTTCTCCTCATTAGTCCTCACTAAACTTATCTGTGAAGCAACATATAATAATCAGTTAACAATATGCACAACAGCATCACATATAGCAGAATTAAAGATCAAACTTCAACAAAGTGTTTGGTACCTTTTTAGGAAGCAGCATCCACTGACAAATAGAGAAACTGTATTTTAAAGCTGTTAGGAGAGCAAAAAGCTTCAAACCTCTGATACACAAAAGTAAGATTACTTTCATCATGCAGTGCTTAGAGACTCATGTGATGAGAATGGTATAATACCCAAAGCTATACAGTGTTCAGCATGCACTTAGCACTTGGCAACAGGGAGGAAGACCAACTATCTGTCACAAGTTACAATTTAATAAATAAACAGGGTATAAGAGATATAAGGATGGCTGATAACAAAAGGACAAGATTTAGCAAAACATTATTTTTAAACCACTATGCTGAGTATTTTACATTTGTACATGTATTTCTCAAAGCATCATCTGCCAGTGTGGCTGGGAGACAGGGTATAAATTTGCAGCTATTGCTGTAACAGCAAAACTTCTCTGATGCTTCTATTAGCCATAGGGCTTTTCCTTTGCTGTATTACAGGCAAAAAAAATGTAAAGATGTATCCGAAATTTCACAGAATAAAACTGCAAAGTTAACTTGTGGTGTTACCTAGTGCTAGTCTGCATAGCAAACTACAGGTGTGGAGACAAGGTAGCTGCATGAGGTACTCAGATTCATGGTGGTGTTGCCACTGCCTCCGGCATCAACAAGAGCTCAATAAGCTAGAAGGGCATGTCAAGGCATGTTGCAAGCATACCTTCTTTTCCTGTGTAGACAGAACCCGAGAGTAGTCTGACAGTTCTACACTCAGCCTCTCCCAAGCACAAACAAAAAAGAACTTTTTGGTGTGGGATCAGCCCATGATTTTTAGTCACTTTTTCCTATCTAACCCCTCTGTTATCTTGCAGGTGGGTCTGCAAATGGTTTTAATGAATTCATCAAATTCTTAACATTGCTCCTTACAGAATGCTGGACCTAAGTGAAAGCAAATATTAAAATGGAGAGAAATAAAACTGTGGCTTTAACTTGCTCCTGTGAAATTGTTTGTTATAAGCAGCAAACATTAATGTTCACACAAAGTCTTGCTTTTAAATAAACTCCTACTAGAAGGCTTATAGCTTCCTGTTACCATCATGTGCAACATCTAATACAGATCTCAGCACCCTCACTGATTCTTCAGATCAATGTCTATACCTATACAGCCAAGGGATTCCTGTCATAACACTTAAGATATCGCTTCCATTTTCCAAGTCCATCACTGTGATTATAACTCTTCAGACAAGCTTTTCTACTGACACCAGAATCAGGCTACAAACATCTGTAACACTACCTCTTTATTTCTTCCCAGTAATAACCTTATCTAAAAGGATCTAGGCTGCTGCTGTGACAAAACTACTGTTTCCAAGTTTCTGTTACTGTTTCTATTCCTGGCTCATTGTTTCCCACTTCTCTGCTTTTACAGCTCTTTTGTCACCCATTTTCAACTTCGGCTCTAACTGAACAAGAAGCCATCATCTTACCATGTATTTGCACACCACTTAACAAAAGAGACTTGCTCATAACTGAAATTCATGGCATATGTAATTGATAGAAGTACTTAATCATACTATATACTGGTACACCTTTATAGAAACAATACACCAACAGATCATCAGCTTCTTCAAGATCATTGTTAGGAAAGAATAAACATTTCCCTCAAAAAAAAATAAAAATAAAAATAAAAGGCATAGTGTGTAACATCTTCCACACTTACAAAAACTGAAGTGAAATTCCTGTTTTCTTCAAATTAGCAATGATAATTTCCAGCTGATCCTCACTGACAGGACTACGGAGGTCTGTAAACAGCTCAATATGTCTCTTCTCATATTTCTTTCCTCTTGAAATACAAAAAGAACATTTACATATATAGGAAATACAATCTATAAGGCCTTTTTCTAGTTCTTTGCTACAAACAAACCTACTTGGTAGAAGTTGTCCTGTCACTGGTTGTTATACTTATGGCAAGTTTTTATCTTTGTATAATTCCCCCTACTCACTCATATCTTCTAAAATTGAAGACTCTAGCCCTGTGACTGGGTAAGTCACTAACCACATCTAAATGAATGGAATTCTGCCAATTTTCACCAATGATGACAAAACACTAATAAAATGTTAGGTGCTTTATTGATTATACTGGATATTTCCTTTGCAGCTGTGTGTCCTTATGAAAATTGAAAATGTATTTTTAAATTACTGTTGTTGTTGGAGGTTCCATTTTAGTAAGCTGATTTAGTAAATTCATTGGATAAGATGGACTATAAAGCCTACTTAACGTGCTAAGAAGTAGTAACAGTAAGCATCAGAAAGTTCTGCCAGCTACAGAACAGAGTTCAGTTAAACTGATACAGTTTTTCTGGATGTTTAAGCATAAGGGTGATTTTCTCGAATTTTTACCTGATAATATTTCCTCAACTGATGTTAAACCCCATATCAAAGGGCTTGATGCATACAAGCAACTTACAGAATAACAAAAGCAGTAGCTTCATAGGCATTCAAGGTTATACTGTTATAAATACAGTCATTTAACTCACAACTCAGTTTCAGCCATTAAACTGATACAGCTTTCCATGCTGATTAGATTTTATTCATAAAAATACAAACTGCATCACTAAGTCTAGTCTTCTGCATTCACAATTACATCATACAGTATCTTTAACAGCACGTTCAATCTTTGTTTTGAGAGGAAATAAGAGTATCTTCCTTTCCTTGGACCATCAGTTCACCAAGTGTTAGAAATAGTATATTGCCAGTTTAAGTACATTCGCTGACACCTTCGTAATGCTTGTGCCAACGTTTTCTTTCAGCTTAAACAGTGTTTTTTCCTACTGCACATTTATCTCCCACAGCCTGCATATTTACAAAAAGCCAGCTTATCTCCAACAGTCTTTAATTTGCTAGGCTGAACAAACCTTTCTAGTTCTGCTCTTTTTCTCTTCTTTGTAAGATATGCCATCACCATGATAAATTTGGTAGCTCGTTTCTATGCTCTTTAAACATATGAATTAATGTTTTTTGAAAATGGATCACACAAAATATGACACTAAGTGAAGTCTGTGACTTAGTATTAATATTCTCTGTATTAATAAGTATTAATAAATCTACTGCAAAGTTCCTAGTGGCATCAGATAGCTCTTAAGAGAAGCCACATGTCTCCTGTGGATTCTTCAGGGACAGACTCCTGTAGAGCGTGGTTTGGTTTTAATGTGTTTTGGTTTAGTTTGTTTGTTTTGAAAGCATTCATATTTATACAATACTGGAAATATAATACTGACAAGAAATCAGATCAGCTCCACAGTGCAAGGCCAGAATTCTGTAAAAGGCTCTGGGTGACATACTCACATTGTTTGCTTCTGAAGCAAGTCCATACACACAATAATTGCATCCAGAACTAAGCAAATTTAAGAAAAATCTCATTTAGAACATGAATCATGCACACGTGTTTTTCCTATGAAACAAACTTTTGTTTCCACCCCCTCCCGAACACTGACAAACATACATTTTAGTTAACAAGCAAACTATCTTTTGAGACAAGTACTCTCCAAGTATCTACTGTGCAAGTTCCTGCATAAGTTGCCTGTTTTGTGATCTTGTCTCTTCCCTATTTATCTGATGGAACAGTAAGAAGGCTGCTCCAGGGCCCAGTAAGGAGGAGCAATCGAATCTTCACAAAATTACTTTGAATCCACAAACAAAATTTATTTGTACTTTCAATACATGATACTGTTTTCTCATGCAAGTTTTCCTTTAAAACATCTGCATCTGGCAACCTCTTTATAGTTTTTTTCTCATCACAATTTCCATTGAGGAACCTATTTTTTTATCACTGAGCACAAACCTGTCCACCCATTGAAGAAGGAACATGACTACTTCTGCTAAGATACAGCTGACTCTCTGAAACAGCTCTGACAGTCTGTATAGAGCTCACTGACAGTCTGTATAGAGCTCAGAACAATCATTTGATGGCAAAAATGAGGAAAGACAGCACCTGGAAGTTTAACAGCACATAAAAGAAACACACTAAGGGACACTATATAGGTTGTCTTCTTTTAAAACTGTTCACCTTATGCAACTAACAAAAGAATACATTCAAATACGAACAACATTCAAACCAGCAATGTTAGAAATACTTTATATAGAAATCCATCTAATAAACTTTTAGTCTGCTTTGTATGGCTTCTAGTACTTCTGATAACATATTTCATAAACAATATTTTTATTTGATGAAAAAGCATAAACCAAGTTCTGCAACACTGTTTTTAAAAACAGATGCCTTACTTGAGGAAAAAAAAAATAAATTGCAATTTTCATTCTTTTTAATTAGCAGAACATTTCATGAAAGCAATGATCCCCTAAGGCCAAGACTCCATTCTGCTAGCCTAAACAAATGTCAAAAGACAGCTAATCTGCTTTTGAACAAACTTATAGCCACAAATTAGCTGAATATTATAGTAGCTAAAATGCTGGAGCCAAATCTGAGCCTATTTCACAACACTAACTCCCTTTCTCCTATGCAGCTGAATCAAGAAGTGCTGTACAAAGAAAGGATACAGTCTGCTTGTTCAGAGCCTGGTTTAATCACATCTTGAATGTCCTCCAGCAAATCAAAATCTGGCAGCATTAGTGATCTATGTACAGTAATGTTTTGGTATTGATCCCTACTGGCAAGGTCATTCCTAGTACCATCAGTGCCAAACAAAACTACAGCGACCTCATCTTTACTCTCAGCAAAAACCTGGAAACACAGAAAATAAAAAATAGGTATAAAAACGCAGGTAGATTCATGCACAACTATGTTACGCAGACTCCAGCAAGCAGAACTAATTTTGACACAATGTCAAGTACAGTGAATTTACTTTTTTTTACATTTTCATGTTATATATTTTTTACATTTTCATGCTATACTACCAAAACGTAAACTTACAGAGAGATCACTAATTCAGATATAATTAAAACTAACAGATTGATATGATGATATCTGGGATAAAACAAATAAAATTGGCTCAGTCCTTAAAATGAATCTTCGTTGCGTTAAATCTTAAAAATGTTGAAGCATTTCAGAGAAAGAGTACTTGTTTCCCCTAAAAGTTTCTACTGCCCTGAAGAAAAAGAATTACCAATTCAACCGCTACATCTCATCCACAAAAGTACAGCTGAAACAAAGAGCACTGATCTGTCACTCCTTCATAAAAAATAGTCTAATCCATACTCATTTCTCATATATTTCAATTATTAGCAAATAAGGAAAATATTTCACAGATGTTATTGCTTCCTCTCCCTTTTTAACAAGTTTTTTACCACATGTAAAGTCACACAAACCTGTCGCTGCACAAACTTTGTCATAACCTTCTTGGCTTGTTCAAGTGAAGACTCCTCACCAGGGGCAGAACTGCTCATTGTAAAGCCTACATCCAGGCACAGCACTATGGCCACCTAGAAATGAAACAGAATGCATGCAAAGCGTAAACATGAGCATAATTACTTAAAAGGGTACCTACAAAAGCTAAAAATCAAGCTACATCACTACTGGTTTCTTTAACTGTTAATATGAGACAATAGTGAAGAATACAACCAGTACAACTGCACAGCACTGAGCATCATTTAATCCTGTACAATGTTCCAGACATCTCAGTGGAAAATACAAGAAATCCTATGTTTCACAATAATCTCTTGAGATGGAGGATTTCTGTATAACCTAATAAACATCTTAGCAATCTCAGAGGTCTTCTACAGTAAGGAAATAAAGCAGAGATGTTTTGGTTGACAATTATAAGCACAACACAATACAGCATACCTGCACAACACAACGTAAAGATTGTTTCCGAAAGTCTACAGCTACATCCACCCCTCGCGGTAAACTCAGAATAGCTGCAGACACCACTCTTTGGTCTAACTCAAGCACGGTAAGAATGATAGTGCTCCTATAGTTCCCAGGGACAGCCAGAACATTTATGCTACTGCAAGTGCCTGCAATAAGCACTGGTGTCTGCACCACACAGCTATGCTATTAATGCCATCTATGTGTTCACATTTCTGATCATTGCTTTAACTGTATGTATATAACTGTATGTAACACTGCTCAAGTCTTCCCCTTAACTGATTTATAAACTAGCATGTGAATAAAATAAAATTGCTTCGTGTCATTTCTCTTGTTCAACCTTTGCTAAGTTAGTTTCAAGTTCTTCCACAGACTCTGCTTACCTTGATTAACTTGAGTAATTTTACCATCTAGCTGAATGATGCAAGAAGAATTCAGCAAAATTATGCCCTGCATCTTGAAGGACACTTCCAAAAAGCCAGCTGAAAGTTATTGTCACTGATTAAACCAAGATTCTTTAAATATACATCAAAACCTTGCCTGGTGGATTGTCAGTAACTTAAATTACACTGCCTTCAAAAAATTACTGGTAGCCAGAACACAGGAAAGTTAGGTATTACCTAGGCTAAAACCAGTCACCTTGTTTTAAAATACAAAATATATTCAATTCTCTAAGAACTGAAGCTGCCAAAAGATGTGAGCAATAAATCAAATTAGAAGACTGTCAAGCAACATGAGATGTATAGTCTGCTTTTGCAAAACAAAAGAGATGAACAGAAAGAAAAGATGTTGGTCTAAGCTCTTTTGCAAATGGCTGGTCACATAATTCCAAGTACCTTTTTAAACATCAACCAAAAGAACCTGCTTCTTTTTGTCACCCAAATAGATAACTCTTAATATCAAGTTTAATGAATATGAATAATTTGCCCAGATTAACTGTCTAATCCTCTATATTAGCAGCTCCAAAATTTTTTTCTTATCCTCTTCCTTTTCCCAGAATATATTGTGCATCTCCCCTGTCATTTTAAGAAGCACTGTTTTAACTCCCTACATCCTTCCAGGACAAGAAGAAGAAAGAAAGAAGGCTGAGCAACAGGGTTCTACAAGACGTCCATCACGTTCTACTCATTCTCAGCACTATTCACTCTGCTTTTGCTGGTGGCTTGACTGGGAGCTAGGAATTAACGCCTCTGAGTCTGCTAGGTCTGCAGCTTAGAGCAAAATAGAGACACTAACTGAGGCTGCACTAGGTTCTCACAAGAGCCTTGTTACTGCTCACCTGCCAGCCTGAGGAATTAGTCTACCAGCAACTGCAGACCCTTTGCTTATTGCTGTCCTGCCTCAAGACACACAGCAGATGGCAGTTGAATTAATTCTGTTGTCTCAAACAGGTAAAATGCTCTTCACAGCTGGGAAGATGACAGCAAAGTAACCAGTCAAGAGCTGCTGTTTTGCTTAGGAAGAAAATGATCAAGTGTCAAGTGCTAACATGCTTTTCTGGAAGGCAGCAAAACTTCAAGCCTGGTGTGTATTCAAGTATGTGGAATTCTCCTTCTCGAAGACAGCAAGTCTCTCTTTTGGTAATCCTTCTCTATATGTCTTCTCATCCATTATTAACCTCTGAGCATCTCACCTGAGCATCCAGTGCTATCATTTTCAGGCGCAGTATACTAAGCAAAGCTTTTAATATGCATAGCATGTGTGATTGTAGGGCAGCACTGTCACACCTGTGCTAATATCCACTGTTTTGCTCAAGTACTGATAAGGATGAAAATGGAACAAGCCTGACTTTAACCTCAGTGCTGAAGCTCATTATAATTAAGCTACAAGGCATAGCTACAGCAGCACTTTAGCAGGCCATACAGATGAAACCTGTGCTTTACAGATACTGAATATCAAAAAAAATCTTAACACAGGTTTCACCAACAGGATTCCTTAAACATACCAAACAAACTGCATTTCTAACAGGGCAAAACCATTTCTATTACTCTAGCAAGAGCAGAATACTACTACTGTGGTAGCTGCACAGTGCTCAACATTACAGCTGCCCCTAAGATGGAAACACTGACGTTCCTTTGAATTAGACATCTGTACCCACAGCAGCTCGGGGGTCGGCACAGGGAAGAGTTACTCGGTTTCAGAGCCAGGCTTTGCAGCCGTGGCTGTCGCGCTGTTTGCTACTACCTCGAAGTTAGCTCACTGAACCAGGTCGGTTCAACCCCACGCTGACTGCGGTACCACAGAATCACAGAACGGTTTGGAAAGGACTTAAAGATCATTTAGTTGCACAAGCTCTGCCTTGTGCAGGGACACCTTCCGCTAAACTAGGCTGCTCCACGCCCTGTCCAACCCAGCACAGACAAGCCGCCTAACGGTGATAAAGCCGGTTCCCTCAGGTGAGCATGAAGGGACCGGCCACGTTCAGCTCCCAAAGAGAGAGAAGTACCGGAACGACCCCGCGGCCCCCTCAGAAGCCCCACACAGCGACCGCGGGGTCGCGCCAACACCCACCGCCCAGGGCCAAAGCTTAAACAGCGCTCGCGTTACAGGCGGGCAACGGTGGCTCCAGCAGGAGGGAGACAGCAGACAAAACGGGGTAAGGAACGCTAAAGGGCTGCCGGGATCTTATTAGACCCCTCTCCCTCACCTTGCTGCTGCGCGCCATCGCGCTCGTTCCGGGACGCGGTGCGCTCCGCTCAGCGCTCCGGCCGGCGACGCGCCCAGCCTTCTCCACGTCCCCCCGGGAACACAGCTGCGTGGCCTCGCGTTCCGCGCTGAGGAGGGCAGCGCCACCCAGTGGCGAGCGGCGGCGAAGGCGGGCCTTGCCGGGACGCTGCCGCCTCAGCCATGGCCTCGAGTTGGGCGGGGACTAGTGCGGGGGGCGGGGGAGAAGCTGGGCTGGGAGTGGCACAGCTGGGTGAGAGGGAAGGGAGGTGGGGGGTGACCCCTCAGCTTTCTCCTCAGGTCATCACCGTCAGAGTGCCCCATCTCGTAGGCTCCACTGTCCCTGGGAATTTGGCCGTAGGAGTGAGCAGTGGAGCAGAGCCAAGGACAAGCCCTGTGCAGGTGTACAAGGGCTGCTGAGGAGAGGCAGCAGCAGGGCAGGTCTTTGGGGCAAGCAAAGTCCTGCTGTCCTCTCCTGCCTCTGAGCACCTCCTGACTGACCCCATCTGTCACCCACCCCACAGGGACCATCTACTCCAGCCTCCTCACAGCAACCAGGAGTCCTGCAGAAGAGGAAGCAGCCATTACCCTTCACCACAGGACAGACTTTTGGGTTGGAAGTGTCTGATAAAGTCACATTCTGCCCATGGATCAGCAGTGGGACAGGATCCTTTAATTAAACATTGGCACAACACTAGCTGTCTCTCAGCACTAACAGCAGAGAGAATTTCAGAACAGCATTACATCCAGGCTCTGATGAAATGGAAACCTGCTGACCTTAAAAATTCCAAGCATAATACCTGCTGTGTATCCCATGTATCTTGGCTCCTGTTGGATGTTAAATCAGCAGCAGAGATGTATAGAGAATGGCAAATATTTCATCACATATATCGGGTACTTCTTGTTCTACAGTACCTTACTTGTATTGTTTAAGAATATCATTACTACTGTTCTTCATATGCTCAGTGTATCTCAAAACCCACATTATCATCTATAATTATTCTCAAAACAGTGCAAAGTGGTGATACCAGTATAGCTACAAGAGAGTAAACCTCACATGAACATTTCAAAAACCTTGTACCAAAAGACTGACCCCACAAACGCAAGCATTCCCTTTTCATACTGAGTGATGTCTTAAGACAAAAATTGACTTTCCCTCCTTACTACATTGCCATGCTTTGGGAATATTGGTAATTGAGGAATTTTCCTTTCAAAGCACTTTGCATATCAAAGGAACAGAGCAGCTTGGCAATGTGACAAACATTTTATGGGAAATGGGTAGACAAAAAAAAAAAAAAAAAAAAACAAAAAAAACCAGCAATTGCAAGAGAAAGGCATGCATTGTCTTCCTGAATGTCTCTAAGGGGATTTCAGACTAATCAGCCAAAAAAATCAGGTCTGCTTATTATTATTGTTCCTGATGTTACCTCCGTCCCTAGGAGCGCTTGCCACATACCTAAAGCCTCCCATCGTGCTAGCAATCAGGCAATCCCCCACCCCAACTGATTTCTGACGTAGCTCACAGTCTAGGCATGAGACAAAAGATGTGCACACACACATACAAATGCGAAAAACAGAGAAGCAAAAATTGATCAACTTCATCAGCAAAGGCTTTTCTCACACCAGCAGAAAAGCATTTTGCAAGGCACCATAAACAATGAACACTTTATTTTTATGCCAGGGTTGGGAGGTAAAACCCTTCATAGTCCTGTCTGAATCCTAGATCTGACATAAAAGCTGAATCCCAGGCTTTGGGCCAAACTCTCATAGGTGGAGCTGTAATTGCAAATATTACTAAGAGGAGATAAGTTGGGCATGAACTTGGCTTTGCAGGAAGATTGGCATGCCCAGCCCAGGTGTGGAGCCTTGTTCCCTTATGAAGTCTGAGTAAAACTAAAGACGCCTGTAATCATGAAACTCCATGTGTGATCTTCCTATCCATTAGCTCTCGGTCTGGCATAAATGGGGTCTTAGCACTCTCATCACAAAATACACTAACAATAAAACAAAACATTCCCCCTTTGCACCTTCATGCTGCCAGATTTCCTCAGAGCAATTTCCACCATTCAAAGGAAAACTGGCTAATAATTCCTGAAAGAAACTTTAACCCCGATTTCTTTTCCCTTCACAGCTCTCCACAGAGCCCCCTTATAGGTTGTCATCAGATCCAACTAATCAACTCCATTTGGGGGCACTAGTGCTTCGTTAACCGGGATTAAGATTTGACAATATTTGCTTGTAAACGCTTGCCAAAAGATGCTTGCAATTAATTGGCCATTTCCATTTTGCAGAATGTCAAATACATAAAAAATAAATATGTGATGTCTCAGAGGACTCAGCATCCAGAGTGATCAGCTGTAATCTCATTTGCAACAAAGTGACTCAGACCTCAGTCCCAGTTGAGGTTCCCACTCGTTGCTGCTACTCTTTTCTTGGTTATTTGTCTTCCCCTCAGAAAACTGAGCCTGGATTAAATAAGCATGCTCTTGGAAAATAGCAATGAGGGGCCTGCCTTGTGCTTAACTCTATGCCTTTGCAGGCAGTAATGAAAATGGCTTCCCTGTTTTATTACAACAAGGAATGTGTTTCCCAGAGAGTTGCAGCTGAGACTCAGCCACTTATGGCCACTCTGAGCAAATGCAAATGGCTTCGAAGTAAAAGTAGAAAGATGACTTGGCCTTTCTTCCTCCTGGAGCAACTGCCTACAGGGTAAAATTTTGGATAAATGCTTGGTGGAAAGGGGAAAAACACCATTGCCATCTGGGATCTTGCCCAATAGTTTTATTGAAATAGATACATGGAGCAGAACTGTCCACAGAAGAGTTAACTTCTCAGTCATTACCTATTCTTCACCTGCATTTATATGTAAAAGTAGGCACTAATTGCAAACAGAGTAGTTATGAACTGAATTTCCTACAGAAATAATCAAAGCAGGGCAAGGACACTGTGACACCAATCAGCTTTGTATTTCTACCAGTACAAACTTGGCAGCAAGCTAGAAGACAAAGTAGACAGGAAACTGGCACCCAAAACAAAGCAGACTTAGAAGCACAGCTGTTAGTGTCTTTCTGTGTTGGGCTTCATGAGATGCGCACAGTTGTCTTCTCCCAGGAGGTGTTTCCAAACACCTGCTTGCAAGCTCATGCCAAATCTGTGGTGCAGACCAGCCCTAGTATTTATTATGTCTATTTAGTGATTGCTGATGGTCCTTCCCAAGAGATATAAACCTAACACACGGTCTTTGCTTAGTTGCTTCTGTGGAATATATCTGCAGGGAAAAGATGTCAAACATAGGCTTCAGTCTCTAAAGCAAAACTGGAGCTGTAAGTCCACAGAGCTTGTCCTCTGGCCATCTATGACTCATGAACACTTGTCAAATTACAAATCTGGGCCTCTAATGAACTGAAAAATAATTTTAAAAGCCTTCTGGGGATTTAACAGTTCCCATCTGTTGGTCTACCTGCTCTGTCCATTTTTGGTTTACATTGAGCAGTGGAAGGAAGTGAGTCTGCTAGGAAATAAGGAAATTACTGTGGTAGGAAAATCAGAAAGCTAAATAGGAGGGATTATACCACACCATCTTTCCTTGCCTGAAAATACAGTTGAAAAGCATAGTAATCAGAAGTAATGAGCAAAAAAAAAAGGGTATTGGCTTGTGGTGTGTTATGGCAAGCACATGCTAGCTCAGGGGCTCCTGACTGTGGTAAATGGGTGCATCACAGCTGATGCACAATCTACTTCAAAGCAGCATACCCACAACTCCTAGTCCTACACCACTGCAGAGGAGGCAGGGAACACTTCAGAAGTGGCTCCATATGTGTCTACACAGAGCTGCAAAACTCCTGTGTTCATAGTTCCTCTTCCAAAAGACAGTGCCACCATTGCTTTTCCTCCTCACTGCCTCCCACTTCAGCTGCTGAATTTATAACCTTCTCTTTTCTTCTGACTGCTCCCTTTCACTGCTCCATACTATACAGTTAACTCACATTTCTCAGGCAGAGTAAAACTTACACTGGCTGCAGTACACCAGCAGCAGCCTTATTAAGTGCCATAGAGAGAGAAAACATGAAGTCACAAGACAACTGTGTTTACAACCCCTTTTACCAATGCGTTATTTACCTTTTTCACTCTATAATAGAGTCACCTTGAGGATCATTTTTCTGTTGCATGCACATACTGTCCTGCAGAAAGAATTGTTGCCCATCCAGTTGTTCTTCTGCCTGCTGTTTGTTATTCCTGCTGAACAGAATGACACATTTGTCTAACAAGTTGCATCATAGGTTTTTTCCTCTTTCACACCATTTATGAAATTTGCAATGATTTTTTTTTTTTTTTTTTTTTTTAAGTTCTAATCTTTTCAGGCATTGCATTTGCCATCCCTCTTTGGTGTAATTTCCAGATTTCATAGACACATTTTGTCTTTAACCAATTTATGAAAGAATAGTGCTCAGCCTGAGATAGCCACTCCACGAATATAGACACCACAAAAATAACCACTAATGCAGCTCTGTATATAACATTCTAGCTACTTTTGCAATCATTTTATCATAGGCTAAAATATACAACAGCTCCCTAGCCTGCTTACGAAAATGTCATTTAAAACAGCATCAAAAACTTATTAAAATAAAGTTAAATAATTTCTATAGAGAAAGCCTGTTTCTCACAAAAAAAAGTTGACTTGACACTATTTGTTCTTTTAAAAAATAACCTGTTTTTCCTTTTACTTATTATCTTCTGAGCACTAATAAATGGTTTAATTGTTACAATAGTTTCCAGCAGCTAGGGCACAAATAGTCTATACCTCCTCAACATCTTTGCACTTTTTCATCCCCTTTTTAAAAGTAGATAGTGTATTTACAATCTCACCTATCTTTTCAAGGAAAATCACTAATGTTTGAGATTGCTCTAGACAGTTTTATATTTGCCTTGGATTAAACTCACCTGGCTCAACTGATTTAAAAACATCTCCATTGGTTAACCATACTGACTTTTCCTGGTTTAACTCAAATAATTTTCTGCTGCTGGTGTTAATTACATTGCTGGATCCAAAGGTTTCACCCCAGCTGAAATTCATGTAGTTATCTGGAGGGGTATAATAATGGAATTTCATCTTATTTCCTTACTGTATTTTTCTTTAAGAAGTAAAGAGAACATTAAAATTGCAGAAGTCCAACTCCAAAATGAAGGACATTCTGATACTGAAGATTCTTGTGCAGTCTTAGCCAAGTACTTTGTGTCTATGTGTTATGATACAGGTTCAACTACAGGAGCAGGTACTTCTTTTTTTTTTTATTGTCTTTTCAATATGTATTGGGATAAAATTGGGGCTGTGCGCTAAAGGAGTCATAAGAATCTTACCTCATTTGTTACAAAAATTGGGAGATAGAGCAAAAGAGGAAATTCTTATGGTCATGCTAACTGAATGACATTTTAAGAAGAAAATTCTCTGGTTTTGTTCAGCAGGTTGCCTGCATTCTCACCTACAAATCGGAACCCAAGTCTCACACCAGTTGGCTTTGGCTATGTGAGCTACGTTTCCCCAGTGCTCAGTTTGAGATAGTCAGATATGTGTAAGTACTGAGCACTCGCAGGTGTTCATGAAAGGAGCTTCACTTTCAACACAGAAAATACCTTATGCTAAATGTTCTGAAAAAAAACCCAGCAGCAAAGCATCTCAGAGGTGCACTGAGACTTCATAGACATTTCTACTCTTTAAAAACCTTGTGCCTTTGTTGCCACATGTAAATATATCAACATTTATGCTACATGCTATTGAGAAAAAAAAAGTATGTTAACTACTTACATGCTACAGTGACGTGTTACTGAGAGATTGCTTTGCACAGTCTGTGCAAGGGAGGGTTAGGGCCACACTTTGAAATATAAGGGCAAAACAAAATGCTGGATTGGCTTCTTATTAACTTCTTTCCCATACCCCACTATACAAACCTGGCATGCCAGAGAAAGAATAGCATAAACTCCTGTGACTGAAGATTATTTCAGATTGCATTCCTATAAGGAACAGGGAAGGAGGGATTAACTTTATATTAATATATTAAAAGTTGGCATAATGTAAGTTCTTAGTATTAGCCGTTGCTCTTTCATGGTATATAGACTTCTTTGGCAGCACATGAAAGGGGGGGAAAAAAAAAAAAAAAAAAAAAAAAAAAAAAAAAAAACCTGCAGCGTGCTTTATTCCCCGTTTTTCAGTTTTAGCCACTGGAGGGCAACATGATCCCAGTCACCTAGACACAGCAAGCACTACGGCCTGCAGAAATGGGTAGCGAGCACCCAGCAAGCACCACTACTGCAGAGGAATTTCACAATAAATTAGACAAAACCCAGAATTTATATATACTTTTACATTGCGTTTTTCTGGGAGGGTAGATCTAAAAATTTCTTCGTACATCTAACATCTATTCATCTGGGTTTCTGCTTAGGATGATGTTTTCATGAGCTCTAAATCTGTGGATTAGCCAAAGAATTTTTGATGGAGGTGATGTGAGAACCACTCAAGCCTAGTATCACGAGAGGTGAAATATTTCCCTCTGCCACGTAACTGAAAACCTGACACATGTCTCTACTCTTGAAATAACTCTGGCAGATTTCTATGGATTAGTTGTTAAATCCATTACAACAAATGATTTCTTTATTAGAGGACTGTCAGCAGTGTAAGGTCTGATTTTCCTTAAAATTAATACAAATAGTTTGGCCTAACTGAACTCCAGAGCACGTGGGTTCCTGGAGAGGACCAGAGAGTTCACATCAGATATGCTGGCTTTGGGGAAAGCAACAACCCAGTGAAGTGTTTGAAAAAAGTTAAAGCCAGTATTTTAGGAAGAAGTAACAAGTACAAAGTAGATGTCAATAAAATGAAACAGCACCTTAGAAACTGGGGGGTGGGGGTGGGAGAAGAGCAAGCTGCATTATAGGACACAGTAAAATAACATTTTCCTCAGAAGTCTTGTATTGGCTGCTGTTTCAGGTTATGACAGAAGCAGAATCTCATCCGTCTTGTTCTCCACATGCTCTTCATTTCACAGTCTTTCTAACTCACCTCTCCCTGTGCAGTAAGTCTTTGTTTGCAGCCATTAGCAATCCAGCTGTGTTTTCAGCATCTCTGGAAAGCAGTTTCACGCAGTGGGATTGTTCTGGACAAGCCAGCTAGGATAACTCGCTGTGTGAAGGATTTGTTTTGTGGATGCACAAGGATAAGCATTTAGTGTCCTCCCGCCACCAGCACCATGCATGTATGCACACGTGTACACACACATGCTGTCTAATAATCCAGTTTAATCCTCACAGCACAGGATGTTGTTTCTTATCTATCCAACCAGACTGCAGGAGGGGATGGGGAGAGTCTTCAGCTGCCAAACAAGGCTCTTTCTGAACTGGGAGAGAAGATCCCATTTTAAATCCCTATTTGTTTGCCTGCACCTGGAAGCAAATTGAAATCAGACTGAAAGGATAGAAATCTGGATTTTTAGAGAAATATCAGCCTTAATGCATTTTAAAAATGGAGTATTGCAACATGGAGGATGGGAGATCATTTTTTAAAGCTTTTAATTCTTGCAGGTTCCCATTTTGTGCAGCTTTGCAGGATCAGCAGCAGTGTGAAGTCAGGAGCTGCTATTTCAAGGGGAAGAAACAGCAATTAAGTGTGTTTCTTTGTACAAATTGATGCTAACCTATGACACTACCAGACATATGACAACGTTAGATGTAGAGGCAAGGGAAGAATAATTTCAAGTTTTCTCTGTCAGTTATTTTTGTCAGGAATTCCTTGGAGGGAAGGAAGACATCAAGATGACAACTGCTGATTTCTGCAGGTCTTTTGTACTAGGCAGACATTCAGATTTTTATAACTTTCTATTGAAATAAATGGCAAATTTAACCATCAAAAGAGACTTGATTTTAGGGTGGAACTGGAGACTCAGAGCAATCCTGCTGTTATTGTGTGGATGGCTGAGGTCACCACCACCACATGAAACTTGCATTAGAGCCTGTTTCAATATTAGAGTTCATCACTTCAGCAGTGTGTAATTGCATTGTAGATGAGTAGTAGTATTACTAATGACCACAGATGTCATTTAGCAATGACACTACATGTGCCTTGGGATGATACTGCTTGCTATATTAAATATTTAACTTTTTTTTTTTTTTTTACTACATGCAGTTACTAAGAGTTATTTCTGCTCATTTCTTAAGTCACAGGGGAGCTCATTTGAATAAATTAATGGCGGTTGAAATTGCTTGTATTTATTAATTCAGTATGCAACTTCTACATGGTTAAAGTGTTAACAAAAATCTCCATTATGATGGAAGGATATTCTAATAACTTCCTGTAGTTATAAAGAGTGGCTCGCTACAAATTATTTAAATACATTATAGTGAAAGACATTAGAGGCTGACACTTTTGTAGTTTAGGACAAGTAATGTATTTTAGAAAGAAAGACTGAATAAAAGGCATGCTCTCTTTAAGCCAACTACCCCAGGAGTTGTTGTATTCATGCCCAGCATTGACACTGTAAAAGCCATTCAGCTTGCTTATATTTGGGGTTGTCAGGATCTCAACTGCAGGTGATTCAGATAACCAGGCTTGAATAAATTAAGCTATGTGCTATTTCATAATGAGCCAGTTTGCTGTTATTTTGTACTAGAAATATTTGATTCATTTATCTTACCACTGCAGGAACAGAAAGAATTTGATGTACATATGAAGATAGTCAAAGGCACCCTGAACTGTATTGGTCTTAATAAACTGATGGAGGAACTCGTAATAAACCAAGCCCTGAGGGAACATATTGCCTGGGAGGTGTATTTTTATCCTATTTGCCAGGCAGAACATACTATCACATTCAATAGTTATTCTTCTTACAAAGTTAAATTTCCACCTGGAAGAAATGGCTCGGAAAAGGAGCCCTAAGACAGGGATGTCACATCTGAGCAGCATCTTTGTGTCTCAGAGGGCTCCAGGTCAAATTCATCCATAGCATACCTAATTTCAATGGAAGCAAGCCACAATGGATTTTAACTGCTCTATTTCTGGCAGAAGGTTTTATGTTTTAGCACACTAAAAGCAAGAGTGTTTTTTTAACACGGGGGCAAATGTATTGTTGGCCTGGCTCAGATGTTCTCCTTATTTTAATGCATTCTGCCAGACTTCAGCTACTGTGTAATGATAAGAAATTAGGAAGACTGAAAGTAATGGAACTGGGTGACCAAGGGGGACCCATTAGAGACCCTCATTCCTCATTTCTCTGGGCTGCTTGTTCACATGCAGTCATACCACACCTGTTTATGTGAAAGGATGCCAAGGGGGCTTTTTAAGCCCCTTGGCAATCTACCCTAATCAAACACACAATCTACAAACCCTCCCTTATCTTTAAATGGTTGCTTGTCAGAAGAGAAATTATCTTCTAGTAGTGAAGGCAAGCAAACTTGATGTCCCTTCTAATTTGCCTAATTAATTGAAAAGTTACATTTCTAAGTGGATTAGCCCCCACTTCTGTTTCAGCCTTTCTCTGAGTTCCCATTTCCATACAGGGAATAAATTTGGATGGACTAATCTGTTCAGAAATGAATCTGCCTTAATATCACTGTCTTATACCACATTGAAAACTCTTTAGAAAGAAGCAGGAATGGCACTGGTCCAACAGATTAATTCACTGCCTGGGTCAAAAGGGGCTTGCATAAGCTTTGAGCAAAATTGTGTCCATCACAGTGCAGGAATGTGGGCTGTGCATTCTTATTTTCTCTCTTTAATGCTAGTGTAATTGCAGGCTTCAGTGTGCAAGAGCAGACTGTAGTGGCTTTTCTTAACTATCGTTGCAGCTTCGAAAAGGCATCCACAGGGTTGGCCACACAGATCCACAGAGCAGCCCCTGCTGTTAATCTCAGAGTGACAAATTGCAGGATCCCAGCCTCAGAATTCAAAGCCCTGGCCCGAAGCACAGTTCACACTGGTCGTTGTTTCAGCTCTTGGAGAAACTGAATGGGATGAGTAAGTTAGCAGGCAGAATTAGCCTGCTGGTGAAATACTTGATATAATCATAGAGGTGCGTTCTGCCTGATGCAAAGGTCTTCAATAGCAGTCTTTCCCACTGCCAACCATTATTTTATAAAATTATTACCTTGTACCTCAAAGATGAGACTGGAAAGGCTTATAAGCTAATTCTCTGGGTCCACTTCCTACATACCACCCCGCCATACCAGCAAGTTAGGTGTCCTTCACCGGGTTCTTCACTGGAGGTGGAAGTCCCATGCACAGAATCCTGTTCTCTTGGCAATGTTGGCAGCAGGCATCACACAGTAACTAGCTGGTATTTTCAACTGTTGTGTTGGATATGGCACTACCAGCTGGAGGAAATCACCTGCAGGTGAAATCAACTCTAAAAGCGATTCTCCTTTGACTCATCAGAGACATCTCTGGAGTACTAACAGGTTATGAGAAATCTTCCCAGCACAGCTGTAAATAGCATCTCCAAGTCACAGACACACAGACCATATTTGTAGAGTTAAATCTATACTTCCTATTTTGGTATAGAAGTGTGTCCCTCTCTACAGATCCTTGGAGCTAAAGCCAAACAGATACTCATGAGTGAAATTAAATTAAAAAGTTTTCATTTGTGCACTATTAAGTAAAACCAAAGAATAACCCAGAGCCAAGAGATATGGCAGCTCTGGACAGGCAAAGGTTAATAAAAGTTAAAACTGAGACCAGTTTCAGCCACACTTTAAAGTGGGTCTTGAAAGTTAATGACTTTTAATCAACTATCAGTATGAGATGACTGTCTATCCCACAGCACTGTTTTTAACACAAAATCAAGCAGAAGCATGAAAGCAACACTCTTCTAAAGCCACGTACATCTTTATTCTCCACCCAGGCCAGCAAGGATGGGAAAAGAGAATGCAATTAAAAATAACAATCAGCAAACACACACTACCTTTACTTAAAAAAAACCAAAAACCAAAAAAAAAAACCATCCAGACTAAAGCAGCCAGAAACATACTCAACATCAGAATAACTGGAATTCCCTGCAGTTTGACAGTGGCACGTAAGCAAAAATTACTTGTGAGTTTCTGAAAGCAAGGGTAGAACAAGACAAAAACTTGTGCTTTTTCTATTACAACTGATAATGATTATATATTTTGCAGCAGGCAAACCACTTCAGGGGATAATGGGCAAGAAAGAAAACAAAGCTATCCAGAGTTGTTTTGAGAAGAGTTGGAATAAAACTTTTAGCACCAGAACTAACCCCAAGCTTAAACTAGCCCCAACCCAAATCAATGTCAGAATACCTTGACATTAGCAGGAGCAGAGGCAAGCTTGGTTAAGTGTAAAGAAGTAGAAGACACACAATGGATTGTTCCAGTATATCCCCAAAAAGGTGACCTACAACCCCAGAAGTGTAGCTGCCACGGCAGAGGGAGGGTACTAGGACTTCTCTGACACTCTTTTGTGTCTACGTAGCAGTAAGAGGCACAGATTTGGTTTTTGTCTCCACTCTGGCAGGCTGTTAGCAATCCTAAAAGCTAATCCTGCAGCTCAGCCAACATTTCACATGGCTGTATTTTGTAATGAGCTAGTATTTATCATTCAAGCCCTCTGTAAGATGAAGACTCTTTGTGCTCTGACCCCAGCCTTTCGTCTAGCCTTGAACAGCTGCTGTTTGGCAGTGACAGCTGAATTGGGTTTTCTCCCTCTGCAGCAACGCACATTTGCCAGCCATCCTTCCCCCAAACCCACTTGTTTGCTGCATGTTGGGGCCAAGATACACAATCCAGTCCTTTCATGCCTGCAGTGTCCCTCTAGGCAAAGCGTGAGAACACTTGCCAACAGGCCTGCCTTCCCATTAATGCTTGTTAAGCATCACTTCTTCCCACCCTCTGGCCATGTGGGAGCCTGTGATTTTCATGTGGAAGAAGGCAGAGTGGCTGTGCTGGGTCACTACAAACTGCCAGTGCAGGCATGACTGATCCTCAGCTTCTCTATCAATTCAGAGGCATATCAAGCCTGATTGAAACAGCCATGTGAAAGGCATTTCACTGGTTGAACTGGTCCAAAACATAAGTCAGCTTCTTTGAACCCCACTGAATTACCTGCCACTAAGTTGGGGTCTATTTTATACTGGTTATTTTTGGTTTGGTTTTCTGAAAGTTGGTCATTGCTTTAAAGATTTAGCCAGTAAAAACTGAAAGCTGTGCATCAGCAGGCAGCAAATACAGCCTGGCTGTACCTGTCCCCACGGAGCACCTCCACTTTGCCAGTAAAGTGTGGGGCCAAACCTGCTTTTGATATTTAGCTATCCACTATTGGCTGTAACTATTCATACTGCTAATTCTCAAGACAGCACTCAGAGGCTGCTTTGGCTGGACCTCCCAGAAGGGGACAGACCAAAGATGCAGCAAGGACTTTACTTATTTATGTGTCAGGCCTAGAGGATCAGCAGACTTGTTTATACATCACCAGTTCCCAAATGTCTAACCAGGACAGTCAGTCAGTGGAATCTTGAGCTCATCCTTAGAATCAACACAAAACATTAGTTCCTGTGAAATCCAGCTTCTGAATGCTTCTCTACCATCCTAAAACTAAAGCAGCTCCACCTCTGGTAGGGAAACTGGGGAAGTGAAACACCTGTACAGACATGAGTGACTGTGCAGCGTAACTGCATGCTACGAATGATCTACCTACACACATGCAAATGGTGGGCTCCTCTGGGTTGGGGCTGAGCCAGACCTTCTAGCAGCACCAGCTGAACTGGAGCACTCAGAAAATTAATCATGTTTCAGATGTGTAATTCAGTCCCCATTAGAATCTATTACGCCTCTCTCATTTTCCTCTAGTCCTCCTAAGGCTCAAACAGAAAATGAAGTTGTCTGCTAGTCATCTTTTTAAAGAGACAACTTTTCTGCTAGACATCGTTTTAAAGTGGCCACCTCAGCCTGGTCTGGGAGCCCATTAAGATGCCATGCAAAGTCCCAAAGGAGGGAAATCAACTCTAAAAATGAGACATGACGGGAGGAGGATGTATAGTCCACTGCTCTTCCACATAATTACACAGGAAGTGTGTGGGAGATGGAGATTTCCAGAGCTGAGGCACTAATGCATTTGCACTGGCGCTAACAAACGTGGGCTCATGGATGTCCCTGTTCTGAAAGGGAAGGTCCAGCAGCTCTTTCATAAGAGCAATTTCAAAAACAGAACAACTGTTTCAGTGAGACCTTCCCATCCCAAGCACCTTCAACATTTGATATGGTTTAGTGGTGGTTTTGGCAGTTCTGGGGTAATGGTTTGACTTGATAATCTTAAAGGTCTTTTCCAACCTAGCTGATTCTATGATTCTAATCCCACCTACCTAAATATAGGTGCTGCCAGCCCACACCTGCATTGCAGTGACATGGAAACTGATCATGCTTCCTCAGAGCAGGTGTTTCTTCCCTATAAATGCAACCTTTGGCACTGCACCCTGCATATAACTCTCATAGCCTATTCTTCCCTAGCAGTGCACCTATCAAGAAACCAAATGCAGGTGTGTCCTAAGCACCTATCTGTGCACCTGGGGGTGCTTGGTGATAGGCTCGTCAGTCCCCATGCACCACATTACAAAGCAAGTCTTTCCACCATGTGATGGGTGCATTTCAGTGTAGAGTTCATGTGCCTTTCTTGGAAGGTGTGCTGTCCTCTCTCAGAGAAAGACCAGGTCTTTTTTTGCTCTGACAGCGTCTAAGCAGTTAGCTACCTGGAATGTTTGCTGCACTTGTTGGAAGGACTGGAAAAGGACCCTTTTTAGGAAAACTGCAGGAACATCACATGATTTGCGATTTAGCCTTCACCTCTGAATGGGTTCTTATCTCCTGAAGTTCATCTCCTGAGTATGGACTTCTTTTCAGGGGGTCAATGGGTCACTGTTATGTCCTACTCCTGAAAAAGAAAGCCTAACTTTACGGAAGTGAATTTTTCAGCAAGTCTCTCTGCTGTGCTACAAACAGCGTGAGCACCACAGACCTGGATTTTCTCACCATTCCTAGAAGTTGTAATTAGCTAAAACAGATGGCAAATCCTTGGGGAGCCATGCACCTCCCCACCCAGACCATGTAAAACTAGCACACTTGTATTCTGTGACATTTAAAGAACACTCCCAGCCCAATATTTTTTTCATTAAGTTTGTGTTTAAATATATATATATAAAAATTCAGCGTGTTGTTTTTTTAGATAAAACCACTCACATATGACCAAAATAGTCAGCCAGGACAAAGGCTTAGACTGCCGAGGTCTCAACCCCCTGTGCAGAGCTCTTGCCAGAGAGACTACCTGAGATATTATCAGAATCTAGCAGCTCAACAATGCTGTATGGAGAACAATCTTCCAAACCCAGCTTGCTGCAGAGCCAGCCACAGAAGCCCTTCTCCATATCCCTGACAGCATGCCACCAGTACCCAAAGGACCATGCTACCTGAGCCACAGCCGAGTACAGGCCTAGGGAAAAAGACACAACCATAATTATAATTGGGTAGAAGATGATCAGAAAAGGACAAAAGGTGATTTTATGCCAGAAGGTCCTCTCTTCGTTGTACACCAAGAAGATGTTATACCATGTAATGGTTCCATAGTAGAATGAAACCACAAAGGACACTACAAAAATGATGGGGAGGCAAATGATGGTCCAGAGGACAATGTGGGGTCCTCTGTCTAGCCCAACATCACATTTCTTCTTCTTCTCAGGTACATCCTCTTTAGGAGGTTCCTTTGACTTAGCGAGTTCCTGCAGCTCTTTGTCCGTTAGTGTGACATGGATGTCCACCATCTGACCTTTCTTCTTTCCCCTGGTGATTGTTCCAGTCAAGGTCACGTATCGGCTGTCTGAAGGCATGTTCCAGACACCTACAAACAGATAAACTCATCTACGTTAGATTTATTGTGTAAATCCCCAACGACCCCAAAGACAATTAGATAATGCATATGGAGTAACAGATTTTAAAAAGATGGAATGCAAGAAGCAATGCAGTATAAAGAAGATTATTATAGAAGAAAATGGAAGAAGAGCTACAGTGGGAGAAGAAAAAATTCCAGAATACAGAAACCACAAGGAAGAAGACTCCAGCATCTGCACTAGGGAAAATGTGTGAAGGAAAAGTGCTGCAGGAGTATATGAGAAAGAGATGAGATGGAGTGAATGAATCAAAAATCATATGCCTATTTTCTCTGGTATCCTCGTATATTTATTCCTGAACAGTGTGGACACTTGGGGTGAATTAGATAAGTATGATTAAAACTTCTGTTCTGGAACAAGCACATCCACACATGGAGTTATATTATATAGCTATAGTATATAGGTATGTAATAGAATAGCTAATATTTCACTTTACATCTGCACTGTGTCTCAATCCAAAATTATTTTCAAAGTCTAGAAAACACTTAAAAATTCTCATATAATTATATTTACGTTTTAAGGCATCAACAAAGATACCAAAAAGGTAAGTGCTGGAATGTGTGTTAAAAGTCACAGACTGCTTTGGCTTCCAAGCGACACTGGTTTAGGATGGTCCCTGCAGTAGTACTAGCCATAAAGGGGCCCCATAAAGGGGCTAAAATATGCTTCCTCTTTGTCTTAAATCTGACTAGTTCAGGAGGAGGTCTTCAGAGGCTACTAAAAGGAGGCTGAGCAGTTTGAAGTGGCCCACAAAAATAAGAAGGCAGCAGATAAGTCCTGAGGATAGAGGCTGGGATCATGGGAGAGTCCGGTGCAGCTGATGGATCTGGAGTATGTATTCACATTTATGCCCCTCTCAGCCTGCATGCTGTTTCACAAGAGGATTAGCCATAGGACCTGCCTCCTACACTTCTTCCCTACAAGGGGATCCAAGACAGACACCAGAAGTGAAAGTTGCTCCAACATGCCCTACGATGACCTTGCAAATAATCACTCTTAATGAGGAAGCTGTGCTGAGAATATGCAAACAGAAGGCAACAGCAAATCCTAGATAATGAGTAAAACTCCCTATCATGGGTAGAGCCACTAAACCCATCTGCTTCCATCCTTTCACTTAACAGGCAGTTGTTTCAGGTATGGAGAGGGGCTTGATCACAGCATCATTGGCTTAAAGCACACCCTTACAGCATTTTTCTGGATCAACTCCAATTAGCACATACATTTAAAACTAAGAGTGCAGCAACAACCAACCTCTGCAATGAACTGCAGGAGACAACCCAGCTCAGCCTGTAATGCTTTTTATTTCACAACGTTTTCATGTATGAACTCAAGCTGTCCTTGCCTGCAGACTTGAGGGTAAGAGGTTTGGTCCCACAGTCACTTCCATTTGACCTTAGTGCATGCTGGCATCAAAGAAAGTTTACAAAAAGTGAGTGCTCCCAGGAATACATACCATCTGCCGTGGACTGACCCAGGAACTTGGAGCCTTCCTCAGAGCCCTTCTCCCCTCCTTCTTCATCTGCCTGTTCTTCTTCCACCTTATTCTCATTCTCTGACCGATACACTATTATTGACTCAGGACGGGGCTCTTTCTTCTTCTTTTTCCTCCGGTCCATAGTGGCTTCCCCATCAAAAGTGACAGTGGTTGCCACAGCCCTTCTCATGGAGCCGCAGCGAGGACTTCGGCTTCCAGACTTGCTCTCTTTCTGCATGGTCTCCTCCATCCCACTGCTGCTTTCAAGCACCTCACTTGGCATCTTGCAGCACTCGTTTCCAATTTAACAGCTCCTGCACTTTGAAGTCATTGATCAGAAACAGTGCCAAGGATTCTTTGTTTTGGTAAGATGTCTCACTGCTGGCATCCAAACTATGCACTCCATTCCCAGCCTAAAATAAGAGAGAAGGCTGAAACAGTGGGGTTTTTTGTTATCAAGTAGAAAAAAATGGCAGAATTTTCCTGTAAAAGGTTACTTCCATCTGGTTTAAATGTCATCTGAAGATACTTATTACTGTCCTGAACATCAATTTTATTACATGGATACATGTTTTGTAATATCACCTAATCCTGATTCCCATGTTCCAATTTTACACATAAGAAACCAAAGCTACTGGAAAAGGAAAGAGTATTAACATTTATAAGAAGAGATTAAACAAGCACAGCTTACTGGGTGAATTTAACATTCCTCTGCAATGCTGGAAGTAAAAAGAAGACAACAGTTTTGGCCCACTTGCATGAGAATGAAGAAATGAAACCACAGATGAAAAAGAAGTTGACTGATTTAAAAGACTTGCCTAGGTGAGAAACAACTGCAGCAGGAACACTGAGCTCACCCTGCATTACAACAGCTATATTAGTGCCAGCCTTTCTCATTTTGAATGTCTTTCAACCATTGCAAGGATATTACAAAAAGCAACCAAATGATGTCAAAATGAATGATGGTTCAAACCATGCCAATTTAGCATTATGTAGTGCTGTCAAATCTTAAAAATATAGCATATACAGTGAATTTAAAGCAAAAGATTACTTCCCTGGAGGTGGAATTGGAAAACACAGCAAAATTTTCTGATTGTGCTGGGAAAACAACCAAAATCTTCACAAATAATTTCAACAAATATAAGGGCTCAGTGTGTACTCTTCATTCAAGCAAAACTAACAGCAATATAAGGTGACACTGTTATCTATGGGAAAGCTGTGTAAGTAAAAGACATATAATTAACCATGCATCAAGGCAGACAAAGCCTTCTCCATAAACATGGAAAATGCAGGATTATGGGTTCTCAGATTTCATAGCATCTAAGAAACTGACTGTGCCAAGTATTCATGAAGTATTTAGGTACAAATTTGAATACACTGAATAATGTTTTAACAACTCTGAAGAGCTCTGTTGAACATTTACATTTAAAAGAATGCATGTGACCAATAATTAAGCTTCTACCTAGTATCTGAGTCATCTCTTTAACAGGAAACTAAGAAACACAGTTATCATAATTTGTAGCCCACACAGTGCTGGGGAAATTTTTTAACAGATGCTAGAAAAAAGCTGAGCATTTTTAGATTTGGCAGTATGGTCCTGGGCTTCCCACAAATTTAAGATTTTGGTGGTTTGTTTTGAAATCCAACTGCAGGTCCTGAAGGAACTAGTGAATGAAGTTGCTAAGACACTGTCCATCATATTTGAAAAATCATAGCAGTCAGGTGAAGTTTCCAATGACTAGGAAAAGGGAAATATAACCGCCATTTTCAAGGGGTAATGGGTTTAAACTTAAACAGGGGAAGTTCAGGTTAGATATAAGGAAGAAGTTCAGAGTCTTCTCTTGCTCCTGAGCTGAGAAGCAGGAATGGGCAATGGGGGGACAAGCCCTTAAGCAGCACTGTTGCTGTGGCTGGGTCAGAGCCCTCGGGATAAAGAAGTGAAGGAGCCCAGATTATTCTGTTTAAGCACAAGCAGGTAAAATCGGATGCCAGTCTGTCTACATCAGAAACAAAAACATGGCAAAGGAGATGCCTTTGATCCAGCAGAGGTGGCTGCAGTAAGATAAAAAGCTGAAAGATACAAATACAGGGCAGATGTTAGGTAGGTGTTTAAACAAAGTGGGTAGGTGTCATTTGATATATGTCACAGAGGGCTGCGGGGAACTGTCCATAACTGGAAACTTCCAAATCTGGACTGGGTATCTTGCCAGGTAATCAATATTTCAGCCTAAGAGGTATTAATGTGGAGAAGTCCTCTGGCTTATATTAGGGAGCAGTCAGATTCAAACAGCAAAAAGATTCCTCCTGATATTAAGCCTGCTTTCACAGTAGATGTTTATTTTTTCTCATCTGTTTCTGCCAATGGAGCAGCTGGGAATACTCTCTGCCACCTGGTCCAGGGCTGAACACAGCACTTCGAAATACCACCATCAGCCCCACATCCCACAGGGATGATGGTGAATCAGACAGGTTCAAGCCTCAGTCTCATTTTTCCTGGGAATATTTTCTCTGTAGATGCAAACAAAAAATGGACTCTTGCAGAAATCACAGTAGTGTACACGAAGTTTATTTTTTCTCTCTTCCTTTTCTTTATGTCCTGTAAGAACATGACCAGCCCTCAGCACCACACAGCTGTCCACAGCACCAACTCTTTTCAGACATACACCGAGATCTTCACTCCTTAAAAGCTTTGCTGTGGAGCTGAAACATGACAATTGCTGTGCATCTAATCCTAGTGATGTCTCCCATGTTGGCAGCACAGGGGCAGACAGGAATCTAGTAACTGTCCATAGGAGGGAAGGAAAAGAAATGGTGACATTTCAGAGATAGCTGGGAGCAGTTTATTAGCCAAACAATTTGTTATTAATCTCTATGTGCAAACAGATGGAGAACCCTGGGGAGGCGGCTCTGCAAAAACACTCTGTAGAGGAATTTTTAGAAGCATAGTCTTCTGTTACTATGCAGGAAAGCTACTGCTGCTTATGCTTCCCATGACAGTATTAGTCTTTGACACACAAAACCGGAGCCTAAAAGTTTGGCCTTGCACCATTTAGGTCAGAGGAGGCTTTTTCCCATTGGTTTTCACAGCTTGATCCTGCTGCTAACAGAAGAGAAATTATCTGGCTTGAATACAGACAGGAAGGAAGAGCCTTCCCACAAGCTAAAAAAAATCCTTAATCTTAAATCCCTGCTACAGCACAAGTAACCTTTTTATGACTGCTCAGAGCAGACATGTGAGCAAAAAACATAGTCAGTAAGCAGTGAGGACCATCAATTCTTATTTTAATAGTCATATAAAACATACAACATGTAAGAAGAACTAGCAGTGTCTTCACTCACATGATGCAGGTGTTATATGCAGAAACAAAAACCAACCTGTGCTTTAGAAGCATTGTGAGTTACCCAGAACGGGAAAGAGATAAGGGGAAATACACCCCAGAGACACAGCTTGAGAGAGGGATCCCCAACCATAGATCCTCCTTCGCCTGTTCCTTTTACTCCATAGCCTTCCCATCCCCAATCCCTTCTTCACCCAACCCTGCCTCTGATTTTGTGCATGGGGATTTGTGTGTTTCTAAGGATGCCTATTACCCAAAGTACTATTTCCAATCCCTAGAATTTTTAAAGGGGTTATCTGCTGGCAGGCTGCACACATGGAAAATAGATAGTAGCAGACGCATCCAGCTGTTTAGGACAGATTTGTCTGTCACCAATCATGTTATAAAAAAAGGCACTGCTCTAATGCAGGACATGCAGCCCCAGACTCTACAAACATGTGGCAAGACCTATGTAAGAAAGCACATTTAATTCAGACCTTATGCTTGGAGAGGGCCAAACAGTAGGGCTCCCTCAACACCTCAATACCTAAATGACTCCACATGATCTTTCACATATATGTCCTCACCATACCCTGCTGAAACAGAGGACGTATGCCTCCTCTTCTATTCATGGTGAAATAGCTCAAACTATTACACAGCCACTTGAATGTAGCAAAAAAACCCCTCAAAGCTGTGATGAATAACGTGTTAGAAGGCAAGAACAGCCCCTCCCTATCATACTATAGTCTGTGCATCTGGAGGTAAGCTTGACAGAGTGATTTGTCTCACTGTAAATAACACTTTCGCATTTTAAAAGAAAATAAAATGTTATTTTCAGCCAGATGCATTTCCTCGTCAGGTTCACCATGAAGCTACCCCTGGAGGAAAGAATGTTTAAGGAGGGGGAGAAAAACTACTCCTCACAACAGTGCCCACCATGAGGTTTCATGAAGTGTCTGTATAACAACAGCAAGAGGCACAAAGAGAAACATCTGCCTATGCCATCTCAGCAAGGCAGGAGAAAGCAAACAGTAAAGCTCACAGATTGCACCTGTCTTTCCCTCCCTGCTTAATCCACAAGCTTCAAAGTACTTTCATTTGTCAGAGAGAGAGACAAGAAAAAAGACCATGCTCTGTCCACTCAAGCAGAAGTAGACCTCAAGGACTACTTTTTAGACTGCCAAAAGTAGAGGATTGCACCCAGCACTGGAACAGAGGAGATAATGCAGTAAGATGATTCATGCCACCAAAAAACTTCATGGGTGTTTGCTAATGGAGACCCCACCCCATGTATCCCCCGAGAAGCAGAGGGTGCTAAAAGCAAAGGGAGGAGCGGGCAAGCAGCACCGTTCCACGTTTGCACAGTCCTTCTGATTTATCAACTGGCACAGGGCTCTTGCCTGTCAGCAGGTGGCATTAGTGCCAGTGCTGAGCAGCTTCTGGACCTATCCCGCTGGCCCCCCTGTGTTGGCCAGCACAGGCAGACTATCACTGAAGCTGCAGGTGCAGACTCACTTGGGTGTGACTAAGGGCTCGCTGGCTCCCAGCGCCACGCTGGGTGGCTCAATCCCCTTCCTCTCCCTGTGTCTTTCCATGAGACACACAAACGCTTGCTGACAGTAATCTACGAATACAGCCAAAACAACAACCAAAAAAAGTAGTGGAGAGAGGTGTTCCAAAGTGTCCTAAATTGTTTCTGGATGACATTTGCAGAGGACTTTTTTAAAAGTCAAGGACATTTTATAGAGTATTGGGTTTATGAATCAGTTATTTTTATTTTCCTCTGCTGTTTCGTAACTTTTCCAAATGTCACAGAATAATAACTGCTGTGCAAATCAGTATTACTGAAGGCTGGAAAACAGCATACAAGAATAGCTGCACATTTCTATTTTATATTAAATTAAATGCCTGATTTTCTTTGCATACAAACTTTTTCAAAATCCCAAAAATGTACTGGTCTACCTTTTTTTAGAGTGGAAGCCTGAACTGCTGTCTCTCCCTCCCCTCCCCACTCTTTTGTCCAGACTGCTAGAAAAAAAGAGAAATTGAGACAAAGGACACAAAGCTTCCCACTGCCTCCACAGGGATGAGACCTGTTTCTTTATGTTTATTATACTATGCTAAAAATGTCAATGAATGGCACTTGCACATTAGCCTTTAAAGAAAACCAAGGCTTTAAAACGAAAATGACTTGGAAATGGAGGTTGGTTTGAAATCTTCAAAACAAACCAAGTGGTTTAGATATGAATCTTGAATAAAATCAACAGATACTTCTGTATCTTGTAAGAAAAAGACCTCAATGATAAAGTGGAGACAGCATGTTCCCCTGTTGCCCTGCTCTACCCCTCACTTCTTCATTTGCCAAAGCAGGCCATACTGCACCTTGAAACAGCAGGTGCCCACTGTAATTCCTACCCCCATCCACCAGGTCACTGATGGATTACACTGTACAATAGGAATAGCCAAAAGAAGTCAGTCCCACCTACTTGAGCACAACATCCTGCCTCCGTTGCAGTGCCCTTAAGCTGGAATCAAGTGTTGCATCTATTTTTATTGGTATAATACCTGATTCATCCTCAGTTTGAAGGCCTGATATTATATGTGATGGGAAGATACACTAGGGGCTTGCTGTGCACATCAAACCTATGTTGTGCCTCTTCTAGGCATCCAAGTAGAATGTCTATATCCAAGTAGATGCCAAGAAGATAGTAACACAGCAAGCATATAGTACATTAAAACAGAGTTTTGAGCCTCTCACGTCTCCTTCCAGAGCTCAGAGAAAACACCTTCTAAACACACAGAGAAAACATCTTCTAAACACACACACAAATAAGAAACACTGGGAGTTGCTATGGCTGAAGACTGCAGAGCTATGAAGCATCAGTGCTGGGTGTGAAACACTTGTGCTAACGCAAAACAGCACAGACCTGGTGGGAAGGTGAATTCAGTGAAGGATTGCAAGACCTCTCTCCTTTTCTTAGGAAATCATGCAGTGCTTTCACCAGGATGTTTTAATACACGCTGGACTGTTGCCTGACCTTTACAATACCTGAAAACTAGAACTGTGTTAGCACCTCAGGCTCTTTTTCCATCCCTTGATACTCAGAAGATCCCTGACTATCTCTTTCTCCTCTCCTTTCCTGCCCTGCTCTGTGCTGGCAAGATCAAACACCCTCAACGATTTGCTCAGACAAACTTAGGAGAGATCACACACAGAATTACCTGCAACTAGAGAGCAAGAAGTTGCAGTCATGCAGCCCAATGGGAAACACAGTCAATTGTAAATCCAGTCTGGAAAGTATTATCTGAAAAATACAACCACCAAATTACATCACAGAATCATAGAATAGTTAGGGTTGGAAAGGACCACATCCTGTGGTTCTTATTTAGACATGATATTTGGGGGCTCCAGATCAGAGCTTTTTCAGACTTACACCTGGCTGCAGCCCAGGAGTTGCTCATGAGCCAAACTGTACAGAGAACTAGAAGATTCCCCTGGGAGTGATTCAAGATTGCTTAATGCATTGCAGAGTAAATATAATCTAAGATATTTAGACAGTTTCTCCAGCAGCAGGAATTAGTTGGCTCAGGGGACTCTTGATCTGATACAAGTACAGACACAGATCCATGATGCCAGGGTATTAAAAATGCAGCACTTTCAATTGCAGACAAGTGAATGCTTCAGTTTTATTAGTACGGTATTAGCAGGGTGTATGATTATAAATAAGACCTGTCTACATAGCAGTTTCAAAGTGTTTGATGCTGGTAATTCTACATCTTCCACCACTACGAACTCTGCTTCGAATGGTAGCACCTTTTTTCTAATCACTGAAATGAAATTCCTAGGGATGACAATGAAAGGTTAGAAAATCCTAATCATCTCCCATTTAGACTAAAATCCCCCAAGAAACTACTGAGAGTAAAGTACCCTTCCAGAAGAGAATTATCTGAAGAGATGAACCAACCAGAAAGCCTTGACTGTCAGCTAGGGCTGGCCAGCAGGCATTCTGACATAGAAACCAGAAGCCACAAGACAGAAGGGCACTTAGATGCTGGTGAGATATGATGAAAGGAAAAACAGCCACAGGAGAGAATGCACAGTCAGGAGGTGAAAGTAGCAGGGATTTCCAAAGAGGCCTTCTACATAATCCCACACAAAGGTCCAGAAAGGTAAGGAAAGAGATACACCCATTTTCATTTGGTTTTGGCTCAATTCAGGCATTTCTTGTAATAGGTATGGGAGACGGGGAGAAATTATGTTGTTACACTTTATGCAATTTGGCATCCCATAGAAAAGATATGAAACTGAAGCATCCATAAGAGTAGGGTTCTGGGAAAACAGAGGAGGCTGGAGTGCAAGCTTGATTTTTTCTGAAGGCTAACTAGCAGAAACCCTCTGTCATAAGTCATCTCTGGCATTAAAGAGTTATTTCTGGCATTGAAATGCTTTTACTTAAACCTCCTCTACTCTCACCTTGTGAGACTGCTGGCCCCAGGGATACCTCTCTTGGGGTTTGGATCCCACAGAAGTTTCTCTCCTGTTTGGAGCAATCTGTTTTCTCACATCAGGCTGGTATTTAACAACCCTGGGACCTTCCCCTTGCCAACATGGATTACAAGCTATGGGAGGGAGTAGACGCCCTTAAGGACAACAGGCTGTAAGGAGTTACTGCAGTATGTAACACTGCCAGGGTTTTTAAAGCATGGCAGCATATTGGACTGGTAGATGTCATCAGCTCAATAGCTAAGCCATAGGTCAGCAAAGCACAAAATCAGTGTTTGACAAAAAGTAGCCTCTTTTAAAAATGCAGAGTTCCCTATTCATCATGACAAATCAAACTAGTTCATTCAAAGCCAAGACCACAATCTGAGAGCTCTTAAACTCAGGAAATTTAGTTTTCCCCTTTTTAATTTTATAAATAAAAAAGTAGATGTTGAAAAATGACTTGTGCTAGTCCCACAAATCTGAAGGAGCTGACAACTGGAAAAAAAACTATTGATGAATTCTTTTTCACAACAACGTAATTTTGATATTTGACTGGTTAACGTTTTAAGAGACAGATATACCAAAAGGGGGTAGGAATGGGGGAATCAGGTGCTTTTAACTTCAAAAAATGAAAATTAAGACTTTGAGGCTTTAAATGCAGATTTATTTTCTTCCAAATGCAAGATGACACATACTGAGTAAATACATAAATAAATCAGCTGCCTAATCGGACAGTTTCCTAACATATAAAAATTAAGAATCTGAACATTGAGTTTGTAGAATAACATAAATATGAGCCTTCTGCTTGCTGAATTTACCACTACGGCTGTGTGTAGTGACAGAACAGCATGTTTTAACGATACTAATAAAAGAAAATGTTCATTTGCAAATAAGAAAGTACAAACATAGGAGAAGATTAAAATTGATTTTAGTTAATAGGATTTTCTTCTTTTCAGCTTAAATAATTTTGAATTTCAACCATTTGAGTAAAATCAATTCACACAAAGGTACATTTTGAATCCTTGGTTCAAAGGCAACCTATATGACAGCAAGTCATTCCCTTGCTGAAAACATCTGTGAGCATTGGTTATCTCAGCCCTGTTCTTTGCGTATAGATTTTGTACCAGAAGGGGCTACTGTCCACTGAATGCCAAGGACTGGATGTCTTCTTTTCTCAGCTCCTTGCTCTCCAGTCTTTATGCCTTTCCCTTTCCTCCTCCCACCCATCACTCATAGAACCTTAACTCATGTGTTCATCCCCTTACTTATGACATTTCTATGGCTACTGAGAAACTCGAAAACCCAAGCAACTTACCTATTATGATAGGGAAGAAAAAGTAATTTGCTAAGGCTCCTAGGAAGAACACTGAAATCGAGCAAGTCATATGAGCAGAGAGGCCCACTGGATTTCCCTTGGTGATCTGCAGCTCAGTTGGAATGGCAGGCAGGTTGGAATATGAAGATCTAGTTCACTAGCACAGATAAGTGCTTCTCCCTGCGATTAATTAATGATCACTGTGATACAGCCTAAGACATGTAGGGCCGCCAGAGACAGTTAACGGGGATCTGTGGCAGTGTCACCCACAGTACTTCACATTTTGCCTCCAGAAAGTAATGCCATGCTTTAAAATATTAAGGTATTCTGCAAACATTAACCCACCTGGAAGGCAACTTTGTCTAATGGTTGCCTCACTGGCCTAAGTCACTATGCAGAAATCTTCGTGTCTTAACACCCTTTGCTGAATGAGTCTGGACACACTGTCAACTTCTCCATGCATCCTCTTCCCTACAGTTAAATGGAGGGTATACAGCTTCCTTTGAAACACACTGAACTCCAGGGTGAAGATGTTATCTTACATTTGCCTCTGATTTAAAGTGTTAAACTTTAGGACATGTTTTGGGAAAAGTAAATAAATTTGTTTAACAAATGAGAAATCCAAAATAGATTCAATAATTCTCACACTTGATCTGTCTTTCAAAAAAAACCAAAAAACACAACAACAAAAAACAACCCCCCAAAAAACCAAAAAAACTTTCTCACTCTCTTCTCACATTAACAATCTCCCCTAAGGCAAAAATAATGGGACAAAATTGAGATATAATTACAAACATCTCTTCTATTGAAAAGGACAGAGGAGATGCCTGGAAAGATACTGAACATGCACACATGCTCCTGGGCACATCGCTGCTGGTTAAAATCACCTGCAATGGACAAAGATGCTTTGTCACTTCACTGGGGGATACACAGGAAAATAACGTCTGTCCTCTGTGACAACTGAATAACTAATACTGAGCTTACTGAGGGCGATTTTAAGTGGGGAAAAACAAACAAACAAAACCCCGTAAAGGCACATCAGCACACAATGGCTATGTTAGGGACAAGTAAACGGCACCACCTCAGCCTTCACAGCCTCTTCCTGACAAAGCCCATGCCTGGAGACAGGATTCTCCGTCCGCGGGTGCTTGCCATGAAACACCAGCGGCTTTCTCTGCTATTTATGACACTTTTAGAGCATTATGCTGTCTCCTCCTGGCTGGGGCTCCGTTACCCTGCTCCTCACGGTGTCTTCCCGCGTCGCTGCGGAAGGTGACCCGAAACGGTGCAGAAAACCACCACAACCCCTCCCTGTACAGCAGGCGAGACCGCGGGTGGGGGTAGCCTGGTTTGCTTCGAGGCTCCAGCAGACTGAGGCGACCCCGAAGCACCAGGAAGAACCTACCCCTCTCAGGTGCTCGGACAACGGTCCCTCCCCCACAGGAACAGACCCGGGTGCCACCCACCCGCGGATAACTGCCCCACCCCTCACCCCCTTACCTGCCGCCCGCGGGGCCCCGTACCGCACCATGCTGTGCCGTGCTGTGCCGCAGCACGATCCGTGTCGCCAGGACCCCGGACACCTCCAGCACCGCGCAACCAGCACCGCGCTCGGTGCACCCGGGGCGGGTGGGGCCGCGCGTCACGTGGCGGGGGTGGCGGCCTTGGCTGTTGTGTGAGAAAGGGGGAAGATGGCGGTGATGAGCGGACTGCTGGCAGCTGGGCTGTTCCGGAGGCAGGTGGCCATCGTCACTGATGGCGGCACCGGCATTGGCAAGACCATTGCCGCCGACTTGCTGGCGTTAGGTGGGCACGGGGAGGGTCCGCGGGGAGCCCCAGTGGGGTAGCGGGGCAAGGTGGGTGTTGGGGGAGCAGGACTGGGAGTGAGGTGAAGGCGGGGGATGGAGTTTGAAGGGGAAGGCTCGGGGGATTGTGTTGTGTTATGGGGGTAGGCAGCGCTCTGAAGCGGCTGAGGAGTTTATGGGTGGGACGTTGTGACAGGAGTCAGTGAACAGTTGAGGACGGGATGAGATTGGTGTGGGACTGTATCTTTTGACCTGCTTGCACTTAAACAGGTGCATTATTTTAAACTAGAGTGGTCAAAATGAAGTTAAACTCGGACCCTTTCATTTTTTTTTCTTAACCGAGTTTTCATCTTGCTTAATTGGAGGATTTACTTTGTTGTTAAACTGAATCTTATGGAGTAGTGCAGTTTTGAACTGTTGTCCGCATGGTCAGCTTAAAAGAAATGGTGCTTCTCTCTTGGTGCTTGTGACAGAAATGTTCTGAAGTTAATCTTAACTTAGCCACTTTCTGGGTTTTCTTACCCTATTGATTATAGAGAAATGGTAGAATCTGGAATGAAAGGCAATCTGAGTAATCCACCTTGCAACACCTTTTCTGCAGGTTTCAGCACAATTGCTAGGAGTCATTGGCATCAGACTTGTTTCAGATAACGTGTTGCCAGTGTTGATTCACTGTCTTCAAACTACCAGCACTATTATGCCATACTCCCTGTGGTTTGTGCTCTTGAAATGAGCACTGTACTATTTCAGCGGGTAGTAAAGAGCTTTCTTGGTTAAGACTGTGCTGGGAGGCATCTTTGCCTCTCCTTGCCCTTATCACAGCTTTCCACATATTCAGTGGAGATGAAGTGAGGACTAGTTGTGCTACCTTTGTATTACTGGTGAACAGTTTTTTTAAGCTGTCCTTACATGCTGCCTTAAAGAGGTGCTTTTTAGGCATCATCGTGTTGTTGCTCGATGAAGGTACGTGGTTACCTTAAAATTGTACTTAATTTGATCTGCATTATTTTTCTCAAACAAAGTAACAAAAGCATGTATCCATAACATCCTAAATAGAAAACAAGGCTGCAAATCAGACGTGAGAAAATGAAGAAAGAACTATGACTGAAGTTCATCTGTGTAACTGTCTTTACCTGCAGTCTTGCTGGCTACTCCTGACAAGAAAACGACCAGGAATTATTTCCATGTATACTTTGCACTGTAGGCTGTATCATTTTGGAGGAGTGGTGGATGGACAGAAAATGCCTGTAGAAGCAGTGACAGATAATGCCAGTTGTGATGTAGTTTGTTTTTATAATCAGTTTTGTATGAAGCCTTGTGTACAGATTTAAACTTTCTATCTGGAAAACTCTGCTCTTTCTCCCCTGACTTTATAAGGAAATGGCCTGGTCATTCTTTGTGAATTAAAATAGGTGAAGTTTGTATAGTAAGTACCAAGTGTACCTCAGTGAGTTAGAATCTCCCCATCCACCAGTTAAGAGTATTTAGCAAAACTATAGTCTTTTACTGGACCTTACTATCAGTGTGTGTATTAATAAGCACTTAAGTTGGTAAATATAACTGTGCTACTGTGATTTAGTATTTCGTGTTAATCGTTAATTGTGTGTGCCATTTTATGAGCTCTGCGTTAGTCAGGTGGTTGTGCAAGTGGCTGGAGTTCATAATTTAAAAAATCAGGAGATGTCAGAGACTAGTATCTTTACGTGTGTTGTTTTAAGATGGCCACTGATTGAAGCTCCCATTCCTAGGGATATGTAGTTACAGCACTTCCTTCTGGAAGAATTAAACTCCTTTAGTTATTTATTTACTTTTATGTATAGTTTTACAAAACAGCCTGAGCCAAATGAACAGCTTGCTGCTCTTTACACCTACTAGTTATTTTTAGCTGATTCTTGTGTTTTTGATCATGAGAGGCCAAATTCCACTCAGGAAAATAGCAACAGCAATAACAAAAAAACCCCACAAAACCAAACAAAAACAAAAAACAAAACCACCAAAAAAAACCAAAACCACCAAAAAAACCCCCCCAAAGCAAAACAAAAAAACAACCCAAAAAAACCTCCACCAACCCACCAGTCAATATGTTAACTTTTTTGGTGTTTTTGGCTGGTTGAGGGTGTTGAATTGGTCTATGTTGAAGTAGATGAGCAGCAGGGCTGCTGGATGGCTTCTGAGACTATGGATGGAAGGAGGGAACTGTTAGCAAGATGCCTGCTTGGCAGTAGAGGTTAGTAATTTGCTTGTCCATAATATGAAATTATATGCCTACTGGATTTGCATTAGGAATTAGTTTGGTGTGCTCTGCTTTTGTCTGCGTAGTAGCAATTGCTGAAGCCTGAAGGCTGTCCTGAGTCCACTGGTGTGACAGACAAACTAAACTGGTTGTAGTGTAAGTGCTTGCTGTTAATTTGGCAGCTGCATTGTTTTTCTCTGTAGAATGAGTCCTCCTGCCTCCAAATGCTGAAATAAAAAACAACAGAAGGCTTGAGCTCCTGCCTATTTTTTCTTCTCCTTTCCAAGCTAGGATTCTGCAGTGTGTGGTGATGCCACAGGGAAGCCTCTGTTTCTGCTGTCTATAGTCTGCAGATAGGAATTAATCTTGTGAGGCTGTCATCCTTCCCTTCAGACTCTGTAGGGTTAAAAAGTATTTGCTCACTGCTAGTCCAAATTACAGCCAGACATGCAGTAAGATTACTTTTGTGGGTTTAGGAGCAAGCATTTTTTGGTAATCAAGGCCTGCTGAAACATCTTTAATTCATGTAATTGATAAACACAGCTGTGAGCAGAGGCGGCAGAAGTGATACCTGAGAGCTACTTTGCTGACTGTGCAATTCACAGCCTATCTTCCCTTCTGCAGGAAGGACAGGAAACCTTGTAGACATTTTTTTGATTGCTCTTCTCCTGGCACAGTGGGATCTTGTTGCTAAGAAGCACCTGACATTACTAATTTCTTTTGCAAGAATTTCAAGACTGTATCTTCTAGGCAGTGACTAATAAACTCACATCCTACAAGATATCTCCACAATGTTATTAAACCCAGCATAACTGTAATTTTAACTATGTTACCTGAAGGATGTTTCATTTTGTCTCTACAGGTTGCAGTGTTGTTATTGCCTCTCCTAAATTTGACCGATTAAAAGCTGCTACAGAAGAACTGAGTAATATGTTTTCTTTTATCAGTCCTGCCAGAGTGACTCCCATACAGTGCAATATCTGCAATGAAGACTAGTGATGTTGTTCTGGGGATTAACATGTCAAAAGTGTTTTCTGTTTATAAATTCTCAGCTCTCCAAAGGTCTGCTCTGTCCTTCTCAAAAGTGGCTTAGAATAGGGGAAAAGTGAAGTAAAGCACTGTTAAACTGATCTAGATAAACTTGCTTTCCAAAGGAAGACTATTTTTTAACCACCTAAGCAAGAAGGCATTTTTAACTGCAAATATTTTTCTGAACATGCATACGTATTTCAGATATTTCTGGGAGAAGCAGACTTTGGAAATGGCATGTCCTACAGCCAAGTCAGAGCCCACTTAGCATGGTTCTTTGTCACATTGCTGTGACAGCAGTGAGGGGGCGTTAACTTATGAGGATGGAGACCTCAGAATAGTTTCTTCAATCAGGAAGTCATAGCATGGAATCTCAATGCCTGTGACTTGACACAAGTGCCCTGCATTGTCAATTTTGCTTGTATTGAAGGAAAAAAACCCCAACAACAAAACAAAACAAAAAACCAACCAAACACCCCCCCTGCCCAAGAAAAAAAAAAAAAAACCACCAAAAAAACCACCAAAATGCTATGGATATTATTATTTTTAGCCAATTTCAAATTTTGGTTACAATTTGTGGTGTGCCTCCTTATGAACTCTATCACTATCCCACTTGAGTTTTTTTTTTCCTTCAGATTGCAAAGAATGGAAGATGAAAAGCAAAAATACTTAATCCACATTCTTCAGAAGTCAGCATTCCCATCCCAGTTTTTTAATCTGTGTAATTAAACATTTAAAAGTCTATCATCGGGTTGGACTTTTAACTTACTGAGGAGAAATAGAAAATATTCCAGTAACCACCGACTGCTACATTTTTCTTAACCTTTCAAAGTCTGTTAAATTCTAGTGCAACTTAAATTCTAGTATAACTTACTTAATGACCTTCACTAGCTATGTAGGTTCTGGAAATAGCCTAACATACAACCATAAAGCAAATAAAAAATAAAATTCTTCCCTCAGGAAACAGCTAGTTCTATAAAATATTTAGTGATAGACTTTCTCTTCTGAAGGAGATGAGCCTTGGGGCTGTGCAGTATGTCACTTCACCTACCAGTGAATTTTAGGTTAGTATTTACTAGCATCAGCAGCGCCATATAATAGGTTATAACAGATGTCAGAGGGCAACTTACATGATTAAAGCTACAGGAAAGAAAAGAGAGAGAGAGAAAAGGCTTAAGCCTTCTTTCACATCACTGTTCTTGCAGAAAGTACTCTGGCATGCTCAGTAACCTTCTGCAGGTAAATCTTATTTCTGTATCAGTTTAAAAATGGGTTAGTGGGAACTGCAGTGTTCTGTGAGATGATAGGGAGCTTGGATGGCAAAATGAGGTAATCTCCACTAAACAAACTACCATTCATTTGTTCCCTGTTTATTAAGTGTGACTAACTACGTATTTGACAAAACAGCCTTAGATGGCTTTGGAAACTTTTTTGAAGGTGCTTTTAAAGCCTATTTCATAGTGCTGTATAAAGTTTTTTGGCATTATTCTGTTACTGGTAGCCAAGCTGATACTTGGAGAAATTTCTGCTTTGCTATTACCCTGCAATTTCATCATAGAATTGTCGTTTCCCATGTAGTTTTAGTCTCATTTACAGATGCACCTGAACTTTTAATACAGTGTTGGAGAAGCCTCTATCAGGCATCTCCTGCCAGTGCAAGTTCTCTTAAATCATTGCCATTTCATATCTGTTTCTATTGAAGAGAGGATTCAGAGGAATAAGGTAAATTAAACCCTAGTCTTGCATTTTTCTGTCATCAACACTGTCTTATAGTTTGACTCGCTTCAGTTCTCCAACTGCTCTTACTACTTTCTGTTGTATTCTTTCCTATTTAGAAAAAATATCACTATGAAAACTTCATAAGCCTTTTGTGGAAGTTTTAAATAAGGAATGCAATTTCTGTTGTTTGTTAACATAAGAACTTCAGTATTCATGCTAAACAAATATTTATCCATTCCAGATGCCCATCTCCAAGACCGGATATTTTTACTGGTTAGAGACATCCTGTGATTTTTGTTCTTTAGCTCTCGTTTTTCTGTTTCCACAAGGGAAAAAACTTCAGAGTTCAGGCCTCCTTAGATGTCAGAACTGATCCATCACAAGCTACAAAGCCCAGGAAGCTTCCTGAAGAGCTACATAATTCATTTAGTATCTCCTTCTCTTTGACATCTCACTGAAACCTTTCTAAGAGTAAGTCTTTCTCTTAAAGGAAGCCGCAGTTATCACCTTTAGAAAAGCTATCTGTTTGTACAGTGGCATGCTTTTTTTTTTTTTTTTTCACATCCCTACATCTCTGCCAGTCGTTCTGCATTTCTTTAAAGGTCCCTATGAATTTTGTCATGGCTTTAATTTTATAATCGGGCAAACTGGAGGGAGAGATTTTCAGTAGAGGAGATCTGAGGAAAATGAAAGTGCTTTCAAAATTGCCAGATGATCTTTTTGTTTGCTTGGGCTTTTTCACCTCCTAGTAAAAGTCTTAAAGTAACTGACCTGCTTTGGAGGTGACACAGCTCATTCCTCCTGTGTATCTTAGTCTGGATCTGTGAAAATCAAGCATTAGAATATTCACCCCTCATCATAGAGTGCAGTTGGTTTGTTAGAGCTCTTTCTGGCCTAGGAAGAGTCAAAGGAGGTGCAGTGAATTAATTGCTGCAGAAGCTAGATGGCAGATATCATGGCAATAGCTTAAGGAATTCATGTTTTGAAGTCTCTTAATCTTCATCCTCGGAGGCCTTCTTGCTGTCTAGCAAAGGTTACTTCTCATTTTATGTACAAGAAATAATCTTGCTTGATGGAGGATTTTCAGCCACTGCATAATCTGTCAGGCTTATTTGTCGTAAGTTTGCTGCTGCTGCTTTTGGCTAGTTTTCTACCGAGTGTTTTATAGAGGCTAACATATCTGGTTTGGTTTTAAATATGGAAGAGTAGAGGGTTCTGGATGTCAGTAAGAACAACTGAGGTTTTTGTGCTTTGTCTTCATTGAGCCTTATTCTGAAGTAATGTCTGTGCACCTGTTCCTTGTCCTGTGGTCTGGAGTATGTAGTGATCAATATTGCTTCTTAGTGATTATGAAGCTGAAGTGACTGTAATTATTTCAATGTTTTCTAGTACTGCCCACATAATTGTTGAATATAACAACAGCAGATCAGCTTGCTCTTGCTGAGATGCAGGCCAGACAGCTATGTGTGTGCCTTTTCAAACCAAGCTCTTTTTCCAAAGTCAAATTAATTAATTCATTCCAGTGCCTTTGTGTAATTTTGGCTGGACTAGAGGAGAGAGATCCTCTCCTTTTTCCATTATGAAAAGAGCTTTCTATTTATCTTTGTAGGTGTTGGGAAGGGGAAGCATTTATTTGTATGTCTTAAATGCTGAACAACAGAAGATCTGTTGACAGGGGAAAGACAGACATGAGGAAGTTTTTACCCTTATAAAGCCTTTGTGATACATGTTCTGGACAAACATTTATTTAACTGACACCTAGATAAGTAGAAGACATATCTGGATAAGTGGAAGATAAAACTTTTTACTTCTAGTAGGCCAGTGTTCTTGAAATCAGCAGTTCAGAATTCCGTACACATTGTCCCCTTTCTATACTTAAGCTCCAGCAATAACTGTGACTGGATCAGAGCCTGAGGGTAAAACCTATCACTTGGACATCTGACAAACAGGATTCCTTGAGACAGACTCAGTGCAGTACTATTTAGCGCTTACCTTGTGTCTGAGTTCACTAGTAGCTTTTCTTTTCCAAAAAACTTTATAGCTTGGCATAGTCTTGGTTAGTAAATACTGTGTAAAGCCTGTGGTGGAAGGCTGTGGCTTGGTGGAGAACTGTGGATAAGAGATTCTTGTACTTTAACACAACAGAAACACAACGAAAAAAATAACGTTATCACTGTGCAAGAATGGCTAGTGGTTCTAGTCCCACATAGCAAATCTCTAACATTCTGTAGTGGGTAGTTTGCCTGGTGAGCTTTACTCAAGCTCCAGGTGACCTGGAGCAAGTGGACATTTGTCCCTTTTCTCTGTGTCAGCGAGTACTGTCTGTGCAGGTGTGCTACTGCATAATGCTTTTGAGTTGCAGTCACCTTACTGAACAGCTCCAGTCTTCTGGTTATGTCTGAAGTGCCTGATTTTGTTCTTTTCATTCTTTCTCAGAAGAGCACCCTAAACTGTTAGCTCTGCCTTGTACAGTTTTGCTTTGCTTCCAGAGAGTCTTTAGTAGCTTTTTAATTAAGTTCTTTCTGTGTGGATTTTGAATATTTAAGGATAGAAAGCAATCTTCTTCAGTTCTCACTGTGATTTAAATGTGTTCTACCAGACCCTCTCTCTTGCTGTGCTGGTGACTGCTGTCACCATGTTTACTGTAACTGGGAGAAGCACTGCAACGATGCTTTCTCTATAACAGAAGACATTATGAAGATTGCTGCAGCTGGAGCCATCTGAGTTGTCACTAGAAAGCTGACACCTGCTAGCTTGTGCTGGCTTTCTGAGAGCAGAACTGATAGACAGTTGGGTTTTAGGTTTGAGTTGGGATTATTTGTGTTTGATTTTTGTTTGTTTGTTTTGGTGATGTTTTAATTTTTTTTAATTGCCTCTGGAATATGGTACAAGAAGTAAGAACAAGAGTTTCTTAAGATATATGTGGCCTATTTTGAATTGATATGTCATAGCATGTTTTGTCTACTTGTTGAAAACTTACTTGTAATTTTTTTTTTTCCCAGTGGATTTTTCTTCTGATAATTTATTGGGGTTTGTTTGGGTTTTTTTACTGTTATTAGCATTTTCCTTTTTCTCTCTCCCACCCTGACCCTCCAGGCTGAATAGCCTTAGTCTGTTCAAGCATTCCTTGTACTGAAACCATTTCTCTTCCATAAATGAGCCTGTACTTCAGTGACTTATGGATAACAATATTCAAAGCAAGATTTTCAGGCTAACAAGGAGAAGAGTTTGATAGGTTGAGCAAAGCATGATTTTTGTTGCCTGTTGAGGCATAACTTGTTTTTCTCTGATTGTGAGCAAACTTGCAAGTCTTTGTGGCATGGTGCTTCTCACAAGTCATGGGTTTGGGACTGCAGTCACAAATGTTATATTTTTTTGATTATTTTTTTTTTCCTCTCAGATCCCTCAAGCTGCAGTGACTGATCTGAGGAATAAGATGACATTCAAAACTTAAAGATGGTGATTTAGGTATCAAAATTATTTTCTTAGTTTTTTTTTTTTTTCTCAGGAAGCATTAGTTTTCAGTCAGGCTTCAGTCGCTATATGTTTAGATTCTTTTCTTCAGGGAGGTGCATCCTTACAGGATCCATACTGTCCTGTTAAACCATCCTGAATTGAAAGGCAGCTATTTATGAGACTGAGTTGGTGACACTCTTGGCGAGATACAGATCATGCATTGCTGCTTCTTTTACTTTTTGATATGTCCTACTACTAATTCAATATAGAGGAGGGCTGATTGACATCCTTCTCTTAGCCAAATCTGTTTCAGAAGTAGCATAGCTCCTAATGTTTGGTTGGTTTTTTTTTATTTTTTTGGTCTGTGTTTTCTTTGACCACAGAAGATAGATTAACTTTTTAGGACTAGGAATAACTGATGCATCCTATCTAGTTACTATAGGGAATGTAAACAGGAAATGGTCATGTTGTCCCATTTCCCCTGTTTCTTGAGATAAAGATTAAATTATTAAGTAGTTGCTACAAAGTTCTTATTACTATCTTGTAATAGGAAATATACGTCAGCTTTGATATCTGTAAAATCTTTCAATGCTTTGAAATATGTTCTCCTCCAGAAGCTCTCTTGTGCTTAGTGTGAATGTGTGGTAAAGCTGCTCTACTTCCAAAAAAAGACAGTGTAAAAATGCTTAGTTTACAGCCTGTAGCTCAGATTAGGTCAATGTTAGAGCTAGGTTTAGGTTCTCAAAATCTCTTTCTTTCCATATGAATTTAAGCCACTTTTTTCTGCGCTGACAGCTCTTTGAGTGAGTGAATAACATGTCTATTGCTATTTGTTGTTAATAACTTCTCAGAGTACCCAAAGGTAAATAGTGCCAGACAGTGCTCTTAATTATAGTATTCATCCTGCTTATAGAAGGCAGTATCTGCTTAGTCAAATATTCACCTTTCTTTTGCTAAAGAACACAGCCTGCAGTATTTTCATAATTTTTTAGAGTTTGTGTTTTTGGGTAACAAACTAACCTTCTTGGTCTCTGTAAGAAGAGTGGCTGTTGTTAACTCATATATCAGAGCTTTAGTGAATGTACAAAATGTCTAGATAAGAGTGTCAAAACTTCACAAGGTGACTTATATTTTATATCTAAAATGCTCAAGTACATATGTCAGAAGAAAATTATCATAGTTATTTTATATGGAATGCTTCCAGCATCTGGTGCGAACAACCCATCCTTGTGAAAAATGTCAGCAGGTTCTTAGTAGGTCTTAAGTAGCTGGCTTTTGTGTATGTTTGCCTTTATAAACCTTCAGCAGCTTAATTCCCACTCTTTTTTCAGTGCTGGTATTTTATGTAGCACCTGCGTTATAACAGGAAGATCTCCTAAGTAAACATGGACTTGGCCTAATTCTTCTTGTTTTACTAAACTTGTCATACTGATCTTCCAGCCTTTATGAAGGCAGGTGCCTCCTGTTTATGTGTGAAAAGGATATGAGAGAGAAAATACTGTCTCAGAATGAAATTGTGTCACAGAAAGGACTCAGTCGGAGATCAATGTGATCAGACCAAGCCATTTATTCTAGAAAACTAACTCTTTATATACTATTTCTTAAAAATGTTTTCACTAACTTGGCACATTGTGATTGGATACATATCTGTGAGGCCCTTAACAACTAACATATAATTGGTTAAGCACAGGTGTGAGAACCTGACCTTCAAAGTTTTCCAACAGTCCTCAATTTAGCAACTCAGTAAATTCCAGCTCCTTCTTATCTTGCTGGGATTCTCACTCCCAGTGCCTCGCTCCCATCCTCCTTCACCTTTTGTTTTCCTTGGTTCATGTCGAACTCCATGTAGGCACTTGCTGATCTGGGTATGTGGCTGTTCTTTGCCAGAAAATCATCCACATCTCCCCCTTTTTCTTTTTATACAAGCCAAACACGCTTTGTAGCACTCATAATCATTCGTTGGATACATTAAAAATACACAGCAACAAAATCAAAATCATTAAAATGGCAATAAACACCATTAGTCCACCTTCTACTAAAGCAACCAGCCAACCTGTCAGTTCACCTAATAAATCGTCCAGCCAAAAGGCTTGCCCATCCTTATACACCATGTGTAAGATCTTAGCATGTTTCCATATTTCTTCAACAGATGCCAATCACAGGCTACTGGGTCTGCCATTTTTCTCCTGGATGTCTCTTTGGTAACAGGGGAAGCCATCCCTCACATCAAGGTCTGGCATGGCATGTGTCCCCACCGCTCCACGCCTGCTGGGTTGCAGCCAACAGCAGAGCTAAAGGTTCTTCTTGGTGGCAAACACAGAGGCCAACCCAGTCTTGCCCTTGACAGTGGCAGCAGGCATTTGGTCAACCTCAGTTCTTGTACCTGGTTGTCAGTGCAGAGTTTCACCTGCTTCATCCAGTAACAAGTTGCTACTGTGGCAAAGCACACACAGATTTACATTACCAGAGTAACTATTACAGGTTACAGCAGCATGTTGAAGATACTGATGGCAACAAGAAACCAGCCAAAGAATTTTCTTACCAGTGGAGTTCTCCCACCCTCTTAATTTGTTCCATTACCTGCTTTATAACACTACCATCATATTAGAATCTTTCTAGCTTTTGCCTTAGCATTTTCTAGCAGCTGCTGCAAATTTGCATGCTCTAACATCTCTTTTACAAGTAACAAATCCACACAATACAAGGTATAGTTTCTCATTAGCAACTGGCTAGTACATACAGGTGGTTTTATACACAAAATCACAGCCTCTAATAATAGCTACGTTACAAGCACACATATTCAAGTTGTTACTTTTCAGCTGCCCCCAAGTGATGTCCTGTAATCATTCATTTTTATTTTTATTTTTTTTTTTTTCTCTATTTCATTCTGCTCGAGGTATTCACTGTCAGCTCCTATAACTGAGGCACTGGGTTCCTCCACTTGTCTGTCCAGCTCATGGTGAGGCTTTGCAAACTTTGCAGGCAGCTGCCACGGACCTGTAGGTAGGAGGACACAAACATACCCCCTCTCCCAGGCTATCAGCTCTTGAGAAGGAGTTGGGTTAAAGTGATTCAAAGGCATCCTGATGGAAAAGGAATGTGAAGCTACAACTGCCTGCCTGCTTAGCAGCAGCCATAAATACCTGCTAGCAACCACACTTTCGCATTAACCCTTTCTTGCCCAAAATGTTAATCTGCTACCCATTAAAAACTTTTACACAAACCCAACAACAAAAAATACACAGAACACTGTCTGCCCTCAACACACACACACATGCATGCATGGGATCCCACAAGCAAACTCCATACAATTACAATATTCGAAATACAAAAAACAGACAATCATTATTCCCACTATACGGTCCCTCATACAGAACGTGGAGTAAGGACCCTGTGAAGACAATCAAAAATCAGCTCCAAGCAGCATCATCGCAGTGTGAGGCAGCAGGCTCAACTTTAGCAGGCGTCCCCGCAGAGGCTCTGCCTCCCTCACATCGCACGAGTCTTGGGCTTTTACACTGACCAAAATGCACACTCATTCCGATGCAGGTGGCCAGCCTACATCGGAAGAAGTGGTCAGCAATATCCATAAAAGTCTCCAAGGGTTGATAGAAACATGGATATACTTATATTTGCTATCTTCTAGTACATGTGGATCACAGAGAGACTATCAAATGAGTTGTATAGGGGGTCCCAAGTCCACAGTCCACAATGGTACTCATATAACATGTTCAAAAGCCTACAAGGGTTAAGACTTGTTCAATTATTTAAAGGGATTCCTAATAATGGTGCATTAAATTGCTCTACATTTTCACACACCCAACAGTTTTTCACTTGTGTACAATTAACTACCTTTTCTGACAGATCTACAGAAGCATTAGCCTTAAAAGCAGTATTAGCTATCTGAAACATAAGCATGAATATTGAAAGAAAGAATACTCTATTTACACTCATGACTATGTCTATCTTCATGCTTCTAAGCAGATCGCTTGGCACACCTTCGCTTAGTCCCCTCCCAATGCTCAGGAGGAATCTGCCATTTGTATGGCACCAGTAAGGGCTTTGAACATTCAAATTGAATAATGCGTATCTGCTTCTTCTGCTTCAATACCCGTCTCTGCAGCTCAAACTGTCCTTCAGAAATTCTAGGCATGAAACCTGGCTCGTGCCTCTTCATCCAGCCAATTCATTCGTCAGCAATGAGGGTGTTCTGTCTTCTTTTGGCAACGCTGGCTCCTTCCAAGGTTTCACCCATCGAGCTGGTACCCAACGTGGACCAGAGTCTGTGATTACACACATATATCCTCCACCAGTTAGTTTTACTTCCACAGGACCCTTCCAGGTACCAGTTTCCAGATCCCTATACTGGACCAGTATACCCTGAGTCTTATTCACATAACCTGACCCTAACGCTTGACATGTATTACAGCAGGAGGGTCACTAGAGTCTCCTACCAATCGCAAAAAGTTCATAACATACACAGCTTTCTGTATTTTTGCTGCCGGGGTAAGCCCTTCTTCCCCCGTTTTTTGTTTTTCTAACAATTGTTTCAAGGTCTGATGCGTACGTTCAATAATAGCCTGACCTGTAGGAGAATGAGGAATACCAGTGATATGAGCAATGCCCCAGTTATTTAAAAATTTAGACAGCATTGAAGAAGTGTAGCTAGGTGCATTATCCGTTTTAAGCTGTAAAAGTACTCCCATAACTGCGAAACAACCACGCAAATGTGTGATTACATGGTGTGTGGTTTCACCAGCCAGAGGGGTAGCCCAAACAAAGTGCGAAAAGGTGTCGATAATAACATGCACATACTTCAATTTTCCAAAAGATGATTCATGGGTTACATCCATCCGCCAAAGTTGGAGAGGCTGGAGACCTCGAGGATTGACTCCAAGGCCTATGCTTATTGTCTGGCCCTGACAATCAGGACAAGACTGTACAATGCCTGTCAGGGACAAGCCAAACTGGCAAACTAACATTTTTGCTGATTGGTGAAAGAAGGCATGAAATGCTTGGGCTTGTTGAGAAATATCTACCGGTGGTCCTGCCCAAGCTGGAGCAACTAATTCATCTGCTTTGTCATTACCATCACTAAGGCTCCCTGGGAGGCCCAAGTGACTGCGAATATGCATAATGAAATATTTACAGTTATGATTATTTACGAGATGTAACAGAGTTTTCAACAAAGTCCATAACCTGCAATTAACAACCTCCTGTAAAATTGCCCTCTCTAGACGTTGAACAATTCCTATGACATACAAAGAATCACAATGTTAAGCAGAGTATCAGGCCATCGCAGAAATACTACAACAATAACACTTAGTTCAAACGTTTGTAAGAAATCTGTAGAGTGACCAGGTATTTTGTTTCTTCCAACCATCTCCTGTTTTCCAAATGTATCCGGCTATGTGATTATTTCTGCTAGCATCTGTAAAAACAGTTATACCTGAAACAGGTCTGTCAGAGTAAAAGGTAACATCTTCATATTGGTTGTTTTTTAGCACAGTAAACAAGTTATGTGGCGGAAAATGTATGCTAACTTAGCCAACAAAATCTACTAAGACAGTGAAAAACAGTGCTGGACTACTGTGCCCACTCCAACCATATTTTGGTAAGGGGTAAACAAATTTGTGATGGATCACTACCTAGAATTTCTTGACAACGTTCACAACCTTGCTTAATTAAAGGGCAAAGGCTTCCAATCGTGTAGTAACAGTTTTGCGCAACCAGTAAGGTAAGAAGATCCATTCCAATATACACAAGGGATCCTTTTTCTGCAGATTCCATTGTGCCAACAAGCTAAACGGATGATACTGATTGTTTACAACAAACAAAGTTATAGATAAATCTGGGTTCCATTGGGAAGCATAAGAAGTAGATACTTTAGCCATAATATGGGCTAGGGCCTCATGCTGGATTTTTGACAGAGTTCTCTTTTCCTCTGTCTGTGGTTTGCTCTTCAAAAGAGGCATTAGTTCTGCCAAATCATTAGTAATTCCACATAAGGAACAGATCCACTGAATATCACCTATTGATTTCTGCATGTCTGACAAGGTTCTTATCTCCGTAGTAATCTTCATCTTCTGGGGCCTAACTTCAGTTCTGGAAATAATCCACCCCAGGTATCTCCATGGGGCATTACGCTGTACCTTTTCAGGTGCAATCACTAAACCTACTTTTGCCAGTTTGGAGAGGTATCAGTTATGGTAAAATCTATTGCTGTTGCCATGTCCACTCCAGCACTCCCTGCTGTAGCGGAGGGGATGCGGTCCACTCTGATTTTGTGTCATCGCGTGGGGTGGCATCGCGCTCACATTCAAGTTTCCCAACGGAGTTCCATCTTTCTTATACTTCGAGTGGCATTCAGTTGCCCTATGGCCATGTTTGTCGCATCTAGTACAATCACCTGTAAAAACTGAAGCACCACCTGCTGAGTTAGTTTTCTTTACATCGTTTTCTATGATGTCCCATTTGCCCACAATTAAAACATCTCACGCCCTTCATACCCACTCGATCACCTCGACCTTGCTGTAACAAAGGTTTGACAGCAGCAGCAAAGGCAGTAGCCATGTATTCTGCCTTTTCTTCAGCCGTGCTCACCTTAGAACAAGCGTCCATCATTTCCTGCAAGCCAGCAGATTTCGGTAAAACCTGTAAAATATGCTTACAAGCTGGGTTAGCATTTTCCATGGCCAAGGACATAAGCACAGATTCTTTAGCATTAGGTGCCAAATCAATATTCTTTTCAATAGCTGCTGTCAATCTATCAATAAATTGCATATATGGCTCAGTAATTCCCTGTTTTATCGATGTATAGGAGGGATTAGGTTTTCCTGCTTCTGGCACAGCTTTTAAAGCAGCTAAGGCCAATTGCTGCGCTTGCTGTAACACCTCGGTTCTCATACGAGCCTGTACTGCATCAGGGTGAAATTGTCCCTTCCCTATTAACATTTCATATGTAACACCATGTAAGGGATCATTAGGGTTGCGACCCAAATTATCATCAGCAGCTCTTTCAGCAAGCTCCTCAAACCCACTTTTAAAATGTAATAGCTGTGAAGGAGTTAACAGGACTGAAGCTACCTTAAGACAATCATTGGGAGTTAAGACCATACTAGAAAACAAGGCAGTTAACATTTGTTGTGTATATGGAAAAGACAACCCATATTGAGAAATTGCTCCCTTAAGTTCCTTTATGATTTTCCAGTCCATAGGAGTCCATTGGGTTTGTCCCTGAACATTCATAATGACTGGAAATGCAGCAGGGATGTCAATTGGTAGAACAGTGCCGTCTATCATTGCGTCTTGAATAAGACCTCGCCATCTCAAGGCAGTAGGGTTAGGTTGCAGAGGGGGCTTTGAGGGCGGTGGCAAGGGCGTAGCAAAAGGATTAACCTTGTTTAACTTTTCTGATTCGTGCCCCTCTTGCTTTGCTTCAATTCGCTCCAATCGGTCTCGTAGGTCCCGTAAATTTTTATCTAAAAGCTTAGTCCACTGCCCCCAATCCTGGTCAGTTTTTGGCCCCGGTTGGGGCAGCGCTAACGATGGTGTACATGGTACGGGTGGGTATAAATTCGGAGTCTCAGTGTCCTCCTCTGGATGTTCCCATTCTTCTGCATCAGGCGGTGGAAGGGCGGCGGCGGCGTAAAAGCGGCCGTCAGGAGCGGGGGGGGCTGTGAAGGCGCCGTGAGGAGCGGGCGGGCCGTCGTCGACGTGAGGGGCGGGCGAGCCGGCGTGAGGGGCGGGCGAGCCGGCGTGAGGGGCGGGCGGGGGAATTTGGGGGCTGGGCTCAGGGGCGGTAGCGGCACGAAAAGGATTCGAGTTTGGCCGTTTTGGCGGTCCATCATCCTTTTCAAAATCCCGATCACTAGTTATTGCTGCCGCCGGTGAAGGCATTGTCGGCACAGGATAGGGAGGATGCGCTGGATCCTCAAACATTCGCACTCTAGGGTGCACAAGCTTTCGAACCAGATGTTTTGCGCTTGAAGCGGCAGGCAGTTCCCCCTTAAGTACAGTGTCCGCTGTCGGACTCACAGCAGCCGGTCCCCCATGGTTTTGTGACGGCGAGTCAGAAAAAGCCGCAAAAGCTGACTTTACTACTTGTTGCTCAACCTTCATCATGCATATAGTTTCTTTTAGTAACCGCCACAGGGTAGCTAGAGATTTTGCTTCTTTAGACCCAAGGGTAATTTCGTCCCACAGGCGTGCCCCGATCTTTTCCCAAATCCCAAGCTCAAAGGCTTCGCCGACCCCCCGGATTAAGTTTTTCTCTGTACTCCAGAGCAACAACTTTTTTAACATAGAGTCATCATACTCTATCCCTCTCGTAAAGGGGATATGCTGGAAGAGCTTAAATATTGCTGCCTTTTTTTTACTCAATTGAGTCCCCATTTTAATCCTCTTCCTAACACTCGGCTGCTCACCTGAATTCCACTGTAGTGTGTCCCGGGCTCAAAGGCTCCGTAGCGTTCCGAGGCTTCTGCCTCCCGGACTCAAAGGCTCCGTAGCGTTCCGAGGCTTTTGCCTCCCGGGCTCAAAGGCTCCGTGGCGTTCCGAGGCTTTTGCCTCCCGGGCTCAAAGGCTCCGTAGGGTTCCGAGGCTTCTGCCTCCCGGGCTCAAAGGCTCCGTAGGGTTCCGAGGCTTTTGCCTCCCGGGCTCAAAGGCTCCGTAGGGTTCCGAGGCTTCTGCCTCCCGGGCTCAAAGGCTCCGTAGCGGTCCGATCCTGCCGGATCCCGGTCCTGCCGGATGAATCCTGGTCCTGCCGGATCGACTTCCCCGCGGCACCGCGTTCTTCGTTTTCAATGTGAAAAAGCCTGTTCGGGCGCCATTTGTCACAGAAAGGACTCAGTCGGAGATCAATGTGATCAGACCAAGCCATTTATTCTAGAAAACTAACTCTTTATATACTATTTCTTAAAAATGTTTTCACTAACTTGGCACATTGTGATTGGATACATATCTGTGAGGCCCTTAACAACTAACATATAATTGGTTAAGCACAGGTGTGAGAACCTGACCTTCAAAGTTTTCCAACAGTCCTCAATTTAGCAACTCAGTAAATTCCAGCTCCTTCTTATCTTGCTGGGATTCTCACTCCCAGTGCCTCGCTCCCATCCTCCTTCACCTTTTGTTTTCCTTGGTTCATGTCGAACTCCATGTAGGCACTTGCTGATCTGGGTATGTGGCTGTTCTTTGCCAGAAAATCATCCACAAAATTGGGTATTTAGTTTAATCAGAATACTATACTAACAAATATTGTTTCAGGTAGAAGCTTTGATGAAGTCTACACTAAGCCTGTATGGGAAGATTGACTTCCTGGTGAATAAGGGAGGGGGCCAATTTGCAAGTCCTTCTGAAGCCATCCGTGCAAAAGGCTGGAATGCTGTAATAGACACAAATCTGACAGGGACCTTCTATTGCTGCAAAGCAGGTAAGAACTGCACATAAAGCATTTTTTGTTTGGTTGGTTTGGGTTTTTTACAGCAATACCAGAAGACGAGAAATGTAAATTTTCCCTACCTTCTTTTTTCACGCACTTAACTGACAGCGGATATTTGTTTTCACAATCTCATCCAAAGCTTTATGTTAAACTGTACATTACATTTGTTCATATATACAAACATACATTTAGGGAACTATGATCTTATGGTTAAGTGCAGATTTGGGGAGTCAATTGGCTTGGATACTCACTTAAATGATTGTAGGAAAACCGATTAATTTCTGTGGCCTGAATTCACTGTGTGTAATACAAGAAAAGATTGCTCTCCTATCAGGGATGTAAATTTAACTTTAAGCATGATACGTGATTCTCAGATAACACTGGAAATGCGGAAATGCAAGTAACTTATATGGAAGGAGGGATTCTTGACTTCCACCAAAAGGCTTCTTGAAAAAGATCAAGCCCTATCTGGACCACACCTGTTAGCCCAGTGGTGAGGCTATAGTACAAAGAGCAGATTGTTTATCTAAATCCACACAGGAAATGTGTAGTGTAATTGGAGTTAGGAGTCAAAATTTGGCTCCAGTTGGCCAGTTTGCCTGCATTTCTGCCAATATTTATAGGTTATCTTCTTCCTTCGTACAGTGTACAATGCTTGGATGAAGGAACATGGAGGAGTCATTGTCAGCATTTTTGTTACTGTGAGAAATGGGTTCCCTGGAATGTCGTAATATATATTTTATTTTTACATTTTCCTGTGTTTTCCCCCTAGAAGTGCTAATTGCTCCAAAAACCTTCATTTTAGAAAGGTCAGCAGAAGAGCATAGAAATACTGCAGTTAGTTCAAGAGAGGACAATCATATCACTTGGCTGTATGTGTGGGGGTCTCTTCCTAATTCAGTAGAGACTATAGGAGTAAATGGCGTCTCTGTTCTCTGACGACTTGTTTGTAGGAAACTATGAAGCAAGACTTGCTAGCAAAATGTTATGCTAGTGGTACAAGTTGCACTTAAATGGAACCTTTACTTTCTCTCTAAATTTCTGGAGAATTTGTGAGAATTTGGCCTCTGTTGTTTTCCTCTTCTACTGTCAGTTTAGAGGTGTTGACGGTGTAATGAGTTATGGGAATACTGAAGTAGGAGGAACATTTCTAATATGTTCCTAGGTTTTGGTTTTGTCCTTTGGGTCATGTAATGCCTGCCTTTCCTGTTTTCCTTTTTACTCTCGCTTTTGTAGCCATCTTTCTTGGAGAAGGTCTCAGATACAGAGAATTGGTTCTATTTGCTCTGCTCCTTTCTTGGAGCAGAAGGAGTGTCAGGGGTACAAACATACTACCACATTTGTAGTTCTTTTATACTGACACAAATGATCACAGCTGTTTGCATGAAACTGCAGCATCCTCCCCATATCTGTGTGTGTACTACATTTATGCAAATTTCTTTATCCTCAAAATGGAGGTGAGCCAGGCATCTTCCAATCTGACACTTTTCCACCAAAAAAAATTTTGTTGAAAGAGAAATAATGCTCAGAACATGAATTCAAATTAAATTTCAAAGTTGTCAAAATGCTGCATTTTGACAGTTTCTTAATTAAAAAAAGTCTAAATTTCTTCTTTGAAACCACTTATTTTTTACATTTGAAATTAAATTTCTATTGAAGAAAGTATAGAAATCTAATTTGAGCGAATGTTACATTGCCTCTCTTTGTCCTGATTCAGAGTTTAAAGCTTTCAAAATTTTATTTTTTTTTTTTTTAAGGAACAGCAGAATATTTTCTCACTAGCTTGTTGGCAGTGCAAAATACATTTAGATATCCACAGGGTGGTGCTGAAGTTACAGTTATTTGAGTTTCTCCATTCTGGTTAAGTCTGTTTGAAATGTCACAGCATATAGGCTGAAGCTGTATTTGAGAGTTGAACCAAGAGATAAAAAACCTAATCCCGAATAACAGTGGAAAAAAAGTTTTCCAAAAAACTGTTGTGTGTGGATGAGGATGGACAAAACTACTTTCAAATTAAATTCTTGTTGATTTGATACTTGGTTTAGAAATCTACTGTTGAAAATTACTTGCTTTTACAAGTCCAGCCACCACTTGTGCCAAAAATCACCTGATACATTTTTGCATAAGTATAACTTCTGAACATAAAACTAGTAGAGTTTTTTTGCTCATAATGTGCCTGGAAGTTATTTATTTATGGCCTGAACACATGAATAAGTTGGGTTTTGTTATATTTTCCTTAAGTTTTTCTTATTTCTTTCCTGGTATTTGAGAAGCTTTGTATCTATCTTCTCTAAGTCTGTTTTGTTAGTCTAAAGGAATTAAACTCTATTAGTTTTCTCTGCATCCCACTTTCTGCTGTTCATCATTGCAGTCATTTTGTCTGCATTTGCTCAGCCTTGTAAACAGTCTACTTTTTGTAGTTTTACACCGTTTGAACTTTGCCTTCAGTTGAAAACAAAAACATTTTATAAGCCTGCTTCTGCAATAAAATGTAGCTGGCCTCATGTCACATTGGGGAAGAGATGATAAGTATTTCCAGAAATGACAGGAAATCATAGCATAGCTTGTTAAAACTGTGATGCTATGGTTGAACTTACAAAGTAGAAAATCTCTCTCTCACAGCTGGTCCAGCCGTGGAAAGCTACTCTGACTACCCTAGTGAGGATGTGGTAGAATTAACATTGGGCACTGTTAGCTGGGGAAACAGATGCTTCTTTTGCTTTTTCTCAATAGGCATTCAGGAGCTGCAAGAGCTGCAGTGAATAACCTAACCAAGACTTTGGCTTTAGAATGGGCCCACAGCGGAGTAAGAATCAACAGCGTTGCTCCTGTAAGTAATGGCAAATGATCTGATTAAACTTAGCCATCATACATGTTCAAGGCTAAAACTTTCATACTAAAAGGGATTTAAAAATCTATAGCCTGTAACTGTTTGTGGATGTCCTGGTTTAGCAGTAGCAGGCATTTTTTCTACTGGTGCAGTGCTGTGTTTTGACTTTTGGCCTGGGAATAATACTGATAAAGCTGATGTTTTCAGTTGCTGGTCAGAATGTTTACCCTGAGCAAGGACTTTGTGAGTCTCATGCTCTGCCACCAGGGAGGAGGAGAAGCCAGGAGGAAGCGGGGACAGGACACCTGACCCAAACTAGCCAAAGAGGTATTCCATACCACAGCACGTCATGCCCAGGATGTAGAACTGAGAGTTCCGGGAAGGGCTGGATCACTGCAGGGTGGGGGTGAGGTACCAGTTGGTGAGTGGTTGTATTCTCTTCCTTGTTATTTCCTTTATCATTATTACTATTAGTGGTAGCAGTAGTGATTTGTGTTATACCTTAGTTATTAAACTGTTCTTATCTCAACCCATGGGAGTTGCATTCTTTTGATTCTCCTCCCCGTCCCTCCAGAAGCGGAGGGAAGAAAGGTGTGTGTGGGGGGAAGTAGACTGCGTGGTTCTGATTTACGGCCTGGGCTTAAACCACGACAGTGGATTATTTATATATCTTTTTATAATTTCCTCATCTACATTCTTCAGGTCATTTAGAGTGTTTTATACTGTTCAGGTGATGAACCAGAGATGGAGCATAGAATTGCTTCTCCTTTCTCCTTTGACTTGGCACTCTTGTTTTGATTTGGGTTTTATTGTTTGTTTGTTTGTTTGCTTGTTTTGGGGGAGGTTTATCTAGCTTAATGAAATGATACCTGGGAGGGTTGTTGACCTGTCTTACAAACCCTTGACATAAAATTACCAAATGCTTTGCATTTCAGTAATGATTACTTTATTTCTGAACTCACAAATTTTTTTCTGTTTGAGGTTCAGGTATGCTGATGGTTCCCCACCTGTGTTTACAAAGTTATTTTGAAAATCTTTTGAATGTGTCACAATGTCTTTACTTTGTCTTCTACATGTTAAATTAATTGGGTTTAGGCATAAAAAGGCTATTTAGAGTGGATCCTCTCTCAAAGATATTATGTATAAAAATGTGTGTTCTGATTTTATTTTTTTCTTCTTATCAAATATATGCAGACAGGAAACCACTACACAGGTCAGCTAAAATACACGTCACATTTCTGAGGAAGCAGGTAGCATGTAGCAGTTGTTTTACATACTTGTATGGAAAAAGCAGCTGTCTTTTTCTAGTGCATGGTGCTGCAGACATAGAGGTTATATAGAAGCCCTGGCTTTAACATTTGAGATTGTGTGATCTGTTCTGATCTGTGTAATCTTCACTCTTAACCACAATTTATTTTGCACATTTACTCCCTTGAGAGCAAAAGAGGAAAGGAAAACTTTGTCCTACGTTCAGCATTTATCTTATCTCACAATATAGTTGTCAGATTGGTTTAGCTAGTCCCTAGGAAAATCTTTGTACTATCTTTGTAGGATGTCTGTATATCCTATTGTGCCTCTTGTCCTAAAACATCTGGCCCACTTTCTCTGGCATAGCACAGAATGCTTAATGGCAGATGTGTGTTGATCGTTCAGGTAGCAGCTCTTATGTAGCCTCTGTGAGGACTGAGCCATCAGGAGACTTGTTAAGGCTTGTTTTTCCTGTTTGTTTTTTCTGATTTACGAAGTCTTGGGGAAGTAAGTAAGACAGCATTATTATGTGAATATATTTTTCAGGCATGCTAATTACCTCATGAATCATACTAATTATATATTATAGCATATGTCAAAGGAAGTTTTTGACAAGCAAACACTTCAGTGGTTTGGCTCTTTCAGAAGGATTTGCTAGCTTTGTTACTGTGGTGGTAACAAAAATCCATGTAATATTTACAGTAACACTTCATATCCTTCTGTCACCTTTGTGGACATAACTAAATCTGTGGTAACCATACAAAACAGTAAACATTTCATAGGAGCAGAGTAATATGCAGGGAATAGGTACATAGACAGAGAAATGCATTCTAAAAAAATAGTTTCACATACCAGTTACTTCCCTGGCTCCCAAAACCTAGCATTCACGTTTCACAGATACCTTAGAAGAGAAATCTTAGCATGTACTCCATGGATGAACTCAAGTTTTATTATCTTATTTAAACTTGAGTCCCAAAGGTTCTGTTATAACTCATCTACGTAACTCTGTGTCACCACTGCTGTAGACTTCATCTTACCTCTCAAGTCTAAACTGGACTGTATAATTATCAGAGCAAAGACAGTCACCTTTTTCTGTTTCTATAGCAACTAAATAGGGAGAGTCTGAACTCTGATTGTGAAATCTGTCTGCTTCCATAATTCACAAGAAAACCAATCTAGCATTCTTACAGATTACAAGAAACTGTTGAGAACTTGTCCTTGGGGCTTTGTAGTTTTCTGCTGTAAGCTAATATGAAATGCTTGTCATTTCAAAACGGTCTTTGAGTTTCTTCTTATGCCCTCCACTGTAGTTATTGAAGTGACAGCAGAGAATTGGAATAATCTGAATTACTTTGCTTGAATAGAGATGTGAGTAGCAGCCAAATTACCTTATTCTATAAATTATACTATTCCATTAAATTTAAAAACTTGCATTCAAGTGCTGTTTGGGCGCTTTAATGCCACAGAAAATGAAAACTTCAGAGTTTTACAATGATCACAGTTTAAACAGTATGCAAGAGACCTTAATTTTCACTATGCTGTTTTAAAATAGGGACTAGTTTTTTCAGAAACTGCTGTTGCAAATTATGGAGAGCAAGGTACAATGATGTGGTTAAAGATCATACCAAATATTCCTGCCAAGAGGTCAGTGGTTCCTGAGGAGGTAATGTACTTCAGAACATTTGTGATATTTCTACTTCTGTGTCTCTATTTTGAAACCTCTTTGTTATATGGAGAATAAAAAATATTTAATTTTGCACTGTGATGGATTATTAAAAAAGAAAAAAGCTTGTGGTAACGTGTAGTAGTGCCAAGCAGGAGACTTAACCAATAGTCACTGTTATACTGAAAGTTTAATTTAGATGCTTCTTACAGCTGAAGTGTTTAATAATAGACATCAGTTTCTGAAAAAGTTGCCTTTCAACAAGAAGGACTGAAAGAATGAATTTAATGTGAAAAAAAGTGTCTCTTAAAAGTACTTAGCTCTCTTCCACCAAGAATGTGCATCTTTGATAAACTGTTCAACTCTTTTGTTTGATCATTGAGAGCTGACTGGTTTTCAACTGTTACGTACCTGATGTTTGAGGCTGGAAATAACGGCTTTAAGAGTGTTTAGTTTTCATTTCTGAATAGAAAACATTGGTATGTCTTGCCTGCAAAAGTTTTTACAAAAACAATTCCCAGCAGTTTAAGAAAGATTAAAATTGTCATTCTAGTGTTAGATATCTCCTGCAGTGTGTTTCCTGCTGTCTCCAGATGCTTCTTACATAACTGGGATAACTCTGACTGTGGATGGTGGCCAAAGTTTATATAGCTCTCCCCTAGAGATACCCAGTAAGAAACGGGCTACAAAACAGTGCACATCAATTTATTGAAGTCAGGCAATGGGAGGGCACAAAAGTAAAATGCCTCAATTCTCAATCAGTTAAGTATGTTGTTTTATTTGTTTTCTTCAGATCATGACAGATGGCCCTTGCCACCAGAAGGAAAAAATTCTGAATGCTTCCAAAGTTTCTTTCTGGCAAATTCAAGCCAAAGCTGTAAAAAGAATGATATTTCACCTTATTCCTAGTTGCACACTTGCTGGTAATCTTGCTTTGTGGTTTGGGCTGCTTACTCTCAGTAATTTTTTTTTTTTTTTTTTTTTTTTCTTGTACGTAACTACATTGAGTACCCTGATCTTTGTTGATTTATGTTTTAAACTTGAAAGGCAGTACATAGTGAATTTCTTCTCTGAAAACACTCACTGCCCTGAAAACATTCAGTCTCCTGGGGAGGGAAGGTATAAAAGACATTCTCCATTTGTGCAAACATTAAGAGTCTGAGACAGAGGTGAATAAATAACACTTACTTTGAAGTAAAGGGAGTAGAGAGGGAATGTTTCAGAATCCTTCTGTTGCTGATGAATTAGGGGAGAAGGTTATTTAAATCTGTTATTAGTTGCATTGATAACCCTTGAGGTAGCAGTGAGCTCTACCCTGTTTCTGTTCTGCCACACACTGAGTGTTCAGTGATGCAGTGATTTGAGGACTGAGTAGGTGTTTCTCAGAGTTAAAAATACTCTCTACTCAGAATTAAAAATAAGGCAGAATACTGTTATTTTCGAACTTCTATGGCATATCATATTGGAAATGTTTTTAATTGTTCGCAGATATGACGACATAATGGAGTAAAGCTGGTGGCAACTTAAGTTTGATAATCAGATAATAAACTTAAGCTTTAACATACAGTGATGGAAAATAGTATAAATTCAACAATTTAACATGAAAAATCTTGAAGCAAAACCTGTGGTGTATATTGCAGTGCTTTCTGCAGTATGCTATATTGTGAAAGCAGAAACTTGGAATCCTTCATTTACCTCTTAAAATGCTTTCTATCCATCCATACTCTGTTCTCTTACAGTGTTAATGCAGTTTTCTTCATCAGTGTCTTCAATGCAGTGTGATTTTTGTGATCAATGGAGAGATTCCATTTAAAAACCAGAAATCTTGCAATGTATCACTTGAAGATGCTATATTTGTCATTACTCACTTTTTAAAATTCACTTCAAGGCAACTGTTCCCATGTCTGGTAACTTTATGTTTGCAGCAACAACTGAAATTCATGGAATCAGGTTGCCACTATAGAAACAATCTCTTCAATACTTCATTTTGGATTGAATGTAAGAGTCTCTGCAAAGAGAATCTTTGCCTGTTTGTTGTCTGCAAAGTGTTTGACTTTTGTGTCTTTCATTAAATTATGGGAACTTGCATACGTACGTGTAGATTGCTTTTTCTTTTGAATACCTGAATGCCAGTTTGAGGGGAGGGTGTTGGAACCAAAATGCTTTCTCCTTTTGATATGGCCTCTTTCCTTAGTAACTGGGTGCTCATTTATATGGTATAAGCTTGTACAAAGATAAAAATCAGCCTTTTTCAAACCTTTTGTGAAAGGTGTATTTTTATTATTGCAAATACTAGTTCAGGGTACACAGAAAGAAAATCTGTGGAAGAAAATGCACCTATTAGATAACTATAGCAGTCTGGCCCATTGCATTTAAGGGAAATTATTTTGTTTGTTAAGAGATTATTTCTACATTCTTCACATTTTTCTGTAAAAGAAGGTTAAACATGAACAGGCTTGAGACTTGTGCAATTTAATTTCTCTTCACATTTGACACTGAGCTTCTGTGAGACATGTGGACTGTAGATTTGATGTGAAATGGAAGTGATTTGATAAAACTAAGTTACTTTCACTATATCCCAGAACTTGATTGAGCATAAACTTGGAAATAATGATTTTATACTGTTGCAAATTTCCTCTTTAAGTTTGCTGGAGTATGAATATTCATGAAGAAGGGAAGTTTATACATAATGATGGTGAAATGCATCACTCAGTGAAATGGAACATTGGTGAGCATTATCCTGTGTGGGAGACATGTTCAGTCTAGAGTTAATAAAGTCCTCCACAAGTAAGAACTATAACAAACCTTTCCACTTGCTCTGAAAACAAGGAACTTTTATATGACTTTACCTTCTTCAACTTCCAGCAGAGCAATGGATGTATTAGAAAGATATGAAGAGGCTTGTTCCTGTGTGTGCCTTTTTCCTTGGCAAGAAACAGCATTTGTGAAGTCATAATGCACTGCAGCTTAGTGCAATAGGAGAAACATACTCAAAATAGTCTAGGGGTAAGTATGGTGTAAGAATACAGAAAATGCACCCTCTCTGCCTTTTTCCCCTGTTGTTTTTTTTTTTTCTCCAGTAATAATACTGATGTCCCCCATGTGCTTGAGGCTTACTATGCACAATATTAAAATGCTTATCACATTATATTAGATATAAGGATAGTAACTCCTTTGCTGTGATGGTTTTGAAATGATCACAGCCCCTCTTTTTCTTTTTCTTTTGTTTTTTGCATATTTTTCTTCTTGCACCAGGAAGAATGTGAAATGTTTAATTCTTAGAATAGAGGTTTTGTTCTGGTCTTTGCCTCTTCAGTCCATTTTTGTGCAGATTAAAATTATTTGTAAAGTTTTGCAGTGCCTTGCAGAAACCCAGTGTTGTGTTGGCTGCAGCATGAATGTTTCAGGTTTCTGCTGCTAGTGCTGCAGATAAAATCAGCTGTAGCAAAGCTCTTCCTACGCTGTTGTACCAACAGCTCTTGATCAAAGGGCATTGAGAGGTTAAAAAAAAAATAAATGGGTGTGGTACCAAAACATCCTTGACCTGATTCAGATTTGGGTATGTGAAGTTCAGAGAACAGAGCTTGATTTTTTTATTTATTTATTTTTATTTATTTTTTTTATTTTATTTATTTTACAAGGGAGGTGAATGCAACTGTTGGAAAAGGGTTAAGAAACCTTCGGAGGAATCAGGGGTATTTATTGACCAGACACTGAAACTGAACCATTTGCTGTGCTGTACAGTTGTAATAAACACAGAGGAAACTGTTAGAATGACGGTTACATTTACCATTCTGTTAGAAATCTCTTTTCAGTTGCTTTACTATTTACCCCTGGCTAAACCTGTACCTATTCTACCTACCCCTTACCAGATACTCATTTGACTGGTAAGTAGGTGCTTATCAACTGCTACTTTGCTTCACTGTCTGGTGTTATATCTGAATATGTGTTACAGAACTTCACATTTATGAAAGCAGCATCTTTCAGTGAAAGGGATTTTTATCAACTGTACTTGCCTTATGTTTTACCAGTATTCTTTGTGTTAAGCAGAATATTGATTATTGAGGGTACTTATGTAGCGTAAAATGAAGTTTGGTTATTCAGGGTTTAACAGTGTAAAATGAAGTCTGTGTTGTAAAAATTGTCATTCTGTAAAGATTAACAGTCATCATGTTTGCTGAAGGGAATATAGTCTGTACAGTGTCAAATACAAGTCTTGCTTGTTACAAGCTTTTATGGTTATGCTTAGTCTTCTGAATAGTTGTATAGAGTATCCTGTGTAATCTTTAAGAAAGCATGTTATTTGTAATTTCATCTACTTCTAATCAACATCTAGTTTACTCTTGCCATCTCGAATAGCCGGCTTCTGTTAAATGGCTAAGTAATGTAGCCATTAAGGGAATAATCTTATTAGTAAAGTCAACACTGTTCTGGGTAACTGAGTATGGCTGAGTCCTAAAGGTAAATAGGTTTCTCTGCTCCAACCCTATCATTGAAGTTTATGAAGCAACCCATCAGTACTGTTGCCTAGTCTCCTTTATAGTGTGCTTTTTCTAGAGAAGCAACTCCATACCTGAATAACTACTATATTTTCCCACATTCTAGACAATTTTTAAGTGTTATAGACAAGTCAGTAGCTGGCTGCTCTTTTTTTCATTTTGCTCTGGAGCTAAACTGAAATGTCTTGAGCAGTGGGACTGCATCCTGAAATGCAAAATACTAATTACAATGGTAGATTCTGATCTGAGTAAGAAATATATGTGCTAGCAGGGAAGATGAAGCCTCTTCTAAGTCTTTCAGCAGAGGCTTAGGACTGTCTTCCCTGAGCTATTTGCTCTTCTTCTCTTTCGGCATCAGCCTCACAGTGATGGTGCATTTGTATTGGGAGGAACTGGAACTGCTGAGATACAGGCATGTGTTTCTTCTGTCTTGGAAAGGCGAAAGAACACAGAAGGCAGGTAAGGCTAGCGAAGGCTTGAAGTAATACTATTGTTTGTTCAATGCATGAGAGCTGGATTTAAATTTATAATAAGAATGTTGGCCCTCCTGCTGGTGACGATCACGTTATAACATCTTGGCATTGCAAACATTATGCTGCTGCTGCTCCTAGAAGAAGACATTTTGACTTCCCTTATCTGCTTTGTCTCTAGCAGCTTGTTCCTTTGCCAGTTAACCCTTCTTCTGGATTAAAAAAAAAAAAAAAAGGAAAAGAAGTATTAAATTAATCACCTAACTGGGTCCTTTTCTGGATGTAGTTCAGAATGTGGTAACATGGTAATATAGTGCCAGCTATAGGAAAGACGGGTGGGGAGGCAAAGAAACTTGGGAAGGAAATGGAGGATGATGTCATGGCCATGAAAAGGAGCTGTTTTGTTCCTTTCTAACGTGTTCAGAAGCTATGTCTTTAGTGTTAACTAATACAGTCACTTGTTAGCCTCAAGCAATACATCTAGGAGATGAGAGCCTCTTATTGCAATGAGGTATTGATTCTGGAATCCATGAAGAGTCTTACTGCCAGATATCAGTCAATTGCTTGAGTAGACCATCCTAAGATGTGCTTATGCACTCCTCCTGACTTCCATCGCCTGTAAAGGCCTTGTGCTGAATGCATCAAGAGCTAATACACTTTACTGCAACTTCTGTCATCTATTTTTATGCTCTTTTTCCATATCAGCAATTACACTTGTCCCTATAAGCTTTATTTTGCTCCAGTAGCATGACACATCATCCATGACAACCATGCCCCTGGGTTTGGGCTGAGCTCACCATGAGCCACTGTCATTAAGTGCTGGTCCCTGGTGTTGATGGATATTTTTTTATCTCAAAGTCAATATTTAGCTCCTGATGCTGAAGATGCTCTGTTTTAGGGATTATGGCACAACAGATTTCTGTCAGGATGTACATCACCTCTGCAAAGCACTCTCAGGACAGCACTCACAGTGCAGAGAGAGTGGTCTGTTCCAGGGCGGCTTTGTGCAGAAGTACAAAGGACCGCATGGGCAGAGGAATGTGGGATTATTCTCCACAACCCTTGCCAGCTGCTTCTATAGTGAAGGAATTCTGACTTAAAAACCTGCTGTTCGCTAACCCTTCTTCCATCAGTGAAATCTATTTGCAATATGCTAAAACTGACAAACGGCCATGAACTGGAGCATTAAGGCCAGGGAAACACTGGATGTGTTTTCCAAGCTGTGTAAGCAGCTGTGGCTCATTGATCTTGCTTGATGGTGCAAGAGTATCACACATCAGCATTTTTCTTGGCTCTTTCCCTGTCATTTAGCAGAAAAGGTCACCTTTTTAACTTTCTAGTTAAAGGCTCTTGGTCATAGCAGGTGTCTCATGAACATGGCTGACAATTTTGCCAACTATGGAAAAAGTGTCTTAGCTTTGAGAGACAACTACATCTTCATGTTGGCTCTGGAGTTCTTATTTAACCAGTGTGAATCAGAGCTTTGTGCCCCTTTTGGCTATGCTTCATCACATGGTCTTTCTTTAGCACAATCCATTTTTTTTTTTTTAAGATGACAATTTTTGTTTTATCATTTTCTGCAGCCAGTTTCAGTGGAACATCTCCAAGCTCTCAGGCTGGGGGCCTTGATGTGCAATTTTGGAGTTTTATACGTGGTTCCCACTGGAAGTTTACGTGCCTGGGTGTGCAGCTTGGGGTCTTGTCCCACTGAAAACTTCCCTATATTACCAGCATAATTATGTATACCTATAATAACTATGTCTTACAACTTCCATTCAAGTAGATTTTCCCAGGTTTGTTTAGGGTGACCAAAATAAACCCCCAGCCCTTGTTTTGGGTAGATTTTGAGGGCTTGTCCAGGCTTTACAAGCCTCCAATTGTCTTAAATACCTTTGCCCACGTAGCGAGAAAGCAGTGCTTGAGTGCAGCTCTGCTGGGAGGGCTGTGCTGCACTGAGGTGCAGCGGCACAGCTCGCTGCTGCCCTCTCTGTGTATCCATTGCCCATCATCAGTGTCACCCAAGGGCGCTTGGTAAACATGCACAGGTCACTTGTGCATTTGTACACAATGGTTCATGGCTGCAAGCTTATTTTTAAATCTGTACAAAACTGCTTATAGTGCTGTAGTAATATTTACGGTCATGTGCTACTTAGACTTCAAGGATATCAGTCATAGCTGTCCTGCTATGTATTGGGAGGTACTTCCTCACTGATTAACTTTGGGTAGCATCCTTCTTTTTAGCATGTGTTGACTTCCTGAAGGAAGAAGGTGGCTCCTGCAGAGAGCAGTCAGGCTACACTGTCAGAAATGGACACCTTGAAGGTGGCAGACCAGCATTTTGGATTGTCCTAAAGTCGTGTGTGGCCTGCTCAAGGTGGAGTTAGGGCAGCTTGTCCTACCGCAGGGCACCTACTCTGGGCATGCCGGGGGTAAGAGGCTTTTTTGAACTAAGCAGCAAAGGAGCCATGATTGCCCGGCTGGGAACGTTCACACCCTGCCCTTGATCATCGGAGATTACAAACCCGCAGCAAAGCAACAGCTCAGAGCCCGGCAGAACGAGTAGCCGCTGACGAGAACGCTGGAACCCTGTGCTGACCAGGCCGCTGTGTGCCAGGCGGCAGGAACCCACCTCACGCGCACCCTCACACCCCTTCCGTGCTTGCCCCTCCTGCGCGTGCGCAGAGGCGAAACTCCCCCCCTCGCCCCGCCCGTCCGCCGTGACGCTCTTTCCCAGCCCGCCGCTGGCGGCGCAGTGACGTCACGAGTTTCGGCGGAGAGGGAGGAGGAGCTTTCGGTTGGCAGCAGGAGCGGTAGCGGCTACCGGCGCCTCACGCCTGACGGGCTTTCCCCACGGCCCGGCCCGGCTCGGCTCGGCTTGGCCTGGCTTGGCCCGGGTCTGCCGCGGCGGCAGCGTTCCGGGAACCCCTTTCCCACTCACCCCCTCGCGGGCCCGCCTCGACGTGCGACTCCCTGCGTGCCGGCCTCGGTGCCTCCTGTCACCCTCCCCGCCGTGCCCCCGGGCGGGCAGGCTCCTGGCCCCTTCCCCCCCCTTCTCGGGGGGGGTGGGCTCCTCTCCGGAAACCTGGCCGCTCCCTCCCCGCCGCCCGCCCAGCCGGGCCTGCGCCCGCCGCCACCGGGCAGCGCGGGGGGTCCCTCGCGGGCGCCCGGCCTCCGCTGTGACACAGGTCGGTGCCCGCGGGGCGGGGGGGAGCGGCTCTGGGGAAGGGCGGACTGGCGGGCGGGGGCGGCCCGGATGCGGTGTGCTTTTCGGGGGGGCGGATTTGTCAGAGCGCGTTGGAGGGGACGCTGGTACGGGGCCGCTTGGGGCAGCTTCGGTGTCCAGGAGGTGTCGGGCCGGGTTGGGGAGGTGCGGGAACCGCACTGCTGAGAGCCGCTGGGGGCACCGGCCCTCGGCAAATGGAGGTACGCGGCGGGGTAGCTCTTTGAGGTGCGGGGGGGGGGGGCGAGGGGCTTATTAGTCATTTACGTTAGAACTGCAGAATCCCAAGGATTTTACGAGCTCTACAAATATTTATATGTCACCGTAAACCTTGCTGTGATTGCATACTGATGCTGTAGCATCCTGTCTTTAAATTGCTGTACAGTGATAGCAGCGCTATGATTTGGATATGTAGGTCAGATTCTGCAAGATATTTTTGTCAGAGGAAAAGTGAACGTTAGATTATTTTTTCCCTTGCTGTATTTGAGGTGCATTGCAGCACCCATGAGGTTGGTTGGGTTTTGGTTTTTGGATTTAAATTTTTATTTTTTATTGGCTTAATTTTTTGCTTCATAAAGCTGGTTTTAGATTTTGGTTGTGGAATTACTGAAGATCAAAGCATTAAATAAGCTGAGTGCTTCTGAGATGTATCATGAAATGTCCTCTAAGAGGGTGGTAAAAGATAATAGAAACCTACCTTGAAGTAAGAGGGATTTCTGGTCTGCAGAAAATGTTTCTCAGCTATAGCGTTTCTTTAAACAATGCAGCACATTGCAGAGTGTGAGAGGCCTTCAGAAATGTGTTGCTATGCATATGGCAAAGATGTAGTAGTATTTGTAGAATGAATGTCTACATGCTTGTCTTGCACTACATGTCGGATTCTCTGATGGCATAGCATTTATTAGCAGAATACCCTAGAAAGCGCTCTTTCCTATGGAGTGCCCTTATGGATCATTTTAAGTGAATGGGCAGTGATATAAGTTAGTACTTAGGCCACACTGAAAAACCTTAGAAGAATTTTCTTGTTTTGGTTCCCACTCCTCATGGAGCCTGTCACTGTCATTTGAAAATGAGAGAAATATTGCATGAGGAAATTTTATTGTCATGTATGCCTTTGCTGATTTTGGAAATAACTGCTTTCCTCAGGAATATATTAAAAAAATGAGAACTTGCTGGAATTCTTGTTTTATTCACACTTTGTCACTATTGCCACTGAAATTTATTGACCTCGAATATTGATTCAGATAATGTGAGGCTGTATACGATTAATTTGAGTTTTTTCCAAGGTTCTGTTGCATTTTGGTAAAACAGAATAGCAAGGAAATGTTTATCAAATGGACTTACTGCTGGAGGAAGATTTGTGTACAATTTGTCTTGATGAACTCTGTGTCAGTGGTTTGCCTGACACTAATGGAAGACTATGGTGAAGGAAACAGATGTTTCTGAATGGCTTGTCTTGGCTTGCTGAGATTTCTAAACTGTCAGAAGAAACTTTTCTGAAGATAGCTGCGGCATCTGGTAATATTGAGAGCTTTTATAGTATATGTGGGTAGGCAGATACCTGCAACAGGTAGACTTTATTAATGTAGGTTAACAAGAGCGTAACCATGTTGTTTAATATGGTGGAGAAGCTTTTTTTAAAATGTTGATAAAACCCTAGATAATATATTTCAAAAATGAATAGCCTTTCAAATGTGGTCATAGACCCATCAGTGTTTCTTTGCTGTGGCTCTTGGGAAAGGTCATCAATGAACAGACTTGTGGAATTTAGAGCCTATTGAGGGTAAATGCAGAAGACTTACATTTTTATTATAAAGATAAAGCTTTCTTCTGGAGAAAGAAAGGAAGTTGGTCATGCTGTAAATTTAATTCATGTTTATATTTTTTACTTTACATTTTTTCTCATAAATTCCTAAAATACAATGTTAATATTTAGGTGCAAATTACAATTATTGTTTTTTAAACCTTTATCATTATTAAGTATTCATGGAGATCTTCTCAAAAAAACTTTGTGTATTAGTAATCTTAAGTTTCATTTTATGTTTTTCATCTGTATTATCTTTACTGCAGGCTGACTTTTTACAGCAGCAAGCTGTCAGAAGTAATGAGTAACATGTAACATACTTTTTGACGGATTGTTTGGTGGCTCTAACTGAGCATTCTCTGAACTGAAAATGTTTTCTTAGGAAATACAACCTGAGAATGATAATAGTAATTTCCTTCATTGATTCCGCTTCTCCCGCCAAACACACAACCAGAGGTGTTTTGATCTATACAGAAGTACTCGTTTGGTTTGGAGTAATGAATGTGTTTTCTAATAATTTTGTTTTAGATTGTTGTTGTTCACATTATTCTCTGTTTAGACAACTCCTTGGAGAAAAAGTAGTGAATTAGGAAAATGTGACTGATCAACGTAATTAAGTACATCTTGTTACTTTTACAGAGCTTGTTTTTCATGCATATGATAAACTAATGTAAATATATATATTGACTACTGACTCTGCCTAGGCTTATCTAATTGGCAAACAACTAGGTGTGCTGTCCTGAAAAGTTAATTTCTAAATTTAAGCTTTTCAAAATTCTGAAGTAGAACTGAGACAGTATTAAAAAACAAAACAGACTAACAAAAAATCCACAAAAGCCCCAGTGAATTCTATTAAGCATGCATTTTTTTCTATGGGAGAGAATAAGAGGGTTTTTTTAGAGCAATAAATACTGCATTTGCTATTTTAATAGTTTGGTGTGTTGCAGTGCTAAGGAATTATATGTAAACATATAATTGGGCAGTGGGAACATGCTCACAATGCAGTGCAGTCTTGATTCTCACTTCTGGATCATAGCATGACATCTTGATTTAGTAATATAGTAATAACAAATGCAGATTATGGCTCTATTAACTGATTTCGTAGTCTAATATGCTGTTTGCATTTTGTTTTCTGAGGTGTCTTTAATGTATTCACCTTGTGTAGTTTCTGAGGAGCTGTAGAAGGTCTGGTGACAATAAGAAAAGGAAAGATGGAGTTCTGTTAGGATATTACATTGATTTCCACCTGTGTGAACCACTGCTCTAGGGAGACTTGGCCCACAAATATATATATATGGCATAGTTTAGAGCCCAGCTTAATGAGGTCATTTGAAGTGGTACTTACTTGAGCAAGGCCAAAACGGGAGGTATCTGCAATGTGCTTTAAAAACTCGGAGTTGGGAATTGGTAACGTAGAGAGGCCTGTAAAGGTGTGACTTTTTCCTGTCCATTTGCAAAGTCTTTTACTTACGTTAATTTCTGTATCTCAAATTATTGCATGTTTTTGAAATTATACTAGCAAATTGTAATTTAGTTTTTCACATGATAGACAAAAATGATTTTCTTTAGGCAACAGGTATTTTTCTTTGCTGTAGCTTTGTTTTCAGCCATAATTTTTGTTCTTTGAGTCCTTTACTATGTTTTCCTTATTTGCTTCTCTTTCTGTATTTCCATTAAATCATTTGTCCACTTCTGTGGATTATCTGCAGTAGTAAAAGATGCTTCACAAAGTACACTATCAGTCTGACAACAGTAATGTGATAAAATTCAAATGTTTCAGAAATTTATGTTGCAAGAACTGTGCTTCTAAAGCTTGGGTATGGTAACATAGATAAACAGTTGTCATTTGGATAAATGAAGAAATTATAGATGTGTAAGAAGGGAAGGGATTTCATAAAGTCAGCCCCTGCTGTGATTTCGAAACAAATACACTGAAATCAGGTCTGACAGACATTTGTCCGATCTTCTCTTAAAAAATTCAAAAGAGGGGAATACCATACCTCTTCACTGATCTATTTATAGCTAGTACATAACTATCATTGTAGTTAGGAGACTTTTTTTAATATTTAACTTAAGTCTCTGTCTTCATGCTAGTTAAGCCAGTTAGTTCTTGTCCAAGCATTATTACTCATGCAGGGTAATGATTTCTGTACTCTTTGCACCAATGATTTGCATATGTGAAGACTCCTTCTCCTTTTGTTTCAGACTTCTCTCTACTAAACTGTGCAAACAGGCTTTTTCTTCACAGATCAAGTTTTCTCAGGGTTGTTGTTGTTGTAAACTCTGTAAGACTCTGTGTGATTTGTCTATATCTTTTTCAAAGTTCCCCAGGCAAAGTCTTACAGCAACAGAGCAATTAACTTACTCTGTAAGTTACAGCAGAAGTAACATGACAGCCTTATTAAAATGTCATTCTGGAGTGTGTGTCTGTGGATATGGTTTGGGCTGGTGCTTTTTTTGGTGTGTTTTTTATATGTTTTTTGTGTGGCTTTGTTTTGTTTTGGTTTTTGGGTTTTTTTGTAGTTGTTGGGGTTTTTTGGCTTTTTGTTTTGCTCCTGCATGTTAACACAGGAGCTTGTATTACTGCTTGTTAAATCAGGTATCCCTTTCTTCTTATGTATGAGTTTGAATTATCTTTCTGAAGAATAGAACATTATACTATATTGAATTCAGTCTTTATTTCTGGTTAGTTTTCTTATAGTAAGCATTTCTAGACTCAAACCAGGATCACTGTTCAATAGATTATTCTACAGGAAAATGTGCAGTTTCTGCGCTTCCGCATCTGTTTGCCAGCACGTACAATCCCTGTGACTTTTGAACATATAGCCTACTCTACAACAGGAAACTTGATTGAGGACAAGTTCTCCTAGGGTTAGATGCAACTTTTATTGGCAAAAGTGTGTCATTACCAGCCTGTTTTATACATGTGCTGTCTTTCAAGTAAGTAATTTTGCTAAGATAACTTCTGTCAGTTTAGCAGTACATGAACAAGCCTTTTGCTATTTTGAGATGTCATACAGTCCAATGACATAGTAGAAGAAATTTTTATTATATAGGCATGCCTTATTGGAAGAATTGCAGAGTGAGCTGCGGAGCAGATGTGTTCAGCACATCTGTTAATGCTGTTATATATACCCTGGCTTACACCATTTTATCTTATATAAATGATTTTAACCGTAATTTTCAAAGCTAGATCACAGATGGGACAAATTGTGAAATCCTTTCAGCAGTGCTGCCTTCACAAAAACCAAAACAGACATCAATAATGATTCTTAAACAAGGTCTCTAACTTCTTGCAAAAATAAGTAGTCAGTGTTGATTACCTCTTACCTATCCCAAAATTATTTCAAAATAATTTGGACAAGAGAGTTCTGTAAATGCTAACAGTTTGTATGTCATGCTACCAAAATGATAACAGTGGGAACTATGGTCTCACCTTTGAGCCAAGATTTGAAAGCTAGGATACATCTAGATCAAGCTGTTTGAATTTTAAAAGAGAACTAAAATCCTGACACAAGCAGTAATTAAACTGCTAAAGAAAATCTAAAGAAAATAAGATATTGTACATGAAGATGTTCATGTTCTCTACAACATGAGAATTGTAACCCTAAATATTTTTTGATGCTAACTGCTCATGACTGGTGAAGCTCAACCTGTATTTAATTGTTGTTTTGTTACACTGTGTATTTTTAGAAATGTCACAATTATTGTATCTCCAGCATGAGGCTTTTAGGCTTTTTTTTTTTTTTAATAAAAATCGATTGGAATAAGAAACCCCAAATCTTCAAGTGCCGTTTTGTATTTTCCGTAATGGCTTCTTGATATCTGAATGGGTATAAAGCAGGAATTAGAAAAGCATTTCTTGCAGTGCTGATACCAGTAAGTGCAGTAACTTCAGGCAGGGATAAGGTTGATAGTGTAATGAATAACTTCTTAAACTGTTGCAGCCAGTTCCATTAGAGAATATCTGTTATGGCTCTGTGACTGTGATACTGGCACTATCATGAATACCAAATGACACCTTGAAATTAATATTTAATGCTATTGGTGAAATGGCTGACAAGTTTTACCTAAAATTGTAAACCATAATGAAATCAAACAGAAGCTAATCAAGGTTTTCCTCCAACAGGTGAGCATGAATGAATGCTTATGGAAGAGTGAGAACAGGGCAAGCTTATATAATACTTAGATTAAATATTCTTTCAATCCCTAAATATTTTCAGAATTGTTCTAAATCTGATGTAGTTTTTGTGTGGCTAGTAACCTTTGGACTTTTATATTCAACTTGGCCAGTTGTTGGGTTTTTTTCATGCTTCTGAATGTCTGGTATCCAAATATCCTTTGGTATGGTTGCATTGTTTATTTATTTATTTGTTGCCTTTTTTTTTTTTTTTTTTTTTTTTTCCCATTATTTATTTATTTATTTATAATTTTTTAACTTAGCTGGTACTGTTATCCTTTGGTGCCACATTTCTTTTGAGGAAGAATGAACAATCCATCTCTTTGTTCCTCATATGAGTTTGTAATTCTTTATCGCTTTCTTCTTCCACCTGAATATTTCTGAATCCAGAGTGTCTGAACTTGCCTGTTTGTTTTCCCCTGTAGAACCCATTGTGTGCCTTCAATTTTACTTTTTGCTCTTCTCTGAAACTACTCTTTCTTCTTCTAGAGCTGAAGGCCCTAGCACTGCTAGTGATACTCAAGATGGGCAGTGTCATCTGTTTTGAACTGGTTTGTGTTTTCCCTCACCCCCCTATAATAATTAATAATTCCTAATTGTCTTTCATTTATGTGTGTTGGCAATATTCAGTGCGAAGCCTATTGGTTTGTTATGTGCAAAGTTAGAACTGTTTTTCTCCACCCTCATCTCTGCCCCCCAACTTGTATCACTTCCATTCGTCTGTGCTGTCTTCTGTTTTATTTGCTCAGTCCCTGAGTTTGATAAAGACCACCTCCTCTACTGCTGTCAGCCCTTTCCTTGCTTTCCCAAATACTGTAATATTGATAGACACAGTAGTGTTGGAAAACTTTTCACATTGCTCCTGTCCCTTGGATAGTTTAGAATATCTTGAACAACACAAACTCATGTGAAGCTTCACTGGTACCCTCCTTTCTTATGAGAACAGCCATGTCTGCAATTTTCTGTATTCTAACCAATTTCTTGATGCAAGGGTTGTTTTTCTTCTGCTGTGACTGCACGAAAGCCTTTGAGGAGACTTACAGCACTGGAAGTCCAAGTGCACCATGATAGTGACTGAATGGCTTTAAACTGACAGGGGGTAGATTCAGATTAGATATTAGGAAGGAATTCTTCACTATGAGGGTGGTGAGACACTGGCACAGGCTGCCCAGAGAAGCTGCGGCTGCCCAATCCCTGGCAGTGTTCAAGGCCAGGTTGGACAGTTTAGCATAAGGTGTCCCTGTCAGTGCCAGGGACGTTGGAACTAGATGATCATTAAGGTCCCTTCCAACCCAAACTATTTTATGATTCTGTGATTTTAAAAAGATCAGAATCTGTGCAGTGGCCAAGAGGGATGGTGCCAGCATGAGTTCTTGCTCCCTTTTTGTGTTGGTATTGGTTCTTTGGAACTGTGAGATCAGTTACATAGGCTGATGGTTAATTAAAACTTCAAATCTTTTCAGCTGGATTAGCAGTTTGCCCTGCACCCCCTGCTTATCACTGTGGTTCATCTGGAAAGCAGCAGTTCCTGTAGACAAGCAGAACTACTCCCTTGACAGAAAAGCAATCTTGGCAGTGGAACTGTAATGTTAAAGGTGATTATTAGATGTGGGCATGTACATAGTAATCCTTCCACTGGAACTTTTGATTCTGTAGTTAGTTTACCTTATTATCTGTATTTATGAGGGTTCTTAAAATTTTATCACTTGAGAGGAAAGTATAATTATGTAGCATCGTAGATGTCACTGTGATGATTTAGTACCCACTCCTAAGGGGTGCGCAGGGGGAGATGTAAGAAGGAAACCTTGTGAGGATACATTGTGTTCATGTCTGTGCATTTGATTCTGGAGTTTTTTGACAAAGTGAGGCTTTCATTGTTACATTCTGGTTTAAATGTTATTATGAGGGACTGAGTTAAATTACTTTTTTTAATTTTTTTTATTATTTTTTTTCCTCTGGTCTGCAGGAAGCTGATGGTTGTTAGCAAAGCACAAAGTGAAAGAGTTTGTGTACTTGATAGCTTAGCAGTATCTTACTGTGTCAGTCTGTGTGGGTCATGCTGTTTAAAAAACAGTGTATACTGAATATGGATATGAAAATGGACAAGTTTGGCCGTTTAGACTTGTTCGGTGAGACCTGCTGGTTACAAAAATGATGCACAATCTTCTTATGCATGTGGTAAAAAAAAATCCTTGGATTTTGCATACTACATGTTACTTATGCACGCACATGTGGTTTTCTCAGTTTCCATTAATGTATATTAAGGTTATACTTGTCTGTCTTCTCAATGGTATTATTCAGCCCTCTGTATAGTTCCAAGTGGGAGGTGTCTGAGTATACCCATACCTGTGGCTCCCTGGTTAAATTTATTCCTCTTTGTTGTTGTCATTGGTGAATGTTTTACTCTTGGAGATCAATTCAGTTGCTGGTTTTTTTTTTTCTATGCTGTGTCAGAGTTCTGTATGACTCATGTTATCCTACTTAAATATTCCATGTTAATGTATTATGAGAGGCTTTTGCATTTTGTATTTTTATTAAGGATGGAAATAATGGAATAAATGTCTGACAATGTACAGAGTTAATTCCTGTTATGATGGGGAGAGAGCACACAGGGTATTGAACCAGGAAGATCAGAGTGTGAGCCAGGAAAGGTATCTTAAGCAGAAGCTCCAGGCAATCGTGTGTTAATGGAGTGCGAAAGCTTGATGGCAAGATGGAGAAAGAAGATGAGAAAAATCTTAGTTATATTGCCATGCTCTGGTTTTCCTCGCTGTATTGCTGCCTTATGTAGTGTGCAGGAAGAGCCATGCTTTGAGGAATGAGTAAGTGTGTAATGAAGGCCGTGCTTTGAGGAATGAGTAAGTGTGTAATGAAGGCTGTTCACTGAGGAGGGTTGCTCCTTGAGCTGTTGCAAGATTTAAAAGATGTATAGCAAATGAAACCTGAGATGCCTTCACAGTCAAGACACAAAAATTACTCTAGAGAATTAGATTTTGTCCGTTCTGGTGTCAGATGTCAGTCTGACTGTCAAGATGCCAGTCAGACCATGTTAATCAGAAAGGTTTGCATGTATTGTTGTGTTCAGGTTTTTTGGTACTTGATTTGAAATGATAGTAGTGTGATTTGCAGCCGTGATTAAAACTCACCTGCCATAGTGACTGTGAAATCAGTGAGTTTTGCTGAATGGAAAGTGCTATCAATTGTGATGATTATATTGAAGAAAAGTGAAGTTTCTTATCACCTGAAGATAGATATTAAAACTAGCTGTAGAAATGGAAAATGAGTTTATTTCTCTGGCTTATTTCCCAAAATAGTCTCTCAGTCCATCACTGACACAGAACTGGAAAATGAACTGAAAAGGACAGAGGTACTTATGGAGTTTAAGGATGTGCTTTCTTCTGTATGTTCTCAAAAGCAAAATCTGGCTGATGATTTATACATAATTCCTCTCGTACATTAATTTAAATGCTCCGTTTACAATATTCAGTTTCTGCTGGAAGTCTGCTTTTTTTTCTTATGTACTTTATTTTTGCTTAAAGAACACTGATCATAGATGCTAAGTGGTTTGGAATAGATTTACTTTGTTAGTGAACAGTTACTCTTAAAATTAATTTGTCACTGGCTGTAGCACAGTGTTCTGTGTGCACAGTTGTGAAGATTGCAGAAATTGCCAGTATCAGTAATGCTGGTAAGATTAAGTTTGCTTACTGTGTACAGTTAGTCCTTTGGTTTGACTTGTGATCTTGAATTCTGTAACAAGGGAGAGAGATGCACTCCATTCTTTTAAAGTGTATGCTGTGAAGGGTCTGTGACACATACTCAAAAAAAAGAGTTTTCTATCTGTTGGATCTCGAATAGGGGACATGTAGTTACATTTGTAGTGGGGAATGGTTTACATTGTAACACCTTTAGCATTTCTCAAATATTTTGACTTGCTTAAAATATTTGAGTCCTAAGTTTGGAGTAAAACTAACACTGATGCCACTCATGACAACTTCAGCAGAGGCCTCCAAATGACAACAGCAGCTGCTGGATGGAAAGCACCACTGAGATTTTTAGAAGAAACAGAAGCACCTAAATCTGATTATGACACTCACTGTAATGCATGCTTCATGGGAATGTATGGATTGAAATTTCATACACCTATCTTATTTGGGAAGCCTTTTATGGGGCTACTCAGTTCACATACGATAATTAGTAAAAAAAGTTACAAACGTCACAGAAATATTTTACTCTATGGGCATGATTATGTTAATATACTGAGTAAGCCATCAATGTTTTTCTGATGTGAGTAGCATTAATCAGTTTGTATAGCATATAGCTTAGTTAATGGTAAGGAATTTGTTATTCTTAGTTGTTGTGATGCTCTGAGGCTTCCCATCATGATGGTGGTAATAAATTTCTGAGATGCCAGAGTGATTTGGAGGCAGTGATGCGGTTATTTGTAGGCCAGTGAACTGTGTCTATTACTTTTTAACATACCTTTGTAAGAAAATCTGCTTTTGGATAAGAGGAGTATGAGCAGTCGATTTCTAGCCACTATGTTCTATTGCAAAATTGGCAACACTAAAATATTTTGCAAGGTGTCACTATGGCATCTGTCCATAAGTTCCAGCTGTTGTGACCCTTTCTCACTTTAAAATGCATGTGTTTGTTTCATAATGGTTTAAGTTTCGTCTGTTGTTTTGTTTTGTTTTTTTCTTGGAATTGTGAACAGGTCTTAGAAAGCATTATGACTTTCAAGGCACGTTTGCTTGATGTATCAGCAAAGTGATATTTCAGTTAGGTCAAGAAATGAGCTGTCAGAGTGCTTTGGCTGCTGCTGAGCAATAACAGATATAGGAAATAAAGAAGTTCTGTGAAACTTGAATTAGGTGAAGAAAGAGATCTTGCTGAGGAAAGTAGATGCTTTTCTGTTTGAGGCCGAGTACAGTCTTATCTTTTTTGTGTACTTGGAGTGGGCTCATGAAGGGTTAGCCAGTAGAGGCTCTTGATACCATTTGGAAAGAAGAGATTCATTCAAAGCAGGAAACTTGTATTTAAGTGCATTGAAACTCTCTAAATATGCTTATCGCTCCCTATCAGCTGTAAAGGAAGTATAGAGAGATTAGCTTTCCTAGACTACAGTTACTCTTTGTGAATATTGCTGTAAGTGTTAAGATACTTATCTCAAAAGCATAATTTTGCTATACACTCATCTTGAAGTAAATTATCTGCTACTTTGCATTTTTATGAGAACAATCCTTAGAAGACATCCTTGCATTTTCAAACCTTCCAGCACGCTTTTACTTTTTCAAGTCGAGATCATTGTTCATCAAGCTGATAAATGTTCTATGAATGTGTCAAATTACTGTTTATGGAACAGCAGGAACTAAAGATTTAATCTGAGTAGGATGAAGATTTGCTTTTGTCACTGGGCATGTTGAATCTTTCAGTTCATTCTGAAGTCTGTTTCTCAATGTACTTTGAGAGATGAGCTGCCTTTCTGGTGCTAGAACTGACAGTACTGCTTTTAACAGTTTTGTCCTTCCTGTAATGAGGAGGGCACTATCCATAATTAAAAGTTGTATTTTATGCAAGTCTGGATTTCTTTTTTTTGTCCTTTTTTTATTAAACTCTGGAAGGAGTACAGCTGTGGTAACCATTCTTTTTAAAAAATAAACAAGCACCAAATTATATCTGTAGCTGTACAGATGAGGTAAGCCTGCATGGTCTTGGGTGCTAACTTAGGCATAAATTCACTTTTTTTTCTTGCCAGGAGGATTTTGAATGTCTTCAGATTAAGAAATTTCAAGTCTGCACATTGTAGAGATACCTGATACATCTGTAACAACAGTAAAGGTATTGATGCTTCAGCCATCCCACAATTGTTGTCTGCAGTCTTTCTGATATTCTGCACTGAACAGTGTATGTGTAGGTTGTGTACAGAAGAGAGATAGCTTCTGCATACACTGCATTTTTTATACAGGTGAGGATTGCATTATCCATCTAATTTTTTATTGCACTTATGTTAGATGGTATGTTAGATATGTTGTGATTTAGTAGTTCTTCTGAACTGTCTTCTGGTAGGGCCGTCATACATTGCAGCTGCCACTTTTTTTCCTAATTTCCTTAATTATTGTCTTTATGTCAAAGTGCATTTAATGCAAAACCGTTATTAAATAAACATAATAAACCACAATATTTAGGCTTATATAAAATTAATCTTCTGAGTGTTGCCCTCCCAGTTGCAGGGAGGATAAAAGTTCAAAAAGCAGTTCTGTCAGTTTTAGCACCATAAATGCAGCTCATCTCCTTTTTTAAAAAATTAAACACAATAACAATTAAATTGTGGAAAATCACAATAAATTATTATATGTATTAAAAATATTAACTGTGTATATATATACAAAATGTATAAATACATTTTGTTGGACTTTTAAATATGATTCAGGTTATTTGCTTAAGATGCAATTTATGTGTTTTATTGTGTCTACTTGATCATTGCTGGTTGTTAGGGGGTTGCGCTAGGAGCTGTGTTCATTAATGTTTTCTGCTAAATAGGAATATGGATCTCAAAATGTTTTATTTTAGTCCATCAACTGAGTTTCTTATTAGTTGAGACTTTAAAGCAAATAATAAAAATTTCATGTGATGTTTAGCCAGATATGTTGGAAAAACCTAAGTAGGGTAATCGCTGTAGTTAGTTCTGTTAACTGATCTGTAATCATTTCAGGAAGCCATATTTTGCTTGGCAGTAATAATAATCCTTGAAATCAAGGCATTTACTGTGTTTTTACTTTTAATTCTGAGGTGGAAGCCAAGATAATTATTGCATTCTTTTACTCTCAACTGATGTGAAGATTAATAATGGCAGCTCTTAGACTCTTTCTGTTAGCCTGCTCAGTTATTTATACAATATTTAGAATTCACTGGAATCTTCTTGTTTTCCAGGTATTTCCAAACATTTTCTAGAATGGTCCAGGAAACTGAACCACTAAGCTTGTGAAGAGGTGTTGTTAGACTCTTACAAGTCCCTGGATCTTTAATTTAAAATATTTGATCTGAAGTATATTATAGCTAGTGCATTGTATCTGTTGCTGTTGTGGATGGTGAAATTTCTATTCCAGTACCACTGTGCTGTGGTTTGGATATATCCTGTTGATTTTTAATTTTTTTTTTCCCCCAAAACCAGAACAAAAACTAGATGCTGGCTATTTGTTCCTGTTTTTTATCACCACTAGCTATTTCATCATCTAAATTCAGTAAAACACGTGTATCTGAGCGGTTCCCTACCCTTTTAGTACATTTTTATTAAATTAAAAAAGAAAGTTTGTTAACTTTGAGTGGAGTGGGTGCTATTAATTTATGAAGCACTTTATGCTGATCTAGGTAGTTGGCTCATAGTACTATGTGCTTAAGGTTGTTTGATCTCTGTACAATAGGTTAAAATAGCTCAGTCTTCTGCAGAACTGGTTTAATTACAACAGAGAGAAATTCAGGGCCACATTTAGAAGTATACTGACTAAGCTACATACAGTCAGACAATCAAAACAAGGCTTAATATGTTTTGAAAAATAAACCCAAGTCCTTTGCAGGAAATAAACCAGAAATGCCCTTTCTGCAAAGGAGTATTTGATGTGTTTATGGTACTTACTCTGTCAAATAGTCATCCTAGTGGTAGAAGAATTTAGTTCAGCTGTTCAGAATAGAATTGTTGAATGATGGTAACTATGGAAGAGCAAGCTGTAAAGAGGAAAAATAGAGGGGAATACAGTTTCTCATGCTGTCTTGGGTCCAGGACAGGTAGTCACACCTGAATTGCTGCCTTGGTTGTGAGAAATGCTGGTCTGGATTGTGTCTCTTCCTTGCTCTGTGGTGTCACCTGGGAGAGCTTGATGGGTTCTCTGGTTTTATCACTCCTTCCTAGTACAGCAGAATTAGGTGAACCTTCTCAGTGTCTCCTGTCCAGTACAATTAATCTTACTATCAGGATTAATTACGAGGAGAAGAAAGTGCTTCAGAATATAAGGGCACATGACAGAGGAAGACCTAAGGAGGAGAATATTACTGCTCTGTGGCTCATAACCTTTATGGCATGCTGCTCATATGCAAGATAACTCCCTGCCAGTTTTCGGACCTTAAGATTCTTTGAGGTGTGCAGAGAAGGCTGGAAGCTTAACAGCTTTTTTTCTAAGCAACTTTTATCCATTAATTCCCCTCTGATATCTTTTTATTTTAAAAGATCCCATGGTACTGTGACAGGAATGTTTGTTATCTTATTAATCAGTTAATTTCTAATGTTCCAAATTTGACATACAGACTCCTTTGTTTTGTTTTGTCTTACAGATGTTACCTTCGTATATCAATGTGTCATTGGCTTCTGATTTGCATTGATTTAATCTTTTTTTCCCTTTTTTGCTTTCCCTGTGAACACCTTTTCTTATGTATTTTTAAAATATGTTAAAGAGCTGAATTTTTCTAAAACTGAATTCACATCTGATGGGTTATTGTTAGACTCCAATTATTACAGACCTTTCTGTTATCTACTTAAATATTTTTGTTATTGCTTTTTGCCTCTCTTTTTTTCTCTCCTTAATGATTTTGTGTTGTTGTCACTGCTTTTATAGTCTTTAAAAAGGGTGATTTTTTGTCCAGTGTTCATTTGTGCATATGTCCAGATAAAATCCTCTCTTACTCTTGTTTCTATGCAGTTATCTGCTTTTAGGTATCCACTAATTTGATTTTTTTTTTTTTTTTTTTTAATTTAAAAATTGGAGTGAGCAGTGCTGCACATTATTTTGGTTAAAGGTTAAGTAGGTGTATTTGACTAGGTGATCACCTGAGGTTTTGTTATCCTTGCTTACTGTGATTTATAAGAGGTTGGTTGTTTACAAGTAACGCTTTAGAGGTAAAACCATTTTTCCTGACTCATTCTTCTTGCTATGAAATAAATTTTTATAGTCTTACTTTATATTCTGATTAGCCATTCTGCAGTCTGAAAAATTATCTGTGAAAACTCGTTAATATTTACCTGACTCTTTGTATCATCTACTTTTTTATAGATAGACATGTCTGAATAGCAATGCTAGCAAATTTTATTTTGGTTCTTGTCATTTTGGTTTAACTTGCTTATGCCTAATATAGCATAATCTCCAATTTAATCTTCACCTGTGGTTGGAATAGTTATAGTGCATCTTTCTTCTTTTGAGTTCACATTGTGTCATTTTGCTCTGGTGCAAGAATGGGGAACTATGTATAGAATCATAGAATAGTTAGGGTTGGAAAGGACCTTGAGATCATCTAGTTCCAACCCCCCTGCCATGGGCAGGGACACCCCACACTAAACCATACCACCCAAGGCCTCATCCAACCTGGCCTTGAACACCGCCAAGGATGGAGCATTCACAACCTCCCTGGGCAACCCATTCCAGTGCCTCACCACCCTTAAAGTAAAGAATTTCTTCCTTAGATCCAATCTAAACTTCCCCTGTTTAAGTTTGAACCTGTTACCCCTTGTCCTGTCACTACAGTCCCTGATGAAGAGTCCCTCCCCAGCATCCCTGTAGGCCCCCTTCAGATACTGGAAGGCTGCTATGAGGTCTCCATGCAGCCTTCTCTTCTCCAGGCTCAACAGCCCCAACTTTCTCAGCCTGTCTCCATACCGGAGGTGCTCCAGTCCCCTGATCATCCTTGTGGCCCTCCTCTGGACTTGTTCCAACAGTTCCATGTCCTTTTTATGTTGAGGACACCAGAACTGCACACAATACTCCAAGTGAGGTCTCATGCGAGCAGAGTAGAGGAGCAGGATCACCTCCTTCGACCTGCTGGTATACTTGGACTGATCTACTTTATGAAGATTTGTAGGGAATTGATATCCTTGAGATTCCTGCTCTGCTATTGGAACAGGTTTGGACTCCAAGGATATAAGGCACCTTTCTATAATGATAAAGTGTTACTGTACAACCTGAGTTCCTTACAAGATCAGGCTAAGTTAGATTGCTTGCTTCACTGTATTTGTTTTCTGAGTTTTTAACATAGCATAGGCTTATGTTCTTAAGTTCTTTTAGATACTGCCTTTACTGTTCTCATATGATTAGTTTATGGCTCTTATTGTAGCCATAGCTAAATTTACTCTTAAAAAATTGCACTTATGTTATGAAACTGGATGCCATAGAGACCATTTAATTTCTTCACACTGTATGGCTCCATATTCACAGAACTAAAACACCCTTTCTAGCTCACTTAAATACTCATAGAGTATCTGCTTGCTACCTTCCTCTACTGTATGAGGGTAAAGCTTTCATATTTTATTTTTTTGTTTGTTTCTAGCCTACAAATTTTCTGACTGTGACCAAGTCAGTCATGAGAAATGATGGAATATTTATGCTGGTGTTGTGTGCTTTCATCTCTCAGTTACCGAGAGGCAGCTTAATCCTGTTGTGTTTATTACAGGAAAAGTTGTATACATATGGACAACCAGCACAGAGTGTCTGAACAACTGGATTATCATCTGCATGACTTACTTACCTTCAGGCTTTGTTTTATTTGCCATGAGAAAGCTAAAAACAATTTCCAAGAATCACCTGGGTATTTTCTTCCCTCAGCAGCTTTCACACATTCTGAAAGACTTCCAGGCTCTGTGGAAGGTGGCTGATGGGAAGTGAATCATGAATGTAAATCAATATCTCTCCACCCTTATATCCAAAATGCTGTTGCTAGAATATTCTTCCTTGTTTGCTACTCTTATCACATCATCACCTTTTTGAAATTCATTCTCTGTCATCCTTTCTTTAATTACATTCAAATTAAAGCTGCTTGCATCTCTGCTAGACCTTGACATAATCTTATTCTACCTTTGCATCTGCTCTTGTATTTTGCTGCATTTTCTTCTCCAGAATCTTTCTCTTGAGTTCGTTTTCTCTGTTTTGCTTTCTTTTTGTCCTGGATTGTCATATACTTTGATGTGTGTTTTGCTAATGCTCCTTTGTAACCATAGATTAGGGTATGCTTTTTTCCCTTTCTACTGAATGAATATTTTTTTGTTTAAAGAAAAAAAATTATTTTTGTCAGCTTCATTTTTTAGCTCTCTCCCCACCACCACTCTGTTGTTACAGTCCATTGCAAAAATGAGCAGTTAAAACCAGAATCATTTTAATGTTATTAGCTTGTTTTTGGAGTCACACTAAATGCTAACAAAAAGTTTGTTAAGAAGTTTAGTTGGCGAGTTAATTACACTTTGTTTGGATAGAAGTAATTTTGCTCAAAAGGGATGATAAAGTGAGAAGTCCCTGAGGTACACAGAGAAATGTAATTGCAGGTTTTCTAGTTTTTTGCTCTCATTTTTTCTTTTTTCTTTTTTCTTTTTTTTTTTTTTTTAATATTGTAAGAAGGAAGTGGAAGCAATAAGAAATAGATGCTCACTCATTAGTTTATGTTCTTCGAATGAGAGATGCCAAAGATTAATAATGAGGAATGAATTCTTTTAGCTGGAGGAACTTGGAGAAGATGTTTCCTAAGATGTTTGGGTGACATGGTTTAGTGTAAGGTGTCCCTGTCCATGGCAGAGTGGTTGGAACTAGATGAGCTTAAGGTTCTTTCCAACCTTAACTATTCTATGATTCTATGTTTCTTCTTCAGCTTGCCTGCCGTTTATGACCTTTGTAGCTCAAATATCTTGAGCTTCGCGTATGGTTATTTCAGCTAGGTTAAGGAAGAACATCTAGGGTATTTTTGTTTGGAGATACAACTTTTTTTTAACTTTCTTAAAGTGTGGCGGAAGTTTTAAAATGTCTTACAGAACTTACGTATTTCTCTGAAATGCTTACAAGGAAGTGTTACAGAGTAATTAATCCAAAGTCATGCAACACATTTTTATGTTTAATGTATTAAGACAGCTCATTAAATAGTGCATTTTATAAAATTGCACTATCTCACATTTTAAGACAGTTGGATCAAATACAGAATTAAATACATGTTCTATAGGGACTTTAGTGAATAATTCTTTGGAAGGTCCTCCAAGAGTACTGCTGATACAAAAAACATGGCATAGGAAATAACTGAGTATGTGTTCTGTTTTACCTTTTTGACTCTTGGGGATGCAGAACACGCAAAGAATTAGATGTGGGGAAAAACATTAGTGGTATTTAAGACTTTAAAGGTAACCCCAGTTTGCAGAGTAAGTCAGATTTCCTGGAATCTTGTGTACCACAGCAGCTTGCTTTTTGTTGGTCTTTTTTTTTTAATTGACATATCTGTCTCCTGCTGTGGTGGCACCAAGAAGCTAGAGACCATGTTAGCAGCAAAAGTTGGGGTTGTGTCTTGAGACTGTGGGCAGCTAAGGCCAGATGTACTAAACTCACTCTTGCAGGTTTTAATACTTTACAAAGCATTAGAGGGGAGTTTCCCACAACACTTGGAAGCTATTTCAGGTACTGTTTTGAGGCGCTTGATGTACTTCGGAGTATGTAACTTGGAATACGCTTGAATCATATTTTCAGCTTTTAGTTCTAATGTGCTCTTTTGCATGTGCTCTCTACTGAACTGATTTCTGATTGCGGAGTGGGACCTCTGAATCTTCTTTGAAAGCCTGATCTCGGTTATTATGGAGCTTGAAATACTCAATAGTACATGAGTCCTCTGATATGTAGCTAAAAAGGAGTATATAGGAAAGACTTTCTTTATGCCTCTGAAGTCCAAATTTCTTTCTGAAAAATATGCCAGAAGTACTTGAAGCTTTCTAGTTCCACGGATGAAATGAATATTGCTTGAAAAGGCTGTTTTCATGAAATCACTATGTAAGAGAGGTGGTGCCAGAAACTCTTAGATGCCTAAATGAAGATCTTCAGAAATCCTTTGGAAAATTGTAATTAATTTGTTGTTAGCTAGAAAATTAGCAGAATATTAAAGCAAGTAAGCCTGACTGACTGGTGCTGAAAAAGCTGCCTGCCTCCCCTCTGTTCTCTCAGCATGTGCTCCCAAAGGCAGTCCTGTGCTGGCATCATGGGTCATTTGGCACTGGCAAGGAACTAAACCATGAAGGAAACACAAAAAAAGGGTCGGGTCATTCTGTTGGTTTAGCTTCTTGAATGAACTTGCAGGGAAGTCATCTGTGTTATCAGAGCAGGGTAGATTTTTCAGCTCTGAGGCAGGAGGATGAATGGTCCACGGCAGCAGATAAAAGGAAGAGGGGAATAGACTGCCTCTACTTGGTTACAGTGACTGCTTAAGAAATTGGAGAGTTACCTTCTATGATCTTGCATTAAAAATTCTGGATTCTTCCTATGGTAGCCAGTATTACAACAAACCTCATTGTCTATTTAGGGATATGTCTTTAGTTTTTTGCTCTTAAGCGCTGTAATAGCATCTCATTGAAAGATTATTTTAATTGGTCCTTAATTATCAGGGATTTTTTTAATTGGCTGGTGTTCAAGATATTGTGATAAACAGGGTTTGTTCATAAATATGTTCCCTGTGTTTCTGATTTTCTGGATAACTTCCATATTGTATGTAAAAAGTTAATACCTGCTGTCTTCCAGAGGTATTTGCCTTCAGGAGCGTTGGAATATCTGTGTAATGCTCTTGAATTATCATTAAAAAACCTTACCAATTGAAGTTTTCTAGTTTATATAATCAGTAGGTATTGATGAGTCTTGATTTGTGCTGTGAGTTTCATATATATAAATAAATATATATGAAATATATGTAGTTCTAAACACAGAACTTTGTACACCAAATACAGGAACCTGTAGAAAAAGAATTGGTTCTTAATAATCTGCACTAGCGAGTAACCCATGTACAGTGTTATGGCTAATTAAGCTATTAATCATCATTTTCTTCATCATCCATTATATTTCATAATTCATCATTTTTCATCATTCAGCTTAAGTCTAGAAGAATGTTTAGTTTGGGCTTTGTGTCTTCTGAAAGCCTGTCTGTGTTGCTGATAGCCCAGTGAGGCTTTGAGGACAATATCTGTTTTCTCTGTATGTTACCTACGTATGCAATCTTACTTGTACTTTATGTGTGTTAAACAAATTCAGCTAGCAAAACTTAATTCACAACAGTATGCATATTTGATATCTGGGATATTTGAAAACCTGACTGTAAGCAGTGAAGAGTTGACTGTTTTACATGGCTTTGACAACTTCGGTAACTGTGGTTTTGGTTTTGCATTTTAGGAAATAGAATAATGCTAATGAAGCAACAGCTTTCCTGAAGTTCAAGTTTTCAGACTCACTGCCATTATGGGTATGTCTTGTGTGTAACATGTAGGAAAAATTTAATTTGGACACTTTTAATTTATGTTGAAGACCAGAACCATTAATACCATTCCTAGGAAACACGTGCTTTTCCTGTATAACCCAATGCAATGTGTATGGGCAACGCAGTGTTCAACCTTTCATGATACTTCTGTGGTTTTTCTATTGGAATATAGCACTTTTCCCTCACTATGTGGGAACTTAAAAATTCAAGTAAAAGAAATTAAGATTCATGGTATTAGGATACTGGGCAATATCTACCGTGCTCTTAAAAGGTAATGGTTATTTGGAACAAAACCCCCACAAATTCTATAGTAAGAATTTTACTGTGTTGCCTTGTGTCATTGCAGTGTAAAGGCAGGACTGTGTAGATGGTCTGTGCTTTTCTGAATATGTAGCATATTCATATGTACATGCTTTCTAATGAGTTGACTGTGTTGTTATTGTAATCTAACAAACCAACCAACCAAAATATGGTTACTGGTATTGCTTTTGTTTAGCTGTTATTGTTATGCTAATTTGTCTTAACCTCATGCTTAAAAATCAAGTAGCTGAATCTAGGAATACATCACTCTTTAGATTTCTGATATTCTCCAGCATTTTGTATGAGACAAATGACTACTGAGTCACACTGGGTATCCAGCAAACTTCAGATACTTTGCCACAGTGCTTTGATTTTCTTTGTATGAAATATGCTACCGAGCGACCACTGGAAATTCAATATCCTCCAGCCAACTGCTGGAATAACAGCACTAGAATAGGCTATAACACCATGAAATAGTTTAACTTTTAATTGTGGCAAGATGTGAAGTATGTTTCAGTGTAAAAAAGGAATAACTAAGTTGCAAGAATGCTTTCAGTTCTGCTATTAAATATTGCTAATTAGACTTGCTTTAATAGATTTGCATATCTTAGTAGTTACGAATAATGACAGCATGAGTGATGATTGAAGTTAATAATTTTCAGACCAGCTTTCTGATCTGTTAGGAATTTATTGAACTAGGTGCTGAAACTGCAGAATTTCCTGATACGACAAAAATATTTAGTTATATTTGAATAGTGTGTGAAGGAATTCTCATCACTGGTGAATACCTGGGATACTTGCTTGCTGAGTTTTATTCAAGACCATATTTGAGAAATACTGGTTTTTGTAAATCACAGTGCTTAGGAATTCTTCAACAAACACATCCTTTGGGAAGTAGTGTGAAGGCATACAATCAACACCTTTGTAGATAAATTTTGTTATCCAGAGTTCTAGATGTATATTGAGTATAGTAGCTTTGCTGTGGCAAGGAATTAATATAAAATATTAGTGACAGATTTCTCTCAATGATGAATGTACAGGATTTTGAACTTCTAAGTGCTTTCCTAAAGGAGCATCCCAGATCCAGGGCAAACCATGTCTAGCATGGCCTCAGTCCATCGCAGCTGCAGCAGATCTTAATGGTGGGCAGATGGATGAACAGAGGCATTCCTGTGTGTCTTTGCTTTACTGTAGTTTTAATTGCTTTTCAAAAGTTGAGGGCATTTTTTGTTAGAATTTTATAGTAAATCAGGTCTTCTGTAGATCAGTTCAGCATGCTTTTCAAACACCATCTTCATGATACCTGTGTGACCAAGCACACTGTGGAGATGTAGTCCTAGGAAGCTGTGAAGGACATATAACTGCAACCCTGCTAAAAGCAAGCTTACATGATAGAGGGTTGAAACTTTCTGGGGTTGTTGTATGGCAGTATTTGTAGTAGTAACTTTTGCAAAGTCTGGGAAAGTTATTGACTGGATTCTTGCACATTTGGTTGCATTTTGGTTTTTTTCCCAGATGTTCCGAGTATAATGCTGCTGAGGGTCTCTAGAAATTTATGCATTATATATTGAATAAAGGTGATGTTTGGACACAGCTACTCCACAGGTTGGAATGGTGTCTCTGTATTGTTTAGGAAGTACTTCGTGCTCGGTATGGCCCCTAAGTATGAGAGCAGCACTGAGTAAAACAGGTTTTTCTCTCTTAGAGACTAGCTGTTCCTGCAAGGAGCAGGGAGTTAAACTCTGATCCTTATGGGTCCCTTCCAACTTGAGATATTCTATGATTATATGCTTTATGATTTTGTGTGAACTTGATATCTAAACTGTATAGCACTGGGTTCAGTGCTCTTGGTTTTCCTAGTGAATTACTCCTGTAAGCCCACCAAAAAAGGCCTACATTTGCAGTCTTAGAGAAGTTTTGGGGTTTTGTTCCATTTGATCGGTTTTGTTTTTTTTTCTGGGGTTGAGGGTTTTTTCCCCCTTTTTTCCTTGTTGGTTTTTTTGGTTTTTGGGGGGGTGTATGTAGTTTTGGTTTTGCCTTTTTGTTTGGTTTTTTTTTTTTTTTTAATTACTTCGTGGACCATCAGCACATGCATGGAGGAGGAGCTTTTCTGGGAGTTTGTATATGCTTCCTACATGCGTGACAGTACCAGTTCAGTAAAGAGGAAAATGATTCAAAAGTACTTGCTTTTATTTTATGAATTGGGGATGGCAGGTTATGATTTCTAGTTACATCTGATCCGTGGACATTGAAACAAAGGAGATAAACCTTTTTTTTAATTTATTTCTTTCTTACCTGCCCTTCTCTTATTAATGCTGCCTGAAGTTTTGCAGTTAGCAATCTGTTCTTCAGTTTTTTAAACCTGCCTTGTAAGTCTGTTTGCTAATTGAGCTGTTTATTTCCTTAAGCATTCTTAATGATAAGTAAAATTAAAATGCTTGCAACATGGCAGTATATTTTTTTTAATTTGGCAATTATGTATTGAAGTGGAATAGTCTTCTAGATTTTAGTGTAATGTTTGCCTGTTTGTGAAATGAGACAGTAATGCACTTCAGATTTAACAGTCATTTACACTTCTCTTATCTGGTCTCTTTCTCTGAGCAGATGAGCAGCAAGCTTTGAATTCAATCATGCAGGATTTGGCTGTGCTTCATAAGGCCAGTCGTCCTGTACTGCCCCAGCAAGAAACAGGAAAACCAAAGTCATCTTCACCTAAAAAACAGGTAATCTTCAATACCTTTACTAACCTATTGAACATGGAATGTCCTGCTGTGACTTCTATAATTATTTTTCTTGCCAGACCAGTGAGCATACCAGAATGAGCTATTAGTCTCTCACATGTACTGCCATTTTCTTTGTTCTGGTTTTTAAATTAGCAGTAAAATGAAATGGTGGCATTTCAGACCAGATCATAGTGTTTGCCTAAATTAATCCGATCCTGATAAATTGAAGATTATAGGAGTATTTTGACATTATTGATATTAGATTGCTTATTTGTCATCGTTTTTTTTTTTAGGTATTGGACTATTTAAAATATCAAGATGTTCTAGTATCTCTTATTTGGAATGCTTTGTTACAATGAATTTTATGTGTATATTAGATTGCCCAGTTGTCAGATATATCTTAAAAAAAGAATGTCAGTACAGCAGCAGAAACATGCGTTCATTTGCTGTATCTTTGGCCTTGATTTTTTTTTTTTGTTTTGTTTGCTCATATACTGAAAATGTGAGTTCTTTTCAGCTGTATTTGTTTTTTTGCAGATACTGCACACAGATAGAAAAATGATAAATACTTAGCTGATACGTTTGAACTACTATATAGAGAAATTAGGAGAGGATGTAGATTTTTGAGCCAAATTCTAAAAAACATACAGTTAACTCAATAGGGCTATTTGGTCATTTAATTGACAGGCCAGTATTTCGTGAAACTTCACTTTTTGCAGTCTTGTTTTAACCTGTTGAAGGTCAAAGCATTTGAATATATTTGGCTCTTAAACTGTCAAAAACCAATGGCTAATTTTTTTTCATTCTGTGCTTTAAAAGCTGTAAGAGTTCAGTATATAACACAATGGTGCTTTGCTCATGTCATATAAGTCACTTCCGAGGTATGACTTCAGACAATGTACTGATGTGCATATTGATCCCACGTGATTTGAGCGTAATACATGTTAGAAAGTTAGAAGAAAAACAGTTGATCTGTTTCTGAGTTTAAATGTGTTAGTGGTGAGAGGGAGATACGTGTTTGTCATTTAATTTTTTTAATTCAGGATGTAATCACTTGTGAATTGAGTAATTCTTTTGGAACATGCAACATTGTTATTTGGATATAATCTCTGCGGTTGAATGCTTTTTTGGCTTGGGTTTTTTTTCCTGCAATAGTGAAAAAAATTTGATTCTTAAAATTATGACTTTTTTTAAAACAATTTTATTTCCATGTAACTTCAGATATTTACAGGTATCTTTGTTACTGGGAGATTGATTGCACGAATGCTGGCTTAATTACATGTGTGGGTTTCTATGGTAATGCTTATGAAACAAGATATGTTTCTTAAGCCTGGAAGGCTTGGCTCAGAAGCGTACATAAAAACCTGTTATGGTAGAACTTACCTGCCTGTTCATAATAAATTACTCTTTGATAATCAGTTCCATGCTGAATCTGAAATAATGAATCTGTTATATTACTAAAATATATTGATAGAAAATAGCGGTTTTACTTTCAGAAGAATTTGTTGTACTTCAGAATATTTATTTTTTTTCTTATGCACTTTAAGCATCTATCAGAAAACGCCAGCAGAAGTAGTGTGTTAAAATGCTTGCTATATTGGAAAGTACAGAAAATTAATATGGACTGCTTAAGGATTTTACTTGTGATGTAGGATTATTGAGTGTGATTTCATGACCTTCACTAAAGAACGTAGTAACTAACTAATAGTGATTTCTTTGCCTCTTCTTACAGAATGATGTCAGAGTCAAATTTGAACATCGAGGTGAAAAAAGGTAAGGTGGTACCATAGGAAACAATCTTGCCTTTTAATTATTTATAGAATTTTATTGGGTTCTTATTATAAAGTTCTAAATAAACTGTGCAAAATGTTTCAGATATCTAAGTGTATTTGATTTGAGCTTAAGTCTAATTTGGATATGAACACAATTTAAGGAGAATTAATCTGTTTAAAATATGGGCTCTAAGTATACATAAATGCAGAAATATCTTACTGTAGCTGTTGCATGTAATATCCTTCATTTGTTTAGCCTTCAGATTGATGTTTGTAGCCTAGAACAATCACTTAGATCATTAGCATAGATTTCAAATAAGACTAGTCCAGCAAATAAATATTTTTGCTGCATCATGTGCATAATAAATGTACAATAATACATTGTTACTGTAGCACCCAGAGTAAGAAGCCTATATCTTAAAGCCCAGTATTGCATTGTACTTTGGAAAAACCAGTCTGAGAACTGTAATAGAAAAATTTATAGACTTTAGATTGTTTTCATTGATAATTTTGAATAACCAGCTTTTAATTTCATTTTGTGTATGGGAGGTGAATGATGTACATGCTTAAAGTATACAAACATCTCTGTATATCTTTGCTGGCTGCTCAAAAGCTTTTGCAGAAGTTGATCTACAATTCTGTGCAGAGCTTGTTTGTGGACAACTCATTCTGTCTGTGTCTTTCTGAAAGCATAAAATCTTCTACCTACCTACAGAGAAGTGGTTATAGAATATGATCTTTGAAAATATGTACTGAACAGGAAATAATATCCTGGTCATGCTATTTTTCAATGGAAATGGTAAATTCCTTAAGATGACTTCAGAATGCTATGCTACTTCTGAGCAGTCCCTAGTTCAGTGTGTGATAGATCACATGCTGATTATAGTACTTGCCCTGTCTTTACATGGGGTAGTAAAATAGGGTTAAGTTCCCTAGGTATTAGCATTCCTCAGCTTCTTTCTATTGCTTTTGTGAACATAACATGTAACAGTGCATTGGTAATGGTTGAGTGCTATAAGTAATTTGGAGAAAATAAGCCTTTTCAAAAGCTTTGAAAATTGAGGATTCTTATCTAGTAATTCATGTGAAATAAGCGGCAGCATGAGTATAAACCAGAGAAGTGTTACTCATTGCCAGTCTGCACAGACTACATTCTTGCAGTTTGTTAATTCACTTTCACACTAGACTAAATTAATCAATTCAATATGAATGCAAGCATAAAGTAAGTGTGTAGAAAGATACTGTTCCCAAGCTTTTCTCCTGATGGCCTAGCTCGAGTTTGGACTGTCCCAAGTAATTTGAGCCTGATTGTCCAGGGGCTCATTGCTCAGCATGCTTTGTAGTACTCTGTTGCCTGAGCATACAGATCTAAAGATAAAATAATGAAATCATGCAAGAAAAATAAGTTATGCAATGGCTTTCTCACTAGTTTTGAAAAGGGAAATGGAAGACAGAAGTGATTCTAGAATTTATTTCACTAGTGAACATGGCACTCTGTACCAAGGACTGGGAGGTGTGATGGGCAGAGCTCCAGGCATGCTAAATAAATTAACTGCAGTGAAAATTGGTGCTGTTTTGGGGTTTAAGGTTTTTTGAGGGGTTTTAGGTTTTTTGGTTTTAGGTTTGGTTTTGCAGTTTTGGTTTTTGGGGAGGTTTTTGTTTGTTTGTTTTTTCTTGGGTGTTTTTTTTTTTTTTTTGTTTTTTTTTTGGTGTGGGGTTTTGGGGGGGGGTTAGTTTTTTTTCAAAATAAAAATTTTGAAAAAAAAAAAAAAAAATTAATTGCAAGTGGCCTGGCTTCTAGCTTTACTTCGGGGAGAATTACTGTTGCCTAACCAGTGTACTACCTGAAACAGTGATAAAAGCTTTTCTGCTTCACAAAATTTGAGTGCTGTTTTCTTTTTTGAATGTACCTCACTAGGTTAGTCACTTCTAAAAGTGTTTTTTCTTTAATGGTAGTGTGTCTCAAATAATACAATAGTTTTCTATAGTCAAAGGCCAGTTACAGGCATTTTAGGTTATTTATTTTATGAGACATTGAGTTAAAAGAAAATCTGAGTTTTTGACCTACAACTGCCCCATTCGTACAGGAACACACTTGAAGCACAGATGGTGATGGACTCAGCAGTTCAAGCATGTAATTCATTATGGTGAAAATGGTGACATTTAGTTACCTTTCTCACATAAGAAAGTCTTTTGAATTTCTCAAAAATGGGGATTGTAGGAGTAATTATTTTCTGATACTTAGGCTTGCCAGCCTATGGTACTCATTGTCTTAGTTTTCTGAAGTAAAAAGTTTTAGAGGTTTCTAAGAATTTGCCTCTGGAATGGAGTCATGCAAAGCATTAGGTTAAGAAAGAAGCCATTTTCAAGTAAGTAAAATAGTCATAATGAGATCTAATTTTATGTGTGATTATCCCTTATAACTTTCTCACTGCTTTGCTCTCGTGTTTAAAATAACTCAAAACATGGAGGTCAGTGAATAAAGCATAGCCTCTTATGGTCTTCCTAGTAATAAATTCAATTTTGAGATCATTCTTGAGTAATGAGGTGTCAGATTTTCATAAGTAACAGACAAAAATTCTTTACAACTTGAACTGTGTTTCAGGATCCTGCAATTACCACGGCCTGTTAAACTTGAAGATCTTGCAGCTAAAGCTAAAGTTGCTTTTGGACAAACTATGGATTTACATTACAGCAATAATGAGGTAATATTCTGTGTCTTGTAAATTCTCAGTAACTTGTACATTGATTATTTTAAGGCTGAATTTTGCTCTCATAAGCAGTGAGACCCACTCCTATTACAAAACCTCAGATTCCTAATGTGTGTGTTCTCAAATATGTAAGGCTTGTCTAAATTAGGATGAACAGGAGAGGCATGAAATGTTTTATGAGGAGAGTCATATCTTAGTGAATTATGTCTCAGACTTGATTGGGAATGGATAAATTGTCTTCCTGCTGTGCCACAGTCCTGTTTATCGGTTTGGGAAAGTCTTAACTGCTTTGAGCTTTGTCACATTTGTAAATTTGAAATAACATTTATCCTTTCTTGTACAGTTTTTTTTTTTTTTCTTTAAGGTTTAATCTTGTTCAGTAATTGCTAGAATGCCGCGTTTAGTAATGTTTAAATTGGAGAACTAGGCTTAATTGTTGCTCCTCTTAAAGTAGCTGGTTCACAAATATTTCTTGGCAACAGTTCCAGTGCCATCAAGCCACTTACGCCTGATCAGTATTACTTCCAGCTTTCCTTTAGAAGTAGAGATGGAATCAGTAATGGGAAATACATTTGCAGATGCAGGATCCATTCTTAGGAGTTGCTTCTGGTTTTTGAATTGAGCCAGCAAAGTACATGGAGGATTATGTGTGCTTGGTTATGCACAACGTAATTGCTGCATCTAATCTGCATCTTTGCAGAAGAAAATGCCTGTAATTGCTGTTTATTGGTTACTCAGTACCTTACCAGGCACTTTAGTGAAACTGATCCTCAAAATGAAGAATTCCAGCAGAAGGCTTTTGGGGATTAGGGAGGTCAGAAGAAGAGGTGATTCATGATACTTTAGCCTCAGCTCCTTCCTCTGACAGGTTTTGAGGCATTTGAGCAGGTTTTCTGCTTGTCAACTTCTACACTAGTTGGCAAATAATCCTATAACCTTTCAGAAATGTGATGCTAATTACCTGTCATTAGGATTAAAACTGCAACTTGAAATGAAGAGTGTATGCATGTTATGAAGACCATCCCCCGTTCCCATTTCTTTTTTGTGTAAAAATACTGTATTTCAATTGATGTTGTGTTTGAGCAACATTGAGTCTATCACAAGTAGAATACATTTTTTAAAACTACATTGCCGTGTTCCTTTGTTCTAAAAAGCAGAAATTATAACTTACCATCCTGAAACATAAGCTAAATTTTAATTGTTACAGAACTCAAGTGCGCTTTAATAGCATAACATTTTCTGTTCTAAAGATACATGTATGCCAAGTTAATTCTAATTAATTAGATCCAAGTAAGATTCTTGTGAGGACTACAGTTGTTCCATGTGAATCACATCATGCCTGATAGAATTCCTTAAAAACTGTTTTCTCAATGGAGAAATTCTTAGTGATGCAACTTCAAAGCTGTATAGTCGGAATACTGTGAGATACAAAAATATACTTTATGCTCTGCAAAATAGATCTTTATTTTAGACTTGCATTAATTTAGGCAATGGCAAATACATTGACACTGTTGCACATGTTTCTGTGAAAATTGTAGGATATTAAGTTGTGCGTATGTAAAATAGTTGTTCTTTCGTTGTGAATGTTTGTTCCACCATGCTGTACTATTGAAGGCATCAGAAGGAAGAGTTAAGGTTAAACTTCAGATATTTTGGTGCTAACTTGGGGCATCATTTAATACATTTTCTTTTCAAGTTCTTTTGAATTAAAGGAAATATAGCATCAGTTTATTAGTTTCTCTGCACTTGACTTCCTGATTTTTTTTTTTTCTTCTATCCTTGTTTAAGATCGTGTCTTGTTTAATACTTTTTTGGGTTTTTTTCCCCATTTTTGTAGCTTGTAATTCCATTAACCACACAGGATGACCTGGACAAAGCTGTTGAACTGCTTGACCGTAGCATTCACATGAAGAGTCTCAAGATACTGCTTGTAATACATGGAAATACACAGGTATGAGTTGATGTGCTAAATGTCTTTTTCCTCAGTTTTCATATTGAAGTATAATTTGTATTTTTTCTTCAAGATGACATTTTTCTAAATGAAAATATTACTGATTGCTTCTTCAGTGCACTTCAGGTATCTTAGTGTTTTGTATTGACTCGGTTTTAACTTTTTCCTAGACCCTATTCATCTCCCTCTGTTTGCCTTTCCTACATAGTTAGAAAAGTGTTCCTTAATAGGATGATGATGTGATACAAGTTTGAGAAGCACATAGAATTTAAGTAATTGTAGTTATTTGAAACTGTTCCTTAAATCCTATGTTGTTGACACCCCTTTGTGGCAAGTTAAATATTTGTTGTAGCAAACAGTAGTAGTGGACTATGGGCTAAATACTGAGTTATTTTGGTAATATCTAACACATCATGGCCATGATATTGATAGGATTTGTATACTAGTACATCGTGAAAATGATTTTTAAATATTAAGAATGAGCTACTAAGGATTAATTTTTATATAAATTGGCAAGCTGCTTTTTTGACTGTTTGAAAAAACGAATGTGCTGCATGAAGCCTGTAAAGTTGATGAAGTATTTTCATTGCTATGAGTATGAAGTAATAGCCACAGGTTATAATATGTATGTATTTTCAGTCACCCAGTGTAAATAATGTCGAACCCTTGCCCTCACTGGAAGATTTAGACAATACAGTGTTTGTGACAGACAGAAAAAGGCGATTGTCTATAATAGGTAAGCTACGTATTTCAGTATCTTTAATTATAAAACCTTTCCTTTTGTAATAGTCTCTTTATTAAGATCTTGCTATCAACACAAACTATTTGAATTTCTCTTACTCATCAGTGACTCTAATATAGAGTTGTACTTGGGGAGGTGAATTTTGAATTTTTAGTCAAATGTGTTTTAAATATATATATATATTTATCCCAAGGAAATGAATCTATGTAGAATTATTTAAGATAACTGATGGGCATCCTAAAAAGTTGATGTTAGTACTCCCTTTTATGTTCAGGAACAGGAGTGAGTTCCTGAAAAAAAATCTGTTAGTTTATATGGCAATGAATTTCCTTGCTCAGTTTAGGACTTGTATGTTTTTCATCTTAATGTGTAAACATTTTTTAAGATACTTTTGGCATTGATATAACCTTTTGTTTATAATCTGGTGTGATATTAAATTCCAAATTTAATTATAAAACTGGAGAGTTTAATGAATAATTTTCAGACAATTTATTATGCATTTATTATGAATAGAAGTATTCATATTCTTGCAGACCTAATATTCCACAAGAAAAAACTGAAATTCTCAAGAGCTGTAAAGAATGAGTTGACATGAGTGAAAGGGTTTGGATCTTTACTTTGTTTCAAAAGAAGAAATGCACACAGCTAGATGTGGAGGGAAATTATATTTCTGTTCCTATAGAACCAATATTCTTTTTAAAGCCATTGAGGCAACCCTGCTCCATACTTTTCATAATTCCTGGATTACAGATTTTAAATGCTGTATGTAAGTATTGCATAGGCATTTGGGAAATTTCTAAAGCAAGCAGTGAGCCAAGCAGGCTCAGTGTCTATGAAGCATTTGAATAAAGCCCCTGGGTTCTGGGTTATTGAAGAGACTCTAACTAGCCCTTTTCTTTCAAAAGGTTCTAATACTCGTGACAGGAGTTCACCTCCTCCAGGATACATTCCAGATGAGCTGCATCAGGTGGCCCGAAATGGGTCCTTCACCAGTATCAACAGTGAGGGTGAATTCATTCCAGAAAGTATGGATCAGGTGCGTGTGTGATTTATCAAAATTAAAGTTTTTGTTAGGTTGATCTATTAAATACTGCTGTTCAAGAAGGGTATGGAATTGTTGGAAAAAACAGCTAAGAAGTGACAACCCTAGAACATAATCTGTGAGAAAAGGTTAAAATAATTATGGTTTAGTCTTGTAAAACCTGGTTTTAACTCTGTAAGTCTCTTCAATTATTTAGGTATGTTCCTGCAAGGAGAAAGATAATACTCTTCATTTCCATGATAGTTGAGTGAGGTAATGATATAAATTACACCAAGAGATGTCTACATTAGAAAACACAACCCCCTTTATTTTAATGAGAAGTATCTGTAAGCAAGACAAGTTTTACAACTTTCCCAGGTGATTAAAAGAGTTTTTAAAGAAGAGTTTGAACTGTTAGAATTATTTGGACTTGGTTGATACTCTGTTGGTGTAGAGGTGGTGGAGATGGGTCTTGTACCAGTAACCTTTGAAATAATTTCCACAGTCATGTTTTTGTATGAGGATCACTGCATGCTATTTTGTTCTTATTCACCTGCATTATTGGTGTGGGATTCATCAGCACACTTAGCATGAATAAAAATCCTGCTCTCTTGAGTATCAAAATTGCCCTTAAAAACAGCAGGAAAAGATGGAGGAATGTAATGGTTCACAGAACTGGCAATAGAGAGTTATTTAAGGAGGAAGAAAAAATAATGCTGCATACCCAAATCACATCAAGTTCTTGTTGACATTGGCACTGTATTCACAAATGGCAACAGGCAATGGTTTTTATGAGCTGACTAAATGAGACACAGATGATAGAATAAAAATAGAGGGAGAGAGATTGTGCAATTTGTTGCACAATTCTAATGACTGAGCTGGGAACAGAGACTGCATCTCCTAATTTCTAGACCAGGATGCTATTCATTATCATATCCATGTGGTCGGATTCAGCCCAGATCATTCAGTGGAATGATTGCTTTTGGCCTGGGCAAAGTAATTTTTGGTCACTGGTCAGACAGACAGATGATCTCTGAGGCCCAGGGTGTCCTTTTACTCCAGAATATTCAAGGTTACAGCCTGGCATGTATGCATGGCTGTGTAAGCTGTCAGCAGGATTTAAATACAGGACTTTTACTTTTGTAGGAAGCCAGGATAGTTCAACCTAAGCAGCCTCAAGGGCCAGATTGGGGTGTTAGGAACTCACTACCTCTGTTTGCTTCCTTTCCCCTCAGTTGCCAGATCACATTGGCAAGTGTTGACCATGCTGTCTACATCTGTCACAGCCTGTCTTGCCAAGAAGGGAATTTGTGAGTGGAGGTCTTTGCTCTGCTTTCCTGTTCATCTGCATGAGCACAGCTATTCACACTCTTGACAGCAGACCCCACACTTTCTCTACAGAAGAGGTGATGGGTTGAAGTGGGTCATGGTCTGCTAGTTGGAACATATTGCATTGTTAATAAGTCCTTGATTGGTGCTTGGCAAAGTATGTGCCCAGGACCTTTAAGATGCAGCACAGACCATAAAAATTGGAGGGTAACTATTCAATTTACAGCAAAAGACTGGTGTCCAATTCATAGAAAATAATAGATCTTATATGATAGACCAAAGGAAACTTTATTTTAGGAAGCAACTCATTTTAAGACAACAGATGAGCTTTCCTCTCTGTTTTTGAAAAGCAGTCTGGTAAAATTGTCACATTCAATAATTCAAAATTTAGATTCTATTTTCACTTCTGAAAAATCAATCTGTAAAACATTTCGGATTGCTTTACTGCAAAAGAGAAGGGAGTGATATTTGTCTGTCAGTAAACTTAGCACAGGTAGCGTGAGATAAAATAGATGTCAGCCATAGAAATGGCTGGTAAACAAGACTGTGCTCTTGATAATCAATTTCTTTTTCTCTGGATTAGAGTTTAAGAAGCAAAGTTTTATTTTCATTATGTAATGGATCTGGCCTAGGTAGGTTTGGCTTCTTCAGACTGATACCTGACAGATTTCACACAGCTCATGACCATTGATTACTAGGTCATCAGAAGTGTTTGGAAGGGAAATAATCTGTCTTTGGTGTTTTTGTAGAACTCCAGTTTCACATGGAAGTTTAGTTTATTTGGAAAAGGGAGAGTGTTTATATATTTTATGAATTCTTCCTCTTTCTCCTTCAATTTTCTCTTCAGTTCTATTTAAAAGTAACACAGGTGGAGTCCTAACTAGAGATAAATGTTTAACAGCATTTTAGAGTATTTGATTTCAGCTGGTTTCTGTAACTCCTAGTTGGCAAAGTTTAAGCCATTACAGAAACTATATAAATTGTAAGCTCACAATCTGTCATGTTTGAGGTTCTTTTTTTTCTTTGATATTATTTTTTTTTTTAACAGTCTCAGCTTTTTATCCTTTGGAGGACTTATTTTTGTTACTCTGTTTAGCTACCCTCATGCAGATGTTGCCATAATATTAAAAGACAGTGGTGTGTTCAGGAAGAATGTAGCAGTACAACTTACGTACAAAGCATGATAGAAGATGAAATACCTTAACTAAATTTTAGTTAGAAGTGAGAAAAATGAAAGAGTCCTTTCAGGATTGCAGAATGCAATGCAGGTTCAACTATGGCAGCTAACTTTAGTAATTAATTTTTCTGGTTTGTTAAGTGTTTCAAAGCGGAAACCTTCATTTAAAACCAACAAACAAACAAAAACAACAAACCCAACCCAAATGCTAACAACTTGAACTTGCTGGTCTTTCTCTGTTTGTTATTTATTAGATGCTGGATCCACTGTCTTTGAGCAGTCCTGAAAACTCTGGCTCAGGAAGCTGCCCCTCACTTGACAGCCCTTTAGATGGGTAAAAGTTACTTGCATTCATTATTTATCTTTATTAGATTGCATAATGTATCTGTTGTAACATGTAATAACTCTCCAGTGACAGCTTTTACTGAACTTCTTCCAGAAACTCCTCTGCAAGTTATAGAACATCGATAAAAGCTTTTTGAAACCTAATTGCTTACTAATACATGGAAAATAGAATTATTTGGGTTTTTAATAAACTGTATTTCAAACACAGAAATTTAGACTTCAAATCCTACAAAAATGTACTGAAGGTTTTTACTAGATTTCACCCATCTTACATATATGTGAATTATATTCCATGTCAGTGAGCCACCCCATCAGACTTTCATTTCTTAGATACTGCCCACAGTTTCTCAGCCATCAGGTAAGCCAAGCAAAACATACTCCTCTCTGGCTTATGGCTGGTCAGGCAAATAATAATTGGGTCTTATGTTGTGCAGATTTGCTCCTCTTTATTTGGAACTGCTATACAAATAATACTGCTAATTAAATATTTAATTGATATAAAAAGTTGGAAATCATTACCTGTGGCAATCAGAGGTACAGTATTGCACAGTAACATTTCATTTGAGGATATGTTATCTGAGGACACAAATCCGTTTGATCTAATAAATTTTTGAGTTAAATAGCGAGTCTCTATTTCACAGGGAAGAGAATAATATATGCAAAAGGTATTTTGTGATTAAAGTGTGATAGGTTATACACACAGGGTGTTTGATGTAGTTACACAGCACAGAAATTCTACCAAATTGCCAAATTTTTAGGGTTTTGTGGGGTAAGGTGAGTGCAAGAAGGGGAAACAAAACCATCTTAATTCAACTCCTGTTTCTCCAAAACTTCTTTTTGTTGTTTATTATTTACTTTATTTGTCACCTCTACTTAGTTTGTTTTCCTTCTTTTTTTTTCTTTTTTTATTCAAATATTTCCTACAAAGATGTAGGTTTTGTGTCTCCATTTAGCTTCTGTTACCCATTAGAGAAATTCTTGACAGAAAAAGGAGGACATTGTTTTGGTATAATTATGGAAATATACTGTAATCGGTTGCTCTGACTGGCAATCCCATCCATTCCTTTTGGTGGCTGGGAGTTACATACCAGCTGTAGGTAAGAAACGATATGATTGTATAAGAACCAAAAAATTCTTCATCATTCTGTAACTCAGTAAAGTTACTCTCTTAATCCTGTGACTTCCATGGAGAGAAAAGGAACTATTTTGAGACGCTAAAAGGTTCTACATTTCTTTGGCTCAATTTCCTCAAGAGTTTTTGTAGACTATGTATGATGTTTTGCCAGTCTATAAAACTGCGTTTAGCCATAAAGGTGTTAAAAACAACAGTGCTCCTTTGTGGCTTTACTTGTGATAATTCATGTTTTTACTAATACCATTGCTCATTAACAGTCTGTTGCTTTCTTACTACATTAAGCTCATTAAGCAAGCTTTTCCATTCTTACTGACCTTGAATTGTTATTGATACCTATTAGATTTGATTCTCAAAATTGGGTTCCACATTTGTGAACCAGTTCAGCAACTTGTATAGCAGTAATTTTTCATCAGTCATAAGGAATTTTGAAACAGTAAGATAAAATTAAGTACCAGATTAACTTTTTTTAGATGCTGTGTGTTTTTACGCTTCCAGAGACAACTATCCCAAATCTCGGATGCCAAGAGCACAGAGCTATCCAGATAATCATCAGGAATTCTCAGGTAAGCAAAAATCACTGAATATACTATCCAGAATTATTATTCTTGCAAATAAGGGCTTAGAAGGGAAGTTCACACTGAGAACTATTGTATTATACAAACTTAATATGGTAGGAGAAAACAAAGTCACAAAATCCAATCCCAACACACAGGGTAAAATATATGATGAAATATAATATCTTCCAAATGTTTTTTTTCTAGATTATGTATAATACCACTGTTAGTGTGCAAGGTATTGACTGTGTGCTTCTCTGAAAAGAACAAATGATGCAGTGGAGCACACAACAGTTGTTAAACTGGACTGTAATATCCATGTCTAAGTTTACACATAACCTTGGTTAACTTACTTAATTTTGAAGTGGTGTGGTTTAACCCCAGTAGGGAGCTAAGCACCACACAGCTGAATGCTCGCTCTTCCGCAGTGGGATGAGAGAGAGAATTGGAAGGGTAAAAGTGAGAAAACTTGTAGGTTTAGATAAAGGCAGCTTAATAGGGAAAGCAAAAGCTGTGCATGCAAGCAAAACGAAGAATTCATTCACCATTTCCAGTGGCAGGCAGATGTTTAGCCATTTCCAGGAAAGCAGGACTTCATTACACCTAATGGTTGCTTGGGAAGGCAAACACCATGAATCTGAACATCCCCCCTTTCTGCTTCTTTCTCCCAGCTTTTATTGCTGAGACCAACCTCATGTGGTACAGAATATCCCTTGGCTCAGGTTGCGGTCAGCTGTCTCAGTTGTCCCTTCCCAACTTCTTGTGCACCCCCAGCCTGCTCACTGGTGGGGTGGTGTGAGAAGCAAACAAATAAAAAAAGCCTTGATGATGTGTAAGCATCGTTCAGCAATAACCAAAATATCTCTGTTATCAGTGCTGGTTTGGCCAGAAATCCAAAACATAGCACCATATAATATACTAAAAAGAAAACTATCTAGCCAAAACCAGTACGTGGAGTCTTAATTTTCTCCTGTGTGAAATGAGGATCACTTTAAAGTGTTCATAACTTCTGTAATTGAAAGCACTGCAAAGTGAAAGCATGGAGAACTGTGTGCTGTGCCTATAACTTAATCATCACTACTAATTCTGTTTTCATATGATACTCTGGCTAGAGTCAAAGTTGTTGTGCATGGTTCAGGATATGAAGTGCAATGGGTAACCCCAAAAGTGCTGTGAAGTGTCTCTCATGGACATGCTTTGCTACAGAAGTTTGCTGTTGAACAGTAACTAGCTTCCAATGAATCTGGGGTGTGTTGTGGGTTTTGGTCCATTCTGTACTCTGTTGTCTTCATATTTTGTTTATGAAGCTTTATCCAGGTAACTTTGTGATGGTATGTTTTTTTCTTTTAAGGATTCTAGTGTGCTTCACAGATTGTACCACTTCTAAATTAAAATAAAAGCAAAACTATGTAAAAGAGGCATTTAGATGCCAGAGATAAATACCAATAAAGTTAATTATGTCAAATTAGTTTGACTTTGTTAATCTAGTTTATTTGTGTTTATTATGGTTACTTTTCTAATGAGATAATCTGGTATATTAACAGTGGGATAGATAGTGCTCATTCATTCAACATTTATTCTCATGATTTGATGTGAAACAAAAGCAGAATAGTATATAGAGTCAGGAAAAAAAGTCCATCTGGCCTAGTCCTTCCTCCTACCACAACCAGTACCAGGTTTCTGTAGAGAAGTGTGTCGTATTCCTTCCTCAGAATATATTCCTGGTCATGTATAGCTTAAGGGTTCTGTAAATGCAAGATACTCTTCTGTGATTTGATGGATATATTTTTTTTCCCTTGCACAAATTTTTCAAGTCTCTATTTCAACTTGTATGAACTTCTTCAGTCTCAACAGTATGTTGTGACAAGAAGTTGTGCAACTTACTGTGTTTTATGAAGAAGTATGACCCTTGTGATTTTTTTTATAATAGACTTTGTCTCCTTTTCTAGTCTATAGAAGCCAACATTTCTTATAGAGCAGCAATTTTGTATCTTTGGTCATCTCTGTACTTCTAAATCTTTTCCAGTTTTACTAAATCCTTTGAAATGGAGTAGACCAAAACTTTGTTCAGTTTATCTTAATGATTTATAGCATTTAATTTGCTTCTTAGCCAGTACAGGGAATTCAGCAGCTGCTTTATTGTAACTCTGTCACAAAAAAACCAACCAATATCCCCTTTACAGTAGCCTACATTGAATTTCATCTGCCATTTTAACATCAAGTCACATAGACTCTTAAGGGCTTTCTGTAATTCTATTGGCTCAAAATGATTTTGTCACCTCAGTATTCATTGTTCTGTCCAGAGAATTGATGCATAATTAAGTAGTGTGAATTGTAGCCCAGATTCTTGTGGAACAGTTCCAATAGAACTGTTGACAATTCAGTCCCATCTTTCGGGCTTATCTTCAAACCAATTATTTATGCATGAGGGACTTTATCCTTCATCTTATGAATATTTTTCTTCTTCAGTATTTTTTTTAAAGAGGACCGGTTGAGTTCTTCTTCATAATTCAAGCTTTGTTGACTCTCTCACCAATTATTCATGTTTATGCATATTCAAATTTTATTCATTGTAACGGCTTCTACCAATTTTCCTTTAGAAACTATTTTTAAAACCAGAGTAATTAGGCATGCTGCAGTCCTCTAAATTCTTTCAAGCAAGAGGTTAGAAACCACTTGATCTATTGAATCCTTGATCCTTTAGAACTTTTGGCTGAATGTCATTATAATTCTTGTGATTTTTTTTTTTTTTTAGATTTGTGGCTTTTGTTCTGCAATATTTTTTTCTCTCATTCTTAACTTGAAACATATCCTCTCATATGTTCCACCATGTTTTAGTTTATAATATCAAACTGATTAATTTAACATGCTTTTGTCACATTTAAAATTTTGAAATGTATCTTTTTATTTTCTAGTAGAGTATGATATTCCAATATTTGAGAAATTTGGAAAGGGGGGGACTTATCCCCGAAGATACCATATTTCATATAATCAACAAGACTACAATGACGGTGAGTGTTAATATTGTAGGAGTTCTACTTTATTAATCTGTTTTCTCTGTTAATCTCTTAAGATTGTAAAATCTTAATTAATGAAAAAATTGGAGAAATTAAAGATTAATTCTTTCCCCAAACTCGCTCAAATTCTAATAACTGATAGAGCTCCTGAACTGACTTAACCTCTGGTAAAGTTACAGATTACAGAATTCATGACTCATGCGCAGCTATCAAATTGTGCATGCCCAAAGATAGAGAACAAGTCATCCAGTATAAGTTTTTGACCTTCGTGGCACACACCCCTGCCCCTTCTCTATTCTTGTAGTGGCCAAAACCTGGTAGACTGCTGTAGCTGAGGCTTTTCTCATGGCCAGTTTATGTATAACATAGGATATAACTCGGTATGTAACAGTCATGTTATTACATTCCAGAATGATACTTAACTTTTTTTCATAGTCACCATACTGACTGCTGTTCAGTCTCTGGTCCGTTATAGCTCCTATATTCTTTTATTTTGTTCCTTTTCCTTTTCTACATGACTTTTAACCAACCAATTACTTTATACTTTGTGGTTTCTGTATTTGATTTCTCTTTTTATTTATGTTGTGCTGCCTTACTGAATTTCATCTTTTGGATTTCTTAATCATCTCCAACTTACTAACATCATCATAAATTTTGATTTTTATCTTTTAAGTAGACTTCCAGCCACACCTCACTTGATGTCATCTGCAATATTTCAATGTATTGTGTTCCATCATATATACATCATCAGTTAAAATGGCGTATGGGAAGTGGACTGAAGGTAAACTGCTGTGGGTGTCCACTTAAATCATCTTCGCCTCTGAGAAATAACTGATAACTGCTCTGAATGTCTTCGATATACTCTACATAGTAAACTGGTCTATGCAAAACTTCACTAGTTAGCTTATGAGAATGTCCCAATGAAATGGGGAAATTGGGTTAGCTACATACGACAAAAAAATTATGGCTGGTTTATCACCTTATCTTCTCAGTAGTTTATAAAACTGCTTAATTTGTTTACATATCTTTCTTGGAATTTAAATCGGCCAGACTAGTATGTAAGTCTGTGTCTATTTTTTCAAAGGTATTTTATCTGCTGCCTTCAGTTCCCCTGGGAACATCTTCTCCGATGTAATACCTAATGAATCAGAGACTACTTCTGCTATTTCTGAGTTCTGTAGGATGAAAATTCATCAGGCTATGCTAACCTAAAACTGTTAGTGTTATCCAAATATATTAACATGAATTGTGTTAGTTACCTGATTGTAATTATCATTTCATATAAATGCCCCCCCTCCCTTTTTTTTTTGTTTTGTTCTAATGCTGCAGCTATCTCTGAATTATGCATGGTTTGTGATTTCTCTACATATATATATATACATGTATATGGTCTTCCTGTTGATTCCATGTGTAGGTCTTTCTTTGCATTCAGTTCTTTCTAGCTTACAGGATGAAGATGCCAGCCTGGGCACCACTGGAATGTAAACAGATCTCTTGCTCTCCTATTTATCAGGAGAGTTTTATGTCTTAATAGAGCAATAGAAGTAGAGGCAGGACGTCTTCCTTTTTCCTCTCACAGCCCTCTTGGTTTGTGAAGCACATCGATCATATTTCAGAACAGTTCCAGAATTTGGTCCTAATTTCAGTCACTGAAATGTAAACCAGTTCTTATATCAGTCTAATTCTTAGATACATCTGTGGTGAATGTTTGTTTTTGTCTCGGTGGACAGTTAAACCAGTAAATTTCATGATCATTACATCATAGAATCATAGAATAGTTAGGGTTTGAAAGGACCTTAAGATCATCTAGTTCCAACGCCCTTGTCATGGGCAGGGACGCCACACACTAAAGCATGTCACCCAAGACTCCGTCCAACCTGGCCTTGAAAACTGCTAGGGATGGAGCATTTATCACTTCCTTGGGCAACCTGTTCCAGTGTGTCACCACGCTCACAGTAAAGAACTTCCTTCTTATATCTAACTTAAACTTCCCCTGTTTAATCTGATAAGCTGCAGAAGATCTGAACTACATTATGTGGAATTCATAATATATTGCATACGCACATTGCATAGCAGTGGTTTTTGTAGTGTAATATTAGTGTTCTTTGTATATCATTGAAGGTCGTAAAACTTTTCCAAGAGCCAGAAGGACTCAGGGGAATAGCTTCCGATCACCAGTTAGTTTCAGTCCCACTGATCACTCACTGAGCACCAGTAGCGGAAGCAGCGTCTTTACACCAGAATATGAAGATAATCGCATGAGGAGGAGAGGAAGTGACATAGACAATCCTACCTTGTCAGTCATGGACATCAGCCCGCCCAGTCGCTGTAAGTTAAAGCATTTTATGAACTCCACTGTAAAGCTCTCTTACCTTTCAAGTATATAATGTCAAAGTTAAGTGTGTCATCAAAATATGTGTAATTGAATAACATTTTTGTCTCTCTAATAGGGAAAAAGTCAAGACTGTATACTCAGCAGTTTTTTCGTTGCTTACTGTGCCAACCTTCATGCAGATTTTCACATGGAAATTGCATCTGTAATAACAGAACACTGTAAAAACATTTCTGATGATTTGTTAGACTCTTGAGGACCCGAGAAGGGTTATCTAGATTGCAGTTACTATTCATTTTTGCAGATGTTGTTCAAGTCTTCTGATAAACCGTAGGCCTTAAGTGGTACTGGTTTATACCTGTGGTGGCATTTCAGGAGCAAATTTACTTTGTGATGACTTCAGTAGCTGGTACATTTTAATCATGCCTCAGTTCTGTTTAGATTGTTACTAAGTTATTTAACATGCTTTTCTGTTTTAAGTATGTTTACCTCTGCCACAAAGTATTTTGTGAATAAATTTAAGTAGCTTGTGTTTCCCATCTTACAGGAAGTTTTATTGATCTTTAACTTAATTGGGAAGTTTTAGGACACATAGTTTCTGTTGTTGAAAATGTAGTCTTTTAAAAAACTATTTTCTGTGTATTCCAGTTTTTCTCGATCAGCTGAATAACAGGCTCATTTGAAAACAAAAACATACTTATATTTTCAGCACCACGAGCTCCAACTAACTGGAGACTTGGTAAGCTGCTGGGTCAAGGTGCATTTGGCAGAGTATATCTGTGTTATGATGCTGATACCGGAAGAGAACTGGCTGTTAAACAAGTTCAGTTTGATCCTGATAGTCCAGAAACCAGCAAGGTAAGCGATACCAAAGAGAGTTTGCGAAGAGCTTCTGCTGAAGTGGTGTGTTGTAAACTAGATTGATGTTACTTTTCTTGAACAGCCTGATGTTTTAAAACATGTTTTCATGTCCTTGGTAGTAATCCTGTTTTGTAAGTACTTTAAAGAATTAGTTTGGTTAGCTGATTTTAATGTTGCATCCCATTTTTTTGTTTAGTTTTCAGACATATCCTTTACACAGTAAACATACATATCTTAATTTGATGTAGTCTCAGCCTTTAGAACTAAATGATTATTATCAGGTGTGCTCTGAAATAGGTAATTATACATACAGGAATTGGAACCAGTTCCACTTAGAAGCAGAAAAATCTGTACTAATTTAAGTGTTCCCAAAAATAAGTTCTCAAGGATATTTTGTTTGGCTTTAAAGACAGTTAGAAATTTTTATCTTTTGGGGGGGAATTGTTTGATTGCTTTTTTGCTTTTTTTTTTGTTTGGTTTTTTTTGAACCTTGGGCATCAGGGCAAGTTACTGTTACTTGCTGTATTTCTTCTTGAAGAGCAAAAGTTTCATTGACAGTTTATTCTCGCTATAAAATGAAACTTGTCCTTTTTTAAATACGGGACACTTGAGGAAAGAATCTATTTTAAAGTAGCACCCATCTTTTATGTCTTTTTTCCCAAACTGTACTTGCTGCTTTCAACAGGATGGAAAAAGAATTAATAACTTCCTGCATTAGGACTACATTCTGCACTGTGGGGAGCAAGGCCAGGGAAACAATGTGTGTAAGCATGATTGCAGAATTGAGTAGCTACCAGTTATAGTTGCTGCTACTAGTGATGTAGGATCAATGAAAAGAAGACAAGAATCATTTGTGCTGTAGATTTCTAGTTGTTGTTGTTGCTACTTCTCTAAAATGTAGCAGAAAAACTAATTATGCTTTGAAATGTTAAATATAAAATACTGTAGTCTGTCCTGTAGCAACAGTTTTGTGACCTCTGTTGTCATAGCGTTTTGTAATATGTGCCTTTTGGTATCAAAAATTTTTTTTCTTCTAACCTCAGAAGAGCAAGGATATCAGTAGTAGTCTGTGACAGATAAAAAGTAAGTTTCGGTGAAAGACTTGTAGGTGAAATTTGGAATCCAGTCGAGATTGAATTCATGGGTTACTATTTTTCCAGCATCTTAATACACAGGCCATTTCAAATATCTTTCTGTTTGCAAAAGTTTTAATATTTCAGGTAGCTCTAGGGAAAGGACTGTATGCGTTGATGTTGTTTTTTGTTGTATGTCATTATCACAATGCCAAGTGGTCTTCAAAGGCATTTTTAAAGCATAGTCTGTCATCCTGGAAGAGTCAAGAATTAATGCTAATTATTGCATTACAAAGGTATAAAGATTTTTTTTACCCACTCGGAGGATTGTGACATTTTGCATAATGATCACTTCATGCACATAGTGGTACCTGCTATGCTCTGAAACAAATGTAGCTTCAAAATCAGAGAAACAATGGTGTAACACCAAAATCATCCTAAAGTCAGTTTATAGAAAAGCCATAGCTTTTACTTCCTTCAATCTAACAGTTATATTTTCTTACTATAAGAGGTATAAACTTTACATAAGCTACAAGACTTTTTTTTTTGTTAGTTTGCATAAACCTTCAGTCATGCTTTAAAAAACAAACAAACCCACAAATCCAAAACATTACTATTCCTATGTCAAACATGGTAAATCTTGTCTGTTTTTTCCTTTTAGGAAGTAAATGCACTTGAATGTGAAATTCAGTTGCTGAAAAATCTGCTGCATGAGAGAATTGTTCAGTATTATGGCTTCTTGAGAGATCAGCCAGAAAGAACACTCTCTATATTCATGGAATATATGCCTGGGGTAAGCAAGAGAGACTGTTCAGTCATCATTACTATGCAGTGTGACGAGCACCCAAGTAGACAGCTTTTGCAGTAGTGCACATAGATATTAAAGAAATGTCCAAGTTAAAAACAGCACCCAAAGATGGGTGCTGACAAGATCTTGCAGTAGCTGACATTCTCCATTGCTTGTTTGGGGTTTCAGAGTTCGAGTGGTTTGTACAAAAGTTTTTTGCGTTTGATTTTGGCATAAGACGTGCCTGGCAACATCTTTGAAAAACAGTGTTATCATTAATGAATTCACGAATCTTCCTGAATTTTAATGTTCCTTCTTGCTGTTGCAAAGTCACCATGTGAAGTGCTCAGTTATTTAAAAAACAAAAAAACCAAAAAGTAGCGAAGATGGGTGTGGGAATAAGTGCATACAGAAAATAATCTTGGTGTTTGCTTTCTGTGTGGCATCCAGGTACAGCTGAATGATTCTTCTACTGTTTTGTTAAGAAACGTAGTCAGGTCAGAAAACTGTAGATTTTAATTTTCTCACCAGGTGGGGTCAGCAGAGCTAAATAAAATGTGCTTGTATAAAAACACAGGCTCTGTATTTCTGCAAAGTTACAACACTTACTTTACTGTGAGACTCCACAGAAGAACAGTGGCAGTGGGGGGAGTTGGTGGTGGTAGTGAGTAGGAGTTCTTTTGTTTGTTTCTTTTTTGGAGTTTTTTTTAGGTGAGTGCTGCACTTTTAGGAGGGGCCTTGTTAAATTTTTCTGAGATTTGGAAGACTTGTTACACAGTTTGTAACAAAGCCAAGTTACACAAAACAGTTACGAAAGCATTATTTTTTTATTTCATGTTATTTTAAGTCAAGACTTTCTTACCTTTTAATTTTTACATAAAGCACCGTCTTCCAGCATTTGGTATTTTTGGCCATCTTTTTTTTCCCTGAGTATAACTAACCAGAGTGAATGATGTGTGTTCTGTTCAACTTGAGCATCACCATTTAACCATCAAAAAATTAGAGTGGTGTTTAAGGGAAAATAATGTTGTTTTTCTGTACATTGCACTGGAACTTTTCAGCTGCTTGACAGTTTTAAAGCTAATAGGTTAGCATTTCAGTATATGAGTTCTCTGTCCAGCCTTTTTTTTTTTGTCAAAGTGTGTATTTTTCTCAGTGGGATAAAACTTTATCTGTGCGTATAAGTCAATCCAGAGAAGTACTGCAACTTTATGCGTCTGCATTTCAGGCATAAATTTCATTGAAGTTCAGCCATAGTATCAGCCCACTTGTGATTCTAGAAATGTTAGTGGTTTATACTTCTTGTTTGCCATAGGGTTCCATCAAAGACCAACTGAAATCGTATGGAGCACTCACAGAGAATGTGACTCGTAAATATACGCGGCAGATTTTGGAAGGAGTTCACTATTTGCACAGTAATATGATTGTCCATCGGGATATTAAAGGTAATGATAGTTCTGTGCACAGTTCAGTGCTCTGTGCTACAGATTCTGTACCAGTTTTGTGTGAAGCACTAAACTGTGTAAGTTTGAAATGCCAAAATACTGACTTAAAATCAATAAGGTTGCTTTCCATCATTTATTCTTGTCACTGTTGTATCCTGAAGAGGAGAATATAAGCATCTTTGTGATGTTCTAGCAGGCTTCTGGCAATGTTTCTGTGGTGTCTGTCTGCAAAACAATCGTAACAGATTTCTTTCTAGTTTTATTTCAATATGAATCGTTTTTAACATACCAAAGGATGTCGTTGCAAATAGAATGTGCAGAGGAAAGCATCATGATTTGAAAGCTTATTTTTATAGAGTTTTGTTTCATCAATTACATTGAAGTTACCCAACACTTCGCTGGTACAAGAAATGACTGGCAGAGGTGACTTGCCTGGTCAAATGACTCGGACTTCTTCTATTTACTGACAGGAAACCTGAGGAAACAGACATTTTTGCTTTCTGCAGATAGATAGGTACAAGATGGCTTGTATAAGCAAATTTATGAATATGTAGGGAGATGGTGATGTGCCAAATAGGTGCATTGAACACACTGTTGCGGTATTCCCTATAACTTTTACAATTTTCCTGTTGCTTTGTATCAATAGTGTTGTGTTCCAAAAAACATTGAGCTGTCATGGTCAGTTTGTACATGCTTATGTACATAAGTGTTCTGAAAAAACCTATGAGACAGCCTGAGGTTTTGATTTAATGTAGAATGAAGACATTTTCAGTTGCAAGATTTCTTTCCTGTTACATTTTATTTCCCTTGTATAACACAATCCTTATTTTGTCAGGAAGGCTTTACAAAATGACTGGTACTTCCCAAAAAAGGCCTAGGATGCAAACCTGTGTGTACAATTATTTTCTGAACCTCAGAATAGAGTAATAGGAATGAGCAGAGAATGTAAATTCTCTGGTTTGAAATACTAGGCTGATCTTGCATTGTATCACTACAGCCAAACTTTTGCTACCATTTCCCACACTGAAATGGTAATGTGCCTTTCATGAATGTAACACTGTGTTCCCTTCCTTCCAGGAGCAAATATTCTGCGAGATTCAGCAGGCAATGTGAAGCTCGGTGACTTTGGTGCCAGCAAACGACTGCAGACTATTTGTCTCTCTGGCACAGGAATGAAGTCTGTCACAGGAACTCCATACTGGATGAGTCCAGAAGTTATTAGTGGAGAAGGGTATGGCAGAAAAGCAGACATCTGGTATGTTAAGAAGGAAATAAATTTCTTCTGAATGATGTCATTTCAGAATGGGCACTTTTTCAAGTGTGTAGGTGCTTGTTATCTGAAGTTGGAGTGTTTTGCACTGGGGTTTGAGCTGAAGAAGGTGGCAAGTATGAGCACTTTGAGTCATAGGATATTTGGAGAGTGTAACACTGAAATTTGGGAATTTTTCATTTGGCAATTTCTTGGCCCATCAATTTAAACAACATAAAATAATCTTTTGAACCAGTTCTGCATGAAGAAGAGAAGGCTGTGTGGAGACCTCATAGCAGCCTTCCAGTATCTGAAGGGGGGCTATAGGGATGCTGGGGATGGACTATTCATTAGGGACTGTAGTTACAGGACAAGGGGTAGTGGGTTAAAACTTAAACAGGGGAAGTTTAGATTGGATATAAGGAAGAAATTGTTTACTGTTAGAGTGGTGAGGCACTGGAATGGGTTGCCCAGGGAGGTTGTGAATGCTCCATCCCCGGCGGTGTTCAAGGCCAGGTTGGACAGAGCCTTGGGTGACATGGTTTAGTGTGGGGTGTCCCTTGCCCATGGCAGGGGGGTTGGAACTATGTGATCTTAAGGCCCTTTCCAGCCCTAACTATTCTATGATTCTATGATTCTAAGTTAGGATTACCAGACTGCGGGTCCTTCAGAGGTACTGGGTTTGAAGCACCAGTTAAGTCAGTGTCCTGTAATGAAATTTCATCACTGAAATACCTTTGATGCAAGGCAGAAAGTGAAATGCAGGTCCTTTAAAAAACGAGCACATAAGAATGAATTTACCAGATTTAAATGGGAAGTATCAAAAAATAATTTGGTTTAAGTTGTTATTAAATACTTAAGAATTAAGAGGGAAAGGTAATTTTAAAAAATGAATGCTTATGATACACTCTGTAATATGACATAGTCTTAACATAGGTCCAGCCCAGTGGACAAATGATTTTAGTGATTAGATTCCTTGCACTGCGAGTGATCATAGAATCATCATAGAATCATAGAATAGTTAGGGTTGGAAAGGACCTTCAGATCATCTAGTTCCAACCCCCAGAGGTCAGGGACACCTCGCACTAAACCATGCCACCCAAGGCCTCATCCAACCTGGCTTTGAACACTGCCAAGGATGGAGCATTCACAACCTCCCTGGGCAACCCATTCCAGTGCCTCACCACCCTCTCAGTAAAGAATTTCTTCCTTATATCCAATCTAAACTTCCCCTGTTTAAGTTTGAACCCATTACCCCTTGTCCTGTCACTACAGTCCCTGATGAAGAGTCCCTCCCCACAGAATAATGGGTAGGCAACAGTAGAGATGCAGTAGTAATACTTTGTTTAAAAAAGAACCATATTTTACCTAACCAATGGCAATACTTTAGATATCAAGGAAATTAATTTAGCCTTAACTTTACTTATTCAAGTACAGCAGAATAATTACTATTAGAACAGCCTTGTAGATTTCAGGCAGTTGACTTGTTCAACATTGAAGTATTTGTACCAAACTTAATAGATGTTCTTGTGATGGAGAAAATTCTTGTTAAAAACTAAGAAAAAATACTGAAGTTTGACTTCAGACAGTCAGTAAATTCTATTGTGTAAATAAATGTGCCTCTGTCTAACCGTAAACTTCTTGCAAACGTATTAGTAAAACATGAAACTTTGTGAAAAATGGGAAATTTTCCAGCTATCCATTTTGTGGTGTCATTTGCTTGTTATTGGAAGAGGCTGATCTTGCAAGACTTACGGAACAAAAGTTTTCTGGCCACATTTGTATCTTTCTGCCTTCCTAAATCCTTTAAACATAAGCTTTGTATACAAAGATTGTTTAGGATCTTAACATTTTGTCTGGCAATTTAAGTGTATTTTTAGTATCCTTAACTAGCAGAGGAAGGTACCACTGAAGTATGGTTTTCAACTTTTGAAGTGCCGTGTTATGTTTGCGCATTACTCATGCATTTTTAAGGAGCTAGCAATATATACAGCATACTCAAAGCATTCCTGTTGCTTTGCATTTCCGTTAGGCCTTAAAAAGAACGAAAGCTTTCAAGTGCATCCACATCCTGCAGGTGTCTGAAGAGCTGGGGCACACAGGTTGTGCAGCGCTGGTGGCCTGCTGAGCACTGAATAATGCAGTGCCATAACACAGTTGGTATTGCGCAGATAAATATCTGATTACCTCTTCCTTGAGGTAGTAGCTTTTTGCCCAGTGGAGTAATAAAGTGAAGATGTAGGTGGTGATGTGTGTAACTTTAAGATAGAGCATATAGCTATACATGCAGGTTTTTTAGAGCTGTTTTCCACTGAAGCTGCTCTGTAGTGTTAACTAGACACTACTTACCTGGGGTATTTTAGTCGCGTTCTGCTATTTCTTTGTTTTCCTAAGAGGGCATGACTCTGTTGTAACCTGCTGTTTCACTTCTGCCTCTGTTTCAGGAGCGTAGGTTGTACAGTGGTAGAAATGCTCACAGAGAAGCCACCGTGGGCAGAGTTCGAAGCAATGGCTGCCATCTTTAAAATTGCCACTCAGCCCACCAACCCCCAGCTACCACCTCATGTCTCTGACCATGCTCGGGATTTCCTGAAACGGATTTTTATCGAGGCCAAGCTGCGACCATTTGCAGATGAACTGCTAAGACACACGTTTGCACACTATCACTAACAGCCTGCCTCAACTCAGCTTGCCTCTACTGCATTTATTTTCTATTTGACTGCACTTTTATTTTTTACAAAAAAAGGAGAAAAAAGACAAGAGAGAATTTTCTCTTGAATCTTTGTTTCACTTAGATTGTAAACAATCTAAATTTTGTATCTAAGATGAGAATCTTCTCTCCCCAGCTCCCACCAGGACTAGAACTTTTTGTTTCTATGATGTACTGATGTGGTTCGTGTAGATAAAGCACTTTAGTACATATTTGTTCCTTATTTAAAGAGGAAAAAAAAAAGACAAATGCTTGGACAGTCAGGAACTGTGTGACTTTTTCTGACACCACTGACTGACTCAGGGTGCAGGGAAAAACAGACATGCAGCTAAAGGACAGAAGGTTACTTCTCTGTGATTCTTCTTTACATTGTAGGTACTTGTGGCAGAGAGTTCTAAGTTCTTATTATATTTTAGCAATTTAATCAGTTTCTGGATTTTACAGTTTAAGTTGGAACACGCAGTTCTGAGAGTTAATGATAAAGCTAGAACTTGGAACTCTTTGTACACCAGTGTGTCTAATCGGTACTTCTATGTGACCAAAAGAAAACAAAAAAGAACTCAAGACTGATGTACTAGTTTGAGGTTTCAGTGTAGAACTATTGTATTATCTTAATAGGAAAATTACTACAGGCAAACAGATTATAGAACCAGACTCCTCAGAACTACTATACTGCAAGGGGGAAATTTCCATAATAGACAAGGGTCAGCTGTTGGATGTAAATAATTAGAAGAATGCCTCCTGCTGTATCTGCGAAAGAGAACCTCTGTGGCATAAGCTTGAAGGGCGACGGTTATCTTAGATAAGGAAAAACAGTGATGTTGAGAATCAGTTCTCCTCCACAATCCCATGAATAGCTGGAGGGGGAGTGACTAATCCTTGTGCAGTATATGAGTTACTTGAGTCAGAATGAGCTATAAGAAATGTTTTCAAAGTTGTTGAGAGGTGCTAGGATGGAATGTATGTCAACATCAAGTGCCTGAATAATACAAAATTCTTCCCATTATGCACTAAAAAACCTGTTTTAGTAACACAGTTCAGTCATCTAGGATGTGTTGAAAATTCCTGAAATAATTAAACATCTTTAATACCAGGAATAAATCCCTGAGAAAGACAACACTCCATTTACATTTTTAATAAGGTAGCGATGTTGAATCCACATAAATAAGGAGGCACAGCACAAAAGACTGTATGAAGAATAGGCCAAAAACGCAAAGAGGGCCAGCGACTAAATAACATGTGTGATTACTCCAGCCTGATAATCCAGATGATTGGTATTTGTCAGATTTCCAGCTGTCATAAAACATATGTTAATCACTTCTTCCATTGCTGAAAGAGTATAATAAAAAGAACAAAAGTAAAACTCTGAAATAGTGCTTCTCAATTGAGAAGTCCAGGTACTGATCAGGTGTAGAATGACTGACTTTTCATAACAGAGAAGTCAAACTCCCATAGCTTTGTAGAAGAACACAACACAAGTAATTCAAAGGGTATTTGGAAATAAACTGTTGGACTACAGAACTGAAATACTGTATACTGTTTTGGATGACTCATTACTTGCTTTTGTTGTTTAGTGAAGGCAGAGCAGGCTGGTACTGTGAACCATATCCAAGCTGACACGGCTCTACCTGTTTTGCATCTTTAGAGGACTATCAGAATTATGAAGTGCATGGAGATAGAAGAAGCAGCTTACCTATTGCCATGGTAGCTCACTCGTGAGATTTCCAAATTTATGCTGCTAACTTCCAAATTTTATATCGGAGCATAAGCAGGCATATGGCTTTATCCTAATCACTTTTACCTGTAGTGGAGCAAGAATGACTTCTTTTGAGTCCATCATCCCTCCTGTGACTGAAGGCAGTGTCGTCTTTGGTTTATATGAGTATTTTGCCCAGCACTTCGAGTTTTCTCAGTCAAGGTACACAACTGTGCAAGGTTTTCTGAGCATGGGAAGAACTGTCCAAGCCAGGGAAGGTTTAGAAGGCTGGAAGGAAAAAGGAAAGTCAGTTTGTACTGACTTTTTTTAATCACTTCTCTGTCACTAGATCAAAGCTGTGGAAGCAGCTTTTGAGAAGAATTCTTATGTACTCTGCTGTAAAGTACCTTTGCTTTATAAGCAAAATTTAGTGACAGCAGGGATGTAGAGCATAACAGTTTATGTAGGTACTTTAAATATCATATAATCAAAATGATTGGTTTCAAACAGATAAAGAAGGTACCAAAACCAAGATGAAAAATGTATATAAAAATCAGTATTGGACAGTGATACCTGAAAAGGTAAGGAAATTTTCTATTACCATAAAAGGACATTAAAGGGAAAGTGTAACCAGGTTTATCTGCAGCATTCATAACATTTAAATATACTATTCTAAAATGAAAGTGCACTCTCTGAAGCTTGAAAATTTTCAGAATCTAGTTTTCTTATAATGTGTCCTTTTTGTGAGGCAGTGCTGGCTTATGTATATTGCAATATCACTTCCTTGTTGGGATTTTTTTAATTAGTGAATAATCGAGTTTGCTGCTTTTGTGCCTTTCTGAAAAAATGGCATTCAGTCATGACAATGGTAAGCATTTTGGAGCCAGGAAAAAGAGAATTGTCAGAAGGCATTTTCCTTCATTTCTTTGCCACATCAGAAAGCTGCCAACATAGAATGCTTCTTAAATGAAGATGACATTTGCCAGTTAAAGTGATTCTAGTAAAATTTTATTAATTTAACCAAGATTAGGCTTGAGCTGTGTTTTTTTCACCCTATGGAGATCTTGTCTGCTGACTTAAGCAACTTACAGTATATTAGATAGATATTAACATAAATATTTTGAGCTACAAATAATTATGAAGCTAAATCAGACTTAGCAAAAGGCTAGCCTAGTATTCATCCCTTATTGGCGTAATGCAGTAAAACATGCTGCAGTACCTGACATAGTACCTCTGTATACAATGTCTGTAGAACACTTACACTGGCTACTGATAATGAACAAATGCTAGTTCTAGAGCCTGAGAGAACTTGAGAGGATGCGCGGAACTGCATATCTAAATCCAATCCATTCCACTTTAAATCCCTGCTCGCAACTTCTTGTATCTTACTAACAAAGATGCCAGCATTTTAGAATCGTGAATTATTCTTGATGTTGGATCCAATGACTAGAAAATGCTAGGGAAAAATACCATTGCAGGGTGTTTTGCTTTCCTGTAAGTGCCACAATGAAGTGGTTCTTTCAGTCAAGAAGGACCGAAGTTCCCAGTGAGTATGCGTATCTTCAACACTTACTTATTGGCCACTGAATTTTATTATTCTGCCTGTTGCATGTATTAACTAACAAGAGTTGAACTGCTTCTCTAGTATGGTTTTAATGGTGTAACTAACAGACCTGTTAAAATGCAACTGAAAGTTTCAGTTGTGTTAGAGCAAATTGTGTATTTTTAATCTGTGTGATCGGAGTATCTGTGTGGAAACATGAAAAGGTGTGGATCCAATAACTGCAAAGTTAAATTGGCCTAGTCTCTTTTCCTTGTCAGTTTTAGTCTTAAAATTTGGAGATACAATTTGATTTGTAGCTACAGTCCTTTAAGTATAACAACACAAAAATGTCTTTTTGTTGGTTTTTCTTTTTTTAGCTAGTGCCTTTTTATCTGCATGCCTTAATTTTGTTCATATTTGAACACCATATTGAAATATGTCATACAATTCTGTGTCACCAAAGAGTTTTAGAATATGGGCACTTTTTCCCGAAGTACCCAAACCAGAATTTGCCTGACTACATTGAAAAGTGTGCTTTAGTTAGAACCTGCAGCACATGTTTACACTCAGAACTTTAAAAAGTCATTTTTTGAGCACTTCCTGAGGGCTTCCTGTGCTAACACAGGTTTTGTATTTGTGGTTTGGAGATTGTACACTGATGCACATACCAGAAAAGGGACTTCTCTGCACTCACAGAAATACTGTTAGAGCTAAGATTTAGCTTTCTAGCTCTGGGTACTAGACTCTGGGTTTACTTTAGAGATTGCAGCAGCATTCTTAACAGGCTTGGAGTTATAGTTGGTACATTTGTAAACGTGGTACTGAATTAAAAGCTGTTTACTTTCAACACACAAGATACAATGTGTCTAGCAAATCAGCAGATTTCTCAGTGAGGCTACCACCGTGCCCATGACATTCTTTCCTGTGCCTTTTGGGTAAATCTAACCTGCCGTTGTCTTGACTGAAAACCTTGTAGCACCTATAGGTACAGTGCAGTACAGCAAGCCATTCTCTGGGACAACAGAGCAATGTCTAACCGCAGCTTCAGAGACTTGAGCAAATTGGTCAGATCTACAGTTATTTATAACTGATTTCTTACTTTTTTAATCTTGAAAGTCTTTGTCACGCATATAGAAGAGCATAATGTGTGTGCTTGAATGTAAGTCCCTATGGTGTTTCTGGAAAAGCAGAAGTATTACTGCCAGTATCATTTCTTCTTCCTGGTAACTTGCTGTCTTGTGTCAATAACAAGTCTGCAGTGTAAAATCACATACAATTACCAAAGCTTTTCTATCCCCATATACATATAGCCAGAAGTGATGTTTCATGAATTAGTACTGATACTTAGAGATACATGTATATCCATCAGAAAGCTACTGCTGATTAAAGCCGGTACTAGTAAAAAGTGATAGACACTGCCCACATTTAAGAGATTTGGGTGTTTGTAGTCGCTGTTTTGATGTGCAAAATTCATGCCAGCATTAAAATGAAGAGTTTTCTTTTTAAAACTCTTAATCTTACTATTGTCATTTTAAAAATAGTGCATAAGCTTGGTGACTAGACCTGGTGACTTTTGCAACCGGGTTTGAGCTTTGGGACATTCAAGGAACACCACGAAGATAAGTAGATTTGTGACCCGAGCTGCTCCATGTACCATAGTGAACATTTCAGAGCTACTGGGGAGCAGTCTGTTTGACCTTACGGCAACATGTCACCCACAGCTACCCTGGGTGTCAGTGTTGCCTTCAGGAGGAGCCACAAATGCACACCAGTGGAGGCAGGCAGAAATGCCACCAACCCAGGGTTTCTGAATGAAAATCCTCAATCAGAACCAAAGGAGCTCCTTTCTCTCTTTATTGCCCCCACTTGGTTTGCATGGGTTTTCCCTCTAGTTGGCATAACTTCGGTACTGCATAGGTGGTGGCCACTAACAGCTCCTGAATAAGGTGCGAGTTCACGCACGGCTTTATACCAGGGCCCTGTCACTGGAACCCAGGTTGCTGCAGCTTCCTGCTTGCTGGAATAACCCTTGGGTTTTCCCTGGCAATATACATACATGTGTGCTTGAGGGGTCAATGGGATGGAGGAAATGAGCTTCCTCACGTTTCAGAGCACTGATGCTAGCAGGCAAGCTTCTTCTAGGTCTTAGTTTTTATAAATTTATTTTAAAGGGAGAGGAACTGGATAAAAACACATTAAAATTTTATCTTACGGTTCAGCCCTTACATTTAGGCCACCGATAAGGATTGGAGGTCAGGGTTTTCTGGAGAGAGGGAGGGAAAAGGATACTCTTAACTCCAGAGGTTTTTCATGTCTTTCTCTCCAAAACTAGATGATCCTTTTTCCCAGAGGTTATATAATGTGGATTTAAAAACAATGATTGCATTTTCTTTTGCAAACAGGCATTAGATTGTGGGTTCCGTAGTGTTTATTTCTCATTAATATCAGTGAAAAAGGTGGTGTCCTCCTAAAATTGGAACAGTTTATTAAAACCTAGTGTCTGTCATCTCAGACCTCGCAGAAGTTGTGTAATGGAGTATCACTGTAAATACGTGGAGGAAACTTAGATGAATTGGAACGTAGGCTTTTCGTTTTCATGAAGCTATGAATAAAAATTTGTAAATTTTCTCTTGATCTAATGTACATTTTTATGTAGCCATTAAATTCTCTATTTAATCTATCAGTTTCTCACTGTAAATGTTTTTACTCTCAGTTGAATGCTGGGCACAGTTTGTAATGTATGTACACAAAGGTGTTTTTTTCTATCAACGTTGACTTTTTTGCACATTTTTGGAAATATTTAATTTGTACACTGATTTAATACTCTGACCAATTGTTGATGGGTGTATGGGAATCACGTGTGCGTGCAATGTACTACTGTCTGGATGTATGGGGTTTTTTATTACTTTTGAGATGTTGCTACCAGTAACTGCACTGCTGTTGCTGCTTTACATGGAATATCTTGTGTATAAAAAAACAAAAAAAAAAAATATAAAAAATACGATTAAAAAATTAGCCTATGGTTATCTTGGTTGAGGAACTCAGGAGTTGAGTATTGCTTGCTAGTTCCGTTTCTCCAGCAACCCGCCAAACTGAGAAACAAACAGACCCCCTTGTAATTCTGTGTATGCATTGAATGTGTGTGTGTATATATGTATCTCCCAGTAATCTTATTCCACAATTTCATTTCTACATTTTTATGAACTTGTTTTTTAAGGGTACTATGTTTAGTTAGAATAATTAAAATATATAAAAGCTTTGAGAGATGATTTACTAGAAAAATATATTTTCAGCTGGCTGATGTTCAAAATATTTTTTTAATTTTTGTTTTTAACCATTCGAAATGTATTTGTATTTCCAAAATCAGACACGAATTGTACTTAGAAATCTATTAAAACACTCTGTAGGGACAAGAGTGTCATTTCTGTTTTCAGAGTTGTGTGTTGTACAGCGATGCGGGATGTCAGGAGGGTTTTCTTAAGTGCGGCAGCCTGTAGTGTTAGGTATTAGTTATTTTATCCCTCTTCCCCGGTCTCGGCCCGCTCTCTCCCCGCAGGACCGGAGCCACAGTTTCCCCGCCCGCCCGCGCGTCCCCCGCGGCGGGAGCGGCCCGGGGAACAGAAAGCTGACGCCGCTGGGCTCAGCTCCCTCACTGCGTGCCTCCACCCCTCCGGCGCGGCGGAAGTGACGCGCGGGCGGCCGCAGTGGTGCGGCGGCCGTAACGCAGACCGGCGGCCATGGGCAGGAAGGAGAGGGGTGCGCGGCGCAGGCCGGGGTTAGGGTGGGGTCGGGACCGTGCCGGGTGCCGCGGGCCGTGTCACAGCTCCGGTTTTGCTTGCAGAGAAGAAAAAGTGCAAGAAGCGCCATTGCGATGAGGACGAAGACAATGAAGATGAAGCTCCCGGCAAGGAGTCGCAGGAGGCAGTGCCGTCCGCGGCGGGGAAGCAGGTGGAGGACAGCGGTACCAAGCTGGACGAGTACGGGGCCAAGGACTACAAGCATCTGATGCCCCTGAAAGCTGACCACGCCTCTCGTCCGCTCTGGGTGGTACGTGTGGCCCCGTTCTCTCACCCCTTTTGGGCTCCCCGCAGAGGTGACGGCTGTGCCGGGCTGCTGCAGGTTGGTTTTTCCTCTCCCACCGCCCCATGAAAGCGGTGGGACCGCGCCACAGGCCGTCCTGCAGGGCCAGCGCCGCTCTCGGGTGCGGTGGAGACGCCGAGAAGAAAGGATGAGTTCGTTGTGTGCGCGGGTGTGGAGGGCGAGCGTCAGGGTTTGGCCTGGGCAGCGCTTTCGAAGCGGGATTTGCTCTGGGGTTTTTTTCCGGGATTTTTCCCTGGTCAGCCCGGGAGCCCTAGCTCCGCGGTCTGCGGCTGCGCCTTGTACCGACAGGGCGGTGAGTGCCTCAAGCCAGTTGCTTTTGCGTGTGAGGTAAAACGGCTTATGGAAGTGGCTGCGTTGGCTGATGTCACGAGTGGGGTCTGTTGTTGCAGTGACACAGCAACGGGGGTTTCTGTGTTGGAATGAAGCAGACTTAAGACAGGCTGGTCTCACCATCTGTAAACGGTACCGTTTGTTTCTTCTGCCCCAAAAGGGACATTGATAAACTTATCCAAGGCTCTGTCAGTAGTGCAAACATATAGAGCAGAGGTGGTTGCGTTGCCAGTGTCTGTTCCTGAATGCTGTGACATGCAAGTGCTGTCTTTCCATGCATTCCATGTAAAACGAGTGAGGAGTTCTGTGTTGGTTTAGGGGAGCATGGGTGAAAGCTTGCCTCTGCTCAAGCAGTTTGCTTAGTATTAAAGAAGAGATGAAATACCCCCATGTGTTAGTCTGGAAAAGCTTAATCGATCCGGGTGTGGTTTTTTCTTAGTGCTATGGAAGAGACATGGACAAATCAATGTCCGAATTCTTTCAGAAGACAAAATTTGCATGTTCATGTGTCTCCCTCTTCTTTTTCTTATGATTTTTATGTTAGGGCAAACACATTTTTTTGAAACCCTATGACTTGTTACTACCTAAATAGTGGACTGTCTCTGTGTTACAGTGGCTGCTGTGTAGGAAATTCCTGATCCTGTTCAGCTAACCCAGTTGTGCCTTCAGTGTTTCTCTTTATTTCTGCAGGCTCCTGATGGCCATATTTTCCTTGAAGCCTTCTCTCCACTTTACAAATATGCACAGGATTTTTTGGTTGCCATTGCCGAGCCTGTGTGCAGACCAGCCCACATTCATGAGTACAAGCTGACTGCTTACTCACTGTATGCTGCTGTTAGTGTTGGGCTGCAGACAAGCGACATAATAGAGTATTTAAAAAAACTGAGCAAGACGGGTGTCCCAGATGGAATAATTCAGTTTATCAAGGTAAGACTGTTTTATTAGCACGGGAAATACTTCTGCTGCTACTAGTGACATCCTTTCCTGCTGCCTCTGCTTAACTATTTTTTTTTTTGTTTTTAATCATTCTGTTTCAAGATGTCGTGGTTTAGTCCCAGCCAGCAGCCACTTGCTCACTCCTTACCCTGGGTGGGATGGGGAGGAAACTCTGAAGAAGGTTTTGAAGACAGGTTGAGATAAGAACAGTTTAATAATTGAAATGAAGTACAATATAATAATAATATTAGAAACAATAGCAATAGTAAGGAATTAGAAGAAGAGAGAAGGAGAAATGAAAATTCAGAAAACACAAGTGATGCACAATACCATTGCTCACCACTCACTGACCAATACCCATCCCAATCCGAGCAGTGATCTGCCCCTTCTGAGTATCTCCCCCCAGTTTATACACTGGGCATGACATGCTATGTGGTATGGAGTACCCCTTTGGCTAGTTTGGGTCAGGTGTCCTGTCTCTCCTCCCTCCCAGCTTCTTGTGCCCCTCTTCACTGGCAGAGCATGAAACTGAAAAGTCCTTGGTCAGAGTAAGCATTACTTAGCAACAACTAAAACATCAGCGTGTTATCATCATTGTTCTCAGACTAAAGCCAAAACACAGCACTGCACCAGATACTAGGAAGAAAATTAACTATCCCTGCCAAAACCAGGATACAACAACAGAGGCTTTATCTTATTGTTTGCCTTTGATAGCGTATTGATGTGCACGTGATTTTTACAGTATATTGCATGTGGGGTTTATACCTTTTTTAAAAATAAAAAATATCCCCAAGCATATCCAGACTTTCAGCCAGTAGGAATTGTACGTGGGGAAAGTTTCCTCAGATTTGCTCTGGAAGAAGACTGTGAATGTGGGAAGCAGTCTGGAATAGCTGAACAGAATAAAATAAAATGGAGCCTACCTTATCCTGCAAGTATGCTCTTGCAAGTCTTGGAGGCTGATGGAATTGGCTATAAAAACTTGAGTATCTGTGACTGATGGGCATGAGACAATGTGTGCGTCTTCTGAAAATTCCTTTTTAGGTTTCTTCTGTAAGCAGTACGACTTTGCAAGTAAATGTTCTGTGATAGTATGCTTCCCCACAAAGACCTAAACTGCATTGCAGCACTTGGTCTCAAACACAGAATTGCTCTTCTGCCTATTCCTAATGACTGCTTTTGTTCATTTCTAGCTGTGTACTGTCAGTTACGGGAAGGTGAAGCTGGTACTGAAGCATAACAGGTGAGTGGTTGCTTCTGTAACTGCTGTGGCAGAGGAAGACTCCAGTGCATGCCTGAGTGGACTCAATAGCTGTTGAGTCTTATGGCTCCCCACTAAGTGGGGCATCTGTCAATGCAAGATCACTTTTTCAGTTGTTGGAAGTATTTAATATGTTAGTCAATGAGTTCAATGAGTTTGGTTTGGCTGTCCTGAGGTACTCCTACTTGTCATTACATTTTTAAAAATACGTTGCAAGTTTGATATTCGAGCTTGTTTCATTACTGCTTGGACTTGCAATGTATTCTTAAGGTTCCTTCCAAATTTCCATGAGCCTGGTCAGACAAGTTTTTCCGCAGCTGTCCTTAAGTCTTGTATATTCCGATTCCTAATCCATTGTTTGGCAGACTGAGAGATTGATTGGCAAGAGATGTATGCTTGTTGCTGGGTTGAATCTATCTTGTTTTAAACCTAGAAGATAAAGTTGGAAGGATACTTGTTCAACTTGAGGGTCAGCTTGTTTAGAACTAATCAGTTTTATCTTAACCTGTGATTCTGCAGTAGGCAGAGGGAAATGAAGGAGATGGCAAAACCACAAAGCCTGCGACTGTCCCTTGCCTGTGTTTTCTCTTTCTCCTTTTCTTTCTTTTGCCAAGTTCTCTGTTTATCTGACAGCCATAGGTAACCTCTGGGACTGTAACCTAATGCTCTGCTTGTGCTGCTGCTTTTTTGAAGCTGCTGCTTTGGTAGAACTAACACAAATATTACTAGCAGGATTTTGTTCTCTTCCTGGGTGTTTCTGAAAAGAAGGTACCTCATGTCACTTAAGGCTTAACTTGGCTCATATTTTAACTGGGATGTCCAGCCAGCATTGTTACTGATGAATCTTCAGGGAAAGACACAATTTCAAGAGGCACTAATTTAAATTGTGGATGGTTTGTGTTTTGAAGGTTTTGGGGTTTTGTCTTTTGGGACTTTTTTGGGTCCTGTGGGCAGGACTTCAAAACACCGCATCTAGTGTTTTCACAGCATCGCCTCAGTTCAGTCCCAAAAAAATGGACTTGTGTCACATGTCACAAATAATCTCTCTCTAGATAGTTCTGCTGGAGTTTTCCCACTTGTGGTAGGAAACATCTGAGCAGGCTGGATAACTGCCGAGTACATGATGCTTTTGGTGAGGCATCTTTGATTGCCATGATTCCTTTGGTTTTAAGTTGCTAGCCCAAGATTGGCTACTTGAGAGTGCATGTGGGATAGTTGTATATTTAAGCATCTGTGCTACTCTTCCTGTAAGTCGATTAGTTCATAAAATTGTTTTTCTTTGTTTTTTTCATTTTAGGTACTTTGTGGAAAGTACCTTCCCTGATGTCATTCAGCAGCTTCTCCAAGACCCAGTAATTAAAGAGTGTCGCCTAAGAATGAAGGCTGATGCTGAGGATGACGAAACAGAGTTCCTTACAGAGACATTCACCAGTAAATCAGCGGTATGTTTGGGCATGTTTTACAATTACTGAATGAACAGTAGATAAACTGTTGAGTAGTTTGGGATGGATTTGTTTTGTTTGCTTCATTGTCAGTTGCTTTTGATTCTGTCAGCAATGATCTGTGCCTCTTTAATGAGCCCACATTTGGGGGGTGTTAGTCTAATGAAACTCTTGGTGAAAATCTTGTCCGTTTCAGATTGCCAAATCCAAAGAAGGTGGCTTTGGTCCATCAACTTCACAGGAAACAGATGCTCAGAATAAGCCAGATGTCCCAGCTGACTTATTTGAGTTTTATGAACAGATGGACAAAGATGAGGAGGAGGAGGAGGAAACACAGACAGTGTCTGTTGAAGTCAAGCAGGTATGAGTATTTTAGTCTCTGCATTTGTAGCATTGGGGAATGCACCTGGGACTTGCCAATAAATAAGCACAAGAACTTCATGTACTGCAGCCCTTGGTTTGATAGGGCAGATCACTGAAAGTCATTGACATTCCTTTTAACTTCCTAAATCTTAGAATCCTCCCTTTTTGTAAAGAGAGTGGCAGGGAATCTTTCCTTCCTAGCCCACAAGGCTTAGGGCTCACAGGCTGGAGAAAAGCTCCAAGGTCTAATCATAGAATAGTTTGGGTTGGAAGGGGCCTTCAAAGGTCATCTGGTCCAACCCCCAAGTAAGGGAGGTTCCCATCATGCACAGCTTAGTGTTGCTTTGTGCAAGACAAGCAAGGGTTCAATGGAGAGCAAATCTGCTGTTGGTTTCGGAGCATTCTTTTTTTTGCCCTCCCTGTTTCTGTTCTGTGACTCATGTTTGCAGAAGAAACTCTTGAGGTTCTGATTTCATAGCTTAAGAAGGGAGCTGGAGGTTGGAGCACAGCCCTGGCTTGTCCTGCAGAGCTTTTGTGGAATTTCTCAAGTTGTTTTTGGATTCCGTAGTGGGGAAAACTGGAATTTTAAAACCAGATAACTTAGTAGCTACTTTGTTTATTTTAAAACACCCAAACCAAACCAACAGCCTCTTGGTGACTGAATCACCCTGTCACTGTGTGGAATAACTGCGTTACTGGGACATGGAGATTTTCCAGGTAGCAGATGTGCAGCTTTGGTAGGTCCTGTGTAACACAGAACCTTTTGTGTCTGTTCCTGAGCAATGCTGCAGGACTTCAGAGTGTAGTTTAGTCACTGCAGATAAACAACACATCTGAGACTAATGCATTGTGTTCTTAGTCTGCCTAAACAGCCATCTCTTGATAATGGAGTGTTACTTAAATGCTTGAGGAGTAGAGGTGATCACAATGTTTTTTTGAATGAACTTTAACTCTTGCAGACTTCATGAGCGTGAAAAATAAATGTAACTTCACGTGGTACTAGATCATCTGGCTGGGTTTTAAAAAAAGTTACTTCAGATGCGGAGGACTTAACTGAGGCTTTGTTTCCTTTTCAGGAGATGATTGAAGAACTTCAGAAGCGTTGTATCCATTTGGATTACCCCTTGCTAGCAGAATATGATTTCAGAAATGATTCTGTGAATCCTGATATTAATATAGATCTGAAACCTACAGCTGTCCTCAGGCCCTATCAAGAGAAAAGCCTAAGGAAGATGTTTGGAAATGGGCGAGCCAGATCTGGTGTTATTGTTTTGCCTTGCGGTAAGTTTGAGTTGGGATTTAGGGGTTTTGTTCTTTATTTACCTGTAGTAAAGGAGCTTCCAGATATGACAGCTGCTGGGATTTCAGACAGTCGTAGTTGGTCTTTAGTGAGTGGATTCTGGGGCTGTGGTGAGGGGGAGCTTGGTTAACAGAGCTGCCAGGTGTCTGCTGAACAGTGCTGTCAGGATCCCTGTAGTGACTGAAGAACTGATACGTGGTTGTGGTAACTTCAGGTTATCATTCGTGCTTTCGCTGTTCCCTCTACATCAGCTCTGCCTATCCTCCAGTGAAATGTAAAGCTGTTGGTACTGGAAACCTTTTTTCCTTGGTTGGGAACAGGGAGACTGGAGGGGACTGGGGCAAATATGGCATAAGAGGGGTGCAGGGAAGAAAACTTGTATACACAATTTGTGGGCAGAGGGAGCTTAAGAAAGAAGTGAGGAGCATGCAGATTGGGACAACCTATGGGACGCAATGGGAACGGGAGGGAACACAAAACTGCATGCCAGTGCCCTTGGTATCGTGGGTGGAGAAGGCACATGGGAGAGATAGCGAGGGCTTGAGAGAGCGTGTAAGAGGAGCTGGAAGAAGTGTGAAGGAAGAGTGGAAAGATGTAAGGACTTGCTATGTGGGGGAATGCTCATGGGAGTGGGGGGGCGGGGGCAGGGCGATGGATCACCCCTAGGGATAACTTTCTGTAGCCACCTGGAATTTAACATGCTTTTGAAATTAAGAAAGCATTAAAATGATTGTTTCTAATAGGCAAAACAATTGTTTACGGTGATTCTCTTGAGAAAATGCAGTTAAATATCCAGTAGACAATCCAGTAGAAGTGAATACTCCATTTCTTTAAAACTGTTACAGTAGAGAAACAATGAAGAATTTGTCCTTACATGATTTCATATCCTCTCGCAGTTTTCCTTTGCTCTTTTTTCTTTTTTTCCCCCTCTCATACTGCAGTGATATCTGAGAGATGACTAATGAATATCACTCTCCTTCCTTGCAGGTGCTGGCAAGTCTCTAGTTGGAGTGACAGCTGCATGTACTGTTCGCAAGCGATGTCTGGTCCTTTGTAATTCTGCAGTGTCTGTAGAGCAGTGGAAAGCCCAGTTCAAGATGTGGTCCACCATCGATGACAGTCAGATATGTCGGTTCACTTCTGATGCCAAGGACAAGCCCATTGGCTGTTCAGTTGCTATCAGCACATATTCCATGTTGGGGCATACGACGAAAAGGTCCTGGGAAGCAGAAAGAGTAATGGAATGGCTTAAAAGTCAGGAGTGGGGCCTTATGATACTTGATGAAGTACATACTATCCCTGGTAAGGAAATGGTGTGCAAATCTGCTCTTTTAGAAGTGATGTTTTTTTGCTGTCTTACTCATGATTAATATAGTGAGTAAACCCATGGCTTAGGGTTGTGAGACAACTAAACTGTTCTACCTTCTTTTTTGTTTTTCTTTTTCCCTTAATACTACACAGTGTAGCTGACCATGAGTTTTCTGAAACCCTTCAAATAAGACACTGTATTTTCTATAACGGCAGTGTAAAATACAGTGCCTTCCCCTTCAGTGTAGGTTGATAAAATGCTCTTACAATACCCAAATTACATTTGTATAATTTTGCTGTAGACAAATTTGAATAGGAGAGGAATTCTTCTGCCTTCTTTTCTTTTGAGATGTAGTGGCACTGAAGGATAGCTTTTAATATCTATTTCTACTCAATAAAATATGAGTAACCATAGCAATTACTGTCCAGAAATAGCTGCTATATTTTGATACTACTCTGTAATTGAGAGCTATACTATTGGAAAGCAATAATGTAGTATTAACGTGTCTGTGGAATAATCCTGGTTAAAAATACCATCCAGGATTCTGTTAGCTGCTCTAGCTTGTTCTCCTGATCTGCCTTTGAATATATAATTTGGTATCTATAGAAACGGTGGATTTCGGAAGCAGACATTGATGATTACCTGCCCTTTTATCACAGCAGCATGTTGCTGCCACTGTTCTTTTGCTTTTGTTCTTACTTGGTTTTGTAAAAATTAAGGTACAGAATCTCCTTTGTGATCTCTGTCAATGCTGAATTCTGCAGTAATTCTGCTATATATACTACAAGTCCTGAATGTGGCAGTCAGCCAGGAGTCCTTGCATCATAGTTCATCCTGTGAAATCCGTATGACCTAAAACAAGCCATGTAACCCCTGGATCTATTAATTTTGTCTCTGGAAATGGGAAATAATAAAGATGCCAGGAAGTTTACTGAGGTTTTCAGAGTACACTGAAGATGTAAACTAAAGCTGCAGTCAGTATGAAGTTTTGCTTAACGCAGATTTGTTAGAAGTGTATGTGAGACAGGGTTACATTTCCCAGCCCTGTTCTTGATTTGTGTTCAGGAGTTGACGAAAATATTCTTTTAAATTGCAGTATTTGTCTTCCAAATCCATTCAGGAAACTAAACAGAAAATTTCTTTTACATTTTTTAGCAAAGATGTTCAGACGTGTGCTCACTATTGTGCAAGCTCATTGTAAACTGGGGCTGACAGCTACCCTGGTCAGAGAAGATGATAAAATTGTTGACCTGAACTTCCTGATCGGACCAAAGCTCTATGAAGCCAACTGGATGGAGCTGCAGAACAATGGCTACATTGCTAAAGTCCAGTGTGCTGAGGTGAAGCTCTGCTTTTTAGTACTACTAGTACTATTAGTTTATTTAATATGCTTATTTTTTAAGAAGATGTATAAAATTGCAAGTATTTAACTGGAATAAACAGGACTCCTTATGACTTCTCATGTACTTTGTCGCTCAGGCAAAGCTGTTGCTAGTCAGTATGAACATGTGGCAAATCCAGTAGCCATGTGTTCTTCAGAGTGACTTCAGCACACTCTGTTTGTCAGCATTGTGGTGCTTGATCAGCCATCTCCAAGTCAGTGTCTGGAAATGTGGACAGTGCTTGCAGTGTTGTAGATCTAGTTTGGTGCAGTTGACATTTGTGTTGTCTGGCCTGACTTGATATCCTAAGCATGATTCTCTGTGATAGTGTAACACCATGTTACAATGAGCCTGACATTGGGCAGCATGCTGGAACCTGCCTTTTAGAGACTTAAGCCAGTAGACAGTCTGTAGTTGTTTGAGGAAAATTCTTGTAGCTCTTAAAACAAAGGAGGATAGTAGAAAGTTTAAAAGCCATAAGAAAATAGCTGCTTATTTCAAGCCTGAATGCATGAGGGTGAAAATTGAAAACATAGGACTGGATCTTACTATTTCTTTCCAGTATAATGCAACCTCTGTTTTTTCCCGCATATGGATGAGAGAAAAATCTGGTATCGCAGAAGTGGAAACCTTCCACACAGGCACATCAGAACGTTAAAGAAACCTTTCTGGGTCAAACTTAAAGGTGTAACTTAATATATTTCTGATAAATGTCAAGGAAGATACTTAGGGAAGGGCATATAACAAGGGCAGACATATCTGTTACTTCTCCTGATACTTCTCCGAGCCATCAGTCACTGGTGAGCTGTATGTGGCTATTGTGTAGCTGCCAGTGAGTTTCTTTTTCATTAATTTTTCCAGACTCCCATTGAATGGAAGTAAAGTTTTAGCAGCTACAACATGCTATGGTAGACTTTTGTAATTTAAATGTCTTTTGGGGGGGGTTTTGCTGGCTTTTTCAGTTGTGTGTATTTGGGTTTTGTTTGTTTGACGTGGTTGTTGTTGGTTGTGGGTTTTTTTGTGTTGATTTTTTGTTAGTGGTGTTTGGGTTTTTTTTTTAAAACCTGTGTTGCTAGTTTCGTGTAATTCTTCCCAGGTCTGGTACTGGAATAAAAGATGCAGGTGCAGGTCAACTGTTCTCCTTTTGTACAAACTGGAGTTGTAGAAGGAAAAAAACCCCCAACTATTTTTAAGTAATAGAATGCAAGTAAAGAGCATGTAGAAAGTAAGTAGGCTGAAGGGGGAGTAATCGGTTTGCGAATTCAAATTAGATTGTTTAGGCACTTTGGTTGATTCTGCCTTAGGGGCGTGATTCTTCTCAGTCCTTGAACTACCCTTTAGACATTGAAAAGTGAAGCATGGGCTACCTTTGTTCTGAATGATGTGAAAATTCTGCAAGTTTATATTCTTTAGGTCAGTGTTTGTAAGTAACTTTTGATGGGGCTACCAAAAGCAGAGAACCAGCTGTTAAAATCAAGGTCACTCCTTTGTGAAAAGTATATATATGAAAAAAGGTTGGTAAATTTGTTCTGCAGTGAAGACTGAATGTGTCTCTAGCTTTCAGAATATGGATTAAAATCTTTATGGTAAAAAACTGATTGCTGTGACAGACAGATTACACAGACAGTTCAATCCCTTAATTATTGCTCTGTAAAAAAGCATTCAGTAAAATTAAGTATGAAACATAAAGGAAATATCTTCCAGTCTTGTTCAAATCCTGCTGCCTTTTTCTGTCATTGATCCCACTGCCAAAGCATTTTGCAAGGCCAGAATATTAATGAGGTTAAACATTTTGGCTGTGCCAGAGGCTACCCCAACCTGTAGCTTTCATTTTGGTACACAAATTACTGTGTGAAGATGTGGCTTGTGCTTTCCAGAAAGTTGTAATGCATTATCACCCCTCTGTGTGTGTGTTTTCTCTGATTCTAGGTTTGGTGCCCAATGTCACCTGAATTTTATAGAGAATACATAGCTATCAAAACAAAGAAACGAAAACTGCTGTACACCATGAACCCAAATAAATTCAGAGCCTGTGAGTTCCTGATTAAGTTTCATGAGCGACGGAATGATAAAATCATTGTATTTTCTGACAATGTCTTTGCACTGAAGGAGTATGCAGTCAGACTTGGGAAGTAAGTGTTCACAACCAGTGATGACACTGTTGTTTTCCAGGGTGCTCCTCCTCAGGTTCTCAAAAGGTCTTAACCTTGTCTAAAAAACCAGAAAACCTAGAGACAGACTTTTTGGGGGTCTGTGCTGTACCAGTGCATTGCCTAGAACTACTGTAATTGTTTAATAAATGAAAAGATATTGCTCCCATGAGCGCCTCAGCCAACTTAAATGACTTTAATGCAAGTGCAGTTATGGAAGGTTTTACAGATAGAGTTTATTGACGGGTCAGCATCAGTTTATTCATCAGGTTTGGAGAGAGATGATCGGAGAGAGTATTTGCTAGAATCAGGTATAGAGCAATTACTGGGGAAAATAAGCACAGAAGCTGGCCTCATCCTTTCTTTGAAAAGCTGTGGGGTCTTTCGACTTTCGATTTCATGTCTAGGAGTTTCAGCAGTACCACAAACAAGTGTTACGCTTAGCAAAATTCTTGATGAGTTTTGACTGTAGTTTACAGACATATTGTGCTGGCTTGCTGTGACATCAAATAGCAAACAGAGCTTGCTATATGTTGCTGCATGAATTCCAGCACCTGTGGTTTCTTTCATCATTTTTTTTAATCTGTCTGGACAGAGATTAGCTGTAATGATGCCCCTGGAATGTCTCTAGCAGTGTTCAGTGCACCGCACAAAAAGCCTTTAGCAAAGGCGATGCTGGGAGGGAGTGCTTGTGAAGTTGCACAATAGTTAAGTGGAGCAGATGCTGTAAAAGCGTGGCAGGAAAACCAGTTAAAGAAATACTTTTCACTTCCTTGAGTGAATTCTTTGTTCCTCACACCATTTATGGAGCTCCAGGTTATACTGCTGTGGGTGTTAGAAAAAAAGGAGGCTTGCAGTGCTGGATAAAGGTAAGGGAGTCTTTTAACCAGAGGATTTTCCATCATGATTTGAGCATGCTGAAACACAGAGAACTGTTAGTTTGGATAGAAATTACACGTGTAAGGAAGAGAGAACAACCTAGCAGGTATGGTGGTGGTGGCTGAGGCTCTGCTCTACTTGTGCTGGCCCAGCAGGAGCACAGTTCCCACTGAACTTCCCATGACCTGATTGAAGTATATAGGATGGGTGGCTCCCAGGTGGAAGGAGAGATTACGGCCATCGTCTGGCTATCTCTGTTGGCTCTTCCCTTAACTGCCCTTTCCCTTGGTACTGTCAGGGAAAGATCATGCATGCACATGACAGGAATTATTTTTACTACAATTTTTGGGGCAACAGAATTCAAATGCGCTTAACCATCTTTTACTCTGTCATGAACCTGTCCATTATAGTATAGCTCATATGCTGACTGTTTTTGTCTGGTGTTATTAATATGTTTAAATCACTGTTTCTGAAGGACTGTGCCTCTATGGTTTTGACAGGTATGTCAGTTGGAGAAGGATTTATCTTTGCAAATTCCTCAAATGTCTTGCAGTGAGGAAAAAGAATAATTTAAAAAAAAAAATTAAAGTCAGCCTAGCATTGGATGTTCTTGAATGAATTGTTGTCAGGTAGGATCTAAGTGCATTAAAATGGAGGATTGATAGTCAGGAGTTCTGGGTTATTCTGTTCGTAAGTAAAAAATGTGTTTGAACCCCTTCTGGTGGCTTTAAGAAACAGAAGGCTCTCAAATGCTTTAGTTTCATTTAAATCTTCCATTTAAGTTTTGGGGTTTTAAAATCATCACAATTTAAATATTAAATAAAAATTTAAATAAGGCTTAAGATATTAATGAATGCTAAAAATTGAATAATAATGGTACTGTTTCAGAGTTCACTTGTTGGCCACTTTCATTTTTTAGCTGTATTTTCCTAAAGATCTGGTTAAATACACTAAATAGAAGGATTAATAAAAGTGACTAGGATCGCATGGTAAAGTGAAAGCTAGAATAAAGTCTGTAGTTGTCCTGGGTTCAGCAGCAGCAGTCATTTTTTTTCTCCTTAGTAGCTGGTGCAGTGCTGTGGTTTTGACTTTCGGCTGTGGAACAGTGCTGATAACACTGATGTTTTTAGTTACTGCTCAGTAATGTTTAGTCTGACCAAGGACTTTCGGAGTCTCATGCTCTGCCAGGGAGGAGGGGAAGCCAGGAGGAAGCAGAGGCAGGACACCTGACCCAAACTAGCCAAAGAGGTATTCCATACCACAGCACGTCATGCCTGCGGATGTAACTGGGAGTTACCCGGAAGGGCTGGTTCACTGCTGGGTCGGGCTAGTTATCGATAGGCAGGTGGTATTGTATTCTCTTCCCATGTTATTTCCATTATTATTATTGGTGGTAGCAGTAGTGATTTGTGTTATACCTTAGTTACTGGACTGTTTTTATCTCAACCCGTGCGAGTTACATTCTTTCGATTCTCCTCCCCATCCTTCCGGGAGCGGGGGAAGGAAAGAGGGGGGAGTGAGTGAACAAGCTGTAAGGCTGGGTTTAAACCACAGCAGTAGTAAAGAAACCAAGAGGAGCCAGTGCACCCAATTAGTTGGTAAGAATAGAAAACGTTCGTACTGTGCAGTGCATGTTTATGTTCAGCTGCCACCCATATATGTGCGATAGTAAAAGTTAAATGCAACATTTGAGATTGGTTCCTTGTGTTAGGAATAGCGTATGGAAGTGTGAACAAAACAAATGGTAGGCCTTGATTCCTGTTATTTGGTGATGCTTTTTATTAATGAGCATTTGTAAACATAGTGCCACAGCTGAAGCAGCAGTTGGACACCTGCGCTCCTCTCATTTTTATGTGGGTTTTGCCACTTTTAGCCTTTTTTTTTTTTTTTTTTTTTTTTTTTTTTAACGAAACCAACTCTGCTTCAGCAAAAAGAAAACAGCCGAACTCTAGAGAGAACCTTGGGAAATACATAGTAGCCCAGGTTACTCATGAAGTCAGTGGGTGACTGAGTTTGTGTAAGCGTTCTGGATTGAGATATATTCCATGTGATTCATTGTCAAATGTTAGAAACCTTTGGTGAAATGCCACTGTGAGCTGCTTGTGGCCATGGAATGTTTGGGACCTTGTTTTCATTTCATTAGGTCCAGAAGGTATTAGGAGGGGCAAGAGGTCAACTTCAAAAGCAAAAATAATTTTCCCAGAACAACATCTAGCAGCCAGCTTGTGACACTTGGCATATAATTGATCGAGAAGCCTGGATTTTCAAGTGTTTAAATAGGAAGCAAAGGTTGCGGCTGTCAATGTGCTAACTCAGTAAATTTGAGGGAAAAAATGTCTTATTTTAACAGCTGCCTTCAGTCTTTCATGTGGGCTTAAAGAGTGTATTCAGTCTGTGATATAGAGCTTCATTGGTGCATGTAATTGCAAAACATTTGTAACTGTCAGAATTTATTTCTGGCAGCCTGCATTGCTGCAGAGGGCTCCACAAACAACTGGATTGCTGCCATAAGGAGCCAGATGAACTAAAAGTAATCTGTAACTGTAAAGTGCCAAAATCTGTTTTGTTTTTATATCAGTTCAAATCTATCCTGTGCTCCCTGCCATGGGATTGTAGTACCTCATGAAGAAAACTTGAATTGATTTAATTTGTGTATGTTCTGTTCTTTTCAGACCCTATATATATGGTCCCACTACACAGGGAGAAAGAATGCAAATTCTACAAAACTTCAAGCACAATCCAAAAATCAACACTATTTTCATTTCCAAGGTAAGTGAGGACACTGAGTGTGTCCTTGTACCTGTCCTCAGAGTCAACTTCATTTGAGAATTATACGTGCGTGTTGTGCGTTTGACGTCTTTGTATCACAGCTCACAGACGTATACTTTGCATTAAGGCTTTTTGATGATATGTAGAAATAAGATACTGCTCAGAGGCTGCTTCTCTGTTACAGGTAGGTGACACCTCCTTCGATCTGCCGGAAGCCAATGTTCTGATTCAGATTTCATCCCATGGTGGGTCTCGAAGACAGGAGGCTCAAAGACTGGGCCGAGTGCTGAGAGCCAAAAAAGGTAAATGAGTGGTTGGTAAGACTTCCAAAGGACAAAAAAAACTGAAGAAAAATAAACTTCTTGTTCTTCGGTGGTTCTTTCATTTCTTCATTCCTTGATAATTTCCTCAACATGAAATCCTTTTAAAAGAATCACGCTATTACTCTAAAAAGCAAGTCTCTAGAAGGCACGTTTTTCATATTGCAGATTACTTTCTTTTAAAAATGGGATTTGGTTTCCAACTGGTTGTGTTTTTGCAAAACATATCCAAGGAGCTTTTAATTTAGAAAAATGAATCTTAATACACTTTCTGCTTAAGATCTGCGGACACTTACTTTATGTGCAGTTGGTGCTAGTTACAGCTGAGGCTTTGTTTGAAAATGCATGCAAAAGCCATGTTAGTTATTTAACAAAGTCTTAGTGAAACCTTGGACTTTAAAAGGGACCCCGATGCTGTTTGGAAAATAAATCTTAAAGGACTGTAAGTTTAAAAAAACATATTGGTACACAGCCCGGTGTATCCCAGTCTTCAAATAGCCCTAGGAATTCTTAGCAAATGATCTTTGTCTTGCCTTTTTTAATGCAGAACCACTGCAGACTCCAATTTACACTGATAAAACTTTTCCTTTATCTTTCTCTGAGCTTTTTTTGACATGTACTGCAGTCCTTGCTCTTGACTTTTTACTTCCTCTTTACCCAATAGACTTTAAAAAATCTTATCTTCCACCTTGTCTAGCATAATAAAGAAGCAGGTTCTTCTCAGGGCACCAGTGTGTGTGGGTCTACATTTCCTCTTCTGTTTTTAACTTTTTACCCCTTCTCAAGTTATTAAGAACAAGGGTAGGAAGTACCACGCTGTGCACTTGGTTAGTTTATGTAAGGTCTGGTTGGAGCTAAACTTTGCAAATTGTTTTTGTGGAGAGACAACTTGTTTTCACTATTCAGTCTTCGTTGTTCTTTGCTGCAGTGTTCCAAATAGAAGTACTTACTTGGTGTCTTTGTCTCCTAGGCATGGTTGCAGAGGAATACAATGCCTTTTTTTATTCTCTTGTATCCCAAGACACTCAGGAAATGGCATATTCAACAAAACGACAACGGTTTCTTGTAGATCAAGGTTATAGCTTCAAGGTAATTTGTCCCTTCTATTTATTATATTTGTGGCCTGGGAATGTAACTTGCATATTCTTTCATGTTAGTACTAGGTCAAATACTTGAGAATTCCGGTTGTGGAATGTATTAATGAAGGTTTTGCTCACAAGCAGGAACCTTTCCAGTATTGTTTTATCCATCTATATTGCTGTGGGGGTAGATACAAGCAGCTTAGTACAGCTTCTGGAAAGGTAAGTATTCATACTTCAAACCAAGCACCCACTGGGGAGTGAAGTAGACCGTTACTTGCGTGGTTGTTTTATATTTATGCTGTGCAATTGTCCATCTGTGCAGGCCTCCTCTTACACCTTATACTGGTTGTGCATAAAGCATTGTTGATAGGTGTTCATGTCGTAGTTGCCAGCAGTAATTCAGAAAACTTCCAACACATCACAAATAATATCCGAAGAACTCCAGTCTCAGACCAGTTTTTCAGTATTGGGAGAAAATCTTTTTCTTTGTGGCTTAAAGAGAACATACAGTAAACAGGATTCATCCATCCTACATTCGTACATCTGACTGTGGTTAGGTGTCTGAAGAGTCTAGTAGCGCATTCCAAAAGAAATAGTTTTTGGGGATCTTGGTGCACAAGTGTGTGGACAATTTCCACAATGCTGTCCAGAGCCTGCAGTGCTACAGAAAATCAGGAAGGATGCAGACGTGTTGATACAGTGGCTCTGTTAGCAGAAACTGTTCTGGCTGATAGGGGTCTTCAGTCTGCTAATTTCCACCAACAGCTGGACCTTCCTCTTGTAATTTTCCTCTTCATGGAATGAAGTATATCACCAAAATCACTGGGTTGAATGTTCATTGATTAAGAGATGTCAGAATTAACTGCAGGAAAATACTCTTACTGGAGAGTAGCGGTCTTCCTGCTATAATTAAAACATACTCCTCGAAACAGAACATTTTCAGTGTTGACAGAGTAACAGAGCCATGACTTGAAAGGCAGAAGTTTCCCTCTAAAATCCCTTTTGTAAAGAACTGAATGCTGTCTCATTTCTCCAGACATCCTTGAAAATTGGTCACCCCTTGTACTTGGTTTGTTACGTATCTCTGTGTCATCTTCTTCTAAACATAAAATGTCATTCTACCAAGCCTCCCCTATTTTACCGATTTCATGGTGTATCTCATTTAATTTTCTTTTAATCCATGGGTTGCTCTGTATGCTCATCTATTGGGTTGTTAAAGGCAACAGACTGTCCTGATAATTCTTGCTTTTAGGTAAATTATTCTTTTACAAAACTGGAATTTACATCTCCGACTAGAAGCCTTCCCAATAAGGAATACTGCTGAGAAAAAGAAGAGCTAAGGCTCCCTTGTCTGCCTTTAGGGAACAAGCTCAAGCTTATGGCATTGACAGAATTGTGCAAGGATTGCACGAGGTGCAGTGGCAAGCAGCCTCTGCTGGGTTGCACTTGAGCTTAGCTATGCAAGAGCTTTGCCTCATGAGACAATGCAGTACAGGATGTCCCTGTGGGTAAAACCTCTCTGAACTGCAGCTATGCTGAAGTAAATAATTGCTCTCTAATCAGTGGCCTTTAAAGAGAGCTTTGAGGGTGTCCTTACACCAAAACAGGCATGTCACAGTCTTCAAAACGGTTTTGCTTTGTAGTGAATGTATTTTGACAGAACTGTAGATCAGTACTAAGCTGCAGCTAATTACAGCAAATGCATCTATGTGGCTATAGCCAAGAAGATTAGAAAAATCCCTTTACTTATATTTGAGTGCCTTGGATTTTGGAACTAATAAAGAGGTTAAAATAGAGGAATTTTATTTTGCAAGGAAGACCTAGGCCTAGGAGTTCTGATGTAATATGGGGGAAAAGCAATGCAAGAGGCAGCTGAGTATCTGAAGCAACATTTTAGCTGACCAGTACTGGGATGTTTTTATTTGCAGTGTAGGAACAAAACATTAGAATATCTATTTTCTTCTGTTTGACAAACTTTAAACCTTAGTCATAGCTGGCATCAAAGAATAATAGAGCTGGAAGAAAATTCCAAGAAACCATCTATACCAACATAGCCAGGATCAACTGTGTGTATGTAATTCCCAGAAGATGTTTGCCTTCTTATTCTTCCAAATATGGAGATTCTACCTTATCTTTAGGTGATCATTTCAGTGCTGGTGTTCACTCCTTCAGAATCTTTGTTCCTAAATTACTAAAAAAATCATTACTGCTCTCAAAGGGTTTTTGGTTTTTTCTAGGACTTGCTTTCTTCCTGTCATCTCTCAATAGCTCCATTCTATGCCTTTCACCAAAAAGAGGACTGGAATAATACTGCTTTGCTAAATCACATCTTTTTGTCTTTACTTCTTAAATAGGAGCCTTGTCGTTACAACTTCCTGCTTGGAGTTTACTGCTAGTGGGGTTTTTTTCTGCTAACTAACCATAGTTTAGTTATTTACTGTGTTGTGGTTTTATTTAGAGGCTTAATGTAGGATATAGAATCATAGAATAGTTAGGGTTGGAAAGGACCTTAAGATCATCTAGTTCCAACCCCCTGCCATGGGCAGGGGCACCTCACACTAAACGTTAAATTTACTAAACACTAAATGTTAAATTTTAAAGCAGTAGCATGACTCATTAAGAATTGGGGATGAGTTTAGGCTTAGCATCTGTTGAACATCTTAAAAAAAATGGTGATGCAGTGGGAATTCTTTCCGTTCTATGAATCACATTAGCACTGTTTTGCAACCAGAACTGGAAACAGGCTGTTGCAATTTAAAATTGCTTTTTGAGACTCCTTTTTCTTTATTTTTCAGGTGATCATAGCACATGCCCTTCTGAATAAACTAGAAGGGGATCATGTGTTCCTTTAGCCACATAGTAGGACAGACTGCTTCCCCGAATGGATTCTTAAATCTAGGACATTTCTCAGACATCCATTTTCAAATTACAGATTGCCATTGACAACAGCCTGCAACACGGATTAGGGTTTCATGTCTCTGTTTTTCAAAAACAGTACTTTGTGGCTAATGTGGATTTATTTTACCTTAAGATGTTTTTATATTTTTTTTATCAGTCTTTTTGATCAGATCCAGCCCAGATTACTGAGGTAATTAGTTTCTAATTGTATTGACTTGGGAAATAAGCTGGAAAAGGTAGATGAGGAGGGCAAATACTACCTAACCAATGGAAATGGCTGAATTAGAATGTCTTTCTCAAAACCTGTACAAGTGGGAAAACTGAGATTCTGATGTATAAACGTGTTTACCATAATGTGTTTAACTGCTGGAAAAATTCTTGTGAAATTTGAAAAATACCTCTAATTAAGAAAGCAAGCTGCCTATTTTAAAGCTTTATAACAGAAGCTTGAGAGCTTTTCAGTTCTTCAGAGGAGGTTTTTCAGCTAGTGGAGTATATGGCACTAAACTGCCAGTAGATGGCGTGTACCCTGCGTGCAAGATTACCAGATAAGTTACAAAAGAATTTCAGAGAAAAATCTATCAGCTTAGTTATTTTGCGTAAGTACACGAACATTGAAAGGGTCCTTTTGCTCTGCTGCTGCTGTGTTGCAAGTTGCTGCATTGTCTCTCAGCAACTGTTCATACATCTCAATTTGTTAGTTTGTGGGTGGGTTTTTTTCTATATTCCTCAATGTTTATTGCTGCAATTCTCAGTGTCTGGAAATCTAGTGAATTATTTTTCTTAAATATAAAGCACTAGTTCTTTAACTAGACAAATGTAGAGCCCATCATGAAGCTGACCTTGCAGTAAGTTCAGTTTGCATCTGAGCTGTATGTGCTTTGGTGAGGTTCTTGATCAAGCTGGCATGGACACTGTTTGGCTGACATCTTCTGTCCAGAGCTTTTATTTTTCCTTTCTTTTTTAATTTCAAAGGTTTGTATTCTGCATTTCCAGCTAGACTATAAGAAGGAGGGTGGAGGGTGGTGTAATTGTATGTACCCCACTTCGGAAGATTTTATGTGTATCTGTGCTATTCATGCTGTTAAGCTGTTCAAACCATTCATAGAAGTTGAGGGCATTTCCAAAAGGATGTGGAATCAGAAATTCTTCTTGGTTTTGAATAGCTAACAATGAGGAGGAAAATTTGTCACCTTGTACTATATATGGTCTGTTTCTTAGGTAGTAACAAAGTTTGCAGGCATGGAAGAAGAACAACTTTCATTTTCAACCAAAGAAGAAGAAGAGCAGCTTCTGCAGAAAGTCCTGCAGGCATCTGACCTGGATGCTGAGGAGGAAGTAGTTGCTGGAGAATATGGTTCAAAGTCAACTCAGGTAATGAAGAATGCTTTGAAAAGGATGACCACAGGTGTGGCAGAACTGGATGATTCCATTTTCATTCTAAATACAATGCCATCATTGATGCTCTCGTATGTGGTAACTAATTTTTTTTGGGTTAATGTTTGCGTAAATGGCATTTTGATGAAGTACATTAGGAATTCCCACTTTGAGGTATACTTACGGTAAGTGGCAGGCAGTGACTTTCTTTGTAGAAATTCTTAAGAAACAAAATTTGAAAGGCTTTTTGGCTTTACAGTCGCTAGATGAGCAGCACTGCCCAGCAGCCAGTGGGCATTGGTAGGTTAGAGTGTGACTGTCGAATCACACATTGACATGTGCTTTTTTAACTCTTGCAGGTGTCACGTCGTACAGGCACAATGAGCTCTATGTCAGGAGCAGATGATACAGTTTACATGGAATACCACTCTTCACGGAATAAGGCATCTGGAAATAAACATATCCACCCGCTATTCAAACGCTTCCGGAAATGATGTCCTTCAAGTGTGCATTCAAACTGCAGATGAACACACTGACTGCCAGAACTAAGAATATGGACTAAAGATTTCTTTTATATGCATCTATGTAGGCACAACAAAATCTTACCACAGGAAAGATACTGTCCAGTGACTGGATCCTGGTTATACTTGTTTGGTTTTCAGGGTAATTAATAGAATTTATTTTTATCAGCAGAAGATTCTTTTTCAGAAGAATTCTGGAAAATTAAGTTTGTACTGATGTTTGAATTGTTATTTATCTGACTGTTGTGTCTGTTCAATGAAATACTGGCTTTTTAAATGCTTAAGTAAAAATCATTCATTTAGCTGAACAAATCCTGATAGGAGCACTTTACATAATATTTTTAAAACTAGGAGCTAATTTATACTTACGACTTAATCTGTTTTAAAATTCTAACAAATTGTTTGGAAATATTTTGAAGTTTGAAAACAAGGAGAAAGAGGGGCTATGTCTCCAATGTAAACTCAAGGACAACATTAGTAAATACGATTAAATTCTGTGCTCCATTTTTTTTTCTTTCAGCTGTTGAGAAGTTGCTGAGGTAAAAGCTGTTTCCCTCGTCTTTATGTTATATTTATTAACCATGCAATAAAACCATTGTAACTGCTAAACAGCGCAGTGTGACAGAAGTTATTATTGAATCAAAAAGTGTTTTGACATGTCATAAGGTGAGTTGGAAGCAGAGGCTGAAGGAAAGATTCCCAGGTTTGGGGGGGTTTATTAATGAGCACTGTATATTTCTAGAATATTTGAGGAGAGGTGGTGGTTTGTGGCAGAACACTTTTTAAATATCATCTGATTAATATTGTAACGGTTATGCTACTTGGTATTGTATTATGAGGTGGGGGTTTTTGCTGAGAGTTTGTAGAACTTTAGGAACAACTTATGAAATAACATGATCTTGATCTGTTGGTTCAAAATAGGTTGGTATAATTCTTTTCTGGAATGAGTATGTGTGCTAGAGCTATCCTGTTTATATGGCAAACGTGCTTAAAAAAATACTCTGTTTCTTATTAGCATAAACTCACAAATTGAGAATATAGAAATAATGGAAGTGCAATTCAGAACACATGGTACTTGGTTTCAGTCTGTCTGTCTCAGAACCATGTAATTTTGAAAATAGAACTGATTTAGTTGAGTTTAAACTTGGTTTTATCTCAGCCCTGCCCCATAATGCATGGTTCTTCCTATTGAGTTTTTTGCCTCACAAACTGGGACCAGCCATGACAGTGCTTGAGTGGTTTATATGGAAGAGATCAATGTGCAGTATTCTGGTGCCAGCTTCCTCTCCTCAGTTTTACAGCATTATTTACTTCTACTAGTTTGGACCAGCTCTTATGGCAACAGTAGAAAAACTGTACTTCAATGTAACAGGAGGTGTCTGTGACAGTGGGATAGCTGAGCAAGTCAGCCAGTGTCCCTCTGCGTAATTCTAATGACATGCTGTATGAATTGCTTTGGAACTTTTCTCCACTCTTAATCAACTTGGAAAAAACAAAAGAGCAAACAAAACCAACCTACTAAATGTGGAAATGGCTTAATACTGATTTTTGTAACTGCAGTGCAAGTAGTAGCTGGATTTAGGACACTGCTCTAGTTCTGGCACAGTAAATCTTGGCTATGCTGTCTTCTTACTTGTCTTACTTGTCTTATCTTACTCTTCTAAGTAATGAGTCTGTGTGGGATGCAGTACTTCCAGCATCAAGTAAAGGATAATAGTTTTACAAGGGAAGAATGACTCCATGCTTCAGTAATAGTGTGTTGGTATTCAAATTTTAGATGTAATTACTTTGATATGATTACTGCAGTAATTACTGCCTGCTGTTATTCCAGACTGTAGCTGCAAGTGTCAGACTGGTTTGTATTTACTCACTACAAAACAGTTCCAGCTTTGCATAGTACTGGAATATGGTCTGTCCTGCTTTCCAGAGCGGGGTCAGTTGCTGAGAAATGCTGCTGATTCCTGGAGTATTTGTTGTACAAGCTCCTCACTACTCCTACCATCCAGTGCTTCTCACCCAGCGGTCACAATAGACTGCTCCAGAATTCATCTGTAATCACAGCCCTTTAGGACACTAAATTGTCCTGACCAGTCTCAAAACTCAGCACTGTATTTTGTCAGGTGGATGTCTTTATTTGAAGCAGTACTGTAGACTGCAGTTGTAATGCTGCACCATGACCAGGCAGTTCATGGTGGACTCTCGCTGCTCCATAGCCTGAAGCCAAAGAGTCTGCAACCCAGCTCTATTGGAGTGCAGTCAGGCCCTCACACACTTTTACCATATGCTCTTGTTGGCCAAGGCTTCTCTTGCACAAGTGGATTGCAAGCTCCCTTGCTAACTATACTGTGGAAACAACATGGCTAAGTGCTCCATGCTTGCCTTGAAAATGTGCACATGAAGATGATCTTGCTTTCTGCCCCTGTGCTGCTGTATACGTAACCTTTCCGAGATGCTGCCTATGTTCCTGTATGATGGCACAACACTACAGCAAGCAAGGCGCAATACAGTCTGTGGATCCAGATGACTTGTAAATGGACAGCGGTAGTTAGATAATTGCCCAGAAAGGATTTGTTTGCTCCAAGGCTCTCGCTAAACTGGGTGCAAAATAACAGATTGCTGTGGCCAAAATGTGTTTTACTTGAGCGATGGCAGAGGCCGATGAACTCAGGGTAAGTACACTATTTGTTGGAATTCTGTGGACAGAGGAGGTGTGATCTTCCTGGATGTGATTCAGGTTTCCTTGCTGAAATAAAAGCTTTTACTTTGCTTCTTGACCTCCTCTTTAGTTAGGCTGAATTCCATACTAAGGAAATTTAATCTTTTTGAGGAATTGTCATTTCTTATTAGTTCATTGTTTGTGTTTCTGATAGGCTACAATACTGAAACTTGCATTTATATGTTTTTCATCCTTGTGGGAAACCAGGAAGTGTCTGTTGCTATTATTCACTGAGATGGCTTCCTAGACTAAAAGGGCATAGTGACATTGGGGTGGCAATTTCGGCAGCATTACAGCTCAGCAAAGCACTAAACTATACCCAATTTCTATTTCTTTGGTTCCTTATGCCCGCCTGATAGTCATAATTTTTAGTAGTGCCTTTTTCCTACTGTGTTTAAAAACTTGGGCGTTCAAGGCAATGTGGTACACAAGATGAAGCATAGGGTAAGGGTCTAAAACAGCTACAAAAGTTCTGCAAGTAGAGCTGAATTCTTCCAGCTGTTGCAGTGGATTCATGGAGGTTTTGTTAAGCACCAAATTCATGCACAGTGCTATCAACACCTGGGATTGGTTAGCTTGCTGTGACTTAAATATCTTCTGTTTGTACAATATTAGATTAGGATTTTAATTGTTGTCATATGATAGATGAAACCAAAGATTGAGAGAAGCCGTTTTCATTTTTGTTTTTAAACTGAAGCTGCTTCAGTAGTACATTACCTGTAAGCTCTGTTCTCACCTCATAGCCTCTTCAAATTTGTCCCCTTTTCAGGAAGAAGCATGGGGATTTAGAAAGACTTTAAAATTCCAAAGAAGTACCTTCACAAGTTGCAAATATCTTCTGGAAGATGGGTTTGAGGACAGTCAGGAAAAGCCAAAATTCATGACTAACCATACGGCTTTTTCAGTGAAGAGATGTTTCAAACCACAATGAAAACTGCATGTGTTTCTGACAGCTCAACACTGTTTTCCAGTTTTTCTTCTCTGCAAATGTCCTGAAGACCCAGTCTGTACGGTCTTAGCTGAAGGTGTTACATGGGCAAAGTTAAATTCCTATGAACAAATATCTTTTACTTCCATAAAGTATACTTCTAGATGCATTAGCTAAACCGTTAGGTAAAGCATACAGTACAATATTTATTTATACTGTATATCATAAGAGAATGTTCAAATAATTACAAGCCAGATATAACAAAGACTGTTAAAAAAGTGAGAATAATTCTAAGAAACCAGAATTCCTAGTAGGATGATAATGTACCTATTGACTCTGAATACTGATGTTCCTAAGACAAAGAAAGCTTCAGCTGAACTTTGCTAGAGTTCATGCAAAGAGAAGGGCAAGTTTAAATTGGATTTAGAAATAACTAAGTGAAGGTAACAAAGTACAAATTATATGACCCCACTAGGGGGTCTGGACCAAGAGAACAGTATGACTGTGGATTTGGAGACAAATTATCATCCAAAAATAATATATAATCTAAATTATTGATAGTTTAGTTCATACTGTGATCCCGTTACATACCAGAAGTTAACTAAAATTGAAGGACTTCTGCTGTGGAGAAGCATGTGCTTCAACTTGTTTAAAATAATAAAAGTCCTAACTGACTAGTTACATAAAATGATTTTTCAAACTCAGCAGACTGACAGGCTGGGCCAAATGTCATTGTTTAAATTTAAAGAACTGTGAATGTGTTTTCAAGCCAGTCTTAAGATCTCTGATAAATATGTGTGCTAGAAGATTGTAGAAGTAGGTGAAAATATTTATCTTCCAAGCCACAGAAATATGTTCTGGTTGGCTAGTGCTGATGGCATAGCTTCTCCCTTCTTTACAGTTTGATGGTTTTATGTCATTGAAAGGAGGTTTTATATCATGGCTGCTACTACACTCACTGTTATTACTGGGAATTCTGTGGCAATACTACTAGACTTATGATCACAGAATTCTTTAATGTAACAGATTTGAGAGGAAAATGAGATCAGGCAGTGCTGACCCTTAGAGCAGTTTCTTTGTTACATCGTAAACCTTTCACTATGTAAACCCCTCTGCTGCTCTTTCAAATGTTTGTTGGGTTTATTTGGCTCTTCCTTCCTTTTTTCCGAGTCTACTGTAGGAAAATGTTATTTCAGCTTCATCTATCATTAATTATAAATTTTGGGGTTTACTCATAACGTTGACTGTTTAATGTGCTGCAGTTTACAAGTTTGACCTCCAACTCGGATTCTGCAGAAGTACAGATGCTAAGTGTGTCTGTTATAGTTGTGATAAACTTCATTATTTTCTGTCTGACATGAGTTTTCTTAACAATAGATGCACACATCTGTAGTCTGTTGTCATACTCCTGGTAGTCATCTTTCCCAGATGAAATAATTCCTCAACTTCCTCCTTACATAATTTTAAAAAGCTTGTAATTTTTTCTGTTGCTGTTCTCTGGATCCTTTCAAGTACGGTGAAGCCCATTTTAAAGACATTATTTTAGCTTAAACCAATATGAACTTTGTAGATTTTAAGACAGTTTACCATCTGCCTTTTGTTCCTTTAATATTTACTGCTGTATCTACAAAGACTGATGCACATGTCTAACTTCAGGGATAGATTTTTTTCTGTGGTTATCGGTGGTAAAATTAAGCATGTACATGAATCTTGATTGAGTTGTGGTCTCAAAATATAAATGTAGAAAAATAAACAGAGGGAGAACAAAGGCAGATAACTTTGAAACTCGCTAAACTTACTTTTCCAGCTGCTTATTCATAACTGAGTTCTGGAAATGGGGATCTTCCTTGAGACTTTTGTCTGTCCTGAAGTTTTTTACATGAGCTTCTGATTCAGATAAAACTGAAGTGGCTCTTCCACATAATTTCTGAAACTAATCAACATTTTACAGATTATCACTAACACCTTCAGAATCATGCAGAAATACATATGAAGACCACACAAACGGTTTTGAAACTGCGCAAACCAAACTGATATACAGATTGGAGCTCAAGTTCTCTGTGTGTGATTATAGAATCATAGAATAGTTAGGGTTGCAAAGGACCTTAAGATCATCTAGTTTCAACCCCCCTGCCATATGCAGGGACACCTCACATTAAACCATGTCACACAAGGCTCTGTCCAAACTGGCCTTGAACACCACCAGAGATGGAGCATTCACAGCTTCCTTGGGCAACCCATACCAGTGCCTCACCATCTTACAGTAAAGAACTTCTTCCTTATATCCAATCTAAACTTCCCCTGTTTAAGTTTTAACCCATTACCCCTTGTCCTATCACTACAGTCCCTGATGAATAGTCCATTCCCAGCATCCCTATAGGCCCCCTTCAGGTACTGGAAGGCTGCTATGAGGTCTCCACACAGCCTTCTCCAGGCTGAACAGCCCGAACTTTCTCAGCCTCTCTTCATACAGGAGGTGCTTCAGCCCCTGATCATCCTCGTGGCCCTCCTCTGCACTTGTTCGAACAGTTCCATGTCCTTTTTATGTTGAGGACACCAGAACTGCACACAATACTCCAAGTGAGGTCTCACAAGAGCAGAGTAGAAGGGCAGGATCACCTCCCTTGACCTGCTGGTCACATTCCTTTTGATGCAGCCCAGGATACGGTTGCTTTCTGGGCTGTGAGTGCACACTGAAGCCGGCTCATGTCCTTTTTTTCATCAACCAGCACCCACAAGTCCTTCTCTGCAGGGCTGCTCTGAATCTCTTCTCTGCCCAACCTGTAGCTGTGCCTGGGATTGCTCCAACCCAGGTGTAGGACCTTGCACTTGGCATGGTTAAACTTCATAAGGTTGGCATCAGCCCACCTCACAAGCTTGTTGAGGTCCCTCTGGATGGCATCCCTTCCCTCCGGCGTATCAACCGAACCACACAGCTTGGTGTCATCGGCAAACTTGCTGAGAGTGCACTCAATCCCACTGTCCATGTCACTGACAAAGATGTTGAACAAAACATCTGTAGAGCTGAACTGAGGCAAAACTGGAGTGGAACACTTCGCAGTTACAGGGCACTGGTTATTTTCTACAAAAGTTGATGCAAGCTGCTTATGGAGTATATCCTGTCCAGAAGTTAAATCATTCTGCAATGCATATAACATCTCTGGATCTTGTAATTTACAGGAACTGTTTGTAAAGTTACTGTTTAAAACCACTGCTACTTGTGTGTCAATGCTGAAATGTTTTCTATGTATGTTACAGGATGATGAATGGTATTAAGGAAATACAGGATTTTCCAACATATGGAAATGAATTAGTGCCACTTAAAAAATAGCCCTAAACTCACCTTTTTACTGAAGGAGACAGATAGGGTAAATCCTTATGTGGGCTTTTTGCCAAACCAATGGTGGAAAGAGAAGAAACCTTAACTTTGGCTGCGTGTTTAACGGGTAAATTTATCTGATTTGAATTATACGAAATAATAGGTTAGTTCTATTCAAGTCTCATCCCAGACCCACCCCCCTTTTCCAGCCCTAGGGGAGGGAGCGTTAAATAATGGTCTTTGTAAACTGATGCCCATGCAGTAAGAGTTTGGAGAAGTGCTGCTTGTACAAGTTAACGCGGGCAGCGAAGAAGGAGCAACCAAATTAAAAGCAGCCGCAGGAGCAAAGTGGACCTTTCTGAAATTAAAAGACATGTCTTTCTTCACGAGAGTTCTGGCCATGAAATGCAAGCAGACGCTTGAATCTGAGGGAACTTACTTCTACCATGCGCTTTTTGCCAGCAGGTTTCACCAGCTGCCCAAACTTTCCAGCAGCCAGTCCCTGGAGGTGCAGAATAACTCCCCAGCGGCGGCAGAGAACAAAGGCGAGGCGACGGTGGGGGGCTCGGGGCGTGCAGGGGAACTGCTGGAGCCCGCCCCGCGCCGGCTTGGCAGGGTGAAGAGCCTGCACGAAATGCCCGGACCCAATACCCTCTACAATCTCTACGAGTTCTTCTGGAAGGACGGCTTCGGCCGCATCCATGAAATCCAGGTACAGCTTACTCGGCTTTTAAATGTTTTAGTCACCCCTGGATTACTTAAACTTTTCCTTTTCTCCCCTCACAAAACGTTGTTTAGACACCGGGTTAGCAGCACCACGGCTATTCATCGCCGCGTTCCCGCTGTTAGCCAGGAGCCGCGATCCAGAGGATCCCCCCAAATTCAATCTCCCTATCCCGTAGCACTAGTAGGGTTTAGCGTTTTTGTTTCGGTGAGGAGCCTGTGAGCTCGTTCTGCGTGCTCGTTCTATGCGCCGTGCCGGCATCCCGTTCCCGGGACCCACGTCCCCCGTGCGCGGAGCGCCTGAGCTCTTCCTTTTGATCTTTATGCCTATTTTGAACTCTTAGGAGGTGTCTTAAGACTAAAAAGGGGAAAAAAGTCAATGCATCTTTTTGAACTGGGTGGTTTCACAGACTTGCAGAGGGCTTACTTTTTGCGGGCAGAGCTGGGGAACATGGGCTTTCCTCGGACGGCAGCACCCGCCCCGAAGGTGAGGCAGTGCCGGGCCGTTTCCACCCGGGACCGCCTCAGGCGTGCTGAGGCGCCGCCGCCCGGGCAGTGTGTGGGGGACTCCCGCCGCGTTCAGCTCGGCCCCTCTGCTCTGGGTAAGAGACCATTTTGTTTCTCCAGCCCTCGCTTCTGCCCCAGCCTCCCCTTACATAAATACACTTCGCATATATAGGTCCCCGGAGGGGGCGGTATTTGTGCCTGGCCGTGCTGCTGTCAGCGCTGCCCGGCGCACGGCTGCCGCCCGCTCCCCTCAGCGGGAGGCAGGCGGGCGGTTTGAAACCTCCCCCTGTGTGTGTGGGGGGGGGGGGAGGGGGGCGGGCGCACGGCGGTGGCGGCCCACGCTGCCCGCGCCCCCCCTCCCCCGGCAGCCCCATTGGCTCGCGGTGATGGGGAGGGGAGGGCGGGAAGAGGGGCCCAATGGCGGGGTGAGGGGAGGGCGGCGAGCGACTCCTGTCACCTGGACCATGGGCGGCTTTGGAGTAGGCCGGGGGGGGGAGTGTGTGGGGACGGTGAAGAAAATGTGAACGAGGGTGGGGGTCGAGAACTGTCCACAGTGGTTTGGGCACTGCCACCTCTGTGGTGGTGCGCGGGCCGCGGCTTGTAGTGTACCCCTCCTCAGTCGCAGCCGGCGAATGGAGAAGTACGGTTATCCGTGCCTGGGGCAGCAGGAGCTGGTGAACCAGTATACTTCCTCTTTACAGCGTTTGCTGGATGCTGGGATGGGTAACTGTCTTACTGCAAGGCTGACTATATCAAAAGATGATTTTTTGGTTGCCTGGCCGAACACGTGGGTTTCATTCCTAAACAGTCACAGTGCATCTCCTGGGGCCCTTTCCCCCTGAAATCCAAGCAATTCTGAAGTGAGCACGTGTGTTTGAGGGAGAAAAGCAGCGTTTCTTATCCTTTTGCAGTTGTGGATCCATAAAGTTTTCCACTGGCAGTACAGATCTCTTGGGAATACCTCAAACGCAGCATTAGTTATTTTGCTTTTCTTAGTGACCTTTCTCAGGTTGCTGGGAAGAGATTCACAGACAAGCCTAAGAGGTTCACTGCCTGAAAATCACTGAAATGAAAAAAGAGAGTGTGAAGTGAAAACAGAAAAGGGAAACCAAAGGGAACAGGACAGGACTTTAAATGGTTTGACGGTCAAAACTCAATGGATCAAAAATCAAAACTCAAAGGACCTAAAACACCAGAAAGAGGCAGGGGGAGGAAAAAAAAAAAAAAAAGTACTTGGTTCTGCCTGTCTGTTGCATTTACTATTTAGAGCTATGAAAACAAGTGTTAGGCTCCTCAGTGCATGCTGTGTTTGATGAAAGCTAAACAAGATTGCCAGTGATGAATTGCTCCACTTAATTGCTTGCTAACCTAGGGACATGCAGATGAAACTTCATGATAGCTAAAGCTTTCTGTTAATTTATGTTTCTTTTTTTCTCTACTTCAGTGGTGGTATACAGAATTTAAGAGGCACTCAGCAGTCATAACTCGAAAACAAACAAACCAAACTCCCCCAACTACTGTTGCATTCAATTTCGTTCACTGTCAGAACAGTGAAAATAGTTCAAAATAATAAAAGGAATGTAAGACAAACTACATAGTATATGCTTTTCACTACCACTAGCTGATATGAGTATTTTCTTCTTTCATGAATATTATTCATAGAAAGGAAGTCAGGAGGAGGGATAAGGAGGAGTTTTAATATGGTACTGATTTTTATTCTGTTTTGAGTCTCAAAAAAAAAAAATCACTTTACAAGTCATGGGTGCCCTGTTTGCGTACATGCTGGATGCAAATAGGCATTATCCGGATTAATAACAGTCTGTTAAACTTAACAATACAGTGAACATCAGGAATGAATTAATCTAAACCCCTTTGGTAACCAGCACAGCTACTTAAACAACGTCCTTTGGTGCACACAAATATTTGTATGCTATATGCAGAAGGGGTGGGGAAGCTGAGCCCTTTTTCACAAAGGAGGTTCTGTTCTCAGTAACATGATTCCAGTTACTCCTGGCCAAAGCAGTAATGCCTACAGCAATTATGACAAAGGGAAAGTATTTTTAATTTGATGGGGTTATATCCCTTTTGTATCATCAGTGCTACGCAAGTATAAAGAAAGGTGAGGGAGGAAGGTTTGGATGCTGGCAGTTTGAATTTATGATGTGCAAAAATGCCTAGTGTGAGAGTGGTATGTGAGACATTAAAGTGTAATATTTTTAAGTTTTGGAACAAGGGGAAGAAAACCTATGTTGTGATAGAACATATGGAAGAGAAATTCCTGGCAGTTTTTTAAACATGAAATTGATGCACTGAATATCATTCTGTTTTAAAAGCAAGAGATGCCCAAATATCTTGTCCTTGCCTTTTTCTGTTTAAAAATTAGTATTGCATTTATTTGATTGTATGGCTTGACCCTTGATTTGTTTTCTGTTAAAGTTCATCCTCACATATAAATCTCACTGTTAGCGGAAAAACCAAGCTGTTCTCTAAATAGCAAAATTTGTTGAACCTGTTTTTTTGTGACTAGTGACCTGCATCCCTCTCACTCCACTGCCTCTTCCTTGCAGCACCCATCTCCCAACTCATTCTTTTCTCCAAAGACTCATGCTCTCATTTCTCCTCAGGTTCAGTTTCAGTATCTCTGAAGATAATTCGGGATTTGGATGTGCTTGTTCATATATTGGCATGCTTGTCTGCTATGTGGTGTTTGGTTAGCAGCCAATCAAGCAGAAATGATAACAGTTGAGTTCCTATTGTAGCATTTGCCTTATGAAGGTGACTAATACATGTGTCTCATTTGAATCCAGGTGCTGATTTTTGAAAATGGTAAGAATATAGTTGTAGGGGACCTTTAACTCTGTTAAACTCGACTGAAATTGGCCATTGTGCTCCAAAAGTAGTAAAGAGGAGACTGATAGAGGCCACAATTGCACAACTCTTGTTTTATTTGGAAAATGGGCAGAAAGAGTTAACATTTTATATAAGCACTTGGTACCATATGCTGAACAGTGATTAATGTATCTTGAACTTATTGTTGGCAATTAAAAAATTCATCTCTGTAACCAAGACTGATTAAAAAAATATTTCTTGTAAGTTAATCAGGGGTCAACACTAAACTTCCACTAGTGTAGTTGTATGAAACATCTTTGATACAACTGATTTATACAATATTTATTTACATTTATTTATTTATTTACAATCTGATTGATACAACATTTGATTTATAATCAGTGTAACTCTGCAAGGTAATGTGTCAAAGTGAAGCTTTGGTTGGTTTACCTTGTTTTGCTACTTTAAGCTGAACTAAAGGTGTTAAAATTTAAAGCTTTCTTAAATTCAGATTCCTGAGAATAGCTCTTTAGCAACTCCTTTTCAGTTTTGGGGGGTTTTGCCTCTAAAATATTTATGTACCTCTACTCCAAGTGAACTCCTGAGAGTTTGGTGTTTCATTTCATTACCATATCAGAACGAAATTTATTTGAAATAGTAAGATTTAATGGTATAGTCATAGCACAAATCTTACTGGAAAACTTTTTTTTTTTTTTTTAATACATGATGTTTTCTAATCCTTAATTGCCTGTTGCTTGCCTCCAGCTTGAATCGTGCAACTTGTGGATCAGCCACTAAATAAACCTCACTGCTGGAATAAGACCTTAACTTTTCTTTCCTTTTGCAGAATTAATGTATGTCTTCCTAAGAAAATTGCTGATGACACTGTCCCAAAATGCAGTTCTTCACTAGGCTGCTGTGCTATCATAGTCCTCAGTTAGGTGTGAGAAACTTATAAGTAGTTATTTGTAAAGAACAAATTGGTAGACCAAGTATTTACAAAGGATGTTAACGGTAATTATTATATTTTTGTATTCTACTGTTCATTTCACCCTATTTGCCTCCACATTTTTCATTTTCTCAGACATTCTTTCTAACCTGTTTGATCTGAAGGGATGTGTTTTTAGGTGCCCCAAGTCCTTTCATCTTCTTGGTATTTGGTTTCACTCACACTCGGTGCCTTACAGCTTTGGGTCTTTTCAGTCAGAGGTGTGACCTCTCTGTTTTCCTTGTGAATATTCCACAGTAATGCTTAGATGCTTTCTGCTGACATTCCAAACCATTCCTTGACTGGAAGCCTCGTGATCAAGTTCTAGATGTCATAGATTGATTGACTGTATGACAAATTGTCAGTTTTCCTTTTGTGATATTTTTCCTTAGTAATACTTTACTTCTGTTTCTCTGTTGGTGATATTGTAGCAAAAACACACTCAGCAGTATGGAAAGATCTTCAAGTCTCACTTTGGTCCCCAGTTTGTTGTATCCATTGCAGATCGAGATATGGTTGCTCAAGTCCTCCGAGCAGAAGGTAGAGCACCACAAAGAGCTAACATGGAATCCTGGCAGGAGTACAGAGACTTGCGAGGGAGAGCCACTGGTCTTATATCTGCGTAAGTGTTGCTACTCCTTCATTTTCTTTGTTTTCTTGTTAAAGTTTGATGATTTTCTGAAGGACTCTTCAGGTCATCTGGGAATTCAGGCTTTTCTGTGTGGGGAAATTTGTGTGTCTAGAGGAGGGAAGAAGGTAAGAACTGATAGTGAATTGTCTGTTCTGCTGTAAATTTTCAAAGGGACGGTAATGATGGGTAGTTTGAATGTCGAGTAAGCTACCTTGCACAAAAGCATTCTTGAGGAATGTATATCAGCTAGAGCTGTCTGAGCTGACTCACTTGTTTGGAGTATTGCAGAACAGAGCTTATGAACTTTGGAACATCAATGTGCAAATGGGGTTTTATTGCTTCTGGACTGTTGCATCCAGTTGTCAGTGTGCTCTGTGGACTTGTTGGCTCAGGTTGGCTTTAGCTTTATTGTTCATTGAAGTGCCCCCTCAGTAGACCAATGCAGAGGAGTCACTGCATGGTAAATTCACACTATAGTGCATCCCCATGCAGATATTTTTCAACATGGCTGATTCTAGAACTTTTCTGTCTGTAAAGCTTACATAAACTGGCAGTGCGTGTGGGTGTGGTTAGTTGCCACTGCGAACTACTCACCATCCCCACTGATTTAGGATGTTTGTTTAGAGGGAAACTAATTTCCGGAGTCATGGACAGTCTGTTTCTTTACTGGTAGGAAAAGGCATTATGTGTTGCGCTGCAGACTCAAATCTTTAGTGCAGTTCAGAGTCAAACTAATAGTTTCTTTATATTTTGTTAGATGAGATCTTAAATCAAGAGAGTCAGAAAATATCTGCCAAAGAGATTATTTTGCTGGTCAGTAAGTACCTTGCAGTAGCATTGCTCCAGGTGAATTAAAAAAAAAAAAAAGGAGGGGGGGAATACATGGCAATTTAAAATAAATGCATAAAAGGCAATTGCCTATCTTCATAAGGAATAGAAAGGTATCTCTGGAACCGCTGTTCCCAAATATTCTGCTTGTACAAAGCATGCAGATGCTGCAATTCAGATTTTTAGTCTTCAGCACAAAGATTTCAATACATAGCTCAGCTAAAGGAGAATCTAGCTGTAAATTGTTTCATTATAGCTATATATATATAGGGTCTGCTATTCTATTACTTTGTAGGTTTAGAATTAGGGTATCTGAAACCCTAATCAGAAATGGAATTTATGGTACTGGATCAGATCCTTGATTTGTCAAATCTGAATGTGTTACCTGTCTGAGAATTAAATGCCAGTTCTAGGTAAAAACAATTTTTTGGTTTGTTTGGAACATTTTAAATAAACATTTTAAATAAATGTTTGAATAATTCACATGTTTATTTAAAGTAATTTTAATAAGCAAATTTTGCTAATTTCTTGTGTTAGCTACTACTAAAATACTGATACAGAGGCACTTGTCAAATTCAAAATACTGAGTGGACAACTTCTGTCACTGAAACCAGAGATTGACTTATACCTGTACATACATGTTGCAACACTGAAATTTAATGAGGATATTCAATAAATATATTGTAAATCTATAGCAGCATAATACCAAGTACACATGATCATAATTTTCACCACTTGCTTTCGTTTGACATGAAAAATTATAAATGGTTTCATTGAGAAGCTCTCACCCAGCTGATGATTGTTATAGAAAATTGTGTATCGACATTATTAATAATCTCTTCTAGGGAGGGGGAACAATGGCTAAAAATGAGAAGTGTACTGAGGCAGAAAATTCTGAAACCCAAAGATGTGGCTGTTTACTCTGAGGGAGTCAATGAAGTAATTGCAGACTTAATTAAAAGAATCCACACCCTCAGAAGTCAAGAGGACGATGGGCAAACAGTGACCAATGTTAACAACCTTTTCTTCAAGTATTCAATGGAAGGTAAGCCCAGGCTGTATAACATCTGTAAAGAAAGTGGACGTAAAGCAGTGTGCTTATGGTTAGGCATTTTTAGCAAATGACTAGTGCCCCTTTGTGATTAATCTGAAAAGAAAAGCTTGATATTCTGCTTTCAGATGTCTTCCTACTTAGTACAGCAGTTACCAGTAGAATTCCTTTGTAGACTCCAAAGAGATGATACCTTGTAGTAAGGGTTAATTCCTGTGGAAACGCTGGCATATATGTAAAATGCGCAATCAAGGTCCTGAGCAGTTTCAGTACTCTGTATTTCTGTATTAATTTCTCAAGAATAAGGGTGCTAACTTTCTAATTGTGTGACTTCAAAGACATGTTAATTTAACACCATACTAGCCAAATTCCAGGTGGAGAATCACTGTGTGATGGATCTAAATTCTTTTTATAGCTTAATGTGGGAAAAGATACTGCTTTCGAATGCTTACACATGCCAAGCGTAGGGTTGTTATGCTTGCTTTAAAAGCATCTGCCACTAGCTACCATTAGTGAGGGAATGCTAAATGGAACTCCAGCCTGAGCTATTATGGCATTTCCTGTGTTCTTACAGAAATCTTAATGGTGATTCTATGTCATGCATTCCTTTAACTGACTGCGTAGAACCTGATCTCATTACACATAGCGCCTTTTAAAAACATAGGTACCCTGCTGACAGGCAGCTGAATGATGTGAGCTTTGTAAGAACTTCCAAATTGCTCATCTATGAAGATGCTGTGTCAAATTGGTGTCTGCCTTTTGGTTGAAGTAACCTGAGTCTGTTCTACATTAATAATCTCTCAAAATGGCATTAAACTAAGATTTACCAACCTTATGGAATTTTAAACTCTTGAGCTTACAGATTCACTTTAACGGATGGGTTGGTTTAAATTCTTTGCATTCTTTTAGCTTTTCATTTATAACTTGTGCCTGGCACGCACTTGTTTCCTATATGAATTGTAGTCTTAATTAGCTTACACCGTCAAATGTTCAGGGAACCAATGTGTAAGATTTTTTTGAGAGGACTGTGTAAAGAATAGAAGAATGCGTAAGAGCTAGCAGTTGCCAAAAGAGGCACAAGAGAAATAAAAGGCATAGAAAAATAATCTTCCCAGGGAGGAAAATTAGAGAAAAAAAGAGTGTGTTGAAAACAGCCAGATTTTAAAATTATTTTTGTCTCTAAAGAAGAAATACAAAGCAAAGAAGAGGGAAAAAGGAAATTTTCTTAAAATATCTACATGTATATATACTTGAGAATTTATGGAGAGTTTGATGGAGGGGAAGAACAAAGTAAATCATCATTATCTATTGTACTCTGTTTTTAAAAGAAAAACAGAGAAAAAAGAGACTAGAGTGTTAATAGACCATTTATTCTAATTATCTAGTTATTAAATATTTCCTGAAAAGATGTGGACAAACTGCTAATGAATTTAAAAGCACAACATTTATTTAAAACATTTGATTTGATGCAAATGGCTTTGAGAAATTATCTAAATGCCTTTTTAAATTTCCTGATTTCCCTACTGGATTTGATAAAAATCATTAAATAAGATTATTTTGGTAAAAGGAATGCTTTTTATACCATACTATGTGGTCTTTTCATTAACAAACTGGGTAATGTCATCTAGATTTTGCAAGTTGAGAGGAAAAGTTGCTAGAAACCCATTTCAGGAGGTAATTAATAAATGGTGCTGTCAAACTGAAAGAAACATTTTGGCTTACTCCAGTAGGGCAGTTCCTGGCTGAGTTCTGTCTAGTATTTAATAATTTGGGTATGTTTATAAAACTGACCTGAGAGATTGCAGGGACACTCATGGACAGGTAAGAATTAATAAAGGGAAGAGATGGTCCAGAGTTGGGAAGAAGAATAATAATTTACAGAAAATATATATGAGTACTGTTCATTGGTGGGGGAAAATGGTATTTCTAGTAGGGATCACTGCAATATTGCAGAAGAAAAATATCTGAGGAAATTATAGCATGTCAGGAAGAAGAAATGCGTCAACACTGTCACTTGCAACAGTGTCACATGCTTGCTGATTTTCAGGGTTACATGGAATATATTGTGTGCAGTAAAATCACTGTCTAGAGTGCAAGCTCTTTATCTGTTTGTGCCTACTCATTATTCATTTACTGCCAGCTTATGACAAACAAAGGCATAGCCACTGCTAGAAACTTGAGGTGTCACCACAGTTATCAGAAATGCCTTTGGAGTTGAGTGTCCTTGTGTGTTCAGAGACCAACACATCAGGCTCAGGATTTGTGGCGCAATGCAAAACACAGCAAACATGCTGGAGGGCTGCTCTGCTTCTGGTGGAATTCCTGGCTGTCTTCTCAGTTTGAGCATTACTGATGCAGCAATCAGTGTCTCACTACAATGTTTAGCTGGTACTTTTTACTGTTTTAAATTTCATTTTATTTGCTCCCAACTGCAGTAATAATAACTAAATATTTTTGGAAGGTAGTTCCATTATGTTAGCATTTTAATTTCTTAAATTATTAATATGTATCTATGCGTATGTATAGCAAAATTCTTTGATTTCATATGTGCAGGTGTGGCAACTATTCTGTATGAATGCCGGTTGGGCTGCCTGGAAAACCACGTCCCGCAGCAGACTGTTGAATATATTGAGGCTCTGGAGTTGATGTTTAGTATGTTTAAGACCACTATGTATGCAGGTGCTATTCCCAAATGGCTTCGTCCACTTATTCCAAAACCCTGGAGGGAGTTCTGCAGATCCTGGGATGGACTCTTCAAATTTAGTAAGATTTAGTAGTAGAAAAGTTCGGCTGTATTTCTGCAGGTTCTGTGCATTTGGACAGGACTTGCTGAATTTCTTTTCTAAAATTCTAGGAAGAGATTGTGACAGAAGTAAGTTTCACATTAAACACAGACTGGCCAGAGGAACCATTTAAAAAACATACTCTATTGAAAAGAAAATTTACTGGTACACTTTAAATATTCCCTATTTTATACTGCTTTTTCTTTGCTTGTCTTCATCTGTTCCAGCACCCAGGCCTTACTCCAGGTTTGAGTTCTTTGCCAAGACTTTATCTTAAGCCACTCAAATTTTAATGAGGGTAGTTTTGTTGACTTCAGCAAATTTTCAGTCAGGCACTCTGACAAATAATCACCACTAAAATTAACTAGAAAGTTAAAAAATTAGACTTTAGCAGTTAATTATACTCTTTGTGAAGATTATGTATCTACCATACAAGCATGTAAGTTGACGTAGAAGTATATTGCTGTACTACAGTATGTTTTTTTTTGTAAATAAAGCATTCCAGGCTACTTTATGAATCAGCTTTCATGTAAGAAGAAGGACTTGTCTTTGCAATTTTTTTTTTTTTTTTAATATTTTGGACCTTCTTTCTCTCTCTAATGTTAGAAAGCTGCATGCATTTTTAATGTTATTTTATTAGCACTATTTGTCTAATTAGGTCTGTTTACACCTTCTTGAGGTCAGATTCTTTAGTTTCTTAACCTTTAGTACACCTAGTATGCTTTTTTTTAATATGTATTGATCTGTACCTGTAGTAGGCATTAGGGAACCCACTTAATGCTGATTTAAGTGTGTTTTCTGTGAACTGTGTATATTTTTACACTGCCACTTTTACATTATTTCCCACAATAATGTACTCCTGTTCCCTCTTATGGGTTAAAAATAACAGCAGACTTCAGCTTTGTCCTAACAGTGGCTGAAAAACTGTTCTTGAAGAATTTGTTCCATTTGAAATTTATAATGCTGTTTCTTTGTTGAATCCTTTTCTGAGAAAGGAATCAAATGGTGAAAATCACTATGTGATATGTATTTGTGTAGGCTTCACAAAGGAACGTGTTAATTCTAGTTCCTTCTTTGTAAGTTCATTCTGTGAGGCATTAAGTTTCTGAGGGTTTTTCCTCTTTTTAAAGCCCTTGTTTCACTGAAGGTGCTGTTTGTAATCATTAAGTATAAATGGGACTGTGGGTGAACTTGTTCAAAGTGTCATTCACTGATGTTTTTTCAGTTTTTGTTATTACTTGATGCTCCTCATCTTCAGTGTGATTCAGTTCTGTGGCTTCAACCTTCTGGTTGCAGCTAACATCTTGTAGCAGCTTCTGTGTGCTGAGTTACAGCATGCTCTGCAGAGTTCACCACTTCTAGCAGGGTCATCAGAAAACAAGCCAGGTGGGCAGAAAGACTTGACCTTGAACTTCCTTCATTCCCAGTCAGAAGCTATAGTCTCCTGTGTCCTTTCTTTGCACTCAGCATTCTCTTGCTGTGAGCTACTTAGGTTCCTGTTAGCTCAGTCTTTCCTTACCATAAGTACCCACTGACCTCCACCACTACTCTGTTATCTTTTCCTTGAGAAAATAGATTAATTTATTTTATTTTTATATGTAGTGTAACATTAGGGAGAAATGTCATTACAATCTGCAACCAGCAGAAAAATAAAAATGGAAGCTTAATTATTTATTTTTTTTTAATACCAAAGGTCAGATCCATGTTGACAACAAATTGAAAGCTATTCAGTCTCAGCTGGATCGAGGAGAAGAAGTGAATGGTGGGCTACTTACATACCTTCTAGTGAGTAAGGAACTTACTTTGGAAGAGATCTATGCCAATATGACTGAAATGCTTCTGGCAGGAGTGGACACAGTAAGCTTGTTACCATTTTTCTTGTGCACAGTTGTTTTCAAATCAGTACCATTTGCAGCAATCTTCAGGGGGGTTATGTTTTTTATAAGAACATAAATTCTGACACATTTAAGTCATGACATCTTTAAAGTGATAGAAAATACATCACTTTGTAATCTCTCTGCTGGAATGAAATTGGTGTTCTCTTCTAGCTAGGAACCCATCCCTTTGGGTTCTGCAGTTTATTAAACAGATAAAATAGCAATTGTCTTTACATTGGGCTTGAATTTCATACATTTTCTTGTACTAGTTTGAATATTGGGTTGGTATTTGTGCTTCTTTAGGTAGACCACAACAAAAAAGGCTGCTGAAAGTTGGTGTGAAAAAAATTGATCAGTAAACTCATAGGTAGAATTTGGTAAAGGATTTTCTTGTGTGGCTTATTAAATCGACTGAGGCACATATTATGGATTGGCTCCTGGGTTCTATTGAAGTTTTTTAGGAGGTGGGTGTTATACAAGCACTAATGTGGATAAGGCATAAGTTTACCCATGCTTGTGTTGCCAACACACAGTCACTCTGAGGCAAAGAGCTGTGGTAACGGGGCTCAGTATTAATGAGGCCAGTGTATGGAATATGTTAACACCTAGTGAAGCATTCTATGTGGTCATCTTTCCTCATTCTTCTGATTTGTCATCTGGAGTATTTGAAGAAACATTAAAGTCATGTATGTATCTTCCCTTCCTCTCATTCCTGTCATCAGTGTAGCTTGGTGTTGACTGCAGCATGACAATCAGAAGAATGAGAAAGGATAAAAATGAGTTATTGTGTTGTCTACACAATGTACACAAAGTTATTCAGAATATCAGTGAACACTTATTGTAAATAATTGTAACCAAACAAATTTTTAAAGTATATGAATTTGATAAAGAAAGTGCTATGTAGGACTGTTTAATAATCTTACAGTAGAAAAGATTAAAATTAGTTAAAAAGTAAAGTGGCTTTAAAGTAAAAAACCTCTCTGGATAACTGAAATCAGATTTTTTTTGATTTAAGAAAGTTTGTAAAAAAAAGTGGTACTTCTGAATTCCAACGTAAGGAGCATATGTAAAACTTATTTATGTGTCGAAGATTGTTTCATTGGTTAAATATCCCAAAGGGCTTATGAGTTTGGAGAGCTTTTTGATGTTTGGTTCTCATGTAAAGCACAGTTATTCATCCCATTTATTTTCTAATATTTCAGACCATTAATTTTCCATTCTTAGTGTGACAAAGCTTTCATTAAACTAAGAGGAAAAGGTTCAAGTTCATGCCAACAACTTTCCCTTTCCATTTGACTCAGCTTTCTCAGCCAGCAGCATACTTTTTTTTTCTCTGTGAGAGAATGGTACTTCTGATTTCCTCATTTTCAAGTGCAAGATTGAAACTGAGGGAATCTTTTCCCCTACCACTGTCACTTCAGTTCTCATTTTATCATAGAAACTGAAAGAAGTTTAGAGGGTTATAAAAGCTTTCAACAAAATTGTAAGGCAGGTTTTAGCTACAAAGCCTTTTGGCTGTCCCTGGAACAGTGCTAATTTTTAAGAGGTTATGAAGGAGCTGGGAACCTGGGAAGAAACAGTGTTTGTATCAAGATTTCTGTATACAGCTGGCACAACTGCCAGCTCCTCTGAGCTCTGAGAGGAATAGAACAGAGTTGCATTTTAGCAAGGGACACTCAATATTCCAAGAAGAAAAAAAGAAATGTTCTGAGAACGATACTTCTAGCATTTGTTTGAAGACAAGACATGATGAATTTGAATTCTAAATTTTTCTTAGATATAAGCCCAAAATAGGACATTTCAGGAAGTTGGGGGTTTTACCCATACATTGTTTATAACCTGATGCTTTGTTGTACTAATGAGTGATAAGCTGAAAATAAAGCTGTTTCACTTTCTACATAGGAAACTTTTTGTCTCTCTTCATTATACAAGTTGAAAAAAATACACTTAAAAATAATTCCAAAAAGTTAAGGTAGATGTTACAATTTTTCTGTCTTAAATGCAGCAAAAGCATGGAGCAGATCCTCCTGGAAACTGTGATAAGGCACATGGAAAATGAGGAGGTGACAGCCAGCATGGCTTTGCTAAAGGCAAATAGCATCTGACAAATTTGGTGGCCTTTTATGATGGGGTTACAGCATTGATGGGTAAGGGAAGAGCAGCTGACATCATCTGTCTGGGCTTGTGCAGAGCATTTAACACTGTCCCGCACAACATCCTGGTTTTTAAATTGGAGAGGCATGGATTTGATGGATAGACCACTCAGTGGATAAGGAATTGGCTTGATGGCTGCACTCAAAGAGTTATGGTCAACAGCTCGATGTCCAAGTGGAGGCCAGTGTTGAATGGTGTTTCTCAGGGGTCAGTATTGGGACCAGCGCTGTTCAACATCTTTGTCAGCAACATCAACATTGGGATTGAGTGTGCCCTCAGCAAGTTTGCTGGTGACACTAAGCTGTGTGGTGCTGTCAACACAGTGAAGCGAAGGAGTGACATCCAGAGAGATCTTGAGAGGGCTGAGAGGTGGGCTGGTGCAAACCTTTTGAAGTTCAACATGGGCAAATGCAAGATCCTGCCACCTGGGTTGGGGCAACCCCAAGCACAAATACAGGCTGAGTGGAGACTGGATTATGAGCAGCCCTGAGATGCTGGTTGATTAGAAGCTCAACATAACCTGGCAAAGAGCACTTGCAGCCCAGAAAGCCAGCTGTATCCTGGGATGCATCAAAGAATCGTGACCAGCAGGCCAAGGGAGGTGTTTCTGCACATCTACTCCACTCTCATGAGATCCTAACTGGAGTACTGCATCCAGTTTTGAGCCCCCAACATAAGAAGGATATGGATCTGTTGGAGCAAGTCCAGAGGAAGGCCACAAAGATGAGGGCTTGAAGCGCCTCTCCGATGAAGACAGGCTGAGAGAACTGGGCTTGTTCAGCCTGAAGAAGAGTAGGCTCCAGGGAGACCTTACAGCAGCCTTTCAGTACTTAAAGGGAGCCTACAGGAAAGCTGGAGAGGGGCTTTTTCCAGCATCATGTAGTAATAGGACGTGGGGAACTGGCTTTAAACTGAAGGAGGGTAGATTTACATTAGATATTAGGAATAAATTCTTCACTCTGAGAGTGGTGAGGCACTGGAACAGATTGCCCAGAGAAGTTATGGATGCCCCATCCCTGGCAGTGTTCAAGGCCAGGGTGGATGGGTCTTTGAGCAACCTGATCTAGTGGAAGGTCTCCCTGCCCATGGCAGGGGGGCTGGAACTGGATGATCTTTAAGGTCCCTTCCAACTCAAACCATTCAATGGTTCTATGAAGTTACTAAGAACAATATAGGTAAGGAACAGAATGACTGCATTGTCACTTTGCCAAATGCCACTTTGTTCCAGTCAGGAACGCTGAAAATACATTTTCATGGTAAATTTTCTGTCTTCAGTAATGGTTGTGAGGGAAACAAGATCGAGTAAAGCTATTTGCTTGACCTTAATGTCTGGGTGCAAGTGACAGTAGAGGCAAAGTGTCCGGAATCTGTCTAGTATTTGAATGGGATAGCTTGAGAAATCCATGTAGCTTAAACAGAGGGGACTCATGGTTAAAAGAATGGTAAATATTGGATCACTGTACTTATTTACATGTTAGTACAGATGGAGTGCATGATCTCAGAATGTGTCCTAAACCACAAATGTGCATTGAAGTGCAACCTTTCCAGCTGAGGTGAAAGAGGATTAGATGATGGGTTCCTTTAAACTTTCTTGTGCTTGGAGTTGAACTGTTTCCTGCCTTGTGTCCCATTTCTTCCTTTGTACAAAATATTTTAAAATTATTTTTCAGACAGTACCTCTCTTTTGGAGCCTTGCTAATTATTCGCATCATTAATAAGGAGGGGAGTGTATTTTAACATTTTGGGGGCCACTTTGAATATATAAGCTCTTCTTCAAGCTTCCTTAAGAAAGCTGTCAATAGGATGCTGAATTTCAGTCAAATGAGAATGTTCATGAGATAGAAAGTGCTAGTTGTGATATAGCACTGCTTACCAAAGGAGAAGGTATAATATTAGTGATAATATCAAATCTGTTGTGTGGAGGCTAATAGGAGATCACCATATGCTTAAAAGGGGTTGGTAATATTCTGAGTAGTATTCTCTTGATTCCTGTGTATCCTCTTGCTTCCTGTGAAACAATTTTGTTGGGAAGAAAGGTGAAACACATATTGAAAACTAACAGTTAACTCAATCCATTTTTGTTTAGAGTGTTCATGTAGTTTTGATTGCATTTGTTTTTTCTGTTACTTTTTATATATCACTAGAAAAATATCAGCATGGATTGTTTTGGTATGTGGGTGATTTTTGAGTGGAAAAAAGATGAAGAAGGGCTCGTGATGTCTGACATCTCATTGAGTCCAGATATGAATCATTGCCAGTTTGTTTTATAACTGTAAATTTATGAAACACATAGTTGAAAACTGGTTGTTTTTCTTGGCTTGAAGTTATTCTTAAACTAGTCTTGTTGAACTTGATGATGGTAGTTATGTGCTTTCTTCCTTAGACTTCTTTTACTTTGTCCTGGGCAACATACATGTTGGCGAAGCACCCCAAGGTTCAGCAATGTGTTCATGAGGAAATAGTCAATAAACTGGGGAAAGACCAAGTTCCTGTTGCTCATGATATCCCAAAATTGCCTTTGATTAGAGCTGTGCTGAAAGAAACCTTGAGGTAAGTAGGTAGCCTACAACTACAATCATTAATTAAAAAAATTAATTCCACGTAGCTGTAGTGGATTTTGAGTCCATACTAACATTTGTATTTGGTCGCTGTTACTGCTGTTTGCTGCTTCTGCTTTTATTTATTGTATAAGTATTGTGTCCAAGGATGCCTAAGCAATGAAATATGATCGATTGTATAATGTTTAATGATTTTAGTGTGATAGAAGTAGTATGACATACATAAGACATGTCTGTTAAGGTAAGTAATTGAAAGCTAGATTTTTGCATTTTAAAGTATCGGTCTCTGTGATGGACTGTAACAGCCTCCTGCCCCACACTGGTGCTTTGCAGTGCCACTACAGTGATTTTAAGCTTCTTGATTTAAATTGAAGGCATATGACTTACTTTTTTAAAGTTTATACCAAACGTTCATAGTGAGGTGAGGGCAGTAAGAGGACTTTAGGGAAGGCATCAACAAGGCTTTTTTAGCTTCCAGTAGTGCTAAAACGTCTCCAGCTTGACAAGTTGATTGCATTTTTTGTACATGTGTAAAGAACATAAATATACAGGCCAAACAGCTCAACTTCGAGTTACTAGTAATAAATTTTCTCCGATATTAATCACATTCTCAGAGATGATTCAAGGCTTTTGAATCTCCAAGGTGTTCTGTACTTTTGAAACCTTTTTGCTGTGAATGCATATTGCATTCATAATGCATATTTGCGAATGCAAACTGGAATCTAAACTTCTAAAGTTGTATTTAGGTATTACTTCTCATAAATATTTGTCTCTAGGTTATACCCAGTATTGCCAGGAAATGGAAGAGTGACGCAAAAAGACTTGATTGTTGGAGGATACTTGATACCTAAAGGGGTAGGTTCTATTGCAGTCCTCTCCAGAGAACACAGTTTATTTTTTGTGTATGAAATGTGATCTTTTACAATATATATCCACTTAATTGATTTCAAAAGATTTCACCAAGTTAGAGCATTAAGAGGAAAATATTTCAATAATAACCATTTATATGACAAAACTGGATTTTATAATTGACTGTGTTGATGCTGGGGTTTTAGGTTTGTCCTCATGACTTGTTTTTAATATTCCTGAGGGTGTAGTCTATTAACTTTTCTGTGCAATGTTACAATTTCATTTAAAAAGCATTAATTTCATTATTCTTGCAGCTTTCTAATTCTTTGCAAGTTAATTCCCTTTGTAGCAAGAGTTTAATTTCCTTTTAAAATTATGAATCTTTTCTTTATACTATTGTCACAGTTTAAATCCAGCAAAGATTGCACAGAGATCATGGTAGAACTATATGGCTCTATTTTAAATGGCAGCATTCCTGTTAGAGCAATGTAGCTTTAAATCAGTTAGGATTCTTAATACAGTTATTTAAATATTATTCCACATACATCCTTCTATTCTCCCCCCCCCACCTCCCCTCCCCAATTAATTTGGAAACATTATCACATCAATTATTGCTGTTCTTTTTCCTGAGGTGGTGTGGTGTTTTTTCCTTCTCATCATCTATTTTTTTCCTTTTCCATTGTCTTGTATCTTCTCCCTTTCTCTCATACTGAGACAATTCCCAGTACTTGTGACTTTTGTTCCCATCTCCTTCCCTACTGCATCTTCTCTAATGTATCCAGCAACATTTTAAACAATTTGAAGATTATTTCATTCAACCAGGTGAGAATGTGATCTGATATTCCAGGTATCCTTTTTTTCTTCTAGAATTACTCAAAGATACTTAATATTTATCACCTCATATTGCAGGAATGGCATTAATTACAAATACTTTTGTATTTTGTTATATATATTGGAGTTAGCTAAGTATAAATATGATTTATTTCCTCAGACGCAGCTGGCACTCTGTCATTATGCTACTTCGTACAGTGAAGAAAATTTCTCAATGGCAAATGAGTTCCGACCTGAGCGCTGGCTGAGGAAAGATAACTTCGACAGAGTAGACAATTTTGGTTCCATCCCCTTTGGTTATGGCATTCGAAGTTGTATAGGAAAAAGAATTGCAGAGTTGGAAATTCATCTTGCACTGATTCAGGTTAGAATTATGTGACAGCATTACAAGAAGAAAAATATATTGGTATGATTCTTTTCTATGTATACCATTTCTGGATATCTTACAGTGCTCAAAACCTTTGGTTTTGAATGTTGTTTAATATACTTATCCTGCAAAGGATGCTTGAAATGTGGTGTGCTAGTTAAACTACATTACAGAATTAAAAATCCTTATAGTACAAAAAAAGGTAAGATTTTTAAGGAAATACATAGATTCAGTATAGAGGGTTTTGTAAGCAAATTTGAAGTCTTTCTTAATGTATACTACAGTTGTCATCTGCTCAGTTTCAGTATTGTAGTTATGGAGAATTCAGTACTTACATAAAGTAGTTTTTATATCCCTGTAATGACCACAGTGTAATGAGAAATAGTAGAATTTTTCTATGTTCTGTGGTTTTCTATACTTTTTTGTTCTTTCTTCTAACCTTATTATCACTTTCGATATACATAATTTATAGTTATATAAGTAGTTAGTGTATACATATATATAGTTTTACATTGCTTCATATCATAAAGAAAGCTTCCCAACAGCTGCTACATTTTTTATCATTTAGAAGACACCATTTAACACAAATACTGAGCTCAGATTGTGCAAAAATTCGGAAACTATTTATAGTTACTTATCTATAGAAATATTTAGATCATTATATGTATTCAAAGCAAAGCTTGATTGAATTTACCTTAGAATTTCCTTAAGTCCTAGGGCAATCTCTGGACAGCTGTTTGTCTTTTGGAACTCAAAGTGAGATAGCTCTCAGGGGGCTGTATAAAACAAACATACTTGCTTCTTTTTCAAAAGGAGTATCGAGGAAGTAATAGTGAGCCTGCTTTTGTTTCCTGGAAAGAAACTGGAACAAAATAGCACAGAACCTTTTTACAAGCATCGAGGTATTTCAGGAAGTATTTTTCATGTTTTATACATTGTTCTCATAACTAAATTAATAAAATTTGTTCCAGATGGAAGTACCTATAAAATGTATGCACAACTGATTAGAAAAAAGAAATAGCTGGAGGCAGCAGCTGCTGAACTGGGAAAGCATTTTATTAAAATTCTGTAAGACTCTGTCCTGCATTTGATTTAGGTTGGTATTTTCATTTAGAGTGGAAATGATGGATTAGAGAATGCTTTTAGTGTTTGCATAGGATACCAAGCTGACATGAACGAAGTTAAAATCAAAGGATGTGAATACAGAATTATGAAAAAATGTAGAAATGTTCCAGAATCAACACAAAATTGTTCACTAAGAAAAGTTGCAAGTTACTGCCTGTAGAAGAAATCAGTTGCATGACTACAAGTTGCTGACCGTCTGGGTAATTAGTACCATAGAAACAGACTTGAGGGAAATAGTAAAAAATCTGTAGGCAATAATTATGCTAATTCTGACAAAGCAGTGTAATTCTTCGGTATATTAACAGTATTAGCAAGCATGTTGTATATCAGAAAGAGGAGTTAAATTACTCAGTCTTAACACTGACAAGTCCTCAGCTAGATAATGATACACAGCTGAACCTGTGTGCTGCATTTTAAGGACAACATAGTCAAATGGGAGGAAGACTGAGAGAATAACAAAGATGAGGGGCTTGAAAAAGAGAAGAATGAGATGAAAATTTGATCAAAGACGTAACACTGAAAGATAGTTATATATAGGAAAATAACACATTTCTCATCATGCTTACTAGAAGGGTAAGAGAAGATTGCTTAGTGTATAGGACAAAGTGATTGAGAGTTAGGAAAAGTTGAGGATGTTATGGTATCTCCTTGAAAGTTTAAAAATAGATAGCAGGTTGTTGTGGTTTAAGCCAGTCGGCAAGTCAGCCACGCAGTTTCTACTCCCCTGCCCCGGCCTCCCGGAGGGATGGGGAGGAGAATCAAAAGAATGCAACTCCCATGGGTTGAGATAAAAACAGTCCAGTAACTAAGGTATAACACAAATCACTACTGCCACCACCAATAAAAATAATGATAAGAGAAATAACAAGGGAAGAGAATACAATACCACTCACCGAAAACGAGCCCAACTGAGCAGAGAGCCAGCCCTTCCGGGTAACTCCCAGTTACATCCCCAGGCATGACGTGCTGTGGTATGGAATACCTCTTTGGCTAGTTTGAGTCAGGTGTCCTGTCCCTCCTTCCTCCTGGCTTCCCCTCCTCCCTGGCGGAGCATGAGACTCACAAAGTCCTTGGTCAGACTAAACATGCTGACCAGCAACTGAAAACATCGGTTTTATCAGTACCGTCCCCAGGCCGAAAGTCAAAAACACAGCACTGCACCAGCTACTAAGAAGGAGAAAAAGTGACTGCTACTGCTGAACCCAGGACACAGGTGTTCTATGCTCAGCCTCAGGATGAATGAGCTAGATCTCTTGAGGTTTCTTGTAGCCCATTATTTCTCTGATTTGCAATTGGTTCTCTCAGTTTTAAGTGTATGGAAGTAGAATTTTAATGTATGGAGAACCTGGATGATTGAATTATAGTGATTCTGATCAGGAGAGGCTCTAATATTTGTCTTCTTGAACTATGATTGTTTTACTTGGTGCACTGGACAGTTGCTGTCTCATGAGGTTTGAAGAGATCTTAGTTTCTTTGATAGCTCAGACTGTTTAATCTAGTTGTGTGGAAATTCTTCAGAAAGGACTGGCTCAGTCCTCCCTCAGTCAGATGAGGAAGATTTTTAACTATAATCTTCACCTTCTAACAACTATTTTTTCTGTGTGGGAATCATAGCACTTAGACTCCACAGAATTGGCAACAGAAATTTGGTTTATGACAGTCTGTTATGTTCTCTTCTCCAAAGTCTAATCTTCGTCTGTAATTCTGCAGCTTTTGTAATATTTGTCCTGTTTATTTTCACAGTTGCTTCAGAATTTTGAGATCAAAATTTCTCCCAAAACTGAACCAGTTCATGCCAAAACTCATGGACTTTTGACTCCTGGAAACTCCATCAATGTGAGATTTTCTGACAGAAAGTGAGACTCCAGTGTTTTGGAAATACTTCTATGATTTTTATGGGAACAGACTTGCATCTTATGGATGTTTAATCATGCTTGTTCTATGGTTTGTAGGTATTTGGCAACATGGTCAAGTATTATTTTCTGCCTTAGTACTAGCAGTACATAAGAGAAATTACTTCTTCTGTAATAATTACACATATGAAAACATATAGTGAAAAAATTCCTTCTTGCACTGCGTATCTGCCCTTACCTGGAAAGATTCCTAGTAATAGCAACATATGCATTGAAAAAAACCCAACCAAAATTCAGTCCTATCATTCAGTGCTTTTGTTACACTGCTTTGTCATGAAAGTCAGCTACTCGGTGAGTCTATTTGCGAGCATGCTTTTTAGTATATAATATGTGAAAATTAGTTGAGTTTATGAGTTTGTGTTTCCTTGTTTCTTGTCCTCCCATGTTTTTTAAAGGTTTCCACCTAACATTGAAATTCTGGATCACTTCTCTCTTGTCTGTAAAAACATTTACCCTGTGTGTATTAAGAAGTTAATACAGTAATATGAAAAGTAAAGACAGAAAAAATACAATTCATGTTAATTTCTGGTTAGGCTCAAAATACAGAACAATTTAAAATTTATCCAAACATAATCCCCATGAATGTTTCTATATAATTAAGAAAAAAAAATCTTTAAAATAAAAGCTTTAGTGTCACATTGTGGAGTTATGAATCCAGACATTGTTCTCATCACCAAAGCATAAGCTAAGTGGAACAGCACAAGCCACTTTCACTGTTCTGGTTAATATTATTCCAAAACTAAATGTAAATAATAAAAATAAAGTAGTTGCTACATTTTAATAATTTAATTAAAATGCTACTATTAACTATCTTTAACAGTAAGAACTGGAAACTTCCCATTGTGTCATGCTGAACCCATAGGCAGGTGCATAGTTGCATTCAGTAGGATGGAAATGCGACTACTAAAGTATTTGGAGGTTTTTTCTTCTTACCATCTACTGTCTTAATTTCTTCTTTAGAAAGAGTAAATACCTGAAAAGTTTTGTTGTTTTGGTTTTGGTTTTTTTTTTTTATTATTTTATTTTTCCTATGACAGCTAACAGAAAAGTCTCTCTTGCATGATACTTCAGTCTTTAGATAACTTTAGTGTCACTGCACTAACCTAACTTCATCATTTTTGAGAGAAACCTTATACCTTGGGACCATGTTATGGCTTGAACGTCATTCAAACCTAGATATCCTAATATGAAATTAACTGTAACTATGTATAGTTAACTCTTTATGCATAAGGCTCCGACTGCTGTTTGTGAGGTAGTTTACGTACTGATACCCATGAACTTGTCAACCATATGAAGAGTTAAAAAAAGTTATGCAACTCTGTTTTTAACATGCCAACATTTTTCTTTGCTCATCTAGCTGGAAGAAGTCAAAGACAGGTTACAAATTAAATAACACATGGTATTTTTAATGGAGTACATGAAATTCAACTTAGATAACTTCTACAGTCCCATCATTGTAGTATTTTGATTACTTTTGTTGTGCCTTTTCAAGGTCTTGACAAAAGGAAAACAAAAAAAATCTCCTTTGTATGGATCTCATATATAAAATAATACCACTAAACAAAATTGATTTGATCTGTGAGAAGGTTAAATGCTTACATGATGACTTTAAAATGTTAATCCTATATTGAGCAAATACATGTCCTGTAAGAAAAACGGGTGATTTGTGGGCAGTTTTTTCCTTTAACAAGCTTCCCTTTTGAGGCTGTTTTCCGGTCTCCACTCTATTCCTTTGGGTTTTTTTTCTCCCGCTGTTATTTCCAATTGTCTCTATCTTAAATAGAATGAAGAGAGTTGTATTTGCCAGAGCCAGCTGACATCCCAAGGGAGATGTGTTGCAAAAGTCTGTTTAAAAGTCTGCAAATTGACTATTTGACTCCATAACTCCACCTACTTTTTTGACTTGGGGACCAAGGAGCCCAAGCCTTGAATCCAAATTTGGATTCTGTATGGTGACCTCCTCTGCATTGTCAGCACCGTTAGAAACACCATTAGAAACACCAGCCATTGCTATGTTGTGGTACATTTGCTACTTGGTATCAGTTCCTAATTAATCACTGCAGAAGAGGGAAGAGGTATTCTAAAATGCTCTTTAAAGCATTTGAATCTTTTAATGAAAACAGAAAGCTTGTGATTTTTTTTAATAGAGTATCTACCCATGTAAGTTGTCTTTTATAGGTAATAAAATATTTATATGGAATTTACAAGTCCTGGTTCTTATTTCAATTGTTATTTATAATTGCATTTTTCTTTAGCATTTTGAAGTTTTTAACTTGTTGGATAGAAATGGAAGATTTGCTGCTACATGGGAAATTACTAGTTCGGCTAGAAAAGACCAGGATTCACACAAGAATTTAGCGTGTGTAGTGACCTGGCTCATAGAGAGGTAATACTATATTAGAAGTATTGTCAGTCTGAAGGAAAGTCAGTAGCAGAATTACCCAAGAAATACGCTAGGGCTGACTCTAATGTAATGTTTTGATTAGTGATAATTACTTAATACATAGAAGACTATTAATGATATAAAGTGTGAAGGCATAAAGTACAACCCAAAACAAACCAAAGCCAGCAGAACCCAGAATATAATAGAAATGGGATGGCATTTAATAGCAAAAGACATGTATGTAGGGAATAAAAATAATTTATTTGAGGAGCTCACTAGCTGAAAATGAAATTTGTAGAGGAAGACCTAACTTAATCACAGATGACTGGAAACTGCAAGTGTTGGAGTAATGAAAAATAAAGCCTAGAATATATGAGATAAAGTATCTTTGATAGAGACAGGGGAAGAATAGCTGAGACTGCATCTTAAGTGCTATGTGCAGTGCTACATGTTCAAGAAAGGTGGAGTTTGGTTTGAACAGGTAAGGCAACTACTAAGATTATCAAGTTAATAAAGTTGCAGTGAGTGGAGAAAGCACTGACATTTGTTTTTACTCTACTTCCCTGTGCTTTAAGCAGACCACAGACTTTAGATCAAGACCTGCCACATCTGGAAGCTGTGTAACCATTTGGTTAGGAGAACTTGTTTCTTTGGACACAGAATTGTGCTGACTTGATTACACTCCTTCCAGTCAGATTAGATACCAGGTATTGAAAACATGGATGTCTGCATGAGACTAAATGTATCCTCAAAAATATTCATGTACTTAGTCTAGAAAAGTGAATACTGAGGGAAGAGAGAAATGTTCTTTTCTGATACCTTCAGGTTGAGGTGTTTACTCCTTAAGGTAAAGGGCAGTGCTTGCCCAAAATGAGTATCACCAGCTAACAATGAATAAACTGATGTAGTTTCAAGCCATCAGAAGAATGAGAGTTTAAGGTGATGGTTTAATTAGAATAGCTGCATTCTGTCCTCTGTTTTTCTTTACTCTGTTGTAGGTACATAGGTGTGGAAGGAATCTATGAGGACAGTGGTGAACTGGTCATAACTTCAGCAAAATTGTATGCCAGTGGTGAATGAAACTTATGAACTCCTTATACCCCAGCACCAATGTGGCTGTGAAGATGGAGAGTAGTATGCCTGACAGAAGTAGGCACTGGGGGAGTGTTCAGAGCTAGAAAGCAAAGAGTTGTGCTGTCAAGCAGAAGACTGGGGAAGGGGAATAGCAGAATGGAGGCTTTGGGGCTATACTAAATAATCTCTGGAAAAATACATGAGATCAAAGTCAAGGAACTGGAGAGATAAGCTGTAGACTGCATGTAGGGAAGGGGAGGAGGAGAGAAATGAAATGAAGCAAGAGCAGTTTAAGCACATGGTATGTGTGCTCTTTGCACCACATACCGAAAAACCACCCCACCGTTACTGGTTTTGATCATTGAGGTTTTTCAGTCATAGAATCATAGAATAGTTAGGGTTGGAAGGGACCCCTTCAGATACTGGAAGGCTGCTATGAGGTCTCCACACAGCCTTCTCTTCTCCAGGCTGAACAGCCCCAACTTTCTCAGCCTATCTTCATACGGGAGGTGCTCCACTCCCCTGATCATCCTTGTGGCCCTCCTCTGCACTTGTTCCAACAGTTCCATGTCCTTTTTATGTTGAGGACACCAGAACTGCACACAATACTCCAAGTGAGGTCTCACGAGAGCAGAGTAGAGGGGCAGGATCACCTCCTTCAACCTGCTGGTCACACTTCTTTTGATGCAGCCCAGGATACGGTTGGCTTTCTGGGCTGCAAGCGCACACTGAAGCCGGCTCATGTTCATTTTCTCATTGACCAACACCCGCAAGTCCTTCTCTGCAGGGCTGCTCTGAATCTCTTCTCTGCCCAACCTGTAGCCGTGCCTGGGATTGCTCTGACCCAGGTGTAGGACCTTGCACTTGGCATGGTTAAACTTCATCAGGTTGGCATCAGCCCACCTCACAAGCGTGTCAAGGTCCCTCTGGATGGCATCCCTTCCCTCCAGCGTATCAACCGAACCACACAGCTTGGTGTCATCGGCAAACTTGCTGAGGGCGCACTCAATCCCACTGTCCATGTCACCGACAAAGATGTTGAACAAGACCGGTCCCAACACCGATCCCTGAGGGACACCACTCGTTACCGGTCTCCAGCCGGACATCGAGCCATTGACCACAACTCTTTGCGTGCGGCCATCCAGCCAGTTCTTTACCCACCGAGTGGTCCACCCATCAAATTGATGTCTCTCCAATTTAGAGACAAGGATGTCATGTGGGACAGTGTCAAAGGCTTTGCACAAATCCAGGTAGATGATGTCAACTGCTCTGCCCCTGTCCATCAGTTCCGTAGCCCCATCATAGAAGGCCACCAAATTGGTCAGGCAGGATTTCCCCTTAGTGAAGCCATGCTGGCTGTCACCAAGCACCTTGCTTTTTTCATGTGCCTCAGCATGCCTTCCAGGAGAATCTGCTCCAAGAGTTTGCCAGGCACAGAGGTGAGACTGACTGGTCTGTAATTGCCTTGGTCATCCATTTTCCCCTCCTTGAAAATGGGGGTTATATTTCCCTTTTTCCAGTTGTCGGGAACTTCACCTGACTGCCATGTTTTTTCAAATATGATGGCCAGTGGCTTAGCAACTTCATTTGCCAGCTCCTTCAGGACCCGTGGATGGATTTCATCAGGTCCCATGGACTTGTGTACATTTAGGTTCTTCAGATGATCTCAAACCAGATCCTTTCCTACAGTGGACCTAAGGTCTTCATTCTTACAGTCCCTGCATCTGCCTTCCAACACTTGGGTGGTGTGGTCAGAGCATTTGCCAGTGAAGCCTGAGGCAAAGAAGTCATTAAGAACCTCAGCCTTCTCCAAATCCAGGGTAGCCAGTTCTCCTGATAGCTTCCAGAGAGGGCTGATGCTGTCCCTAATCTGTCCTTTATTCACAATGTACCTATAGAATCCCTTCCTATTATCCTTAACATCCCTAGCTAAGTTTAACTCTGACTGGGCCTTAGCTTTCCTAATCTGGTCCCTAGCTTCCCAGACAGCATCCCTGTATTCTTCCCAGGCTGCCTGTCCCTGCTTCCACCTTTTATAAGCCTCTTTTTTCCCTCTAAGTTTCCTTAGCAGCTCCTTATCCATCCAAGGAGGTCTCCTGGCCCTCCTGCACTTCCTTCTAGTTGGGATGCAACACTCCTGAGCTCGCAGGAGGTGATCCTTGAATATCAACCAGCACTCTTGGGCCCTCCTGCCCTCTAGGGCTATATCCTATGGAACCCTACTCAGCAAGTTCCTGAAGAGGCCAAAGTCTGCTCTCTTGAAGTCCAGGGCAGTGAGCTTGCTGCATGCTCTTCTCACTGTCCTGAGAATCTTGAGCTCGACCATCGCATGATCGCTACAGCCAAGGCTGCCCTGGAGCGTCACATTTCCAATGAGCCCTTCCCCACTGGTGAGCACGAGGTCAAGCACGGCACCTCTCCTTGTCAGCTCTTCTATTACTTGCAGAAGGAAGTTGTCTTCCACACAGTCGAGGAACCTCCTGGATTGCTTGTGCCGGGCCGTACCGTCCCTCCAACAGGTATCAGGGTGGTTGAAGTTCCCCATGAGAACAAGGGCCTGTGAGCGTGAGGTTGTTCCTGTCTGTCTGTAGAGTGCTTCATCCACAGATTCCTCTTGATCAGGCGGTCTGTAACAGATCCCCACAGTAATGTCCCCCATAGCTGTTCTGCCTTTAACCCTGACCCACAAACTCTGTTAACTGATCACCTGTCCCCAGACAGAGTTCATACTCTCCAGCCTATCAATCAGTAACATAAATATCAACTTCAGTTGTATGTTATGCTGTCATGTAATGTTCATAACTTTTAGAATTGCTATCATATAATTACTAAATATTTACATATCTGGTAATCCCAAACTTCTCATGTATGTGCCTACAGGAAGACTCTGACTGGTTATAAAAAATCACATTGTTCCAGGACAATGTTAGTTTGCATTGGCAGGCTCCCATGGAGGCAGGTGCCTTGGAGGATTTTTCATCTCCTGAAGTGCCAGTAGAGGATTTATAGGGTTATGTGAAAAGAAGATGCTAAGATGATTGCAAATGGTACCAGGTTATAGTCACTGTGCTGTACATCTGCTTAGGACAGAAGTAAATACATATGGCAATACAGTCACTACAGAAGACAAATCCAACTGGTCTTACATCCTGGACCCTTCTGATTTTTGCAAGGTGATTAATTGATCATCAGTGTCATGGACTTGTACGTATTGAAGCAAGATAAACTGTGGTTCACTGGAATATCTGTTGGAAAATACTAAGGCAGAGGTCCGAAGTTGCTGGGTATGTCTTATATAGGTTTTCATCTAAATTTTACACCAGCAGTAGTAAACAGTAAAGTTAGATGGAAAGGTGTGAGTAGTAGCTATTCTAATACCTGATCATTTTTTAAATATGTATATACCTATGCACAACCCCCACCCCCACATTCTACGCTCTGTGATTAATACGCATACCTTTTTCCCTTTCAAAGGGTAAACACAGAACATAAGTAAATGCATACCCAGAGCCTGAAAATATAATTTATTCATGTTCATTACAAATTAAAAAACACCCAAAACATGTAGATATCGTGTGGGTTTTTTAAAAGCAATTTCATCTGAGGGTTTTCTCTATGATTTCCAAAGTAATTTTCTTCAAGGAAACTACTGAAAATGCTGTACTGTAGTTTGGTACCACTAGGTGGTGCTGCCATTATAGTATTCCTTAATAAAAGTCCGTGATTATGTATCTATGGAAAAAAATATACACATAGCTAAAAGCAGTCTACTTACTATAGCTTTTTAAAGATGGAGGAGCCTTGTTATACTTGTTTGACAAGGAATCTTAGCCCTCATATGTGTAAATGTGCTCAACTTGTGTTCATGTTTTGCATATGCTTGCTTAAAATGGGAATTTGTACCTAACTAATAGTACAGTATGTCCAAAGTTTCCTGCAGGCCTCGTTAGAGAAAGTCCAGCCTCTGCAGTCTTGTATGCCTTCTACTGAGAATTACATTTTACACTGTTAATCATTGAGCTTTGATACCCTACCTGTTATCACGCAAAATTCAAAATAAAGAGAGTTCCTATTCTGAAGAGATTAAGGTCTGGGTGAGATAAAAGTAAAGAAGACGGGAGATAATTGAGGGAGATATTTTGGGTGTTTCAGGCACTATTGTAAATTACAGTCCTGCAATACAGAAAACAGCAGGTCTTTTGACACCATTTAAAGGGGATTGTACCAATCTTTGCAATGTTTGAAACATACTGTTTGCTGCCAAATGCTTATCTAGTTGGGAAACATTTAAATTGAGTTGTAAACTGGCTGAAGCAGCCCACTTTATTCAGATAAAAGGAAAGCTGGAGTCAGGGATTTTGGAAGGATGTATCTAAGGGATAAACAACTGCAAGAGAGTATTTACCACTGCAATTAAGTTTCAGGATAAGATCTGCTTTTACCATTTTATTGTTTCAAATCAGTCAAATGTAGAATTGGTGTCTAAACCAGAAGCTAAAAGGTGTGAGCATATTGTTCAGATTTTATTGTTTCTATATTTCTGAGAGGAAAAAATTAAAATATTTGGAAGTATGAATGAAACATTTTTCTTAAAGGCAAAAAGTTGTGTGCTTTCCCCTGTGCAGGGCATATGCTATGAAATTCCCAACTTAGCTCAAGTTAACCATATTTTGTTTTTGTTTTTTCAGAAAGCAAGTTGCTCAGGCAGCTTAAAGAAACAAGTAAGCAATAGTAACTGTTTGGGATACATTTAAAGAGGCTAAATTTCTTTGTCTGTAATATGCAAGTAAAGATTTGCATTCAGGTTGCCACTTGTCAGCTGAACTGCAGCAGGTTTGTAAGGGCTCTTAGCTCCTGAGAAGTACAAAATAATGCAAGGAACCTGCAATAGAGAATATTTAAGTAAAGTTATACTGTCACAAGCCGGGATTATGCACACAGGCAATACCAAACTGACCTGATAAATGTTATCTTAATAATTTTTCTGAATACTAACTTTCATGGGAGGTTTGTAGAGTTGAAAGTGTATGCTAGGACACAAAGTGGAAAAGGTATAATAATATGAGATAAAGTGATGCCCGCATGAAAGTATTTCATACACATCATACATTAAAAAAAAAAAATCAACCCATCCTGAAGCAAGTAATTCTTTGCAAGTGGTCTGAAAAATAGTATCATTGGGTATCTTTCCCAATAGGAAATGTTGTTCTTAAAATTTTAATTCATGCCAACATATAATTGCCATTTTTCCCCTAGGTGTTTATGGGAAATGTCAAAGAACTGTAGTCAGAGAACATGACTAACACGTTAAAGGAACTGTTGATGCATGTATAATACATCAGCGTTAACACATCCACTATTACTACCATCTAGTCTTATACAAAAAAAAAAGTTTATTTAGGATGAAAGAAATTGTAACATGGAAAATCTAGGGTGTGCAATTAAGTAAAACACCTAGAATGTACATTAAAGATGCTAATTTATGCTAGAAGAGAAATCTTTCACCAGGGTATAAGGGAAGCTTATAAGAACTTTCCTGAAACAAGGCATTAAGTAATAGCGTAAGATTTCAGCCATGTTTACATTAGCAGCTGGGTTCTTTTTGGCAATTGATTGTCTGCTGTTTGTTTTTCTAACTGAATTAGTGCTTACTTTGATTTCCAATTGCAGGTGTAAACAAAGAGAAGATGAAAAAACATTTAGAAAAGTCTCTTTTACTCTCAATAGCTCAGCTTCTGAAGGTCTTTGTCTCCTTTATGCAGATAGGGGTAACCCCTTGAATTTGCTTGAAGATTCCCAAATACTGCAGAGATAATCTCATCCCAAATGGAAAAAGGAAGCATTAACTTTTGATGATTAGAGAATCAAAAAGGTATGTAGGGAATTAGTTCCATATATCTGCAAGGGTTTGGTTAAAAATTGTCATGTAAGATAACACTGAAAAGGCAATCAGTATTTCACTATGACATAGATGCTTCTTTTGTGTTATTGTCACAAACTCATAGATAATAAATGCATAGTAATCATGACAACTATCAAACACCAGATGAAGTTGTATGAGAAAATATACCATTCTTTTCACACAGAATTAAGGCACCAAATTCATCCAAGAAATAATCATTTACTGGTTGCTGGTCAGCTTAATTTTGCAGTATAAATAGCTATTAGTGCCAGAAAGTGGGGGCAATTATTTATTTCACTTCTAGCCTACATAGTATCTTAAAGGGGGTTACAAAAAATCCCAACTTTGCAGATTTTTAGGATATTAGTCTCAGCTGGAAAACTTTCTGATTAATGATACAGTTGACTGATCACTTTCCTTCCAGGTAAGACTGCAGGGAATGGCTACATTTATCCATTCATTGGCTCTGTGAGATTATGTCAATGCAGGAAAGATCTAATTCAGCCATAATACTCTACCAAAGCAAATGTCTCTAATGCTTGGGTATTTGCAAATCTGTAGTTTTCAGGCCCACAGTGAACAGTTTCAGTGTGCTGAATTCCATTTTCTGCATCTTCTGTTGTTGGGTCATCATGATTGATAAGGCATTATTGGCAAATGTATACTAATGTTTTAATCTGTCATGACACTGGGCCACATGTGAATGCATGAGTAGTATTTGTAATGACTGCAATTATATTGATGTATGATTACATATTATGTATATTTATAATTCTTTTTGGCGTTGGCGTTTTACTATCTAATAGTATGGGAGAGGGAGAGAGCAAATGAAATTTACTCAATTATTTGGCTAGAAAAAAATTACAAATAGAACACTCATTCTACTGACACAGAAAATAGTGGTCTATTAATGAGTTTCTGCCACAAGAAGTGATATCAATTGTTAATTCAGTTAAAATAAAATTAATTCAATTACAGAAAAATGTATAATGGATGGGGAATAATCTTATTAGATTAGGTCAGGCCTCTAAGGCTTTTTTTATTGCACTGGCTGCTTCTAAGTGGAAAAAAATCTTTCCTATGCCTTTGCTTCACTTTTACGACTAGTACTCCAACTGCATAGTCTTAGAAAAATGTTAGAGGAGAAAAAAGTTTGTTAATTTTTAGATGTCTTTAAGATAATGCAACAAGTGGAAGCACCCTCCAGTCCTTTATTGGTTACCTTTATTGGCTTCTAAAGTTTGGAAGTCTGTTGCTGGACAGTTTGACTGGAAAAGTGATGTTTAGCCTCAAGACCAGGGAAAAATGAGAATCCATTATTTATTTCTCAGGAATTTGTAATAGAGTATTTTTTAAGGGAATGGCAAATCAGAAGAGGGTAAGAACTGCTAGCTAGAAGGTGCTTTCTTTTGTTGGTTCCTGTGATTCTTGTTGGTGTTTTGAGTGACTAGTGGTTTTGTAACCAAGAAGCCAAGAGAAACAGGTATCAAAGACAGTGATGGTTCAGTATATTCTTCATGGCCAGCTGGAGATTCCTACAGGATGGATAGGAACCTGTAATTGCAAGAAAATTGAGGACTAGTACTTGTGTCCAAACAACTGTCTCTACCCTTCTGTATCAATGAGCAGGAGCATGTAAAATATATTTTTAAAAAAGAGCATAGCTGATCATATCAGCTTTATCAAAACATGTCTGGGGCACAGTTCCATCCCATATGGTATAGAACCAAAAACTGTGTGTGTTTATATTTTCTGATATTTACATAAGAAGATGAAGACTTGTTTGCTCTCAGCTTTGTGGGTAGGATAATTAATTAAATATCTCTAGGAAACATTTCATTAATGGCAAAGTCAAACCTTGTTCTCCCCTCCTTGAAAAAAAGCTTCCCATATATAATGGGAATATCTAATTTCAGTAGGAAACAGTTGTGTGGTTTCTAGGATTATCACACTTCTATGAGACTATGAGTAGATATAGTATTGGTTGAATTTGCAACTGACTTGTGCCTATTTGTTGCTCTGTCTGGTGAATGTAGGATTGCTTGCCTTGCTAAATGTTTACCATGTTAGGGAGAGATATTGCTTAGTGGTTTTTTTTTTTGTTGTTGTTTGGTTTTTTTTTTTTTTTTCATCTAGGGTATCAGAAGATCAATGAACATCCATGCATCCAAAGGATAATGCTGTGCAAGTTTATTCTTACCTAAGCAGTTTGCCTTTTGTTGCTGTGATGGAGCTCACTAGTGTTATGTAGATCGAAAATACTGTTCTCTTACTATAGTTCCCTTTGGGGTTTCTGTTTGCTACCAGTTTCTGGAAGCTAAATATGAGTAGCTATAGTATGCAGTGGCTTATTTTCTCATACCTATTTGGGGGTATGAAGTCTACTGTTACTCACAGTAGTGTGACAATAGTATTAGAGCTATAAACAAGCTAATGACCTCAGTAAAACAGGAGTAGATGAGGAGCAGTCTATTCCAAATCCCCAGAACTAGAATATAGAACTACTACATTCTTTGGATTTGAAAAGATCAGATCATAAATGGTGGGGATTTTTCTTTTTTTGTAATAAAACATTCAGCATTTCTAAAATCATAACATTGGTCTATTGTATAAATGCAAAATCCATGCAGGCAGAGTAGGAGAAATTAAATGAGTTTGATTTTGCCTTTATTTTTTTTTTTTTTTTTTTAAATGATAAACTTATTTTTGGTATTTACTTGAAATAGAATATCTGCAATAAGCAATTTCTCTTTCATGCCTCTCTTTGCATATAAAATGGAATTACTGGGTGGAAAAATGTCCTTTTGAGAAAGTGAAGGGTAACATCAGCAGTCCTACCTGGAAATTATAGCTTGTTTTCACAGTTTCAGGTTCCTGTTTCAAGAAAGAATTTGACATATATTCATGCAGGTTCCTTAGTTTCCTCAAAGGTATGAGATGGTGACAGGGAATGGAAATATCAAAACCTTTCCTTCATGGAATGTGGAGTGCCTCTATTTAGGTATTTCTGGATATTTTCAGTTTTTTATTTAGACTGCAATGGGGGTGTGAGCATTTCAACCCATGAAACTTTATTCCTTTATAGGGAATGATCTTTGAAAAGCTTAGCAAACTTCCAACTAGTCAAACTGTCCCATTTGCTAAAGTGTTGGAGGCTCTTGCTTCTAGCACAGACAGATGCAGGTTTAGTTCCCACATTCAGCCCAGCTTTGTGCACAAAAGGCTTGTTCTGGTTTCTCAGAGTTAGCTGGTTAAATGAGGTTAGTCTGGCACCATGCACTCACTCATTTTGGACCAGGTAACTTTGATTCTATGAAACATCTGCCTGGATGTGGAGATATGAGATTATCTCCTCATGTTATGCTTCTCTTTCCTGTCTTTCTTATAACTGTACTGTATTTTGGTCAAGTTTTTGCCAAATATCAAACCAGGGGATACTGATTGTGACCACACTGCCCTGTCACTCTTAGGCAGGAAAGAGATCCTCACTTCTCTTAAACTGCCAGGGTTGTACCTGCAGTATGCAATAGCTGTATGAAGTCTGCATGAAGGGATACAAACGGGGAGAACAAAACATTTAAGTATTATATACAGTAAAGACCCCATGTCTCACATGGAAAGAGCTTTCTGCTCCTATTCAACACATTAGGAGCAGTCGGGGGAAGAGTAGGAGGTTCTCTGGTTGTTTTCCAAGGAGCACATTTTTGCAATATAGAAACTAAATTTATCTATAACTCCTTATCCAAGAGAGAAGTCTCACATCTCATGTCTTCCCTTAGCTTATGATTCAATGTCATTATCATCAGAATATGCAGAGAAAGAAATGACCGTGAATGCCTTAAAATAAATGAAAATGATAAAGCAATGGCTTAATTCCCCCTGTCCTTCTTTGGTTTTGAGTTTTTGGGATTCAGATTTTAATGTTTTCTTCCTGCCTGGAAACCTATTAATGTAATTCCAAAAAGTGGAGCTTTGAGAGAACATCCTGTATTGCAAAATTCCTAGTAATGATGTTGAGATACTTCAGCATTTCCAGACTTGTTCTTCTGCTTTCAGAGTAAAGTAGTAGAAATAGCATGCATTTCTGTCACTTGTATAGTGATATGTTAAGAAAAAAATTCACAGCTTAAGATATTTAGTTGGTTTATCTGGTAGAGTTGTCTTGACGTTTATCTTTGTTCCTTCTAGCATGCTGATGACCATGATATCTGCATACACAAGGCTGTGACTCATTAAACTGTAGAGAATGCTTACTTTAAGACTCTGTTTTCTGCCAGATTTGGCAGGGACATTTCAAGATGTCAGAGCATTGAATGACATGTAAAAATGTACATTTATTAATTACATGTACCCAAGAGTCGGGCCAAATCAACCTTCTATATCTTCTGTCTTGAACAATAGGACGTCTTTTGTTAACAGCTGAGACGTATGTTGGTACACGTGAGGAGCTGGATAAATCAGATAGATCGTCCCTCAATTGTTTGACATCCTGGGACAGTTTTTCCACAGCTGAGATGATGGAAGGGGTGAGATTGTCTTCGAACTCTCGGAGTTTGTGAATCATTTCATCCACTGTTGGTGTTACTATGTCACCCCAGGTTACCGTTGCCAATGAATGGGCATATGATGACGGTGCATTCCGTGTAAGTTTTCGCCACATGGGTCGTGTACATGACGTACCTTCACCACCAGGTTCTGCACCCGGGCAGCGATATCTTGCCACAGTGCAGCAGCCCAGATGGGTTTACCTCTGCGTTGCCAGTTGCTCTGCTTCCATTGCTGCAACCACCCCCACAGGGCATTTGCCACCATCCATGAGTCAGTATAGAGATAAAGTACTGGCCACTTGTTGGTTGTTCTGGTGTTCCTCAGTGGCCAAATGTAATAAAAATAATCTGTGAAGAGAAATATACCAATTCTAACTTTCAATTCTAAGTCTTTATAGTATTCTATTGTCAACCATGGATCAAATATTTGTCTACGAATCAAAGAAAATTGGTAATTTACCAAAGTTGGAAACAACTAAGTATCTGCAGCAACTGAGTACAGTATGTAGAATTTAGATAAGAATCCAGGTTGGAATAGCAGAGTTCACATTAAAAACATTTTGATGGGATCATCTTCTCTTTTCTTTCAGAATGGCTTATGCTTTATGCCTGGCTTTCTAAGAGTGTACTATCTCTGTGCACGGACTCACATTATTTTTAAGGTGGAATATTTGAGTGATGCAGCTGACATTTAGATAATATGATTCCAACTAATGAAGGCTTACATACAGTAAACATCTAGTTTAGTTCTCTTGAGCTTGTTCTTTTTTTTTTTTTTTTGAGTAGAAATTAACTGTTTGGTGTGCACCAAGTACTGATATAAAAAATAAAGCACGTGCATAGTTTGAAAAGTTCCTTAAAGTCCCTATAATATCCAGAAGCTTAGTTTTCCTATATAATATTCTTTTACTACAAATGCAAACATGCACATTGATTTACTGTTACTAAAAACTAATGACTCCAAGAGTGATTTTTGTACAGATGTACAGTTAACTTTTAAATTACTTACTGTGGATCTTCAACTCTTTTGAGGTCTTTACTGTTTTTTGCTGAATCTTTATGAAAGTCCTTAGCAGTGTTGATGAAGCCAGCTGGTGGAAATGACTGAGTTGTTACAGGTAAGAATCATTTTATTGCATTTGTCTGTATTGTATTTTCTGCAGTTCAGTCCTGGTCCAGGACAGGACTATTATAAATATCAGCAATTACTAATTAGAATAGATTGTAGTAATGATGTATTTAATATATGCAGAAAACTGCACTTTCCCAAACTGGAAAGTTATCCTCCTCATTTTGTGAAAAATCAAATCCAAAACACCAAAAGCAATGAGTTGGATCATTCTGAAAACAGAACAAATCTGAAGTGGTAGCAAGCTTACAGTAAATGAAGGTGAGAGAGCTCTTGCAAATAATTTGTAGTGAATGAGTCACTCAATTTAGTTACCAAGGAAATGAAATGAGGGTATCGGTAAAGGGAACTGAGGAGGAAGACATTGCAATTGGGGCAGCTGTTACCATTATATAAGCCTACCTCATATGGTTATCGCTAATGTAAAACCTTGTGGAGGTATGTTTTATAGAAGATGTTTTCTGGGTTTCACTAATATTTTGTGCTGTTAATGTTGTATTCTCATCATGTGATATCCTTTGTGTGACTCCACCAGATTGGCCATGTATTCAACCATAGCTATAGACAGGGATAAACTGGCCCATGTATTAGAGTACATAATTAATTACAGTTTTTAAAATATTTTAATAAATAGTAGGCTTCTGGAACCCTCAGAATAATTTCACAATAATTTCTAAAGCAAGCACATGATTCACTTCCCTGCTCCCTTTTTGACTGATAATGAAAAACTAAAAAAAGCTGTTTCATATGTGCCAAATCCCTTTTTTTCTCATGATGGGGCACATAGAAATTTTGGTAAGTTTCTTGGAAGTATACTGTGCAAAGCTTATGGACTATTCCCAATCTTTACTCCATTTATTAGTGAATGGTAATTAAACTGTCACAAATTCAGGGCCTAAGATGAATCTGTGGTGGCCAAATCCACATAAGCAGAAAACAGAAAATAGCTACATGCATCTGAACCAAGCATCCAAAATGTTACAGGGATGGAAAAGAAATTTGATCTGAATTTTGAAATTCGGTGAAAAATCTGCCGAAGTTTTGAAAACCCAGGAAGATATATCATGAACATGACACAGTTCTCAGGAATTCCAGCAAGCTTGCAGTCAAGGGACAGCCTTCAGTGAGGTAGGTGACAAAGTTTTAATGTAATTTTATTTCTTGCCTCTTCTCTCTTTCTTAGTGAGTGAGCCTTTATGAACTAGACCAGCAAAGCTTTCAGATTTGGAGCCTTCCGTGTGTTATTGTATTGGTATTTTTTTGTGTTTGGGACACAAAAAGAGTCACTTAGGTATCATTGCCTATTTCTTGTAAGAAGGTAGTGAAGAGATTCAATAGAAGTTGTGGATTTGATAGATGTGGGAGAGAACACCTTCTGGATACTTCTTTAAAATCAAAGTTGTTTCATCTTGCTTTTGTTTTAAGGAACAGAACATATAATCAGAAAGGTTTTATCTATTATTTTTATGGCAGAAACTTCCAAATCTTCCCAGCACCTTTCTGTGGAAGAGCAAAGGGAGTTTGCATAAGAATACAGTCAGTCAGACAGGAATGCTAAGGCAAACTAGATAATGGTGAAACTGACATCTGAATTACCCTTGATAATGTTATCAGGTTAAAAGGAAGGATATCAGTCACCTTTGCAAGCTCTTCCTGAATGTTATCCCAGAAGAAAGCATGATCTGCAATGGAAAGAAAAAAGTAAGCAAGCTGTTTAAGGCAAGTGAGGTTGGAATCAGAACTATTAGATAATAGATTTTGTGTAATTTATTGTTTTCAGTATGTTGGATTTACTGTCTTAAATTAATCTTTCAACTGACATCACTGTAACAAGGGAGTGGTACTGGCAATAAGTGAGGCCAACTGACTTGTGGTATAAGAGCTAGAGTAAAGAATCAGAACAAGACTATGAATCCAAACAAAAGTCTCTGGGGTTGTTCAAAGTGTGAACCTCAGCTTTTAATACAAACAAGAAATCCTGATTGAAATAGACCCAATAGAAATTGACGAATTATTTACAAGAGCTATCTCACCTTTATTTACTGGTAGCTCACTTTCACATCATATTTGTTCCATTTTCAAAATGATCCAACTCTTTTTGCTTTTTGTGTGCTTTATATTAGTAGTCAGGGAGAAGGGCTTTAGAGTTCTTCAGATAATTTACAGCAAATAATATTATTTAGTATGAATAGAAAAAAATAAAGAATTCAATAATAATACATTTACCATGAACATCTCTAATTAACTAAGCTCTAGTAAATGTTTTAAAACCACAATAATTATATAAACTTAAGATCAGAACTCCTTGCTGAAAAAAAACAAAAATCAATTTTACTGAGTTTTACTTTTCTCTGTAACTGGAACAGAGAATATATACTGCTAGTTCCATGAATGGTAGAGACCACTACTATTGTAATTTTAAAATTATTTTATTTAAATGAATTGGATTATGCATGAAAGATTTTGCCACTGGTAGCTAGGAAGCAGATACATTTTGATTATCACGACTTGTAGCTCTAAACACACAAGCTACAATTAAAACATTCAAGTCAAAAAATAAAGGTTGACTGAATGCTGAAATCACTCTTTAAAAAAGAAATTTTTAGACCAGTTTAAATTAGGAATCATGAGGAAAGCATCCTGCTCCCAGATGGACAAGCAGGAATAATAATAAAACAAAATAAAAAATAGATGCAACAACAATGTGTGCAATGAAAAGAATAAATTGTACCTAAACTACAAAATAATAGACTCCAACCCAGCAGGCACTTAAACATATGCTTAATTGTAAACAGGTGAGCAGTTCATGTCTAACAAGAGAAGTGATAAGTGAAATGCACTTATGGGGCTGAGGCCTAAGATAGATATTATTGGCTAGAGTATTAATCAATTAAGAAAGCAATAATAAATCAATGGTAGGTAAGTACATTTTAAATACATGTGTTTGTGCTATTGCTTTTGACAAATTTGATTCTTTACTATGAACTTTGTAAATGAAACATACTGTCACCAGGGAGATGGACTACAGGTAGGTTTCATAATCCACCTGGCTGCCTTAACTTTAGCTATTTAAGCTCTTCATCTGATCTCCCTCTGTAGCTAAGGGGGAAGGGAGACATTTCTGTTTTACCTCTTATCATCCTTCTGAGGTACTGATTTATCTCTTTGCAATAAAAGGAGTCTAAGTGACTCAGCTTCAATGAAACTAGATAAATATAGCTGGTTACAGCCAGGTGCAATGAAACATCCTAGGGTCTATTGTTAGAATGAGACAACTATGCACATACTGAACTTAATGAATCTCATTGCAGGGGATCGATATAAACATCAAGTTATATTTCTTTTAACTTCAGTTGTGCAGAATCTGTGCCAACAGCTCTTAAAAGGTTAGACAGCTCTGCCTCACAATGACACAAAGTAGAAAGGAATATAAGCATTAGGTTTCTAGCCTGCATGTTTGTTACTATGTGTAGTCCTGTTGGCATACAAATTTACTTACATATACTTATATTTATAAGATTATAAAAAAAATGTAGGCTTGAGATCAGAATAATGGTGGGTGCATGTGAGACTGAAACCTCTCCTGTCCACCAAGCAACAGTTTCCAGCATTTGTCACCTGGCTAAAATGGCTTACATGTTCATCCAAATGCATAGTCCCTCACATATGTAGTATTCACTGGGTCATGCTATAGGGGAGTACCTTTTGCAACACACCTGGAGCTGCTCTACACATGCTTTGCAGCTTTAGTGCCGATCCAGACAAGCACAGAAATAACTGGGAAATTACTCATGTTGACTGTTAATCCCAGCTTTTAAAATGTACACAGTTTGTCATCATTTTTCATTGTGGTGAATGTGTGTGTCTGGCCACTTCTGTTTCACAATTGTCCGGTATTTGCCATAGACTCTCTTTTCAGCCCATGTGCTGCAGCCGTTCACTTTTCATTTGAAAGGACGTAATCATACAAAAATCCCTTCAAAACCAGTTTCACTGAAGAAGAGACCTAAGCAGGAGAAACAAATATATGAGGTAAGATGGAGAGGAATGTGTTCTGACCCTGAAACATCTGCTCTTTTAAAGGAGTAAGATACAAAGACAATGGGATATTAATAATATTTCCAGATCATACCGAGCAGTGAGATGCTGCAAAATTATAGATGTTACTGGACAAGAAAAGTAATATGAAAATACCTAATAAGGCTGAAACTACAGGCAAAATGGGACATATGGGACAAATGCACAGTTGGCATATGGGACAAATACACAGTTGTGTACCTACAGAAAACACCCAGAAATATGAATACTAAATGTAAAGCCAGAAAGGAACTGAATAAAATTGCAGTTTGCAATGCAGTGTGGCATCACGGGTATGCACACACTTGAGTCTGAATGTCTTATATCACTGCACTTTTCTCATATACAACTGAAGCACATGCCTAAATGTTTCATTAAATAGGAGTAGTATGTCTGCTAACATAATTGAAGTATAGCATAGGTTTAAACCAATTTCTGAATGAGGGCTTTTGTCATTTAAAAAGAAAAAAAAAAGCCATTGTCATAACAGGCAAGAAATGCAGAGCGCTATCTCACAAAGCTTCATAAAGAGGTGTTGACAGGTTCTCTGCCCACAGTTTCTAAGGGGTCTGGCGAGACAATTGGTTTTTATTCCAAGTTCTGAATGAGCCGAAATAGTAATGAAGCAGAAATCGGAAACAACATATGAAATATATGATGAAAAATCTGGCCTAGCTTTCCCAAGTAATGCTCGTCAACATTTTTCTGTTGCTGAGACAGCAGTAGTGCTACACTGCTGACTGTGTGTGAAGCTCTGGAAATAACATCTTCATCTGGCAAAATAAAGAGGGTGTGAAATCATCTGGGAACACAGGTAGGTTTCGGTACAATTTTTCAATTAAAATAGGTGTAAGACATGCAAGTCTCCATCTTAAACAAAAGCAAATGCAAGTTCCTTAAATACCTAAATTGCTTTCAGAGCACTGGTCTGGTTGTTACCGTACTGCATGTACACAGAGAGTAAGATGAGTGTGCAGAAGCAGGCTAGCAAGGAAGCTTTCCCACCACTTGACTGTGCCCCAGTGTGTGAAAGTGACGGGAGCTTTGGGGCTGAATATTAGGATGTGAAAAACAATGCTGAGGTGGCTTCCTGTATGCCAGGAAACAGAACTTTTTCCTATCTTGTAGAGAAATAGAGTTTCACAAAAGGTGTTTCTACAGTAGATCTAGCAAAGCATGGCTGAAGCCCTATTTGGATGAAAGTGGTGGCATAACTGCAGTGTACACAGTCAGGAAGTCCAGGCTCACAGAAAGGGGATGGGACAATCAAGGGGCAGGTAGCATATTTGGACCAGGAGCAACAGCACTGAAAAGCAGATGAGTCACAGCTGAAGGATAATAGACTGAGGTAGCAGGAATTCAGGGAAAGTTAGGCATATCAAGCACTCTGTGCAATCACTATTGGTTTTCTTCCGATAAATGCCCTTAGTTACTGTTAATGTCTTCTGCAGTGGAGACACACAAAGAAAGCATCTCACTAGTCATTATTCCCTACCTGAAACAGCCATTACGTGAAGCCATTCTGAATCCAAATTCTTGTGCAAATTCAAAAATACATAACAAGCTGCTAGCACAGCACATTCAAGGTTCTGTGCAAACAGTAACTAATCAGCCATCCTAATGTTCCTGTGAGACAAGCTGGTCAATTGATTATTGCAGTTTTCAAAGATACAGGGCTGAGGTGAATCACAGAATCATAGAATCAACTAGGTTGGAAAAGACCTTTAAGATCATCAAGTCCAACCGTTATCCCAGGACTGACAAGACCAACACTAAACCATGTCACTGAGGGCCAGGGATGGTGATTCCACCACTTCTGGGAGCAGCCTGTTCCAATACCTGATCACCCTCTCTGTGAAGAAATATTTCCTTATATCCAATCTAAACCTCCCCTGGCGCAGCTTGAGGCCATTCCTTCTTGTCCTGTCACTTGTTTCTTGGCAGAAGAGGCCAACCCCCACTTCATTACAACCTCCTTTCAGGTAGTTGTAGAGAGTGAGCCTTCTTTTTCCAGACTAAACAATCCCAGTTCCCTCAGCTGCTCCTCATCAGACTTGTGCTCCAGGCCCTTCACCAGCTTTGTTGCCCTTCTCTGGACACGCTCCAGCACCTCAATGTCTTTCTTCTAGTGAGGGGCCCAGAAATGAACACAGTATTCTAGGTGCAGCCTCACCAGTACCCAGTACAGGGGGATGATCACTTCCCTCACCCTGCTGGCTACGCTATTTCTGATGCAGGCATTTACCTGGATCCTATAATAGGCTGGCTCAGACAATTCCATTGAAGGATGGAATTGTCTGAAAATTCAGCCTGCCTTTTAAAAGCAGGGCTTTGATTTACTTACAGGTACCATCCCCCCAGGAACCTAAATTTCTCACTTTGCGTTTGTAAATATCCTGCTGAGGCAGGCCCTTCGGCATCCTTCCTCAATCCCACCTCCTTTCTTGCGATGCTTTCCAGCTGTTCTCACCCTGACTGCTGCCTCTGACACAGGCTGCAGCGAGAGACCTCTCAGTAGCAGCAGGCAGGGAAGGGAAATTCTTCAAAGACCTGCTCGCACTTCTTCCCCCTGCCAGCAGCAGCCCCGCACCTCTGGTCCCCAGCTGTGCTGCTGCTGCCCTCTCCCGGTGCGACGCTCGGCCCCTTTAAGGCGGCGCTGAGCGCACTGTCCCTTTAAAAGGCGGTGGACGGGAGGCGGCGGTGGCCGTGGCCGGGGCCATTGCTCTGCCCGCCGGGTTTCCCCCCCCTTCGTGCCGGCTCTGGCGTTCGGTAGTCCGCCTGTTAAAAAGAGGAGGCAAGATGGCCGAGCTGGGCAGCAAGGGGGTCACCGCTGGGAAAATCGCCATCAACGTTCAGAAGAAGCTGACCCGGGCGCAGGAGAAGGTAAAGGGAGAAGGGGTACCGCCGGCTCCCTGGGATGCGGGGAGCGATGCGGGTACCGCGGCTGAAACCTCCCCCCCGGGGAGCTGGCAGCTGCTTTCTCTGCGGATTTAGGGCCCCTTCGCATCTTGAGAACGCGGGATACCGCTGTTCGAGCTGTAGGGGTTTGCCATCCCTTTGCCGAAACATGGCATCGGGTGCAGCTGGGAGAAGGGAGGGAGAACGGAGCGCCGCACGCTTGTTTTGAACATGTAGATGCTTATTGTTTCAGCAGGAGGAGACCTTCTTTACACCGTATGTAGGTTGTGCTTTATGCGGCAGTATCAAGCTGTATTTTGCGATAGTGCTAAAAGACGGTGAGGAAGAGGAGTGGGCACTTGCGTCCTTATCTTCTAGCAACATAGCATAATAACCGCTACTTGCTTTACTGACCTTGAGCTCCAGGTTTTGGAATGGTGGTAAAGTAAAAGCCATACGGTCTTTAAAGACTCCGCTGATGTCTGCTAAGGGAGGGGTGTTTTGTGAATCCCAGGAGCCCTTTTCCTGTTCTCCGCCCACCTCTGTGTCAGCAGAAGGTGCCAGGAATATGCAATGGATACTTTTCATGTTCATCTCTCTGGCATGCTGCATATGATGCCAGATGCCAGCTCTGTGTAGGGATTATCGGACATTTTATGCAGGGACATTGATCAGCTGCTTTTATCTCTGGCACGCTCATCTTGGCTTTCAGTGATTTACTGTGAGATGACATTGACTGAATAAGGACTGGTGCATCTTTGAGGGAGGGAGGGTAAACAGATCTGCCCCACTGCTGCTCTTGTTCCCTGCGAGTTATCTTTAGCAGCTAGATTTAATCTTGGAGGTTTGGAATTGGATGCAGTGCTGGCATGAGCCTTGTGCCCATCGCCGGCACTTGTAGAATGCTGCTGTGTCAGAATGGCAACCTAAACTTGCCAGGCCTAATACTGCATATGCTGCTTCCACTAGTTTAAGCTCATTTACTGAAACTAGGAGTGTGATTTGAACTTGCCTGACTGCTTGGTAAAAGGCCCAGGTGAAGAGCAGATCCGGTATGGAACTGACTGCAACAGCAAGGTCCTGGCTTTGATGTAAACTAGAATGAGCATGGCCACATCTCTGGTTTTTCCCTTTCCTGCGGTTCCAAGAGGGGGCAGGATGGGAAATTTGTCTCTTGGTAACTGGTCCACCCTGAACTCATCATAGGTGTTAAATTAATTTGATATTAGCCACCAGACGGCAACCATATGTTTAGTTAATATTAAGGTCAATGGTAAAGGTTGAGCTCCTTGGCCTGCTGATGAAGTTATTGTACTTATCGAAGCAACTTGGAGCCAAGTGTGGCCTGCCAGGCCGTTCCCTTCCTTATCTCAGTGCATGCAGGTTCTTTTCATAGGGAGAATTTTCCACAAATTCCTCTCAACTGGAGATCCAGTTCACTTCCTTGCTTATTCCCTGGTGGTGACTGGGAATGTGTGAGCCACGACAGTCGTAATCAAGAGTTTAGCCATGTATTGCAAGTGATTTGCGCGGTCTGAAATTGGCAGTGTGTCTCTTTACGTTGAAAAAGCACATCTCATTTCCATCAAAGGAGAAAAGGAAAAGAAGCCCAAAGCACTTGCTTATTAAGTTAACACAAATTCTAGGCCCTTCTCCTGTTGTTATACTAATGCAAACAAAATATTCTCAAAAAAGAAAAAAATGGCATTGCTTGCTTCATCATCTGACTTGCTTTTTCATATGCCTACAGCTTCATCTGTAACAATTCCTCTTTAGTGGAGTGTTAGGTATTTTACCCTTGTCTCTCACGGACAGGTTCGCCAAGTCAAACATATGAATGTTAACTTTCAGCTTGTGAGGAAAGGTACAGCTGAATAAGAAGTAACAAGGAAGGCACTAAGGGTTACTGCACTATACTGGTATTAGTCTTGTGGTATTTAGGCTGTGACGCTGTGTTTAGCAGAAAGGTTAAACAATGTGTTTGAACTTAAGGATCAGGTGTTTATATAATTAAAATTTATAAAAAAGGTAAGCACAAGTGTACAGAGGTAGATCTGGGTACACAGCAGCGCTTAAAAATGTATGAGGGATGCTGACTGGGGTTGAACTTTCCTTTTTGAGGCTTAAAAAATCTGACAGTGTTCCTTTTGCATATCTTTTTTCAATTTGAATCTAGGATAAAAATTCTTCCCTTCAGAGTGGTATCTTCCTCCCAACTTGAACCCTGAGGCTTTGACTTCAGCAGTTTCCTTCATAGTGAATTTAAGCCTTGTGTTAGGCAAAGAATGGTGTCTTTTTGTTCAATGCAGATTTCACAGTGGAACACTGTATACATCCTTTTTTTTCCCTTCTGAGATGGCTATTATGTAAAGTATGTAAGATATTCCTTCAGAAGTACTGTTTGTTTTGAGCCTTTCAGCAAAACTATTGGCTATTTTTGGAAGACATTTTCTCAATTCCACAGGAAATATGGGGCAGAAGGGCTGACTATGCTGTTTGCAAATGGGCTGGCATCCTTTAATCTCTCTTCAAAGATAGCTTCAAGTAGAATATTTGGCAATAATTTGTCCATTGTCCAGTGAAATGTATCAAGTGAGTTGATGCCTTTGTCCAGAGAAGCCCACCTAGCAGAAAGGACCAGTGCGAGTTTGGAACTCATCTGTTATCCTTTGCAGCTCACAATGGGGAGGTTTAGGCTGGGAGTCATGCTTTGTTCATCTGGTAGTTAGCTGAAGGGTTTTCAGGCTGAAATGTTGAGCTCTGAACCTTTCATAATTCTAAACTTCCCAAAATGGAGTAAACTTGTAATGGCTCCAATATTGCGGTGTCTTGGAGAGTGCCTAGTGTTTGCAAGGTCTTTTAAACTTTGCCACTAAGGATCTGAAGTTTTTTTTTCCTTTATGTCTGTAATCCATCATCTCGATTAAAGTTTCTTTCTTCTATGTGATCAATTTCTATCTGATACTTTTGAAATTTTCAGGGATCTCCCCAGTTTCCACAGTTCCCATTTTTATTTATTTTTCTTTTTTTCTTGAAGAATGGCCTGTTTCTGGGTGTGTCAGTCTGCATGTGCACAAACATTTCTGCTTTGAACAAATTAAAACAGCATCTTGGTGACTTGATGTAATCCTGGTGCAAGGGTGACTCCTCTGCGAGGTTCCAGGAGGGGGTTGAGCTTGGGGAGCAAATGGATTGGGGTTTTGTTGCTTGGCTGGCAGTGAGCATCCTCATTAAAGGATCAAAATCTTTGCTTTCCTCCAGCACGCTAGGCAGAGATTCAGGGTGGAAAGATAGTATTGGCTGTGTAGGCACTGACTGACAATTTAAAGAGCATACAGATTAATAGGTACATCTATGGAGGTGAATTGCAAAGTTGACATTGAAAAGAGAGGTTTTTCCTTGGGAGATTTTTTTGTGTATGTGTGTGTGGAGAGGAGTAGAAGGGGATGAACTCGTTCTTAATGTGCCAAAGTTCTGAGTGAGAGTGGGCTTACATACATTAATACATGGTATGGGGAGTTTTACTTTGGACTAGGCCTGGTTGGAGGGGTCTTTGAGCAACCTGAACTAGTAGAAGATGTCCCTGTCCGTAGCAGGGGGTTGGAACTGGATGATCTTTAAAGGTACCTTCCAACCCAAACCATCTGTGATTCTGTAATTTTTCCTTTTCTAGACTTTAAACGTGGGAAGTTCCTATCCAATAGGAGTGGTAGTCTTCTGTTCTTTTTTTCATTACAAAGCTGGGCAAAACGAGAAGTCTGTGTTCTGTGACACGTATAGGCTGTCATATTTTTTTCGTGTTTTTTACTCCGATGTGCCAACAGACCAAGGCATCCACTTTTCTCCCTCTCTGTCCCCAACCAAAGGGGAATGCCAGGGTGCCAGGACCTGGAAAATTTTAGCTTGGACATCCAAATTCCCTTGCATTAGGGAGTATTATTTAGGTTGTAGATTCTGCCACTGACTTCCGTCCCGTGTTGTCATGAAATATCACCTCTGCTTTGTTTCTTGGCTTAACTTGGTTTATCCCACCAATGTTTACCCACATCTATGTTTGCAAAGTTTCCCTGATTAAACTTATCAGAGCAAAGTTCTGCTCCCTTCTGGCTGCAAGTTCCAAGAAGGCTGGGTTGTAGCCTTGATCTCAAAGGACTAGTATTACCATAGTTATTGGTAGCCAGGCTTTCTGATGCTTATTTCCTGTTCCCTACAGGGCAAAACCCCCATAAACCCCAAGATTTATATGCAAGTAAACCAAAGGCTTTGCTAAAGAATTTGCAGCTCAGCAAGGAGAAATAACCAAAGACACTGCCCCTTAAAAGGAAGGTGGAGGACTGCTTTTGGCAGGCCACTGCAGCCTGATCTCCTAATGCTTTTTCCAATTAATTTGTGTCATGTAACAATCATAGTAGCACGGCCTGTCTGCTGTCCAGAAAGGATCTTTTCCTTTCCCAGAACCTTTGTTTCTTTCCCCTTGTAGTCCCTTGCTGGACACAAGGACGTTGTGATTTGGGTGGAGTAGGGTTTGCAGAAAGCATGGCTTGCATTTTGTGTTTGCCCTGATAAGACCTTTTTTTTTTTCCTCCCTGTAAGACAGACTCCAGTAGGTGGAGCATGGCAGGTAGGAACACCTAGAATGAAATCTCAGCCCTGTTGAAGCAGGGGGGAGTATATAACAATGAGCAGAACCCAGGAGCCTTAAACCAAATTTAAATACAGATGGCTTCAGGATTCGGCTGTCAAGGCCTGCCTAATCTGTAGAACTTCTGCAGATGGAGAGGTAGGCTTTACACAAAAAAAATGCTAGGTGGAGAAAGTTCTGTTATTGAGAAGTATCACATCCGCCTACCTGGGAGAAGTTCCTTTTTGGTTTTCCTATTGTCTCTTTAAAGTTTCTATGGATTTTGCTTGGCTTTGCATAGGGTAGGATAAATTGGTGGCAATCTGCCTTGTGCCAGTGAAGTACAAATAGCCTGAAGAGCTATGGAAGTTAGTTGTTCTCTTGCTGATCTGTCATGAAACTTTCTTTTTTCTTTTTTTATTTGGTTTTTAATGGAGGACTCCCTAGGTGACAAGGAAAGGGCTTTTTACTTTATATCTGTTAGCTTGCTTTCTTAGGAACGCATGGTTTAGGTGACAGGTAGAGTCTCAAAGGTACCTTGTGTCCAAAGGTTGCTGGAAAACGGGCACTGGATAGAAGAGAGAGATCTGAATTAATGCTCCTGATGTACAAATGATACCAGTATGAGCTCAGACTGTATTACTGGGTAACAGATAATCTGCATGGGGAAGGGAGGAGGTGAAATAGGAAACTGGGCTCCACATGTTTCCTTGCCCATGGATGGTTTGATTGGCAGGGTGCTTGCAGTGCCCTACTGAAGGAGCCCCTATGTCTGGGTGTTGACAACAGATTTCTTCTGAGAAGCAAGATCTCTTGGATGGATGAATTTTCTGGTTGGAAAAGGCTCAGCCCTATTCCTGGTCACTTTATCTTCCCTGTAAGAGCTAGTCTTACAGCCAGCCCTTTTCAGTGCAGTTCTTGTGAAGAAAAGGTTCATAAGGTAGGATCTGGAAGATCTTAGTTAAAACTTCTGATGAAGCTCTAGGCAGGATAGAATTAGTGTTACAGAAGTCAGCATTCCTCAACAGATATCAGAGCTGTCTGTCTTCTCCCCTCATCATGCATGCTGATTGTTAAGCAAGATTTTGTGTTTCCAGACACAAATGTTTCTTTGCAACATCGCAAATGCTTTTGGCACATGACTAGCAAATGACATGGCTAGCCAAGCCATTGAGAAAAGCTGTGTGCAGCCTTAGGTGTTGAGCATCTAGCTGGACTGGCGTTTTCGGCAATAATGCAAGTTTTCCTTTGTTCCTGGCTCTTTGGTCAGAGAGGTAATATCCTGTTGCTTGGAACCTAATGTGTCGTAAAGCTCTGGTTCTAAAAACTTCTGAAGTGATAACAGACAGCTTAGGTTGACAGGTATTAGAGCAGCTGGGTTTTTTGCATTGCTGTTGTGGTGACCAGACACCTAAGCTGCCCAGTGTGTGAGTTCTGTAGCTTTGCAAGGATCGTCTTACGGTCCTGGCTGTCTACCTGTACATGCAGAGATCAGACTGTCTTCCCTGACGTGCTGTACTGGCAACTTGACATGTCATAAAGATAAACTCAATTTGCCCAAGCAATGCAGACCTGTAGCCCTGTTTTGTTCAGCTGGCCTCGCTCAGGTGCCTAAGTGGGCTGGCTAATTCAGTGTGTGGACCAGCTGCTTCTTTTATGGGATATAAGACTATGTTAATGTTGACCAGAAGGCTATGCATTCTCCAATCCACAGCAGTGAAATGGGAACAAATATTAAAATACAAATAAAGCTTCCTTAAGAGAGCTGCTGGCAGGTGAAATAAGGCATCAAGGTCTATTTCGACATCAGCTTGTATTTTAGTGTTTTCTTGAAGGACTGTATATTTGCTTTTCTCCAACAGCTGCAATACTGAATGTGTGAGTGCCAGCAAACAGTTGCACAGTTGCTTAATTAATTTTCCCCTGCTGCCTTTTCCTAAGTTTCTCATTGGTTACGTAAAGAGCTTGCATTCAGCAAAAGTTTTGGATGCTGGTTACATTTTAAGGAAGACTTGGAAGCCAGAGCTTGGCATTACACAACCTAAAGAGGTCTCTTGGAATCACTATGAAGAAGCTTTATGAATTGAGGAACAGATACTGTGTTTGCGCGAACCTCTGCAAGTACACGTGTATAACAATTTTATTTTTTCCCCCCTATTATTTAGGCTGTGCTGGAATAAACTTTGCTCAACCTGTGGCTGGCAGGTTGAAGTTTTTGAAAATCTCCATTTCTAGAGGGGTGCAGTTAGGAGAGCCATAGAAGCCAGACAGTGTCTCCTTTCTTCTTGTCTCTTTCGTTAGAAGAAAGGAGAAGTCTGAGTGGCAGTTTGTTCTTAATATAGGCTGGCAGGCAGGATGGCAAGTGCAAACTTTACCATAAAAGAGGAAAGCAGTAGTTGAAACAACTATTCCCTCTGTGGAAACAGAGGGTCACATTTAGTCTTTTGATAATACACAGATATCAAAGCCTGAAGTACTGCCCTCTCTGCAAAGATTTGACATGCAAATTCAGAAAGCTGGTAACCTGTTCTGACATGATTTATTTTTTTGTAGTTTTTCATTGATCATGTTTGGTTTGTTTGCTTTAAGCAGCTTTAGAACTTTTTGTTAAACTGGCCACACTGTTTTCTCAGTTCTTTTCCAGGTTACCTTTTCATGAGGGAGATTAAAGACTGTAGCTGAAGTAGAAACATTTTTCACTGGATAATTGCTAACACTCTGCTTTGAAACTGCATTAGACAGAACTGCAATGCTTGTTTGCCAGCAGGGACAGAAGGGGAACTTCAGTGGTACAGGAACTATTGTGTTTGAACACATAGCTAAAAGTGTTTAGAATTTTTTTTTTTTCCTTTATGCTACTCGCATAGAGGCTTGATTGCACATTTTATCAGGGCAGAAACACTAATGCTTGACTTGACCAACTCAGAGCTGAGTTTGAAGGTATTTCCAGAGTGAATTAGCAATTCTGTCCCATTGGAGTTATTTGGAGTGGTGCCAGTGACAGATATGAACATATACCAAATAAGGTATATAGACTGACATTTGAAGAAAATGAAGATCTGTGCATCCTTTTTCTTAGCAGGAGTGCTGGTCCTGTAGCTACCCTTGTAGGTAATGTTACCCATTCCTGTAAGTTATAGCAAGTCTTTTAATCCTACCAGCTCTGGGAGTCTTGAGTGTGCAAGGGCCAACCTTATTTCCATTCCTGCTTCCTCAGCCATTTGTGGGGGGGAGGCCAAATAATATATTTAAAAAATGCAGGGAATTTTTCCTGCAATTTAGATGTTCAGCTCATTCATTTTGAATTTTCAAGTAGTCAAGTGGTGTCTTGGGGAAATACGTTCTTCCCTCTCTGTGGGTGCAACATGACCCCTCTGATCTAAATCTTGCTTCTGACACAAGAGATGAAAAAAGGGATTAACTTATTGTGGCAGGGGACAGCACATTTCAAAGATTAGTTTGAAAATATACTTGGGGAAAAAAATCTGGTGGGAAGGATGGCAGGCTCTATGAGAGAAACAGTGCTCAGGAACAGTTTAAATGTGTTCAGATAGAGAAATATACTTGGGTTCTGCACTGAAACGCTCCTTAAGGTATAGTTTCATCAGCTGAGGAGTGAAATGGCAGTTCTTCTGTGTATTTGACTGACTTCTACAGTAGAAGGATACTAGGGTTTTTTTCTTTTTCCTGTCTGTTCAGACTGAACAGCTGTTGTGAAAGGCCAAGCCTAGCTGTCTGTTAATAAACTTGAGCCATTGAAAGAATGCACTCATTCTGATAATGTTTCCCTTGACATGCATACAGACAGTATGATTATTTGTTAGTATCTGCAGTCTGATTGTATTATCTATTACCAAGAAAGGTCATTCCCTATCCTGAAACAATTCCAGTGCAAATATTGGGCAGTCTCAGTTAACTAAAATACCTCTGGTTTGTTTCAGTGAAATTCTGTATTCCAGAAGATTTAAAACGTTTTTCAGATATTTCAGCAGAGGTTTGGTAAGGATGGTTTTGTACACAAGGGTGCAGGGCTGGTTTGGAACAGCAAAATTTTTATGAAAATAAGCTGAAGAAATTGGAAAACCAGATTGGATTCCTTTGGAGAGGGAGAACAGTTATATGTGCAGAACTGGGAGAGTTTGGAGGCTGATTGTGGTGGTGATGAGGTCAGGGAAAGTCAGAGGGATGATGTGAACAGTTGATTGTAGGGCTCTGTAGTGGTAAGCTACATCCAATTGCTTGTGGTCTAGGACTTCTCTCTGGATGGATATCAGAGTCAGTTGCTAGACTAGAACTTTTTGCCAAGCTGGAGGCTTTTGCTGTCCTTATTCTCTGACCCTTGGTGAACATAAATAATTCGGGGAGGAAGTGTGTGTTATCAGGGCTGGATGCCCACCGTGCGGTTGTAGGAATAGTAGGTGAAAAGAGCTGTGTTGTCATGCTGGATGAAGTGAATGACTTTGAGCTAGGTGTTGGTTTTTTTTTTTAAGCTGTCAGTCCCAAGTCTCCAGTTGAGGCCTTAATTTTTGAGAAGGCTCTTTGGGAAGCACACCGTGGTGCTTTTCCTCTCCAAAGACAATGTGGCCCAGATTCCCATCAAGTGCTCTGTCAAAGTCACTGGGCTCATTCACAGCAGGAGAACTTGGCCTGTGAAACCCAGTTCTCAAATTTGCAGTTACTCATCCTTCAGGTCTTCTGAAGTAAAAGCAGTGGAAAGGAAGAGTTGCTGTTCAAAAGCTGTTTGGGAAGATGAGAAGAACCAACAGATCATCTGTGTTGCTTCAAACATCTCCGCTTCAGTAAGACAGGTGGCACTGTGTAAACCAACCTGGCCATGGAGGGCACCGTTCTCAAATCTTTCCTCCATGTTTGATCCCTTGTAGCTGTCAGCCTCTGGCTTAGGGATTCCCAGCAGCTCATCCAAATGTCCCTGTTTTTTCCCTTTTGCATTATGGGTTCCAGATCTGTCCTGCATTTGAGAAACTCCCATCCTTGTTCAGCAAGGTGGTTGTGAACCTCTACAGGAGCTTTCCTAGCTTCTTAAGGGCTCTGCAGCCAGCCTGTCCCTTCTGGAGTCTCTCTTTCACATGGTTCTGCCTTACAAGAACTCCTCTGCCCCTCTGCCTCCTAGCACACACCTGCTCCTTTATCTCTTTCTCCAGCTCAGGAATGGCCCCAGATGCCATTTATGTTTTATCCTGGTTGGGTTGCTTCATTTTGCATTAGGGATTGCATAAAAATAAACCTACTTCTTGCAAATGCATCAGCATTTAAAATGAGTGTTGCAGAGGAGGAGGTGGCAGAGTACTTGAGAAGGGGGATTTGTGCAAACAGCACTATTTGTGCCATCTATTCCTCTTACTAGTGTTACAGTTGGCTATAGATAGGGTTTAATTAATCTATGTTAAATGCCTACCCAAGTAATAGACATTGGTGTTGCTGAAGTCCTGTTGCCTGGAATGTCACATTGATGCCAGCTGAATGAAGTGATGCCATTTGGCCTTATTAACTACAGAGCTATGATGCAGCTTACTATCCAGCTCCACAGTTGTGCCCACTTTCTCTGGTCTCTGTTTCAGTATCTGGAAATTTACCTGCTTTCTTGGAGCTTCTTTGACATTTTCTGCTTCTTTGTTTTCAGGGTATTGATAGATATGTATTCTCTCCAGTCTCTGATTTGCTGAAAAGCAGGAACTCTGGAGAGCTCAGTGTTTTTAGCTGCCTGCTTTGAATGAGAGCAAATCAAAGAGATAAAAAAATAAAAATGCCCAAGAAGTGATGAATTAGGCATACAAGTGCATATGGCGAGGATGGCTTGGTTGTGCAAGCTCACCTAACAAGTGTGCATTCCGTGGTCTGTCTCTTGGACAGTTATGTGGTAGAGTGGTAGATGTGCAGCTTGTGCACCCCAGACTTGACACACCAAGGCTGAAGGGTGGAGATGACCCTAATACAACCCATGTGTCTTCTGGTGAAGCTGTGAGTTTTCAGCATCTCTGGCATCTGGCCACCTGCTTAAGATGTCAAGGTTGAATCATTGAAAGGCTGAAAACTCTGTCTTAAGCTCTTAAGATTCTTAATCGTCTACACTTCTTGAGGTAGGTGCCTGCCTCTGGCTTTGGGTTTATTCTGGTGGAAGAAGTCACCACTTCCGAATGGTTATCCCGCTGCCCTGTTTCCTGCTCTGTGCACCTGCGGCTCAAACACTTTGTGCAATTCTTCATCCGCTCGCCTGTAGATAATCTTGTCTTTGTCACACCAGCAGTTTGAACTGACCCAGCTACTCCCACTGGAGCTGCAATTTCACATCACACTTAAACCACATCTACCATTGAGATGTGTCATCTCCAGCTGCTTATTTTCTCTTCCTTTCTTTGACCTGATGCAAGTATGGCTGAGTCAGCAGGACCATGGGGCAGTGGAGTGATGCCTGATCTGGGCCATTGGAGTCGTCTTCTCTGGAGACGTTCAAAGCCTACCTGGACACATTCCTGTGTAACCTGCTCTAGGTGGCCCTGCAATGGCAGGGGGTTTGGACTAGATGATCTCCAGAGGTCCCTTCCAGTCCTAAGGGTTCTGTGATTGGTCTCTTTCCTAGCTCAGTTTAACTAGACAGTAGCTAGTACCTGACTTCAATTTTACATTAAATTTCCCTTCTATTCTGACTCTCTGAAACCCCTGACTGAAGGATATGAAATAGAAAAATAGGAAAAAATTGAAAGTGAAGTCTGAATAACATTTGCTGTGTTTTTTTTTATTCTCAGAAGCTTGGGTGGTGAAAAAAGCAGGACATTTCTATGTTCTTCTTAAAGACAAATAAGCGGCTGAAGAGTAAAGGGTAGGAGTAGGAGATACCTGTGCTTTCTTTTTGACTGCTAAAATCTTTGAAACAAAGGAAAAGATCAATAAATAAAACTCAATATGTTTTCCTAGTAATCTTTCATAAGGCAAGGCAAGCTCATGCATTTGTAGAAGAGGGGAAAAAAACACAGTGAGTTAGACCTGGAGGGAAGATGATTTTGTGGGTCAGTGAGTGGATGTGACACAGATACATTTAAGGAAGAAAAAAAGCAAGAAATAATTATTGGTTCAGTTTCTTGTACCCTGTTAGTTATAGCTGAGAACCAACCCTTGAATTTATGCTAAGGTACATGGGCTGTACCTATTGTGCAAGGCAGGCATAATGTGAAATTACCTAAAGAAATGAGAGATAAAAGTAACATAACAAGACTAAATAAGCTGATGTAGCTGGTTTTGCAGGTGCTTGGATAGTTGAGGGATAGATAGGCATTGATGCATGCAAGGGTGTGAGCATAACAAAGTGTGACTGCAGAGACCAAGCTATGACATCAGGTCAGTGAGAAGGGAAATTGCTTTTCCATACTATCTGTCACAGCTCTACTCCTGCTATATTGTGACTTAATTTAGACTTGTATGATGCTAGGAGCTAAACTGTGGGTGAAGGGGGAGGGAAAAACAACCTGAAATGTTGAAAACAGTTAAGGGGCAAAAATCTTAATATAAAAAATTCCTGGAATGTCAGGATTTGGGTCAGTGCTGTATGCACTCCAGGGCCTCTAGCCAGTTCACCAGCTTAAGACTTGTTCCTCTTCTAAGAGCCTCCTGTGGGAGAGGAAGTGGTTGGTTTGAGCCCCTGGTTATATTTGTAAGAGAACCTTTCCGCTTAACTGATTTGCCATGTGCAAAGGTAGTGAGAGATAATGCTTCCACAACATCCAGAGAACTGAGGATTTGTGTGTTTTTGTAAACATACTGCAGAAGTACCTTGAGGAAAACAGCTCTTACATCATAGAGATATACTGTGTATTTTCCTAAACTTCCAGTGTAGTTTCTCGCTACTCGTGTGGTGAGGGACGGAAGCACTAGTTCCCTCCAAACTAGGGCTGAGACATAGAGCATTCACGGAATGCGGGTCATCAACGATTTATTGCGCAGTTAGAATTCCTTATATCTGCCGCCTAAGCACCTCCCCAGGATCAGCTGGTTCCTGTCCCTCCTGGCAACCTCCCGTCCGTGCATCAATCCCTACCTCAGTATGGCTGTTTACTTGTGGAAAAGTCTAGCAGTACTTCTAAAGGCTGATAGTAGAAATACAGAAGGTGCATTGATTTTTCTCTTGTAGCAGTGACTACAGATTTTTAAGCTGGATCTTTTCTTCTACTCAGATTTCAGTTTAGATCAAACAACTAATACTAACCTATTCACAGCCGGCTTTTTGTTGCTGTGGTGTTGGGCCAGTCTCACACTTGTACTGGGCTTTTTGTTGTTGTGAGAGCAGTTTCAGAGAGGTTCATGCTACATCTTGGTCACTTGTGAAAGTCACTTGAGGGATTTTTATCTGTATTTATGTAATCACATCCTTAATGTTAGCGCCATGATGTAACACGTCAGGTTCTCCCATCATCCGCATTTCATTTAGTTTTTATTTTTAACATAAATGGCAGCAAAAGTCAGTTGCTGCTGTCAAATGAAACCACTTTGTATTTGCTCTTGACTACCAGACTTGTAGTGGAATTCACAGTAAATCTTGGAGCTTGAGCTGGCAGGCATGGCAAGGCAAAGGGCTGGCAATCTGCCCCTCTCCCAGCCCGTTCACACACATAGTAAGCTGACTGTGACTTACTGCACGTAAAGGGAAATGAGGAGTGAGACTACAGCTGCACAGATTAATGAAATCTAACTGGTTCTCTTTCTGGGACAGATGAGAAAGCAAATTTATATTGCAGTTTCTTGCCACCTTGATGTCATGGTATTCGATAGGTGCTAACAGCAGCTTTCATTTTCTGCTGGTTCACATGTTTCACCAGTGTGCTTTCTCCTGCAATGAGTGCCAAAGCCTCTTTTCTAGTTCCTGCTTAAAGGTGTGTGCTACCAGAGAATGGTTAATGTTCAGAAAAGCTGTCTCTTGTGATGGTAGAATCTGAATCGCTCCTCCTTCAGTATCCCAATGCATTGACTTTGACAACTGCAGTACGGTATGGATGCCAATGACCTGAGCAACTTACCAGTGAAGAAGGAGAAAATGATGCTGCTAGCACTTCTCAAGATGATCTTCTTCTATGCAGGGATAAATGATTCATCCAAAATTAAAATTAAATTAAAATTAAATTAATTAAATTAAATTAGGTGAGAAGATGCCCGGTGTGGCTGAGGGAGGGAGCACTTTGATTCAGGACTGCGGTTGCTGTCCAGCCAGGTATTGCTGGGTATGCCAGGAAGCTCTTTCAGTAACAGTGCCCTTTCTGCAGTGCTCATGTCTTGTTCTGGGGAGCTGATTCCATAAATGGACTATTTGGAGGCTCTGGAGCGTAACATTCCCAATTACATTACCTGCAGGGTCACTGTGTCCTCTATTGCAGCTTGCAACGAGAATGGCTTTGCCCTGTCATAGTTACATGCTTAAGAGCATTACTTTGATTATCCAGGAGGGCAGATTAATGGGAATTGATGGATATCTGGCAGAAGGGAGAGGTGCTCAGGAGGTGAATTGGAGTTAGCAGACTTGTTATGCAGAACAGTGCAGTCTGCTTGTAAAAAAAGTAAGCCAAAGAAACAGGTTTGAAGTAACTGTCCTGCCTTGCAGAGCTTGAGGAGGCAAATAGCAAGGTGCTTGCATGGGAAGTTTGGTTACCGAAATTGTCACTAGTGAGTTGTGGTGGTGTTTGAGGTACTCAGTAAAGTCTTACAGAATTAAATGTGGAAAAAACAAAAGGTCCTTCTGTCTCTCCAGACCTTGGCAGCTAAATTGGAATTGCTCTAAAACCTCTGTGCTTTCTAGGTCTGTCCCTCTCCTGTGGTGTAAGAGGAGCAGAGTTCTACCCAGTGGGACACTGGGATCGCAAATGGGAGGCAGTTATATGTTGCACAGCAGTCTGATCTGCGTATAAAGCGTGAGTGGACAGCTTGGTGAAGAGTTGTGTATCTCTCTGTGGTGAACAGAGGAGGCTGCGTGGTGGAAGGAAATGAAGGAATGATCTGGCCATTAGAAACCTTTTGATGTTCAGTGGCTGAAAACAGCAGTGTGTTGGGAGCTGTTTGATGAGGAAGGGAATGGAAGTGTTCTCCTGGTCGCAGGAGAAGGTCTGATTGTGCAGAAGGAACAAATGTGGTTTGGGGAGCTGAACAGGAGCAAGGGCTGGAGTGGGGCCTCCAGAGGAGGAAACGAAACTTTCTGCAGGGGACTAGTGCCAGTTCTTCACTAAAGTGCTACTTAAGAAGAATAAGGAAGAAAGAAGTTGCCAAAAAAAATCCTTAGGGAGTGATGGTCTGCCTTGTCTTTCTGGAGCATGTGTTTTTTATGGACTGAGTCCTGCCCTTAGCAGGCTCTGTGGACCTTGGCAGGGCTGTGTGTGCAGTGCTAACGACCACTGTTCTCAAAGCCCAGGAGACACAGATATGGGTGCCCCCTGCCCCAGCAAAGTAACAGTAACACAAGTTGGTTTCCTGAATGAGTTAAGGTTTCACCATAGTGAATGGAGCTGTGAATGAAAGCTAACATGGGACAGTGGAGTGGAAAGCTTGCAAATAAAGCCCTTCTTGAGAGTGGGCAGTACCTGCCTGCCAGCCCCTGGTGACAGGCAGAGGGACAGCTGGTGATTCTGTTGAGGGAGGCACTCTGCAACACATTCTTCAGGCCTGGAATGGCATGGGTCTGAAGCCAGTCATGCTGTAGATGTGAAAGGGCATTAAAAGCATCAATGGATATTTTTAGTCAGAATAAATGGGAGCAAGGGTTGAAGGGGCCAGAAAAAAAAATTAGCTATTCTTGTTTTTCAGACTCATGATGCTGAGGAACCAGGTGTCCTCTTCAAGGGATGACTAATTCCTTGTTTCACAGAGTGCAGAACAGAAAGTAAAGCCCTTTTTTATTTATTTATTTATTTATTTTCCTCTTCTGAGCCCTCCCTCACCCCATCAGATGAAACAAAAATACTTGTTTTTTGGGGATGAATTTATCATGCTCAGAGTCTGCTGCCTTCAGTTTCCTTCTCTGTTTGCCCCCTGAGCATCTAGTGGGTCTGTGGCACTAAGACATGACTCTTTTCATGTAAACCTCAGCTCCCTTGCACATAGTGAAATTTAAGACTGGCCTAATGTCTCTTTCTCTTATTGAAAAAAGAAAAAAGAAAAGAAAAGGAAAAAAAAATAAAGTTGGGGTGTGTGTGGGGAAGCCCTGTTCAGGCTGAATGCATTGTTCAGTTGCTCTGGTTTGTTATTGTAGGGTTGCTTATCAGAGCTGGACTGAGAGTATTTATCTAAGCCCTTCCTGTTCCTACCCTGTCCCCCCAGATAAGATCATTTCTGTGGTGAAGCAGCCAAGGAGGATATGGAGAGGGAAAACCTGGGGTCTGAAAATTGTGTAGACTCACATGGCATGTTTAAGCGCTCACCCATAGAGAGTCTCTGCATGATGAAGATTAAAAATTGGAAAAGTGTGTGTGTGGCAAGAGAACAAATTCTTCCTTCTTTTTTTCCCCCTGATGTCACCTTCCTTAATTTTCTGACCGTAGTAACCTTCTGACAATATTTTTAATCATAAAATATTGTCCCCAGTGGTAAAGGTAACTCTTCTAGTAACCCCATGTGCATATATCAACCTGGATAGATTTTTAGTGTAGTATCTTGAAGCAGTCGCCAGGATAAGCAGGGATTTTAAAAAAGCAGCTGGAAACTTGAGGAAGATGTATGAAAGCAGAATCTATTTTCATGGTGACAGACAGAGAAATGAAAATTCATGTATAATGCTTTCTGGTGCTTTTTCTGTCTGGCTCAAATGCTTTCTTACTAAAATCTGTTGATCTGCTTTCTGTTTGTTGCTGTCAGTCTTTAGGTTTTCTTCTAGCTGTCAGTCATAGCTTGGATTGATTTTTTGCCATTTGTGTCAAGAAAAAAAGGTGCAAGTTGGGATATCTTCTGCTGAAGTGAGTTGTGGCTGCTTTGGGGAGTCTTGCAAGGAGGGAGAAGAGGAGGAGGAGATGATGTGAGGTCAGTTAGTTCCCCTGTCCTTGTGCTTTGTCCATGAGGCATGCTGGACCAATGCAACTAATTTTTTTGGGCTTCAGGACTAGTTTTAGCTAGTAACACATGGATGACAAGAGAGAAGCTTGGTAAAACTGTTGTGTATTTACCTGTGTTAGTATATCTTGGGACGAATATCTATGCATCCTGGATGCTTCAGTCCTGTGTCAAGCAGTAAATCGCACTTTGTCTGAGAATTACCACATGGGAATGTTCTTTTTGAACCCTTTAGACAGGCTTTGACTGTGTAGTTGGTGTCCTTGCTTTTTAGAAGGAAAAGACCCTTTGTGGCTGAGACTCAGCCTATGCAAAACTGACTCAGGGTTACAAAAGAAAACAGTTTTTCATCCTGCCTTTACTATCACCCAGTTGAAACCTGGAAGGCTGAAAGAGAGCCAGAAACACAATCAATATCTTTGTCTCCTCCAGCAATAGCTGGGTTTGCCTATGTGTCAGAAATCTTATCTTGCATGTGTGTACTGATAACACAATAGTTTCTGCAGTGGTAAAGAACAATATTCAGGAGCTGTGAAATCATGCGCTTGATTTTATCATGCCTCCTTAGGGGCTATGTGAGAATACTAGCCCCACTACAATAGAAATGAAGGGTAATGATATAGAAAGGCATAATGATTTGTACAAAAACAAACAGGGCTTCTGTGAGAAAGGCAAGGTTTCAGTGCAGCTTTCCTGATTTTGAAGGGAACCTCCTCAACAGTTTTTCTATCCCTTCTGTAATAAAGGTTAATGTTTTGTATTAGCATGTAATTTAGGGCTGCTTCATACCACTACTGCAGACTCCTTGTATAGCTATAGGCAAGTTACTTGCTCTCTAAAGATATCATTCTGACATCTACAAATGAGAAAGAGGAAGTGATTCTGTGTTGGGGTGAAAAAAATCTTTGAATACATGCGTATGTGCAACAAGCCATAATGCATGCCCTGGTCTCCTCCTGGCAGTGCTGTTATAATAAGGATAAGACTGCCCTGTTCTCTGTAGCAGAAATTTATTAGACTTGTGTTGTCTGTGGTGGTGAAGATTGGCAGAGACAGACTGCCTGCTTTCAGCAAGTGTCTTTGGCTTATTTATGTCCCTGCTCTGGAGTCTGAGATGAGATAGTGTTTTGTTTTGTGCTTGCAGGGCACTAAGGCAATACCAGTGCTTTTGTGTGGTGCACTTGTTCCTTTTGATACAGAAGAAGGTTCTGTGTTTCTTTCAGAAGACATCCTAGCATTTCATGCAGACTAGCTGATGCGCATGGAAAATAACTATAGCTGGATGTTTGTACTTTACAAGATATTGGTGATCAGCTCCGATTCTGCATACGTTTCTCTCCTTTCATCTGCTTATCAAAGTATCTAACTTCTTGACAGCATCAATTGCACATTATTGAAGTTCCTCCTTCAATCACATTTTCCTTTCAATCCCATACTGTAATCTCCAGCCGTCACCGTAGGTGGCAGGAAGCCAAGAACTTAATGGCCTGGATACCCTCATCAGACAGATACCGAGAAGGGCTTTCCCCAGTGAGATCCAGGGGAATCCCTAGAAGCCTGGTCATGTCACTGTGCTCTCAGCTCTGTTTTGTTGTAGGAGAAGATGTCCCTGGTTTGACTGTATTTTCCTGCTCCTGGAAAAACTTAAGCTGTCACATGAAACAACTCACTCTTCAGTTTTCCTGTCCTCTAATTCTAGACAATCCAAAACACAGGCAACTCTTCCTCTTCCAAGCTAAGGGTTCTTTATCAGAATCCATGTTGTTCCACAGCAAGCTCTTCAGTTGTTCTAGATCCTTCTTGCTGTAATTTTTCTTTCCCTTCCCATCATCTTTAACCTTTGCCCATGGCAGCTGTGCAATCAGACCAGAATCCAAATGAAGTTGCCTCTTTGAGCCTAGCCTTCATTTAATAATAGGGCAGTGGTTGTTACTGAGGAAATAACATATCAAGGTGCACTGGCTCTTCTCTCATCTATTTAGGTGTCTGTATGTACAAAGATATTAGTGTCTGGCTCTGGAGTGGTTGTGTGAAATTAGGGACCCTGGATACTCAGGAGTATATTTCCTGCTCAGTAAAACCTGTTACTCTTGGTACTATACCTAAATGAAAGGCATGTGGCATATATGTCAGTGAGTTCATGATACCTATGACATCTCAGAATCAAGAGTTTTGCTTTCCTGTAAGTTTTCCTGGGAGCATTTGATGCGTTCTTCTACACGATTCAACCAGGTTTGGCTGCTCCGGGGTGGATGTTATTTATGTGGAGAGGCTAGACGTAAGCTGGGCACCCAGAAGTGTTTCTGAGTTTTGACATTACAGATTTATCTCTGTAATTTTGGGTCATACTGTATGTTGCTTTGAACAGGAGATTCACACTTTTTTTTAACAATTGAATCTCAGTGAAACTTTGAAGCATTGTAGAAGGTATGCAGAACCTGAAGTTTGGAAATGACTCTTGGTGAGTGAAGCCAAAGTTTTTAGTAAACAGATTAGTTCCTAAAATGCTTTGAATTTGAATGAGTTTGTGTGAAAATGTGGCTGACTTATCTGCACCTCCCTTGTATAATGAAGAGTTTAAAAAAAAATTGAAATGCCAAGACTGGAATCTACCAGCTTATCTTGAAATAGGAAAAGGCTTGGCTGTGATTCTCCCTCTTTAGAAATGGAAGTAAATTTTTAGTTCTGTTGAAATACAAGTTTGGCAAGTCTAAACCTTGGTGTTTTCCAGGGACTTCACAGATAGAGGCAGAACACATTCTGTTCAAACCTGCCCAGCCACTGAATCTAGTCCTTTGGCCAAAGATCCACCCTCACGGTAGGTCCTGTGACTTAGTGAAAAAAATGGTCCAATACTTTGTAAAAGGGCATAAGGAGGCACTTCTGCTGAGAAAATCGGTTCCACCCCTTGTGAGCCAGACTGGGACATTAGAAGCCATTGGTTACTTTTAACCTGATCTGTATTGCTATTTTTAATTGAGGTTCATCTCTTGATTCTGATAAGCATATGGCCACTCAAGTTCTTAGGTTAGCACAAGGGCAGACAGTGATGTAGAGGCAGGAGAGAGAGTAGGAAATGAGACTTTTTTCAGTTGCCTTGGTGGGAAAGCTTTTAGGTATTCATGAAACTGTGGCCTCTCCAAAGACTGCTCTGTGCTTTGAGGAATTCACCAGTCCAGGGCAAATTTTCTTTTCATCCCCAAGCAGGATAGTTCTGTTCTGGAAATTAAGGTGGAGGAAATGCTCTATCCATCTGTGCTGGAGAATGTACTTTGAAGGAAGGTCCTGTTGTTTTGCAAGAGATGAATTAGAACAGAACTTTCACCCTGGAAACTCTGACTATCAGATCTCTCACTTGGAAGTGATTAGGTGGCAGTACTTTAAATGCTTTGCATATGTAAGCTGTCTACGGAGGATGGCTTTTACATCTCCTAGCTAGTGCCTGATGGCTTTTAGGATGGTGCACTTATTAAGGACCCACATCCGTTTGACATGGAACCCCCCTCAGTGCAAGCCAGAGGTGCACAGAAGGTAGGAGCAGCCCAGCCTATTCTTTCCTGCCCCATCTTGTTTCCTAGCACTGCTGGAATGGATCACTGTTGATTCTGTTGCAGCTGTGCTAAAAGCCACCTGGGGACAAAGGCTCCTTTTGTTGGGAGCTGCAGCCAGGTGCGTGGATGTGCTGCTCGGCACTTGCCTCCTGCTGGGGTATCACACAGTGATTTTGCTGCCTCCTGGGATGTGTCCCCTTCAGCTTAGTGCTGCTGCACTGACCAGGGAGCGTTTCCCATTGTCATATTCTGGGAAAGAGAGGAGAAACAAAGCGTAAATGAAGTGATAGTTGAGGTTTGCACAAGAGGAAGCTAAATATTAGATGAACATGACCCTTTATAACCAGGTGCAGATAACAAACAGTAAATCAATAGGAACAACTAGACCTTGTTCCCTGTTCTCTTCTATCTTTACTCTTAAAAATACTTGATGCATCTAAATCTCAGTTGTGTGGTTTGTATTTTTGTTTGTTTTCTTTTTCTTTCCATTGTTCAGGCAGTACTAGCATTTAATACTTTCGAAGGTCTGAAAGCTGCACATCACTAATACTTAAGTGCAGTGGCTACTGGGAAGAGGATTTGGAAGAGCAGATCAGGATGGGAACACCCACCTGGTACAAGAAGTTCTCCCTTCTCAGCTTTCTGTTCCCATGGTGGGAGCACTCCTGTTCCTGTCTTTGCTTGGTTTTGGTCACAGAGCTGTTTAAGGAGGCGGAAACAAAACCTGTGGAAAGACAGGATCCAGCAGGAAGCTATTATTATGTTTCCATGACTGGTGGGGAAGGCAGAACATGTTTCCTGCCAATGAGATTTCAAAAGCTCATGCTTAGTCTTTGAAACTCTGTCTTCCATGCCCAGCAGCTATCTGCAGCATCATCCAGCCTGGTGAGGAATTAGATGGCTGCTGCAGCAACTGTTGATGGCAGCCTTAATGCCAACACCCCTTTCTCACAGGTGATAGAAGCATTTAGGTGATGGTACTTGCCTCATGGGAAGAAAGGCACAGAGAAATGTGCATGTGTCATGTTCATTTTCCTGAGCTATTAGTGTGGATAGCAGCAGCCATGGAACACTTAACTGGTTGCTGTCATGACTCATTTTTATTAAAATCATGCCAAGCCAAAATTAGCATGTACTTGCTTCACAGGAGGCTGATGTGACTGTACTGGGAAGACATCTGTGTGGTCACACTGACACCCTCTGTACTGAGCAGGGAGGTATGTTTTCACCTGCTTTGCAACAGTGACCAATTAGAGCAGGGCTTCAAATCTTTTCTTGAATCGTGGGTCCTTGTTTTTCTTTTCCAGGGCTTTGGCATTCTCTGTAAATGCCAAATATACAGCTTGCTTTCCTCAGTTGTTCTTCGAGAGTCTTGAAGTCTGCAGAACACGTGCTGAAACTCATGCAATGTTCTCTCATGTTTATTACCAGATCCGTAAATTCAACTGAGTATCTTCTGGTCTTGCTGTCTGTTTAACTCCCTGTGCTGTTTACATTTTGAGATTCTAAGCAAAGAGTAATGCGTAGGCAGGCACTTATAGTCCTTCCATGTGTCCTTCAGTTGTCCTCAGCCTGCTTCTCTGAGCAAAGAGTTTTCAACTTCCCCCTTTTGAAATGGAATTTAATTTAAAAGTTGAAGTCTGTATGGTGCTGATTCTGTGTGTCTCCACTTAAGCTCTCTTTCCCCTCTACTTCCAGCCTGGATCTTGAGATCAGCTATCTGTGCACAAAACTAATTCACATAGGTTGGCTGGTAGGTATGAACTTTTCCTTCCCTTCACCATCCTAATCTCTCACCTCCCTTTGTTCCAGGTGGCCTGTCACTTAGTGACTCAGTGGAAGCAGTACTTACATCCCTTTCATTAATGTTACAGGCAACTCTTGGAATGTTACCAGGCTGGGAGCAGCAACACTTGAGGGTTCTGTAGCACATATGGTATCTGGTTACTCATTGTGCAGGAGGACTCAGACAGCCTTTCTTTCCATTCCTGCTTCCGCTGACAATTTTTTTTTTCTCCAAGATATTTCTCCCCTCCTCTCACCTAAATACTTCTCTCCCAGTTCAGCTAAAAAGGAAGGAGAGAACAATGGAAGTGTTGGCTTTGCTGTCTTCTCACTGGCAGGAGGTTTTGGGATATAGAGCTAGGCTTGAACTCTTGGCAGCAATAGCTCTGTAGAATAGCCTGATCCACAGACAAAGGTGCCTCAGAGGTGCTATCCTGATGAATGTTGAGCTGGCCAGGGATCAGAGTGAAGGCAGACATAGAGCAGGCATGAGGAGGATGCATGGGAGAACAGCTCTGCTCTTGGCCTCCTTCTTAAACTTTGCTGTTTGGTACGGCCTCCTTGGTCAAGGCATAAAGCAAACAGCGATGTTGTGTGTCACTCAAGTGAACTTGCTTTTCTATGCTTTTCAAAGTTCTATGTACAGGGAAATTCTGGAGGGTCTCAGGTTAGCAATGGAGCAAATTCACTGCAAGGAATTGAGGAAGTGGAAGAGGTCTTTGCTGTGTTTCATGTGTGAGACAAGGGATGAAAAACTGCTTGCACATAATAATCTGGAATAAAAATGCTTAAAATGCTGACTTTATAGTAAAGATTCAAACCTGGTACTCCTTGTTCCAGAGGCAGAAGCTTTTCAAAAAGCTGTCTGGGAGACTGATTATTACCCAAAGTTGTGCATGACCATCTGGAGACAGTTAACGTTTAAATGAGGCAAGTTTTAAAATAGATAACTTGCCCTATTAGTTGTAACAAAGCGTTTAAATGCATCCTGTTGGATAAAGGCAAAAAAGCTTGTCTGTTCCTTTTTTTCCATTTGGTTTTCACGTTAAACTTTGTGATGATGACTGTGCAGTAGAGTGAGTTGAATGGAGTGCTGGCATTTAAGTGCTTCTCTGGTGAATCTACCTCAAGGTCACAGCTTGGTGCTTTTGTCACTGTGGTGGTGAACTGGCTTTTCTTTTGTGCTAGAGAAGATGAGCTGGTCTCAGAGCACAGCCTGGCTGCTCAGTGGGCATGGTTGTAACATATCAAATATGATATAAAAAGTATACTGTGCTAAGTTTGCTCTTTTTCCAAGGCATGCAGTCAGGTCTTTGTGTTTTCCCTACGTCATGTCTTGCAGCAGCACTGCATGGCAAGCATTGAACAGAAAAGGAGTCTGGCCACCTTTCTCTTCGGGCTAACTCACTGCAAGGCTCTGTGAGTGGCTGGGACATGAGTGTCCATATTGATGCAGAAGGAGTCTGGGATTAGGGATGTATTAGCAGGTTCCTTGGTCTGACTTATTAACTAGATTGCATAGGTATGTTACGTACTATGTCATCCAGTGTAGTGCAAGGTGTTTATTGCGTTTAAATTTTAAACCTAAAAGGCTGTGAATGCTCTTGGATATGGGGAGGACTTCTCTGATTCAAGCACTCTTTCTGTGCCTGAGAGTTTTGAGTGATGATATGAGGTTCAACAAGGCAAAGAGCCAGATCCTGCATTTGGGTCACAACAACCCCATGCAGCACAATGGGCTTGGGGGAGAGTGGCTGGACAGCTGCTCAGCAGAAAAGGACCTGGGGGTGCTGTTTGATGGTTACTCAACGTAAGTCAGCTTGTGCCGAGGTGGCTAAGGCAGTCAACAGCATCCTGGTCTGTATCAGAAATAGTGTGCCCAGCAGTGCCAGGGAGGTGATCATCCCCCTGTACTCGGCACTGGTGAGGCTGCACCTAGAATCCTGTGTTCAGTTCTGGGCCCGTCACTGCAAGAAAGACATTGAGGTGCTGGAGTGTGTCCAGAGAAGGACAACAAAGCTGGTGAAGGGCCTGGAGCACAAGTCTGATGAGGAGCAGCTGAGGGAACTGGGATTGTTTAGTCTGGGGAAAAGGAGGCTCAAGGGAGGCTTTATTGCTCACTACAACTACCTGAAAGGAGGTTGTGGTGAGGTGGGGTCAGTCTCTTCTCTCAAGTAACAAATGATAGGAAAAGAGGTAACTGCTTCAGTCTGTGCCAGGGGAGGGTTAGTTTGGATATTAGGAAATATTTCTTCACAGAGAGGGTGATCAGGTATTGGAACAGGCTGACCAGGGAAGTGATGGAATCAAGAAGGGTTCAAAAACTGTGTAGATGGGGCCCTCAGTGATATATTTTGGTGGTGTACTTGGCAGTCCTGGGGTAATGCTTGGACTTTATGATTTTAAAGGTCTTTTCCAATCTAGCTGAATTTATGATTTTGTGTCTTATGGCTGGCAGCTCCTGTGGTCTATATCCTTGGCAGGAAGCATGCTCATACACTGGCTTTCAGGTAATGTGACGAGTCAGTTCATCTGCAGTGAGACAGCTTTGTAGCAGCTGGTGAGCCAGATCAGGTATAGTGATATTGGTGTCAAAGACAGATTTAGTCACTGAAGATAAAGATATCTTGCTGGTGGTGCTCTCAAAGCCTGTGTTGACTAACAGAGGGGACTTAACACAGCTGAGCAGATGGTGATAAAACCAAGGGTGGGCAACAGCAAAGGGGCCTTCCATCTTCTAAACAGCAGTGATGTGGTTAGTCTTGCTGCGATCCAGAAACTTAGTTTGAATTTTATCTGGACTTGCTTTTGGTTGCCTCCTGATAACCCTTTGCAAACAAGCTCTTGGGCAAGAGGAAATAAAAGCAACTAGATGCAGTTCTGGCCTCCCTTTTCCTATGAGTAGTGCTTAGCTTTAGAATAAACATGCTTTAATCACTGAAGGTCAGCAAGGCCTGTGGGCTCTGGGCAGACGTCCGTTTTTATTGTTAGCCTTTATAACAAGATTAGCACCAAATGACTCGCAGAATAAGTCAGGTGGTCTTTAATCTTCTGTAACTGTGTTGGTATGAAGGCATTTTCATTGTCATGACAGAATGTGGCTGAAAACTGACAAAATCAGGTCTTCAGTGACAAGTGTTTTCTGTAGCAACTCTCAACTTTAATCAAAACTAAACATTGAAAGGGTGGTTTGTTGGTTTTTTTGTTTGTTTGTTTTGGTTTTTAACAAAATGCTGAAAAATCCCACACATTGCCCACTAAAAGGATTTTGTTGTTGAAGTTGTTGGTGGAAGAGAAACCAAATCTTTCTTCTTAGTTCTGTGGTGAACCCAGAGGTGGTCCTGAACTTCCTTGGTAGCTGAAGCTACTAGTTATAGCAGACTTTCTTCTGGAGGGCAAGTTCCTTTCTGACTCCTGGACTGCTTTCAGTTGTGTACTTGCAGGTTGCAAGTTGCTAAGGATTGCTCCAACATGAGGACTTAGTGTTTACAATACTAATATGGAGCTGAATCTCCATAATAAATGAAATCTATGCTACATAAAGAGTGTGTGTTGCAACATAGACACTCCCCTCTTAGCTGCTTCTGTGATTGTGGCTGGCCTTCATGCCACAAGTAGATAGGGACAGCAGAGTTTGCTTCCCTTGTAGGAGTGGGCTAAGGTTCAGGCTAGAAACCTTTATTTTGTCTTCATTTCAAGCTTCCTGTGAACAACACAACTGGCACAGTCAAAGGAATAAAATCAGAGCCACCCTGCAAAGATCAGTTTATATGTTTTCTTAAAAATGTTCTGGAATTTTCCTTACATTGAAGTGAAGCTAATCCCACTTTTTAAAAGAAACATTAACCTGTGTAAATACCATGTGGTTTAGCTTATCAAGTAGCTTAATGGGATGGGAAAGGGGCTTGTATTTTTAAAGTGGAGATCTTGGCTTGTTAATGAAAATGTGGCTGGAGTTTATACTGGCAAGGTAACTTACCTTCCTTGTAATTTTACATCTCTCCCCTCTTGTTTATTATCTGGCTGTGATAAGTTTATGGTTCTGTATTGTAACAGCTCAAGAGGTTTAAAAAGGACTTTGATTTGCACAACTTCTGCAGGAGGGAACAGAGAAAGCCAGACTCTGATATCTGAATTTCCAAGAGGCCCCTTGAACCACTTCTGAAAATGTGCTAAGGGTGAAGTCAGCTGTGCAGGAAGGGTGAGAGCTGTGTGTTTGACTCTTTTTGCAGGAGATGGGACTGCTCATAAGTGTAGCACTACTTCTCTGTACAAGATGTATAATAAAAGTATGTGAAGATAGTAAACAGAAGTTCACAGAGCAAGAGGGAGGCCAGGAAAGAGTAGCTGGGTGGCCTCATCACTTGAGCACGTGGATGTCTTCAAAACCTTTATAATTCTGGCTGATCTTTGTATCAGTCTTATGATGACAGGGAAGGATTGAAAGAATAACTATGATGTCTGTAGGCATGCAGATGCTTTTTAGTGGAAGAGCTTCATATGCTGAATAAACAGAAAGATGATTAGTAATGTGGTGGGCAAGTAAATCCACTTGTTTCCCAAAGAATCTTATGTTCTTAAGGAGCCCTTTTGAGAGATGAAAGACTGCAGGTGCAGGGCTGCCTTCCTGTCACTCCATACTTGGATATGACTGGGGGGACAGGATGGTGAAAAGTAAATGCTGGCTCCTTGTGGCACACACCTGAGCGAGATGCAGGCGAGCTGAGCACAGGCTCAGCTTGGTTCACTTGTGTATGCTATTCTGCTGACCAGTGGCATCAATTCATAGATAAAACATTTTTGTTTTCCACGAGTGATGTGAGTTCACTTACAATTTCAAGCCCTTCCTAGTGAGGTTGTAACATGAAGTGGTGGTATGTGGAGCAGGGCCTTGGGAGGCTGCAGGTTGCTGACAGTTCCCCTGGTTATTAATGGCCACAGCAAGGGCTCGCAGGTTCTGAGAATAGACTTTGTGTTTGTTTTAGAGGAGACAGCTGACAATGGTGTTTGATACAGCAGTATGTCTCTGCCTGACTTTTGACTGACAGTAACAGTCAGTCGCCCTCTTCCAAGCCATGGTTTAAGCCTGGTGACATTTACAGCAGAGTTAACTTCTCCAGTCTAAGTTTAGATGGTGATTCTGTGTTTGTCTGTATGTGTGTGCTTAATAAGAGAAAAAAGCAGACAAGGGCTTCTGAAAATAAAAAGGGAATGGGAATTTCAAACCCATGGCTGAATGTGAAAGAAGAAAGGTTAAACCTGCATGGATTTTCATGGACTAGTTGCTGTGGATCCTCGTTCAAGATACCTGAGTGTTGAAGGGTTATTACCTACTTTGGCATTTTTGGTTGGTTCTCCTGAAATACCTGGTAAATATTAATAACTATGGGGCTGTCTGTTTGAAAGGGTGTATTTTTTTTTTTGGGGGGGGGGAAAGCTGTTTGTGGAATTGATTGGTAGCACCTGTGCACAGCTAATGATGTGTGTTATGGGTGTATGTCCATAAGCCATCTGGAAATAGCATGTGATCTCAGCTGACTGCTGAGGCTTCTTGCCATGTATCTATGTTTCTCTTTCAAAAGCTTCTTCTATTAATGGGCTCCCTTGCAAGAGAAAGAACCTCCTCCCTCCCACAGTGGATGAGCCAAAGAGAATAGAGCTGGCAACGTGCTTCTTGAAGGATGAGCACTGTCAGGGAAGCTTTCCCCATTTAATCTTCAATGTGAGTGAGAGAGCAGACCAAGGTCCAGTGATGACTTAGCCAGAGCTGTCCTGAGCTTATGCATAGCTTCATGCCGTTAAATGGTGGTTGAGTGGAAACAGCTTTTGGTCACTATATCTTAGAAGCCTATTTCAGGTTAATGACCTAAAGCGGAATGGTTTTGTCTCCCATTGCAGACCTTTGGTGAGCCTTCATTCTTTCAAGAACATGACTTTATACTGATACTGTCTTCTCCAAGGCCTGATCTGGCAGTAGGTCATATAACCCAAATAGAAAACCCCCTGGCATTACGATGAGAAATAGACTATGAAAGCTGATGGAACTCAACCCTTTGTGAACATCATGAACAGCTTACTGGCCACATGTTTTCGGAGGGTTCACTTGTGACTTAGGACAGTGCTAAGAGTTACTTGCCATCAGACCTTTTTGTCAAAGTACTGTCCAGAGAAACTACCTGTGTAAATCAGATGAACCCATGTCAGAACACTAGTGGTTAGAAACATGGTTTCAGCCATTCAATAATTGACTCCTTATTTACCTAAAATGAAGGTGCAAAGGTACTATCAGGGCAAAAGGACTTGATTACATCAACCTCTTCAGAACTGCTCTGTCATGTCAGCAGTCTACATGTCTTTGCATCTACCTGTTAGCCTGACTTCTGAGTAAACAATTGGCTACCTGTGATGGGTGGGAAGAGATTTGTTGGAAAGGGGTTTTTCTTATGATTCTTTTTTCTCTCTGTTTCCATTTCCCTCTTTCCCTACTCTTTAAAGTTTGCAAAACTGTGATTACATAAGCAGTGCTAGCAGTACTTTACACTGTCACTTGATATTTGTCTAGTGAGCTGCATCTTTTGTCTGCAGGAGACTTGGGGATTTTCAGTTCCATGTGGCTTGCAACCCTTCTGCCCTTTGCTAAGCTGGACACGTGGTCCAATTCATTCTTGTTAGTGTGATACTGCATTAGTACTGCAGCAACTCTGAAGGGTAAACCCCAGGGTTAGGATCCCACTGTAATCAAACAAATCCAGAACAAGAAAGGCCTCTTGGCTTCAGGTTGCATACAATGAGCAATGATGCAAAGTGGACTCAGCTTGCAGCTGCGCTGGTGCTGTAACCAGCAATCTGGTTGCTGGGATTCAGGGTTTTCTAGCTCATGTTGTACAGATGTGAGTGAGAGGGTGGAGTTGGTCCATCAGCACTCCTGTGAATGAAAGGTGCAGAACTCAGCTAAGTCAGATGAATCTTATTTCATTAGCTACGTATGAGATAGTACCAAAATCCCTATGTATTATGTGTGACATCTATAAAGATATTGATGGTAGATTGGTACCACCTTTCTTGGGGTAAAATGGAATGGGAAACTTTTATTCCTCCCCCGCCCCCCCATCAGATGAAATAGATGTTTGGGCTATTTCACAGTAGGTTTGTACCTCCCTAATGCTCTCTTTGAAATCTTTTGCAGCAGTTTTAAATGATCACCCCTGTATTGTTTCATGGACCTGTTTTTAATGCTCATGAATATATGGTGCATAGCAGGAATGAAAGCAGCCTAAAGATCTTTTAACAGACCCCCCCCTCCAATTAATCTGTAGTGACAAAGTCTTCCCAGTGTGCCTTTTCCTTCTCCTTTGGGAGTCATAGTTCATGTCCACTTGTTTATAATATATTCAGCATCTGTCAACACCGTTCCAGCCTGGAGCTGAGCAAAGAGCCATCTTGTCCAAAGCTGGTAATTGAGCTCTAAGACTGCTGTCAAAAATAAAAGCTGCTGAGCTTGAATCAGATCTGGTTATTTGAGGACTCAAAACTGCATGAAGGACAGAAGCAACCAAGTTGATAATTAGCAGCACTTGATGCTTTACTTGGCTGGAAGATCTTGATGTGAAAGTTTGAGAGGACAAGATAAGCATAAAAAACTATTTTCTTTGAATTGCTGCACCCTGTATCCTGTTTAAGGCTTTAGCAAGCAATCCTATTGCTTTAGCAGATGAAAGAGCCCTCTCTCTTCTTCCCCCCCCCCCGCCTTTTTTGAAATAAAGAAAAGCACCCTGAGGTGCCTTTTCCATTCTCTGGCTTCATCTGCCAAACTCTGATATGAATGCTCAGCAATCCCTGTTGCTGCTGCAAGCATGCACAGCACCCTTTCTGCCCTGTGGTAATGTCCGCTGAGCTGGGGTCTCTTGGCTGGCCTCTACATCTTCTGCCACACAAGAAAAGAAAAAGACACTTGAGCAGTCTGTATGTGACTGGTAACACAGGTATAGCATCCTCTTTCACATGGCCAGTAAATCTGTGCCTCATGTAGGCAGGATGGTGAAGTGTGGAAGAGCCCTGTTCTCAAATGGTGATATCAAGCAGTGTGTCATTAGTAGTGTACCTGATACAGGTATGTCTGGTGTAGTTGTACATCTCACCTTTGATTTGTGCTTTTGGGAGAAGAGAGTGGAGCATTTTGGATCTGGCGGAAGCATTTCCTGCCAGGCCAACCGAGTGGTCCTGGCTTAGTCTTCCCATAATATCTTGCCTCTGAAGATCTCCAGGTTTACTGTCCATCTTGCTGGTAGCTAATAGAGCAAACCTACCTCACGTAGATGTATTCACAATAGTTGTTGTTGGAAGGAGAGGGTTTATGCTTGGCAACCTGTTCTTAAACTCTGAAGAAAATTTGGGGACTGGTCATTTGGCTTATAAAACCTGCTGACTTCTTCAGAAATGTCTTTTCTCTGTTGACAACTGAGAGGGTGTTACTGTAGGGTCTCTCACTAAAGAAGGCTTATTTAATGCCAGTTGCAACAGTACTTGAAATCATATTTTGGACTTTCCCTAGGACTAATTATAAAAAAATAAAGAATACTGGACTACTGTCACAGAGCAGTTCTATTTGTGACTCTTTTCTTTATTACTTTGTGTAATTCTGAACACAGACTGTTCAGAAAGCAAACAAGGAGGCAAACCTCTTGTGTTCTCTTAGCAGTTATCTCCATGCAGAGACCAGGTGAGCAGTTTGCTACAGAACTATCTGAAAGTGAGGGAGAAAGTCTCCCTGTCTCAGATGAGGTTCAGTTCCTGAGACCCAGTGCCCACACTTACAACAGTTAATTTTATGCAGTTTAAATTCAAGTCACTTAGTTTAGCTTGCTAGGTTAGGTGGAACAGTTGCTTGTGGTGTTGGTTTTAAATATATCCCATGGATATTCGGAAGATCCGATTTTGGGGTTTTTGTTTTATATTGTTTTTCAGTTAGTTTGATTTTTTTTTTTTTCTCTTTGAAACCTGGCTCAGATCTAATCAAAAGTTCTATGAACAAGTTTTTTCACTGAAAGTGCTATTTGAAGCAAAAGCAAGGGAATGCATATAGAGCTTGCCTGTTTCTTCAAAGATCTTGTTATTTATAGGCTTTCTGCCAAAGATGATACCACAAAAAAACTGACTGAGCCCCTGGGCTTTGTGTACACTTGAATGTCATCTTTATCCCTTTCCTTAATGAGTGTGTATGAGGCTGAAATTAGCACAGATTAGTTGCATAGTACTTCCTGTGCCTTTTAGTTTCAGAACTCTGATTTGCAGAGCAAGTCCTACTCGTGTTTTGTGGAAAGCCAAGAATCAATCTATCAGACTTGCTGGGGTTTAGGTATTGTAGCTCAGTTACATGGGAAGCAGCAATGAGCCTTTGAAATAAAGGACTATGAATATTTTTAAAAGCATCTCTGTATTGCCTGGGTATCTGTACTGCACTCATTAAAGTATCTGGATGCCACAAGGCTGTGAATCCTATACAAGAGGTATAGAGTAAACTTGTCTATTAGTTCCTGATTATATGCTGGGAATTTGGAGAAAGTACTGAGGAGGATTAGATCAGTAAATGACCTTTCTGCATTAAAGCAAAAAAAAATTACTCCTAAAATACCAAACACTACACTGTTTCTTTAACCCATATTTATTGGAATAAAGGCAAATTTCAGAAGTCGCTTCATTGTGCATGCTTTCACAGATTAAATGCTTCTAATGTATAGTGCAGAACTGTTCATAAAGTTGCTGCAGGGGTGTTGCGGGGAGTAGTTGGCCACTGGAGGCAGGATGGATAGGTGATAGGTTTAACCTTGATGTCCTGCCTACTTGTCTAATGCTTACTAAATAGCATTGGATATGAGGTACTTGTACGGTCAGAAATGGGAGGATAAATAGGACTCACTTGTAATAGCCTGAGAGATACTCCTGCTGTAAGGATGAAGATATTGGTGAAAGTTGAGATGGACCCTATTAGCTTGTTGCTCATGGAGGACTCCAGGTAGTGTGATAGGTTGAAGAAGCAATGGAGTATTCAAGCCTACATTTAGGAGAGAAGAGGATCATGAAAATCAATCAGCAAACAGCTGTTTCAGAACCACCCTCATTCCTGACAGCCTCCCTAGTTTGTTTTGCTAAAATGCGAGTTGCAGCCGTGTCTTGTTTTCATTTTTAAATGCACAAGCCTTGGACAGTTGTTTCCTAGTGCTTTGACCTGTAGGCGGGTGGGCTCCCATGCTTCCTGTAAGAAGTAGTCCAAAGTTACATGTAAAGAGAGGAGGAAATAAAAAATCAAGACATTTAGAGATGGGAGATTGCAGTGTTCTCAGTGGGTTTTTAATTTACTGTTTTCAAGATATGATTGCTTTTTTCTATATGATGAGTATTTGCCTGGTTCTGCCTTGTTTTGGAGGATTTGTCTTTGAAACCTGGCAGGATAAGTTCAGAAGGCTGGCTGGATAAAATAGAGACACTTTGGATGTTGTTGGTATTATTTTGTGTAACGTGCTGGAATATTACGGCTTTGCCTTCCATAACAGTTTGCATAACCTTTCGTGGGTTCATCCATGTTAATGAATGCTGACAAGACTTCGGTGCAACTGGTACCGTCTGTGTATAGACTGAACTCATGTGATAGTATGTGCATGAGTGAGTTACTACAGATCTCTGGGTTGTATTTTCTAATACATTGTATTTTCTAAGGTATGGAGCTTCTAGCCTCTTCTGTTGTGCTGCTCCACCTCTTTCCTTACTTTCTTCCTTTATTTTACTTGTTGACAATATAATATAGTTAAAGACAGTGTGAACAGATCTTGGTAATGAAGGTTTCCCAGAGTGAGTGACATTAAGGCAGGAAAATGTCAAAGCCCAATTTAGAAAAGTGATCCACCTAAGGGTGGAAATTGAAAGCAAAGTTATTAGTACCACCCCCCATAAAGAACTGAGTACTGTCACTAGAGTAGGAATGGTCTGAGGGGAACCTGCTGCGGATTCTGCTCCAGAAACAAAAAGGCTCTTTGTGCTGGTCATCAGATGTTGGTCTTGCTGAGATACGGAGTGGAGTCAGCAGGTATTACTGCAGATACTGAGAGCAATAGAAATAGAGGAAGATGTAACCATGGTAATGAAAATCACCCTGACCTTCTTTCTAGTGCAGAAGATTAACTGGGATTCTGGCCCCATGTCCAAGAGGGCTTTTTATCCTAGGCAAAGGGCTTACCTGTGGGCATAGTGATTCTGCAAAACAAGACAGCAGTTCTTCAACAACAGCATGGGAGCCGGCTTCTTGAGCTCCAGGTGCAGGAACAGCCTGAGATCTGATAGGCTTATGGAGATAGTGTGGGAGGAAGATGATCCTCTGGACCCTGGGCACTTCTTGCAATTCTGCTGCCCCTGTGTCATGTCACAACACTGTTCCTTATCTTTAGGCTGTGGGGTGGACACAGGAGACCAACCAATGTGGAAAGCTAAAGTACCCAGAGCCTTTTCTTTCCCTTTGCTGGCTGACCAAGTCTGAGAGTTAGGTCCAGTTCTTCTCATTGTGTTTCCGTATTGTCTTAGGACACTTGATAATGATGTACTATGTATAATGAGGAAATGGTTGATAACCAGTAATATGAGTGATGTGACTCCCTTGCTTCATAGCCTGTGACTTGAGGAAAGCATCCCCAAAGGGACCCAAGCACAAGAGGAAGCATCTTGAGAGCAAAAGATTTCATAAGCTCACTTCAACTAGTCTTCACAGTGAATACCATGAAGCAATATAAAGTGTCTCTGCAGAACAGACAATGCAAATGCAAAAGTGATATCCTCCCTTGGTTAACATGTTTCTACATGTTTTTGTTTTTCAGATGTTTCAATGCAGCAGCTAGCCGAGTCTTTGCATTTATGGTGGATGCTATCTGCCTTGCCCTATGAGGAGAAACTGGGCACAGTTACTTTGGTTTGTTTGAAGTTTTGGGTGAAGCACATGGTGTGGTTAGGAATAAGCTTGTCCCTCATAGGTCCATCACTGCAGGCTTGTACTCTGTAGTTGCTTCAGGGAAGACCTCCGAGTTTGGAATGAGGATGGCAACTGCGGCATAGAAAAATGCTTCATAGAAAAAGGAGAGTCTTCAGCAGTGTATTGAACGTAAAATGCTGAAATAAAGCAGGCATTCTTAGATGAGCATGGTGCAACATGCAGCTGCAAAAGTAGAACAGGTCCTCTGTGTACCCCTTTCTTTGGGGTATTACTCATTACTTATGACTTGGCTTTAAAGATAAGATGACCATCATTCCAAACCTCCAGATTTGAAAGAAATCCTCCACTGACTGTGCTTACTTCTGCATTTTGCCTTACACCAGGCATGATATGAAAAGGATATATTCTTAAGATGCTGACTTCAGCCTGGTGAAATGTTTGTTGCCATGAACTCTTTCAGCCCCCTTATGGGGAAGCAAGTCTCTCCAGGAAATAATTCAGAATGAGAAAGTGGAGCTTCTTTCCCCCGCTCACTTGACTACAGTGAAGGAGAAGGATGAGCCTTGTAAGGCAACCCAATGTGACCACACTGAGTCACACTAAACTTGAGAGGTGTGTCTTGAAGGTGCAGGTCACATGAGACTGCTCTTTGGTAGCTGTCCATCGGCAGATATTTGAGTTGAGCCTTCAAGGCAATGCAGCATGACTCTTGCTCTTACAGAAATTTTGCAGTATAGTGCTGTTTAGGGAAGGCAGCAGTTACCTGTGTGTCTTTGACAACAGGCTATACATGCCATTATTATCTAGTCATGCTTAGATGTGTGTTGCACTTCCCACTATGATATTGAGGAAGAAGTGAGGTCCTTTTCCAGAGGATCTTTGTTTGGAGAAAAAGTGACTTACATTCTGTTGCTGTCAGGATCCGGAAAGACTAGCTTTGGAAGGGCCTTACAAGATCCATCCCCTATGTGGAGTGGGATCAGTAAGGCTTCAATCACACTTGAGATGCTTGTCTTGAAGTCTTTCATTAGCAAAGAATCTCCATGCAATCTATTCTAATGATTTAAATTCTTCACTGTTAGCATATTTTTGGGGAATGTTCTGAGACTTCCAACATCACAATGTGACCAGAAAATTATATTTTAGTTGTTTGTTTGTTTGTTTGTTTGTTTTTCCCCTAGTTAGATTGAGTTTTAGAATATGGCTAAGCTTGCAAATTCTTACATATTTTAATTAGAGGGACATCCGTAAAAATCAATCTCAGTGTGTCTTGAGCTGAGCACTCAAACTGGTTTTCTCATCTCTCTGTACTTCTCTTTCCCATTTGCCAGCTGGAGATGCCGGGGATAGATCTGGTCACTCTGTGTCATGCTGAACAAACTCTCCTCTTTACAGCTGGGTGGATGGGACATTGGATATGTCTTTTCCAGGTCATTCAGGAAGTCCCCAACAAGATGCTGCATTGAACCCTGATTTCCCAACTCAGTCCAGTGACAGAGGCAACATCCTGTCTTTGCAGGACCTATTGAACCTTGTTAGCAAGTAAGAAACAAACAAGAATGCCTCTGTCTGCGCCAAGAGTGGCATTGCCCTTTCCCATCTTCCAGTGATCTGAGGGTCTTGCTGATTGCTCAGCCATGGGAATAACTTTCTCAATTTAAAATGAAGTGTTAATATGTTTGGAGTTTCTTCCTCTCCACCCCCATCTTCTTTGTCCAATTGTTTCAAAGAAAGACTTAATTGTGCCAGGCTTGCACAAGGAAAGCCAGACTGTACCCAAAGCCAGCCTAGAGACTGGCATGGAGGGCAGGAGGATGTGCCCTGCTCCCAGGGAGGGTGTAAAGGGAGCAGGACTCCCACTGCTGCTCTTGCTTTTCTCCCTTATTCTGAGTCCAAGACCCAAATTATTTCATGAGCACAAATCTACTTCACTGAGCAAATCACATTTAATTTGGTCAGAGAAGTAACAGGGCTTAAAAAAAGCTTATGAAACTCCCTTTGTTTGTACCTTATTAAGTTACATGGTTTTGTGCTTTCTGTCTGACTTGAACACTATTTTCATCTTCTCCTCTTCCAAGTACAACGTCTTTCATGGAAGAACAGGCAGCCGCCTGAGATTAAAGGTTTATTTGTTCTGTTGCTAATTGACCCATTGGGACATGCCAATTTGTTGCAATTCAGAATCAGTCACAGCACTTACTGGCTCTGTGCCCAGTTGGTAGTTGGAGATTATGCACTGGAGTTGGCAGATACAGCAAAAGTCAGAGGTGTCATTTATGAGGGGTGGAGATGTCAGGGGATGAAGTGATTTAGAAGCATTGGGCCCATATTGGTAAGATGTAACTGCAGCCCCTTCTCTGATACAGTGGGGAGTGTGGACCTTTAGGGCTGCAGGCTCTTTGGCTGTGGGCTTAAAGCCTGCTTCTTCATTGGGGCTGGACCACCCTAAATTCAGGTATTTCAGATGCAGACTTTGTTCTGTTTGGGATCCTCAAACTACGTTTATTTTTGCCTTCCTACTCATCACTTGCACTCTCTAAACTGGTCTTTGGTGTGGGTGACCCATATGCCATGAAAAGCAGTGTTTTATTAGGTTACTGGTTCACATAATGGGAATACATGGGGTGTGCTGAGAGAGAATATTTGGGTTTTCAGGGCTTCTGTTGTGGCACTGGCATTTTTGAAGAGCACGAGGGAAAGTGCTGCATTAAGAACTGTGGATGCATTAAGCAGCTGGTGTATATTTCTCTGTTAGAAAGTATAAACGTGAATCTGTTACAGTTGCTTTTTAAAGCAAAGGAGAACTGCATTCTACTTGTCCCTGCCCATGGCAGGGGAGTTGGAACTAGATGATCTTAAGGTCCTTTCCAACCCTAACTGTGCTGTGATTCTATGATAATGCTTCTTGGTGCTAGCTGCTGCTGCATAGCTAGTAAGTGTCCTTCATGGTGACTGCTGCTCTGCACCAGAGGGTTTGGTGGTCACAAGGCTGATATCCAGATCTGGGTTTCCTTCATGCCTAGTGTTTAAAGCAAAGCACCAGAGACCCTATGTTAAGCAGTGCAGGGGTTTGACCTTCAGGAATGCTTCCTCCGTACACCTGGAAAAAGGAGCCAGATAAAATGCTTCCAGATGCAGACCAACTGCAGCCAGATAAGATGCTCCCTTTTGAGTCCTACAAAGCTGTGGTATTTAAGTAATGCTCAGTCATCCTGTGAATGTTATGGTCTTGTCTTTGAGATAAAAACAAAATGCAGCTTCGGTTTCCCTAAGCAAACTTTCCATACTACTAGGAAAAGTTGCTGGTTTTAAAGGCTATTGCATGTCTTTACTTCTCTGACCGTTGCTAGCAGAATGCTAGATCTCTGATACAGAAGAGTTCCAGATTTTTTTGTCACTTCTGTTACCTCAGTTCTCCAAGTACGGTAGTTAAAAGCTTACTGCAAATAGTTCTGCCTGCCACAGCAGATTACAGATACATCAGTGATATGAGAAAGAATGTGATAATTTACTTGTTAATAGCATCTTGCCTCCTAGGATCTTTAAAGTGCTTTTAAAACTTCAGTCAAACCTGAATCTCTTTATTCCTTCTTGCTTTTAGTCAAATGCAGGGAAAACTGAGGCTCCATGGGTGGAATTTGGCTCTATTTGGAGATGCTGCAGTAGCTGGTCAGTTGCCTGTGGCTCTAGTTTATGAGAAATAAGGAGCACCTGCAGATCCAGCTAATGTTGGAAGTGATCTAGTTTCTGAGCAATACTGGAAAATGGTGTCCAGTGGCTGAGGCCAAAAACATTGGTTGGGGTGATAACCCCATCCTGTCATAGTGAATCTGTGGTGAACCAAGACTGGAACCCACAGCAGTGCATCCCACAGGATGTTTTGTGGGATTCATGCAAAGTATTCTCTCTTTCGTCCTAGCTTGCACTATCTTGAAATGGTTGCTATCCTTATGCAGGGCCAGGACTTCTCAGGTCAAGGGCAGACCAAAGAGCCTAGCCATGGTTGCTTCTTAATCTTTTAAATGCCAGATCCATGTCTGCTGCCTGGTGTGGTTTGCATCCAGACAGCAGCTGACAGGTCACACCATCTCCGATCCGCCCTGAGATTTGGGAGCTGTGGCTGGTTCTTGACTCCTACCCTGGTAGGTCTGCTCCATTAATAGCTATCAAAGAGCCTGAAGTTTCCATCTGAACTTGATCTGGCTTTGCAGCGAGTTGGAGGATTAAAGGCTGTCACAGGGTGGGGGAGGGAGGGAGCAGCCTTGGCTCACCCGGAATAGCCTGACCTATGACGGCGCGTACCAGCCTGGAGAGGGGAGTTGTCCTGTGAGCTCACGGGTTATTAGCAGTGAGCACAGACATGTCCACAGTCAGCAGCACACCCAGGGCCATCTGCTCCAACCCTGGCTGGTTTAGAGGTTCCAGAGGGATTTGTCAGTACAGCTTGCCTGATGGGTCTTTGATGGGAGAGCTGAGGGCAGGCTTGAGGGCCAATCTTGTGGAGCCATTGTTTTATGCTGCTCAAATTACTTAGGGTTTGACCTCTGGGCTATTTGTATGGGGCAGATCTGGTTTTGAGGGAGAGCGGTATGAGATGACCCCTGCCCTGCTGCAGCCTAGGGCTGTTGTCTCTCTGCTGTGTTGTAGCACCTCAGCATAGTGGAACTAGATCTTCCCAGCTGGCAGGGTGACCCCAGACTCAGTGTGCGTGCCCCTTCAAGGAGCAGTGGAACTGCAGATATCTTCTTGGACATGTGGAAAGCAGGCATGTGGCTGCCACAATGATTAGTTTGTGAGTGCTGCTCAGTGTTTTATACCAGGAAGCACTGGGGCTGTTCTAAACCTTTGACCTCAGTGACATACTCCAGATTACTTGCAGTTAAATGGTCTCCTTCCCTCCCCTCCGGGCCTGAAAGCATCAGTCTCATGAGTAGACAGACAGATGCATTGCCCCATAAAAAGCTCCCTTATATCCCTAATAATTCTGTTGATCTGCACACTGGGAACATATCTCTGCTTTGGAATTTGTAGCTTGCATACATTGTTACCAGTGATGGCTCTTTGGACATCTAGGAAGTCACCCAGTAGGTGGTAAACCCATGCTCAATAGATCCGGTAGCTTAAGGGAGTACAGCTGAACACAGGGCCTTTTAGCAGTGTCCTTTCTGGAAGTGGTTCACCATCAGATGAGAAAGATGAGGCCATACTGAGCGCTTCTCTCCTGCTGACATGCCATGTGTAGCCTCAACAGCACTGTTGCTGTGGCATGCATTCCCCTTCACTGGAGCAGAGGAGCAAAGGAGGCACCAGTGGCTGGTGTGCAGGGCTCTGCCTGTCCAAACAGTGTTGTTTCTTCTGCTCTCCAACAAGCTCTTATGTGCCAAGGGTTTGAGAGGAAGAAGGGAATATTCATGCTGTCTGTGCCCTGCTGCGGAGACACTCAAGTTAGGTGCTTGTAGCTGCGGTGTTTGTTGCTGTCACTTGAGCTGTAGGAATTTGTGCTTCTAACTCTGAAGGTTTTTGGTACAGCCCTTGGTGGCAGAGTGCAGTCTGCATCTGCATGTGTCCTTTTCCCTCCTTTTACTAACATTTTGAATACCTTAGTGATTCCTGGAGGTGAAGAGAGGCTGTTGACTAGAAGGAGAATGAAAAAGGGTGATTTCCTCCTAGACATTAAATCCCAGCCTAAATAAGGGGACTTATGAGTTGAGTGCTGAATGACTGTACTGATTTATAGTGCCTAGCACTAGAGTCAGTTATTGTGGTCGTGGGTGAGCTGGGAATATCTCTGCTTAATAATGGAGAAGGGAACTGAGATTAGCCAAACAGACATAACACAAATGTCCTCCACCTTGGCAGTGTAAAGAGGTGAAAGTAGACCAGTAGATGCATTGGCAGTTGGACTAAATGATTGGCTTAGTTCCAATATATATAATAGTTCCAATTATTTTTTTTTTGTTTGATGTGGTCAGGTTTTATTTTTGAATAACAAAGATGCTGTAGTCGAGCTTAACCAGCTATGGTTTACGTCCTTGTCTCCCTGCTGCTGGAGTTGCTTGGGACATGACAAGTAACTTGCAGCCCTCCTCTACAGCTGCAGTTTGCCCAGCCTTCTGGTGATGGACACATTTAATATTCCTTCCTAGAAAATGAAATGCTTCTTTGTTCAAAGCCTGGGAGCAATCCACTAAACTACATGAAGAGGTCATTAAGAGAGGAGGTCGATAAGGGAAGTAGTCTGATAAGCACTTTTTTGCAGTCTGTGGGGAGCTGTGCTGTGCAGGGAGGTGGTGAGAGAAACAGGACTGGCTGCTGACACTCTCAAACATGACACTTAGACTCTGTCAGGTAGATTCATGGTGTAAGGTCCTTTGTTGTTCTCAACAGCCAGCTCTTGCCAAGCATGTGCATAGTGAGAAAAGGTGAAAAGAAGGTTGGGCTTGCAGTGCTCCAGCAACCTTCTTTATCTAAGGAGGTCTCTGCCTGGCTTTCTGGTTTTGAGGACAGTCCAGCTGTTCTGGGAGCAAAAAACCCCACCCTGTCTGGACCAGAAACTAGTGTTAAATCAGGATAAGCGTAACCACACAACAAAAGGCGTAGTGATGTGGTTTGTTTCTTGCTGGTCCAGGAGATGAACAACTGGGTTGCTATTGCCTTGTCTGCAAAAAGCATTAGGCCAGTGAAGGAGAAAAGTCAGTCATGCTGTTTGGTACAGCAAAGAAGAAGAGGTCTGAGTTCATCCTGATTCGCCTGTAAGTCCTTTTCCCAGCTATGACTGTGTGGAGAAATATTTCAGAAATTCTGAGTGTGGAATAAGGGATACTTTTTAACTTCTTCCAGCCTGGTGAGCAAAAGCTTGCAAAGGTTTGTTTTTTTTTTAATCTCTGCTTTGCTAGATCTATGTTTGAAGTCTCCTTTCTCCTCTCTTCTGCAGGTCCTTCAGAAGCTTGGGAAAGCAGATGAAACAAAAGATGAGCAGTTTGAACAGTGCGTGCAGAACTTCAATAAACAGCTGGTAAGATAATTAGCTATATGTAATTACACCCTGGGCTTCAGTATTAGCTTCCAGTCATCTGCTGCAATATGCAATTAAAGTCCATTAAATTAAACAATGCCTTAGGCCTGTTGAAGTGACCCACAACTCATAGTGGTTCACTTACGAGAAGTTACACTGTGTCTTCCAGTGTCCCTATCGTGGAGTCAGTGAAACTGTATGCTGAAAAATAATACTTGCTCTACCCCCAAGTTTAGGAAAAGAAATAGCTCAACCAGAACACTTCCTTCAGTTAGCAAATGCTTTGTAATGTAATTTTTCCTGCTGGGCTGGAAGTGAGAGATAAGAGCAACGCTGTGTCTCTGAAAGATGGATAGGATGGGAAAGAGATTAGAAATAAAAATTAAAATGGAACAAGGCAGTTTTGGTTTCCTACGTGCAGTGGAGGGCAAAAGAGGTGAAGTAAGCAAATGGTGAAAAGGGACATCCTTCCATGGCTAAGATCTAAATCTGACTTCCCCACCATCCTTGCACAATCACGGTCAGGCCGGAGTCATTATTCTTTGGCATGTCTGCTTCCACCCTGTATTTAGCATACAAAAATACTTTAACAGTGTAGCAATTTCCCACCACCCTCCTACTGAAACAGCAGTAGGTTTGCATCTTGAACTGTGTGTGTTTTGTTGGTTTTTAGTTATTTATTTTTAATCTGGAGCTTTCAGCCACCCAGAGGAGGGGGGGAACATCAGTTACCTCAAGGGATTTGTACCTTCGTGCTTGGTGTTAGGGCAAGTTACTTCTGTTTTATGGCAGGAAATGTGTGCCACACCAAAGCCCTGTTGATGCTGAAGAAATCTTTTAGCTCCTTTATGCCCCTTCGCATATTTAGGACCTCTTTCTGAGCTGTTAGCAGCAGCTGCATCATGTCTGTTAAGATTCAGCAGATGTGGTTATGTGTCACAAAACCAGCTGAGAAGGGATTTGCCACAGCTGAATATAATGAAAATCTTTCAGTCTATCTTATGTCTAACCAGAGCTGACTGCAGATTCCTGGAGACTAGTGCTCATTCTCTTGGCAGCAATAATAGCTGTTCCTCCAGAAGTTCATGCAACATCTCTATAGCACGTCCACCAGTGATACTGTCTTATACACAGAGGAATACAGTTTGGCTTGTTTCTGATGACATGACATTACCAGGTGTAACTTTTCCATATAATTTTTAAGTGTTGACAGTAGGGAAATGACCTTTTTAAAGGAGAAACACTGAAAAGCTCAAATCTAAACTTCTTGGTCTGGCTGTCTGGGATGGCTGTTCAATTTCCAAGCCATGAGTTCTAGTGATGCACCAAGAAGCCTGTAAAAGAAGCACTGCCTCTTTACCCCTTGCACCTTAATTTCTTCTCCCATCTTGCAGGAGCAGGCCATGAACTAAATTCTCCATATAATTTATCAAAGGAGCTGGAGGCTGCTCTACATTTGCTGCTTGGGGTCTGTTGGTTTTGCTCTGGCCCTCAGTTTCCCTGTTCTAAAATTAATGTGAACAATACCTGTTCTACAGGGCAAATCATAAATGTGAGTTAGCTGGATTGTTAGGATATCCAGGGCTGAGGATTTGTTACGATACCAAGCAGACTAGGGGGGGAAATAATCAGCTATATGCCCATATATACACACTTGTTTTTGTTTTTGTGTGTGTGTAGTATAGCTATGTGTGAAATTTCTATGGCCTTTCCTTGTAAAGTCTGCTCCTGTGGGAAATGCAAGCCTGGAGGAAAGCTGATCTGTTGCTGCAACCTTCAGACAAAGCAGCTCTCATGTGGAACTGGCTGTGGTGTGACCAGGCAGTGGCCTTGTTCAGTGCCTGATTAGAGGCTTCTCTGACTAGTCACTATGTTGGGACCACTTCGATACATGTTCCCATGTATGGGCTGTCAATGAATGGAGAGTAGGTCTAAAAATCACTTGTTTTCAAACAAGACACCTTGTGGTTCTCCTCCATGGTGGTTGAGTTGACATAAAGGAAAACATTGTGCTTCCCACCTCTATCCATTCAGGTTCATATAAGAGCACCACTCTGATGGCTCTGAATGGTGGGAGCTTTTTAGCTCAGACAGATGAATTTCTTGTGTGGCAAATGAGCCGGACATAATCATGCTTCTGCAGGACTATAGGGCTCACCCATGTCTCTTGAAGGCTTGACAAGACAGCACAGCTGGGCCGCGTATTACTCCCTCATGACAGATTCTCTTTCACAATTAACCTCCCAAAAAGTTCATGTGAAGGCTTCCCCCCTCCTTCCCTTTCCCAGTGTCACTTGTGTTCAGGCATCTGCACAAAAACTTTTCCTGGAAGTTGTCCTTGTAGACCTGGGAGCAGGAGGCCTGCTGCAAAGCTGCAACACAACCCCTTGCATGAGGTGTGCTAGGCTTTGGCTTCTCTTCCCCTGCATTTGAAATATTCACTGGAGAGACAGGGAGTGGGAGGGTGGTGGCAGCCCTTACACCTGGCACTGTGTTGTGTTTCAGCCTGACAGAGCAGCTGGGTTCTGATACCGTTCATGAGCTGTCACACTTATGTATGGAAGTTCTGGGCTGGTTTACAGTGTTTTACATGAGATGCATGAGACGCAAGCTGCTGCTGGCATGGGCTGGACCCATCTCTGCCTCTACCCCACAGTGTTCAGCACAGCCTCAGCCTGCAGGGCAGGTAGTGTAGCAGTACTGCTCTTGCAGTGTAGGTTTGGCCATGGGCAGTTACAGTCAGTAGCTCAGGGAGAGACTTTCTTTCTCTACAAGAACCCTTACCCCCAGCAGTTTCCATTGCAGCCGTATATAGCAAAACAAATTTAATAGTTTGCCTGGTACCCCAGGGTGGGAACTTCTCACCAGTTGTTCACACTTTGTGTCTTAATAACTCTGACATTGTGCTGACTGGAGACTTATCTGTTTCTGCCCCTCTCAGGTGTAAAACATCCCCCCTGATAAGAAAAATCCTTCTACAAAGGACTACAAAACCAGGGAGGTTGTGTAAGGAAGGGGTTGCAGTCTAATATTAGGATGAAAGAATTTCTTTTGAAGATTGGGAGGAAAATGGGGTTTAGGAAACCTGTCTACTACCAAGAAACAGCTCTACAGAAGAATTGCATATTTAGCTAGGGCTCTGTGAAAGGTATTTTAAAAAACAACCCCCCAACAAAATGAAAGCACAAAAAGATACCAAACCACTTTTGTATTTTTGTTTCATAGAGCTATAAGTAATAGCTGGTTCATTAAGTCTTTAGAGAGACCTCTTCCAGCCTCCCAAGCATGGCACTTCTATTTTTAAATATGCATCTTCATGTACGTACTGACCTTCATATTATACCTGGTTGTGTTATAGGCTAACAGGGTTGAATTACACTGTGATTGCAAGCATAGCAATATCTGCTCAAACTAGATGACACTTGTGTGTTTAATGAACTTATTGTGGTCATTTCTACATCAAGACACAGTGCGATTGTTCCTGTGTGAAAGTTTTAAGTCAGTTTGTTAGTGCAGGAATGAGAAATTAATCTGGGGTTCAGAATCAGCACTGATCTTCCTTTTTTGTCCAATTTTTACTTTCTTTTTGTGGAATTTTGTTACTTTGATACAAACACACACGCATGATTTCTTCTTTATGTTCCTGCAGTTTAAAAGTTTCTGTGCTCTTAGATCTTTACACTCAACCATACCTCTGTAACTTCCTTCTGCACATTCTTAAACTCTTCAATAACTAGGAAGTGGATTAATTATGCAGATTCCAATTCAACTTTCTTTTCTACTTTTTACCTTTGAGTTTAGGAAGCATCACTTAAATGTGTACTCAAGGGTGTTGAAAGCTGTCCTACTATACAGTATTTGACTGAATCTAACTGCACTGTGAGAGGTGGTTATGCAGAATTGTGGCTGTACTTGACAGCTTGGTAGAGTCTGCTCGAAGAAAGCAGGTGCTGCATGCACAGCGAGAAAGCAGTTGCCATTTTCTGTTTTGGTCTGACATTTCTTGCCAGTTCCAGTCTGTGATTTCTACCATGGATCAACTCTAGGCACACAGCACTGCTTTCCTCTAAGATTTTCTTACTTGCTGCATTGAGCACAAGCAAACACATATTGCAGCCTGATTGAACTGTTGCGTGTAAGCTCAGCCTCCCTGATGATCCCCTGTGTGTGTGCTCTTTGATTACTCTAGCATCTCTTCCCTGGTGGTTTTTGACTGCACTGTTAGGAAAGTCTCATCTGCCCAGGTTTCCACATTCACCTTAAGCCAGCAAAAAGCTCTACATTTGTTTGCTCTGTGTTTTAAGAACTCCTAGGGTTTTTACAGCAAATATGGCCATTATTCCTTTCCTCTTGTATTCTTTTTGGATCAATTCCCAATACGCCTCCAGACTAGAAGTTTGGTTTTCTTTTACAAAAATGGCCAACTCTTTCTCATCCCTTGTTTCCTTTGTTGAGGAAAAATAGGAAAAGAGCAAATGTGAACTCATCCAGAGCTTTCGAGGCAAGAAAAACAAATTGGACCATAGCATTGGAAGCAGATGGATTTCTCCACAAAGCTATGGTAGCACTGCCACTTCAACAGCTGGTCAGATTTAGCCTCTGCTTAAAGAGCACAGCTGTACTGACAGCACAAGGGATAACAACATGAGCTCAGTTGAGGCAAGAGGTGCCTGAGTGTTGGGGAGAGCTGATAGGAAACATCTGCTTTTGAAGCTAGTAACTCTGAGGCAGCTGTCAGGGGTGTCCTGTGAGCTCTCTGTCTCTGGAGTTGTCTTCAGCTGTCAAAATTCATTATACTGCCCCCTTCCTCCTTCCCAATGGAAGAAAGAGGAAAAAAAAAAGGAAAAAAAAGAAAAAAAAAAACTGGGAAAGAGGAGGAGGAATGACAGCAGGCTGTGAGGAAGGTGTGAGGTGTAGTTGTTGTTTTCCTGCATTCTTGTTTTTACAGCTAATTTGGGGGATAGTGAGGATATAGTAAGATCCCGGCAGGTTTAGAGAAACCTTTGTATATGAGGTCTTTGTCTCTCAAACTTTTTTTTCTGTACTTCTTGCATACTCCGGAGGTTGTTTGCAGAGGTGTCCTCAATGTTTGCTCCTTCCGTTGCTTTGACATGCTCTGTGGTAGTGGTGGTCAACTTCTGAAGCCTTGCTTTTCTCTTCCTTTCGTTTCTGTTTGTATGATATCACTGTCTGGATTTGTGAGTATTTCCCTGCCTCCTTTGCACCACTGTTAATGACGTACGGCAAGGTAGAGGGGAGGTGAGCCTGAAAATGCTTATCCTAGTGCAGGAGAGGAATCATGGGGAGGGCATGTACATGTGCGTGCCTGAACCAACTTTACTGTGAAAAATCTCCACGACCCTTACTAATCTGGGTTCTTGTACTGTATTTGGCTGTGTTGTCTGAAGGTGGCAAAACTCAGCCCAGCTTCTGGTTTTAATCCTTTGTTTACTAGTGAGTGGGACCTGCTGCTGGCAGGCCACCTCCACAGTGAAGCTAAAGGAAAAGATTATTAACTCTGTATTTGCAAGCCTTGCTGCACAGGACAGTTTAGGTGGGATGTTTGAGCAGGTCACAGGTCCCTTGTACCCACTTTGCACTGGGATTTTGAATTGCAGTCTGGCAGAAAACAGTGGTGAGCTAATCTGCTCCCAAACCAGTACAAAATAAATCAATTGTATCTTCTATATCCTACAGACTCCTTTCAGTTACATTTGTTGCATAGACCCACTGGCCCTTTGCTTATAAACTAAGTGTTACCCTTACGACTGTCTCAAGTTGCTTGTGTGAAATCAAAACACTAAAGGTGGCTCTGCTGGGGACTGCAAATCACACCTTTATTGTTGGTCAAACAGGCCTGCAGATCGGCTTACCAAGTCAGAGGGCTGTGTGGGTCTCCCTGTTAACATTTATGTTCATGTGGTCTTAGGGCTCATATGTAGCCCATCTGCTATTAATTTATTAATGCTTGACCCTTTCTTACACTGTCTTTATGTGAGAGAATAACTGATGGTCTTCTCCTTATATTCACAGTCTGAAGGCACGAGGCTGCAGAAGGACCTCCGAACTTACTTGGCTTCCGTGAAAGGTAAGGTCTGTGTAGCAGAGGATTGTTTTTGCTCTAGTGCTTATCTATGCAGTGAGGTTTCTGCAGCTGTCCACTTCCTGGTGTTTCCTCTGGTGTAAGTTGTAGGAAAGGTCAGCCTTGTCAGGGTGGGTGATCTTTCAGAATCCTTCAGGGCCTCCTGGGATGTAATGGGTGGAATGGGGTTGTGCTTTGATGCCGAACATGTGGTGCTGCCTTACCAGATAGACCGTGATATCTCTTCTGCTGGGGGAGGATGAACACAAAGGATTTGATATGACTGCATCCTTGGTTCCTTTCTCTCTCTGGTTACCTTCCATCTCTGTGTTATTAAGGGTCAGACACTCTGTAAGGAAGAGCTTAGCATTTGTTATAATGCTCTTGTGTCCCAGTTTCTCAGGGTGATGGTTAAACACACTATGGAACAGACTATTTCCTTCTTTCTGAAGCAGTTCCCTCTTCTTCTCTAGCTATGCATGAGGCCTCCAAGAAGCTGACAGAGTGTCTGCAGGAAGTTTATGAACCAGATTGGCCTGGAAGAGATGACACGAATAAAATAGCAGAGGTAAGACTGTGTCCAGGATGTGAAATTACCAGGCTTGCTCTGTCAGTGGAGATGAGTTTTGGAAGATGTGCCTGTGCACCACATTTTTTCAGGCATTTGACTTTGAAAAGAACTGAAAAGATAAGCTCAGCATTGGTAAGAAGGGAAAGCTGAAGGTATGTGGCCTATATTTTTGTCTGCTAGGACACTGTTCCCAGATGCTTGAATGCTACGCAGAGTTGTATGCTTACACCCATTAGCAACTTGTTCCCCCTAGAGTAAATGAGCAGGGATACAGGATGCCAAGAGAGAGTCAGTAGGGTCAACTGGATGTATTGTTTATACTCTGTGCAGGAGAAACGGAAAGCTAAATCTATGGCCAAAGCATGGTCAGAACAGCCATTGTGTAGCTGCAACAATTTCCCTCTCACAGCAGTACCAACAGCTGCCATATTTTAGTTGCCACCTTGTTTGGCTGAGCCCCATGTCACCCCCACCCTGCTGTTCTCATCCCCTGGTGAGTTGATGCCTGTCCAACTTGCCCAGGTATTTTCTGTGGCGCTCAAGGGACAGGCTGTCATGTGACAGCTTGGATCCCCTTTGGCATGTGTATGTGTTGGGTGCTCTGGAGCCAGGCACCTCCTGCTCTTGCTCAGCTGTTCTGCTGAGCAGCAGCCATGGCAGTTCATCTCTGTGAATCCATCTGCCATGAGGCTGCAGGACTGGGTTCATCTGCAGCTGTCTATGGTGTTGAAGCAGTGGGGAAGGAATAGAGAGGAGAGCAGGAGAAAGATTCTGTTCTTCCTCTCCTCTACCCTGCAGAAAATATCACCTGAAATAACATCTGCAACTTTCCCAGGAAATACTGACTTCAAAGCAGATAAATCAAACAAAACCTGAATGTTTCCAGGTCAATTCTTGTATTAACATGGAAACTTTCCATTAGGAAGTGCTGTTACAATAAATAATGGAGTTGTAATTCAGCTGGCTTGGCTTCACATTCTCTGTTGGCCTTGTTTCTTCCGGAGCCACTGCATTGCCTCATGAGAGACTGTCCCTTCAGAGAATTTGAGTCAGAGACGTCAAAGGGAGCATGAGTCCTGAGAATGAACTGTAGCTGCTCTGAGGGTCTGCATCCCTCACACCCCCTCCATGCCACTCACACACTGATTGTTTTTCTCTCTTTCAGGTAAAGACAGGCAGGAGAAAAGTGTTATTATGACAAAAAAAAGGCCCAACCCCCCCCCCCAAAAAAAAACTTCACACCAAAAAAACCAAACCAAAACAAAAACCCAACAACCAACCCACCCTACCAAAGAATCCCAATCAACCAATAGCAACAAAATCCCTTATAAGATGGGGATTTTTCCTAAATAGTTTAGCCACAAACCTTTATTCAAGTGAAAAAACAGAAGAGGGGGGAAATTTCCAGCTAATACAAGGTGTTGACCGGAAGTTACTGTGCCTGAGATAAAATGAAGGATAAAGCTGCACAGTTTAGGGTGCAAGCCTTGGACGTGACCTCCACTGGTCTGTGGAGGAAGTGGTGTGAGGGTTGAAGACTGCTAGATTAGCTCTCTGTTATTGTTCATTATCCTTCAGAAAGCTCTGTTGTAATGAAAAGCAGAAAATGGTGCCTTCCATTGTATGGGCTTGAGCTAGCACTCGGCTGAAAAGACAGGCCTTCAAAAGGAAGGTTTATGGAGGATGCTGTGTCCTTAGGAGAGGTCACCTGAATTAGCATCATTGGGCTTTCTTCTCTGTTTCTACATTTCTGGCATGACCTCTGTTTTCAACTAACTTCTCTGGTCCTTAGTTTTTTCAAATGGCTATTCCTTAAGAGCTCTGGGGGACTGAAATTGTTGACTGTAGCACTCAAGAATTAAAATAGAAATGTTGTTTTCTTAGTAATTATCTTATTACTTTTGTTTTTCAGAACAATGATCTCCTCTGGACAGATTTCCATCAGAAGCTGGTGGATCAGGCGCTCCTGACCATGGATACGTACCTTGGCCAATTTCCAGACATTAAAGTAAGTTTATCTTTAAATGTTTTGATCTAGAGAGTCCCAGCAGATGAAACCTCATTAGAATTTCTTGCGTCCCCATCTTCTTTGGGCGGATGTTTGTGCTGTGCTGCTGCAAGCTCTCCTTTTAGAACAGCCAAGATCTCTATGGCACTGGGTCATGTGAATGAACATGTTATGTTTTCATTTTGAGCATAAAATGAGTGTGAAGAATCCAGGGGAAGGATGCTGAAAAGAAAACGAAAGTGCAGAACAGGAGGATTCATAAAATTCCCTATTGTATCAGAGTGCAGGAGGGCAGTGTCAGCAATAACTCAAAAGCTCAGTCTCTCTTTTTGATCCTTTGTCTTTTTCAATTTCCTTGTAAGCACAAAGCATGAAGTAAGCAATTAGTGGCAAGTGTGCTTTATAAGTAGAGGCTGTTGTGGAAGGCAGATTTCTGTGTGTTCCCGGAAGTCTTGCTGTGCATATAACTAGCTTTCTACAGGGAGGGGGGAATGCTAGATAGGCATCTTTTTGACCTGGGTTTGAGTGATGTCCTATGAGCTTCCCTTCACCCACAGTTATCTTCTCTCCATTCATTTTGAGAAGGTTATGCAGGAAATGTCTTTACCATATGGAAACACTAGTAATGATATCACCATATGGGAAGTATCAGCTTGGCTACATCCCAGTGAAAACAACCCTTTCCCCACCACATGTCTCTTAAAACGTTTGTCAATATTTGTTGCTTCAGGAGGACTGTGCTGTATCAAAGCAGGGCAGGTCACAGGCTTGTAAAATGAGCCCTGAACAGCAGTGTTCCTGCCTTCTGGGACTCCTTGTTCATGCTTCATTTTTTCAGCCTCTTAAGCCCCTGGAAGTCTGCAGTGCGAAAGGGCAAAGAGGCTTGCTGTTGCTTTCCACCCACTCAAGGCTGTAGAGCTGATTGCTCCCTCTAGTGTGATGCCATGTTCCTCAATTAGCAGTGCAGAGGCTCATGCACTGTTTAGGCTTGCTGTAAACTCAGACTTCTGCACTGCTTCAGCCCATATCACGTTTTACCAGCCTTGTCAGCTGTGCACGGGGTCACCTCAGAGTGTCACTTTTTTCTATGCTGAATATCTTTAGGATTTTTGCTTGGGTCCCACTGAGGCTTTATGGTGAGATTTTAAAAGGAGTGCAAGGCTGGGACAATCCAAATTCCACCAGAACTTGAGGTGTTAGGTACTGAGCTCCTATGGATCCCTTCTGACTTCTGAATTGGCCACTAAGGTATCATTACTAATGTTCTGAGTCTTCAGATGATGCTCTAGAAAATGGGAAGTTAAAGCAATTTTATCCACAATTTAAGTAATGTTTTAAAGAGAACACTATACGCCTCTGATTCACTTCCTAAAGTAATTGAGAATTTGACTTTCTCTTGGTTCCTACAATAAGATATGGGTGTATTTCACAAGAGTTGCCCTATTTGTTAAAAATGGACTTTCAGTGGTAGGACTTAAAAGTCAGTATGTTTTTATTGCTAATTCAGCTGGATCCATCGTTGTCTTTACCCCAGAGCAGTCAGAAGTACTCAGATCAAAAAGTGGCTTACATTTTCTTCAGTTGGTAGAAACTCTTTTTAAGTGCTGTTGTTGAAGGTTGCCACAGTCATATAAAAGTGTAGTTTGGCTTCATGTAAGGAATAAGAGTTCCTGAGATTGGAAACCCCATTCTTACATGATTAACAGAATATTTGAAGAGTTTTTCTGTTGTTGTGGTAATAGTTTGTTGTTTGTTTGCTTGTTTGTTTTTCTCCACAGAAGCAAATTTCCCGCTTTTCCTGTAATTCTGTGATACTGAAAGAGGATTTATGGAGAAAAGATGATTTTGATTTAGTTCTGTGAATACGTGTTTTTTGTTAATGGCTGAGTAATTCAAATCTGTGATGAGTTAGATCATGTGTGTATTTTTTGTTAAATTCAAACATATTCTAATTCTTCTTCATTTGAGTGTCTGGAAAAATTACTTTGAATTTTTTTGTAATTGCAATGGGATCCACAGCAGGAATGTGAAAACATAGCATTCCTTTAGTAAGGAATTTCTATAAGTTAAAGGAAGTTATTTTTAAATGTTGGGTGAGGAGGGGTCAACAAAAAGTATCTTTATTGAAAAATGGGAATGCAAAGAGTATTTTATCCTGTCTTTGCAAGTCAGTATCTGTAATTTCTTAGAGCAGGACTCTTGCATCATCTATAATATTTTTGAGTAAGATTTTGGTTGAGGTTGCAGAGTACACAGTAAGAATACAGGTCTCTGTAGTAAGCCCAGAGAAGATAAACCATAACCCAAGTTCTGAATAGCTGTGGATTGGCTATTTTCTGTCTTGCAATGCAACTGGTACCCTGTTTCTACTAGGTTTAAATGTTAAGGGAGGGCAGAGAAGTGCTTTCTGGTGGGTGGGTGATTGGTTGGTTGGTTTGTTTAAAGGAAGCTCCAGTTAAGATGAATTTGTTGCAAAGTAGCAAACTCTGTTATTCAGCTTTTACCATCAGATGGTGGTAGGTGGCTGCAGCTATCCTTGAGTCATACATGGAAACTACCCTGCAGCCTTTGTGGACTGGGCTGTTCCATTCCTGCCATCACAGGCAGTGTAATCAGTTACTCCAGGAGGACTTGCATGCAGCATTTCCATGTACTCTAGTAGGAATACAAGGGTGAGGCGTAGAAGATTAGGAGCTGCAAAAAAGGGCAGGAGTGACCTTATTTGAAAGATGGCTGACATTCAATCAAACTCCCTGGTGGGGTGGCAGGAAAACCTGAAACTGGCTGTTTGCTGTGTCAGAGGTGGGCAAAATTCCAGCTGTCTCTACCGGTCTGATCTAAGGGAGAAATTCCATCTCTTAAATCCCAGATTTGACAATGTGTTTTATCTAATGTGAGTGTAAAATGCACTAACTACCATCTCAGAGACTGTCCCTCTCTGACATCCTGTCTCAGTGCCAGGCTGGCAGCATAATGTCTGAGAGGTGTCTTCTAGGGACCTTGACTGCGGAGTGGCTCAGCTTCTTTGTGATTCCTCTCTCAGTGAGCTGAACACTTTGAAGTCAATTTGGATGTGTGTGTGGCTGAGATCCTGCAGATCTGCTGTGACTCACACAGCTGCACCAGTGCTTGCTGTAAGTGCAGAGGAGCATGTGTGGGAGACATACGAACTGATTCCAGCTGGTCTGGCAGAGATCAGCCTTTGAGTGTGGTTTTGCAGCTTATCTGCAGGAGCCTAGGGAGAGAAACCGCATCTCCCTGCCAAGTGCAGTGGAGGAAGAGAGGATTTTGCTTTTACAAGTAAATCCCAATGCTGATTCTTCATCTTGCACTTTCATTTTCCCTGGGTGCTGTGGTTAATTAAAACCCCTCTTGGCTCCTTGCCATATTGTGTCACTCCAGTTCTCCAGCCTGTCTCTAGACAGCTGATTGCTGATGCTGGACAAGGCTCTTTGAGCTGGGGTGTGCTAAGGTCAGGCTGGGAAGACCTGTGCTCCACCTCAGATAGTCAGGGGTCTTTGCAGGAAGTGTGGCAGGTAAGGGTCTAAGGGGAATGGGTAGATCTTAAAACAGGGCAGCCCAGTGGGCCTGAGCCTTGCCAAGATGAAACTGCTGGGGAAGAGAGCCAAGGCACCTCAGATGAAGGCTAATGAAGGATCTGGCCACAGGCCTAGCTGTCTATTTTGGATTCTCACCTGTGGACTTGTCAGAACTCCATTCCTGAACATGAGCCTGGTACACAGTCGGCTCCCACCTTGTGTTTGTTAAGGCTTCATTGTGTCTTGCCTATTACTGACACAGTGCTACAGATTTCCCCTCGCACTTCTCTTGCTTAATAGCTAAGTTACAATTGACCACTGCCCATGGCTATGGTCACTTATGTCTCGACCTCCTGTTTCAGGATCCAAACTGCTGTCCTGGGTGTATCCTAAGCACATGGATATCTGCACATCTGCTATGCTGGCAGAAGAAATGCCTTCTTTTGTTGAACTTAATCTTTTGAGCGCCCATGTGAACCAGGGCTGTGAGTTGGTTAGAGTCTGTCTGCAGTCCTCAGGAGGCCCTGAAAATGATGAAGCATGTGCCCGCAGGATGCAGGCACATGGAGAGGCTTAGGAAGCAGTGGAGCTACAGTCCTGAAAACATTACTTCCGCCCAGAAGTGGGGCCTGCTGTTGGTTGGATCCTGTTGCTTTTAGTGGCTGGGTCTGCTCTCCCCCTAAGGAGCTCCCTCTAGGATGGTGGCTGCCACAGTGGTCCCCAGGGCCATCTCTCTGTGCAGCCTGTGTGGAGTATACAGCAAGTATCCTCGCATGGGCAAGAGCATGGGGTGCTCTGAAAGTTGGATGAAGGGAAAGGGTGTTTTTCTGAGAAGCTTTGTGTTTTTGGCTGCTGGGGAAGATTGTCACAATTCTTTTCTCTATCCTTTTTAGTCTCGTATAGCGAAGCGAGGGCGGAAGCTTGTGGATTATGACAGTGCTAGACACCACTTTGAAGCCCTGCAAACTGCAAAGAAGAAGGATGAAACCAAAATTGCAAAGGTAAAGCAAGCCAAAGGATGTGCAGCCATCCTTTCACCTTGGGAGGTCTGAATTTGCCTACTGAGCAGGTTTTAAGTGCACCTGTACCTCTTGACTGTTTTCATAGAATCATTTAGATTCGAAAGGACTTCTAAGATCACTGAAGTGTCATGAATTGGTGACATTTTGCTAGGTATTTCCTTCTCATCTGTTTAGTTCTACTAGAAGTCAGGATGGTCTCTGTTGTACTGGTTCAGACCCATCATTATTAGTCTGCATCTCTCGGTGGCCAAGGCCTAGGCATGCTTGGTCAGATGTTGCAGGACCAGTAACCTCTGTCAGAAAAGCCCGTGTGCTTCTGGGGGAAGCAAAACCTTGCAATGTCCCTGAGAAATTTTCCAGTTTGTCTGCTTCTTGAGGATCTGTCTCCTCATCTAAGAGCAGTGGTGAGAGTAAGTGTTTGAGTGTTGCTTAAGGTTGGTTGTGTTTGTGAAGTCCTCTGATATACAAGGACAGTGCGAGTTACAAGTTCATAGGCGGAAATGCACCCTATGCACACCTGATGGCTGTGCTCTTTTGTCAAATGGTCATAGTTGCCGGATAATAAATATGTCTAAAAACAGAAAAACAAGAGATTTTCTCTTGTCAGGGTGTGATTTCTTTCATGTCTGAACAGCTTGATCCAGGGTTAACCACAGAGCATGCCCAACATGCAAGTGAAATATTTTATTTTTAATTAAAATAAATTCATTAAAAATAAAATCTATTTTTATTTTAAATGTTGCTGAATAAAGGTGATAGTGTTAACTTTGTTCTAGAGGAGCTGCATGGTTCAAATACCTGACCAGAAAATCAGCTGTGGATTATTCATATATCCTGCATGGATTTGAGCCCACTGTGCTCTGTTCCACAGGACAGGTCTTGACATAACAGAGCAGTCCAGGGCTGGAGAGACATCTTTAATTCTCTTGGATGAGTGCCATGGCATATCAGTACTGTTCAGGCTAGAACCAGTGCAAGAAAGAGCGAGCCTGGATCTGTATCTTCTGAACAGGCTGAGAAAAAATGCCAACTTTTTGCTTTGAGTTATTTCTGGTAAGAAGAAATATGTGCTATGTAAGAGACACTAGTGCTTCTCGTGCGTAAGAAGTAAAGGTGGATCTCTCCCCTGAGCAAAAGATACATCTAATGGCCACAGTACTTTTAAGCTGCAAGTTATCAGTCATCCACTCACTCAGTGCATGCTCTGTGATAAACCTTGACAGACAAAAGGGAAAGAGATTGATGTCTCAGTTGTCATTGTATCATTTATGTGGCAAAGCAAGTCTTGGTTCTGTATGCAAGGCATGAGGCCCAGCTGGTTGTACCTTCTGTTCAAAGCATTTTACTGTGTTTGGGAATAAGAGCAGAATTCCCCCAGGGTATGGTATTGTTGCTGGTCTGGGACCTTTACTGCAATGGAAATGTTTTTTGTAGGAATTAAGCTACTCAGGTTGGTACCTGGTGATCTGCAATGCAAGAGGCTGGCCAACTTTGTAATTGCTGCATTCACTCACATTGCCCCATGTGCTCACCTAAGATGTTATTAACAAGGGATTGTTTGTTGCTCTTTTGTTAAAGTATGAAGAACTGCAGTTTGAAATGTTGAGATTTAAGAGTTGGTCCTCTGTTCCTGATTCAGCCTCAGTACTTGTTCGGACTCTTCTTGCTAGCCAAATTGTGCACTGGATCAGATCTTTCCACCTCTGTGCTTTAAGGCATAAGCTCATGTATGGAATACTATGTGACACATTGCACTATCTGGATCCTGTAGAGATGGGAGCAGTGAGTGTCTGAAAGTTACGTATGTATGCTCTTCCCAGGTTTCACAGCCCAGCCTGAGATCTCACTCTTGTGGGGAAGTTTATCTCTCTGTTCTGTGACTGTGATTTTGCTTTTGTGACCTTTGAAGTAGAGTTGTTCCGGTGCAAGGGACTTTGGTATATGATGACAGGTTTGTGGGAAAAAGAAATCATGTTTATGACACAGCATACAAGCAGGAACTGACCTGATTAATGTTTCATAGTATAGTAACAGAAGCAGTAATGCCAATACCTTTTGGAGCTATATGGTCTCTTTTTTTCCTTCTCTAATATATGGATGTTCTTTTCCCACCCAGGACTCCTGCCACTTATTGCTAAACTCACAACCTGCCATTAAAATAAAGCACTGTGGACTTTCAGCTGTTGCATGCAAATAATTGCAATGGTTAATTAATCCTGACCTCTCTTCAAGGAGCTCCCACTTCACAGCCATGACTTGGAGTAGGGTTGTCTGTGTGCTAGGACACTAACAACTGTATCTGTTGCTCTTTGCAGCTGTCTGGCTGGTCTTTCATATCCCAGCCCACACTGGAGCATTAATTACTGCTAAACTTGGCATGCTTCAAAGTATTCATAACCAATAGGTCCTGGGATGTTTGTTTTTGTTCTTGCCTTGGTGATACTGGTTTGGCCCAGCTTCTAAATACACTCTCTGTTGTGACTTTAATTTTTTTCAGCCTAAAAGATACATGTTTGTCTCTCTCTTGTTCTCTGTTTATTTTTTCTCTTTTCACTCAAACATGCTCCCTTCCCCAGCCTGTTTCACTGCTTGAGAAAGCTGCGCCTCAGTGGTGTCAAGGGAAGCTACAAGCTCACCTCGTTGCGCAAACTAATCTGCTCCGAAATCAGGTGACTGCTGATCTACCTGGCTGTAACCCTGCATGCGCTATTTTGGGCTCTAGAATATACCATGCAACTAATCTGTAGGCAACGTTCACTCTAGTCCTCTCTGAGTGTGTCCTTGATACTTCTGAGCCACAGTAGTCACGTGGAAGTTAATGACCAAATGAGTAAATTTGTGCCTGCTCTATTGATTTCTAATCAGGTGTGTTAATCCTGGACTGCTATTTCCTCCTGCTAAAACAAATGTGGATAAAGAAAGGCTATGGCATAATGCTAAGGCAGAGGGTGATGTAGTGTAGTTCCTCCAAAGATTGGCTTCTGCATTTGTGCTGTTGAGTAAAGCCAGAAAAAAACCAAAACAATCCATTGCTTCAAAGCAATTTCTATGGCTGCTGCATGTTTTTCTGACTGTATTGCAACTTTATCCTGTGGTAAAATTGAAGTTTCCAAAATAGGCACAATCCTGGCTTTCATAGTCTAAAAGAGCCATTTCCACACATAGAGAATACTTTCAATCTGCATAGGAGAAGTGGCAGAACTTGGCTAAATGTTTAGATTCTAGCATCTTGAGGGACATGAGGGCAGCTCAGAGAGACTACAGGGACTAAGAATTTCAGTCCTGCTAGCACAGGAGAATCTTCCTGATGAAATCTCCCTTGGTATTTACCTTGGAGCTCTTTAAGGGATAAGAAGGAGCTGACATAAGACAGAAACAAATGCTTTCAATGCACAAGGGAGAGTAAATTATTACCCAGACTGGAAGAGTGCCAGTTACCTGCTCACAAGTTCCTGGTGTGCTCATCTGTTCTTATTCAAATGATCCTGAATTTTCACATTCCTAGTCAGTGAATGAATTGTGGTTTAGAAACACTAAATCTCTCTCACCTTATAAAGCACCTGGACTTTTCACAGTCAGTTTATGATCAGGGAAAAGACTAGATTACCACATCAATAAAGCCTGGGGAAAGAACACCTGTTAACAGTCCTGTTTAAGATGAATAGCAAAGGGAGGAAGTATGTATTCATTCTTGATTGAAGGGAGAAGAACATTTGGCAGGCTGCTGCAGGGTTTTCCTGTGCCTCAGCTGGGGTACCTGCGTGGCTGTGGTTCTTGACAGCTCTGTTTGCCTGGTGATATTTCTGGAGGACTAGAAAGCAGGCATGTTTCTCAAGCCACAAATAAATAAATCAACTCATGGGGGCATTCTTCCTCTTCTCAGACTGGTTGGGGTGACTGGGAGTAAAACCAGTGCTCACAGATTGCCTGGAGAAACAGTACCCACGAGTGCTCCCTCATACATTATGCTCTGATCTTTGACAGGCTACAGAGAGTCATTTGATAATTTCACTATACTGGTTGACTTTGCCCTAGAACAAGGGGTATATAATCTTTTGACCCGCTGTGTTGCAGGGGTGTTAACTGCGTGGCTTTAATATCTTCAGTCACCCTAGATATTTTCAAATCAAGTTTGAGTCCTTGTTTAAGCTTTTCCTCCTTCATTCTTGAACTAAATAGTACTATTGCCATCCTTAATTATTTGTTTTTAATTATATGGGTCTTTTTTCTTAATGTATTTTTTTTTAATTATTTTTTTTTTTGGTTGGTAACAAAAAAAACCCCAAATCTCACTAAAGAAGATTAGTTTGATTCCTGAACCCGTAGGTTTTCCAGCTTTTCTTCACAAATGTAAGCAGGCAGGAAAAAAAAAAAAGACTTCAGGTTTTATATTTTCATGACTTCAAGACTACAAGTGTTACTGACAACCCTAAATCTCATTAAGCTGGAGAGTTGATGACACTGCATTTATCCAGGAGCTTTAGAATGTTAAGCCTAAAAGAACCAGTCCTTCCTCTTAAGCAGCAGCTGTGTTGCTGTCTCTTCTTGCCTGAAAATTTTACAACCTCCAAGCAAAAATGGGGTCAGTGAGACCTGTTATTTCTACTATAAACCCAAGTCCCTCCCTCCAGTGTGCAAACCACTGGCATTTTAGGTCTTTAGGAGATACTAACAAAAACAATACGGTGGGAGTTTTCTGTAATGTCTCCTGGGGCAGTTTGCTATTGCATGCTCTGGACTGCAAATTTTAGTGACTGTGCTTTTTGAAACAAAGGGTAAAATGTCTTAGAACATCAAATTCTTGCCTTTTTGCTAAGCTTCCCTGAAATGCTGAATGCAGACTGAAAACCAACATCTTTGGTGCTGCAGTGATAATAGAACAATAGCTCTGTAGGAAAAAGTCAGCAAGTTGAGTCCTGGGCTGTGACAACCTTCTGAAAGGCACATTTGGCAGGGACTGATGGGCGCTTGGCCTGGAGTGAGGCACCTGCCTCTTCTCCTTACCCCTGCCTCATAGATACTAAACTATTTGCTGAACTGTGCATACTTACTACACTTCACAGCATAGTATGTGAAGAGAAATGTTCACTAGATTGCCTGAAAGCACCAGGCTGGAGCTTGTGAGACACTCATGAACATTGGGATGCACAATGGTAGGAAACACAATGTGGAATAATTGCCCTCTGCCCTATCACAACTGAACTGGTTGTGCTTGGCACTCTGAGCCTTGGCTAGATGGAAAGTCAGGAGAGCATTTATGTTGTCCAGCTCCTGCTCAAACTTTTCCCCCTTTCAGGCAGGGAGAGGAGAGGAGGAATTGTCTGAGATCACATTTCATGGACCTGGGCATTACGTCCTTCTGCCTCAGTTCTCCCTCAGGATGATGCCTGAAATGCAAGGAGCACATATGGTAGCAATGGGCTCTGCCCTGAAACTTTTATCTTTCCCCCTTTCCCCACCTTACTGCATGAGCTGGCTTTTCCTCTAGCAGGGCTCATGACTAAGTTGATGTCTGTCTTCCAGCTCCAGCTGGAAGCAGTCAGGTTTATCCAGTATCAGGACCCCTACTTTCAAGCAAAATAAATTCCGCTGATGAGAAGATCCCTGGGCTGACAAAGGAGTGAAGAATTAATTCAGTGCTGTACCTAGGAATGGGAGCACTAGGTGAAACCTGATTCCTACTACTACTCTAGAGTGAACGTTGCCTGTTGCTGATTTTGCTGTTGGCTCGGGATGTCACAATATTCACATGTTCCTTTCTAGGTTCTTTGACCTTCTGAACAGGTAAACGAGAGAGGGAAAGACTGTTATTAATATTTACTGTACCTGAAAAACTAACAGTAGTTAATGGTGCCTCATTTACCTGCTATGTTGGAAATGAGAATAAGATAAAGCAAAGGATGGACTGACATGTTTTTTCTCCCTTTAAATGGTTACATTAGAAACATTCATTCATAGAGGGATTTTAAGACAGAATCGAGTCTTTGTGATCATTGTCTCTGATCCAGCATAAATGGTATCTCAGTTTAAAAGGGGGTTTTGTTTTGTGCAAACTCTCTTGAAATGCTGGGTTTTTCAGTGAGTGTAGCAGCAAAATACAGGGTTTTTCTGGGTAGAAGCATCATGGCCCTTTCTCCCCCTTCCTGTTCTTCTCAAGGTCAGCTTAACTTGAATACTTCCCGGTTGTGTCTCTTTCTGGGGAAAACATTCTCTTCTGATCTTGAGTACAAAGTCTTAGCCTTGCCTTTGTCAGCAGTGAGCAACCCTCTGAAAAGTGGAGCTAGCTGGAGAGTAGCAGCTTCTGCAGCTTGCTCGTAAACCATGAGATAAATGAGGAGTGTAAGGATCATATGCAACATGGAGGAACAGGACTCTGAACTGCAAAATAGTTTTAAGTCCTTTCTCCTATCAATCTTATCTTTGCATATGCCTGTCACTAAGGAGCTGTAGGCTGGATTTCTTTAATTAAGCTGGCACAAAGAAGGTAAGACTTTATTTCATAGAAAGGGTGGGAATCAGACTGCAGGCTTATAGAGAGATGCGGTTCCCCAGTGGCTTGTGGGCTCTTTGCAGCGCCCCATGACACTCCTGCTGTTGTCACACATACAAGTAGGCCCTTGAGCTGACTTTCCTGTAAAGATGTGTTGTCATGTTGTTCATGCAGGTATTTTCCATGCTGCATAGGGTTACGGAAGAATCCTGTCTTGTTGCAAATCACAGAATATAAACATTTTAATTAGCAAGCTTTGAGTTGTAAGCCAGGGCACTGAAAAGAGGAAGAGGTCACCTAGGACAAATATGGGAAGGGGAACGTGCTTGTTGCTGGTTTCTGCTGCCAGCAACAGAAACCAGGATTATCCTTGTTTGTCACTGAAACCCAGCAGAATTCTGGCATCATTGTTGGGGTCTCTCACTGTTTAGGTGAAATGAACAGTTCCAATTTAAACCGTCAAATGGGGAAAGAGGTCCTGTATAAGACATATTTCCTTTCGTGCTGGTGACCAACAGCCAGCCCGGGATGGCTCTTGTGCAGGACCACTGAAACCAATACCTGCTGCTCAAGCACATCAGCCTGGCCTCCTGCTGGCACAACTCATGTTTTGCATACCCTTCGTGCTTCTCCAGTCAGCTTTGTGAGAGAGCTGTATCAGCCAAGGATGCAAACCTCCTCCCTTCCTCAGAAGAGATGGGGCTTTGGCATGACCTTACCTGAACAAAGAGCATCCCCTTGAGGGAGGATCCTTCTTCAACATCGTTTGGGATGGATTTCAACTCTCAGAGACCTGGCAAGGGGCAGGGGCCGCTGTTATCTTCATCTGTAACCAGTTTGGAGGCTGGAATGCCTGACCAGCTCCATTCAGTTTTTGAAGCCAGGGAAATTTATAAAGCTTAAAACACATTCGTGGATGTTCGAATTACTTTCTGAGTGTCCAAACAGGGAAATCTATTGAGAAAAAGCCTGAGAGTTAACACATGCAAGCTGAAGGGGCATCAAATAATCTGTGATGCAGCCCTGGCTCCTGGAAGATTAATTTGGGATGGGGATTACTCCATGCCAGAATTTTGCCTGGTCTCCTGAAGAAGTCAAGACAGTCACAGTTGTCCCAGCCCTGCAGGCTACTTGTTTGCCTTGGAGCTAACAATCTCCCTTCTCGTTATCAAGGCTGAAGAAGAGTTAGTAAAGGCTCAGAAGGTATTTGAAGAGATGAATGTTGATCTGCAGGAGGAGCTGCCTTCATTATGGAATAGGTGAGTGCTGAAGGTTTTCCTAAGGGCTAGTAGGAAGGAAGTAAATATCCAAGCTCTTGTATTACTGTCCTCCTTAGCTTGGGATGAGTGTCTGCTCTTGTTTTCTTGACCATCTTGGACAGTCTATCCAAGGATACCCAGCAGCCAGATTCACCCTGGGCTTTCTGTGCCTCATGATCCTCATGAAAATCTTAACTTTACCACAAAGTGAAACTGTGTTTCTATGCTTTGTCTGATTGGAGCTGAGTTGGGTATATATGTCAACTGACTGATTTAGGGAAGATGAGATGTCAGGGGGATTTATGCTGTAACTGGGTTTGGAGAGAGCCAAGAGGTGATGCTTTGGTCACTGTGTCTCACCATGCAAGCTCATGAGCACCCAGTGAAGCAGCAGGTTTAACACAAGAAGGAGGATGACAGAGCAGGTTGTTCTGCATTGGATGCCACTTTTGGGTTTGGGCAGTTGGGTGAACAAAGGTGAAGGAAAGATCCTGGTGTGGCTACCTTCTGTTGCTGCTAAATGTGCTCCTGGCTATGTGACACATGACATGTCCTGTTGTGCTCTATTTAATAAAAGATAGCCTGGGCAGAGGAAAATTATCTGAGAGAACAGGAAGACTTGAGAGACTACAGATTTGCCATACCAGTGATTATGGTGATGAAAAGGGAGGAAAAGGAAACAGACCAACATTCAGCTTGGAGGATGAAGTGGAGGGCAGCAGGAGCTGATGGGAAGGGCACGTTAGAAAGCAGGCAGAACCCTCCTAGGACTATCTGGGTTTCTTATTTTTAAATGGAATGATAACGCCTGGGCTGGCAGTGCTGGTCTGTGGGGAATGGAGAGAGAGGGTGACAGCAGGACAGGAAAGCAAAGTGCAGATGTCTGCCTTCCCTCCCCTTTCCTCCCAGCCTGGGTCAGGACTCTGCTCAAAGCAGTGTGCGGGCGTGGCTGAGGAAGGAGCTGGGAGGGATACACGAACCTGGGAGGGATATAGGCATCTGTTCCATGTGCAGAACAGTGGTACCTCTGGTCTTAGAGAGCATCTCCCTCATGCTGTTGCTTCTCCAGCTGTGTGCTGGTACAGCACTGTTGGCAGCTGGCAGGATGGCTAGAAGAAGCAGGGTGACAGGCAGCTGCTGAGATTTTAAGGTGCCACAGATTGTTCATAGACTCCTGCTATGCAGCTGATCCTTCTGCTTTTGTATTGCTCTCTGTGCATGTCCTATGCTTTCTTACTCTTCTGCCCTTGAAGCAAACAGTTAATGCTTTTTGCTTCCTCTGGTGCTGAGGGACTTCGGAGTGAATTAGTATCTGTCCTCCTGCCAATTCCCCCTGCTCTCCCCACACTCCATCTGAGTCACAGTCTCTATCCTTTTCCTTTACCTCACCTTATCACTGCCTCTCTCTTCCCACTCTCCCCTTGCTCCTACGCCCCCAGCTAGCACAAATCAAAATTCTGTCACAGCTGGCCTCTTCCTCACCCTGGATGTGTTTGCCCCATATCTGGCCTTTGGTCCATCACCCTCTTCATGCTTCTCTGCTGCCCTTCTATTCCAGCATGTACCAGACCTGACAGAGTTGAGTTTGAATGGGAGAGGCAACAGAAGAGGGAGAATTGAAAGGTTTGGGGAGAGCATTGTGTCCATTAAGATCTTCTGTCTCATTTTTCATTTGGCAGCCGTGTTGGTTTCTATGTCAACACATTCCAGAGTATAGCAGGCCTAGAAGAGAACTTCCATAAAGAAATGAGCAAGGTAAGGCAACTAACAGATTCTCCTACAAATACACCCTCTCTTCACTATTATTTAAAACCCCCAAACAACCCCCCCAAAACAAACAAACAAAACAACAGAAAAAAAAAATCCACAATAAAAAAAAAAAAACCAAACACAAACCCCAAACATACCTGGGTTAAAAAAAAAAAGGCTGGAGAAAACAGAGTATTTTGCCCTATGTCAGAGGAAAATATTAACCGTTACTTTTTTCTGAGCCACTTGGAAAAAAGCTGTCTGAGATACTAATGTAAAGGAATGGAACACAGGGAAGAGATCACAGGGCCATGCAGCAGTGGAGATTTTGTGTCACTTTAGAGGGCTCATTTGCAGTTCCACAGTGGGAAGAGAAGCCATTTTCTGGCCTATCCCTTGCTCTCTTATTTTAGTTCATCTGTGTTATGGATTAGTAACATATAACCTGGGCATTCTCAGCCTGGTATCTATTTGCTACCTTCTCTGCTGCCTGGCAGCAAATTGCTGTGAATTCTTATCTAGCTGTGGGGATGACAACAGCAGGAAATCTGCCAAACTGCAAGTCAGCTGACAACTGAGTACAGATTGAGACCTGCCTCACTCTGGTCCCTCAAGAAGGCACTTCCCAGCAGTACCTTTGTGCTTTGGCTTCCTTTCTTCCCTGTGACCCAAAAGAAGACATTTGAGTGCTTAGCATGACCCTTGCATGGACTATCAGTTGGCCATGAGTTGGGAATCATAGCACTAAGCAGTGCTCTGCCTGGTGGTGGCAGGCTGGATCCTGGTGCTGTGTGCCAGCACCCAGCAGAGACCTCAGAAACAGTCTGTGGGAAGGCTCCCCATTACTACTTTAATTTACAAATATGTTCTTGCTCCTTCACTTGAAAGCTAGAGAAGTCTTGAATTCCTTAGGTCTGTACACTGCTCCTAAGAGTTGCACACCCTCTGTAAACGTTGCACTGATCTTAATCAGTGACTGAGAGCCCAGCTGGAAAACTCTTATACTCCCTCCCCTCCCCAGTGTCATCCTGACAACAAGACAGCTGCTAAGCAACAAGCAACGTTATAGTCCCTCGATTTCCAGCAGTCAGGGGCCTTCTGCCTTGATGTAATGCATTAATTTTGAGCCCTGCTGACATTTCATGGAGACCTTTCCAGTAAATAGCCTGCTCTTCCCCACTTAGGGATGAACTGATTCAGAAAAGGGAGGATTGTTATAATTGTCAGTTTGTTGCTGTTGACTTATATTCAGCAAAACATGGGAAAGATGCTCATTAGACAGGAATTCTCTTCTTGTATCATGTCTTGGATTTTTCTTTCCTGACGAGTTGTGTATGACAGCAGGGCTTTTGCTTTGTTCCATAAGAGCCATCTGTTTCTTATTACTGCTATAGCATCCAATTAACTGCTGGTGTTGCTGGCATGAGGTATCCAGCATTGATTGCATTGGATCCCTCCTACCAATGATAAATCTGGCGTGTCATCTTGTTTATGAATTGGCTGTTTCAGAATAGGAGTGTCTGGAGGGAATGTTGCAGCCTTTGGTGCCAGAGAGAGTTTAACTCCTATTATTGCATTTCTGCAAAGATACCCAGGTCCTGCCCAAACCTAAATGGCCCAGGCAGCCTGTGAAGTCAAGGCTTGTTGTTGACTGGAAATCCAGCTGCCTTTGGCTCCAAAGTTGAAATTGCCATATCCCAAGCTTTGATATGCAGGCTGAGGAACAGCTTTGGCCACAGCTCCAGAGTGAAGCTTCAGTTCTACCACACAGACCCATAGATAAACACTCTGCCTGGTTCTGCAATGGTATCTGGCAGTACACCGGTGGGAGAAGATGATGGAGAAGCAAAGAGAGTGATGTGTAAAGGAGATAAAACATTTGCATGAGTTGCCAGCAGCTCCTCAACAGTTTGAGTGTTCTAGTGTTTTGAAGAACCACATTGGGACAGTGGAAACAGATGTAGGGCTGTCCTCTCTTGGGTCAGCTGAGTATGTGCACATGTACAGGCAGAAGCCTGTGTTTGGTCAGCCTGTGCAGGCCAGCCTGGACTCTCTTCTGGCACTTGGGCTCTTTTCTCATTGTTTTTTTTTTTCTTTTGTTTTTGTATTTTGCAGTTGAACCAAAATCTCCATGATGTCCTGTTGGGTCTAGACAAGCAGTACTCGGGCAATGCCTTCCCTGTTAAAGCACAGCCCAGGTCAGTAACTGTGGGATTAGTATCTTTCCTTTGGCAAGGGTGGAGGGACAGGGAATTCTCTACCAGGGGTATTGAAACCTCCATGTTGTCAGCTGTGAAATGATTTGACTACTGCATATAGCCAGCCAGTGCCTCTTAAGACTCCCTAGAGCATGTCCAAGATTGCACTTGGGGCTGAGTGACAATGCAATACCTCTTGCTTTTCTAGAATAGCATCTGGAGGCCTAAACTTTCACTAGGTGTTGATATTTAGACAAATGACACTCAGCTCTGCTTTTCTAAAGCTGAATTGCATGCACTGACATGTAATACTGAGCTGTTCTTCCTTCTGGATCCAGTTGCCCAGCAGCTGTCCCTCCAAAGCTTCCACCATGTACCTGCAGCTTGTGAGCTTGAGCACCAAGAGACCATTTGTTTCCCTAGCCTCCTCTTTGACCTCCAAACTTGGAACTACGTTAATGCCAAGCCTCTTGTGTACCCACCTGAGGTGCATTTCCTCTGTGTGTGTTGTGGAGTTAGTTGCAGCCTCACTAACATGAGGCCTCCTGATCTCAGAGCACTTCCAGTCTGCAGGTATGCAAGGAGTGAGTGTGCTCCAGGCCTCAAGTTTTCTTTCCTCAGCTGGGTTCATTCCTGTATGGTTAAGTGCAAGTCTGCACATTCTCTAGCACTGAGAAGGAAGGGAGAGGTCGGGCTCTGGATGAGGCTGGCTGGCTTCTATCCAGGATGCGTGAGTGATGAAACAGTGTTGGGCTCTGGCTTCCAGCTGCTGCTAATCCCACATGCTGGGTAAGCAGGAGCACAGCCCAAGTCTTCAATTGGTGTATTGACAGAGGGAGGAGGTGAAGTCAGCATGAAGTAAGGGCAGGCTGTTGTATGAGTGCATTGATTTGGAAGGGCTAGATCAGTTGTTGACACCTCTGTGGTCCCTTGTCGCTCCTCCCAGTTGAACCTCCTATTGCATTCATGCATAGATGGCTTATGTGTCTTATTCCAGCAGTGCACGTGGTGTTTGCCAGCTCTAAAGGAAGAGGATGTTTGAGCTGAATTTGGCTTCTGAATTTTGGATTGCTTATGCCAAATTTCCAAGATGCTAGTAGAAATGCTTCTTGTGAAAATAATATCTTCTTCCCAAGTTATCTTGTGGTCTCTGATCATCACAACCCAACAAGACTGAAGCCTTGTGAGGAGGCAGTGATGCCCATCCTCTTGCTGCCATTTACATTGTCTCTGACAGCAGCATCCTCCAGGGTCTTCTGGAAGAGGATGAGGTAACAGGACAGATGAAGTCTGTAGCCATTGTTTTGTCCAGCTCTTTCTTCTCTTCCTCCAGGAAGTGATTGTAGGGTATAGTGACAGCCTGTCCCAGGCATTTTCATTGTTGTTGTAGCATGAAGTTTCTGGCCTGAAAATGTTTCCAATGAATAAATTATCTGTCATAATGATTCCTGCCCCCACAAACTGCTAGTTCGTCTGAGGCTGTAATAGATATCTCAGCTGCAGTTCTGTGCTCTTTGCTTGTCTATGAGACCACAGGGCCTTAAAAACAGAAAATGAGTGCACACACAGAAATCCCTGTGTGGGCAGCAGTCTGAGTGCTGCTGCTTCATCACTTACACCCTGCATCTTGGCTGAGATGCCAGACCTGCCCCAGAGCAACTCTCTTCCTCATGAGCACAATGAAGCAGGTTGTTACAGGAGGGATGTAGGTTTGCCAACATAGTAAATATGTTTTGCAGTGACCAGGAAATCCTAAGAGGCATTTCTGTCTCTCCTGCACGTCTGGCCTGTCATTGTAGAGCCGGGCTTCAGCAAGAGTGTGCAGGAGGAAATAGCCTTCACTGATCCGATTGCTTATTGTGGTCTGCAGTAAGAGCAGATGCTTCCCTAACCCTTTTCTACTGGGAAGGGGATTGGAGATTGATACAATGGCAGGAAATGAATGAGGAGGTATGAGAAGAGAGGCAATTATCCATGCATATCATTATGGCATTCATGTGAAGCCCTACAGAAACATTACTGTGGCTGATGAATCTTATGCTGGCTCTGTAGCACAGTAGCACAGAGCAGCTGATGAATTAGTGGAAACCTCACACATATGTTTGGGATTTGTTTCTGAAGGAGCTTAAACGTTCGAGCTCAGGTGCTTGGAAGACCTAGGAGATCCCTAGTATTATCCTAGTATGATTGGACAGACTGAAAAAAAGACATAGGAAAGCTACTAATTAGGTTCCATATATAAGACTGTGCACAGATTGTGTAAGTAAAGGAGAATTTGGGGAGCTTGTTTCTTGTGTAATGTTTACAGGAGAGAGTGTAGAGCTGTGATTACCTGTGAAAAAAAGACATTTACAATTCTCTACTGGTCTATACACTTCGTTTTTCTTCTCCATGTGCACCCTGGCCCCATATTCCAAAGAGCAGGGAAAGCACTAGTTTGCTCACATATATGTAGATCTTTGAAAGGCACAAAAAGCCCTCTCCCACCCTCTTCAAACCAGGCCATAGCTTTCTATGAACCAAAGGAAGTGTGTACATGTTTCTCTGTGTGTGTGTGTGTGTCTCTGTGTGTGTGTGTGAGAGAGAGAGAGAGGAGATCTTGTCATCTTGATTGCAGTGAGATCTGTGTCACCAAGTGAATGTGTGCTTGAAAGCTTAACTTTTCCTCCCTGGTTTGACTGTGCCACCCTGTAACGGAAATGATTTGCGTGCCATCCTCAACAGAAAGAAAACTAAACTGTTCGCCAGGCTGAGGAAAAAGATGAGCAGGTACTGGTATGGAGAGCAGCATTTCGATATGTGTTTAATTTAGTTCCTAAAACTGGAAAGGCTGTTGCTGGACTCTTAACAGCCTGGCACGTGTTAACCCTGTGATGGGAGAGGGGTCTTTTGCATGACACGATATGTTCATGGCCTGCTGGGTCCTGTGAGATCAGTCTGTGTCTGGATAATCCCATTAACTGCTTGTGTGCCTGGTTTGAATCCTTGCTTTTTTTCCTGTCTAAGAAGGCAGTGTGAAAGCTCAGGCATTGTCTGTTCAGTTGTTCTTGTGTGACTAAAAGCGTGGTGCTGGGTTTTCCATGGGAAATCTGGGCAATTTTGGTGATTAACAACTTCTAGTTTTACCTAGTGGGGCTTGCCCTTTTGAACAGGTCTGAAATGCTGCAATCTCATTCCATGTCTGGCCAGGGAGGACAACAAAGCAAGTCTGTCAGAAGTCCAGTCCTATCTACCCATTGCAGTTGGAAGGATGATGAGATGGGAGAAGGACACTTCTGGCTTTGCTCCTTACTTGCTCTGTTCTTGAGGATACTTGATGGTGTTTTGCTTCATCGATGATATTGCTTGATGATATTTGCTTCATCGATTGAAAATTTTGTGCAGGGCTGAAGGAAAAGGAAGCCCGTTGTTTTACATAAAGACTAATGTCAGAGTCTTCCCTTTCAAGGCAGTGATGGCATTGAATAACTGGATTGCTGTGACGCCTAGAGTTACTATAGGCCAAGAACATGCTCTGGAGCAAAGTGGGAATTGCCACATTATGGCATGGAAATGCCCTCTAATTATTTCTGTTAGTCTTTGTATTGGTATTTTCTTCATGGGTTCCCTATAAGAAATAAAAAGATCATGATTCTCAACATGATGTTGTGCCAGCAATAAAAGCAAGTGCTGGTGGATTGAAATCTTTGGTTTTCTGATCCTGAATTCCCACTGACTAGGGCAATCATACAGTCCTGCTCTTTGTCTCTGCTGTGCATCCTTTGTTAAGTAGGGGGTTGGAAGGTGGAGAACTGCAATTTCACAGGGAAAGCTGGTGGGCAAATCTTGATTTTAATATCGTCAAATGAGTAAAGGAATGTCTTGTGGTACTTTTCTGAGGTTTTCTACTGTAGGAAAATGATGATTTACAGGAGTACTTCTCTGGGTGTCTCTGGTTTTTGGTTGGACCAGTGTTATACCTGCACCAGGCAGGAGGTCTAGTATTTCCAGTCACTGTGAAAGGACAGATGCTACAACAGAGGGAGAGCTAGTAAATCTCATCTTGATGAGTTCTAGACACGATGTCCTCCTGTTCTGCCCTCATAAAGTTCAGATGGCTCAGCAGTTAAGGTGCCTGACTGAGGCTGCGCTAGAGTTTTCTGCTTTCAGAGCAGCCGCTGGGGTCACAGAGGAATGTGCAACCCCTGGTGCAGGGGAAGGAGGGTCTGGGACTCAGTCACTCTTTGACCTATACCAAGATGGCACTCTTTCGGCATGTAGGTGCCTTTTCGTCTTTTATCCCCCTCTCTCTTTTTTAAATAATTCTCCAGCCTCCTTTGGTGCTAAAAAAAAATAATTTTAGCTAAAAAGCCCTATTTAAGCCTTAGCTGAGATGCCAACTTTTTTTACTTTCTAACTTGAGAACTTGGCAGGAGGTGACTGGTCTGTTTTTACTATATTGGAAAGTAGGTTTCATACTCGAACATAGGATTGCTACAAGCGCATGGGAATCCCATCTGCAGATGTTACTCTGCTCTTCCAGGACAGATGAGGCAGCCCCATGAGAAGTCTGGGAGCTCAGCAGCTTTATAGGGGCTGGAGGATTTTGGCTTCACATTCAGCTGCATTAACTGCATTAGACCCTGTTCCCAGCTCTCTATTTGGAGAAGAAAGTTGACACCCTTTTCCCTTCTCTGCCTGATATTCCTGGATTTGGCATCACTTCCCAACTGCTCATGGGAAGGAAAAAGAGAACGTAATGACCTTTCTGCTCTGACTTGCTTTTACTGTGGTACTCACGTTTGGTCAGTGAGGACAGTCCTTACACTCTTGCTTTTTCCTGTGTTTCCTGTAGCAAGCAGTCAGTTTGGAGCCAGGAATTTGTGTGGGCAGTGTGTGCTCCCTGGGGATCTGTGAAGGACAGAGGATCCTGGTGACAAGCTCTCTTGACGCTGGTTGCCCTGACTAAGTGCGTGCAAAGCAACAAGTGCAGGAATGAAGGTGCCACCTGGGGGGGGGGGGGGGTTGGAAAGGCTCAGCCGAAATTAGCACTGGCATTTTCCTAGGAGGATCAGCCAACACATCAAACAAGCTGTAAATAGTAGTGACTTAAGGACAGATTTAGTGGGAGGCCCTCTCAGCCCTTGTAGGGTGATGGGAAGAAACTGGACTCTCATATGGGAGCCTTTTGCCAGTATATCTCCAAATTAGGTCACTGCCAGGCACCAGATATAAAGCATTAAAAAGCTGCTTCATGGTCTTTAGACAAGAAGCCTGAACTCCTTTCTCGTTGGAGAAGTGGGCTCTTCAGGTCCCTTGAAGAAAAAGCCTGCCCTTATGTTGGTAGGCCAGCTGATAGCCAATAGTCCAAATATTCCCAGTGTAGTCTGGGCATTTGAGGAGTCTTGGCAGTCTGGCAATAGTTCACTGTGTCCTCCATCTTTCCCAAAGTACTTTCAACTGTAGGGAAGGTAACATGTGCTTTTCCTTCCCCAACTCTAGCATCAGAGGACATTTCCTGCCATTTCCTGCTGTTCCCTGGTGACTCCCATTTAGAGCAGGACTTCCTTACCTTCACCTTCCAACCATTACTTACTTTAATCTGCAGCACAACTTTGTCAATTTCTCAGAATCCTTCACACAACCCACTGTTTTGAAGTTATTTCTGGGGAGTTCTGAGAAAGGACACTGCAGGCATATCCAGTAGAACTGAAAAGCTGCAGGGGTTGGTGTACATGTTCTTTAGCCCCTTTTCCTCTTCTTGTCTCTCTTTTTACCTTGGCATGTGTGCCTCTGAGAGCTGCTGGCAGAGAATGTGTTTGGGTTTGTTGCATCATGTTGGTGTGCTGCTGGCATCAGTGTTGCCAGGAACATCTGCCCTGCATGTGGACCTGAGAACAGGCGCTTTTGTAGAGAAATGTCTGTGTGGGGTGTGGATATGGGGAGAAAGTGGGAGGTGGGAAATAGATGAAGATGAAGCAAATGAAGAGGGAATGGGATGGGGAGCTCGAAAGCCGGAATGCTGAGCTCCCCGTGCTTTGGATGCTTGCTTGGAAGGGTAGGTTTGTTGAAACGCCTTGCTGTCCCTTCCTCCTCTTCTTGTTCCCCTAGTCGTGAGTGTTTAGCAATGAGGCTATGATGCATGTTAGCCAATGACCACCACGCCTCGGGCATCCAAATGTGAGTGGATGTATGTCTTGAGCTCTGGGTGTGCTTGGGACAGAGCAAAGTAATAATCAGCTTGATGTTTCCGCAGAGTCATCTCTACATTGCTCTAGTCATGGCTCTATGCCAGCATTTAATATCTCAATTTGTAGAAAAGGATCTGTTTCTTTCAGACTTCTCCCAAGGCCTTTAACTTCACAAGAACTGCGATTTTAAAAGTGGAGGCAAACAGTATCACCCACTGTAGATGAGGTTGCACAGCCCTTTTGCAATATTTTGTTTTCAGCTGTGTATAGTTTTGCCAAACTGTAACCACTTCTGCTAAATATCCCCTGCCAGTCTCTGTGCTTCTGCATGACTTGATATAAATTGAGTAGCTGCTTTTTGGGGAGCTGAATTTCAGCCACGATGATTCAGCTGCTCCTGATAATTAGGCTGGGAAATGGCTTTACCTTTGTCGCTGTTGAAATTCTCTAGTAACCAGCTTTTTATAAATCTCTCATGATTCTATACTTTGAAGACTTGAAAATTGCCCAGGGCAAGCCCTTAGGGAAAGGTGTGTGCCTCTTCCCATTTCTTTGAAAACTCTCCCCAAATCTGGCCAAATTATGAACCAACAAATGCTGTCGGCTTATGCTCCTTGCATCTTAATGCCCTGAAAAATCCTTCTTGACTGTGTGTCAGAAACAGACAGTCAAGCTCTGGAATAAGGGCCAACTGGAAAGACAAGGGCAGAAGGGGTTCATAACTGAAAACAAGGCTGAGGAGACTTTCCGTAATAGAGAAATCTTTATTAGTAGCTGTTTCTTTGCTGTCTGGAGTGATCTGTGAGACTTCTGGCTACTCTGCCCCTCTTCCAGCTTGGCTAGTTTGTACCATGTAGAGGATTGTGATATTCTATGATTACAGCCTTAGTTCAGGTGTTGCAAATCTATTAATCATAACCCCCTCAGGTGTCACCTCTTGGGTACACCACCATGCAGAAAAAAAATCTTATCTGTAGAATTTAAAACTCAATGAGCTGCACAGAATTCCTTCCACCATCTGCTTCCCCAGTATTAAAAGACTACAACTTAATGTCAGGCACTTACATTAGAATCTAGCAGAATTAAAGATGCCTGGTTAGTTTTTGTTTTGTTTGGTTTTCTGTGTCTGAGGCAAAATATATCCATGCAGTAGGAATTTAAGGAGTAGGCTGCTGCTACTAGTAATGCTGCTGCAGTGTGTTGGACTGCAAGTGACTCAGCAAAGATGCTTGTAGAGGCTTCAAATGTCTTCATCACATGTCTGGGCAGTGAAGCAAAGAGATAATGGAGGCCACTGATCTGTGCACAACTCCTCCTAGGCTTGGCTCAGACTTCTCTCTCTCTCTCTCTCCCCCTCTCTCCCCCACTCTCTCCCTTTCTCCCTTCAATTCCTTCAGTGACAGCACCCCAGCGAAAGCAAATAAAAGCCCCTCGCCTCCACCAGATGGATCTCCCATCACCAGCCCTGAGACCAAGACTGTCAACCATGATCTGGAACCGTCCGCTTTGGAAGCGCCTGGGGGAAGCATCCCCAAGTCACCATCTCAGGTAGTGTCTCCATGACATTGACCGTGTCTCTGCAGTATGACCGCTGATGGCACAAGCTCCGTGAGTCAAAGACATCCATCAGTTGCCTTTTTGGACCTCTTCCTGCTACTGAGCACAGAGAATATGAATGACTGTTGTTCTCCTTCACTGGTTCCTGAGAGGTTCCTGAGAATACAAGTTGCTTATTGGTCATCTCTAATTCATATAGGGAAGAACTAATCTGTCTTTGAATACCTCTACAGGGGAAAGGCTAGTAACACATTTTGCTTTCTGGTAGAATGGTCAAGAAGATCCAAGGAGGACAGAATTGTAGCTAGACAAGGAAGTTTTTTCTTTCATTGTAATTGACCTGTGGAATTCAATGGTCCAGTTTCTTCTCAAGAACTTCCGTTACTGAGGAACGTTCAAAGAAGAAAAATTAATATTGATAAGGAGAACATCTGTACTTTGCATGGTGTTTCATTTTAATCCCAAGATAAAGTATTATGCTAAAAATAAAGGAATTATATTATGCTACAAACAGATTAGGGTGGGTACCAGGAAGAAAGCTGTCCATTATATGGAGCTATACCTTCCATGTGGCCTTTGTTAGTCCTCTCCTTACATGGGAGATACTCAGCAGTGTGTTTAAAATAGCAGATTAGTACCTGCTATTCAGCATATAAAAAACATTTGCTTCCACTTCCCACTCCTCTATATCCCTCCATTGCTAAGTGGGGAAAAAGTTGTAACTGTGCCAAATTTATGTCTGGTGCCAATCCTTGCATTTCAGTAAGTGGGACACAAGGGAATAGTCTTCCAGGAGGAATTAAAGCTGAGAGGGGTTCTGGCCAAGCTAGTGAGAGAAAACCCATTGCTTCTGAAAAGAGACGAGTACAATCCGAAACTTCCTTGCTGTTGTCATATGTAGCAGTTGATTCCAAATCCAGGCCCGTGGTGCATCCTGTTTTTGGATAGCCCCTCATGACATTTTTCTCTCCACTGCATTTTTGCTTTTCAGGATTATCTAGGGACAAAAAGGAGATGTTTCTACATTGGCAAAAAGGTCTTTTCCAGCCCTGTGAGATGTGTGGATGTCTGGCATCCAGGGTCTCTGCACTGCTCAGCATTGCACAGCCTAGAGCAGCTTTGCCACCACCCTGGCTAAGATCTTGGAGTAGGGTATGCGTATGAGGGAGAGAGGATATTGCATCCAGAATTGCCTTCCTGTTTTTTTTCAGAGATTAGCATAACTTGAATGAAATTTGGAATAAAAAATCCTATAGTTTTATTGAGCTGTTCACTGCAGGCTTCACTTGCCCTGCCTGTGGGCTTGTCTTGCCGAGTTTGGCGTCTTCCTTTTGCTATAAATAGTACACATAAGCCTTGTTTTTTGCCAGCCTACAAGTACTTTCTCTTCACTTGCTGCCTTCCTGCCCACAGGAATGGGGCTGGAGGCACCCCATGTTGAGCAAGCAGAATATTCCAGTGCAGCCCTGGCTGGAACCTTAGATGGGCTAGAGGCAAGTCTGAAATGATATTTGCAGCTTATGCTGCCACCGCCTGGCAGCTCTTTCCCAACCTGTATTTAATTCATTCTTCCGAGCCTCACTACAGTGAAGAGCAAGAACTCCACTCCATATTCGTACTAGGTGCTAAGAGATGGAGCTGGCTCTAGAGGGAGGGAAGACAAGGACAAGGGTTTCATACCAAGACCTAAGCTTGGTACCTGTACAGATAAAGTCTAGAAACCAAGTGTGTGTCATCTTGCCAGCCAGTTGTAAAGCAGAAGTGTCCACTCTCTAAACAGTTCTGACTGAAATCTTCAGACTTATACTCAAAATCTTCACAGGTGTTATTACTTTTGGCCAATGGGTAAGTTCAAGGGTCCTCCTAGAGAAACTAGGGGCCTCATCTTCTGGGGGAGGATGGAGCAAAAAGCAACAAGCAAGTACAGTTCTCTGGCCTCTACAGTCTGAAATACTAATGCAAAAGCTGTGGAGAGAAAGACAGCAAAACAAGAGAAATAAAATAAATACTAAATTTTGAATTGTTCCCTATGCCAAAACCATATTCACTCTTACTCTTGCTGTTCTTTAATTCTCAAAACCAGCTTATTTCTGTCTTTTGGAAGAAGTGACTGCTGTCAGGTCTCTACACTGAGTAATTTTATGATGACACAGACTTCGGGAGTCTGCGAAATTTGAAAGGTCAGACTTCTGCTCTCAGTTACACCACTGAAATGCTGCAATGACACTTTGAAACCAGTGAAACTAAGTTGAATTTAGAAAGGTGAAGCTTTTTGGGATCCAAGTCAGCAGAAAAAATTTAGAGCGTTTCTTTTCTTGTAAGTGGCAAAGTCGTTTGTGCTTGATGAATTTCCAGGTACAACCCCACATGAATATGCGATCCTGTTGTCTTTGAAATGTGGTTTTAAACTGCTGTTGGAGGTAATGCTGGACGCTGTGGAAGTGGTGGTCTTCAAGATGCTAGTGCATTGGAAGGAAGGAGACTGACTATTTTTGAGAAATAGCAGAAGTGTCAGGACCTTTTTGTAGAGTTTGTAATAGGAGCTTCCCATTTCTGCAGGTGGTGGCTCTGTACTGAGAATAGCTTTTCCCTGAGATTTCTGGTCCCTTCTTGCAACTGTCAAGCAGGGGATTTTCAGGCAGTGGTTGTTCTTGGGGAATATGGACACGCCACCTTCTGCAAACAGTGAGAAGTTGGAAGTGAAAACACTACTTTCATTATTTCCCCATGCCATCTGTTTAGTGGAAAATGTGTGTTCGCATACTCACACTCTGTAAAGTAGGTGAACCCAGTAGAAAAACTAGGCATATCCTTAGCAATCTGAATAAATGTCTTGTAGAACTCAGTTACATTCTGGAAGAGTGTGAACACAGGACTAGGGGTCGGGGATTCTTGTGTTTTGGATCTGGGCCTCACACTGATATACTGGGTGCTTACTGGCAGAGTCTTGCTGCCTTGGGATCCTAGGTGTAATGAGAAGATCAAGTAACTGTAAAATATCACTGTAAACGGAAAGCATTGTTATTGCTGAGCATTGCTGTGGTGCTGGGAACTTGTATGGCTGATTTGTTCCAACACAGCAGCAGCCTCTCAAAGTTTGATTTGCTCTAGAAATGATCACTGAAGGCTTGCGCACAAGAAAATGTGAAAAGGATAGGGATGGGTTCGTGTAGGGAGGGTCTACCGTGGCCTCCCATAGGGTTGTGGATGCAGAATGCAGTGTCAGGCTGAGTCTGAGTGGGTATTAGGACATGTTAGAGTTGCAGGGTCTGACTTTGTTATGCTTTCTTTGGGATCTCCATTTGGGAAACCTGACTTCATTAGTGTCAATGCTCATTGGTGAAACTGAGAGCAGTTGGGCCTCCAGCAGTCATGGCTTCTCAGGAGTCTGAATTGTTATTGCCTAAAGCTGAGAAGAGGTAAGAAGCTATCAAGAGCTCCTTTAGACCTTACCGTATGCTGATAACAAGTGCACCAGGGAACCAATACCGGGCAGATCAGAGTCTGTCCTCATGATCACCTACAGATAATAGGACAAATTCAGTCTGATCTCTCATTCCCTTAGGTATGGTAAGTATGGCAAAGGGAGGCAGTGCTGGCCTGGTCTATTGAATTGTGTTCTCAGTAACTGATCTGCTCCCTTCCCAGTGGTTCTTTTGAAGGTTGCACATGCTTTAATTATGTATGCATGTACTGTCAATGCATATTAATTGTGTTACGCTTCTCCTCTGCAGAGGGAAACTTCAGCTGTGGGCTGAAGTGTAACTAATGATGCCAAACCTTCTCTGGAGGCGTGTGGTTGTTTGGTTTTTTTTTGTTTTGTTTCAATTAAGCCATTCACCCTCCCTCCCTCTCTCTTCAGATGGAGTTGATTGGACCCTGCTCTGTGCCTGTGGTTGTGATTTCCCCCACCTTCAGTTTTTGTGGCTAACCTGGTTCCTGTCTCTCGTTTTTTTGGGTGTCGCCGTCTGTGCTGTGGCCATGTGCTCACTTGCATGCAGTTGAGGAAAGGGCCTCCGGTGCCTCCGCCTCCAAAAGTCACCCCCTCCAAGGAGATCAAGCAGGAGAACATCATCAGTCTGTTTGATGACAGTTTTGTCCCCGAGATAAGTGTGACAACCCCTTCGCAGGTTAGCTGCTATGCCCTCCCTTATATTTCTCTGCCTCTGAACTTTTCCTTTCAACCTTTCTTCTTTTCGGAGGTGTCTAGCCATGAAACCTGGTCAGGTGAAGGAGGAAGGCATGATCAACATTGGACCTCAAAGGGAAAGGGAGGCTAACTTAGAGGGGAGGGTGGCTGGAAGGCAGCTTTGACTAACACGTTGCCCTTTGAGAGCTTTTGTTCATTGAAGAAACAGGAGAAATGAAACTGGTGAAGATGCCAGAAAGTAATTGCTGCATTTGTTCAGTAGCAATGACATGGAGTATGGCTCTCCTCATATCCCACATTATGCTTTGTCCAGACCCACTGATGCTGGGTGTGGATGAAGCATGTGTTTTCTGCTCTTTTGCATCCCCAAGTGCTGGCCCTGGCATCTGCTAGTTCTGAGAAAGTCAGTTTTGTGCTCTCTATGCCTTCATACGTGGGTTTTGTGGTTTAAAGCCTTCACCTACATAGGAAAGGTCAACATGAACTACATGAAATTCACTGCAAAGGATAGGTACCTCCAGTTTAGGTGAGCAGGACTGTGCCTGCTGTGAATTTAGGACTGCTGATACAGTCTGTCACTCTTCCCCACCCAGTGGTTCCTGTCAGAATATTCTTCTCTTGTGGCACCTTTTGAAGCCCACAAAAAGGAAAACCATTTTCAAATAATGTATTTTCCTCTTTATTTTCCTTGTGGTTTTCATCACTGCAAGAGAGGATGCCCAGGTAGGGAATTCTGTGTTGGATCTAGGAAAATGGCAGTCCTTACATATATAGGAGCCTGACCAGATTTCTGGCTGTATCATGAGATACCTGCATCTACTTTTTTTCTGTTTTTTTTTTTTTTTTTTTTAAATATATATAAGCACATGTATATATATATATTTTTTTTTTTTTTACCTAAATGCTTGTTAAAACACAAGTAATGTTTCTATAGATGCTCATCTGTGACGCATTCTCTAACTCTTCCTTGCATCATGCTGCTCCATTGCCTCTGGCTTGCCACCTTCCATCCAGCTGCTGAGAAGCAGAGGTAGAGTGGGGAGGAAAGGAACTCTGTGTCAGATTTTGCATTGCGATAAGTAAAGCTTGCAGAGCAGAAAGATGATTTGACAGCAGTATTGGAAGTTGAGGACCACAGGCAGTTGAGCAACTCTTTATCTTTTCTGTGTTTCCTTATATCCTGTATCATAACAGACAGCTCTGTCTGCCCCATGGTTTGTATCATGTATTTCCATGTGAATGCCAGCCTTTTCTCAGACATACTGTTCTGCACCTGGTCAGTGCTCTGACCCAGGATGAGAACTGCTATGACTTTCAGTTAGATGGGGGTCTGAGGGAAGACTCTGGTTGCCAGAACAATATTCACTGAAGCACCCAACAGGCACTAGTGTTCAATGCATGGCCCAGGGCCATTCCTATTAGATGTTTTAGCTCCAATGAGTTCTGGAGATCTGGGTAAAGTGTGCTAGCCCTTGCATGTAAGTCTTAATTGGCAGGTAGAAATGTTCCATGATTGGAGCCTTTGATGTCTCACTACTAAACAAAAGTGAAGATTGGTGTTGGAGCCTCTCTGATGGATGGCCTGGATGTGCTAGAGGGGTGTACTAGAATACCAGTTGGTTTTGCATATGGTCAGGGTTTATTATTGTAAGATAGGAGAGATTGGTTCCCTGTCCTCATCCCTATGGATCTCAAAAAGAGGTGTTCATAAGGGAGGGGAAAATACAGAAGAGAATTGGAGTAAGAAGAAACCAGAGGAGGTGAAAATTATGGTGGTGTGGTTTGTATTCAGAGAAGTTTCTCTTAAATGGTGTCTCTTGCTACTTTTTAGGAGTTAATTTTCATTGTAGGACTGTGATAAAACTGTGAAGACCAACCTGCCACACTCTGTGTGATGTTGGAAAGGTAGCTGAAGCAGTGCGGCCAGTGAGCTGAGAGCTCAGTGGAAACAAGGGCAAATCTTCCTGGACTTCCTGGACAGAGTAGCTTCCTTTGACACTGGGTAGAAAGGTGTGTCTTGTAGTGGTTAGAATAAATCTAACCCCCAAAAGTGATAGTTTGTTTTTAAATGCTAGTGGCTCATGTCTTTTCTAGTGGCTGTTTTATTAATGGTAATCAGTGAATGTGCTGTCTTTAGCTAGAGTGTTAATCACAGTTATTCTGCTGACTTTGAAGAGATGAGCAAAGCTTCTGAAATTATGCTTTGCTAGAAGACTTGTGTGCATGTTTCTGGGATGTCCAAAAATGGGAACCATTGAAAACATTTTTGGATTGGGGAGTGGTTCAAATACCTTAGCTTGAATGGGTTGCCATATTCTGTGTCTCTGTCTTGGAAGGCAGGAGGGAGTTAGGAGCTTTGGGAGTTAGCTCTGAGGTCTCAGACTGGCTTTCCAGCAGTTTGAGTGGTTTTCTGCCTGGATTCATGTTCCTGAGATAAGTTATAGGGATGGCGGCTGTTCTGTATGTGGCTGAGAGAGTCTGTCTTGGGCCTTCCGTACAAAGGCAGCTGGATGAGCTATGGGGAATAGATATAAAATAGAAGAGAAGCCATTCTGAGTCATCAGTGGCAATGATCCTTTTGATGACAGCAGGTCAAGGTGCTTATACCATGTCAGCTCATTTGGCCGGGTAGAAGGTGAATGAGTCCTGTGGAAAAGACTCAGGCTTGGTTTCCAGTAGCACCCATGTGAACTGCCTGTGATTATAGGCACCGAGCAGTACCACCATGTCTTCTGCGCTTGCAGCCTTAGCTCCTGGATATCACGTACCCTCCTTCTACTCTGTGTGTGTGTGTGTGCATGTCTAATGCTCATACTGCTTTTCTTCCTCACTGCTGCCAAGTTTGATGCCCCTGGGCCCTTCCAGGAGGGAGCCAGCCTGTTGGATCTGGATTTTGATCCCATTAAACCAGATGCCACTGTGGGGAAGACCCCCACACCTGCCTCCCAGGTTGGTTCATATCACTGTTCCTTCTCTCTTCATAACTGACTTGTTGCCAAGTGTGGCATGACCTGCACCTCTGTGAATGATAATGTGGACCTGAGCTGTGGGTGGCTGGGCTGGGTGCCCAGACCTGTGCCTTGCAGATGGGTACCTTGGTCTTCTCTGCGGGATGTGTAAGTCCAGAGAGAATCAAGTGGCTATTATCCTGGCCAAAGTCTGACACTAGGTGTTTGTGGGATGCTTGTCCTTTGCTCTGATGATCTATTGATTGACAGCGTGTTCAAACCAATGTACGTCCGTCCCTGAATTAGCATCCTCTGTATGCTATGTGGATTTAAACTGTTACTCTGTGGATGGGAATTCAGCCTCTGTTCTGTGCTCCTGCTATGAATTGCTCTCAAAGGGAATTTTTAATAAACGGACACTCTAATAATCTGCAGTTACTGAAGGTGAATAAAGCTGTAGATGGATATTCAAATGATGTGAAGCCTTTCTTTTTCTGGACATAATATAGCAGCTTCTTGCCTGAGCATAGTGCTGTGCAATGCAGTATCAAAAAGGAAGATGCCTAATTCTGGTCTTGCCTCTACCTCGTCCTATCCACTCTCAAAGGCAGGTGGACTGTACTTCATTCTATGTCTAAGCAGCTGGAGGCTTTGAAGTGCATCCTGAATTTGGCTGTTGTCCTCACTGAGACTTTCCATTTCATATGTATTGAATGGTAATTTTTTGCCTGTGGTTGCCATTAAAATTTGTAATAAACATAATTGAGATGTTTACAGTATTTCTGCAGTATCATCATGTCAGATAGGCCTGTATGACACAGATTTTTATAGCAATAAGACCTCTCTTATTAGAGAGATCAAACATTAAGCATTTGATTCTTCTAAATTAAAATAGTGCATCTGCAAGTTAGTATCTTAGTTTGATATACACCAGTATGGCAAACTACCACTTTCTGGAACTTTAAGTGGGCAGATTTTTGTGCCTCCTTGTCTGACAGAACAAGCTGCATGCCAGGATAGTCTTTTTTTTTTTTTCTTTTAAAATATTTATTGGGTTGTTTGTTTTGTTTTGTTTTTATTATTGGGTAAACTGATGCAGGAAATGAGTATAAATTTAACTTAAACTAGAATTATTTCTTACCCTTCCAGGAAGAAACAAATATTAGGCACTCAGTAGGTTTTTCAAAACTGCTCAGTAATAGCATATTTGGAGTTTTAATGCATGTATTTTTAGCTTCAGAAGTCATTAAAAGAAAGAGTCTTAAATCAATACTTTCTAGTGCTAACTACAGCAGAAAACCTAGCAAAAGCCACCTTGACTTGAAAGCAAATCTACTTCCTATAGAGTGGGCACTGTGGCAAAAGAGGTTAAGATATTTCACTACTGTCCAAAGACACTAGTTGAAATTGTTCTGAAATTGCACTGATGCTATTGGATGTGTATATAGGGGAGCATATTTAACCCTCATAGACCACAAACTCATGAGGTGCTTGGGTTTGTTTCTTTTCTAGCTATGTGGTCTGCCACTGATAACTAAATGTAGCTTGGCTGTCTCACTTCATACCAGAGGGGGAAAACCACCCTTACTCAAATGCATTTTGAATATGCAGTGTAGAAGGGTACATTTGTAGAATGGGTACAGTGTAGAATATACATTTGAATATGCAGTGTAGAAGGGTGAATAAATTCAGGTACTAAAAGAATATTTTTAAAACATGCAGGGATAAGTGCTGTTGAATGTGTATGTCTGCTTCAGTCTGATCAGCATCTGTAATGTTTGTATTCACTGAAATAATCACATATAAACATGTTTTATTTTTGTTGCTCTTTGACATGCTTAGTCTTTACCTTGGGATTTATGGGAGGTAAGAACTTCATATGGCTTTCATCTCATCATTTACTGTGCATGTGCCGTGTGCCAGACATCATACCTGTCTCCTTTCCCTTGCTGCTTTTCCTTTCTGCACACCCCAAACTGAAGTTGCTCTACGTGCTGCTGAAACCACTTTTGCACTTTCCATGAAGCCTCAAGGGCACCCACATATTTGCAAGTCAGGTTTGACACTCTGAAACTTAAGTTTCCACCAGCACACAAATCCATTGCTTTTCCCTGCTAACTCATTCATCTTTCCTTTAGCATGATGCTATGATGTTTTCAAACTTAACCCCACTGTGGCATCATCTTCACCCTCCACTCCTCAGTGTTACCTGTTGGTCTCATGTGCAATGCATAAATGCTTCAGCTGCCCCTCATCCTTACTGCCTGTACCATTGGGTATACATACACGTTTGGAATTATCTGTGGTGTTTGCTATTTTATTGACCATCATTGCCGTAAAGGCTGATGTGAATCAGCTCGGTGTATGTCTACACTGAAAGTTAAGTACAGGCCCAAGACTCACCAGGCATCTGCCTCAACCTCGGCTTTGGAGCTTGCTGACAAGAGAGACCCTACGTATGCTTTGCATCTGTACCACAGCCAAACCCTCATTTATACCCTCTAGATATATCGGGCCTGGGAAGGTCTCAGGTTGCTGTAGATTAGCCCATTGGGAGATATTTCAAGCACAAATTCTGATCCTCTCTGGACAAATAGCCATCTGTGTGGACAGACAACTCTCCGGTATTCAGACCTGCTACTTGAGCTGGCAACACCATGGTGTAGATGTAGGCACTTGTCCTTGGCGTATGCTGGGGAATCTTGCCAATCAGCAAGTGCTGCCAACCTTTTCATTCTTGAGGGGCAGATCACCACCTAGAGCCTGTACCTGGGAAGACATGAGTTAACCCTAGCTGAGAGTCTGTCCTGAAGATTCTCTGTGGCCAGTGTGCTCTGCTTCATATGAGTTCGGGTCGTGTCGAGAAAGAGATTTCCTTTGTCTGTTTTATCAGCCATCAGTGTTTAACATCTGTCATTCCCCTGTATGTGCATTGTCAGTCTGTCTTAGTAAGAATGAAAAGAAGTCTATGTTTTTGCAAGGAAGCATCTTATGCCTTTCAAGTGGATGGGCAGGGGTGAGGTATGACTGCAGCTGATTAAGCTGTGCTTACAGTCTGGGCATAAAAAGTGTTCTGGGTTATTATTTTTTTCCACCCTGGAAACTGATTTCACTCAAAGAACAATTTAATCAACTGGGGAACGTTACCCGACAACATATTCCCACTGTGCCAGTTACCACCTTGGCATACTATACCTGGCTAAAGAGCAGAGCTGCTTATAGCCGGGGAATCCTCTTGCTCTTCAAGTCTACTGAAGTGATTTTGCTCTAATGTTGTTCTTAGCTGTTGATGAGAGGAGGCCTGTTGCATGGTTACATAGTCCCATATGCTGTGACGTTAATAACTGCATAGAATCTTGGATGCAGCAGAACTTGCTTAGTTCTGCAGACTAGGAAAGTTGTGTTTGGTGTGTACGATGCTGCTATTGGAATAAGCAAAGCTTTAAAACCTGGCAACAGCAGTGAGCAATTCCTCCTCTTGTCCCTATAGCATCTTTCCAAGACTCTGAATACTTTTGTAGGCCTTGAGATGCTCACAGGTACACAAAATAGAAAAATAAGTAGCTGACGTGAAAACACCCTTTATTGCAATCCAGGGTTTTAGTTTAGGTTCGGTTCCTCCGGTTATTAAATATCATTCTTGCAAATTAGGTGATTTTAAAAAGGAAGCTCACATTGATCTCCTTTTCACTTGTCCACATAAAAGCCATGTTGGGCCAGATAGAGTTGGGCTGGCATCTGTCCATTTCCAGTTCTCCTGGAATCCAAATAAAAAGCAACTTAGGAATGAATGTAACTAAACAGGAGAAGCCTTTATAGCGTTTCAAATGCATACGTTTACCTTAGCAGTACCAAAGCTGCTGTGGGAATCCTCTGCAGGATGAGAATAGCTCTGCTGTTCATAATATTCTCTGGCAATATAGGCCTGTGGACATGGTGATGAGGAGACATAAGAAAGGGTGTAATAGGAGAGGCAAGCATGTGTTAAATGGCATCAGTGGAACAGCTAAAGGTAAAATAATGGCTTTTTGTTAAATCAAGAATTTATTTTGTCTGTATTACTGCAGTTATTAGAAAAATACTTAGAGCATTGAGCCAGTGCATGGCTAGTATCCAGATGGATATAGAGTTAAGGGTTACCATGGTTGTTGGTTTTCACTTGGCTTTTGTAGGGTTAGAACTATGAGAATTGCAGTATTAAGAAATCTGGACAATGCCTAGTTTTTCACGTGGTTGTATTCAAGGGTATGTGTGTTGTGGTTTAACCCCAGCCCCTAAGCACCACATAGCTGTCCTCTTACCCTTCCCTGGTGGGATGGGGAGAGAACTAGAAGGGTAAAAGTAAGAAAATTCCTGGGTTGAGATGAGAACAGTTTAATGATTAAAATAATAATGAGAATAATAATTTCAAAATTGCAATGAAAAGCAAAATAACATAAAAAGGAATAAAACCCAAGAGAAACAAGTGATGCAAATGAAAAGCTATTGCTTACTGCCAACTGACTGATGTCCAGCCTTTTCCTGAGTAGGACTGCCAGCCAGCTTTCCCTGAAGTTTATATGTTACGTGGAGTATAATGGTATGGAATATCCCTTGAGTCAGTTGGGGTCAGCTCTCCTGGCTGTGTTGCCTCCCAGTTTCTTGTGCACCCCCAGCCTGCTCACTGGTGAGGTGGTGTGAGAGGCAGAAAAGGCCTTGACCCTGTACAAACACTGCTTAGCAGCACCAGTGTGTCATCAACCTTACTTTCATCCTAAATCCAAAACACAGTGCTATGCCAGATACTAGGAAGAAAATTAACTCTTATCCCTGCTGAAACCAGATCAACATGTGTTTACCAAATGTACGAAGCATGAAGGCATGCTAAAGCTGGTTTATTCACATGTATTAAAAATGGTAAATCTCTCTATAGTGATCTATTGTGCAAGTATGAAGTGGGTATCTGGTTAGATTTTGCAAAGAGGCATGTGTGCTATCAGGTATAGAGAGCAAATGGATATAGACTGGCTATGATGGGCTGCATATTAGATCCCCGAGATTCTTGTCGGGGGTCTTCCTAGGTGCTTCTTGGCCAGTCTCCCAAGGGGCTGATCTGCAGCACTGATGCTACCAGATCCACATTATTTTCTGCGTTGCTGCAGTTTCTGGAAGGGGCAAATGAATATCTTTAGTTTTGTGTTAATACGGAGTTAGCCTGACTTCAGTCAAGGAGAATAAAGACTTGAACCACTGGAAGTGTGTCAGAGGTGTTTGACTGGATATTTGTACACAGAATCTTCTGTCCCTGGGCTTCCTAGAACAGTCTATGCCAGTTTGTGATTTGTAGGTTATACTGAATATTTCTTCCTGGTTGTGGCAGCTTTTTTTGCATTAGAAAAATGCACCTCTTTCCACCAACACAAATGCATGCACGTGCCATGTGGAATATTCACAGCAAATTCTTAGTAATAGAATATTCACAACAGAATCCAAATTCATGATTCTTTGGGTCTATCCAAAATAAAATTTGGCGAAAACACAGTTTTCAATTCAGTTTGATTCAGTGCTAATGTCCGTGCTGGGTCCAGACTAATTTCCATATGTGGAAATTTCTATGTTGTTTTTTTTCTAAGAGTATGCAAAGGTTTAAATATTCCTTGATTGTTGATCCTTGAAGTAGGCTATTGAGAAAGCCTTGTCCCTTGGCATGCAAGTGAACTTGTATTCACATACAAATGGGCAATGTATATATAATAATAGATGCTGTTACTGTGTAAGGTAGGTCTGCAATTTAGATGGTGAGAACTAAAACAGGCACGGGATTTTTCGTGTTTCATTGATTTCTTCTGGAGTACTGTCTGCTGCATGGCTGAAGTGGGGGAATGCAGGCTTTAACTGTGATTTCACTGGGTGGCAGAGCAAGAGGGAGACAGATGCCTAGCAAGACCCTGAGGTTTCTCACCTATTTGTCAGCAGATGGCAGCAGTCAACAGCATAGAGCACTTGGGCAGCCTGAGCTACGCTTTTCTGTACGCACTCATAATGAGCGTAACTTTCCACCTATATAACTTTTGTATTGCAGCCTGCAGAAGCAGCCCATGCCGGAGCTGAAGCAGCTGGATCAGAAGCAGCAGCTGGAGCTGAACCATCTAAAACTGAAGCTGATTCAGGACCGGTAAGCACCTCAAGGGACAGCAATTCCTTTTCTCCATCACATCCCTTTGTCATACAGCAGATGCATGAGGCTGGACTGGGAAGAGACATGTGGCTGCTTGGAAAAACACATCCCTCCCACCCCAGCAGTTACAATGCTGTTATTCAGAAACCAGACTTAGCCTTTGCATTTTATCTGTGAAATGCCATGCTGGTAGATGCACAAAAAGAACTGTCCCTTCACCCATATTGTGAAGCCAGCTCACAGCCCAAGCTGTGTTACGCATGCATTGTCTGCTGGAATCCTCTTTGCTTGCCATTAACTTTACCTACCCTGTCCTCTGGGCTCTTTTCTCCTATTCTCCTATTCTCTATTCTCCTGAATATCCAGGGCTTTTTTTTTTTCCCTGACACTTCCACTTTTTTAGAGGACTGGAGTAGATCCCATCTCATGGCCACTTGATTCCTACTGGCTGTCACATTTGAGTTGTCTGTTCCATGAGGACTTTACAAGAACTATGTCATGACTGCAGCAAATGGGGATTGCTGGGCATTATAGTCCCAGAAAAAAAGTCTTAAGTCTGCTCTGCCCTTCTGCCACCTTAGGCGAAGGAAGACATGCTCACCTCTCCTGTTTTCTTACTGCTGCCATCCTTTGGAGTGTTTTGTCACTGACTGATGTGCTGGGAAAACCCCCTGAAGCTATGGGTAGATTTGGGGTGTGGATCTGCCAGGGTGGACTCGGTGCTGCAGGTTTAGATGGATTCTCTTTTCTCAATGACTTTTTTTTTAATCCTTTCTTCGCTGTTGCTGCCTGCCAGAGCTCTCTGCCTGCTGTTGTTGTGGAAACTTTCCCTGCTACCGTCAATGGCACTGTGGAAGGAGCTTCATCTGAAAGAGCTGACATGCCCCCAGGTTTTCTATTCAAGGTGAGTGCATGGTGGTGGGGCAGAGTTCCTAGTGATTTTTTTTTTCCCTGTAATGAATCAACCACTTTCACTCAGCATGGCCATGGACCGTGCCACGTAAGAAGTGAGGAAGGAAGTTGAAGGAGAGATACACCTTCCTCTCCAGCAACCCACCTTTGTGCAGTTCCAGGTGCTTCAAAGGACTGTAGTAAGAGCATTGGTGTCTAAACATCTGGCTGTGCTGTATAACAAAATCCCTCTTTCTCTCTGCCACAGTTATTTCTGTCTCTGGTGGTGAAGATCCAGACTGATACTGTTCCCTGTTTCCTCTCTCTGCTTGCTCTGACACATGGGAGGCTATAATAATACTCTTGCAGTGCAGCTGGTAAAAACAAAAGAGGGCACTGTTCAAGTGAATACAGGTTTTCTTCCCTGTGAGGTTTTTAGGCCCATACTGTGGTACTTGAAACCTCCTAAGGAGGGACGGGGAAGTGCTGATGCATAGCATGTTGAATGAGACACACCAGGGTGCCCTTGTGGCAAAGGTGAGCTGCATGCCAGCTTATATGAACAAGCATGTAGCCATCAGGTTAGCTAAGTGGTTATTCCCATAGCTGTGGCATTGGTGATCCGGGCTTGACCTGCCTTGAGCAGCATGTTGTTAGCCTCCAAAGGTGCCTTCCAACCTAAATTATCCAATGAAGTGGAAAGCCTGCTACCCATTACAGAGTTGGGTGAGAGAAGGCTGGCCCTCACCCAAGCTTTTCTCTCCTCTCCTCATAGGTCCAGGCCATGCATGATTACACAGCCACCGACAGTGATGAGCTGCAGCTGAAGGCTGGGGATGTGGTGCTTGTGATTCCTTTTGAGAACCCTGAGGAACAGGTGAGTGGGAAAGACAGGCTAGGAGCCAGGGGGATTTCCAGAGCTGCTTCTTCCTCCACTAACAGTCGTCTGGCTGGATGCAGAGCCATCAGTTTGTGGCTGGGAGCTGTTGTGGGGGCTGGTTGTCCTTGGGCTTGAGATTGGCTTCCTGCTACGGAAGGGAGGACTCTGCTTGTTATTGGAAAGTGGAGACATTATCCTGCATAAAGCATGTAAAATAGCCATGGCTTCCTGTCTCTGTCAGGCATTAGAGCCAATAGAATGGCTTTCTTGATCAGGGAGCCCAACAGAGCTCATGTTTTGCCTCCTCACTGCTTCTAAACTTGATGCATTCCCTGTGACTACTGCAGTGCAGACTGTGGTATTGGCAGGAGTGACCCACAGCTTATGATGATATTTTCTCCCCTTTTGAGAAATTGCTGGGGCTCTGGGAAAGCAGCTTGCTATGGATGGTGCCTCATAACTTCAGCATAACAGTGCCTGTTTCAGGAAGAGAGTGTTTGGTCAGGAGATGGCAGCAGAATCAAGCGCTGGAGCAGGTTGCTTAGCCCCAGAGTAGTCTTAATGGTCCATCTCAGGCCTGAATTTAAATGGTGATGGTTTTCTTTAAGCTATTTCTAGATGCTTTGAATAAATCTTCCTCACTTGCTGTGTTTGAGGGCTTCCAGCTGATAAAGTCTGCAGCAGTTTTACCACTTTGGCTAAGGGAGGTGGTGATTTAATAAAATTCATGCTCGTGTCTCTAGCTTTCTGTTCAGGAAAGGAAGTGAATTCTCCAAATTGATTCAGTAGTCACCAGCTCTTTGGGTTTGTCCAAGCCCAGACAACATCTAGATTCTACAAGGTGTAGAGGGAAAGTGATGTGGTGTACTGGTCACAGGAGATCCTCTTTGTGGTTCAGCTACTGGCTTTGAATTATGGAGGCAGATCTTGCTGCTGCTTGTGAAATGGGAGCTATAATGTGCCAGCAGTTCCCACAGAGCTAGGTGCTCTAGGGGGAAGGGTTTTATAGGGGAGAGGCAGTGATTTCTTCTGGAGACAAAACTCTTCACTGAGTAGGTCTGCCCGACACAAGCATTTGTGAGCATTCCTTTCTCAGAAAGCTGTCTGGATTGGAAATGAGTGGCAACTCCTCTAGTTTCTGTGGTAGGAGATGGCATTTGTGGAGCAAAGGTTTTCAATGCCCTATGTTTGCACTCTAGCTGGATGTGGGTGCAACAGCCATGAACTCGAGACTCTCCAAGCTGCAGAGGGTGAGCTCTGAGTGTTGCTAACATGATGCTGTAGCTGCACGGAAGCCCTCTAACTCTCCTACAGTGTATCCTGTCCTACAGCTCATTTCCCTAACCTTAACCATACCCAGCCAGAAAATGATAGCTGTTAACATGTGCATGAACTGTGCACGTGAGTGGAGGAAGCTTAGGATAATAGATTTTGAGCCGTGTCCCAATCTTGCAGCTTAGGTGTCAGTTTGTAGGTACATCAGCCAGACCTGGATTCATCTCTCTTGACTGAAGAAAGGGTTGAGGGCAGCACTGCTTCTAAGTTGGCACTTCATGTGACATGTTTCAGAATTGAAAGGATCAGTCTGGGTCCTTGTGTCTAATCCCTGCAGCTGAAGAGACCCTTCTGGCAGGATGCAGTAGGAATGATGCATGCTGTATGGCACAGATGCTTTGTGAAAACAGATGAGCGTTTGTGCTCACTGTGCTGTGAGCTGGAAGCTGCCTTCCAGACACTTGGGCCCAGTGTGTTCTGCTTTGTTGTTTGTCTTCCTGATTTATGGCATGTCAGTCCTTCTGCAGCCCCTGCAGCTGGCTGCTGCAGATGCGCTCCCATCTCAAGCCATTCCCATGGCATCCCCTGAATGCTCAAATCTAAGGTAGCCACAAAGGCTAACTGAGCCTGCAGACATCCAGTACAGCCTGCAAGGAGCAGGGAACTTAGATACCATGGCTGGTCTGAGGTGCTGTCACATGAAATGTGCAGAAAACAGAACAAGAGGGCAAAATCTGGAAAATGGCAGCGGAAAGCAATATGTGCCCCATGGATCACCCCTGGTGAGGGCTGCATTGCTCCTACACTTGCAGGTATGTTTTTTAAACCATGTTCTAAGAGAGGTGTTGCTTGGCCATGAGTAAATGCCCAGGTAACTCTTAACGGTTACAGGAGAGCAGAAGTGTCAGAAAAACTGTGTTAGCCACATACATACATGCCCCATTTCCCCACAGCTTAGACCATCTGGTTGCCTGAGCTTTTCTGTCCTGGCAAGTTATGTAGTTGAATGTTATAACATACCTTTAAATAAGCCTGGTGCATGCTTTGCCCAGGGGAGTGGATGCACAGTAGCTGGCTGAGTTTGAAGACAGTGGTCCCCCATGCAGCTCTCTCGCCTCATGCTGCAGTCTTAATGTGTAGGCTACCCCACTGCAAATGACTCCCAAGTTGGTATATTTGCATGCTGAAGGGAAACTTTCATGGTGGCAGCTCCAAGGCATGCAGAGAATAGGGTGGTTGCACACATGAGCTGCAAGCAGTGCAGCCTTCTCACCTTGAGTATCTTGTCTCCCTCATGTGCTTTCAATGGAATAGAAGTCTCAATGCTAGACACCCTGCAGGCAGAGGGTGAGAAGGCTGGTTCTCCCCTGAGCAGGTTCTACCAAGCAGGACTCCCATGTGCCTCACTGAAAATTCTTCAGCCCTATTTATAGATGTTTGGTTTGTTTTGGAAGTTTGAGAGTTTTGCCAACCTTACCTTGCATCAAGCCCAACAGACTGCTGGGTTTTGGGAAGATGGGTTTCGCTCCTTATTCTCACAGACCAGAATTTCAGCATAGCAAACAAGACTCATTTTGCCTGTACCACCTCTCAGAAATGCTAACCATCCAGGAGCCCTGACTAAAGCAGGGAATGAGCACCTCCAGGGAGTGATTCAGCCTTTCCGAAGACCTGTGCTCAAGATGGATGGGGTGGGTTGCACTGTGGAGGTGCCCATCTCTTTTCTGAGTATGGAGAATGCCACTCTCTGCATGTGTAGATTGTGAAAGGTAAGATAGGCGATTCACATCCTGTAGCTGTAGTGTTTTTCTTTGACAGAATCTCTCCTCCTTCCATGGGTGTAAATTATGACATTGCTAACTGCTTACAATTTCACTATCTCTAGGCAGTCTCAGTCAGATAGGAGTTTTGGTATCAACTCTGGTGGGATGTAGCTTTTCCCCTGTTTAAAACGAATGAAAACATTTTTTGCTATTCTCCCATTCTCTTCCTGAATTGTCTCCAAGCCAAATACTAGCATGGCTTTCATAATGCCTTGACACCTCCTTGGCCTGCACTCTGTAAGAAAAATCCCTGCTCACATCTATCCCTCAGCATCTGATCTCTGTCTTCCCCTCCAGGACGAAGGGTGGCTGATGGGTGTGAAGGAGTCTGACTGGATCCAGCACAAGGAACTTGACCAGTGCCGAGGGGTTTTCCCAGAAAATTTCACAGAGCGGGTGCAGTGAAAGCCCAAGCCCACCAGACGCATTTCTGCTGGAAGAAAGCAAGTTTTCTGGTAGATAATTGAAAAAAGAACAGCGAAATGAAAAGAAGAGAGAATTTTAAAGGAACAGAAGCTTGGGAAAAAGTTAGCTTAAAGGGTGTGTTCTTCTCAAAGGGCAAGGTTTCAGAAGTAAATTGAAATTCAAAGTGTTACCAAAATATATACATATTAATAATAATAAGGCAAGTCAAATATCCTCTTCCCCCTTTGGTTTTAACAGCATTTGGATTCAGAGGACTGATGCAGAAGCAACAGTGGTTCTCTGAATACTATATTGACTGAATTGGTTAGATGTCAGTCTGATCCCTGGAAAGGCAGTATTTGTCTGATGGCTTGAGAGTAGAAACTGCATTTGCTCTTGGGTTGGTCTGTCTGTTTTGTCTTGAAGGTGGCTTGCATGGCAGCCATGAAAGTTCAGCCTTTCCTATGTGTTCAACCTACAGTAGGCCAAACTTTCTGTTATGCTGTTGAAAAAAAGTATTTAGTGTATAGTGTTCACCAATACAATGTATGCGTGTGTGTGCGTGTGTGTATTTTATTTTCTTCCTTTAAAAACAATATTACACAAACTATGATTTTGTATATGTAAAGACAGAAGAAACTACATGGAAAGGGCATGGAGAAGATGAAATGTGTGAAGCTGTGCTCACTCAGTCCAAAGGTCGTTCAAACGCAGTCACCTGAATTCTCACAGTAGTATTGGCCTGTGAAATGCTAAGAGGAATGGGCAAAGTCAAGAGAAGATACAAGACAAAACAAGCAGATGCCATTTAGATGGCTCTGAAATGTAGGAGAAGGGATTCTCTGCCCCCCAGACCCTGCAGGCAGTTACAGAAAAACTTAGATTCATGTAGATGAAAGATAGCTCTAAAATCTGTCTGGTTAATAAAATTGCTTTCAAAGAAAGAGATAAGGGAAGACTTTTTTTATTTTTTTTTTTCTGAAAGAATGTCTGAGCAAAAACACTGAGGAAAAAACAATTTGCTTTCTGTGTTTTAAATTGGCATTGTTATTTGTGGAATTGTATTTCTTATTTTCCTTTGACAAATTCTGTAAGTGAAATATTGTTAGATCAGCTTTCTTCAGTGCTGTGCTGGTGATCAAATTAACCTCTATGAAAACTGGACTCTTGAAGTACTAATTTAAAATGGCTGCATGACTTCATAATATTTTAATGCATTAAAAAAGGAGGCAAGAATATCAAAGTGGCAGTGTCAAGAAGACACTCTGCAGTCTAATACCGATGCTGAGACCTTTCCTATACTTTTCCTTTGCTTCTATTTGTTTTTGAGTTCTTTTAGTTTAAGCAAACAGATGATAAGGCTGTTTCAGAGTGCATATTACACTTGTTAAAATAAGCTGGTCTGACCCTCCAAGACTCTAAAGTTCCACAAAGGTACTTTAAACTTTACTTGAATACTGATGCAGATGGCAAACAGGCCAGGCTATTACCATTTCTTATGTGCCCCACTCCCCCCGATCTTTTTGCCTTGAATGGTTTTTTAACAGTGAGGTTACTTCCTGCTGTAAAGGGACAGAATCACTCTCGGAAATAATCTTCCTAACTGTTAGGAACTGGCTTTTGTCAAAGATGCACGGAATGCTAACACACACTACTGAAAATCCCACTTTTCCAACCTGTTTTGACTATTTGTAAGACAACAGACAAACATTGTAGAGCAGAAGTGGAGGGCTTTGTTTTGGTGTGTGGTTTTATTTTATTTTTTTAATAATTTTAGTTCAGAGGGAAAGATTAGATTTTGGTTAGAAAATATATTCTTATAAATGCAAGAATTACTGGAGTTCCTCCTGGTTTCAGCTTGGGGAGATGATCTGTGTGTGTCAGTTATTTACAGCAATGTAACAGGCATCAAGATCTGTCCTATATACCCAATCCCCCCCCACCTTTTTTTTTTTAATTAGAAAAAAACCCCACACATGCAGGAATTTATATTTTTACATCACTGTTACAGAACCCAATAATATTTAGGAGCAGCTGCTCACAGTACAGAAGGACTGGACTCCACAAGTTATAGTAGTAGGATGAGTTGTTGCTTTAGAATACTGCCTCGTTTGTTTGGTTTTTTTTTTTTCTTTTTCACTGGGGTTGTCTTTATTATTACTCTTTTTCTTTTTTTTTCCAGAATATCTATTTTTATGCATTTGACTCCCATTAATCCTTTAAAAAATATTCATAGAAAAAAAATACATTTAAATATACATAGAAATATATATATTAAAAAGCGGGTTGATCCAGTTAACATAGTGCTGTCAGTTTAAAATGTTTATTTTTATGCAAAACCTGTGGATTATTGTTTTCTAAAAAACAAAGATAAGATTCTAAGTACTAGAGCTGTGATTTTTTTTTTTTTTTTTTTTTTTTTTTGTCTTGCAAGTAGTTGTTGTAGGCCATTTATAAAGCTGTGCTGATACCTAATTTATTGTGGGCTTTTTTCACTGATTTTGTTGTCTTCTGTGTTTGAACCAGATGACTGTCCCAACAAGGATCCTCGTAAGGCCTTTTCATTTTATTGAGCTTGCAAAGCAACTATCCAGTACTGTATTGTCCCTGCAGATGTGGTAACACTCTGCAAAAAAAGGGATGCTGTTTTCAGGTCACGTGAATGATGCTCAAATATTGCTAGTGGGGAGGATGCGGCATGTCTCTCCATTTGCTTCCCCCAGCCCAAAAATCCCAACCCCCAGAACCCTTTGCAGAGCAGGTAGGATGGGTTCCCTGGATCTTGCATTGCTTGCAAATAAGTGGTGTCAGCAGGTCTCAGTCAGACTCTGAAAATGCAGGATTGGACCCACAGTTTATAAATTGCCTTATATGAGAGCAGGGTGGTATAGCAGGAAGCTTGTAGATGGCAATGTTTTTTGGAACCAGGAGAACTCTTGTATTTCTCCTGGGTCATGTTCAGCCCATTGCAAACAGCCACAACTCCTCCTATTGTCAGTATTTTTGTGTGCTTAAATAGCTTGATTGTAGTTGGTATTACCTGGTGAAATGAACTTCTCATTTTCTTTCTTTTAGGACTGATTGAAATACAAAGAGGGACAGTAAACTCCTAAGTAGGCTGTGCCCACAGTGATTTTTCAGTTTGCAGGCTGAACTGAAAAATTTGGCGAAAAAAGTTGTAAGGGTGACCTAGGACAATTTTTTTTTCCTCAATGGAATAAAAAAGGGAAAAACCGAAACATTAAAAAAATCTTTTCATCTGAACCGAAGCATTTATTTGTAGGGTTGCTTTCTCACTTCCAAAAAACATTATGACTTAGGCTATAACAAGTTTTTTTGAAGCAAAACTGTGAAACCCTCTCTTCTGAAAATGCTGAAAGAAAATGTTTTCATGTTAATAGTGCTTTTGCCTTTTGCCTTTTTTTATTTAATCTGATGACTGATTTCAGTTAACCCTAAATGGCATTTTTTGGTAAATACGTTACCCATTGAAGAGAACCCAAAGAAGCCTGTTGCCTAGCTTGTCTCTACTGCCAGGTACACTGGACACATTTCAGGGTTTACCGGTATTTGGCCCAGCAAAGCTGCTTCCTCCCCATCTAATAATCTTCCATTTTATTGTTTTGCTGGGTGAACAATAAAAAAACATCTCTTACCCTGTGCCACTGACTGGTTTTGTAGCCTGGTTTAGAAAAATACTCTTGCTTTATCAGTATCTGTTTGGTCACAGATTTATGACGTGGGTTTATGATGCTACTCCAATTTGAGCCTAATCTCATTGCACAGTGGCAATTATCGTTTACCAAACTGATAAGAAAGAAAAAAAGGCATTGCTTTTTTGTCCCTTTCTCTATCTTAGCGATGTCAGTAATATATCTTTATTAGCATTAGAGAAAGGTCCCAGGGTAAAGATGAATGCGTTGTGTTCCAGGCGAGACTCCCGCATACTCTGTGCTACTTTCCATGGGCATTCTTCAGCTGTCTGCTTTTACCATCTTTCTATTTTTCGGCTCTGGTGATGCAGTAAAAGGGACTGTGCAGGCTTCATTCCAGATGCTCAGAGCTAGTCCTTGAAGCTTTGTTCAGAGTTGCAGAAACCTTTCCTGTCCCACTATCCGAAGACCATGGCCAAGGCAAACACCCTCAAGTCAAAGAGGTCTGTCTTTAATGACCTGGTGTGAAGGCTCCATATTCTGCCTGGAATTGGGATGACAGATCAGTTAAGTTCTGCAGCAGCCTTTTGAAGGGAAAAGGGCCAAGGCTATGGAGATACTGAGGGAGGATGGAGGGATGATACATTATCCTTTTCATTTTGGGTTGGTGGCCTGACTGCTCACCTGTTGGTTCCAGGGAGCTCCGGAACCTTTAATGCTGAGAACAAAATCTGAGTGGTCAAGGTGTGCATGGTCGATAGACTAACAAGTGTCTCTCCTGCAAATGATACCAAGCTTAGTTTCCTCTGTCCTGCTCTGTGCCAGACTGAATGCTCTCTGCTACTATTGTAGATACTTGGATGCTGTGCAGTCCATACCCCAAAACAGTGAATGTCCTTTGCTGGAGGATACAGAGGTGCCTCTCTTACCCCTTCCAAAGAAGAGCTACTTATCTTCCACAGACAAAGACTGTGTGTTTCTAACATAGTAGCCTCTGATTTCAGTAGCCTCAATGACTTTCAGCATCTGGACCCACTCTCCAGCTCTTCCTCCTTCCCAGCCTTTCCTATGCTCTTTTGGGATGAAAGAGGCATAGGGCACTTCTAAGCAGCCTAAAGTGCAAAGCTGGAAGATGCACAAACATATCCATTGGTAAATCCTGCACAGTGCATCTTGATAATGCTAATATAGGGAAAACAAGCAACAGCTTTCCTTCTGTAGGCTGCCAAAGGGAAGCTATTCCTTGTCACAAAAGTACCATCACACCTAGTACTGGTGCAGACACCTCTCTGCTTGCATGCTCTGTTTTAGACATTTCTGAGTAGCAAACTCCTGACTGAAAGGTGTCCTGAGTGGTGCCCAGAGCTGGATTATGCCACCAGCACTTGTGGAGCTTGGGGTCTGTAGCTGGCACATGGGAATTAGTTATTTCAGAAATTTTGTTTATGAAACTGAATGGAGAAGCTGCAGCTGCAAAAACTGGTCTGTATGAACTTGTACCTTGGTGTATCTTGTGTCTATAATTCCTTCACCTATTTTTACAGTGTACTCTGCTAATCTTGGCCCTAGTCTGCGTTTCATGTAGATGGTCCCTACTTAAAACTTGCCACATGCAGTCCTGGGCTTATTGCTTCTTTTTAACTGAATCAAATGGCAGTGACTTTGGCAATGTATTGGCAATCTCTTTTCCTTCTGTTAAATCAGTCTCTTGAGTTCAACCACAATGACCTGAAAACTTTTGGGTTTTGAGTGTTTTTTTAATTATTTTAATCTTGTTTTTTTTTTTTTTTAAATGAAGCTGAACAGTTCCCAGTGTATTCAGAGCTGTGATGCCCAGTTCCAGTAACAAGTAGTAGATGGATTTGTTCCATTTTGTTTCTTGGTGATGTTCAGAAATATAATTTGTGTCATCTTAAGTCTGTGTCAGTTGTTTTCTCTCTCCCTGTCATTTTTTCGTGCCTTTATATTAAGCTGGAACAATTGAGGATTTGTTTCTCCTCAAAGAGGTGAGTAGCTTCAAAGAGGCTTGGTTTATCCAGGCACCATTAAGACGGAGTTCTTACAAGCACATGGGGTGGAGAGGGTGATGCTGGTCCTTCCCTAAACAAATACTACAGCAGAATAAACTAGCAGCTGTCTCTGTTCTAGTCTGTTGTGAGGACTTAACACCAAACAAATGCAATGTATGGAAGGATGTGAGACCTTTGCTTTTTAATAGCTATTAACCCCAAAGTGCTGTGATCTTCATCCTCTAAGGCAGATTTGTTGATGGGGGTATGACACTGCATGGGCATCCTACCCCATCTGGCTAAACATCTCCCAGCTCCCTTTGGCCTGTTGGCATGCTTGGGTGAGCTCTTAGTTTCCAGGCTGGCTTTGGAGTCTGGTCTTTATGAGACCTTTTCTTCACCTGTCAAAAGGTGAAGAAAATGCCCTTTTCTGCCCTTCAACCAGAGTGATGTGGGACCCGTGAGGCACAGGATAAGAAGGATTCACAGTTCATAGCTGGATATTTTGGGTCCACTCTCTTGGATGCCACATTCCAGACAGGCTCAGTGCAGGTGCACATGGGACACAGTGTGTAAATAGTCAAGGGCTGGCCAAAGGTTGGAATGTGATGAGATGCAAATCGGTGCAAATTAATGCTTTGATGAATAGATTGCCAGAGTCCTCCACTTTAGCATGTGGGCATGCAAGCCTTGGAGCCAGCATGAGGTGCTGGCCAGACTGTGCTTGCATGCTTCCTTTGTTCCAGGTGACCCAGAGGGTTTGGTATCTTTTAGCCTCTCACCTCTGTGGCACTGAGATGGACCTGAATCAGATCTCATGGATAAGAGAGGGTAAGAGGCAGGGTATGCCCCTGAAACTGCAGTAGCTGACTTGGGCTCTGCCTTAGCTTGACAATAATGGTTCCTGTGAGGCTGAGCCAGACCAGCTTTGCTGGTCTGGGAGCTTGCAGGGCAGGAGCAAACCCTGAGCCATGGAGGTTCTGTGCACGCCTTCTGTTTGCCCACCCTTGTGCAGTTTCATTCCAATCACCCAGAAACATAAGGAAAATAGGAGGGGAGGAGGTGACTGAGGGAGAGCAGTGTGCATAATTCACTGTCAGCTGCCTGTGCTCAGCTGCATAATTCATTCCTAATGATGTTCTCTTGCTCCAAACAAGAAGCACTTGGATACATTGGCCATGTGCAGACTGGGGCCACGTGAGTGCTGGCAGTTTGTTTGGAGGAGGCTCAGGGGCCCTTGGGCCTGGCCTTGAGAGCTCTCGTCAAACTGCAGGAAAAGCTGGGCTTTGCTCTGGGAGCACAGCTGGAGAAGGAAGCCTCTGCAGATGGAGGAAGCACATGCTGCACTAGGTGAGAGTGAAGTGCATGGGAGTGGGCAAGGGTGTTACATGCTGCGGGAGCATGGCACTGGCTGATGTCAGTTGCTCCATGGCATCCTCACATGAAGGGAGAAGTTAGTCTAAGGGCTGACCACACCAGTGGAAGCCCACACTGCCTGGGAAGACGCTGTGGCAGGGAGTTTGAGCCCTAGTGTGGAGCTGGGAGTCACTCTGCAACCCTGAGGAGGAGCAGATGGGAGTTTTGGGCAGCTCTCAGCAGTTTCTCCTATTTGCTGGCTGGGTAGCCGGTGCCCTTTGCAGAGCTGGATTTCTACTTCAGCAGGTGGAGGAGCCTCTTCTGCCCGTCTGCTGCATGGCCCAATTCACAGAGCCATCAATAACAGTGTGGGAACAGGAGTTCAGCAAGTGCCCGTGATTAATTAGCTCATCATGGACAGTTAATGGCCAGCCTGCTCTCTTTGGCCCTGTGGTGTAACTAATGGAGTAGGCATCACTTCTCACTGGGCAAGGTGCAGCCCTCTGCTGGGAGCGATGGGCAGAATTTGCAACCTGTTTTGTTGCAGGTACTTGATGAGATCGTTTTTTCTAATGTTGGGGGTGGGGATAGATCTGTGAGGGGACTTCCTTGTTATCAGAGCCAGGTACCCAGCTCTCTGGCAGGGGCCCACTCTAATATTAGCTTTTCTTTTCCTAGCAGTGGCATTATCCCATATTTTGCCTGTATTTGGGAGCACTCCCTTTTACTGAGGCTGTGTCTTCTTCACATGTATTCTGCTTGTCTCAGCATTTTCTCATGAATTAATATATAGAAATGCAGGTACCACCTATGCTGTAGCAGGCACGGGGGGGTGGCAGAGCCATGCAGTAATGAGGATCTGCAAACAGAGCTGTTCTTCGAAATCTAAGTGGGATGAAATGATCTGCTCCATAGGTGACCCTCCCAGGGGGCTGAGTTCCACTGAGTGCAGGTCCCTGACTCCATCCCGGCTGCTTTGTGTTTGCAAACGGCAGGAGAAAGAAGAGCTCTAGGAGGAGTGCAGGGTATTACGATTAAATTGCACACATTCACGCTGTTTGGTCAGCACAACACAGTGCAAGGTGTGAAGTGAACGTGATGGGACCGAAGCTGCTGCTGCACCAATAAGAGTAGCAGTGCCAGCCTCCTGTCCTGTGCCCTAAAGGAGACATGTTCTCGTTAAGGGCACAATCTGTGACTGCCACAATGTTTTCTATTGTGGCGGAAGTCCAGCGTGTTTGGAAGCCCTTGTGCTGCTGATTGTAATTTCTCCAATTCAGAGACCTGTGAGAATCTCCTGGAGTGACTTCCCCCCTTTAATGTCCAGGATTGCCACTGTACATCTTTATTAGAGGCTTCCAGGAGAGACCTGACTATTGATTTTGCAGTATGTGCTGTATTTGCTGCTGAAGGGGATGCACACCTAACCACAGCAGCAATCCAGCCACATGGAGGCACTCGTGAAATCTGTGAGTACCTTATCTCAGTACGAAACATCCTGAATGTGTGATGAACACCTTCATACTCTAGGCTTCCGGTCCCTCTGAGGAAATCTGAGGAAAACTCATACTAAGGACATCTGTGCTGGGAGCAGGCAGCGTTTTTTAGTGGCTGGGCCGTGGCTTTGCCCTTGCTGATCACATAAAGGATCACGTTAGCCACAGATGCATTCAGTTCTTTCTTTCAGCTTTCCCTATTACTGGCTGCAGAGGCTGGCTTTGCTCCTCTGTGACAAATGCTGAGGTGGTGATGAAGGTGACCAAGTTATTTCTGGAGTTGTCTTGTGAAGAATCATGCTCATCTGCCTCCCAAGCCCTCTTTCCCAAGGGCAGGCATGTCAGGGAAGGTTGTACATCCTGCCCCACAGAGGTAGTGATGTACTACATCAGGAGGACAGGTATTTTACTTTGCTTTTCCCTTTCCTATCTGGCAGCTCCCAGCGTTGCTCACTGTGTCTCAAGCCTTTTGCTGTGTCTGTGAAGCATTGTTGCTCTTTCCCACACAATACAGATGTTTTTGCAGGAGCGTAAATTACTCCCATCCAGTAACTGTTTTATGAAACACTTTTCCTCTGCACAGTGAAGAAAAATGTGGCTGAAGTTGGTAATTAAATGTTTACTGTTAAGTACTTCATATATTATAAAGTATATGTTAAGTATTTTATATATTATGTACTATAGATCATTCCATCCATTAAACAAACCATTTAACTCCCCTTAACAGCATTATTGTCTATTATTAGGTTAATCAGCATTCACATCCTGTAACTCTGCATTTCTATCTAATTAGCTTTTCTTTCTTACTTCATATTTCTATTTAATTAAGCTCAGCATCAAAGCTGAATTCCCTGTGCTCAGCATTAGGAAAGGACTTGATCCTTTCAATGCCAAGGGCCTCAAGTTTTAAGCAGTCTGTTTGGATATCTGCCAAGGTTTTCTTCCTTGAGTCAGTCCCTGCTTGCGCCTAGAGAAATTTGTGTCTATGTAAGAAGCTGTAGGTTTGACACTTTCGCAGTTATCTCAGATAAGAGCTCCCCTATGCATGGTGGCTGCAGTTAATGCAAGGATGCTGTAATGATTGTGTGAAGCATTCAGTCACTGCTCCAGCAAGAGGACATGCTGGGTTTGCTGCTCTTGCCTTTGCCCCAGGTTTTTCTGGCCCCATGGATGTTCTGCTAACAGATCACTGCAAATTTTGTGTCATGCAAATGACTCTGTATGGCACCCCTGGGTAAAAGGTGCTGAGAGTTTGCAGTGCTGGGAGCCTGACGAATGCCTGTAAAATGCTCTCCAGTCCCATCACTGAACCAATCTAACCTGCTGTTAATGCGCTATCTTAACCAATTAAGATTAATTTAACAGCTATCCACTGTTCCTTACTATCCCCACTGGCATTTGAGTGAAATCTTCGTGAATACACAGCAATGCTGGTGATTTGACCTGTTGTCCTCTCAGAAGATGACCTCACTCTGAACCCTGAATAGTTTATGCTATTGCTTAGAACACCAATGTGACAGAGGGTTTTGACACTTTTTTCCCTTCAGAGAAGACATGTTTTTTTCACCAGAAAAGGAGAAGTGCTGAAAACAAATCAAAAGGAGGTTCACAGATTTTTAAATCCAGATCATGTTATCTCACTGGGATTTTCATTCAGGTATGTGTTGGGTAAGGGGTTGATTTTCTTTCTCTCTAGAGAGTCAAAGAGTTTGTGTTAAGAGGCTCACTCTTCACTTTGGAGCAAAAAGGTTGCAGTAAGGATCAGCAGCTGGGAAAAGCTTGTATCGTACCTGACCAGAGTAAGAAAGTGTATGCTGGTGCTCTTCTGCTTGCTCCCAGGCTCTAGACATGTGAGAGAGCTGGGGCTGGTGAGACAGAACATAATACCTGCCTGTGCATGGGGTTTTGTCAACGAGCATCAGTTTTATGCGTAACTCTGTGAGCCCCATTTAGCAAACCTTTGCAGAGTAGCCCAGGCTTTGCTCACCAGAGGGATGCACTTTTAACTGATGTGCTAGTTAGCTGATGGTACCCACCCATGATACTGTGCACCAAGCTGTGCTAGGCTAGGCTGGGTTTTGAGTGCCATTGTGACATTATAGCTCATATCATGCCTGCTGATAACATGTTCTTTTGGCATAAATGTGTACTGTGTTCTCTCAGTCCCCAAGCCGTGGGGTCTGCTACAGGAGGCTGTCAATTGTAATCTCTCCCCCTCAGACATTTATGGGGTTACCCAAGACACCTAATGTGACAGCATCACTGGAAAGTACATTAAATACCAGGCAGGGAACACCTTGCCTGTCACCACTTAGCATCCAAGCTGCAAAGAATTTGAGGAATTGTCTGGGCCCCTCCAGAGTCCCTGAGCAACTCTTTTTGCTAGTACCAGTCCAGAACAATCAGCAAATTGAGTTCTTTTTATTAACTTTAAAAGATGACATTAGCCTCAGCCAGGAGAATAAAACCAATTTATGAGGCAATTAGCTGCAAAAACATTTCAGTTGCCCCAGAGCAGCCATCTGAGAAGCATCTTATTCCAGCTTCACAGCTTCTTCCAGCTTTGGGTTTACAGCACGCTCCATTTATCATAAATAATAATAATGTATAAACAAATGGTTTCCTCATGTGTGTGTGAGACAGCCAGAAAGGTGATCTCTGCCTGAAACTACACTGTACTGTGGATTTCCTCTCTTCAAGGCCCTTCCTGTGGTTGTTGTTGTCTGTTACTTGATAGTGATGAATTTTGATGCTTAAACTCTTTATAAGCAATATTATCTTGTGTGGGCTTTTCATGGGATCTGCAACTGCGTTACTTGCAATCCAGAGAACTTGAACTATATGAAGAGGCCATAGCAGCAGACTTGGAGACCTCTGTGTATTTTCCAAGTCCCTTCACAGGCATTGCAGATTTCTCAATCCCCAGGAATTGCCTGTTAATTCTGGAAGTTTGGGCAAAAGTAAAAAATAGAGTTTTCCTCTGTCATTATTGTCATGATCAAATAAATTTTGGATGATGAACATGATACAGGGATGAATGTGAATTGAAGTTGACACAAAAGTTTGATTTGCTGCCTGTGGGCTAGCCTGGGACTTCCAAACTTGCTTTAAAAGCAAATTGAGATGAAAAGCTAAAATCAGTCTCAATGAGCTGATGCAAAATATTATTCTGCCAAACACAGAACTCCTATTTTCTGTATTTTCCTGTTTTAACTTTGCCACTTTATTATAAACATCTGTTTCCTGATTTTAATTACATGACACTATTGTTGAGTGAAAACTGTACTATCAAACCCAAAACACTAGACCATAACATTTTTATTACAAATATTCTCAGCAAAGTTAGTGAAGCTCTACAAAACTTTACGATTCTGTTAAATCAACATTTTTTGACATAAGGTGATGCAGCTGAAGGAGTGCTGACCAGCTTTGTTTGGCTTATAAAAGGAGCAGTCCTCAGAAGAAGAGCCCCAGGCTTGCAATATTTTCACCTTCATCAACAGAAGGGGAACCTGTAGGGCTTAGTGTGCATTAAGAAACCTAAGGGGAAAGAAAGTGCAATGTTCTGCTCAATTATATGTGATCATATTAAAACAGCTAGAAGAAGAAAGGACTAGACCCCAGCTTTTCAATATGAATCAGGATGCCCAAAACACTTTCTTATGGAGACTTTTCATGTGTTAAAATTGGGGCTGTCTGTATCTCTGTTTCTCTCTAAACTGTGTTTCTGAATCTCAAGGAGGATGTCCCCAGCCCTGAAATGCAATAGTCTTTACATTTATTAAGCTGAAGAGTATAACGGGGCAGAGGGAGGAAAGGGGTCAGGAATTGATGAAAGCCGATATTCAGAGTTACAATTAGAACCACTCCTGTTGGTTGCTGTGATTTCTGGATGCAGCTGTGGATACAACATAGGAAACACAAATCCCAGACAGACCTTGAATGTCTGCTGCTGCCTTTGGTCTTTGGATTAAAGACCTCACAGGACCACTCTCAGGCGTGGTAGATGCAAGCCCTTGAGAGGCGAGCTGCTTGGAATGGGACTGTGTGAGTGACCCAGCACCTTTTGCAGCAACTTCCCTACAATTTCCAGTTGTGTACTTGCCTCATACTGCACACTGCAGATTAAATGTGGGATTTACAGCCACTCAGAAATGCTGCCATCGGTAGCTTGACCAGACAAAGTATATCAGTGGCTTTGAAAGGGCTTTTTTCTTTTTAAAATCCTCCCTTGCCCCACTTCTTTCTCCATCATTGAGTTAAAGGTCTGGTTAACATCTCCTTTGGAATAATTCTGCCTTTAAATTTTGATGACTCAGTGAGTCCAGCCAAGGCTTTTTAAAAGCTTTTAATTCTAAGCTTTGGGGGTTTTACACAGTTGGTTAAATCTGTAATGACTTTTCTTCATTCCCACTTGAACTGTCTGTCTGCTGTTCTGGTGCTGTTTAACTCCTACAAGGCCTCATTTAAGCTCTATCAAATCACTTGCACAAGGAGAGGAATGGTTCCTCCAACGTCCATTTTTTATTAATGTGTGGATGTATAAAAATGATGCTACCACTGAAGGGATTGAGCCTGGAGAAGACACAACCTCCTAAGGTATTAGCTATCACGGCTGCATCATTCTGTATGGAGCCTGTAGCAACTGCAACGCTTCCTGTCTTTGTGTGTAATACAGAATGTGCACATACAGCCCTAAAGTCATTCCTGCTTTTGCCCTCCCTAGATCTGTGCATAGTACTGTCTGTTTTACATGCAAACAGTCTGTATGACCAGGGACATGGATGCTTCAACAAGCCATTGCTGGCCTTAGAGGAAGGACTGGACTCAGCCTGGTTTTTAAAACTTGGTTTTATGGTCAGGGCTTGTGCCAACCATCTCACTTGCTGAGCAGAAAAATCTTGAGCTGCAGAAAACAAAATTATGCTCTCCATGGCTAAAGCAAAGGGACACATTGGCACAACAGTAGCAAAGAGAGCAAAGATTCAGAGCAGCCTTGCAGAGAAGGATTTGGGGGTTTTGGTCAATGAGAAACTTAGCATGAGCCTGCAGTGTGCGCTCACAGCCCATAAAGCCAACCATATCCTGGGCTGCATCAAAAGGAGCGTGACCAGCAGGTCGAAGGAGGTGATCCTGCCCCTCTACTCTGCTCTTGTGAGACCTCACTTGGAGTATTGTGTGCAGTTCTGGTGTCCTCAACATAAGATGTTGTGGTTTAAGCCCGGCTGGTAACTCAGAACCACACAGCTGCTCTCTCACTCCCCGCCCTTCCCACGCTCCCAGAGGGATTGGGAGGAGAATTGAAGGACTGTAATAACTCCCACAGGTTGAGTTAAGAGCGGTCCAGTAACTAAGGTATAACACAAATCACTACTGCTACCACCAATAATAATAATGATGAGGGAAATAACAAGGGAAGAGAATACAACCTCTCACCACCTGCTGACTGATACCTAGCCCGACCGAGCAGTGATCTAACCCTTCCAGGTAAGTACCCCCAGTTTATATACTGGGCATGACGTGCTGTGGTATGGAATACCTCTTTGGTTAGTTTGGGTCAGTTGTCCTGTCTCTGCTCCCTCCTGGCTTCCCCTCCTCTCTGGCAGAGCATGAGACTCGGAAAGTCCTTGGTCAGAGTAAACATTACAGAGCAGCAAATAAAAACATCGGTGTTATCAGCACTGTTCCCAGGCTGAAAGTCAAAACCACAGCACTGCACCAGCTACTAAGAAGGAGAAAAATGACTGCTACTGCTGAACCCAGGACAGAAGGAAAAGGGCAGTTGGAGCAAGCCCAGAGGAGGGCCACAAGGATGATCAGGGGACTGGAGCACCTCCCATATGAAGACAGGCTGAGAAAGTTGGGGCTGTTCAGCCTGGAGAAGAGAAGACGGCTTGGAGACCTCATAGCAGCCTTCCAGTATCTGAAGGGGGCCTACAAGGATGCTGGGGAGGGACTCTTCATTAGGGGCTGTTGTGATAGGTCAAGGGGTAATGGCTTAAAACTTAAACAGGGGAAGTTCAGGTTAGATATAGCGAAGAAGTTCTTTACTGAGAGGGTGGTGAGGCACTGGAATGAGTTGCCCAGGGAAGTTGTGAATGCTCCATCCCTGGTGGTGTTCAAGGCTGTGTTGGACAGAGCCTTGGGTGATATGGCTTAGTGTGAGGTGTCCCTGCCCATGGCAGGGCAATTGGACCTATGTGATCTTAAGGGCCTTTCCTACCCTAACTATTCTATGATTCTATTTTTCTGTAGGACACATAGCTAGGGCAAGCCTTTCTGACCCACCACTGCTGCTGACAGCCATGGGGTGTCTCACAACAATGTCAGTCCTAAAGCACCTCTGCTTTGTCTGGTTTCAGGTGTGACATAGTCACTTAGCAGCTGCTTTAGTAAAGAAAAGAAAAAATAGCAGAGGAACAGAGGAAAAAAGGCTGAATGAATACATTGTGTTGTTCTTGGAAACCATCTTCTGTTATCTGTGTCGTTACATGCATCAGCTTTGATAGGCTGCTTAGTCATCTTCTGGTCAAATATTCCTGCTCTGATGTATAAAAGCTGTCTCACTTTGACACTCAGTCATATAAATGTTAGCACTGCTGTAGTGGAAGCAGCTGTCAGCAGGATAATTGCACAGAGGCTGCTGGGGGTTTGTGTCAATTATGAAATGACTCAGACATCCTAGTGGAAAGGTACAGGGCATTGTTTGGGCTGGGTTTTCAAAGGTGTTTAGGTGTTGGAAGATTCAGATAAAGGCCTGTGGGGACTGAAAATGCCTGAGAAGCCTCTGTACCTGAATGTGACTGAAATTGTGGGCATTTGGTGACAGAGCTGCTGAGATGCTTCTGGAAAGTCCTACTTTGAAGAAGAAACACTGGTAATGTGTGGCATCTCTCACCAGTGCAGGCAGGTATTTTACATCAATGTGAACATGGTATTTCCTATGCTGGCATCTTCTGCTGTGGGTGCCTGTTGCAGGCTGAGGATGATAGTTATTCTCTCTCTGCTGGCTGGTGTTGGACAGTAGCCAGGGGATTCCTGTTGGATGATATGGGCTTCTTCTCATCTCCAGAAATAATATTGTTCATGTTTTCTCAGCAGGAAATCTGTCAAAAAGAGCCCAGTACCATGCTAGGCTGATGTGTGTCACCTGGGGGTTCATCTTCCTTCTGGGACAGGCTGCAAGAGACATGTGTCTTGTAAATGCCATTGCAGAAGGGATAAAAGTCTATCAGTGTTACCAGAGACAGCACCATATCACTTTGCTTCTTCAGATATGAGTTATAGGGCAGGAGGCCATCTTCAGCTGTCAGACATAGAACAAGTGATGCCTTCTTCTTCTGGTTTCTTTCAGACTTAATTCTTCCTTATGACATTCAGGTTTTGCTCTCTTGCTACAGTCAGGGTTGTCACTAGCTTAGGAGTTGGGCTTTGACAGGGGTGAGTCGTTACTTGCAAACAGTTCCTTTACAGCTCTTGTAGGAATTGCCGCTATGGCATTCAGGGTTTTTGCTACGCTCTTGCAGCAGCAACCATGTTGCAGTTACCTTCCTTTGGCAGAAACATTTCATGTACATCTCTGCTCTGCAGTATCTCAGCCTAGCTCTGCATTTGGGAGGAGAAAGACTGGAGCAGGAGGGACGCTGTGGAGCCCCAGCAAAAGACAAACTCCCCACATCCAGCCTCATGCTGTCGCTGGAAATTGTCTTGCTGGTGTCGCTGGTCCACGGGATGGGATGGAGGAAAGCTAACGGGCCTTATCTCAGCTGGGGAAGAGAGCTCTGTAATTAGGATGAAGCCCTACAGCTACCAGCTTTGTAATTTCTTTTCTGCTTGCTTACAATGGGGAAGGGAATTGTATTGCCTGCTCCTTAGAGGATAGAAGTTTTGTTGTCTGGGGCTGAATTGTGCCCAGGAGTGAGGTCTGGCCGTCAGATGGAGAAGGGCAGAGGAAAAATGACAGCTGGGCAGGTTTTTCAGCAAAAAAAAAATAGAAGACAAGGCACCTTTTCCAAAGAAAAAGAGGTGGATGAGGAGCTGGGGAGTGTGTTGCAGTTATTAGCACAGAGTTTAAAGGAGCTGTCAGCGCCCTGTGTTTTAAAGTCCAGTTGGTGGCGCTTAATAGTCCTGGCTTTCCACAGAACTCCCTCAGCCTGTTTGCAGTCGCTCTTGGCAACGAGACTGGTAGATTTAGATGAGTTTATGGGGGTACAAAAGAGTTGCTTTGCAGCACAGCACTGTTTCCCCTTAATGGATTCTATGACAAAACAAATTTTGCTGGTGTAAAAGTGCCTGGGCTACTGGACCAAAGTAGTCCATTTTCAACACCCCATGGTGAAGTGAAAGCGACAGGGCTGGTTATAGACATGCTGAAAGGCAGCGAAAGAGCTGATCACACTAGGCATTTATAAAAGGACAGATTTATAGTACTGAACTGTGATTTATACAAAATATCATTCTTTTTGGAATTGAATTCAGCCTAATCTTAAAGAGCCAGTGTGCTGAGTGTTGCACAGGACATTGCAGACAGGATGTCTTTATGAAGCTTTGAGAGAACTTGTATGTATTGCTGACGTGCTTGTGCAAGGGCATATTTCTTTGTTTGAAATGGCTTAGCCCCTGTGAGGAAGCAAAACAGTCCCTGTGAGGTGGTCAGGTCTCCTGGAATCAGTGTGGTTTCTCAGCCATGGGGAAGTAGCAAGAGACAGGTTGTTAGCAGGGAAGGATGCACGGGAACTGGTCTTGACAGAAATGACACACTGAGGGGAGTGAGAGGAAGAGTCAAGGCTGAGACACAGACGCAGCTTATAGATAAACGTCCAGGTATGGGTAAGGACCTTTATGTCGAGATGTCAGGCAAAGTCTCTTTTCTTTAAACACTTTGTGTTGCTTCTTTTCCTGGAACTGCAGGATTTCTCCCCTTGAGGAAGGTTGGGAGGTTCAGCAACAGCTCTGTAAAATTTCCTCTTCATTTTCTATCAGAACAACCAGGGAATCTGGATTGATGGACTGCTGTTACAGCTGACACATGACAGGCTTTTGTCTATACAGCACAAATATGGGTGCAATGTCTGGTTGACATATTATTTGGGCTTTAGGAATTGGATACACCTATTTCACTTTGATAACTTCTTATAAAGGATGTCTACAGCTAAGCTAACAGTCCAAGCCCAGGAGGGGAGAGGAAAAGCGCAATACATTTTATCTTGTGGTGGATGCCTAACATAGACCAAAGTTGTCCCTGTTGACTGAAAAGGAATTGAGAGAGCTAGCTCAGATATAGACAGGACCAGCAAGGTGGGCTGGGTTAGGTGTGGGGAGCTGAATTGTGCCATATATGGACAGAAATGGTTTGAGTTTACCTATGAGCCTAAAGGAAGATTGAAGTTTCCCATGTTCAGATGATACCTCCACACTCTCTTAAAGTACATGCACTCACACAGAGCAGGAAAGCAGTCATACTACCTTTGTGGACACATGACCAAAGCAGAAATTACGCATGTCAGGTCTACCCGGATCTAAACCAATATAGACCTGTTCTCCCTTTAGCTCTGTGGGAGAAAGGTGACCTTGGAGAAAGGTGACTCCTAATACTCCAGTTTACACTGCAGTTCAGTCACCTAAGACCAACATTTGTTGATACTGAGCTGAAATCTCATATAAGTCCCTACACAGGGTGATCAACCAGACACAAGTACTGTCAGAGAGCAGAAGATCAGCCACGTGGTGCTGGATGTGTAGTGTTGGGATGACTGAGTGCAATATGCATAGTGGAGCATCATCCCTGTTCAGAACAACCCAGTCCGCAAGCTCAAGTGGCTGAGAGTGTACAAAATGTGAGTGGCTAAGCCGGGAGCATTGAGTATACCCACACTGCTGCAAGTACACAGGGACTGGAGTGTCATTCCCAGGGTCCCACACCATCTGTGGCCTCTGTGATGTAACCCAAAGGTAATGCAGAGAGGAAAGAAATCTGCTGAAGCCAGAAGTTTGAGAGCTTTCTTCATGGCTAAGAAGCTGCTGTGTAAAAAGTCAGGCAACGCCAACATCCTGATGCCTTATGCAGCTAAACCTCTTGCTCTGCTTTCCTGGTCTGCATATCCGCAGGAACAGCTCAGGGTGGCAGTGCTGCCTTGTGGTTTGAACCGTTCGCTGGGTTGGTATCTTTTTCTTGCTGACACACAGGGAGTTTTATCCCCAGAGTGAACATCAGGGATTTCATATGAAAAAAATACAGATGCAAACTGCAGAAATCTGTGTCTCACCATGCTGGGTTTAATTAAGGGCACGCTGAAAAAGTCCCTATTTGGTAACACCTCTCTGCAGTCAGACTGTGTTGGAATTCGAGTGGGTTTATGGGAAGACTGAGTTTGAGCTCACATCTGGCAATATTAAATCACTGTCCTGTAGGAAGAGAAGCTTATTTCTGTTTTCTGTGTTTCAAATGACTACATATGCCAAACACACATTTCTGGGAAACACATTTGTAGGGAAACAAAAAGTATAACTTCTCTAGGGAGCATCAGAAAGGAGCAATGTAAAATGCCATTGATTGTTAGCACTGACTAGTCCCAAAGGAAAGCATAACCTTTGAAGGACAGCACTTTGTCTCGAGTAGCTTCATCTGGCTGGAAGGTAGAAGTGACACATGTATCTTGTACAGACACAGCCTTGTGGTGCCCTGCTTGTGATTTCATTTGTGCTCTCAGCACTGACCTGTCTCCTGGGGACAATCGAAGGCATTTCATGTGTTTGAGGAATTTCAAGCAGCTGATATATAGATGCAAAATCTGCTCTAATAAATAGGTTTCATTTATTTTCCTGTGCAATTTATTATCTATGAAATCTATTTATTTAATATAATCCACCTACCTACCCAATTAGATACAGCTATATCAAGAGAGATGAAAGCAATGAGATACCACATTATTTCCTAGGTATATGCACTTTATCCACCCAAAAATCATTGTTTTGCTTGATTTTTAAGAATTTCCCTTACTTTTCTTGGCTTTCCAGTGTAGCCTGACAAAAGGTACCTGTGCTGTACCGTTGCCTTTCCCTTGAATGGCAGATTTGCTGTGTAGATGCTCTGTGCTTTTTGTGTGGATTGTGCTTTTAAGAACATGGGACACAGGTATATTTGTCCAGGGGCTCCCAGACAGAAATAAGGCAGCCCTCAGGCTATATAAAGAGATATAGAAATACATTTACATATCTTTAGAATCATAAATCCAAACAGCCTTCCATTTATAGCGGCTTGCTGTCAGTTTTGTGGTGCGGAGTTTCAGGAGCCCTGGTAGGAAGGTGTCATGCCTCAGGCACTCTGCTGCGTGGCACAGTGTATAAGTGACTACATATATATAGCTGTGTGCTTCCTCTCTGTAATGCATCATTTAGGATTATTCCAACCTCAGAGGTGACATCCCATCCTGGTGCAGTAGCAGATTTTTAGGCCTGAAATACCCTTGAAGCATTGTTGACTTGGGAAGCAAAGCATTTCTATGTGTTCTAGGCAGCATCAGGGCTGCCCCTGACCTTTGGCAATACCTAAGGCAGTTGGTTAGCTTTTGAATCATGCCTGCAGCCAGAGGCTTCTCTTGCCAGCTCCTTTTCCCTTGCTGTGCTTTGGATCAGCTCTTTGTGCAGTAAAGTAATAACCGTGAGCCATAAGGGAGTTAATTGTTGTGCTTATAAAGCAGAATATCAGCAATGCTTAAGCAGAGAAGGTTGTGGTGGTGGACGACTATCTCCTCTTGTTTCCAGATCTGTTTTCTGCAATGTTATGGCTATATGGAGTCAAATTTGATGTTGCTCAAAGGGAAATGGCTTCATCAGTGAGATTTACTTTCTGTTCCTTCTTTCACTTCTCCTAAGCATAAAGCAGCAGGGTTATTTTGCCAAGGCTTTGGAGACTCTTTGGCTTGAACAAAAAAAGGTAAAAGATTTTTGTTGTTATTTTTTTTTGTTTGTTTGTTTTTTTTTTTTTAACTAGAGAAAGGCACGTTTTGCCTAAATAAAGATAAAGCTTAAAGAATAGGAGAACTAGCGATGTGTAAAAAACATAGTTTTCTAAGATTTGCAAAAGCCACAAAATCCAGGCAATGGCATTTTATCCCTCAGAGCAGGGACAGCAGTTGCTTTTTTGGAGGATGAGAAATTCTTTTGACTGTCTGCAGCATGAGTCTCTGCTGCCGTGCTGCTCCTGCTGCTGCTAGAAAGGGAGCACAAAGGCTTCTATTTAGTAGACATGGCCAAGAATTTTTCTGAAGCATCAGATGTCAAATAAACATTTTCAATCTTTTCTCTCTGAGTTGCTTTTTCTTCATGTTTCTTTCACAACTTTTCTGCTTCTAAATCCTCCCCCTCCTCCTTCCTGATCAAACCCTTTCTTTCACAGCAAACATCATTACTAGAGCAGGCAAGATGAAATACACTTCAGTCTACCTCAATCCCAGTGCAGACAGAAACCCAAGAGAGAAGGGCAAAGAACAGCAAATAAGGAGGTTTGCAGAATGCCAACACAGCAATGGCAGTGAGAAATACAAGAGAGCTGTTAACCACACAAGGAAATAAATGCTCCTGTGGGAAAAATCATACACTAATGCCTATTAGCTTAATAGCCCTGTGGTTTAGACAGAGGGCTGAGAGACAGGCGGTCTGGGCTCTGCTTGCTGCTGTGCCGCAGCCTGGCTGTCGCTTGGGAGGCTGGATGCTCTCTCTGCCCTTGGTTGTCTCTGCTTTCAGCTTTGCCACTTCTGAGTGTAAACTAACCAGTTTCTTCTAGGACTGCCACATACTGTCAGAGACCAGCAACACCTGAAGGAGTCCATGCTGTTGGATGAAGGACTTCATCACGTGTGCAAGAGTCAGATCTCTCCCTGCGTATGGTTTCTCCTCTCCCATCTCACTCTCTGTCCAGAATGAAGGTGAATGAAGGTCTCTAGCACTTATGTTCAGAAAGAGATTGCACGGTGTTTCCAGTCCAAAACTGTGCAGCTATTTTGTTGGTCGTTGTGAGTTTGAGGACTGAACCTCAGAGGAAAAAGACTATGGCAAAAAAAGAATTAAATGGAAGAAAATGGCAAAGGCGGTCCAACAGAGAGCAGGAGATAATAAACAGTACCAGTTTACCAGGAAGTTTTATGAGGGAGGGAGAGCAAAGTTTCCCTTGGAGAAAAGATAGAGGCAGATTATGATATACTTTACTTCATAGTGCTTCCTGAAAAAGAGCCGAGGGCATTGTTTTCTGCTTTAATATTTTGTGTTAAACGTTAAAGAGATGAAGGCAAGGAGCCTGAGTAGCTATGAGTTAATCTGAAAACCAGAGATTTTTACACTCGGAAGTAGAGGGACTTTATTGGTTATTATTCGACTTTTCAGTTCACAATAGACAAGTCAATAACTTTTTTCTTTTGACTGCTGCTGTTTCCTCCTTCAATTGTTAAATCCCCTCTCTGCCTAGAAATGAACAGAGTCTTTGAACAGAGTCTGCTTCCACCTAGCAAATAGCCTATTGATGCTGAGCGTTGAGTCACTGGGGCCCCTGCAGGTAAGTAACTCAGTCTGAGCTCTGCAGAAGCTGCATTTGAGGAGGTACAGGGTTAGGAGATAAACATCCTGCTCTAGTTGTTAACACTGGGATTTGGGGCAAGAATGTATCAGCTCCAAGCATCCCTTTGGTCTGTGAAGGATGGGACCTTAGGGAGGAGAAATAAAGGGATGAAATTCTATGTTACAGGTTATGAATGTTCAGGGCAAGAATTTTTAAAATTTAAGAGTGGTTGAATGGAGCTCTTATTAGGAACTTGAGGTATGAGAACTTTCCACTTCAGATTTAGCCTTGTAAAGCTGCAAGGAGTTAACACAAAAGTAATTGTCACTTAATGGATAGATGGTGATGTGATGAACAAGCTTAAGCACCTTAGAGGAAAGAGGGGTCTTTAATGATAAGGGTGTCACCACAGACTGCAAAAGGCTTCATCCAGCCAAATATTACATTAGCTGTTTTTCACTACTGCTCCTTACATTACTTTAAAAGGAAGGGCAAGGTTGCATACACCTGGAAACTTCTGCAAGCATGGGGGTGAATTTTGAATAGATATTAAAAAAAAAAAAAAAAAAGGTGAAATTCAATAGTTTTCCTCTTATGACCATGTCACATCAGATTTACTGCCTTGCAGTGGCTGGCAAGAAACTTATTAGGAAATAATACTGTTACCTCAGAGCTGGGGTATTAATTTTTAATCTATCACTTCTTTGTGATGATGATGGAAATGGAGTATCAAAGGTGGGTGAGTAATGTAGCACATGCCCTTGTTGGTCTGGAAGCACACACCAAGCCCCTAGCTGTTCTCAAGGCTTTTCTTTCCCAGGTAGCTGAAATGCCTGCACCAGCCTTCTCCTACATCCTATTAGCTTGTGAATGTATCCCAGTGTCTAATGCATTCCTTATTACTACGCCACTGGAGGGTGATGGATGAGGAAGCAAAGGCAGGAGGGAAGCTTAAGCCTTTGATTCACCAAAAGATGGTTTGTAGAGCTGATGGAAATGAATACAAATCCCCTGGCAGAGGAAGGGAACTACATTTGTGTAATTTCCTGATCTGAAAGGGACAACGAAAGTATGGCTCAGGACAGCCAGGGCATATAAGGATGTGGTTGAGAGAGCACTGTGATGTGCAACTACTACCAGGGAGGCATGAGGATGTGTCCCTGGCTCCTGCAAATGTCTTGCTATGACTAATGTGCTGACAGCCCAATGCCATTCACTTGTGTCATCAAGATCTAGTTTTGCCATTTGAGTCTCCCCAGATTTTCCCATATGGCAGGAACCCAAAGCTCCAGCGTGCCCCAAATGCTCCCCAAAGGCTCTAGTTGGAAAGCAGCTGTTCTTTTCTGTAAGCTACTCTATCTGCCAAATATGTTCTTCACTGTAAAGTGAAGTATCTGTTGCCTACACATGGGAAGATTGAAAAGCCAGCATCTGAGGATAAAATACATAGTGAAAAAAATTGCTTCAGTTGCAGCTGCCACTGGGGAGCAGCATGTAATTAGGGTGGCTGAGAGCCAGTCAGGAATACCAGCCCGCAGGCCCTCACTGGCTAATGTCCCTAGAAAACTGTGCTTACCATAAATGGTCCAATATCTTACTTTTTAATATCCCACCTGAGGAAATGGCCCCTAGATGCCCCAGCACCTCAAGCTGAAAAAATTTTGCCACTAATATGAATCATGAATGCCATTCTCCTGCAGTGAGCTGTGTTTCTCATTAGAAACTTCCTTTGCAGTTACAAAGCAACAGACTTTGGCTTTCAAAGAGCACGTACCATCAGAGCTTCTAGTGGTGGGAGGATATTAATGTGCATACATATATGCACAGATGTTACTTATAAACAGGCTAGGGGTTGTTTTAAAGAAGGACTAAATGCCTGACTTTGGTGTGCTTGGCTTTGTAAACTTAAATCTTTCTAATGCAACAAATTCAGAAAAAAGTTTTCAGTCTCTCTTAGTTTGAATCTGCTGTCTCAGTTACATTGCTGTTTTCTTTGGTGTAGGCTGGGGAACATGGTCTTCAGCCTTCTCCAAAAAGTGCAGGAGGAAAGAGCCTGCTGCAGTTTACAGATGCAATGGACTGATACTTTGTGTGTATGCCTGTGTGTGGTTCACCCTCAGAAAATACAGATCTTTAGCCTATTTGATGAAGGAACTTTAAAGCTCAAACAACAAAGCAAGCAAGCAACAACAGAATTGTAAAACAATTCCCCCTCCCCCTTTTTTCTTTTGGCCTTTCCAATTCATAGAGAAATTCTTCAGTCAGTCCCAGCAAATCTGTAGAGGCTTAGTTGACAAGGAAAGCACAAATTAAAAGTAATGCACTGAGTTGCTGTCTGAAGCTTGTTTCATTCATGATGATTATGTACAATATACTGGGTGGTACAAATACAGTGTGTTTCACACAGGCTCACACTGCAGTCTATCTCCCTTCAAGATGAGTCTTGGAGCTCAAAAAAATCAGAAAACCAACTTTGCTCCCTTCTTGCAGATGTGCTTTTAGGGATCACAGGTGGAGGGGAAAGTCAGATGTAAGTGCGCTTTTCAGTTCCATGGGGCTCCTAGTGAGCACTAACCAAGGTTGCCGCTCCTTGCCTTTTATGCAAAGCAAACACCAATGCATCTTAAAATAAATTGTATGCAGTCACAGACTTCAGCTTTAAAATGTTCCCAATGGGGCTTATGACTTAGCACAGGCAAAGGGCTAGATCCAGGGAACGCAGTGGGAGAGTCCTTTGGGAAGGGGCCATCAGATTTGGTTTCACCTGAAAAGGAATTCTCTGAGGAGGCAATTTATTGCTTTCTATTTTCAAGAAACTTGGAATTGGAAAAGGCTTCTGAGTTCAAGAGTCATCAGGTGCCAGTCTTAACTCCTTGTCTGATTAATTGGTGCTCATTGAGGGACTGAAACCAGTGCGCAGAGTACCTGACTCCAGAGGGAGCTGGATTGGATTGTTCTGATTTACTCGAGTTAGAATTTATTTCCTAGAAAGTAGTGGAAGGCATCATCCGTTACTGTCACATTTGGATTTGCATGGATGTGTCTCTGGCCACAGAGACAAAGCTGTCACTGGCCAATCTGGCCTGGAAGAGAAGGAAGAAATCTGTGATTCCAGAGAAAAAAAATGTCTACTAGCTGGACATTAAATGTGCTAGGCTCTTCATAAGTGGCCTCTTTTTACAAATTCTTTCTCTGAAGGATCAAAGATTCAAGAACATCAACAATTCAAGAACACAGAAAAGAGGGAAAATAGGATTGGAGCTAATAAGCAAAAGGACTCTATTGCGTATCAGGTCTGAACCCATCCACAGGTTTATCTTTCACTGTTCATCTTGGGAGAAAATTCAGTCCCAAGGTTTACCTTCTCCTCTGCACTGAACACAGCAATTATGTTCATCTTATTCCAATTCCAGACTCAATTTTGATTCCTTTTTCTAAGGCCTGTGCTGTTATTTTCCATCTATTCACTCTTACAGTTAGAAAACATACATTTGAGAAACTGACTTGATTTGCTCTTTCCCTTGGGGAACAATAGATGGTGTTTAGAAAAATGAAAATTAAAAAAACCTTTCCATGCACCAACGGGTGTGGGGAGAAAACCACATGAAAGACTCTGCATCCTAAATACTGTAATCTAGAGCTGGCAAGGTGGTCACATACTTATTTTCTTACTCAATATTCCTTTAGCCAATACAAAAATTTCTTGTAACTACCAACTCTCCAGGAAATTTGTCCAGCATTATCTCAAGCTGCATGCTTTCCCTGTTATTAATATGTACCATTTATGGAAGTTCTGCCTTAAAAAAAAAAAAAAAAAAAAACAGAAAAGATTTTCCAAACAATCACAACTTTTTGTCTCTTTCAGTCCTCTTTGATAATTTGTTGTAGGTGTTGTGAAAGGCAAGTAGACATCTGTGGAGTCTAAAGAGGAGTTCTGGCAATTTTGCACAGGTCTTCCCCTTCCATCCCACCCTGCCTGCCTCCATAATCTGTCAATAAAATTGGATTTTTGGTATCTCTTTAACACTCCAAAAAGTAAGCCTCTTTCATCTCATGCATCATTTTCCAAGTAATTTGAAGAGAATACCTTTCACTTTCAAATTGCCCTTTGACAGATTTTAAACCACTGTTGTTTTGTGAAAGCTTTTGGCATTTAAAACTGCTTTGCAAAGAGGAGGAAGAAATGGAAAAAAAAGCTCCTAACCTGGGCTACTTCACGTTCCTTCTGGTCTGTCCATAGCTTTTGAAATGAGTGGGAACATGCCGGTCAAATGCATTCTGAAGAAAATCTCATTTCAACCCTAAATGGTGCTTCACAATTTCCAATTCATGCTGTTGCCATTTTTACAGGAATTGATGGCTGCTATTGTTATCAAAGCTGACAGGCCTCTGGTAGGTTGCACAATCAGCGCAACCTGCTTGAGCCTTTCATTATTCCCAAGTGGCAGATTCTCATGATATTTCTCTTTTGGAGGCATTGCTCATTTTTATTTCACATTTGACATGGCTCCTCCACCTGCTCGCTGCTGGGGTGATGAGATAAAATGGCTCCTCTGAAGTTAAAGGAACAAGAGCCTCAATGCATGCCAAAGGTGATTGGTGGCATTTGTCTTTCCAGTGTGTTTCAGATCAGATGCTGCTCTGTTTATTGAAATTAGCAGCTGGGTAATTGCCCAACATGCAGGTCCATTCTTCTCAGCTCTGGCGTTCAGGCAGCATTTTGCAGACATGCAAATATCCTCTGAAAGCCAATCCAAATCAAAGGTTTTGGGGGGCTTTTGTGCTTGAATAAATAAAGAAGACAGTGGGGTGTTTTTTTTGAGCTGTTTTTTGTCTAAAACCCTCTCTTCCTGTTATTTTAGCTGGAAGAACCTAGAAGGGTGCTGAAAAATCCCCTAGAGTATGAAGCTGGTCATCAGGTTGAGAAATAGGATGAGTGGAGCACTGGTGACCTGCTCTCCAAGAGCATGAAGGAGCTGAAGATAAAACTCTCTGCAGCCAAGAGGTGTTCTCCTGCACCCAGTACAATTTAGGAAGCCTGAAATGTTGATATTCCCCCACCCCTGCATTTTCTTGACTATGATACTCCAGTTAAAGGCTCTCCTCAGGTCTGTATAGGGCCTATGAATGCCTAATGGGTTCCTTGTATGACACAGACAGTACTAAATAGTTAGAAAGAAGGAAGGTCTTTTGACTAAAGCTTCATAAACCTAATTTTTCAGGATTTTATTGTATAAAATTTACAAATTGTCAGATGGGAGATACATGATAGATCTGGGAAGAGATCTACCAAATCATCCAATATCATTGCAAAAGCTTTGTGTTTGTCCCCTCTGGATTCCCATAGGATTTTCATCTTGCCTTTTCCTTCAAACCCGCCTGTGCTTTCAATGTGATTTTTTTCTATTATTTAGCCTGGAATTGCTTTGAAGTTGTTCTTTATGAAAATAACTTCTCTATGATGAAACCGCTGTGGTTGCTGGCTGTGTATGTCCAGCTCAGAAAGTGATCTGCAGTGGGTTTCTCCCAGCCATTGGACATGGGGACAGCTTTCTGAAGGTAGTTAGACATGTAAAGGCATCAACTGGGATTTGAAACCAGCTGTATAAATGTAGTTCTGTAGCTGTTATGTGCTTGTACTTAGAGGGAATTTTTAATTTAGCAGGAATGCGAGGAAGGTGGGATCTGTGCTTCTGCACCAAACCTGGATTCTCTAAAACTAGTTCAAGTTTAACTGGCCTCTGCTAAGTGTTTTAAGATGAACTCCTCAAGAAGTCAAAATTTCCATGTAGAGAGTGCCCAGTGAGGTACATACAGCAGTCAGTGAGCAGTATAAGCACAGGGATGAAAGCAAAAGCAGGGCACAAGCTCACAAAAACTAGTCTACTAGAACAGGCAAAAGAAACGTTTCTTCTGGCCTTGCATCATGAAAGCATGGTGTAAACCTTCTTTTCTGCTTCTGCTGCTTGGGCTCATTGTCATAAGGAAGATCTATTGCTTAATAGAAATAAAGCAGGATGAAACCCCAGCCTTGCAGGTAAATTAAGAAAAATATTATAAACAAATAAATTAGTGAGCAGATATTGACAAATAAGTAACTCTACAGCCCCTGGTAGCATAATTGCCATAAATACTCAGGACAAGATTGACAGACAGGGATAATAACTTTTATTATTAAATCAAAAGCCATACCCAAGAAAAAGAAATTAAAAACTGAAGGAACTTGTGGGCATAACAGCTTTTCTTTGCGTCTGAAACAGAAGCAGCAGAGTACTGGGTAAATAAACATTAGGGACAATTTTCCTACTTTGGTTTAAATTACAAGAATCCGTTAAACAATTAGAGAGAAAAGGGTTGCTAAAATCTCAGAAGCAGGTGGGAACAGTCAGATTTGATTTCCCAAGACAAGATTTCATGATGATACCGAGTCAGGTATTCAATCCTTTCCTTCCCCTTGCTGTCTGTTCCTGGTCTTATCTTTGTTGCACAGCCAATCACTGCTTGAGTAAAGGTGCTGTGAGCAGGGACAGGGAACTGAGTTAATTAAAAAATAATTAATAAAAAAAATTATCTTTTTCCGTTAAGTCACAAGACAACTGTAAGGGTAGGAAGAAAGGGCAGTTACTGCTGAAAATTTCAGTTCATGGCTCTACTGCTTCCAGAGCTAAATCTATGAATAGCTGAATATCCGTTTGGCTCAGCTGGACCTGGCATCACTAGGAATTAGCAGAAAATGAAACTGGCTGGCCACTGTCATGCCACAGAGGACAAACATCATTATATCAAGGGCATGCTGTCCAAAAATTGTTTGTCGCATAAGCTGGTACATAAGATGTGACAATAGAGGACAGAACTTCTCATGGTGGATTGTAGAGAATTAAATATATTTGGTATCTGTGGGTAGAGTTTAGGATGGACTGTTACTATTTGCTTTGTTAGATTAGAGTTAGATTTGGAGAATAATGTCCTTCCATGCAACTATGAGACTTGATTTCCGTCAAAGGTTTTGATATAAGTAGAGGTCAGATGCAGTATGGGGATAATGTGTTCTTGCCACTGTGGTGTCTTGCAGCAGCTGTGATATATCAGATCTTTCTCTCCTGATAAAACTCAGAAAAAAGCATGTTCCTGGCCAAAACATTGAATATGTTTCCTTCTTGAGCACAGATGAAAGACCCAGCATGAGAGATGTTCATACTATTTCTCATATGACAGGAAGGCATGTGGGTACCAGCAACAAACACAGACGAAGAGCCTACACACATACCAGGTGAGCAAACAACCCTACACTATTATCCCCTGCCTGTTTCTCATGTATGGAAGTTCTTGCCTGCAAATCTTAAGAGGGCACGCTGGAGTCTCACAGCCTGACAGAAAACTGGCAGTGGATGCTGGTTTGCACACTCCTGCTACTCAGGACTCTCTGCTCACATGCATGTTCCCTACAGTTCCTGCTGTCAGGTATCATAAGAGATAAATTTCACACCGTTCTCCATCACAGAACAAACTGGCAGCTTCTTACTTGATGTATAAATTATCCTCTTTCATTATGTTGGATGTTTAAACACACTATCTGAAGACGTATTCCGTTTTGTAATAAGGTACAAGAGGTTTGATTATATTTTAATGTGACAGAGGAGCTTGTTATTTACTGCAGTGCACACATGCCTGGAAACAAGACAGAAAATATTTTTTCATGTTAAGTTATTCAAAAGCAAGCCCCCAAAAGCTATGGACACACATCCAATGTGTGGTTCCAGACCACACATCATAAGCAAAACACAGTGGCCAGAAGTCTATTGCCTTCATGGACATCTCACAGCAGATGAGGTAAACAACTGCAGGTGTTGTTTACTCTGTATGTGTTGGAGGAAGGACAACCTCTGTGCTTTGTGCTTTTATCCTGCCCTGAAGTAAAGCCCTCATCCAAATTTTATCTTTAATTTGGCTTGTTGTGCTGCTGAGATGAAGGAAGGCATTAATGTCTGCTTAGTTCTTTGTGTCTTGCTTCTGCTTTATGGGTAGCATTATTTAGATGAGTCATCAAAAGCTGATTCAATGGTGGGAGTTTATCAGCTGTTAGAAATAAGAACTCAAACACCTCCTGTGCTGCTGGTCCTTACTTCATTCCTGGGGATTTGCTGTCATCAATCCTGTCCTTTCTGCTTAATCTCTCACTGTTAACTCGAATGATGGGCCATATATGGAGCCTGCTATCTCTTCCTGTGGTTTAAGCAACAAAATACCTAGGCTAAAATCACCCTTAGGTGTTTTTTTGAAGGAAAGTAATTTATATTGGGTTAGACAAATTGTATACCATGCCCTGCTGTCTGCTTTCTCCCTGCTTGGTAGAACCAAAATGATTCCTGATTTACTCTCAAATACCAGAGTTCTAATGGCACATGTTGAAGAGACTTTATTTGGGATGGAGCAGGTATTGCTGCAGGGTGACATCACCAGCCTTTTCCGCACATGTTGTCCCCATGAGTCTGATTTTTTTCCAGACCAAACTGGAATGCATTTAGATAATTTCCAACTTGATTCTGTGATGTCCTTTACAGCTCTTGGGGATTTTATCTTTGTCATCCCATAGTGCTAGAAGCTCCTGCTGCTGATCGTAGCTACACAACTAATCCTGCCTGTCAAGAAGCAGATCTTGCAGTGATGATACCAAATGTTTGTGACATCTTGTCTTTAAGATTAGAGGGTACTGATTTTCTTCCACAGTGTTTTCCATCATTAACAGTAAAACTCTAAGCCATTAAAGAGACATCTGTCTGTCCATCCATCTACCTTTTACCTCAGTGCTCTCTAACATCCAACTGATGCCTACCAGCCTAAGTTTGGAGAACGTACATTTAAGATATTTTGATCTTGAACACAACCCTTAAAGCCATAACCCTTTGATCTTGCAGTCAGTCACCATGACAACGGAGCTGTACTTGACTTTGTGTGAAATCCGAGATGGGGGGTGTTAACCCATGTGAGTCTATTCCATACCCTACTTGATTCATTTTTTTGGGGGAATGTTTGAATGGGAAGGGTTTTTTAAGCTTCCTTCAGATACTTTTAGACAAACCAAGGAAGTGTTTTTGAAAGATGCTAAATAGCATAATTTAGCATTACTACTGTGTTGACAGATTACAAATATTGGCCCTTTGTAGTTACTGTCTTCAAAGTGACAATAAAAGAGCCAGATCTGTGCATCTATAAGTAATTCGTATTTTGTGTTATTTTTGTACAATTATGTGTTTTTGAAGAGAGAAAGCTTTTTTCTTTTTCTCTCTCTCTCCTCCTACCCCCTCCCCCCCGAGTTCCCTTAATTACTTTCAGTTCAGGTTGACTTACCATCTTATTCTAGGTAATGAAAGTCAGATGGGAAATAGTGAAACATAGTCTAAAGTCAATCAGTCTGTTAGGTTGAATACAAAACGCACTTGTGGTTCATTCACTTGTGGTAGACAAACAGAGATGCAGATGATTCCCACTGAACACCCAGAGAAGAAACAAAAAAGGATCATTAAAGCAAATATCAATGCTGAAGATAGGCGAGAGAATGAACACAATGTGTGCTCTCTCTGAAGTGCTGCTGTGTTACAAAAGCACAGGAAATAGTTCACATGAATTTCAGAAGTTTTTATATTTTCTTTTTTTTTTTTTTTCCTGATTCCCTCCCCAAAAGCTCCATCAGCCTAGATTATGAGTGACGGAGTGACACAAAGCAATGGTACTTTTATTGCAATTTGCATATTTATGTGGGAGAGACTAAAGCGAAGTCCCTTTTCTAGGGCTGGGGAGCACCCTTTGAAGGGAAATGGTTGTGTGGAGGGAACTCAGCTCTGTCCTCTCTAGTTCAGAGCTGGGAGAGGCTGCAATGTAATGGCCTATTGCAAGTAACGTGTGCTGTCATGCTTTCAGGCTCTCTTCCCTACCCAGAGGCTTTTGGTTGATCAATAGAGGTCTTAAGCAGGGGTTGGCAACTGCAGCTGGACCTCAGCAGCTTTTTGGGCTCTTCTTGCCATACGCATGTGCATGCTTTTGGCAGCCAGGTTTCTTTGTTATTCCTGACAAAGTGTGGTCTGCAGCTCCCTGACAAAGTGTGGTCTGCAGCCTCTGCTTGCCTGTCTAGCCCTTATCAGGTAAAAACCTGTGTGCGTGCCCTTCCTTGAGGTGGGATTCAGAAGAGACCACTTCTAGTGCCATCATGCCTTTCCTTCTGTGCTTCCATGTGATACCGTGGGCCACAAGGAGGTTAACTGGGCACTGGCCTCTCTTGAGTATCTCTTCTTGACTTCTCACCAGGGAAGATCTGTCTGAGCAGAGAAATCCTGATTTTCAGTTCACATCTTGCACATTAAAGCTTGAGCAAAATTTCGAAGGTGGGGTGGCATATGTAAAGTATTGTAACTACTGATTTCTCTCTGGCTTGCAGGTGTTGGGTTTGTTTTCTGCTCATTGCCATTAATTGGAATGAATTTTAATGACTTCATGTGGCTTAGATTGGAGGCAGTTATAATTAATTCCATGTGTACATGCCAGATAAATGTGTATAGGAGATCTCTTGATCAAAGAATTGTTTCTTTGCAGGATCAAAACCTGACAGTGCCAGCAGATACACAGCACCAGCCTGGACTTTGAAGTCTGAATTACTCTGTGGTTGCAAAACCAGCTCCAGTTGTTCTTAGTCCTTCAGACCACAGGGAAGGTCCCTTCTCAACTATGGCAAGCCTCAGTTCCCCCTCTCTGCAAGGATGTCAGTGCTAGAAGTCACCTTTCGAAAGATTTTTGAGATCACTTAACCAATCACTCAATGTGACCAAATGCAGCTGCATAGGCAAAGTAACTGGAAATGACTCCAGGAAAAGGACAGCAGCTTAAGACTCCACAACTATCATTTAGAGGCATCTGTGAAAGACAGAGCATGGGGGAAAATTGCTCATCTTGACATCTCTCACAAAATGGGGGCTTCCTTTACAGTCCTTATCAGAGTATCCTTCCCTCATAAGACAAGAAAAGTGTGGGAAGGTGGCCCTGTGTTAATTTTTCAGGCTTCTTCTGTCCTTTCCTAGTGCTCAATTTTCCCCTTTCAGATGCAGCGCTCTCTGCTAATGAAGATTAAAATGTCTGACCATCCATCCATGGTGCAGACACAGAAGAAGTCAGTCAGTGTCAATATGTCTCTGGCTTTCCTCAGCCCTTTCTTCAGGCAGCCCATGTTCTCACAGGGAAGAAGGTGGGTGGCTGCTGGAAATGACCTATTTGTCTCAGCAGGCAGAAGGTGTGGGAGAGGCTCCTTGATGATGCCAGTGCACATGTATTTTTTTTTAGGGGCTCAGAGTTAAACATCCTTTTTAATAATGAAGAGATACTTACATTTGCATAAGCGTCAGTCTTAATGGGGCTTTAAAATGGATAAAACAGCATAGGGATCACTCCTGTACAATTCGAGAGGCTGGAAAGATGGTATGAGAGGAGTGGTGCATATCTTTCTGGCATGGAGGGTAACGCCTGTGATCCTCCCCAGCACCTGCACAGGGTGCTGTCAGCAAGCTTAATAAATTGTGCTCTATAAGAGACCACAGAAGAGCCCTAAGCTACACAGCCTAACATCGGAAACAGCCTCCAGCATGCATATTAAAAGAGGTACTATGAAATATGGGGCTTAGACAATTTTCCAAATTAAAGCAGCTCAGTGTTACTGGGAGGCAGTTGGGCACTGGTGACTGCCCCTCTGTTCACATGTTTTTACTGTGCAACCGGTGCAGCATGCTGAAACTTCTTTGGTTGTTTGTTTTTGTTTTTTTTTTTTTTTGTTTGTTTGTTTGTTTGTTTTGTTTTGGTTTGTTGTTTTGGTTTTTTTTCTTCTTTTTTTTTAAGCCATGCTGTATTATCTGGGATGTTTCCATGGGCTAAGAAGGAGGAGAATTACTGTAGCCCAGCTTCTGTGTATTGATCAGTAACTTGGTCTTCTGCTCCAGCCGGATTTAGAGCTTGAGCTTTAAGTGGGGTTTGGTTTGTGCGTCCCTTGGGTGGGTTCACAGCTTGCTGATTTTAGTTAAGCTTGGGAAGGACTTTCCATGAAGTATCTTTTTTCTTGCTGCCCTGACTCTGTGCTATCCTTTTCCAGGTTGGAGGATGTGTGAGCCTGCAGAGTGGCCATGGTGACTTTCACATAATGAACCAAGACAGGTCACTGCAGCTAAACACAATATTGGTCCTTTGGCAATCCAGTATAGGAGTTTCTCTGAGAAGATGGGAAAGTGAGTATCCACTGCTGGCCAAGAGGAAAGGATGTTAATTCAGCTACAAAACTCTTGTAACTCTTTACCTCCAGTTGCAGGTGACAGCAGTCTTGGACAGGTGCTCAATCAGCCTTAGAGGCATGAGAGGTTTACCTAGCTCATTTTTAGTAAAGGTTCCCACAGAGCTGCCATAATGTCTCTAACTTGACACTGACAGAAACCTGGCATTTTCTCCCTATAGCTACTGCTGCCCTGACGTACTCCAACCCTTCTTTAGGGATCTCAGCAGGGCTTGGTAATTCTGGTGCACCACTGTGCTGAGGCAAAGATGTGTTGCTAAAAGGCTTCAGTAAATCAGATGGTGGCCAGGGGGCTTGGATCCAATCCAGCTGTCAGTATAGACACAGCAAATAATATATTGACCAAACCTGACTATGTCCCCTTGCAGGGATTAGATACTGGTTCCTGCTCCACAAGAACTAAGGCTGCTCTGACAGGAGTGACTGATGCCTTTAGATCTAAGAGTCACAGTTCAGCTGATGTGCATGACCCAGCCAATGGGCTGTGGCATGGTTTTTCAGAAAACTATTTCTTTGCAGTCTAGATTTGGTTTCAGGCTCTTACATGGGAATATTGGTTCCTCTGAAATGTTATTTTGTACTTGCCTTTATTTCTGTCAAAGCTGTTCTATTTTTTTTTTTTTTTTTTAATTGGAGCTGCTCTGTAACAGCTATGATTATAAATCATATTTGATATAACTTTCCAGTGCCTTAAAATTACACTCATCTGGCTCTTGCTGTAGAAAGGGCTGATCTCACAACACCCTTTATTCCTTTTCTTGATGTCAGCAGCAGCCCTGTTAGGACTGGAGTCTTACGGTTTAATTGACAAAACCTTAATTAGAAAGAGTTTCAACTCCCTGGTGCAAACTGAGGACAGTGATGAGAAGTCAGTCCTCCAAAAAGAAAGCTGGATAGCAGCAAGACAGAATGCTCATCAGTCCGGTAGTCCCATGTAAGCTGGTAGATTCTTGATTCTATATATGTTTATAGGTTTTGATTGGGTGCCACAGTCCAATCCAGTCCTGCCCAAGATTCAGTGGCCTGCATGCAACTTGGTCTTGCAAACAACCTCATTTCTTCTGCAGATCTGTGAGAAACTTCATGTTGATACCTAGTTTGTCCTTCAGGCAGGACCTGGCAGGACTGTCCATCCTAAGAGTGTAGGTAGTCGCTGCAAATACTTAGCCCTGGGTGTTTCTCTGGAGCATTTTTGCAAGAGCTCTTTGTAGTTGTGGTATGGATTAAGATGTATGGATTAGGATCCCAACCACCATGGTTTTTCAGAGAAGTTTCCAAGGAGTTGAAAGCAGCTGGTGATGATGCACAGTACACTTGACTTTGTGACTTCGAAATGAAACTGCCCTTGTCACCTGTCTTTCTTCAGTGACAAAGAATAACTTCAGTGACAAAGAAGCAGGGTGTGATGCTACGCTAGGATTTGCCCCAGCTACTGCAGAGTGAAGCAAAGGTAGTGCCTTAAACTCTGCAGCCTTTCACTGTGCAACAGTAAGGCTTGGATGCTGCTGGCAGTAGGGGAGATGCTGCCTTTTTGCCATGAAATTTTGGTCAGAAACGCACATGGCTTTTTAACAGAGACCCTTTAGGGTAGAAAAAAAAGGAGCAGAAAGACTCTATTTTATTTTTTTTTGTCTTTTTTCCTTTTTATATTTTCTTTATATTTTTTTCCTATAAAGGAAAAGACCAGCTGTCCCAGCCCAGTGGGGTACGTTTGAAATGCTTTTGAAAGGCACTGTGAGGAGCTGGACTTCCGTAACTATTTTCTGCAGTAAATAATAAAAAGTAACTAAACTGAAACAACAGTGAGGAAGTCCAGAGGCCTCTCGCAAAGTTTGCTGCTGTAAGACAAGCTTTCCTTGTGTCTTAGAGGGTAGCTGCTGGCCAGGACAAACTTTCAAGCATCTGAGCAAAGAGATAAAGAGCACATATATGTGTGTGTGCATGTGTGAATTCCATGGGCAGCTTTGAGTGAGGAAAAAAGCCTCGCTGAAAGCCAGAGAAGGCAGTGTGGGAGTTAATGTCATCAAATGCTCTCCCTCGATTATCTGAAAAATCACACTGGGTGCATATTTCCTTCACAGATTAGAATGAAAATAATGGCTTTCCTAATGAACCCTACATGTGATGAGGTAGGCATTTTCTGTACATACATGTATACCTTTATATATAGGTACACAGAGACTTTATATATAGTCATATATGTATGCATATATGCTCAAGAAATCTTCAACTTTTTTTGTAGCCATTTGGCTTGGATATATCTTTCCCTCTGCTTCTTTATGCTCTTCTTTTTTATACTTTTCTTGCCCACTAGCACATTTCCCATCTTTTCCCCAAATCAGAACCTGTGTGGCAGGGCCTTGTCTTTCTGCAACCAATCTACTCGTAGCTAGACGAAAAGAAATACAGGGCTTTGTGTGTGTCAAAGATTTTCTCTTTTCCCTGGAAAACTGAAAATTAATGTTGATTAGATTAAAACAAACAACCATGTGCTCCTACACCCCACCACTGAGACGACCTGAGAAATGGAAGAGATTGCTGGTGTGGAGCTGTAGTAATCATAGCTTGGTGTGATGGAGCACCCTTCAGGCAGAGGAAATAGACCCCCAGCTTGCTTTGTGTTTTATTGGTCTGATCCTGTGGAGCAGTGTTGATTTACCACAGCAGAAAAAACTGTTTGTAGACGTATGTTAGTGAAATCAATTCACCCACTCCGGAGTGCAGGCTGGTGGAGGCTGAGCGCAGTAGGGGCTCCTTGTCTGTGGCAGCAGGCAAGTGCTGAGGACAGCAAGAGATGGTTGGAGGAAGCAAATGACACACAGGCAGCAGGGCTTAGGATGTAACCAGGGTGAGTAGGAAACCTCTGCAGTGATTCATGGTGATGGCCATTCCCCAAGACCCCTACCTGCCAGCTCCATGCAGGCACCATGGTAAGGCATTTCCAAACCTGTTGCTGCCATGTTGAGCAGACACCACTTGCAGTAATATCACCGGAGTGGTGGTGTGGTGTGATGTGTGTCTGCTTTGTCCTGACCTATAAAACACTTGCATGGATTTATTTTCTCTGTCTTCATGCTGTGCCTTTTGGTTTCTAGGCACCTCGTCCAGGCCAGGGCTCTGGCAATGCGGGCTCCCTGCTGAAGGGGAAGTTGCAGTTTTTTTCACACCTGTTTTCCTCTTGGGCAATGGGACTGTTTTAAAATGCTCCACTCCACTAACTCAGCTGTGGTGGGGGAGGCACAGCTCAAGGCCATGGCTTTGTTCAACCAGAGTGGTAGCACTGGTGGCTTTTTACTTTTGTCAACCCCTGTGGCCCATTATGAAAATCAAGAGGTGCCTACATGGCTTTTTCTGTCCCCTCAACACAGCCTGCCATGACGGACTTCTTATGAGGAGCATGTTATGACCTTGTTGACATGACCTTTGGCGCCTAAAGTTGTAATGAGAGCTCCTTGCAAATGAACTCATTCAGAGATATTCAGTGTGATGGGTCCTCATCCTCCTGTCTCATGAAGGAGTAGCAGGAAAGACATCAGAAACTAGGGTGACTGGAGAAGCTGGGAGTGGAAAATCTGAGTAAATAAGCAATTCTGTTAACAATAGAGGGACTGAAATGTTCTCGATCATCTTTCCCCTTTTTTTATAACGTGTGTCTCCTTCCACCCAATGGTGCAGTGGGGATAGGAAAAATTCAGTGTATTACTGAAAACATTAGCAAGTGTGGAGAAAAAGGTGCCCTGAGATGGGGCCAGTGGAGTTTGCAAGTTTGCTGAAAGCACAATGAAAATGCACCACTTAGTGAATGTATAAATAATTCCATACATTATTCTATAGCACATCAAAACACAGAGCCAGCCTTACACGCTTCAACAATTTTTGCTTCTGAGTGTTTTAAATGAGCTTGAAACCCTCTCAGACGCTTTTCTTCATAGGTGAATGGCTATCCAATGTACCAAAAGCAAAAATGTAATTAAACTTTAAACTCCTAAAATGCCAAGTACCGCTGGGATAACACATGGGTAAAACACAGTAATTGTTTATATTTACTCCTTGTCTAGTTAGCATTTCTTTTCAGATGCCTGCCAGAAATGCTAGCTTGGGAAAGGAAAAAACTGTAAGAATTAGTTTCTCTTTGTAAATTCAGAGCTTCAAAGTCTTAACTGACTTTTAATGTTGTGTGATCTCATTACCTGCATGCTGCTCTACTTGATGCTGGCAATGAAGTGGGGCTTCTCTCACATATATTTCAAAGCCCTCCCCACAACCATACAGCATTCCTCTGAAACACTAGTACCACTACATCCCTTCTCAGAGGATCTGAGCATGCTATGTGCATGCCCTTGAGGCTGCAATTTTAAAAAGGAGTAACAAGTCTCTGGTCTCTTTCCCTCAGGTCCTTTACCCATCTTTTTGGGGCCATGGCCATTTCAGAGTCATTGGAGAGCCCCATGTCCTAGGCATCAGACTAACATCTGTGTGCTGTGTTGTCTTCTTAGTAAGAAGTAAGGAATTAAGCCCTTGTAAGAGCACGGACTGAAGAAAGGGTGTCTAAATTGCCATACCAAGAAAGTCTTTTGCTGCCAGATCATGTGACAAACCATGTTAAGCCTATTATATTCAACTGTGAGCCCCTATGTCTCAACTGTGCTGATACATACACATATGCAGTATCTAAATAATCCTACTAAAAGTTTAGGGGTTTATTGAATTTATGAACAGACTCTGATAATGTTCTCAAATTTCTGCTCTGTTGAGAAAACATGTTTGTTAAATTTTCAATTCTCATTTTACTATGGTAACTGTAAAAAAGGTGTGGGAGAGAAAAGCAAATGCAAATTAAACCCCACCTTTCTTGAGCATTGCAGATAATTCATAGGAGCAGGTATGAATTTGTTCTTTAATATTTGAAGGGGCTTCTGTACGTGTAATTGATAGAGGCTGTGCAGGGACTCTGAGGTTAGTAAACACTGCAGGGAATTTTTCTTTTTACAGTTCTAGCCTTTTGCAAAATGGACTTTTCCACTACCAATAAACTATGATTTCCAAGCAAAGGTGTTATGCACTGGATACCTTTTTAACTTGGCCCCAGCTTGCTTTTGAGCAGATGTGAGTCAATTTTCATACTAGTGGGTGTGTTGAGCTTATAAAACTGTGATAAAACATCTTAGTAGCAACTGTGAATTTTTGTTTTGTCAGACTGCTCCAGTTTACTGATGGTCCAGGTGGTTCTAAGAGTTCCTGAAAGGATCTGCATTTGCAAAGCAAGTTCTGCTAATGCTCAGATATTTTGCATGAAGTACATTGCAGACTGTTGTAGGATTTTATCTTGGTTTTGGGGCACTGAAAAGGTTTTATACTGACTCACTCTAAAGATCAGAATTCCAGTGTACTGCTGTAAACAAGATCTCTGGAGTGATCAAAAAACTGGAAAAGCTTTTGGAAAACTTCTGAACTTCTGCAGAGGTTTGATCAATTCTCAAAACAGAAGATTCCCTTCTGCATCCAGAAACTCCCTTCCTTTGATATTTCTTTTATTTAATCTCAAATAGTTGGATAAGGCAATTAAAGCAAAAATAATCCTTTTACTCCCACCCTCTCTTTTTTTAAATGGCTTGTGATAAAGCCTTGCAGTAAAGACCAGTGGAATCGGTACCTTAATGATTGTGAGAGACTAGTCCCAAACAGTTTTGATTGGTTTTTTTTTTTTTTTTTTTTAGTATGTTTGCTAGGGTTGTTTTTTTGTTTGGTTTTGTTGCTGTTGTGGGATTTTTTTATTATGTATTGTAACTTCTTTTCTTTTTTCATTTTGCAGTCTCTGGAACTCATTTGGCCAATATAGTCACCCACAGCGCAGTCACCTACATCAAATTTCCGTAATGGTGAGGGGAAAAGAGGTGTTTCCAAGGGGTCATTCATGGTTTGGGGGGTGCTGCCTGCTGAGAGGGATTAAACTAGTTTTGTTCCCTCAGCAGCTTCTGTAGGAAATACAAATTGTAAGCTCACAAGTTTTCCAGCTGTGTGGTCTAGGGACCTTAGTGTAAAATGCTGTTTGGTAGCAATTTAGCTCTAGAGTCAATCTGCACATACTGCGGACCTTGGAGAATGTGAGTCAGCAATCCCTTTGCCTGATCATAACAAACTTGTGGCAATTAATCTTTCCTGGTGGGATCTCAGGCTATCCTTGGAGAATAGGAAGCCAATCTTTTTAGAAATCTTAGTTGAATGCTGCGGCTCCTTTTGTTTCCAGCTTGCCTAGTTAACAAATGAAAGGCTCGTGCAAGAACAGGCTTGTCCATCTTCTGAACATTGTGCTCCAGGGTAGTCAAAAAGTCGATTGAAAACCAACCTGCAGAAAGGTAGTCAGACAAGCCAGAGAGAACTATCTCTCCTTTTAGCACCAGGGGGTCTCCAGGTTTCCCATCCAATGCCTTTTGTTATTAACAGTAGCAAGGCAGACGCTGTCTTTGGTATCAATGGATGCATGTGAGAGGTTGCAGTCAGGGTGGAGGTGAAAGGACAACAATCTGAACACATCCATCATGCTTGTTCCTGCCTGCTTCTCTGAGACAAGTAAAGTGATATAATCACAGAAAAGGCAAACCAAGCAGATCTGAGGAGTAGTGGGTTTAATAGCCAGCTATATGTGTCTCCTACTGGAGGGAGCTGCCAGGACTGCGGGGTTTTAGAATGGAGAAGGTACCTGTCCAAGTCAGACAGGTCCAAGCCTGCCTCTCCCTATAAACTATTTTCCAGCTGTTCTGTCCCAGTGAAAGTGAGTGTGGAAAATGTGCCACATCTTAATGATTGTTTTGACTTTTTCTCTGGGTTTATGGATGAATCAAAAGCAGAACCTCCTGTCAGAAGCCAGACCAATAATGAAGTAGGTTGTGTGTGCCTCAGTGTATGTCAGTCCCTTGTGTCATGATTTAAACCCAGACGGCAACTAAGTGCTATGCAGCCACTCACTCCCCCATCACCTTCACCCACGCTGGAAGGAGAATCGGAAGGAGATAGATAAACCCCAGAGGTTGAGATAAGAACAGTATAATAATTGAAATTAAGTAAATATAGTGATAAAAATTCAAACAATACTGATGATAGTGATAGGGAGCAACAAGAAAAGAAGAAATGAAAATTCAGACAACGTGATGCGTAATACAATTCCTCGCCACCCACTGACTGACACCCAGCCTGACCTGAGTCCCTTCTGGGTAACTCTCCGCAGTTTATATACTGGACATGACATGCTGTGGTATGGAATACCCCTTTGGCTGGTTTGGGTCAGGTGTCCTGTCTGTGCTTCCTCCCGGCTTCCGGTGCCCCTCCTCGCTGACAGAGCATGAGAATGAAAAGTCCTTGATTGGAGTAAGCATTACTTAGCAACAATTAAAAACATGGTGTGTTATCAGCATTTTTCTCAGAATAAAGTTGAAAACACAGCACTGCACCAGATACTAGGAAGAAAATTAACTCTTATCCCAGCTGAAACCAGGACACCTTGACATTCCCAAAGGATATCTCCTGGGTTTTAAATAGTTTCTTTTTATTTACACCTATTTCTCTGTTTCTTTCAAATCTTCTCTGCTTTTCTGCTGGAAGCTCCTTTCCTTGTCTCATTCCAACTTAAATTTCTCAATCCTGCTTCTTTTCTTTCTTGCTCCATATTTGCTCTTTCAGGCCTCCTAAACTAAGACTCTCCACTGCCACCATTCTTTCCCTTCTCTTCGAATACCTGCCTGCTCCTCCTCCCATACCCACATTTTCTCTTCTCTAGCTTCATTTCAGTCTGAAATCCTCTCTCAGCTTTTCTATGTCCTGATCAACCTCATGCCCTCCCAGATAGCAGTTTTCACCTCTTGGACAGTGACTCCTTCTTCCTCCTTCTTCACTTCTTTCTTTTTCTGTCACACCCTGAATTTACCTCTCCTATATTGCTTCATTGCAGGGAGGTTTTGCAGTCTCTGTATTGATCAGCTTAGTCTTATTTTCTCAGCTGCTTTGTAGCAGGGCTAAATATATTCTTCGTGTAATGTGGGTTGGGTTTTCTCTTGCGCTGTCACTAAAGCATCAGAGGTTCCATAAAGGCATAAATGGCTCTACAGCATAATCATGTTACACAGCAGAAAGGCTGCAAAAATCTAAGATTACACTTCTTCCTACTGGGCAGTGAATTGTGATTAGAGAACCCAATGGAAAAATTGGGTTGCTTCATTTAGTTCTGCTCTCAAGTCATCAGCCTGCGAGTTAATCTCTTGCCTGAAGCCATGGCAGACTGAAATAGCACCATTTGTTCTAGCAAGTAGGCAGAGAGGACATGGCTAACCTGCTGAGCTTCTCTTTGCCAACTGGCAGCTGTTTGGAGATGTGGGCTGAAGTGAAGATCTGCTTGTGTGTGGCTGGGATCTAATTATGTTGTTGACCTTCTGATGTTTTCTGTTGTTCATCAGGTCTAAAACTGAAAGCAATGTGCTATTTTAGTCCTCAGGCAAAAAGGGCTGTTTATGTCCCACCTGTGTTTTGTGTGTCTGGGAGTAATGATGAGTGCTTTATTTTCCTGAGATCCCAGAATTAGCCCAACAAGGGTGCTAGGAACTCTTAAAAAGATGTCTTAAAGTAGATAGAGAGCATCGTATTTGGCTTTAATTACTCTTTAGTGAGGTTTCTATAATGCCAGGCAGCATGTCTTAGATATTGCAGGATTGTTATCATGACAGTTTCTTTCATGAGGTGAAGAGTATCCCACTTTCTCTATTTTTCCAGCAATCTTAGATTTAATGAAGATTAGTTCATTGCTGTGTAGTCTTTTGTTGAAAAAGCTAGTAGGGTTACTTATCTGGCTTCTAAGAATCATCCAGGGTACATCAAGCAACAAATGTTAAAAAATGATATCTGGATACACAGCTTCTCAGTAGCTTTTTTGTTTTCCATCACACTCTGAAGGCTTTTAATCATTACCTCATTGACTTAGTGTGTGACATTCTAAGTCCCTGAAGATCTGGTTTGCACCTCTCTGTATCTCTCTGGCTTGCTTACTGTTAGGTTTGAGTGAAGTGACATTAGAATAGTACTATGGCATGGTGTTAAAAACTCAGTGTAACAGATTCAACTTAATATGTAACTTCTACTGGGGTAAATGGAAAAATGCTCAGAGTCTCTATCTGCTCCAGATTTATGCGTTGTCTCTCTCCATCTCTAAATATATTTTCTTTGTTCTGCTTTCCATCACAGATGAATTGGGACTGCCTCAAGCTGGCTGTTCTATGTTTTAAAACAGTTACTGGTAAAAGACTATGTTATGATATATCCAGTTCCTGTGAACTGTGTTTGAGGGATGGGTAAAGAACTCATGACTGCCAGTTGAAGAGATACTAATGTATAAATGTGAATAAATACATACATGTAAGTACATAGACAAAGGTGCATATGTACAAAATCATAATTCTCATCTTTGATTCTTAATGGTGCTCCCCTAAATGACACTGCTTCTGCCACATGGTTGAAAGCACACTGGTTATTTCCGCATTTTTAACCCCCCTCTCCCTGAATTTTTTTTGGCTTGTTTCCTAATTGGTCTTCGCAATTCAAGTTTGTTTCTTGTTAACAGTCAGTTTCGTTTTCTGTTAGCACAACCCCTCTAATTTTTCCAATAGTGCAGCATGAAATAACAAAAGAAGAGCTATTCTCACTTGCGATTTAATTTCTTGCAATGTTGTGGACAGAATGGTAATTAAACAACATTTTGCTAGTTCAGGAAACTGAGCACAAAGTACACAGACCATTGGTCCATGCAGAATCTGAACACTTCATAGCATTAAGGTATTTATCTTCAAGACAACTTCTCCCTGGTGGTGAGAGTATAGTATCTGTTTTTCCTGATGATGAATGGATGCACAGAACTATTAACTGACTTCCAATGACATATAAGAAACAGCCACTAGACAAATCTATGTCTCTTGACTACGGAACTTTTGACCATAAAACCAAACTCCTTTCAATAACTCATGTACTGTATACTTGAATTTAACAGATCCTCTTTCTTTCTGTTTGTGTGTCCATCTAATATTACCAAATATAATTTTGGAGTAATATCTTTTAATAACAATAAACAGGAAGAAACTCAACTTCTAAAGAGTTTACGTGGTTAGCAATTTTGGTGCTTGCCATTACACGAATAGAAATCAGCTACTTTTAGTCAATTACTTTTCCCAACAAATGCAAATAATTTCTTCCATGCCCAAGGCTTTGAATTCATGTATTCTGTTAATTTGTTCAACTGGAATGTGTTTGGAGTATGGTGAAGATGGTTTTATATCAAGTGATGAGAAAACCTTGAGAAGATGGTTGGGAGGCTAAGTGTTCAGACAGTCAAGTTTCTGATAAGATATTAATACAGAAGTAGCTATAAAACATTTGGGAAAGCATTTCTGAAAATATTGTGACTTTAATGATAATAAAAATTAAAAAAGTGCTGTTAATGTAGATTAATTTTTAATGACTGCATAAATAACCTTCATATATGTACACATATTATGAACTTGTGCTATATTATAGAATCGTATAATGGTTTGGGTTGGAAGGGACCCTGAAGGTCATCTAGTTCCAACCTCCCTGCCATGGGCAGGGAAACCTTCCCCTAGACCATGTTGCTCAAAGCCCCATTCAACCTGACCTTAAACACTTCCAGGGATGGGGAAGCTTCAGCTTCTCCAGCCAACGTGTTCCAGTGCCTCACCACCCTCACAGTGAATAATTTCTTCCTAACTTCTAATCTAAATCCACCCTCTTTCAGTTTAAAGCCATTCCCACTTGTCCTATCACTACAGACTCTTGTAAAAATTCCTTCTTCCTATTTCTAGAAGGCCCCCTTTAAGTACTTGAAGGCTGCTCTAAGGTCGCTGCAGAGCCTTCTCTTCTCTAGGCTGAAAAAGCCCAACTCTCTCAGCGTGTCTTCACAGAGTAGGCGCTCCAGCCCTCTGATCATATGGAAACTAGTTAGACAGAGTTCCAAAAAGGCATGTGTAAGAAGTGGTTCTTTGGGATTTTGTTTAGTATCAGAAGAGACTTACAAACTGTTTACAAGCTTTTTGCTTTATCAGACTATTAATTTTTTTTTTTTTTAATAAAGACCGTCATGATGGTTCTGATCAATTTGTGGCTGGGACTTTCTATAATGAGCTGGCAGAATAAAACCTGTCCAAAGTAATAAGTATTTATTAAGGTCTATGTAATGTAATGTAATATGATTGTTACTACTCCATTTTACTCTCTCCTCATCCATCCACTCATCCAAGCCCAGTTATTGAGCATGTTGGATACTTCTTCCTCAAAAGCCCCAGCTAAATTCAGGCAATGGGATAATTTATTTTATAGGAGGGCATAAAGAAACTAAGCAGTTTGCCCGAGATCTAAAAAGCAAAGCAGAGAAGTGAACAGCTCTGCTTACATATTTCAGTCCCCCAGCAGGATACAAAATGTGGATATTTTGATATTGTTTGTACACTGCTTTAAATTTTGAGCTGTTCCGTTCACTGAACACCAAAAGGTTTCAGGGCTGCTAGTTGCAGGTTCCATAGACGCCTTGCCCTTCAGTACTGTAAGCTGCAATTCATCACTGTCTTACTAGAAGACAAAAAAAAAATGCAAACTCCACAGTGAACTGGCAGTATGGAGCACATTTTTCCCATTTTGCTTGATTTCTCTTTTGTATTAAAAACTTACAGCCTTTACAGCTGATGCTGAGCTTCCTGACATCAGTTTTCCAGAAGGACACAACTACTTTCTTTCACTGGCTTTGTAAAAAAGTGGCAGTGCATGAGCAAGGTGTGTTTGGTCTCCAGCCAAGATCAGGCTCTGGTGATAGCAGTGCTAGACCTATTGCAGCTCAACAAGTTGTTGCTGAACAGCTGATCTGCAGTAAAGGACTCTGAGTCCCAAGCTCAGTGCAATTGCAAGCCATCCTATTGGCTGGTTATTAACATATTCAGCTGCTGTCAGTGCAGGAAGCTTACAAATGGGTCCATGATCAGGAAGCTGATGCTAACCTGGAGAGAGGCTGCATGGAGTGGCTGTAACACAATCTCAGGTAATCTGCTTACGAGGAAAGACTCCCTTTGCAAAAATAGCTGTTTACTAGGAGGAGTACGTCTGCTTGCCACTGCTCTTGGAGGACAGCATGCTCACTTTGCTCGTTATGGGAAAGGCTTAAATCAGATGTTTGGATGTCTTTATCAAAACCAGGGCTAAGTCCCAAGTTGAGGTTCACCTTGGCATACTCCGAGAAACCAGTCATATCCTGAGTTACAGAAATATTTAATAAAGTTGATCGAGAAATGCTGTGCAGGACTCCTCAGAGCTTGAATAGTGGACTTCCTTTCTAGTCCTCTGCCTAAAACCATTGGATAGTTTTGCTAATCCAGACACAAGAAGTGAGCCTTACAATACTGCATTTCAGCCTTCCCAAGGAGATCTAGATTTGTAAAACTGGAATAAGATTTCTTTAGCAATAGTGTTTGTTTCTGCTCATTTTAAAACCAAACAAGACAAGTCAGTGTCACGAAATGGATATGATATTGCTCTACAATGCCATCATATCTCTGTTTCCTCATGAAAGTATTTACTATTGTGTATCAGCAGAGATCTCTACAAAAGTCATTGGTCTGCAGAAATCTGGTGTCATGCTGCACCAAGACTTGTGTCTAAATAGACCTCAATTTCACACCGAAGGAGCACTGTGACTCCATACTGTTCTGTCCTATAGTATCACTAATAAGAATACTATGCTTTTTTGCAAACTGCAGCCCAGGTGCGCTCATTATCACTCTCTACAACTACCTGAAAGGAGGTTGTAGTGAGTTGGGGGTGTCATGGTTTAAGCCCAGCCGTAAATCAGACCATGAAGCCCTCGCTCACTCCCCCGCCTTCCTCCCCCCACTCCCGGAGGAATGGGGAGGAGAATCGAAAGAATGTAACTCCCACAGGTTGAGATAAGAGCAGCCCAGTAACTAAGGTATAACACAAATCACTACTGCTACCACCAATAATAATAATGATAAGAGAAATAACAAGGGAAGAGAATACAACCACTCACCACCCGCTGACCGATACCCAGCCTGACTCCAGCAGTAATCTAACGCTTCCAGGTAACTGCCCCCAGTTTGCATACTGGGCATGACATGCTGTAGTTTGGAATACCTCTTTGGCTAGTTTGGGTCAGGTATCCTGTCTCTGCTTCCTGCCAGCTTCCCCTCCTCCCTGGCAGAGCATGAGACTCAGAAAGTCTTTGGTCAGACTAAACATGACTTAGCAACAACTAAAAACATCGGTGTTACCAGCTCTTTTCCCAGGCTGAAAGTCAAAACCACAGCACTGCACCAGCTACTAAGAAGGAGAAAAATGACTGCTACTGCTGAAGCCAGGACAGTATCCAGCCCTTATTCCATACCATTCATGTCATGCTCAGATCCCCCATTTTCAACATACCATCACTCTTATCTCATATATATATGTATATATATACATCCACAGAGAGAGAGATTGAGAGAGAGAGAGAGATTATTCCTTAGTGCATGGACCAAGCCCTATAAAGCTGCTGAGTCTATTCGGTCCATGATGTCAGGCTTCATGTCTTGTAAGTCTTTCAGGGCAGGAGAGGCTGTGGGCAGGGTTCACACTTGTGAATAACCCGGGCAATAGTGTCCATTGCTAAGTCCACAACTCAATCATGAGTTCATCTCTATGTTGCATCTCTGCCCTGATGGCCTGAAGTGTCATAGGTCCACCAGGCTCAAAATAATTCAGCCTCCCCTTCAGCAGTTTCTGCAACTTGTTGCTGGGGACTCCATACAGCTGCCTTCCATCTCCAGCGCTTCCAAAGCACTGGAAGGGTCCAGTGGGCTAGATACTTCCCCATACTGTCCCACACACCCTACTACTCATGGCTGTCCAGCCTTGGGGAAAATCTCTTGGTCCTCCTATATCGTCATCTAATCCTAGACAAGACCCAAACACGACTCCGCTTAACTTTTGAGATCAGACAAAATGGTCATGGGTAAAATATGCTCTGTATGCATGCCAACACGCTGATCCCCATCAGTCAGCAGGCAGGTCTCAAGGGTACTCAAAGGCCATTCAAAACCTTCAGAACTCTCAAACAATGCTGCTGTACTTGTCACTGGGGCTGATGTAGCCTACTCTCTCCTACTAAGGAGAAAAATGACTGCTACTGCTGAACCCAGGACAGGGGATCAGTCTTTTTTCCCACATAACAAGCAATAGGACAGGAGGTAATACCTCAAGCTGCACCAAGGGAGGTTTAGTTTGGATATTAGGAAAAATTTCTTCACAGAGAGGGTGATCAGGTATTGGAACAGGCTGCCCAGGGCAGGGGTGGAGTCACCGTCCCTGAAAGTTTTCAAGAGCCATGTAGATGAGGCCCCTAGTGACATGGTTTAGTAGTGGTCTTGGCAGTCTTGGGGTGAAGGTTGGACTTGATCTTACAGGTCCTTTCCAACCTAGTTGGTCCTATGATTAGCTCAGCCAGCAGCTGCTGTGAGTGAAAGCTAGTGGATAGCAAAACAATGCAGTCTTAGTAAAGAAGACATCAGGAAAACTGTATCTGAATGAGCTGTGGTAATGGTTGTACATGAAGTGCTTTTGTATTCATGACAACCCCTTCATTTGCGAAAAGCACAGAAAATCAATCAAAATCAGGTGCAAACAAAGAAATGATAAATTAATCAACAAAGCCATAGGCTAGTCAAATGGCACCCTCCTCATTTAGTTTAATAGAAAAAGAACAGTTGCTGGTTATGGCTCCTGCTTTAGGATGGCAAACAAGCACTAATTCAGACTTCAGTTAATTAAGTCATGTAAGCTGAATGTAACAGGATTCCACTTTGGGGTTTTTTTCAGTTAATGAGATAAATTGATTCCATTTCCAAATTTCATACACCTTTCTTTTCCAAAGACTGTAAAAGAACCATGAGTACATGAGTTTATATTTGTGTATAGCCTCATAGCTATATTTTGTAAAAGTAGGACTACAGGACACAGAAGAGCTCTGCTCCACTGCAGAAACTTATGCCTTTACACTATGTAAATCCCATCATGTAAATCAAGATCCAGCTTCAGAACCACTAATCTCTACTTTTATTGTTCTAGAAATCCTCTCCTCAATCTGGTAGAAAGAATTTCCTCATTTCCAGATAAACTATATCTAAACTACCATGTATTTTTTTCTTTCAAAAACTGTCTGTGGTTGGGGTATCTTTTCTTATGTCTGATGATTAATTGGAGATGCAATTGTGGGCATTCATATCATGGAGAGAATCTGCCTTTTCTGTCAAAGAGCAAGCTCTGGTCACTTTCTGGTCTAAAGCTTTCTGAATTTACATGTGATACTCAGAAAAAATGCAAATTTGTTCATGTGCCATAGATGAACAATGAACTTGTTCACTGTTAATCTTCTAGTACAAAAGCAAGGAGAAAATTCTTATTTCAACTGACTGGAGTTGGGAAGAAAGTTGTTATAAAAGGATATGATGTAGATCTAGACTTGGGCCTTTACAATAATTTAGGGATCATACAATAATTTACAATAATTTAGGGATCTTTGGCCCTCAGCCTCTCTGGGGAGGTAAAACAACAGATTTGATTTCTCCAGACAAAATCTCAGAGGTCTGTAGGACTGCCTGTCAGGCGTGTGCTTGTGTATTCCATGGCCATAGGTTACTGCAGAGATGCTGTCTGGGTATTGCAACAACCTATGTGTGCTTTGATGTTCTTTGCTCTCTGCGGATTCTTTCAACCAGGCAGTGGGTGATTTTACAACAGTAGTCATCACCAATGAGTGTTAAACCAATGAAGGTTATAGTTTCTCCTGGATAATATTAGCAAGTCTGTGATGCTCAAGTATAACAACCATCTGTGTGTTTAATGATGACTCCTTCCACCTCTCTGCTGTACCAGACTAATTGAAAGCATTTCCTATTGTCTCCCTTTATTCAGGAAGAATCTGGAGCTTGGAATCTGGGAAACCAGCAGTAACATTTGCACAGAAGAGAGCTATTTTCCAGAAACTTTGCTCCCATGAAGTTTTCCATTCCTTTTTTTTTTTTAAATCTTTTTTTCTTTTTTATAAGAATGAACCTTGTATCAAGATAATGAGCTCCATGCATTCAAATCAGGGCTTGAGTGTTAATTAGGTCACTCTTACTCGAAGGATTTATTGACCTATATTCAGTATTAGCAGCCCTAAGATTTTCTCCATAGAGAGTCAGTGAAAATCACCTTCATCAATCTTCAGGACATTATCAATGTCCTGAATATCTTAATTTTTTCTCTATTTTAGGTTTTCAGAGCAGATTAATAAATAATCTACTCTGAGGGCCCAACTGAGCAGCTCTTCAAGATGTTGAGAAGCCCCTAAAGGAAAAAAAACCTAAATTTTTAGATTTTCAAAGCAGATCAATAAAGATCAGTTTTTGGAGACTGAATAACTATTTTGAGATAAACTGGAGGGCTTTCATTGATTCTGATGGTCACTGGATGATGTTAAATATGTCATACATGGAGAAAATAGACCAGCTATTTTTGTAGGAAAACAACTTACAAAAGTCTCCAAAGACAAAATCAAGCACCTGATGCTTCAAAATGTGATGTATAGCTTGTAGAAAGAAAGGGAGTTAAGTCTGCGAATTTTTTTTCCTTTATTTTTTGTCTTCTGGATCTCGGAGTTTTTTCAGAGCTCTTGACATGGGGAATGGGTAAATCGAATACTAGTAACCTTCAGATTTGTGTATATTTGAACATCTAACATGCCTAGTGAGGTTCTGATGTTGGTCTCTGGAGTATCCTGCAGGCCAAATACTATCTTGTACTGGCTGGGATAATTTTTATTTTTAAATTTTTTTATAATATAATGAAATACAGGCCCATGCCTTTTTCAATATGGGGCGATGAAATTGTCATGATGCAGTCTCAGAGCAAACAAGAGGAAGCAATCTCTACAAAACATACCCTTAGGCTGTGGAGTTCTCTGCTGCTGATACTGTAAATGCTAGAAGTTCACATGGATGTGAAAAATAAGTGAACAAATTAATGAAAAAAAAATATCTGTTGATGAGTTTGGTCCTTTGGTCCTTTGGTTTGGGAATACCTGTAATAGAATTTCCTAGAAGCTGGAAAAACACCTGGAGAACTGTCATTGAATGCTTTCCCTGTTCTAATGCTTCCTACGTTAGCTGAAGGAAAGATCGTGGATCAGCTAATCTTCTATCCTGGGCTAATCCTCTGCTCTGTTTGGCTTATGTGACCATTCTTCCTGTGTGTGCGCTTAGGCATGTACGTCCATCTTCTGCCTGCATGAATTTTTTTAGGGGTTTGAATTATCACCAGATTTGGCAGAGGGGTAGAAATCTCAACTACAACCACTTCCTACACATTTTGTAAGAAGAAGTATCTTGAAAGAGGCTGAGGAGTACTTATATGTGTTGTCAGTGCATGATCACAGCTTTTGCTAGAGTCTACATAAGAACTTACTGTCATTATGGTTCAAGTTTGGGAAAAACCGTCAGCATTCGCACTCTATTAGAAGTCAGAAAATCCAGCCATAGATATAGCCAACCAAACAACTCATTTCAGTTACTTTTTATCTCAGTGTTTTCTTTGCAGAATCGAACCTGCAGAAATTTCTTTGAAAGAAAATTACCATCTTTTTCTTTGGGCCTGATTCTAAATAGTGAAAATGGACTTGTGGGAGAAGTGAGGTCTTCTCCTCGTGAATTCCAGGATCATTAAGTGTTCTTAGCAATGATCCAAGATTGGTCTCTGCAGAGCCTTCATGCTATGATTTTTATGTAGTTCAGTTCTTTATTTAGTTCTTTGTTTAGGAAAGGGTAACAGAGCAAAATCAAGGCTGGAAGTCCTTGCATTAGAATACCTGACTCAATAGGAAAAAAGAAAGGCTTGCTCCAGCCTGAGAGTAGGGATAAGAAACACGTGCAAGACCAGATTCTGCATCGTTTACTTCTTCTCAGTTAGCAGGGTGCTCTGATTGGAGTCCAGCTGAGTGCCATGAAGTTATGAAAGAGAGTCAGAAACAGTCCTGTAATGAACTGGCTGTAAGGAGGCAAACTGTCTGTGCCTCTTGGACCCAAACACGGGATTGCTGGTGTTACTGATCCTTAACAAGCCCAAGCTGGGAAGGACATTCCTGTACTAACAGCCCCTCCTGGCGTTGGTGCTGCTGCATTAACGACTGAATTTTGCGTCAGCAGGGTTTAAAAGCCCCACAGGATTTCCCACATAGGAACAGGAAAGTGGCCATGTATGTATATTTCCTGGTTTAAAAAAAAAGAAAAAAGAATCAACCCGTGCCAGCTCTCCCTTATCTCCTTTCACTTTCTGGTCCCACAGTTTACTTTTCTTATAAGATCAAAATGCATCTAAAAGTAACAAGTTTTGTTTGGTTTTTTTCTTTCTTCCCTAGTAAGCTTTCTTTTCCAGCATGTTGGTACTCCAGATAACTGACCATGCCTTTGTATTTATTAATGAGAATGATTCTGGCCTACAGATGATACTACAAGTTGATAGTCCTACAGTCCTACAGTTGATAGCAAGCAGATCACTCTAGAGATATGACTGGACAAAAACAACTAATTGATACACAACGTTGGGAACATTTGCAGTGAAAACTCTTGTCAGGGGAGACTGGAAATCTCAACCAGGTGAGAAAAGTCTCAGCATATCTGTATAGGTCCATGTGGATTGGCATTTATCCGTGTGGATTTGCAAGAGAAAAAGGAAGAGAGCAGTTGGCTCTTTCAGTAGTAGTATAGATTAGCACTAGCTAGTTATCATAAATTAACACTGAATTTGAGCTGCATGAGCTACATCTAATTAGTTATCATGCTCAATAAAGTGTTACTGAACACAAAGACAATGCTAATGACTGCATGGATGAAAGGAGTGCTTAGGAGGAAGTATATATGCTCACTTGGCCTCCAATGGGCATTGCTTATGTGGGCTAGAAACTTGTTTAAACCCAGACTGACTGTTCTTAGGTTGTCATATAACATAATAGCTAGTAACTTAGACTAGAAAATTAATCATTCTTTCATACATTTGTGTAGTAAAGAAGAGGGAGAATGAGATGGATTGGAAGATGTACACCAAAAAATGGCCAAAATGTGGAAGGGTTTTGGCTCTGTTCTTGAATTAAAGATGGAGTCCTTTCATTTTGTTGATGCATTTCTAGCTTTCTGGCCTTTAAAAAAGCTTCTAATAAAAATCAAATCCCAGAAAGAGAGCAGCAATTTCTCAGAGGTGGAAAATAACATCAAAGTAGAAATGATTTTTAGAGCTGGCATTTCTGGGATGTTTAATGATAAGTCAGACTTGCCAGAGCAGAGAAAAGCTGAGCTAATACACAATGATGGGAGATTTTTCCCTTTACTACCACATCTAATACTGTCAACAAGCCTGCATATCGCCTACAAAGATGGGAAGGTGTTGGCTAGCGACCATATGTGCAAGCTTGGGAATCTCTCCTTTGCAAAAAGGCAGATGCTTCAGATAAAAGTTTTTATTCATAGATATATTTATGAGTAACTATAAAGTGAAGGTCAAATTCATGGGACAGAATCCTTGCAAAGCTTCCCCTATTTACTGCATAGGGATGCTTCACTACTGTAGGAATAAACCTTCCGTGCTTCCCAATTTGGAACTACTCAAACATATGAGGCAAGACAGATGCAAAATCTGCTGGTGTCATGGGTCATCAGGAGGAAGAAATCTGAATCAAGAGTCATAGGATTATCTGGGAAAGGTCTGGCTCACTGATGGATAGAGGAGGAGGACTCACTGTTGGACCTGTAAATCTTCATATTCTGTGTGCCAACTGGGAGTCCCATTGAACACTCAGGTGCATTGCCAGATTGGAGAAAGATGGTTAAAACCCTGCTGATCTCTTTATTGCTGCACTCAGCAGGAGTGAGCAGCCAGTAGAATTTAGTCCCCTGAATGAATTTAAATGAGGCACAGAATGAGAAGAAGCACAGAAAGAGAGTTGCCAGCATGAACTGGAGGAAGTACAAGAGGATTGCTCTGAACATGTTGTAATAATGCAGGGCTTGAGGTGGTCCTGGTATCCAGGAGAGGTGTCTATACAGGCTTACAGTCATATCTACCCAGGGAAAAGCCTTGTGCCCTGAGAAAACTGAGTACTGTGTATATCTTTGGTGTTAGTCCAAGGACTAGCAGACTTGCCTCCTGGACCCCTTTCAGGATGCCGGTTCCCTGTCCTCACACCTACATTCTGCTTTCTGGGAAAATAACATCTTTTAGGAGAGAAACCCATCCATTAAAATGGAAATATGGAAAGGCCAGTTATAAGTGTTAACTTTAAACAGAGATTTGAGGGAGGCAACCATTATTTTTGCTCTTGCCATTAACAGTGGTTTTAAGATTTCCTGGCAGTATTGGCATATGGCATGTATTAAATTAGCAAGTGTTTCTGGTTTGTGTGGAGGACATACTGCTGCGCATATATAGCTCATTAGCAATATTTGCTGAATTCATATTTATTCCCAGAATCAATACTTATACTAATTAAATCATCTGTTTCGGACAGCCCTATGCTGTAGCAGAAGGAGTCTGTTCTCATCATTACACGTGCAATATACATTTAGTTCCCATTATTATTAATGGGCATTGCAGGCTTAATTCCTGATACGAGTCTCTGAACAGGCATGCACAGCCTGCATCCATCTGCCTAATGTTTTAAGCAGTGCCTTTTCCAGCACTCAGGGTGCTTTAACCCTTCCCACACCTTTGCTTTGGCATCATGAATGGACGTCAGCAACAGCTGCAGCTCAAAAACAACCACAGGGCTCTTCATTATCTTGGTTAACTTTGAAAGAAGGCCTAGGGGTCTTCACAAGGAAACCAAAGGGATAAGTTGGATATGATGGACCTGTAGAACTGAATAGAAGAGTGAGAGCATTCAGATTTCCCCATGTTCCTGGAGGCTGTCATTTCAAGAGGGAAGTAGTGCTTCTGGCTATTGTCTTGCACTTATGTTACAATAATACTGATTTTAATGATTCCCTATTCTCAGTACTGTTTACATATTGTGACGCATTCTGTGACTCTAATTTCTTTAATTGTACCAGGGTACGATTTCCTGCCCTGGAATTTGGCTGCTAAGCTCAGTCTTTCCTCAAAGGACTCCCACTCTTGGAAGAAGACATGCTCTGGTGTCTGCAAGTCCCAGCTTCCATTTGTAGCTTCCCCTCCGGGACACAGATTTCTGCAGATCTTCTCTCAAACCCTGACCAGCAGCTGCAAGGAACAGGTTCAACTTTTAGATGTTATTAATTCATCAGGTCCAATTGCCCCCTTGCTGAAATCCAGGAAATGGTGTCAAATCCTTTGCAGTAAATGGCAGAGACTGGGTGTGCGTGGAAATAGCCGTTGAGCTGATTCCTTCTCCCACTGCTGACTTTTTGCCTTTGTCAAAGTGACAGGGCGAATTTCTCCTTTACAGAAATTTGCATTTCACAGCTGCAAAGTATTGCAGCAGGGGTGAGTGGCCTCTTGCTTCAGGACATGAGGCAGCTCCAGGCTTTCAGTCATTATTACAGCAATATAAATTCCTCTGCCATGACTATACTTTATTCTATACTGGGACATTTCTGATACTAAAGAAAATGCATGTGGTTGGCATTTTGTTCATTAGTCCCTCTTTCCCATCTCTCTTTTCTTCTCCCATGTGCTGAAACAGCCTCCCTGCATCTTCCCTCACTCTGTGACTTTCTGGAAATGGTTGTTCTTCTTGCTGAGGCTCTGAGTAACTGGCAGATATGTTCCTTTCAGCTCAAAAGACACCAGGTACTTGGCTCAGGCAGTAAGCGTGAGCTGCATAGATGTGGAAGTAGGTGCCCAAACAGCCAAGAGATAGCACTTCCGTGGTCACAGGAGGTCTGAGAAATACTGGCTGGCTGCACTGAGCATGTGGGACCTCGGCAGGAGGTTATGGTGGTGGGGCTGAACAGCATGCATCAGAAATGGAGACACGGTGGGACTGGGTGAAGAAGATGTGTGGCTTGTGGAGTCTGTGAATGGTGAGCTTCCACTTAAACTAAGTGTGGCACAGGCGAGATTTCTCCCAGGTTATCACAGGAGTGCAGTTCCTTTCCTCCAGCTGGCCCAACTAAAATTAAGAGTAACTTTAGGGACCCTAGTATGGGCTGTGCTGATGTATCAATTGCAAAATTCGTAACTTTTCAATGATGAGCCAGTAAGGAAAATTTTGAATTAGGATTTTTCATCCTTTCTTTGTGCAGATTGCTAGAAAATCTGGAAAACCAGAAACAGCTAGAAGAGATAAAAGCACTGGGAGTTTTGTTTTTTCTGGCTTGTGCAGTGCCTTTGTAAGGGGGTGTTTTTGTTTGTGCATGCACTGTGGTTGCTGTGTGTGCAATGGCAAACACAATCAGCCACAAAGACCATTTTGTGTTAAATCCCAAATCTACTGTTCCCTGAGGAATTTAATCACTGCCTTTGATCAACCCATGCAACTGTCTCTTATGAGACAAGTGAAGTAGCTGTAGGCATCTGGCCTTTTATCTCCTGGGATTGCCAGTGTTTCTATAAAGTTCATCCTGAAGATCCTATTTTGCTAGGATGAAGGCAAATGAGGCAATGAATGTATTTTAGGCATTTATTTACCTTGTTTTCACTGGTTGTTTTCTATAATTCCACCCTATTCTTGCTCCCTTTTCCCTTAGGTAATTCTTAATCTTAAAGAAAACCCATAACACCCAACCCTGCCTGACGCAACTTGAAGTAAGACAGTCACACTTTATTAAGGACTACAAAACACTTTGCAGCACGAGGGTTTTCATGTGTAATCAGATGCAGCAATTGGCTTGATTGGAATTGCTTCCACAAACACCTGATTAGATTTTAGCAGTGCTGCCAATTCTGGAGTAGCTTTAATCCTCACAACATGAATAGGCCGTAGGGAAATCATGTGCCTCATCCTTAGTGCCACCACCTGGAGATGGGAGAAATGGGATGGGCAAACCAGTTAGCCAGGACCTGCCCTTTAAAGAAACTGTTGCTGGGTGGGAATAGTGGATGAATTTCCAGTTCCTCTGCCTGCCCAGTTTAACACTGGGAAGTGCTTTCTTATTCTTCCTTCAGTTTTCCAGTGGCAGCATTTCCCAGTTTTAATGATATTTATGCCAGACACCCATTCCTTGACTGCAGAGCTCTATAGACTGTGTGTAGTCTCTCTGCTGTTCCACCTGTGTCTTTGGGAGGTGGATGAACATCACCAGACAGGGTGTTGCCAGAAGGGAGGAAGCTTTTTCCTGTCTCTCTCCCCTCATGTGGATGGGTACGGTCCGCAGTGCCCACCTGGATGGAGAAACCAACAAAGGTGGCAGCATGATGGCATCAGACAGTAGTCAAAGCTGGTAATGTTGAGTCCTCAGTAATTTCTCCTAATCGTTCTGGGCCTTTGCATTGCAGAACCACCTATAGGTACTATAGGTACTCATCTGTATAGGCTCATTGTAAGGGCTGTGTTGTCTGTTCTGTCTATTTGCAGTCCTAAAAGACAGAGGATATTGCATGTCTCTTCTTCTGCCAGCTCAAAGCTCCACATCTTGGCAAATCTGGAGCTCTTCAGCTCAGATGAGAGGTGTAAATGCTTGAGAGGGTGTTATGTTGTTCTCAGTCGTGGAGCTTGGTGATACTGCATATACACTGTGCAAGTGCCCAGTAAGGGAACTGTGGCAGGTTCCCCTCACCCAGGACATCCTGGGGACTCCTGAGACATGTGGACAGCGGTGGCCGCAGTTATTTCAACTAGGGACTGAGAGAGCTTTTTGAAAAGATGTTTTTCAACTGTGAGGAAAATCAAGTTTTTGTTGAATGCTTTTGCTGTGGAAAGTCCTAATTTTGAAATATCAGACTGATGAATAGTGACATTTTTGATCTAAACAAATGTTGATGTTCTTGGCATTTTTGAAATGTCAGTGCAAAGCTAAAATCCTCTTATTTGACTCTTCTCCACTAAAAAAATAAGATCATCAAGCTGAAACAAAGTTTTCCTGTGAAAAATATCACCTGTAATTAAAAGAATACACCAAAAGCTTCTGTTTCAGGAAGGAAATATTTTATCAAAATAATTCAACCCACTGTAGGATGGTAACTTAAGCATTCACCACATCAGCCAGCACCTCAGGTGGTGTTTGAGGGAGGACAACTTCAGCATCAGTCTTTTTGTTGTCCTGGTGGAGATATGTTAAGAAGACCAAATTTTTATAGGTGAAATGCTCTGAAAATCACTCACCTTTGGGCTGTTTCCAGTTTGATGTTCAGAAATGTCCTAGGGCTCTAGAAACTCTTGATGATTTTCAGTCACTCAGTCCCACTCTGGGAACTCATACATGCACCTGCCAGTGAAGATGATGAGAAATTTGCCTGAAGAAAGTTTATGGAATTGGGCTCTACTCTGATTTGGTTTTCATCATGTATAACAAACTGCTTATTTACTTTTTTCTGCTTTGCCCTGCTTGGACAATTAAACCCCTGAGTCATTCTGCTTTTATTTCAAATCAGTTGCATTCTCTGGTTCTGACTTGCCTGGAGTTATATAATACTCAGTTACCAGAAGGGAAAAATGGCATTAAAACCCCTGAAGATGTTAAAATTCATATGTTTGGATTTACAGTGCTGCAGCAGCTATCCATTAATTTGATGAATTTCTTGATTTCTCTGTATTCCATGTGTGTGTTCTTATTAAGATTTTTAGCAGCAGTGAGATACGTTATTAGTTGTTCGCCTCCTGAGAATAAACCTGTATTTTACAGCAGAGGGAGAAGGTGATCTTAGCCCGGGAGACATTACTGGAGACCATACAGCTAAGCAACATGGACAGCCCTGAACCTGGGACAGCATGTGAACCTTAGGGTATCTCTGTCTGAGAAGTGTTGGCAGAACGGTTTGTGAGGAAATTGTTGCCCACTGGAAGCCTGTCTCAGGCAGGTGATATATGCATCTCATTCACATTAACAGAAATAAGTGAGTGAAAATTAAACCTTTAGTTGGCTAGGAGCACTTTTCCTTGGCCTGGGTTTAGTGCCTGGTGACAAGAAGCATAACAAAGTTTCATGGTTTCCCTGCTAGCTTGCTGCATCTTAGGAGGGCTTTAGCACTCAGTGAGGGCACATGGCCTCTTTCTTTTCATGGCTGGGAACACTTTCAGCACAATTTTAACTTGCCACATTCAACCAGTAAATTTGTGTACTTTTAACCCAAGAAGAGTTTTCTAGAAGCATGCACACAGATGGATGTCAGAATACAAGGATGAATTAGGTGCTCACAGCTTTATAAATCAGCAGCATTTCCAAACAGCTGCAATTTGTTGACTCCAAAATATTTCCTATGAAGATGAAGAGAGCCTCTGAAATTCTGCATCTGTGGGTTACTGTACAGCACACGACCTTATAACTAGCTACCTTTCGTAGATGCTTAAGGAATGGCTAAACTGTGAACTTTGGGATGACGTTGAATAGCTTCCAGCTTAAATAGCTGGAGATAAGACTTAAAAATGGACTCTTCCAAGTAGGAAGCAAAAGGCAATAAAATATTCCTCAATCTTCATAAATATTTTTCTTTTTTTCAAAATCCCAGATGTTTGTTGGTTTCAATTACTCTGTTTGAAAGCCTGGATCTGGCAATCCTGTTTGATGTTTGGCTCTTTTAACCCTTCCTACAGAAAGTAGAGACAGCTGTGACAGGAATGACAGCCAGCTTTCCACATCTGAAGAGATCATTTGCTAACATAAATATTGCCACACATTAATCTCCAGGGCACCTCTCCCCTGGGGGCACAATATTTGTTTTGTTTCTTTTAGTTTCATCAGTTATGTATTTAGATAAATATTCTGATTGAGGGGATGTGGTGCCCTGGGCCCAAATGTTGTACAAACTCTGAATGTGTGTAGAAGATGAGGGGGTGTCATGGTGGCATCATCAGCAGAGACAGTCAAGGACCCCATGAGCCAGGACTGAACGTGAAAATAGGCAATTGTAACGGCACATCAGAAGTTTATTCATTCATAGGAATTATCCCTCCTCTTCTCCTCCTAGGTCACAGAGTAGGCTAAAAAGTCTGTAGTCAATACAGCTTTCTTGTGTCTAAAACTGTCACTGCTGTGAGATATTCATAGCCAAATCCTTCGTCAACGCTGGATTTTGAAGGCAAGTTATGATCAGTTTTTCCCCTTTACCAGTTGAGGGCCACTTTTCTGGGGAATTTCAGAGAGGAACCCAAGTAAGTTTGATACAGGTAGCAATTTTAAGGTTGTTATTTCAATATAACTTGTTACTGGAAAGGATTGACTTCAAAGCCAAACCAACCTCCTGGGGAAGCAATAACATTTGCACACACAAACTGCAGGAATTTTAACTCTGGGGCAGCAAAACATGGTCATGGGCTTTCATGCCATGCCAGGAAGCTTTCTCAGTTTGCTGGGTGGCACAAGTGTAGCGTCGGTCAACAGCTTTCAGCAATGGAACTAAAAGGCAGGTCCATTCCCCGTGCACCACTACTGTCATGCAGAAGTATTTTGCTCTTTCCCAGGAAGCACATTTTTTCTGCCTCTCAAGAAAAAGTCACATTTTATCCACAGAGTGTTGTTGACCTTTTGGTAAATAGCAAAAAGATGAGTCTTGGATGACGGACTTGCTGTGAAACCTCAGGGACTAAGCAAATAAACAGTCCCCAGCTTGGGGGAGATGCTGCACATAGCATCCAAAGCCCATGCAATGCAGTCATCCTCAGTTACCTGGAGTCATTTGCAGCCCACTGCCTTCCCAAGTTACAAAAAAGTGCTAGTTCTTAATTCCTTTGATTTTTAAAGAGCTTTGGCTCAGATACCTTGCTGTCAGCACAGCATTGTAAGTGTCTTAGTGAAAGCTGAGCTTACAAACTACTCCTTCTCAGTGTGAGACACTTCATTAACTTTAGGGGAAAGACAGGAATGGTACGGTATAAGTGAAGGGCAGGTCTGTGTTTCAGTGGTGAGATCACAATTAGCAGGAAGAAAACTTGGCAAGTTGTGATGTTTTCAGGGCTTCATGCTAGGGGAAAAAAACCCAAAAGAGAGTGAGAAAAAAAAGGTAGAAAATGGAAAAGTACAGGTCACAAATATAATACGAGAGAACCCAAAGTCAGTGTTTCCTGTCTTGTTGTTATACAAGTCTTTTCTGTGTCTGACAGATAGCTGTTCTACAGCAAAAGTGACCTATATTGTTTAAACAAAGAAAGTTGCCAATTAGAATGTCTTGAGTTTATTTCAACACTTTGTATTCTGGAAGCCTCATTGCTTGGGAGGGAAGGCACAAGATTGCCTGCTCTGCTGTGAAGCAATACAGTCCTTTCAAGTACATCCTACATGACCACCTTTTGTCAGAAAATGTATCATATCACAGATATTGATGTATAGCAGAGACTTAAGAGACCACCTAATCCATCCCTTCAACACAGATATTGTTCTAGGGAGATGTTTTTCTATGCGCTTCATAAAACCCATCTGCAAGAGTCATCACACTTTCCTGAGCTACCTAGTTTCTAATTCTCCTGATATCTAATCTAAATCTCCTTTGCTGCAGTTTAAGAGCTTACACCCACTGTTTTTGCTCTGTCTCTAATGGACGCGAGTAGATTTCATAGCATGGAATCTGACAGATGTCAGGTTAACAGCCTCCTGTTCAAAGCAGAACTAACTCCTAAGTCAAAGCAAGGATCTTTCTCTCCCTTGGTGACAAATGTTAACTTACTTGAATACCATTACCAGAACTTCTCCCCTCTCCTGGGAGAGATGCAGTTTGATGTCAATGATTTGAATCTTCTTTCATAGATCACATTTACTAGACTGTAGTTATTAGTCATTGCTGTTTTATTAGTCATAGCTGTATATACGCTGAATGCTCTCATACATACATGCATGAATCCATACACAGACACACACATACACAGCTAATTTCGATGAGCAGAAGCCTTTCCTTGGCAAGATGATTTGGTAAAGTGAACTTAATTCTGCATGCTGGGAGTAACAGACTGAGTTGTGCAATGTGAAGTACAATGAAACATTAAATGGCAATATGCTCTCTGGCCAGTAGAAGCGTTTGCATCTTGTAGTATGATGGATGGAACATTGTTATTGATATGGCAACAGAGGATATACTTGGCTTTAACAGTTTCAGCAGTCCCTGCTGAAGGAAAGAGACTCTCAAATATCTTTTCAGAGTGTATTTACCTACTTGTCTGGCTGGCATTGCTGTGGTTTTGACTATCAGCATGATTTTAACCTGCTATCTGAGTGAGCTATTCAGCATCCCTACGCTAGCTAATAATGTGTTTTTAAAGAAATTAACTGTGATCAGGAGCTTGTGCTGTTTGCAGGATCACTGAAGGGTTGTGCTTTGGAGCCTAGCTGCAAGCAACAAGTATCCCTTCTGCATGCTGACTGGCATGGCTGTGCAGATATCTTGATGGACAGGAGAACTGGTCCACAGTAATCTAGCTGTACATAGCTCTGAAAACTCATAGAGCAAAGAAGCAAGGAAGCCAAACTACAGTGCTAGTTTATTTATCTGAAAGCCTTATCTGTAAGAGCTTCCTTGCCCTAACTTGGCCCAGGGGCAATGCTACAATGCAACTACTTCTAAGAGGAACATTATTTTAATATTTGCGTATTTGTAGTGTGGAAGAAATCCAGAGATAGACAGGATTCCACTGTGTCAGGTGCTATAGAAACACAGAGCAGGGAATTTAGTATCACAAACTAAGCCTAAATAAAGGATAGTAGTGTGATACAGAGAGACTTAGTACAGTGAGGATATAAATCTTTCAAAGCAATAAAAACTGCTTAATATTTGCATGGTTTTGGGGCATTGCTATGGCACAGGAATGTTGTAAGGACTCAAATAAGGAAGATGAGGTAGCTTTCCCAAATGAAGTCAAGGAACATATTTATCACAGTTAAAAATTGAATTTTAAACAAGCTCAGACACAACTGATTGTACAGTTACTGTGCAAATAATACGTGGGTTGGTGTTGTAATGCTTTTAATGGATAGGTGTTTTTATTTTACTTGTTATGTTGTTATTATAAAGTGTTGATCAGCACAGTGATATTCTACCTGTAGCTGGTCCTGGGTCTCTGGATACTTCTAGAGCCTTCCTGAAAAGGGAACTGAAAAAAAAAAAAAAAAGTGTAGTAACAGTTGGGTTGAGTCACTGTAGGGGGTTTCACATTCTGTCACTGGAATACTCTTAGACTCCTACAAACTGAAAGAGATTGAAAAATAATTAGTGTGGAACGAATAAACAGGAAAGAGTTGAACATCTTGTTTTCGTTTTCCCCAGCTGATGTTCAGTTGTTGAAGTGTTAGAGCCACCGGATGATGGAAGAGTTTATGAAAGTCCTCCTTCTCCATATTGTTGCCTCTGGGGGTGTCACCAAGCTGGGCTGAAGGTGGTAGCAGCTGGTATGTCTCAGTGGGATACTTGAAAAATGGTTGTCATTTGCTGGATGGGTGGAAACCACGTTGTCTTCTGCTCAGTCACCACCTGGTCCCTGTCACATGCCACAGAGATTGATATAAATCAAACCTTCTCTGCAGTGGGGGCCTTCAGAAAACAAATTAATGTTTTAAAGCACAAGAAAGGAAATGTCAGAGATGCAGCCCCAACAGTCTGTCAGTGAGCTGGGAGGTTGTCTCACTGCTTGGGCTGAATGATGAAGGAAGTTGTCAACATGTGGGAGCATCTCTAGGAGCATAACTGGAAGAGTAAAGTCCAAATCAAAGCCAGGTCAAGACAGAGGACATGTCTTCTCTTGCATAGTGGTAGTGAGCTCTGGGCTGAAATAAGAGGTAGGGGAAGGGATGGACTGCCTCTGAAGACATGTGAGCCAGATGTCACCTAAGAAAGCAGCTTGTATGGAACAACCATTTACAGGCTTCTAGAAGATAGGAGACCTTTGAGTTCAGAGATCACAATATAATAGTATGTATCATTTTGAATTGGTAAACTTTGACAAGCAGGTGGCTCAAGTGATATCTTCACCTTTTCTGATGATGGCCTGGATTTGCTTATTTTCTTGCTTACTAAAACTAGCCTCAAAAAGTGTCTGCATTGTTAAGGTTAGTCTCTTGGAGCTGGTGTCAGTGGTGGGAGACCAGAGAACAGAGTATAGGATGATTACATCCCTTGGCAAAGTCAGGGCAGATATATGTTCTTGTGCCCAATATTAAGCAGGACATCCAGAACCTTTGTCTTCATATTAAAAATGAAACTGATAAGGAAGTATATTCTATGGACCGCATTTTCCAGGACTCTCATTTTTCTATGTGATGTCTGGTGTCTGAAAACAAAATGCAAAGATTGCCTCATCCCATCCCTGGAAGGAGATTAACCAGTCAGTGACTCTGTGGTGTATTTTTCTATAAACACTATTGAAACAGACAGGTACAGATGATTCACAGCAACTAGATCTGTATTCATTTTTACCCACTCTGCAAAAAACAATATAAAGCAGGAAAATAAGTAGTTTCTGTCTTTATCAATCTAGATTATTGAAGTTACCCAGTGTGAATCACTCATGGAGCATTAATTTGTATGCCAGTCAAGGAAAATTAAGTGGCCTAATCACATTACATGTTCACAATTACAGTAACTGCAAAGCTTTTCCTGTATTTGCTTGGAGGCTATTCAATTTGGCTGGACTCTTTTGATACTGCTGCGATTTGATACTGTGTGCAATTAAAAGACTTTTTTTTTTTTTTATTAACCAGTTTTTACATTACACTCAGCGGCCCCGTCACACAACTAAATGACCCGTTTAACAAGCATGATAAAATCCTCATTAGGGCCTATTATAGGATTTAGTGGAATCTTCCTGCTTCACTACAGCACAGGCCTAATCTAATTAACTCCGCCATTTAATTCCCTCCCTCCCTCTTCTTACTGTTTATTGGGCTTTTTGTGGGAAACAGATCCAAGGAACACAATTAACGTAATTTATCCCAGAAAATCCCCAAACATTAGCAAACTACAAATGTAACTGGAAAAGGCCTCACAAAGTTCAAGCATAGTAGGCAATTAACTCCAAAACTACAGTACTGCATATTACCATGTTACTTCTTATTATACTTTCCCAAGATGTGCAAAGAGGTAATTCTAATCAAGTGTGTTTAAAGCCATAATTAAGGCTCATCTTTGTGTTTGAACAGCTTTCATATCTAATTGAGGAAAAAATATGTGCCTTCAAGAATGAAATGTTTTTCTAGGATGTGCAATATGGAAAGGAAGTGAATGTTGTGTTCTTGAACCCACTGGTATAGAAGTAGAGCAACTCCCAGGTATAAAAGCCTTGTGCAGTACTTTGTAGCCAGATTTACCAGTCACCAGAAAACAGAATTCGGTCATAAGTGGTAGCTAGTCTTTAGTTTGATTTTTTTTTCATGGCAGCAAGTTGTAGAACATTTATGAAACACAAGATGTACTGCAATGAGGTTTGTTGGCCACTGAACATGGGAGGAAACTTGGGGAGACATCACTCTCCTGCTCTTTTCACAGGCTGAATCCTTTAATTTGCATTACTGTCAGTCTTTTTCTTTTTGGTATTGAATTCATACCAGATGCCAAGATGTCCCAGCCTGGTTACACTACACCTGAGATCATAAAATCATAGAAACATGGAATAATAGACTGGTTTGGGTTGGAAGGGACCTTAAAACTCATCTAGTTCCAACCCCCTGCCACAGGCAGGGACACTTTCCGCTAGACTAGGTTGTTTAAAGCCCCATCCAGCCTGACCTTGAACACTCCCAGAAATGGTCAGCTGGTCCCAGAGGTGCCCTGAGGAGTTAGGGATTGACCTTGGTATTCAGAACTGAAGATCTAGTCAGTTGTTGGAATTCCCAGTTAGATACTCATAAAGTGAGGCTGCTATCTGGATAAAAAATTTCTGACACTTCTGTGTTAGCATTACCTAGTAGTTAAGATAGATAGGTTTCCGTAAGAAATGAGAGTCATCTCCACCTAGTATGGAAACATGATACAAGGTGCATGTCAGAGTGGTCAAGAGGTGGGAGAAATACAGGTCTTGTCTAGCTCTTCATTTTAGCAGATGTCTGTGCTTGTATGTGTGTAAGAAGAGAAAGAAGACAAAATAACTCCTCAGATATTGACAAAAGGAGGAAAAAGAAGATAAGACACAGGTCTAGAATGCAGTGAGAGGAAAGCAAATGATAAGTGAACATTGTTCATTCAAAAATGTCCAACAAGAGATTAGATTGCCCCTGTCTCAGAGGATGTTGATTTTATGCATATTTGCAAATAAATCGTGTGTGGACCTCAACTTCCTCTTCCTGGAAGAAATTAGCCAAGTGTCTTGTATAAACTGAACAGCAGCCAGGTGTAATAAGTGAACAATTAAAGCATAGGATGAAGCAAAGTTCAGTCCATATCTCCATTCTTTCTCTGAACTGACAGAGGAGGATATTTTAGTCTTGTACTGATTTGGACTTTTTTGAAGTTGTAAAATCAAGGCAAGCTGCCTTTTGGGGAATGTGCTTTCATGCTGCACTGAGTGCAAGATGGAATTATCTCATTTGCATGATGCACGGGGTTGGACAAGATCAAGATGACATGACATTACCTTGGGATCTCCAGTATTTGATGGTATTAATCTTATTATCTTGGGCCTGGGTTTTCGGAAGCTTGACTCCCATGGAAGTTCAAATCTGACTTCTTTGAAAGTAGGAAGCTTTTGAAAAATTTGACGTAGTGTGCTGCTGCTGTTCCTTCTGGAAACCCTAGCTTTGGTCCATCTTTTCAAGCACACCTTCCTGTAAGGGCAAGAAATTGGAAGGATACAACCCAGGAACAATCAGACAGATTCTGAAAGTGTAGTGGAAAGGACCAGAAGTGAAAGCTATGTGACAGCCTTCTCACCCAGGAGCAAGGGAGTTGTTGTTTCTAAGCCTAATACTTTCATGTATCAATACATTTGAAATAATAATAATTATCCCTGTGGGGAAAGAGACTGTTAATTATTTTGCAGTGATCTTGGAGGCATGGCATGTCCATACATGGAAGGCATGTGTGGTTGAGCTCAACGAGAATGTCGTAGTCATTTCTTTGATTCCTCAGGGGACCTGCTGTCTAAGAAATGCAATTAGGAGCAGGAAAGATTCACTGCATAGTGCCTGGCTTTGTGTAGTCTTTGTTGAGGTGGAAAAGTGTTACTCCTATCAGTTCTCGCAAACTGTCTCAGCAGGGACCAAAGTTTGACAGGCTGGTAGAGAAGAGGTTGGTGTACTGGGGCCAGGTCACTACCACTTTGCAGTACCTGGAGTTAAGCTCTGTCCTCTTCACTGATCTTCCTCCTGAGCAAGGACCACTGAGTTAGTCCTGGGTTGCTATAGTGCAGGTGTGCACCAAAGTCAAAGCAGGCATTCTGGGGACAAAGAAAGACACAGCTCTAGTGTTGGCAATAGCCCTGCTCTCAGCAGTAGGTAGGACTAAGTGACCTCCAGAGGTTCCATGCAACTAATATTTCTGTGATCATGTGTCTGTATTGTTTTGCTAAGTAGGCTTCATAACAATAAAATTCATGTGTCAAGTTTGATTCATTAGAATGAGTTTAAGTAAGTTGAAATTACAATGTTTTTATATTTAAAAAAGCCAATGCATTCCATAGGAGCAGGTGGGGTTTCTTGTTTGTTTTTTTTTTTTTTTTTTTTTCCTTCCAGCTTCGTTTTTTCAGGTTAAGTAAAATAATGGTGTGATTTAATGTTATAAGGAAGTCACTGGAAACACAGTTGTGATAAGCAGATAGAATATGATACCCTGGGTGTTTTGGTGGGAGTCATGCTTGCCATATTTACCTAAGTAATGTTTTTGCAAATTAGATTTTTGGAAGATAAAAATAATAGCTGTCTTAAAGGATTTTCTAAGGTGATGTTGGAGGAGCTGCTATTTGTCTTATTTCCACTCTATTGAGGCTGTAACTATGAGAAAACTCACCTGTCACTAGAGCTAATGTTGATTTCAGCAGTAAGGAAAGTTGGCTTATATTTGTTTGTTTCTCCCCTGCCCTGTGAACCCAATTCCCTGTGATAACTTAGTGTGAGACTAAGTAAACAGAATAAACAGCTTAAAGAGCTAAATAAACAGCTTAATAAAGAAAACTAATTGGAAGCTTCCCTCCACCATGAAATAGATCTGCATTCACAATCACCATGTGAGGAGGGATCATGGAGGAAAATCACCCCAAAGGCTGTGTAAGAACTAAACTTATGACAGCTTTATACTTACAATACAATGCTGCTAGTAAGCAGGTGTGCTCACAATGTGACAATACCCTGCCAATGCCAGGCAAAAATGTCCTGGTAATTCTTGCTGGAATGTAATCTTTGGAGTGAGAATGGAGGATATACTGGTTTACTATGGGTACGTTTGTAGAGGAAAGTCCCAAACAATATTACCTCCACAGCTGGGCTCAGCAGGAGTGGGCTTTGCTGTGCAGTTTGCTTTCTCTCTGAAGTGCATTGCCTGCTTGATAATTATAACTCAGTTTTCAAGTTGAAGCGGTGTATCTCCAAAGCAGTGTGATCCTAGTGCTTGGGCAGGAAAGCTTCTTGGCAAAGAATGAAACTACCATGTCAAAACAGTAAGAAAACCTGGAAGCTACAAGTAAAATAGGCTTCTTATCCACCATTTACTGAGAAAAACTTTCTGGCCACCCCAAGCAAACCCCCACGCTGCAAGTATTGTGATAGGCACCATGATACTATCGATAATTGCAATGGATGGATGACCCTTCAGGAGTGATACCTGGTCTTTCTGGGATTTCATCTGGAGTCAGCTTTAGACTGTCCCAGAGCAATTGGTACGGTACAGGAAGCCTCTGAAACAACTACAGAAAAGGAATGAGGTGGAGAGCTCACTGACCCCTCCCAGCAATGTTAATCTCCTTTCAGGTAAGCACAGCTGCAAAGCCCTGGAGAGAGATGATGCTTGCTCCCTGGGCAGCCTTTCACCCTTTACTCGAAACATTCCTCTTTTGTATTGGGAACATGCAGGCATTTGTGTTTCAAATATAAGTAGAGTATAAGGAATTGCTGTAAATCATCTTGGCATTTGCTGGTAGACACACCAGTGCGATGCGATCTGCCTCTGCTGGGAGCTTTGCATCAGACAGCTGTGCTGGAATGGATGCTCTGGCTCCAGGTGGCACTGGGCTGTGGTTTGTGGATCTAAATGAGTCAGCTTTGAGAGGCTCACCGTGAACTTGGGCACAGAGAAATGATGTCCACACAGGCAGTAACATTGTCTTCCACTTGACTGAACAGATGGAAACACTTGGAGTTAATGTTGTTGGAGCACATACACTCTGAGGGGGTCATTTCCAGGTTTTTTAGTGCCTGTTAGCCTTGTGATCTGGCTGTTTCTTAATTCAGAAGGTCAAAAGAACCCCATTGTGACTCTCTGTCCTCATGTTTTCTGTTTTCTGGACCAGACTTCTTCTCTGTATTGACTCTTGTTCCATCAACAGCTTGACTGTAAAAGCTATCCAGTCTTGATTCCAGGTTTCCCAGTTAGAAAATCACCACAAGTGCAGGCAGTCATAGCTTCCAATTACCAGAACTCTTATCTGTTTCCTTCTTGTTATCTTGCTTCAGTGACTATTTTTGGGATTGCTTTTGTACAAACCTACTGGTTTGAAGAATATGTTAGTCAAGTATCATTCCTCAGATAAGCACCGAAAGGCAGATAGCAGCTTTTGCCTCAACTATCTCAGCTCTGAAGACTGACAGCTTGTCTTACAGGTGGGAAGTCTGAAGGAGGGCAATTTAGCTGCATGGATGAAATTAAAGGAAAGGGAAGCAAACCTGTTGAGTCATGTCCGCTCTTTTAAGGCAGGAGTTGATGGTCAGGTCTTAATTTTTCCAAATGTGTTCACAGCCATTTGATGAAAATGGGTTGTGATTTGTCTTTGTAACAGGAGGCTAAATAAGCATGCTTTTATTCATGTACACTCATTTCTGCCATGATGACTTGTCTTGGTCTGTAGTTTTCTGCAGAGATACCTAGGGCTCGGCAGGCTTTGCAGACCATACTGTTTTGGAGAGCTCTGTGAATATATTTGAAGGAGGGCAGCTGTCTGCGGAGACACTTGAGGTAAGCCATTTGCCTGTAAAGAAAATGAGGGCTGGTCTCCTCTGATTATGTTTGCTAAGAGCACAGCACTTTCTTCACTCTGCAAACTCAGCGTGGCAAGAAATTCCTCCACCGTGGAATCACTTTGTTCTTCTATTTTATTTTATGAAAAGGAAACTGAAGCAATAAGGAATTCCATTTTAACTCATTACCCCAACCTTGGGCTGAGTAATATTGTTGATTTAAGCCCTGAGAATGTTTCTGTTTTCACAACGGCTTTTTGTTTGCTGTTTGCCAGCATTACACCTGAGAATGACTCCTATTCTCAGAACTGTGAAGGATAAGAAGGATGGAGTGCACAAAGTTTCGTTCCCAGTGGTGGATTGTGGAACCTGCAGTAATTTAAAGATCTGTTTCCCAGAGCACTGGGCTCGGGCACTAAAATAGTGGACAATCAACTTCCCCTTACCTCATCCCCCTTAAAAAAATAGCTTTTGAAAAATAACTGTATCATTTTTCTGAGGAAAAACACTTTTTGAATAAAAATGTGAATATTGTGAAGAATAATTTCTTTCCCAAGTTACTGATACTTCTGTGGCACCTCCAGGCAGCTGTACTTCATGTCCTGTTCTCTTCTAAAAGAAAGGAGTTCAACTACACCTTTGTGTGCTGGTGGAAGAGCAAGAGTTCTGGAAAACTTGCAATGAAAGGTTCAACTTGCCTTTCTGATGAGTTTAGTCTCTATAATTCTGTTTCCTTATGTATTAAAATAGATGCAATTGCTATGCCCCTAGCGCACTCCATAAGACATGATTAGCTAAAGCTTGCACTCCATTTTGGAGCTGAAAAAAGCTGTTTCCTTGTCAGTAGTAAGAACTGTCTGTGAAACATTTCAGACTCTTCAGGTTCCAGTTTCTTTATCACAGCAATCAGTGCCTGATTTTGTTTTTCTTTGGCAGCTGCCTTTGTAAGAGCCCAAATATCCTATTAGCTGCCTAAAGCATACCTGTGTTGGAAAGCATGACTAGCTCAAGGGGAGGCATGTCCCATGGTTTAAGCAAGCTGTCTTGAGTACCAGTAACACCATGGGAGCAAGAACTTGCTCCAGCCATTTGCTGCTTCTCAGCGTGGTAGACAGGATTCACAGGAGCTAGAAGTTCACTCCGTGCATGGTCTGTTCATTGCTGGCACCTTGCTGGCAAGACGTGTGTGCTGAGGCTGTGGCTGCCTGGTGCTGAGGTTGGTCTGAATGGTCTCTCTATTTCAGAGTGTCTTCCAAGAGACTTCCTCTTTGAGGCAGCCAGAATGATGGCTACTGCATCTCTTCCATACCTCAGGATGTGAATTCCATGCCCAACTCAGTTTGCTGCCCTGCCTGACAACTGCTTTACTTTGCTAGTGGTCAGGGTCAGCCTTTCCTGTGATTCAGCCTGGGCTGCAAAACCCTAGCCAGATGACGCAGACATTCAGACTGATCATGAAAATGTCACTTATCTCTCCCTCTACCACCCTGCAATATAGATGTATCCTTAGTGAATTTGCAAATCAAATTGCATTTCTTTCTCTTGTTTAAGTAATAAGGAGATTTTATTGTTGACTAGAAGGTGCCACTTTGAATTTCAGTAGTGAAGCTCAAAATGGTTTAAATGTAAGTCAAGTATGGATTACTCCACTTACAAACATGATTTGGAAGAAAGTTTTTCTGCATTTTGAGGTATATGTAGGCATTGCCATTAGCTTATAGGAACAGAAATGCTGCCAAAAGCAGTGTGAAAGAGTTGTCTAGTCCCTGTTTCATAACTGTAGTTTTTAGATTAAAAAGAATAGGCTTAAATGTCTCCCTGCTGCTTATATTTTTCTGCAGTCCATGTAAAACTTTTTAAGTATAGTTAGCCTCTTTGAATTTTAAGTCCCTCAGAAAGAAATGAGCAGCAGCTTTTTAATCTATCCATGCATGAGAGAAACATGGAAGACAGCAACCATTTTAGGTGGAGGAGTATCTTTTACTGAGTGCTGTTATGGAGAAAGCTCCTGGAATGCGAAGATGATGGGAGAAATGGAAATTTTCATTTCGCTTCTGATAAAGGATGAGTTTGTTAATAAAATAGAGAGCTTATAGAATCACCCAAGAGATTTAGGAGTTTGAATCTCACTGATCTCCTGTTGGATGTAGGTGCCAGAGTTGCACAGGAATTTTTGAAGGTCTAGGCATACGTGGTGAATAATAACACAAAAGGATATGGTGGGGTTTATATGCATGAAATCTTGTCTGGGTTTTGTGGTTCTTTGATTTTTTTTTTGAGCTTTATGAGTTGGTCTAACAATCTGTTACATTGAGTTGGTCTTCCTGAAGACTGTTCCTTGCTGAGGTACAGCATCATGTTACTAAAACTTGCAGCTATTTCCAATGTCCATTTTGTACTAATTACCTGTCCTGGAACATCGTACCACTCTCTAACTGGAAGCACAGATGAGTATTGGGATTAGTAATGTGGAAACATTGTAGGTTCCTGTACCTGAAAATGTTTAAAGATGGGTGAGACAAACCACTTACAGGAGATGAACTGTGTCTATTCTGCCCACTTAGTTAAGGGGATGGAACAAATCCTATTGATCTCCTTTCAGCCGTGAATTTCTAGAACCCTACCTGAATGCCCTTTTTTGTCAAGTCCTGTGACATCTGCCTTCTGAGGTTTGTTTTTTCCTTCTCCATCTTGTTGTGGGAAAATCTAGTATGAGAAGAGGCATGCTTCTCACAAAATTGGCCTTGGTTTTATTCTTTCTGTTACCCTGTGTCTCTTTTGGGGAAAGCAGACTGAAAACACACACTTAGAACTTTCCAAAAAACTTTGAAATTGTTTCTGGTCTTGAGGGAGTCTGATCCAACACACGTGGTCTGAGATAATTCTTGTTTCCAGCATAAAAGAAATTACAGTAGATGCACTAGTATAGCAGGGGAAAGTCGGAGATCTCTCTTCCCAGCTGGGGTATTTTTCAAGGCCCTTTGGGCTTATTATCTTCAGGAGAAAACTGAAAAAAATGGCAATGAAATTCTGTTGGATGTGTGAAATGTGGGGCTTGTTTCTAAGTGCACGAGGTATCAGGATCCCAGGTATCATTGAATATGTACAGTTGGAGACATTGGGATCCAATCATCATTTCACTCTCTTATTAGTACTAAGCAAGTTCTGGAACCAACTTGAAAGTATGGAAACAAAATTGAAATAGCAAATTACGAAAGGAAATGATTAACTCTATATTTATGATTCTTCCCTCCTCTCCCCCCTGATTTATATTTGCTTATGCTCCTGGCAAAAGTGTTTTTTAATTCTTAAATTTATAGCTAATAGTGTCAGAGGTTTATTAGACTAAAGCAGATCACTGTTGTCATTCACTCAGGCTTCCTACACTCCAGAAGCAAAGCACTGCAGCCAGTTTGCCTGTTTTGAATTCCAGATATGAATTGTGTTAAGAAAAGCTCTTCTGCTCATTGCTAAGCTGTAACTTCACTCCCGATTTATCAACTGGCAATAAGCAAGAATTCTTCTCTTCAATTTAAGTAACAGTTTTGTATGAAATCAGTCAGAAGCTTTGGGTTTAACTTATTAAGGCAGTGAAGGGAAGCTAGCCTCAGAGTAGCAGATATAAACCCTTGCAAAACCAGATCATGTGAACAGATTGCAAGAGGTCTCTGACAAAACTTCATTAAAAAAAGTTTTTAGTGTCTGTGAGCAGAGAAAGAAACTTGAAACTCGGGAGTTTTGATTGAGCCAAAATGCATTAGGCTGTAATCCAATGTCTTCTTCCAGTGTTTGATGGCAGAGTGTAACAAGGGAAGGGGTATAATTAAAAAGGAATGAGGACAATTAACACAAAGGAAAATCTCCCTCTGTGTTCACAGAGGCAGTAGCAAAGGCAGGTGATTAGATTCTTTTTGAGGGTGGTTTTGGATTCGAAAAGGGCTATTAGCTTTTGTAAAAGCCTTGCACTGATTTCTAATTTTTAGCTGTTTTTCTCATTTCTTTCAATCTTTCTTTGCTGTTTCTATAAAAAAAGGCTTCAATTAGAGGACTGAAAAAGAAGTGGGAAAAGACAGAGCAATCAGAAGACAATGTTTAAATTTCCACTGTTACCTAAAAAGTAATAATAAAAATCCTAATACCTGTAATTAGGATAACTACCCACCTCCCAACTATGACGTGGATTTGCAAAGGAGCAGTTTCTTCAGAGCTTGCAGGTGACTATCTGATGGAGAAAAGCCCAGATTCTGTACAAAACATTCCATATATCCATGAAAACAGCTTGATGTACTTTACAAAGAAATCATTCTCATCACTTCAGTTTTGCAGATGGACAAAAGTGTGAAATGAATTGGCCATCTTCACTTCACGAAAAAGTGAACCCAAATTTTGTGGGTCCTATGAAAATACATAAAGCATCAGAAAGTTCCACTGTGCTTGGTAAAAAGCATTTATTCTCACTGGATCCCAGTGTAGTGTTGGTTCAGTGACTAAAGATGGAGGATCTTGCCCTTAAAAAAGATGCTGCCTTGGCAGTCTGGTAGCTCAGAATTGGATTGAAGGGAGCAGCTAAATTGCAATGTGTCATTTCCAATCCCATTTTCATTTTGCATATAATACATTGGTTGGGTCAATCTTATGAAGCTCAGAAATAGTCTTATAGTAAAGCTTAGGAAATCTGAGTTTTTTCCAGTGGGCTAATTAATAGACAGGTAGATTTGTAAGATTACTAGGCTACCCTTTCCAGCAACCTGTTCAGCTCAGGCTGCAGAATTTTACCTGTTTTCTCCTCAAACATGTAGAAATAGATCAAAGCTCTTTGATTTCTATTTGGAAACCTACAGCACTAAAACAAGCAAGACAATTTTGCATTTAAATGTTATCTCAAATTCAACATTTTGCTGTGAGATGTGTGAAACTGCTGAAGTGCTAGACAGGAAAAAACAGACACCTTGGAGAATGAAAACTCATGAAGGAATCTTATAATTGAGCAGGAAAACTTTCCCACCAACAAAGAGATGTGGAAATACCCCCACACAGTTGTTTATTCTCTTGAATCAAAAGGAAATAACATATCTGGAATTAGCTGTGCATGGCAATGTCCAGGCATGCAGATGAAGGCATTATGTGGAAATCAAAGAAATCAGGTTATATTCAGAAGAAGCAATAGCTGAGAGAATAGGTGGGCTATACAGGAACAACAGGAAATAATTCAGCTGCCTAGTTTCTGCCTGGAAACTTAGATTAGGGAAAGAAAGAAATTAAATGAATCAACTGCCTGTAGTCTTGACTTAAGGACATGAAGAGATGGAGGAACCATCCTTTAATGTGTTAGTGTTTTAACAGCCATGAACACGGCTCAAAATGTTCACTTTGCATCTGTTTGGAATTTACTTGCCTTCAGGTTCCTGGCACTGGTACAGTTCTCTTTCTGATGTTACAGGTATATGGTATTCAAGACACCGCCCATACTGTGCATGATGGAATGTCACTGTGCATCATTTCCAGTATAAATCCATGGATGATGAGCAGGCACACCTGAGTGTTTCTCAACTATGAAATAAAATATTGATAAAATTACTTCAATCCTGAATAAAGTCAATGGAACAGAATTACCACAGGGAGAGCCAAGAGCAATGGCTATTATTTGTCCACCCTTTGTCCTTCCAAGTGCAGTCTTGGTTTTGACTTAATTAAATACAAGATGATTTGAGAAGTACAGTAATGGATATATATGGCTGATTGTTTGGAGTGGGTGAGTATGGAAAGGAGAGTGACTAGGAATGTACCTTAGGTTAAAGCTTCGGACATAAATCACCTGGGTGGGACTAGCCTAGGTGTAAGATCACACTGTCTTAAGTAGAGGCTTCTTCATTTTGTGTTGGAAGGATGATTGACACTATCTGTAAATCAATGCAGAGGTGGCTGTGTGAATTTAAATATATACAGGTGAAATATTTATTAGTAGTAATTACCTTTGTTGGTAGTTATTTTGACTAATATGCTAATTCCCTGTGGCATGGTAATTAATTAGCTATTGAACTCTTGGAATGTATATGGAGACACATTATGCAAAACTCTGGTTGGATGGGTGTTTACTTCACTGTTATTCCATGAGCTGCTTTAAGCATTTATAAGTTATCACTGGGTTATGTTTCTGATACTGTCATTGCTGCTTGCCAGCTGCATTTCACAAGACTACCTAGCATTGTAATGAGTCTCCAGTAACTTGGATTCATCAAAATATCCTCATTCAAAGCAGAACTGTCCCTGTGGCTGCTCACTAGTCACTGCAGAGAGTCTTTTGTGAATAATTTCCATGTTTTTTTCGCTGCACAGGCCAAGAGGAGGAAAAGCCCCTGTGTGGAAATAGAGAGGGTGTCGGTTTTGTTGATGGACTGCTTCAGACTTTCTCTGCTGCAGGAAGCATCAGTTGAGTCCTATTTTGTGAGTTGATTGGAGGGGATACAGAGTGAAACAATCCAGAAAGTTTTAAGTATTATCATTTTAGATATAAATTGTTTTCTATTACTGGGTGTGTTTTGCATGGAGAAAATGTTATCCCAGATGCCCCAGAACTTGAAAGGATAATCTTGAGTTTTACTTTCTCAAACTGGTGTAAGAATCCTACGCATTCTGCTCCATCCGGAGCTTGAGGTGACTAAACTGAGCCATGAGCCAGTGTCAGACACACCATGAACAAATGATCGCTTATGCATCTCCTGTCATAGCTTGTAGAAGAGAGAGGGACAGAAGTATACTGAAGGGAAAATTCACATCAGAGGCCACCAGCGACGTTGCCCCTTTATGTAACACTGTGCCAGACTCAGAACAGTAGAAAGAAATCTGTGAGTTACACAAGGCTCTCAAACACTATTTGGGGAAAAAAACGTCATGATGTGGGAAGAATCATTGCCGTTCAGATACAGTAATATGTTTCAGGAGAGCAAAACTTCATAGGATGCATCATAATCATTGGTTGATATGAGAAACAGCACAGCAACCACTGCTGAAAGTAAAGGCAAACCAAGCCATAAAAATTAAACTGACAGGAGAAGCAGCGGAGGCTTCAAGTCTCCAAGCTTGCAAAGCAGAGCAGTGGGGTAGCAAAGCCTAGGGAGTGCTGGGGCTGGGGGAAAATTAAGACTATACTGTCTTAAGACTAGTTTTCTAGATAAACTAGGCTGTAGGAAAGGGAAACGGGACAAAGTTGCTGTATTGCTAAATGCAAGCAAGAAAATTTAGAGGATGTTTCACAGAGCACATAGATATAAAATGTAGCTTTGGGTTGTGTACCAAAGGGGAAAGTGAAATGATTCACACAGTTCAGCAGAGTTGCTTTCAGCTGCCTTAACATGAAAGCTTTCAGGCATGGGGCTGAGAACTCAGGAAACTAGTTAGAAAGTCTTGAAGTTTGAAAGTCTGAGACAATTCTAGTACTTCTGGCCTTGCTTTCACCAAGTAGTCCCTTCTGAGCAAATTTTAGCCTGGATCTTCAAAGTGCAACAGCTGTATAATTCCTGCTGCTCCTGATGGAGGTATTTTTCTGTCTATTCTTAAGGCAGCTCGCTAGCCCTGTTCTGTGGTTTCCAGTAGAATTTAGATAAGTTGCTTGGTACTGGGCTCTGCAACAGCCCAGGAGTTATAGAGCGAGCCTAGAACAATTGCACTTGGCTACCTTCACTCACTAATCTGTGTAACCTCATGACATGTCCGAAGTTAAGTGAAACTGAGTCTGGGCCTTTATATACCACCTAGAGAACAATTATTCTTTCTTTGGAAATTTTTTTCCTTTTAGGTACATGACTATTTCCAAACTGCGTTACTCAACAATTCTGAAGTGTTTGCCAAGGGGTGGTTTGACTTGAGACATTTTTACTTGCTTGTTTGCTCTTTCTGAACAGCTCCTATTAAATTAAACCATATATTCATTCATACAGACATCCCAGAAAACATCCCAGAAAACAGGTCAATACACACGATTCATAAATTATTACAGGACAGGTCCAAATCCATCACAGAGACATCCATTGATTATCCATACAGCTACTCCTTGTAAGTGAATACTGTATGTGAGGTCACTGTAGAATTCAGCTATTTTTAAAAAGCCATTAATAACAACACGGAAGCAGGCTTTGATTGAACTGGAAGTGTAATTTTCAGTTAAGAGCCTTCACCCAGTCTTCCTTCCATTGTGGTCTAATTAGATTTCAGGAAGACGCAAAGTTTCAGACGCTTCAGTCCTACAGCCTCTCCATTAGCTGACACCATATGCTTCGCAGTTTCCATTGTGAAGTCCTGATTAATTTGCTAACATTAATTTGAACTGTAGCTGAGATGCTTCACCAGGGACGTGATTAAAGGACTAGCTGTAACCAGCCCTTCCCTGCTTCCTTCTGTCATCAGTTATACAGTAATGACGTTAGTGAACATCAGACTTATAAGTTTTTTTCTCTACTACTCTGGGAAATGCACATATTACATTTGGACTATGTAAGCAAAGCAGCGGCCCCTCCAGTTTGTTACCTGGATTAGCTTGCTCGGTTACAGACACTCTCTCCTGACCTACTTCTTTCTGCATCACTTCTTCCTCTCTCTGTGATATCTGTAGTATATGTAACAGGATCTGTAAAGACACCTTGGACAGTAATTTTTTTTCCATAAATTTTCCTTCCTTCTATTCCACCCTTTTCCAAATGCTTTGCTTGATCCAGAGTGTGGAGGCTTGGCAGAGCACATCTAGTGTGAAACTACTTCATTTGTTCTGGTATTCTTTCAGTTGAAACAAAAGCTTCTGGGACTGTGGTTGCTGATACAAATTGAACAAGTTCTTGTGAGTACTCCCAAAAATGATGTTAATTTGACTAAAGGTTGATTGTAGTAAGAAATGAACATCAGTGGCACAAAAATCATTAACTGAAGACCCATCTCATGTTGGTGGTGAGAAATGCAAGCAACTTGTGTTCATTGGAAATGTTCTTGCAACAGACTGCAGCAGTGGAAATTAATTCTGAGTGAGGACCAGCTCTTGCTGGATGCACATCAGATGTCACAAATCCATCTTTGAATGATGGGATTTTTCACAGCTGTCAAACTGTAGGATTTACACCACCGTTAAGCAACTATTCAGTAAGCATTCAGCTATGCTAAGACATGGATAAAGGGTGTGACACAGGCAGACAGGTAATGGGAGGCCACCAAACAGGTAATGACATCACCTTGGACAGATTTTGCAGGCAGTTCTGTACTTAACCTGTACAGCATCTGTAATATTTTTATTGCAGCTCTGCTTGCTCTTTGGATTTCAGCCCAAATTGCACTAACTCTTCAGCACAAATCTGAATGATCTATAGTAAATAAAGAATTAAGTTAGGTCACTTCCGGCCTGGAAATAATCAAATCCACCCCTGAAGAATAATCTAGTACAGTGATTTTCAGTCTGTGGGGATCTTGTCTATGACCCAAAGGGAGGAGAGCTGCAGCAGAGCTCTCTCTAGCTGGGAGGGGCTGTTGCACTTTCCTAGCTAATGTTGTTGTGAAAGACCATAAGAGCATCCAGGCGGTGCCTCAAGTCCATCTTTATGAAATTCAGACCCTGAACTGCTGCCTTAGATACACTTGGGGGATAAACACAGACCTTCTGTATTTAGGGGATTCCTCCCAGTCCCCTTCTTATTTGTCTGTATGGTTTTGGCTGCCAGGCTTTACTTTAAAGCAAGCCACTGCAATAATATCTTACTGACTTGGTTTTATAGGAAAAGAAAGAGTTGTAATAACTTTTTATTGATATTGCACTTCCAAAGAGGCATAGAAATAAATCACCAGCCTGCAGGACTCAGAATGCTCCCATGATTTCTGGGACTGCAGTCCCTGGGTTTCCCAGCAGGAGCTACCCAACATTTCCGACTATTCTTCAAAAAACTCCTTCATCACATCAAGTTGAAATGAGCCAGAGGATGGATAGTTGCTATGGTTCTGACTGACAATAGGACAGACTAGTAGTGCTTGAGAGTGGATTCTCTCTCTATTACAACCAAGAAGCTATGAAAGGGTTAAGTCAGCATTCTGCTGCAATGAGGTATCCTGTATGGAGAAGCTAATACCCACGTGAAACATCCTCAAAGTTTTTTTTGCAATTGATTTTAGCTCTTTGCATGTGAATTTTGGAGGGAATAAAGGAGTTGAGGGAGGGAAGAGCAGATTATATCTTTTGGGTTTAAATCAGATAAAGAGAATGATTAACAAGTGCAGAGTTTTCTACAGTATTTCAAGAACTCTGTCAATAATCTCCCTCCCTCCTCCCTTTCCCAGTCTCAATGCAAAGGCCTAAAATTAGATAGCTGATTAAGAATTGCTTCAAGGCGATCTAAATACATCAGTCTTGCTTGTAATGAGGAACACGGCTACGTTTCTGCAATGATGATGAACCTCGGGGCCAGGGGTGATTGGATACTAAATGTTCTCTGTATTGAACTTCCCATGCAGCCAGTACTTCTCAGCATTTCTGAATGGCTGAACCTGATTAAAGGAGCTCTCTTGGAAAGGAAGGTGCTGGGGATAGAACTGGGCAGTAGTATTTTTTTCCAGGGTGAGCAGGTTTCTAGACTCCTTAACTTGTTTGCCAGCAAAATGTCAATGGGTTTCATGCCCATTTCTCTTTACCTCCTGCCAATAAATAAGTAGCAAAACCATACTGAAAAGTTCACCTTGCCCTAACAAACCTTTACTTACAGTCTTTTACACCTAAAGCCACATCTTAATGTTCTTTTATAAACCAATGGCCTTGTGTGCCAAATGAAGAGCTTTTATTAGCCAAAGAGTAAGGATGTATCCTGCATTGGAGAAGCAGAAATTCACTAAAGTGAGAAAAAGCCCAAACCTCCTGTAACAGCAGGAGAAAATAAAGTTTTCCTAAGCAATTCAATTCTTCTTCTTCTTTTTTTTTTTTTTTTTTTTTTTTTTTTTTTTGTTAGATAATATTACTGTATACCCCAAACAAGCTAAGCTTCTTTTCTGGTATCTAGTCCAGCTCCAGAACTGTCCTTACTCTTGTGAGCAGAAATGCCTTTTGATCAAGGCTCTTTATATGCCTCTGACGCAGTTCAGCTAATCATTTTATGAAAGACCCAAGGATTCTCTTGGGATTTATGTCCCTGAAGGATGATTGAAAGGACAGGTAAGTGCCAAAGTATGGAGTTACAATCCTTATAAGTACCCACTTTTGCTGCTTCCTTAACATCACAGAGTTTCTTTGCTAGAGTTTGTAGCTCCTGAGAGAGGTTTCATGACCCATGCTGTCTTGGGCTAAGCAACTTTTTCTCACTTAAGCCAGGAAACTAACCTTAATCTGCCTGCATTCCTGGGAGGAGCAGGAAGCTGCGTAGGAATTCCTATTCCTTCCAGAAATGCATAGTCAGTCCCCTGATCACCCGAACAATGCTTAAGGAGGGAGCTGTAGGGTTCTGCCACCCATGGGCTCAGCTCAGTCTTGCTCTGCTCCAAGAATTAGACCTAAAGTGTTTATCTTGTCTAATATAGCTTCTCTTTTGCTATTTGTGAGGAGGAGCAGTTCCAGCAGCCAACAGCACAAACGGGGCTAAAGAAGATGCATTTCACAGCTTTTTCTGAGGATGAGGAACCTGTGAGACTGAAACATCATCTAAGACAGATCAGGTATGTCAGTGTAGGCTTGTTGCTGCCACTTGGTCGCTCAATTTTTCCACTGTGCTTAGGACCTTCCACGGAAAGAAAGCCAAGAAAGAGCTGTTCCTGGACATGAGTCTGAGACAGCTAAACATCACAACTTGCAGTAGACCATGAGTAAGAAAACAGAGGAGAACATCTAGGCTAAGAATGATCCTCTTTCCGCTTCCCACTTCTTGGAGGATACTTATGGTAACTTCAAGTTCAAGGTTGAAAGCCTTTTAAATCTCTGCTTCCCTTAGAGAAAGGGCACTGATTTTCTGATGATCATAGCAGTGCTTTCAGACTCTAGGTGACAGGAACACATTTTCCCTGTTGCTTGCTTCCCATCACACCTGACTCTTCTGGTTTAATCAGTGTTTCAGGGAGGAAATGGGGAGAAGTTCTGTGAGCTTAAAGAGCCTGTAAAGAGTAGCATGTGAAAAAAAAAAAAAAAAGAAAAAAAAAGAAAGATATGAAAGAAATAGTGCTTCAGTTTAGTAGTTAATGGGTTGTGTCCTTTTCACTCTTCTGTTACCAAAGGAAAGAGAAGGAAACAAAACAAAACAAAACAAAACAAAACACACACACAAAAAAGGAGGAAAAGTCAGCAATGAAGAAATGGAAGTTCTCAGGTCTGTCAGTTCAGCCTTAGAGCCTGAAGAAGAAATTTAGTATTCTGTGCAATTGCTTCCTTCTTATTTCATCTTGCTGCAGTTGCTTCTTCACTTGCTAATTCATCTTAATTATAGAATATTTGGACAACTCAGAGCAAAGATCTTTGTTGACAGTGCTTGAACAAGAGAAGGTATTGAGGCTCATGAATAGGCATTGTTCTGAGAAAGTCTAATTGGCTTGCTATGACTTACAACTATACAGATCTCATAAGTGAGGCTGGTGGTGTACCTGGATTTTGCTAAGATTTCCTTGATCTCTCTGTTCTCTTGCTGGCTCTCCTATCCTGCTACCTTTTCTGCCTCCCTCCAGCTTGTTTTTCCTACAAAGTGAAATAACAGACTGGGTGAAAAAGGAGCTTGAAGTACATTGAGCGTTTCAACTGGATGTTTAGAAACCACTGGAGGGTGTCTTATTTCTGAACAAGCCCACATGCATCTCTGTTCGATCTTGGATGCAGACTATTAACAGTAATATTAATTATTATAAGAGTATTAGTGGCTTGATTGCTATAGAAATGTCGTCTCAAGTAAGGTGAATGTCATGAATAGATAATTGATTTTCAACTTGGAGCGACAACAAACATGACAGGACCAAAGGGTGGGTCAGGCTCAGGTCACTGTGGGTACAGAAATAAGCAGCAACAGCCAGTGCCAAGGGAGCATAAGGACTTCTCTGTATCTCAGCGGCTTTTGTGCTCCTTCATTGGTGAAGATGCTCTCTGCAGAGCACAGAGATGTCCTCTGCTCTGGGCTTGCCCATTTTCCTTGGAGTCACATGGTTATCCTACCAAAGGAGTGTGAAATATTCTATTTTAAGCAGGTTATTATCTCCCAGGACAACCAAAGTGAAATTGCCACTCTCCCTGGAAACAAGCAGTCGTGCTTAAATACCAGGCTATTCTAATCATCTCTGGCCTGCTGAGAATGACCTTCCAGAAACTTCTTTTCTCTGCAAGACATCTCACCCCCAAAAGCCATCCTATTTTCTACTGTCTATCTATGCAGACCAGGAAGGAGGTTTTATTTAGGTAGCTCTCTGTTTGCACTTAAGACCAATTTATTTTTTGCGCAGAGAGCACAGGGTGGTCTATTTCAGCATAAGAGGATGTATCTGGATGGTTTTGAGTGGTAAAAAACAAATGACACAGTTTTCTAAAAAGGAGAAAATTTCAGGAATAAGTCATCTAAATCAGAGCCTGCTGCTTTATGTGGTAATGGGGAAAAGTTTGTATAAAAAGTTTCTGTAAGAAGTTTGTATACCACAGTCCATCTCTTCCATAGGATGTCTTTTGCTTGTATAAGGTGAAAAAATTATACATTTTTCAGTCATGATTGTTGTGGTTTAACCCAAACCAGCAACTAAGCACTATGCAACCGCTTACTCATTTCCCCTCGGTGGGATAGGAAAGAGAATGGGAAGAGTGAAAAGAGAAAACTTGTGGGTTAAGATAAAGGCAGTTTAATAGTTAAATCAAAAGCCGTGCACACAAGCAAAGCAAAATGAGAAATTTATTCACCACTTCCCATCGGCAGGCAGGTGTTCAGGCATCTCCAGGAAAGCAGGACTCCATCATGTATAATGGTCACTTGGGAAGACAAACACCATCAGTTTGGCTGTTCCCCTGTTTCTCCTTCTACGCTCAGGTTTACATGCTGAGCATGACATCATATGTTATGGAATATCCCTTGGATGTGTTGGGGTCAGCTGTCCCAGCAATGTTGCCTCCCAGCTTCTTGTGCACCCCCAGCCTGCTCGCTGGTGGGGTGATGTGAGGAGCAGAAAAGGCCTTGACCCTGTGTGAACACTGCCCAGCTAAATAACCTCTGTATTATCAACACTGTTGCCAGCACAAATATAAAACATGGCCCCATACTAGCTACTATGGAGAAAATTAACTCTATCCCAGCCAAACATAGCAAAATGGCAAAATGGAGTTCATTCTTCACAGTGTCCAACTCCATTGTTTCCTGTTTCTACAGTGGGTTATTGCAGCTGGTTGTGATCCTCAGCATGCATAGCCACGCTCAAAGCAGGCAGAGTAAGACCTAGTAGCTCATGTGGGACCCACCAGAATTGGCTTTTCCTACTGTTTGAACCTACCTTACCATCCCCACCTAGTCATCAAGACATGTCCTTGATAAAAAGTGAACAAGAACAAAGGGTAGCCTGCTTACTACACTGCTACTTAGATAAGATGTTATTATTAATACCTTTATCACTGAAACTGCAATCTTGTCTTACAAAACACATAATCAGAAGCACTCAAAGGTCCAAATCTCATTGAAAAGCTAAGGAAGTTGAGCAACTTTAGGATCACCTTCAAATCCCAGCCTATGAAAGTGGAAAGCAGTGCTATTAAATTGTCCAGTCTCTTTTGGCACTGCCAAAGTGTAAGGTTACTTCCACTGGCTGGAAAAGTGGATGAAAAAACATTTCTAGGACATAGCTTCCTCCAAGGGGTACCACCTTCTGTATGTAAAAAATGCAGGAGGAAGGGACAGTGACACATCACCTCACCCAGATCCCTCCTCAAGGCAGAATCAGATTTAGCCGAACTGCTCCCTAGACACTTTAGTCTATTTAGGGCCTTGGCAGCTTTTTTCTGATGTCTCACTTGAATCCTCCTGGCTTGCTTTTATGTCAATACCATCTTCCATCTACAGCGGACATGTATTTATCTATTTATGACTCATTCTGCAGCTACCCTCAGAGTGTATGAAATCTGCCATTTGAATTCCTCTCCTTTTCAATCATTAGATTTAAACCAGTTCATCTCTTTCAGTCTTTCCAAAATAAGTCAGACTTTTTAGATGTCTGCTGATCCTGTTGTTGTGCTGATAATTATTTTTCAGCTAGTTTGGTTACATCTTTCTCAAAGAACAGTTTCCAAACCTGGGTGCAGCACTGCAGCAGGGCAGAGAAGGAACATTTCACACATCTGTCCTACAGCAATCCTGTTAATGTACCCAGCTACATGCTTGCTTTATGTGTAGCAACACAACAGGATCCTGGGGCCCCAGAGAGCTCTTTAAAATGTTGAGAACCAGGAATAAATACAAGACACAGTATTTTGTTTATGTTTAATTGTATAAGAATTTTAAGTATTTTTTAATCCTTTTTTTTTGGTTGGTTGGTTGGTTGGTTGGTTGGCTTTTGTTGGTTTTGGGTTTGGGTTTTTTGGTTTGTTTGTTGGTTTTTTTCTGTGGGTTTTTTTTTTCTTTTTCAATCCTAGAGTGAATAAAAGAGAGACTAACCTTTTTAGCTCACAATGCTCGTATTCCCAAAGGAGACAGTGAAAGAGACACAACTTCATGTCTGGTTCAAGACATTTCTTAACTCTACATCCATCATACAGCAGTCAATGAGGTTTCCAAGACAAGACTAAGCATATATTTGAATGCTTTGCTAAACTATGACATTCATGAAAGGGAATACAAAGTGGTGTCTCTAATACCTTTTATTTGGTGACATCTCAATAGAAAATTTTGTGGTAGAATTTTGTATGTGTGCACAAACAAACGTATGTGTGTACAATGCAAAGGAGGTTTTAGAGGTAAATACTATATAAGATCAATATAGAATATTAAATATCAAAATAACACCTATCAAAATTAGAATATTTTAAAATATTATTGTGAATTGGAAATGGACATTATTTTGCAAAGGACTTTGAACTTTCTTTTATGTGCCCTTTCCACACTGAAGGTGCCACTTAGCAATCTGCAAGCTTAAAGGCAGTCAGTAGCATCCCCACCAAGGGCTACTGTGCAGGCATACAAATGCATGGAACTCTGCAATAATTTAGTAAAAGACAAGCATATATTCAAATATATGCAAATATATGTATACGAAATCTTGTTACATGTGGCAACAAGTTTGCATATATATTATTATTTCCACTAATATTTGGACATGCTATAGAGCAGCAACTGGGCTATGAAAAGGTGTGAGCAGGAGAGTTACAATGTGTGAAGTAATAGCCATATTTTCTGTTTCCCATTTTATGATAGCTAAGTACTATTATCTTGCTAGTGTTATTTCAATAACAAATAAGTTATACTGTTGCTTTATATGCTAGTGTTCTCATAAACCTTGCTTGCAGGATACCCCAACTGCAGATTACTATTAGGGCAGACCAGTAAAGAAAGGTTTTCAGGATGTTTACAAGGTTCTGGTGGGACTGGATTCAGATGTTCCTGGGATAAAAGCCACCCTGCACTATTACAACAGTTTGGACCAGCTTGAGACGAATGAAAGAATAAAGGTAAGAAAGAGAACAAGGAGAGAAAATGTCCAGAAAAGGAAAATATATAAATCAAGTTTTTGTGAGGCAGGTGGGCAGCTCAGCAGAAAACTCGCAACTGTCTTCTCTCTTTTGGAACTCCCACTGGCACAAATAGCATCCCCCAGCATGCTTGTCAGGAGGGTAAAGTGCAGTGAGAAGGACATGCACCTTCTGTCTTCTCTATTGCCTGAGCTTCTGTATCAATACTTCACAATACTGTCCTTTATTGGTAGCAAAGCCTTTTTTTTCTGTGCAGGAATAACAAAGTATTTTTTGAATATTACTGCTGAAGGTCAGGAAATGGGAGCAGGTGGCAAAACAACACCCTCAATAATATATTTATGGCATGACTTGGCTAAGAAACAGCATCCTGAAGTTTACAGCTTTTGGAAGAGCAGCAACAACTGCGACTGACCTGCAGATGTTGGCTTCTCAGAGGGACCCACTGACCACCTGCTCCATGTTGCTTTTGCTGGGAGCTGGCTTGAAAGCAGGAGCAATGATATCTCTGGTGGGATGGAGGCTTTCTCCTGATGGACACCTGATCTAATCCAGCTCAGCAGGGAGTGATCAGAAATTATTAATGCTGCTCTCCCTTCAGATGAGAGTAAAACTGGGAGAAACACTGCCAATCTCAGTAGTCATCCAGAGGTAACTATGGAGCAGGGGAAGCAAGCAAAGACTTGTCTGCCAGTTGTCTTTTTCCTCTGGAGCAGCAGTACTCATCAAGAGGAACGTGACCAGCAGGTTGAAGGAGGTGATCCTGCCCCTCTACTCTGCTCTTGTGAGACCTCACTTGAAGTACTGTGTGCAGTTCTGGTGTCCTCAACATAAAAAGGACATGGAACTGTTGGAACAAGTCCAGAGGAGGCCACGAGGATGATCAGGGGACTGGAGCACCTCCCGTATGGAGACAGGCTGAGAAAGTTGGGGCTGTTCAGCCTGGAGAAGAGAAGGCTGCGTGGAGACCTCATAGCAGCCTTCCAGTATCTGAAGGGGGCCTACAAGGATGCTGGGGAGGGACTCTTCATCAGGGACTGTAGTGACAGGACAAGGGGTAACAGGTTCAAACTTAAACAGGGGAAGTTTAGATTGGATATAAGGAAGAAATTCTTTACTGTGAGGGTGGTGAGGCACTGGAATGGATTGCTCAGGGAGGTTGTGAATGCTCCATCCTTGGCGGTGTTCAAGGCCAGGTTGGATGAGGCCTTGGGTGACATGGTTTAGTGTGGGGTGTCCTTGCCCATGGCAGGGGGGTTGGAACTAGATGATCTTAAGGTCCTTTCCAACCCTAACTATTCTATGATTCTATGATTCTACTCAGGCAGGTCTGTGGGAAGGAGGCTACTTTTCTATTCCTTTGCTGTCACGCTTTTAGAGCTCTGCAGCTGAGGCTCAAAAAGGGCTTTATTATATACAAATAAGTAGCTATGAGGAGATGCAAACACAGCTGAGACATTCCTTGAATGCTATGCTGCAATAGCTTTTTATTCTTAAGATTTTTAGGGATGCAATTGTCCTTCGCTGGTGGATAAGTGAGGATACAGCACTGATTAATCCTTTTGCAAGCACAAGAATTGTTCTGGTTACCTCCTCTTAATGTGATTTAGTAGGATGCAAAAAGATTTAATAAAACGTATCTGTATGAGTGTGTCTGAAACAGCAAAAAAAGGAAAGATTTCCAGGACCCATTTTGAGAAACCGGGGCACTTGAGCTGTATCTCGCAGATTCTAAAACACATTTACTCTTCTCCCCCTGGAATGAGCCCACCTCTGTGAACATCATGCTGCACAGTGTCCCATTATGAACTGTGTGAAACCAGCAAACGAAAACCATCTTTCTTTACTTATTTTATACCTTTCTGAATCTTGTTAGCCATGAAATGCCTCACATTTGCTGCATACTGTGGCAATAAATACAAAATGAAATGATAAGAGGATGTGGATTATTAAACTACACTCCTTAATACATTGTATTGCACCTAATATCTAAATCATGTGGCATTGCTGAGACATGAACAGCATTTCTAGATACAGCAGACCCCTTTAAATTGAAGGCCTGATGGAGGAAAAGTCCCTTTATGGGAATACATATTCAATGTATGATAGCATAATGCCCTATTACAATGGTAGGACACACATCTTTCTTCCCTCTGTGGAATCATGATTATCATCCTAGACTGAATTGAATCACTTGTCCGGCTGTGTTTTTCTGCTTTTAAACTGGGACATCTTTTGCAAACCTCTCCTATTCTTGTCAGAATCCTCACATAGAAGAATGGCTAACTGACATCAGAGCTGGTCATTAAGGAAGCCAGGAAATGTTTACCTTTTTGGTCTAGATACAAAATTTTAATAATATTTTTAAAAAATAATGGTTGTAATTTTTTTAAACATTTTTTATTTTTCTGAAATAAATCTACAGTGGTGTTGGTAATGAGATCAATCATTGTCTTTAGAAATAGCACAGGTAGTGCCTTAGCACTCTAGGGTAAAACTCAGATGGGGAAGGACTGCCAGGGCTTTGGGCTGCTTACCTAAACTGTTAACTCCTGAGAGGGTTTAAAGGGACAAAGGGCTGGTGGGACAGTCCACTCTCTGTAAGCCCTGGAGATCTCCTTGTCACTCCCACCCCAGGGCAAACAGCTGGGTGGCCTGCGACATGATGCTGCTTGGGGTGCTCCTGAGCTCTTGCCCCACCACCCCCTCCCCAATCTTTAAGGCATACTGACTGTTGTAACCACACAGTCTAGCACAACTTTGTGATAGCATGGGGCTATGGATGTTCTGACAGGCCTGCCTCCCTGCTGCCACTAGCTCTGCAGTGTTTCTGGGTTGTACTGTGTGTGGTGCAAACTGATCTTCAAGATAACAACAGAAAGTCTTGGGGTTCTGCTTATAAACTTCCTGTGATAACCAGATGCTTCATTTTTATTTGTTCACCTCCCTCTCTTCCACTGACATTTTTATAGCTACTTATAATTCTAGAGGGAAAAAAAAAAAGGAAACTCAATAATATATTTTTCCTATACTTTTTTATTAGGTCACTATTGAATTAAGGTGTATTTATTTTTATTAACAGTTATTTTTACTGTTCTTTTCCAGAACACATGAGGCACCAGTAAGTAAGGCTGTTTATCAGCCCATGACTGTATGTGCAAGTGTCACTGGTGCACAGAGCCCTACTTGCTGTGTGTCACCTTCACACCACCACCACCAGCTCTCAATCACTCCCTATGATGGAGGTCAAAGAATATTTGCAAAGTCTTAAGTCTTCCTGGTGACAGTCCAAGGGGCTGCTGGAGCACTTGAGACAAACTTCCTCCCCCTTTCTCAGCCTTCACAATGACAGCTTCTTTCTCCTGACCTTGAGGGACTTAATATTTCTGTAGTGCTCTGCCAGCAATGGTATCAGCCAGCAAATTGTTGTGACTCAGTTAACCTGAATTTGTCTGGACTTACGTCTTCACAGATTTTCATCATAGCAAAATCTACATGTAATTTAGATTACATTAATTCCCGACACAATCATCTTTTTAAAATCTTCACTGAGGGTAAATTCGAATAGCTCCTAAATTCAGCACCCTGAACTCAGCACTTTGTGTTAATGCACTAGATTAACAGTTATAATGACATACTTATTAAAAGACCTTGGGTAACTCATTTAGCCTTTCTTTGCTTCCACTTGCTACTTATAAAATGGATATCATATTCGTCCTTCTTCTTGAAAAATCCAAAAAGCTTTTATGATTGTTCTCTATACCATTTACATGATGTTCACTTTCTACATAATTTGCAGATTCTTTGGGACTGGGAGTACCTAGGAACTTTCATACATCATCTCTGCAAAAATAAAATGGCAAACTGTCTCCCTTAATTTCTTTGCAGCACCCCATGGTTTATCCTTTTGATTAAGGACAAAGTAGAACATTTAAAGAAAATTTTCTAAAAATTGGAGTGTATTTTGCATCAAGACATTCTCCCTCTGCTGCCATGAAGTCCCACCAGGAATGGAGAGTTCAGAGAGAACTGTGAGCATGAGACATCTCATCACATCTCCATGTCAGGCAGGTACTGGTCCACTTGAATAGCCTGCTTCGACCATCCAGTCTAGTGTCTTTGTATTGCTCTGGGAAAGTGACTTTTGGTATTTTGAAAAACAGTAAGTGCAATACAACCTTCCCAACATTACACAATATGGCAGTGTCATACATAGCTTGCTTGAGGCAGTGTACTCCAGCCATGTTTGAGAGCTAGCTTGCCCCTTGCAGTCTATGTGGCAGCCCAATCTGACTGTGACAATTGCCCCAGGGCTACATTTAGCATGTGATGAAGATGACCTAACAGCCCAACAATGCTCCATGGGGCACCCTGAGCCCACCTGCATGGCAGCTATCCCCACATAGCTCCATTTACATGAATCCTCTCCTCAGCTGTTCTGAGAGGTGCACTCTCCCATAATCAAATGGTTATTTCTCAATAATTTGGGTGGTGCTTGCCTTGGCATGAGGAGAGACATTCACATTTCATCTGGGAAGGAAATCTATGTTCTGTATTATTCTTGTGTTAATAATACAGAGGGCTAAATCAAAGGTGAATTGATTTCCTGAAGCTGAACAGACTTTTGGCGTTAGCACAGATACAACCACGGTCAAAGAGCAACCTTTCAATTTAGCTGTTCTGCTGTCAATGTAGATAAAATTGCTCATGAAGCAAATTGCAGCCAGTTATTGTCTGCACTCAGAACCATTATGTTCTTTGGAAATGATCATTTATTTTAGACAGTGGATTATGTTTCTATGAAAGTGTGTAAGGCAAATGCAAAATACAATTTACCTTGAAGGTCAGCTGAATATTACAATTGGCATATTACTTAGAGGTCATTGTTATGAAGCTAAAACGATCGCAGGGAAAGGAGTGATATTTGTGAAATGATACAAACTCAGAGATTCCTTATTAGCTGATGGAGACCAAGAGAAAAAGACCCATGGGGTGTTAATCCATATGACCATGGAGGGCTGGAGGTGTAGTTTCAGCATAATTATCTGGCTTGTGTGGACAACACACAAGTGTGGGAAAGCATCCCTGCCAGGACATGGGAAGGAGAAGTAGAAATCTTCCCTTTGGTGCCTCATGTCAAGAGAAGGACTTAACTCCAATTTACATACCATTAATGGAGGAGATTTGGTACATAAAGCAGGAAAGTAACCTTGGGCAGAGAGACAGCCTTGCTGGTAGTGCAGAAGACCAATCTAAATATTTCTGTGCATGTTTTTGTGAAGAAAGTTACTGCCACTCAAGGAAATGCTCAGCCATTCACCCTGAGGCATGGCTGGTCCTTCTGCCTCCTCAGAAGAAGAATGAGTTCCAGCCAACAGCAGCCAAAAGGCTGGTGGTTACAGTGCTGTGAAATACTATCATTCTGCTCAGGTATGGTCTTTGTACTGGTGCTCAAGGCTGCACAAAAGTCCAGTCACCAAAGTGCTCTTTAGCTTTGAGTACACAGAGCAGCAAGAACTGGGTTACTGTATCTGTAAGTTTCTCTTAGAGGCAGCCTGAGCTTTGCTGAGGTTCAGGCTGCTGGCCCATTCAGTGTGTCCTGGCAATGGGATGTACTTTGCTGTACAAAGTGGGTGTTGCTGCTGAGCTGTACAAACTGCATGATCCCAATCAGACAATACTGCTGCAGACAGAGGGGAGATTTGGAATTTGCCAAGTACCACACAGAGAGACAGATCCCATCCATGTGGCAGTGCAGCTGTCTTTGGAGCATATTCCAAGGTGCTAAGTTCCCTTTATGTTCACCAGCTGGGTCACCCAAAGCTAACCATCACCATCCATTTCATGTGGCTGGCCAGCAAGGAAGACAAAGCAGAGCCTCACACTCTTAAAACAAATTCCCAATCAGCTAATGTTGGAATAAGAAAGCTCTCAGAGAGTGGATGTCACTCTTATCAGAGTGAATGATCATAGAGAAGCATGCACGCAGGGAGCTCTGCTGGAAGGTGTCTTGATGTGGACACAGGGACCGATCCCCCTGCACAACTGGCTTGTGTAGATGGAACTCACTGAGTGTGGATCCTCTGCCCTTCAGCCCAGGCTCCAGCAGGGATGGGTTTCAGCATTCACTGGCGATCCACAGGGGCATTCTGTTCAGCAAAAATGTCTCTTTTAAAAGCGCTTTGCTACTTTGGGGAGAAAGGAGAACTACAACAGTTATGCATCTATTGTCACTGGCTCATTAGAAACTGCCTTGTACAACCATTTCAAGATCCTATAGGCAGCTGCTTTGTCCCTTTACAGAGAGCAAAGAGAATCCTGAGGGTTATGAAATGGTGACTACTAACTGTGGTGTAGGCACCTGGAGAACATGGGAAATGGTGGACCAGGCTGTCAGAAGGGATCATCTGGAAGACATATCCTAGTGTCTTTTCCAGACTAATTGGATGAGATACTGCAATCATTTCCAGCACAGATCTAATGTTTGATGGAAATAGCACAGCCATGACCTGGCAGTACTGGTGGTCCCATGCTAATGGCTCACGAGAGAGAAAAAGTACTATTAGTACTGCTTTGATGTATAAAGCTGGCTTCTTTTACTTCCAAGCTTACAGCAGGAGGCAGGATGGGAATTACTTTAAAACACTGCTGGATATAGAAAAAATAAAAATCCCTGTGTGGATTATAAGTGAACGTCCTTTTTGATAGTGCTGTCCCTAATGAAGTGTAGCTCTCTCACCTGTCAAAAGTTTCCTTTTTCTGCCTGTTAACATCAGACAATCAATCTAGCCCCATCAGCTTCAGCAGTATGCAACTCTCTCAGCTCACTGGGGAAAGACTTATTCTTTCATTTCCTCTTTAATTAAGCTCTGCGGCATGCGGCTTTACTTGCAAGGCTCAAAGATGTATGGACATGGCTTTAAAAAGAGCATTGGAGAGAAGAGCATTAAAGATAGCCCTCTTTAACTGGTCCAAAGCCACAGGTAAACTAATGCACAGGCAAGCACATCAGCAACAAAAGGAGGTAATGATAAACAATTACCAGATTTTCAAGTACCCTGCTGGGATTAAGGCATCTAAACACATTATACCATATATATATACCATATACCATATAAACACATATACTGCCAAAATGTACAAATTTTTTTTTTTTTAGAATTGCAAAGCAAGAGGTCACTTAGTAGCAGCACACATGGTATGGCAGGTTCTTTGACTGGCATGAAAGGTTCTGTCAACCTAGTCTGAGACAGGAGCAGATAACTGCTTTCCATCCAGTTTTGCTACTGCATCATTGTTCCTATACTGTTGTCAGAGGTGAGTTTAAACAGTTGTTAACAGGTAAAGGTTGGATATTCAAGTATATACTCATCAAACACCTGCCTGATGATAGCCCAGGTCTCTATAGATGTGAGCTGGTTCCTAACCATTGTCTTCATTGTTCACCATCCATGCCCAGCCCATAAGCTTGCTCTTGTTGCTCAAAGGAGTCTGTGCCCCATTGCTGCCTGCTTATGCCAATATCGGTGGCTGGTTGCCTCTGTCAAACATTTCATGTCATCCTTGAAATACTTCTACTTTCCATGCTCTGCTGCATTGTCCGAGCATTGCCTGGGCGTTCACCTGTTGATTATACAAACGTGTTTTCCCCTGCAATCGGACCATCACTAGAAAAACTGGTAGACATAACTACCCAACAAGATTTCACAGCATTATCTAAATTTAGACCCTGAAATACTGCTGTGGGGCTGGTAAGACTACATAATTACAAATTGAAGCAGAGGTTAAATATGTGATGCAATGTGTTTGGCTGCCCTGTCTTTTCTCCTGTGGTGGTGCTTAGGGACTTTTATGACACGTAAGATGCTGTACATCAGCACAGGAAGACAGACACTGATATAGAGAATTTTCCATCTAAATAGGCAAGCAAATATGAGTGCTACAGCTCAGGTCCTGGGTTCCTGTCTGTTTCCCACTTAGGTTCTTCTTTATTCATAATACAGCTGAGCTGGAAAATCTCTTCTTTCCTCATAAGGACACCTAGAGTCTTTTACCTAACTGCCTATTTTCATTCCACTAGGAACTCAGTCTCCTTGAGACCTTTATGCTTCACCAAATCTGGTTGAAACTGATATAAAAAGAAAAAAGAGATCTGCTGTGGAAAGGCTGAGTCACAGGGGGTGACAGCATTGTTACTATTTCATTAGAAGACCAGGCTGAACAACATGGAAGAAATTACTATTTTAATCTTTGCTTTTCTGGTGAGGAATGTAAGTAAAAAGCAGTGCAGCGAAGTACTTTGAAAGGGTTTGAAATACAAAAAGCAGCTTACCCTGTGAATTTTCATGTTACCGTGCTGTTTTTGAAAACCTTTTTGCACAAGAAAGTATCTGGTGGCTTCAGATTAGATTCTACATACCTGTAACAAATAAAACAGAAGGGGATTCTGATAAAAAGACCGAAGGCATAATCCATAAATCAAGAAGTGAAACAAAAATGGAACCTGCTGCTGATGGAATTTCCATTGATTTATTTGAACAGCTCCAGTATGAATAATAACTTAATCTGTCTCAAGACTCTCTCCCCACAGCAGACTGATTTACAGCAGCCATCCATCTCTTTTCATAATTAGCAGGCTCTGACAGTATTTATTCTTCTCTGCCCACCTTCATTACCATTAAAATTTAGACTTCCTCTTTGCTCTGGAGCAGCCAGTGTTCATGCTGCCTGGTGCACTGGAATTACTCAACAGCTTGATTTGTAGAAATGTTTTCATATATTCTACCTCCTTTCCAGTGGCAGATAGAGTCTGCTGCTTGCAAGGGGGGGAAATTTTCTAGGAATGCAGCAGAAACCAACTCAGATTTGGTACCAGGTGACAAAAAGAAAAAAATGGGACAATAACACTGCAAATCAAGGCATGGAGCAACTAAGTCTCATCTGCCCACCCAAATGCTCAACAGAAGCAAAGAGAACCAAGCTGGCCAAATGGTCAGTTATGTCAAGTCAGGCTCCTTTGTTGTAGGTGATTTTCTTCAATCTTAGGTTAATTTCCAGTCTAAACTTTAGGGAACCCATGTTGTCTAATACACCACAGAAGCAGATGACAAATTTACTTGAAGCATAAAAGGCATAAATGAAGATGTGTTGTTTAAATTCAGGAATATTTCTTAAACAGCTGAATGTAAGATCAGAAGATGATTTTCTGTATCAGCATGATTACATTGATGACATGGCATTTCTGGAGCACCTGCCGTATGAAGACAGGCTGAGAAAGTTGGGGCTGTTTAGCCTGGAGAAGAGAAGGCTGCGTGGAGACCTCATAGCAGCCTTCCAGTATCTGAAGGGGGCCTACAAGGATGCTGGGGATGGGCTATTCATTAGGGACTGTAGTGACAGCACAAGGGGTAATGGGTTCAAACTTAAACAGGGGAAGTTTAGATTGGATCTAAGGAAGAAATTCTTTACTGTGAGGGTGGTGAGGCACTGGAATGGGTTGCCCAGGGAGGTTGTGAATGCTCCATCCTTGGCGATGTTCAAGGCCAGGTTGGATGAGGCCTTGGGTGACATGGTTTAGTGTGGGGTGTCCATGGGGGGTTTCGAACTAGATGATCTTAAGGTCCTTTCCAACCTTAACTATTCTATGATTCTATTATATCACTGGATAACTTGATCCCAGAGTTGATCTGATAAAAACAAAGCAACTACTTCTTCTTGGACATACTTTCTAGAATGTTAGATGGGCCTGAAGTTTAATAACCAAACTAATTATATTGCTTATTAAATATGATAAATCAAGAGATGGTGTTAGGCATTTAAATAGCATGTAATACTGATGTGAAATTAAATACTCATTGGCAGATGTATTTATGTGACCATTTTTAATTATTAACTGAAATTTAATTTAGTTGCTTATGGCAAAACATGAAATAATCTCTGAACAGGTTTATTTGAGATACAAATGGAACCTCACGTTTTAAGCAGTTGTTTTTGGCTTCAGAGCTCCTTTCTGTTTGTGGAGTGTCACTTGTTAAGTATGGGACTTACAGTAGATGGATAAACCTAAGTTTGGTTGCTCAGATCATTCTGGATGACACATTTTGATAATTTTTCTCTTCTTTTGTAGAAACTATTATAGGGTAACAGGGTGACCAAAGAAGGTATCCCAGAGGATACACATTATATCCATTCAGAAGTGCAAACTGTGGTCTTCTTTTCTGTAAGTCAGGACCAAAGTCAAAAACATCATTTATTGCAAATTCTTCTTTCTGCTTGAATGACTGTGTCCATTTTCTGGATACGGAGACAGAGTAGAGAGGCAAAATTAAAGTGCCTGTCTTGCCCTGTGAGCATGCAGCTGACACAATGATGAAATTTCACTTTCTTTTTCCTGATTGTCCCCCTTAATCCCAGGCCTATACATTCCAGCTTCACTGAGAAGCTGATTGCCCAGGAACGTCACCCAGCCCCTGAGTCTCCTACAAAGTATCTCATCACATGGACTTATTTAGATAAACAAATATTGCTGAGAGCAGCACAATGAACGAAACCTTATTTCCACAGCTTTGTGACTTGTGACTGAGCTTGCTGTGTGTCCTGCTGAGTTTTTGTTGGTAAGGATACCCATAAGTTCTTCTCTTTTCATGGCTCAGGTTTTGATGAAACCTATAGGTGGGCATTTGGGAGGTCTCCTCCTCTGTCCAAATTGTCTGAATTCAAGTGGGGTTTTCAAAATTTATTGTTGGTGGAAGACCAAGAGTCTCGGCCTTCAGACTGATAGTAGGAATTCATAAGTTCTGTTTTCTAGACAAAATTGGCTATAACGATCCCTTAGAGGCAAACCAAACAGCATCAAAAAGCAAGCCTAATTTTTTCCATCCTGTCTCAGATAATCTATGAAAATCAAATATCAGTCTTTTTGGTTACCTGTATTATAACAAACCCCATTGCACACTTCTACAGCATAGTTTCCTGACAAGTTATTTATAGGTCTAAGTGTGTCTGCTGCTTTGTCTAGTCCTCCAACAAAAGAATGATTTTCAGTGTCGCTGCTCTTGATTTTTGTATCTGAGATAGTTTAACACCACAGGTTCTATCTGAAACATCACTTAGATCCCTACGAATAATGAGGGACGCCTCATTATTCTACCACACTTCTCTCTTTAGTTGTGTTTACAAGGAGAACTGAACTTGAAGATGAACCCTCTGCTGATTTTTGATTGAAGTGTGAGACCTTTGCTACTTGGCACATAGTCTTGATAACAGAACTCCAGGAAAGCTCTTAAGGAGTAGTTTATATCAATGGTCAATGTCCTTTATAGTACCACCCCTGAAAAACCTCTTCATTCAATTGCCCTGTCAGGCAGCAATAACCATCTCTACTTATTTGTGGTAAAGCCAACAGAAAAAATAAGTACTTCCTCCTCTGGTGTGTGTGAAGGAAATTTCTAAATGGCTGCAAGGGAATGCCTTTTCTTGAGGATGTGCTATTTTACCCAGCACGAATTGCAGAAAAGGTGTGTGTAAAGAAAGGCTCCTCCTTAAAGACTAGTCTTTGCAGAAACAGCCATTACAACAGCAGACAAAAAGAAAAAGGAATGAGGGAGGATGGAACTTTGCAGTGACACACAGACCAGCTGAAAGAAGTGATAAAAGCAGAATGCAGAGGGACACAGTGCAATAACAGCACACTGAAGCACTCACAGTCACCCACTGTTCAGAAGTCTCGGCAACATCTGCGTCTAACTGAACAGTGCATTTGCCTTACCTTTGAATTCCCTGGCTTTTGTACAACTTCTCTGTTTCTTCTTTAATAAAGGAACAAGTTTAAAAAGGATTTTTATAGAACTCTTCAAAAAGTGAGCCAGTGTCTGTGGAGGCAGACTGAAAGCATGGTGCAGATTTCAAGGTACAGAATAAAACCATACGCTCCCTTTCAGTAGACACAGAGGATGCTGTAGTCTGGTCTCTTGGGAAGATATATTTTTGTGTTCCTTTTTGTCAGGAACACCAGTAAGAGGTAGAAAAAGAAAAGGAGATTCAGATGCAAAATTATGAACTCAGACATCTCAGTTGTGAAGGAGCCTTTATAGATAACCCAGGTCCAGACCTTCACTGGTGTGAGTGCACAGCGTCCACCAGTCAATTGTGGCGCAATAACAGATTTTTTGTTGTTGGTCTTGAACACAACCAGGCATGACTACAGCATTTTGTGTGTAGTTGTGTGTTTCCCAGACAGGCATGGAAGATACTAAAGAGAGCTGCCCTAGATGAAATCACTCACCCAAAAGTCCCCCTTCGCACTCATGTGAACACATGTTCAGGATTATAACTGTCCTTTCAAAACTTCCCAAGGGAAAGGGCCAAATAACCTTATGTGAGAGCTATGCAAATTTCTGAATTGGTAGCCAGGACCTTCTCTCCCCAAAAATATACAGCACAAGACTTATTTCAGTTCTAAAACAATTTTAAAAACCTGCTAGAAACAAACATTTAATAAAAAAATATTTCTATTATTCTGAAAGATATTTCAGTGTTTCATCTTCTTTTCTTTAGCCCTACTTTGAAGATTTTTATGAAGAGAAATTTGGAAAAACCAGTTTGCTTTGAACTGGAACATAGAAATTCACTGTGCAAAAAAGCCACTGAAATGTTTTGGCTTTTTATAAACCACAAAGATATGGCAAAATCTATAAACCTGCAAATTCTTTCACTAAATCCAATGTACATTTTTCCCATCAAAATCCGTGTTGCCCTGCTGTCTCCCTGCAGTGAAGAAGCTATAATCACTAGCCTTTCCTGACCTCTCTGTAAAAACTGCTTGATTAATGGAAAGCGACGATGAGGCAAAGACCTTCCCTACGGATAACAGTCTTCCTCTGACAGTGACAGCATCCCTCCTTTTCTTCAGGCATAGAGACCTTTTACACTTTTGGGAAAAAAAAGAAATAGATTAATTTCAGAGAAATTCATTCAGGCTCAGTTAGAGTTTAACAGCCAATGTTGTATTAATGGTTGTCATTTTCTTCTTGTGCTCATACCTGCTGACATGGACTTAGAGCATCTGCATGTTCATCAAAGTTGTTCATCTACCCCAGTCTCCAAAATACCCCCCGGAGCTTAGAATTAAACTAAGTGATTCTTTAACTGCTGCTTATCCCTGTGCAGCCAGGGATCTGTCATAAATGCAGTCTTATAAATCTGAAATTTAGAAAGCCATGTAGTAAAGCAGATTTTGCTAGAAACAGGCTTGCTTCCAGCTGAGAACCGGCTGATGGGAGCTTGAAGCATCCTGTGCATTTCAGTGAGTTCTGTCATTTCTTAATTATTTGAGGTCCAAACTCTGCTGCTGCATTCATGAATATAGTTTTCCTGAATTACTAGCACTATCCCCTGCTTAGCCATGTCTTAACAGTGAGTAATTTCTTAAAGATGTTGAAGAGAGAGGCTTAGAACACAGTGAGAGAGTTGATAGAAATAGTGACTATGAACAGTCAGGAGAACAGAGGGAGTTCTTCAAAGTGTTAACATTCAAGATAGCAGCTGCAAATTAGAAGGTGGCAGCAAAGAAGATTTTAGCCTTCTTGCTCAGTCTGGAGTACCAAGAGTGCTGAAAGACACAGGAGCTTGTGCTCTATAAGAGTATGACAGAGCCTCAAGTCTGTGCATGGAGAAAATATAATTTCCAATTGTTTTGTTAACTGCCCAAAGTATTCTTTATCCAAGTATATTTTCCTTTTCAAGTGAGGATTGCAGCAAAGAATGAATGAAGTGTGGTTTGTATGAGAAACAAGTAGAAAACATTTCCTGTGAGGAATATCAGAGGAAAATGCAGAAAATGACACCCTTCTCCACTGCAAATGATACAATACAAAGCATTTGAAACCCTGGAGCTGCATATTGCTGGAGGATGGAAAAGTCCTTGGAGGAAGTATTATTACATATTCTCTTCCTTAGAGATCTGCTTTTGATTTGAGGCAAGGAGGCAGGATATGGGCTAGATAGACTTTTGGTTCATCGTCCTGCACAGCAATTTTCTGTGTTGGTTGCTCTTCAGCAGGTAAGGTTATTTATAAACAGTAAGAATAGGAAAAAAAACACTTAAACACCACACAGTAGCAATATAGGTATCCTGACTTAAAAAAGAAACAGATGGAAAGAAAACCCTAACCAACTCTATTTGTGTATTTACCCTTTAAAATGACAGGTTAGGGAATGGACTTGAAAGATAGATAGTTTCAGGATAAAGCCAAGTCATTGATTTGACCCATTTAGTTACCAAAGCTAATATCCACATGTTTTACATTACACTGAAAAGAAATTTTTTTGCTGCACATGATTCTCTCACTTGCTTCTGATGTAGCTGTGTAGTCTTGAGATCGATCTGCATACATCTCCCTTTCTTAGTTCATCATGAGTCTGGATCCAGGTGCTGGAAATACTTGAAAGGTGAGGCTATCTCTTGCTGCATCGGTATCAAGGCTGCCTTAATGGAGCAATCTGACTCCTTTGGTTTATAATTGTCATGGATGGAAGTATAACACATTACTGAAGCATTATTACCATATTGCTTTTCAAAGCCAATGCAAGGGGTGCCATGCAGAAGTGAATCTACTGAAAGAGATTGCGTGACTTGTTGATACAGATATAACATTTGAGAAGAGCAGAGAAGTTGCAGCATGCAGAGGAAAATACAGTGGTCAAAATACTCAGGGAAGCAGAAAGGTTGAGGGTAATTTACAAGGCGGGCTAGGATTTCCGTACTCTCCTTTAAGGAGAGTACATGATGGGAACAGCAGGTGACATTTCAAACAAGGCTCCTCAGGCGGAAAGTGCAATTGGACAGCAGCCTTGCACTGGATTTAGTGGTGAAAGATGAAGGGTTGGAGCCTCAGGTGTCAGCTCATACATGTGAAGTGTGGGGGGTGGTGGTGGCTTGGACACCCATTTCTGAGGCAATAACTAACAGCACACCTACCTCATAACAAGGACAGGTGCTGCTGTCTTTCTTCCAGCTTTCTTTTCCTATTTCTTACGGTGTAAAGGAAATTTATGATACACAAATATATCCCCAGTATGCTGTGAGCCCTCCACATTTACTCATGCCAGAAACACGAAAACTTGCTAGAGTTTTATTATCCAAATGTTTCTTGCAATGGCTTTTTAGTTTTGATTTCAGACTTGAAAAGTTTTGGAAAGCACAGAGTTTTCTTTAAATAGGAGAGTGGGTTGAGACGAGTGAAAGTGGTGACAGAAGGAGGGGAAATCACTCATCGTGTAAAACCTATTCTGACATTTTACTCTGAGTTATTTTACTTGTTTTATCTCGTTATGAGAATCATAAAACTGTAAGACAGAAACCTGAAATCCTATTTGTCTTGAATAAATCCAGCTCCGCTACAGTGGCTGATCTAGCAGCTAATTAAATGGCTATGATAGTCTTCACAACTCTCCTTTTTGTTTTTCTTTGGTACTGTGTTCTCCAGCTCACAGTAGTGCAAAGATTAGAGCTTCTCTGTCTTTAAATTGAAGCATAGAGACACTGTTTCTGATAGAAACATTAAATATACAGAAGATCTTGATGCCTTTTCAGTCTTAGATGCTACCTCAGTCAATCTAGGCACTTTTCCTCTCAACATTTCATGCCAAGATTATGAAATAACTTAGAAAGAGTTGCTGGAGGCTTTTATGCATCAATTGGCCAATGAAGAAATAGGAAAAATTAAGTCACCTTTCTGCATAGGCAGAGGTGAGCATTCTGTGACTTGTCTAGATCCTGATGGAATTGCCTTATATTCTGATATTTTCTGAGATTTGAACCTTGCAAAATGTTTGCTGCTTTTGCAAAAGGTGGAGTTTAAGCTCTCACCTTTAGAGGCATCAGCACAAGGCTTCCAGTTTCCCACAGGCAGCCTCTGAGGGGCTTCATGGCATTGAATTTCTGCCTCCGTTTCAGCCCCTTGTTTTCTGTCAGGGATGTGACTCCTGATTGCCATCCAAATGAGATTGAATGTGCCCGCCAAAACAGGAGGCAGGCATTGTTCAGCAAGTAGGGCTGCTACCAGGTGCCCAGTGTGGCCCCAGGAACCACGCGCACTACAACACTCCTGGCAGGGAGAAGGAAATGAGACAAACAGCATGGTTTTGTTTTTAAGGGAAATATGCTGTTGTCTCTGCTGACTGCTGAGAAGATTAAGGAAGGGGTTTTTTTTTGTTTTGTTTTGTCTTTTTTTATTTTATTTTAAGATATCAGCAACTATTGTCTGTAACCATATATTGAACAGTCTCTGCACATCGAGTTTCTCCCCTTCTCTGGTGTGTCCTGCTTGTCAAGCAGCTGTCACACTCTGCAGCCATCACTGCTAGCCAGAAACTTGACATGTGCATTTACAACTTGTACCTTGAGACCTTCATAGGTCACAAAAATCTGTGTTAACCCAGAGGTGTTGGGACAGCTGTGAGGTTCAAATAAATTTTTCCTTTTTCCTTCTTTCACCAACTTTTTGGCCAGAATTATGAGGATGTGGAGAAGAAAATGCAGTCCTATTACAGCAGAAGCAATGTGAATAGCTTGCACTAAGGCCATTTAAGGTAGAATCCTCCTTCTTTCCCCACAAGCAGAGTGAATTTCCTATTTTTTTTCCAACTAAGGTAAATATTCTTTAAAAATTGTATTCAAATTATCTTGCTCCTCTTGTAGATGAGGGAGTGGAGAAGGGAGAAAGGGGACTAATACAAAAATTAAAGAAATGTTGTAACAAGAAAAGTAAATTTTAGGGTGAATTGCTGTGCCCTGTTCATGCTTCTGCTTCCTGTATGCAGAAATTATCCTTAACTATCCTACCACTTTCCTTTATAGATTGATTTATCATCTTCTAACTTCAGCCATCCAAATAAGCAAGTAACACATGCACAGTCCACATGGTGTTATGCAGCCCCTCCTCACAAACATGCTTAGTTACACCAAGTCAACAAATCTGCTCTGAGGGAAATTCCTGTACTGCAGATCCACATCTTATACACTACAGCCATGTTAACGCCATGTCCTAATAATAGTTACTAAAGGTATTTCATCCCTGTCAATTGACCTGCAACAGCAACAACATGTAGGCTGGAGATACTCTGAGGGTTCTGGAGTCCATGTTTGGTTGGCCATACCTGATGTTCCTCTAGCAGGCTTCATTAGTATAGGCTTTACAGGTTTCCCAGTAAAAAATACCTGTAGGTAAGACAGAAAGAATATCAAATGAATTAGGGATGTTCACTCTGGCTAGTAGAGGCTTTGAGAAACCATTTAATTGGTACTGTGCTCAAAGGCTGCTTATCTTACCAGTCCATCTCCAGCTACTCTCTCCAGAAAGGCCTGATCTGCTGTAGTATCTGTATCATGATTGCAGCCTTGTAGAAATTTATCACAATGCCTGAAGCATCTGAAATGGCTTCAAACATCTATATTAATATGACTGAATTGAGGCTAGAAATCATGCTTCTCACAATTTAAGGCATTGAGCTTTTGGCCTCTATAAACTTTTCATTTATTTGAAAATTGTTGCTCCTGTCCTCACTCAACTGAGAAAAGTTTTCTTCCAGATTTTCATCACAGCTCCTGTTTTTGAGTCCATTGACTGTTCCTGTGTACTTATTTCCCCTTTCTTCACTTGGTTCGCTTTTTTTTTTTTCTTTTAAATCTGTTGCTCCAGACTGGACATAGAATTACAGAATCTTTAGGTTGGAAAAGACCTTTAAGGTCATTGAGTCCAACCATTAACCTGACACTGCCAAGTCCACCACTAAACCATGTCCCTCAGTGCCACCTCTATACAACTTTTAAATACCTCTGGGGTGGTGACTCAATCACTTCACTGGGCAGCCTCTTCCAATGCTTGACAGCCCTTTCAGTGAAGACAGTATTCGACACTGACATGATGCATCACCCTTTGCTAGTTCACAGCAGAAAGGATGAATTGTGTATTTCTTCTTTTTTTTGTCTTTCTTGTGACCTTCCCCTTTATATATTCCCTTATATATTTATCTCAGAATAAAGTTTACTTTCCTGTACGACACTGTTGAATGTTGTTTTGTGATCTTTCCTAACCTGCAGATTCAGTTGTGAATGCTCCTACAGAACCCCAGGTTTTATTCATCTTCTTTGAGTTATTCTTCTCCCTCTATTTTTCCACTAATTTCGAGATGATTTTGACAGTGTTGTATTCCTCCAAAGTGCTGGCAGCACCTTCCAGCCTGATACCACTCTACAAATTCAGTAAGCAGCACAACTACTCCTTCAGCCAGGTCATTAATGTAGAATTGAATGGGACTCACTGGTGTTTGACCCAAAGAGCTACATTTCCAAAACATTTTGTACTTTCCAGTGATTACACCTAGACCACACCTTAGTAGCTTGGTTATGCTAATGTTATAATTCACAATATTTATGGTAGCTAAGATGCATCTTAGCCTGTGCACTAGCCATTATCCGTGGAAAGCCCAGAAATTAATCAGTCGTGTAAGAAGAAGGTCGATCATATAACGAAAGCCTAAAAAGGCAAGGCCACCAAGTGATGTGCAAGTGATGCTGAGGGCTCAGGCACCTGGGGACATAACAGCAAAACAGACGACTGCCTCTTTTCTCTGCTTCCTTCAGCTGTAACTGGAGTAGGAACTCTTGGGGCACCTCCAATTTTTTTTCTGCATTTCATGTAATTTATTGGTATCTGGAAGCAAATGAAGAAGCAGCAGCTGAGTCTTATCAACAAGGCCTCTATTTGCAGGACTGCTGGCACTTACCAGGCCTGGGGAAATTTCAAATGAACTTCAGGTAGAAGAAGAACAAGGTGCATCAGACAGAACTACCTGGAATTTAAGTAATTAAGTAAAGGCCTAATACCTTAACTCACAGAGCCCTAATTTGTTGTTTCTAGGTGCAAACTTCCAGTACCCTCACTACCCTACAGATAGCACATATGCCCTTCAGAGTTTCCACACAGTGTGTTTCACTTCTGAAGTGAGGTCAAAAAAAAAAAAAAAAAAATCCTATAGCCAAAAAACCTCATTTAAACAATTTATTTTTGTATTTTTTTGTTTTTGTTTTAGACAGAAGGGGAAAGAAAGGAAAAAATCTGTCAGAAAATCAAAGGTTTCCAAGCCTGAATTCCAGAGAAATTCTCCCAAAATCTTGCACTCAGAAAAAACCCACCCAAAACCTCAAACAAATTTTAAAAACCCCAAACCAAACTCAAAACACACCAGGAAGGCAGAATATTGCCACTAACTTTAAGACAGCCAGTAACATTTTGCACAATTTAAAGAGAATCCCACACTACTCTCCAAAGTTTACTCTGAAGACAGGAAGTGGCTTTTGTCCCAGGTTCCCAGAGTGAAGGAGAAAGGCTGGGTGACACCCACCCTCATTCACAACAGACTAGTCTCAACCCCTAATTAAAATGAGAAGCTTGTGTGGTTTTCTAGGCCACACTCAGCTGCCTCAAAACTACACAATGTTCCTCAGATATTGAGGCAGGTTTTCATGCTTGTAAAGCTGTGCTTTAAAGGAAGGGCTCTAAGCCTGAGTACTAGATTTTTTTATTGTATTTTGTTGTTTTGGGTTTTTTGGCGGCCACATTATTTCATCCCAAAGTGACATCTGGCATTACAAAGTAAATTTAACTTTCTTACTGCTTACTGCTTACTTTTGACTGTTCCTATCTAAATGCTTCACAAAACAAACCTTTTCATGCACTTATACGAAATAATAATCAGTAATAACAATGTTTTTAGCATCAGTTAATTTGCAGTCATTTGGTTAAAAAAAAAAAAAAAATCTATTATTTGCCCCATGGATTGCTCAGGAACTGCACTCCAAGCTTTGCAAGGCTCTCTCTGCTGGCTGTTGCAACAATCACACAAACGGAATTGAATCTGACCTTTGTTTACTCACATGGCAGGATCCCCTGCATTTCTGCTGTATTCCACACAGTAGGAGGTCAGCGTGGACTTTCCAAGGTCAATCTTGCTGCTGAAGACCAATGGCTTTCCTGCTGAGGAGCTGTCATAAGGTATCTATTCAAGTTTGTAGCAATGCAAACTTTTTAACTGTTGAGGAAGCTTCGGCTGTTTAAGTGCGTTTGACTGGTGAAGACCCTCACTGTCTTGAATTAATTTACTTCTCTGCAGGTGGTAACGAGGAGAAAAAAGCTGAGACAGGTGGAAGTGAAAGAATCTGTGAAATTGTCAGTCCTCCTACCAAGATGGCAATAGGAGTGTGAACTGTCTCCTGGAAGTGAGCTTAACCTGCAGTCTTGGATCTCAGCTTAACAAGATGCTAGGGAAATTGGGATCTGATCTGAAATAATCTATGCAGAGGAAAGACTGCATGAGGCACCTGGGGCTTGTCTTTGCACCCTCCAGTGTCTGCTGCTGCTGCTTTTAATGGGAGGAAAAAAACAGTTAAAGTTTATTAGAGCTTGGTTTCAAAACAGATGCAAAAATATTATCAGCACTGAGACACTGAGAAAAGGGTTTGAGGAGTGAGGGGTAATGCAAATGAGCCACTGGGAATGTCTGGCAAGAGGGGACATGAAAGAATGTGGGGCACTGCGTGAAATCCTGCCTGTCATGAAGCTGTTTGAAAGCCATGGAGCTTTGTAAAAGTGGCAATGTGCTGAATCAAGAAGCTTTGTGAGTTTTTGGTGATTATTAGCTTCACCCAATCAGCCTCTTAATTGATGCAGCTATTCTGATCATGGGACAAATATAGATGTCTCTGCATTGACCTCCACTCCTCAGCAGACAAATAGAGAGGTGATCAGCTGTGCTCATTATTGAATATGTACACATTAAAAGAGCTTTACAAAGGTGATCAGCATTTTACAGATGTGCAAACTGATGCAGGAGACAATAGGGAACTTGCCCAAGTTTTTCAGTGGAGCAGCATGAAAGCTAAGACTGGAATGGAGGTCCCTATATCCTGGCTCACTTTGTAAGAACGATTGTTCTCCAAAATGAGAGTGCATGAGCACAACAGGTTCTTCTCAGATCACATTCTGGTGCAGGATACCAGGCAGTCCCCTGGGTTCTGTCTTCTGGCTATCACAATATGTTTCAGTTCATGGTAATAATGAGTGGGACTTTTTCTGTTATTATTATTTGCTCCACTGCACTTACATTTTCTGCATGTGCTCATTTTAGGTTGTTTTATGGCCTTAGCAAAATATTTTATCACATATTTAATTTTAAGCTTATGCTCTGGATGCTCACCAATCTTAAAAGCATTTAGACTTCATGTTCAATGTTAAGTGGGTACTTAACTGAACAGAGATAGGCTTGCATGTGCACTGAATAGTCAGTAAGTAAGCAACAGTTTTGCCAAAGTAAGACATATGGAAATGAGAATAAATCTTTAGATATTGGTTCAATAAGCATGATTCCATTGACTGCAGAAGAATATGCCAGGAGCTAGCTTTAATCTTAAGCATTTCTTAGATATGTGAATTCTCCGGCAACAAGCATGAGGCTCACTCCCTTGACACCCAGGTGTGGATTGATACGCGGAGAGACTCCACAACTCGTAAAAGTTGTAAAGTAGGTATGCTTTTATTCAGCGCTGAGGTGCATCGGGATCGCTCCACCAAAGTATGCACACCTCAGTGTCGTTTCCCGCTACATTTATTCTCCAAAGTTACACGCCTATACATATTCATGATCTATTCCCGCTTCGTATTAGAATGAGCTAAAAAGTCCTTTGCACATGTGCAGTGCCTCCCCGTGGTCATGGGTGAGGGTCTCAGGATGAAGTAAATGAGTCTTCCTCTTGTGGGTAGGGGTCTTCAAGATGAAGTAAACGAGTCTTCCTCTTCTTAAACTTTTCACCTTTGTCACATCTGGATGCCCCAGTGATTACACAAGTAGCTGAAACCAGCCCTATCTGCCTGTCTTTGGATTAACTGATAAGTAGAGAAGAATGAGAAGGAATGGTAGAATGGGCCAACTGATATGTAGATGTGGTAAGGAGAAGGAGAAGAATGGTAAGGAGGATGGGTCAACTGATAAGGAGGATGGGCAGAAGAATGGTATGTAGAAGGCAATTTATGTTTAGTGAGGCCCCTAAATTCCACAGCCTTCCAGGCGCTAGCATTTCTTATATCAAGCCCCCTGTATCAGTCCCCCCTTTTCTATAAAGTGAGTAAAATCTTTTACTATTTTATGTTTATTATTTACAACAGAGCTATCCATGTTTCTTCTATTGATTTATGGAATAGCTTCAATATATATTGTATTACACATGGTACAATCATTAAAATGAGTAGTACTATCACTAAGATTAGAAGACCTTGTTCAAGTATGTCCTTGAACCATCCAGTAATTCCTAGGCTATTTAGCCATTTATCCCCCTGTATCAGGATCACCTGCATTGGTCCATGCAGCTCTGCATCAGCCTCTGGCTCTCTGGGGCTTGAAATTTGACATCTGATCCACGGAGTTTGGCTCACGTGGTCCTGAAGTGGGGAAGGTCATGTTGTTGCCCTGGCACTGATAGCAAGGGGGCTACTCTTAATCTTTTAAAACTCTTGAACTTTTAAAGAATGTGTGTTAAAGGGTGATCCCTATGCACCCTAGGCTTACCACTCTCATGTGACATGATGCAACAGAGTTCACAATTTTGCAAAGACATTGGAAGTGTTTTTAAGGACCAAATCAGCCTCTGAGGAAAAGGGAAAAGCTGAGTAACCCCAATCAGGCATAACACCCTTAATTTTAAATCGAGAAGGGACTAATTGACCGCAGCTATAGCTTTAGCTCAGAATCCTGTGGCCAGCTGGAGTCTGGATGGGTGAACCTGCTCCCCAGGGGAGCAGAGCTCTGATGAAGCCTTTTTATAAATGAAAGTTCTTAATTTAGGTGGCATCAAACCACATCCTTTCCCCTACTCAATGGCAGCGCTGGGAGCTGACAGGATCGTGCCCATCTGCTGAGTGCCATGAACACAAGCTTTCTGCAGTGCAGCCTCGTCCTCCATGTTGGTGTCTGTGTGACTCCTTCCCCTCTGCCACCAGGAGATAACTGGCAGGGCAAAAGCTCATCGCCAGGCCTGTCCTATCACCATGAGGGAGTGAAGCCCCTCAGCAAGGTCTCATGTTTGAGCTCTCATTTGAGCTGGCTTGTAGCAGAATTTGGGACTCTTGTCAGATGTCCCAAATCCTACAAACTTAAAGCTACTCAGCCCCAGCCTGATCATACTTGTTTCTCTTTAAGGAAGGACCAATGGCTCCAGGGGTGGAGGACGAGATATTTTGCTCCAGGCACTAACCCCTGCATTACAGATGTGGTTTGTTCCAGGAATTAGTTGTGATACCACTGTTCGTTTATTATTGCCTATGCTTAAAGGGTTCAGTGAATTGTGAGGGAAATTCAGCCTCGAAATTTCCACAGCTTGGGCCAGAGACTGTCAAGGAAGCTAGCTGCATGTAGTTTCTCGCTACTCGTGTGGTGAGGGACAGAAGCACTGGTTCCCTCCGAACTAGGGCTGAGACATAGAGCATTCACGGAATGCGGGTCATCAACGATTTATTGCGCAGTTAGAATTCCTTATATTTGCCGCCCAAGCACCTCCCCAGAGTCAGCTGGTTCCTGTCCCTCCTGGCAACCTCCCGTCCATGCACCAATCCCTACATCTCCCCTGCCTCAAGACTAGAAAACTCAGGGTTTTAACAGCTATTCCAGATAATAACTTATAACTCTAATTAACTAAGTAAGAAAGGTTTGTGCCACTAAGTATTCACACACAGTGCTTATTACATAATCAAACAAGAAGGAAACAAACATCCTAATACTAATAAACACAGAGCGTCAGCCTAGAGGGACCTAGACGCAGGTGTTTCCGGCCTGAGTGATGTCGTATTCAACGGCCGGCTACAAAGATCGTAAGGCACATCGTGACTGGATCTGTGAGTGAAGTCATCTGGACACACAAGGGCCAGGGATGTCATTTCACACCTCTTTCCATCACTCTCTCCCAGATATAGCCGAGCGCCAATCACCACCTGTGAAATATAGCTCAAATACAAACTTACGGACACAGATACAAATACGGTAATAGCCATTTTGCCGGTACCCAGCGTAGCCCAGTCTCACCCTCTACACAGGCATAACCCTGCCCATGAGCACGTAGGGCAAATGGACCTATCTTACCCTTTTCCGGATCTTTCACCTGTACCTGTGGATACGAGGGTTTGTCTAGAGGTGGGGCAAAGTGCGAGCTCATCGGGGATTGTTCACTTGATCCATGCGAGAATTGATTTAAACTAGTCAGAGCAGAAAGTAAAAGTCAGCGCACACGGACTGCGGGAGTTTCTCCAGGTACGGTCTCCCCCGCCTCAAGACACACGAGGGGAGCTTTCAGAGTCCGGTGCATGCGTTCGACGATAGCTTGGCCAGTGCTGTCGTAAGGACAACCGGTCTTATGCTCAATGCCCCACTGTTGTAAAAACGAAGCCACCAGTTGACTTGAATATGCTGGACCGTTGTCGGTCCTGATCTGGCTAGGGACTCCCAAGATCGCCATGACCTCGCGTCAATGCAAAATGGCCGCCTTAGCGTCTTGCTTGCGTTGTGCCATAGCCAAGATGACACTGCTACAGGAATCAACCGTGACATGTAAATAAAAACTGGAGCGCAACAGTCAGGGACTGGCAGACCTTGTGCAACACGGTCTGCACTATTGTTACCTTCAGTCAGGAGTCCAGGGATGTGCGAATGACTATTACAGTGATTTGGGCAAATTTCAGCAGCTCGCTCAGACAAAGCCTGAAAAAGGACTTGCGCACACTCCATCGTAGCCTCAATGGCTAATGGGTCCACAGGCCACTGTCGTAGGACAGTAGCTACAGTATATGCTTCCAGAAACTGAACTGCTATTGGCTAGACGTAACCAATATAGATTGTGATTGGCTCAGAAGTGCAGTCCACACATTTTGAAGCAGATAACAAGCTAGCTAAAATTATCCATTCGCTACCTTTCTCACATAACTTGCAGTTTCACCATCCCGCTCCCACATCTTGTTAGCCTTGAGCAGATGCCAAGTTCCTTATTCTACTGCACGCAACTGTCCTTTAGTAACCTAAGGCTAGGCCTTGCAGCCTGGGTAAGTTGAATTCAGACCTTGCAACTTAACTCAGAGTTTGGCTAAGACCAAACAGCTGGGATTGCTCACATGTCCATTGTTCAGCTGTATTCTTCATAACCACCATCTCCTAAGGCTAAGACCTCTGGGTTGGTCACGAAATGTCCACCGTCCCTTAGCCATTCCACAATTCCCTCTTTTTGTTTTTGAGCAAACCAGACGGATGTTGCATTTTTCTTAACCGTAGATATCACACACCACAACGTATACCTTGCTACTAATACAAATAAAACTAACACACATAATATAGTTACTCCATCCATCATCTTTCGTTAGCCGTTTAACCCCCTCTTTCAATTGTTGTGTACTCTTATAAATTGATTCCAAATGATCTGACAAATTCATGCAGCACATTCCCTCAAATTCAGCACAACCATGCCCCTGTGCCAACAATAAAAAGTCGATTGCTGCCCTATTTGTAAAGGTGGCATGATGAACACTACCAACATCAGTCAAGAGCCCACTTAGTGCAAGCATAGTAGCATTTGTCAGTTCCTTTTTATCTTGCTGGGATTCCTTCAGCTTTTGTTGTCCCTTGGTTCATGTCCGACTCCACGTAGGCACTTGCTGATCTGGGTACATGGCATTTCTTTGCCAGAAAGTCATCCACATCTCCACCTTTTTCTTTTTATACAAGCCAAACACGCTTTGTAGCGCTCATAATCATTTGTTGGATACATTAAAAATACACAGCAACAAAATCAAAATCATTAAAATGACAATAAACACCATTAGTTCACCTTTTACTAGAGCAACCAGCTAACCTGTCAGTCCCCATTCACCTAACAAATTGTCCAGCCAAAAGGCTTGCCCATCCTCATACACCATGTGTAAGATCTTAGCATGTTTCCATATTTCTTCAACATAGGTCAATCACAGGCTGCTGGGTCTGCCCTTTTTCTCCTGGATGGCTCTTTGATAACAGGGGAGGCCATCCCCTCACATCAAGGTCTGGCATGGCATGTGTCCCCACCGCTCCACGCCTGCTGGGTTGCAGCCAACAGCAGAGTTAAAGGTTCTTCTTGGTGGCAAACACAGAGGCCAACCCAGTCTTGCCCTTGACTGTGGTAGCAGGCATTTGGCCAACCTCAGTTCTTGTACCTCTTTGTCAATGCAGAGTTTCACCTGCTTCATCCAGTAACAAGTTGGTATTGTGGCAAAGCATACACAGATTTATATTACCAGAGTAACTATTACAGGTTACAACAGCATGTTGAAAATGCTGATGGCAGTGAGAAACCAGCCAAAGAACTTTCTTACCAGTGGAGTTCTCCCACTCTCTTAATTTGTTCCATTACCTGCTTTATAACACTACCATCATATTAGAATCTTTCTAGCTTTTGCCTTAGCATTTTCTAGCAGCTGCTGCAAATTTGCATGGTCTAACATCTTTTACAAGTAACAAGTCCACACAATACAAGGTATAGTTTCTCATTAGCAACTGGCTAGTAAATACAAGTGGTTTTATACACAAAATCACAGCCTCTAATAACAGCTATGTTACAAACACACATATTCAAGTTGTTACTTTTCAGCTGCCCCCAAGTGATGTCCTGTAATCATTTATTTTTCTCTTCCTCTATCTCATTCTGCTCGGGGTATTCACTGTCAGCTCCTGTAGCTGAGGCATCGGGTTCCTCCACTTGTCTGTCCAGCTCATGGCAAGGCTTTGCAAACTTTGCAGGCAGCTGCCATGGACCTGTAGGTAGGAGGACACAAACATACCCCCTATCCCACGTTATCAGCGAGCTGGGTTAAAGTGATTCAAAGGCATTCTGATGGGAAAGGAATGTGAAGCTACAGCTGCCTGCCTGCTTATCAGCAGCCATAAATACCTGCCAGCAACAGTACTTTGCATTAACCCTTTCTTGTCCAAAATGCTAATCTGCTACCCATTAAAACTTTTACACAAACCCAACAACAAGAAATATACAGAACACTGCCTGCCCTCAGCACACACACACACACGCACGCATGGGATCCCACAAGCACACTCCATACAATTACAGTATTTGAAACACAAAACCTAGACAATCATTATTCCCACTATACGATCCCTCATACAGAACGTGGCGTAAGGACCCTGTGAAGACAATCAAAAATCAGCTCCAAGAAGCATCATCGCAGTGTGAGGTGGCAGGCTCAACTTTAGCAGGCGTCCCTGCAAAGGCTCTGCCTCCCCCACATCGCATGAGCCTTGGCCTTTTACACTGGCCAAAATGCACACTCATTCCGATGCAGGTGGCCAGCCTACATCGGAAGAAGTGGTCAGCAATATCCATAAAAATTCTCCAAGGGCTAATAGAAACATGGATATACATGGATATATATTTGCCAACTTCTAGGACATGTGGATCACAGAGAGACTATCAAATGAGTTGTATATGGGGTTTCAAGTCCACAGCCCGCCACGGCACTCACACACTGTGTTCAAAAGGCTATAAGGGTACCTCTTCTTTTTTTTTTTTTTTTTTTTTTTTTTTTTTTTTTTTTTTCTAGAAGATCAAAACCAAACTGAACACTCCAGCCTGGTAGCCAAGGATAAAGACAATGTCGTTAGTAGGGAGGATTCCCCCAGGGTAGGCTTTGAGGGTTGCTGTCGCTCGGTGTGGGGAACCCCCCTGTCCCTCGCCCTGTCGCACAAAGGGAGGTGTTGCCAGGGTTCACAACACTCCACTTCCCGTTTTCCTGAGGCTGCCGTTGTTGCTGTTGCCACAGCAGTAGTTTCCGGCAGTCGCGCTGCAGCTCCAGCGCTGCCCTCTCGGCTGCGCAGCCCGGGGGCTCCGGCCGCGCCTCCCGGGGCACCTTCCTCCACAGCTCCCGCGCAAAGGTCTGCACCCGTGGCTCCTCCACTCGCAGCGCCTCCGTGTCCCGCAGCCGCTCCAGCAGCTCTTCTCCTGGAGACAACTTTCTCGATGGCACCCCACGTCTCCCCTAGATCTCCTGCTTGCTTTTCCCCAGCCAAGACAGCTTCCAAAAGCTCTTGGCAGATCCGTCCCCATCGGGAGGTATCTAATACGTCCGCGGGGGCCTCCACTGCCCCCCGGCCTCGCAACCATTGGATGCAGTGGCCCGCTGGCTCCGAGTATATCGCCTTCGGCAACCCAGCTTGCTGCACGAGGGCCTCCAGTACCTGTACCACGTGGCTCACATACATTGCTATCACGACGGGGTCACCACTTGTAGTTTCTCGCTACTCGTGTGGTGAGGGACGGAAGCACTGGTTCCCTCCGAACTAGGGCTGAGACATAGAGCATTCACGGAATGCGGGTCAACAACAGATTTATTGCGCAGTTAGAATTCCTTATATCTGCCGCCTAAGCACCTCCCCAGAGTCAGCTGGTTCCTGTCCCTCCTAGCAGCTTCCCGTCCATGCACCAATCCCTACAGCTGCATATATGCACGTTGACTAGAAGATACATTTTAGTCCCAACTAATGAGAACATCACTGTTAGGATTTCTTTGTCTTTGTTTATTAGTGATGCCAAACCAGACTGGATTGGTACAACCAAGCACAGAATATCAGTATTGTACTCTTGTTGCCACTATGTTATTCATCAAGATTTCCTGCAAACAGCAGTAATTGATGATTCTCTGAGCCAAAGACACTGTCCACACTAAAGTAACAGCACCTTGCTATGTAAATAACAAATATATTATAAATAGACAGTACTACCCATCTATTCTCTTTTACTATATGCCACTTCAGCTGCTTTAAAAATATGGACGAAAATGTTTTAAAAATAGAACTCTGAAAAGACATAGAAAAGCATAGAAAATCCATATCACAACTTACAACTCCCATTTTGTAGCCAGCTCTTTTTTTCAGGCTCCTTGTTTCCTCCAGGAAGTAATCTGCTGACTGAGATTATTACCAAGACAGCTTCCTCAAATTTAACAACCTTCTCACTGCAGGACAAAGAGAAGGAAGGTTGTGTCCCAATAACTAGCAAATCTGTAGCAGGCTGCTGGTAGATGCTAATCTGCTGATCCAGGCACTTTAATGCATAAAAGTTACATGTGCAAAAGGCATTTGCATCTTTTCTACGTCTCTTCCAAGTCATGCTCATAAAACAAAATTGCACCTTCTCCCTTGCAGCTGAAAAAGAAACAAACCCAGAGCAACTCGCTTCCCTTTGCAAATATTCCCCCTACTTCCAGGAACACTGACAAGCACTGTTCAGGTCTAACAAACAGCTTTGGGAAGATTCGTAATTAGGATGCAGTGCCATTGAGCTATGTGCTCAGTGTTTAACAAGACAGATCACAACAAGCATAGTTCTTGTGAGCTGCTGATAACAGTGAACATGAGGGTTACTCACTTTCTCTGTCTTTTTCTTGTAAGAAGAAGCAAGGAATGTTTCTCTTAGGGAATAAATTTGATTTGCAAACCGTTTTCACAAGTAAAGCTGCTACAGAATCCCAAAGTACACACCAAATATATTTTCTCATGAGTTTTGATACATCCTTGCACTTACAGAGTCTTTATTCTGGCTCATCACCTGTCTGTAAAGTAGAATGTTTCCATGAACCTTTATTCAGTACTGAAAAGACAGCTGAAAAACAAAACGACGTATCGTTACAATCTTGATAGCAGAGTGAGGATCTGTCTGCAATCTAATGGCATACACCTTGATTGAATGCACTTATGAAGCTACAGCCCCTCTCTTGAGCGTCATGTTGTGAGCACTTACTGGTGACTACACAGATACTCATCAGCACACCATGGTCAAGACCTGACTGAGGATTATAGTTTGCACAGGTGAGAAACAGAAAACCTACATGAGGAAGGGTTTGCTTAGATTTTGCTCATAGTCTTTATGGAAAATGTCTTGCATTTGACTTACAGCCAACCACTAGGGAGCGAAGAAAATTATCCAGCATTTTTCCTTTACCAAGCATTACTATGGTAACCACCTAGAAGCCTTTATCAAGACTAGGTCTGAAGCAAAAGTATTTTCTGTATTCCAGAGTAAGAACCAGCTTTGGTCCTGAAGAACTACCAACCTAAAGAGACAGAGAAATATCTTGTGAAGGTCCTGTTCATTGTGAAGGAAAATTGAAGGTCAGAAGCCCAAATGTTACAGACAAGGTGCTAGTGCAGAGTTAACAGGAGAATTCATTTCTTCTGGTTTTAAAAGTGTGAATTTGGCAGGAAGGACTGACACACACTAATGCTAGATCCTGGTTCTATTTGTTATCTGTGGCCTGTGGTTGTCTTCAACCTTATTTTAGATCTGTTATAGGATCATGGAATCATGGAATAGTTAGATTTGGAAAGGAGCTTAAGATCATCTAGATCCAACCCCTCTGCCATGGGCAGGGACACCTCACATTAGACCATATTGCCCAAGGCTCTGTCCAAGCTGGCCTTAAACACTGCCAGGGATGGAGCATTTACCATTTCTTTGGGCAACCCATTCCGGTGCCTCACTACCCTCACAGTAAAGAACTTCTTCCTTATATTATAATTTCCTCTTATATTATTATTTCCTTATGATTCCTTCTCTCCCATGGCTGTAGAGGATGCTGAGTCCTTACCTGAACAGGCTAAGATGCTTACTGCTTTCTTGAGATAAAATACCACGGTCCTGTTAGACATCATACAAGATAGTGTAAAAATAACTCATGGCTACCAGAACCCCTTTGTCTCTGAGGCCTGAGGAGAACCTCTTGGAGTCCATGGCTAATTTTCTATTGATTTTGATGCAGTTTGGATTAGGCAGTAACTGTTGCCATTTCTGCTTTCCATTCTCTGTTGTCAGTGTTACTCTGTCAAACAGGTGGAAACATCATGTTTTTAAGAATCAGTAGTTCTTAGAGAAGTAAATTAAAGAATGGAACCTAAGTTACCAGTTTGGAGAGATGGAGGAAGGATTTAAAGATGTGAGGAAACTCACTAACAGATCAGTCCTTCCCTCTGGGCTGCTATCACTGAAGTCCAGATGGTACCTGAGCGTATCAGATGCTGGAGCCAAAGACCTTCAGTTCAGACAGACAGTTCATCATAGTGCAGAGTGGGGACCAGCTGCACAGAAGATGGTGTCTATTACCATGTTGCTACAGCTGCTTCCTGCTGAAGTGTGCTACATGCCCATTTCTTTGTTAAAGGTTAACTAACTCATGCTGGGGATTTTTAATTGTCTATTACCTACCCAGAAGGAACTATCTTAACTAGACCAAGGCAAAAAGCTTATTTTTCTGGCTTTTCTTTATGTGTTTTTGAAAGAAATTTGTACATTAGTGATACTCATGAATGAATAAAAGAAACATAATAGCAGTGATGTGTTTATTGGGGAAGGAGACCCTGGGTTACACAGATCCACCGGCAATAAATCTAAATAAAATCGGAAAGTGTATCACTGACTTTTACACTTCAGTTATTATTGCAGTGATTGATAATGTGGCTGCTCAGCTAACATGGCAATGTGCATGGTCTCAAAGGTCAGCAGCACAGCTGGTGAGGTGGAAAACCATGCTGTTGTGATGGAATGGGCTGGTGCCTCATCATCTGATACACAGCTCTTGTAAACGAAGATTGATTTGGATTACAGTGCTCTGGACCTGGTCTGTCTTGCATGTGGTAGTGCTGCAGGATTGGTCTGTAGTTTGTCCAACCTCAGCCTTTTCAAGTTCGGTGAACTTTTACTGACTTGGTGGTTTCTGTTTGGTAGTGCAGCTAACCCCACTCATATCAGATCCCTTCCCTTAGTTTTAAATAAAAGTTAGGCTTCAGAAGAGAAATATAATGGACTTACCTGTTTTGTCAGAAAAAAGAGTAACCTAAGAAATCCTTCTGTAGGTTTATTATTAGCTTTACTCACTTCTGAGGAATACAATGTGATTTAATAAGTGATTTGGAGAGGGGAGAGGTGTAGTAAGATTTGTGGTAGTTCACTCACTGAGGTGTCATGGGCAGAACAGAAAAAGGTGGAAGACCTGAGATGCTAGATAACCTGTAATGATGAAGGAAACAATACAGAATAGTAAAACATAAATGGTGTTAGGGACACCTTTTGGTGCAGATTAATATCTCTGTTTTATTCCAGCAGTTCAAAACACTTAAGATTACAGTTTTAATCAGTGACCAAGAAGAATGACATTGGAGTAAGAGAAGGATAAAATAAGAACACGAAACAGTTATATATTGATGAAAGAAAAGAAAGTAGCTCTATACTCTTCTATTTCCACAGCCATGGCTATCATATCCAAGTGTAACCCCTTGCTTTAGTCCAAAGTGAGAAGAGAAGCAGAAAAGACGCATGGATTTTGTTGAAAATCCTGAATGTAGGGCGGGGCAAAGCAATCAGAAAGAATAAAGAACAATTATTGTCACAGTTACAACTGTAATTAGCATCTTCTGATTTATCATACTCTAGTCAGCAACAGGGACATGAAGAAAGATTTGTTCCTGAGTTTTGACCTGTCTTGGTAAAATGACTGGATGTGCCATGTATAGTTACACTGCACATCAAATTTCCACTCTGGATGTTTGAAGGCCTCATATGTTTGGGGTAAGCTTTTTTCTGGTACTAAATTATTCAGGCTGAAGTCACATAAAACCAGAAGATTAGACAGTTTTAAAAGCAACTAGAAATCTGAATACCATCTTTATTTATTATCAAATAGGGAACAAATTTGAAGCTGCTTTATGGCATTGTTCTATAAATATTGACTAAAGTATTGCTGTACAAGGAAGTATGTAAGTTATCACTCAATCCTCTAAAGACAGAAAGGAAGAATCTTTCATTCATTTCATTGTATTGCCAGTATCTTAAAAGTCATTCATTCTAGAAAGAAGAGACATCTTACAGGTAATTTACTGTATTTGTGCCTTTTGTTCCATGGGCTATAATGCTTTCAGTCTTCATTTCTCTTAGACTACTCCATCTTGTTTCTCTGAGGTGCTCTTCAGTGTAATCATTATATTCCCATTCAGCTCCCTGGAGAAAGCTTGAATGGTATCACTTGCAATGTCACTTTTGTTGGCTCCTTCACCTAAGGGTCTTTTCTGTTCCTGGAAGTGAACAGAGAAGTCAATGGAAGATTTGCCTGTACAGTGGAGATGTTGAGCTGAGACCCATTTGTACTGTCAGGCAGGAGAGCAGTGTTGTGGTGGGGTTCTTAGTCATTACGGTCAGTTGCTGGGCATGGAGAAGGGCCAATGGAATAAAGACACAATTTCTGAATTTGAGATGCAGCTGAGCCTCTTTCTGTAAAAAGTCAAAAGGTGTGTCTTTGTAGATGCTTTCCTTTACATGTTGGTTTCATCAGTTGGGCAGTGACTTCTCAAACTGGACACAAAACCACATGCAAGGTTGTGACAGTAAATCATCGTGTATACCTCTGTTTCTTATAAATGAAAGAAGAATATCTTGGTGCACAAATATGGTGCACAACACCTCTAAAGACTTCGTCACTTACAGTCCTCAATTGCTGCAGTTGTACTGGCAGTCAGCATTTTGTATACTGGAAATAAAAAGCTCATGAGATTTCAGTCCTCCATACCCTGAGACACAGGCAACTTTGGGGGAAATCTGATGGCTGTTTGAAATACGGGGGTACTGAATGAGAAGAGAAGGGTAAAAATCAGCTCTCCTTAATGAAAATTCCAAGGAGGATTTGGGGCAGTTAGAAAGTAGCAATGACTGGCTGAAATTGTTCAGGACATTAGAAAAAGACAACACTTACTGGAAATGGAAGCCCAAGCCTTACTGATAATTACAGGCATGGGAAGATCTCTGTGTTATCTTCAATTAACTGAGCAAGGACCTTTGGCCCAAGAGAGAAGAATCACATTCATGGACAGGATACACAAGAGAGTGTGTGAAACCCAGATGACAAATCATGGATATCTCTCCTCAGTGAAACTGTCAACAGGACAAATGATGCAAGCTCTGTTTAGGTTAAAGCACCACTTATTTTGTATATTCTATTCTATTATTATTATTATACTATTACTATTATTATTATAATCATCATCATAATAACTTTTTCCTTTTCTGTCCTATTAAACTGTCTTTATTTCAACCCATGAATTTTACCAAGGGGGTTCAGTGTCCCCATTTCTTACCTCTCTGGAACATGGACCTCGGAAGATAGATCGCTTGCAACATCTTGGACACATGTCACAGCACAGGCCCTACACTGCACACACCACTCATGAAGCCACACAACTGCTTTAGCATTATCCTATGCTCATCACTGAGGCAGAGTTTTTGCCTTGCCTTGCCTCGCCTCACCTTGCCTTCTTTTTTTGCCTTCTTTTTCTTCTCTTTCTTTTCTTTTCTTTTTCTTTTCTTTTCTTTTCTTTTCTTTTCTTTTCTTTTCTTTTCTTTTCTTTTCTTTTCTTTTCTTTTCTTTCCTTTCCTTCCTTTCCTTTTCTTTTCCTTTCCTTCCTTTCCTTTCCTTTCCCTTTCTTTCCTTCCTTTCCTTTCCTTTCCTTTCCTTTTCTTTTCTTTTCTTTCTTTCCTTTCCTTTTCCTTTCCTTTCTTTCCTTTCCTTTCCTTTCTTTCCTTTCCTTTCCTTTCCTTTCCTTTCCTTTCCTTTCCTTTCCTTTCCTTTCCTTTCCTTTCCTTTTCATTTCTCCTTTCCTTTCCTTTCCTTTCCTTTCTTTCCTTTCCTTTCCTTTCTTTCCTTTCCTTTCCTTTCCTTTCCTTTCCTTTCCTTTCCTTTTCGTTTCTCTTTTCCTTTCCTTTTCGTTTCTCTTTCCTTTCCTTTTCGTTTCTCTTTTCCTTTCCTTTTCGTTTCTCTTTTCCTTTCCTTTCCTTTTCGTTTCTCCTTTCCTTTCCTTTCCTTTCCTTTCCTTTCCTTTCCTTTCCTTTCCTTTCCTTTCCTTTCCTTTCC